>NC_136068.1:1128305083-1129737583 GCF_964261635.1 Lissotriton helveticus | reverse complement strand
CATCTTTTAATACACTATCAGTTTGCAGGATGTGCCAGTTCTTTCTTAGCATTTTTTTCAGGTCATTGGCTCCAGTTGAATAAGGAGTGATCAACCGAAATTTGTTGGTAGTGGTGTTTCTGTTTTTATCATGGCTTGATCCATCTGGTCTGGCAGTGAGCAAACTCCCTCTCGGTATCTTTTTTACCCTCCTCAGCGTATCCTGTAGTAGAGCTTCGCCATATCCCCTTACCTTAACCCCTTAAGTGCTGCCGTCGGCCAACGGTCGTCACGGGCACTACCTCCCCAGTGCTGCGCACGACCGTTGGACGTCCAGTTCAGCACTGGATAATGGACAGCGCAGCACTGGGGAGGTTTGTTTACTAGCTTTAAAGGGGTTAAAGCGGGATATACATTCCGAGGCAGCCGCCTCGAAATCCAAATCTCTAGAACAATTTCTGCGAATTCTCAGCAGCTCTCCGTAGGGGATGCTGTTGATTAGTTGTGGTGGGTGGCTACTGCTGGCAAAGAGTTTAGAATTGCCAGCAGTCTTCTTCCTAAATAGGCTCGTGTGTAGTTGCCCATCCTCAACAAACACCCTCAGGTCCAAATACTCCGCTGCCACAGGAGAGATGGAACCCGAGAAGTGTAGGTTGAGGTTGTTGTTATTGAGCAACTTGATGTACTCAGTGGCTGTTGTAACGCTACCATTCCACACAATGAAGAGGTCATCGATATAACGATGCCAGCACACGATGGTACCCACCTCCTGCCCGACCTTGCAGCTCCTGGGTACTTGCTCCTCCCACCAGCCCACGAAAAGATTCGCGTAGCTGGGAGCGAAGCAAGTACCCATCGCCGTCCCTGACTTCTGTAAGTACATTTGTTCTTCAAACAGGAATACATTATGGGTTAGGCAGAATTCAATGAATTCGAGTATCATGAGATTATGTCTGGCGAAGCGCATCTGGCGCTGTTCTAGGGCATGTCTTATTGCATTCAGGCCCTGTTGGTGCTCAATGATTGTGTACAAACTTGTGATGTCAAGCACCACAAGTAGGTATCCCGGGTTCCACTGTAGATCTTGAATTTTCTCCAGGAAGTCCTTTGTATCCTTAACATATGATTGTAAATTGGACACCAAAGGGAAAAGAATATTGTCTATGAAGCGTGACATGTTCTCTGTTAAGCTGCCAATTGAAGAGATGATGGGACGTCCAGGTGGACTCTCTTTGCTCTTGTGCAGCTTGGGTAAATGGTAAAAGGTTGGAATCATAGGGCAGTTGTTACGTAGGAATAAGTGTTCATCCTTACCCAGCATCTGTAAATCGTACCATTTCTTGATGATGGTATCGTACTCTTTGATGCTCTGTTGGTACGTGTTCATATTACACTTGATATAGAAGTTGTCGTCAGAGAGCTGTCTCAATGCTTCAGTTATGTAGTCATTCCTACTCATTAAAACAACGTTCCCACCCTTATCGGATGGTTTCACCACGATGTTGTCTTTTTTTATGTTCATCAGTGCTTCATATTGTTGTTCAGTGATGTTGAAATTGTGACTGGTATGGTTAGACTTGCGATATCTCCTGAGATCATTTATCATTGCTTCGCTAAATGCATCAACTGCGTCCCACGGGGACTGTGGAACAAATACGGATGGAGGTTTAAAATTACTCTCCTCCCTCTCTTGATCGATCCCTTGCATCTCTGCCCTTTGAGCGGTGTCCAAATGTTGCACATCTTGTGTGGCTTCTCTTTCAAGATCTTCCAGAGCTTCTGCTGTTACTAGATCTCTACTGCTCAGGGCATCTGTTGCTGTTATTCTCGCCCCCTTCTTATTAGAGTCTTGAATATGGGATCGTAATTTGAAGTACTTATGCAGTTTGAGTTTACGCGTGAAGCGAAACAGATCGATCCTGGTTTGGGTATATTCCAGTTCTTTGTTGGGGCAAAAGGTTAATCCTAGACTGAGGACTTCGGTTTCTTGGTCAGTTAGTTGTTTGGATGTCAAGTTAACGACTGTTAGGTTGGCCTGTTCTTGTGAGCCAGTCGCATCTGATATCATTATTTCTTGTTTCGATTGCGATTGACCCAGCGGGAGTTCCTTGTTCCTCCTCTTCCTCCTTTTTCCTCCCCCTGACCTCCTCGTCCTCCTGGTGCTCCTAGTCCCAGCTCCTCCGTATCTGGAGGTTTGTTCTTTCCTCCCCGGAGCCATGAGCTCTTGATTACTTCGTACTCTACTTGAAAAGGGGTTTTCTTACTCCTGCCCTGTTGCGTTCCGCGGTTCTGCCCACGTTGTTGTAACTGCTCGGCTTGCTCATCGCCCGACTCGTTTTCAGTTACTTCAGATTCCGAGGTGGCGATGGCTGGTGTTGAGGGTGTCCCAGTAGTTGCACCTGAGCTTTTCAATAGGGCTTTGCGTGGGGCGTCGAATTTCTTGGCGTAGGTAAGGACACGCCCTGTTGCATAGTCATTTGCATCTCGCTCGTACTTTTCCTGCTTTCGATTTCTTATTTTGGTCTCATACTTCACCAGACGGGCTTTCATTTGTTCCCTCTTTTGTGAAATCGCCAGTATGATGCTCGCGTCCTTTTCTTTGTCTAGATCATCATTAATCGATGAGATCTCAGCCAGTACTTTCTCGCGGTCGCTCCACGCATATTTAATCAGGATTTTCAGAGTCCCTTCACAGTACGTGGCTGTGTGCTCAAACCAGTCAGTGAGCAATTGTGGATCCGGGTGCTCGTAAGATGGGACTGTGTGCACCCTCAAACCCCTGGGTACCCTTCCTTCTTCTACATAGTTGGTGAGGCTGGTCGCCTCCCACCATTTGCGAATCTCGCGCTCATAGAGCCTCTCAAGTTTTGCCATGACCGCTGTTAATTTGCACAAACTGGTTCTGCTGATGTGGCTGCTGCTGTGGGCAACGGCTGTTCTCGCCGTTTAAACATCCCTTGTGCCGCTGTGTGGCGTTCAGCATCGGTAAACATGACTTCAAATGCCGGCAAAGTTCGTTCGTTCTCCACGTCTTAGTACGTAGTCTGGAAACACTCTGTGCTACGCTAAGACTAAATGAGAGTGCCTGCGTCCCTGTGTGTATCAATTTCGCGCCCGGACACCCTGCCGCATTACCCGCTCAGCTATACGCTCAGCTATATATATATATATATCTCCTCCACAGCGGTTCCTTCTCGGGAGTTTTCGCAGCGCTCACACATGTGCGGTATCCTGCGGCAGAACCCAGCCGCTTACTATTTCACCAACTATTCCCCAAAAGGGGAAAACAACGGGTCGCACAACCAGTTCGGATTTAAACAGCAATCCTTTTTATTTTCTCAAATCAAAGGGCAACTAGCGCATTGATCTACGCGTTTCGGTGTCACTCCACCTTGCTCACGATCACCGGGTTTGCCCCACCCTCAAACATTTAAACACATTTTTTTCAAATTTTGGCATTTCCTGTCACATGTCATGCTAAGGATTCTGGTCCTTGTAGTTTTACTGGTTGTTTGAAACAAAATTAATACTTTAAATGTGCACAATAGTTACAAAATTAGAATCTGTTGGTAAATATTAAATGCAAAAAACTCATTACGCCTTCCAATAGGCTGATTTCTCACATTATTTGTTCCGCCTTCCAATAGGCAAATGCCATCACAATTTTTTCTACAGTGTTCTCATAGTTCACATTTCATTATCATTTTATAAGTGCACATGCAATTCCTCAGATTGATTCAACCCATTCGGGTGCAGAGTCCTCAGGTTAATAATAAATCTTGATTCAGCTCGCCTTAGTTTTTTTGCTCGATCACCTCCCCGCTCACCTTTGGTAATTGTTTGTATGCCATAAAATCTCAGTTTTAGCCAATCCCCCTGGTGTGATTGTTCCATGTGTTTGGCTATGGCATTTGAGCGGTCCTTATGAATTGTTGCACGCATATGCTGTAAAATGCGATTTTTTAGTTCCCCAGTTGTACTCCCTACATATTGCAAAGGGCACGGGCATTCCACTACGTATACAGTAAATGGTGTTTTACACGTAATACATTGTTTGATTTGCCATTTCTTTTTGTTAGCCAACGTGATCTCTTTAGTTTGTTTTGCAATCTGGCACATTTTGCAGCCGTGACATTTCACGAATCCCTTGGTTTTCAGCCAATCATCCTGTCGTTTTTTCTGAAAGTGGCTGTGTATTAGGTGATCCTTCAGGTTTCTTGCACGCCTGTATGTTATTGTTGGGTGCGTTCCCATGAGTTCTTTTGCGGTGTTATCCAGTTGTAAGAGTTTCCAGTTCTTCCGAAGGATTTTGGATATTTTGTCACTTTCTTGGGAGAAGTCCATTATTAAACGGATTTTATCCGTTTCTGTGTCATCCTCTTTGTTTTTCCTCTTGAGACATTCCTCTCTTGTCTTCATATTGGTTTTTATTAGACTATTTCTGACTGTTTGTGCTGGGTATTTCCTTTTTATGAATCTTTCCATTGTCTTTTCGCTGTTTCTATTCCACTCTTCCTGTTCACTGCATATCCGTCGGACTCTCAAAAATTCGCTGTACGGTATGCTGTTGAGTAGTGTTTTTTGGTGGAAGCTGGTAGCTTCAAGTGTGGAATTAGTTGAAGTTAGCTTACGGTGGAGAGTTGTATGTATCTGTTGGTTCTTGATATAAATTTCTGTGTCCAGGAAAACAATTCTTTCCTTACTCATGTTGTAAGTGAATTTTAGGTTTTTCACACTGTTATTCATTATTTGAAAGTATTCCTGGAATTCTGATTCAGTTCCATCCCAGATGATCAACAAATCGTCGATAAATCTCTTCCAACTCACGACTTTATTCACAGATGTTTCATTCATTGAGTTCCACGCTAGGTCCTGCTCCCACCATCCCATCGTAAGACAAGCATATGATGGACTGAAGGAAAATCCCATAGCTGTCCCACTTCGTTGTTTGAAGATTTCTCCTCCGAATGTGAAGATGTTTTGTTCCAGACAAATTGTAATCATTTCCAGTAGAATCTGGTTATGGCTACTGAACTCCAAGTTTCTCTCCTTCAAGAAGAAATTGCATGCTCTTACTCCCATTTCATTATCAATGTTGGTGTATAAACCGATCACGTCCATTGAGATCAACCAATAGGAATCCTGCCACGGGGTGTCTACCAAGGTTCGTAATAGGTCACTCGTGTCCTGAATGTAGGAGTTTAGTTTTGATACAAAAGGCTTTAGGAAGTGATCGATATATTCCGCCATTGGCTCCAACAATGAGCCCTTAGCGGAAATTATTGGTCTTCCCGGTGGATTTTTTTGGTCCTTATGAATTTTAGGCAAGAAGTAAATGGTTGCCAGTATTGGGTGAGTTACCGTGAGGAATTTTTGTTCCATATCATCAATAAGTCCGTTTGTTTTCCATACAGTTAGTTTGTCATCAAGTTTGTTCTTTATTTCCATGGTTGGATTGGTTTTCAATTTTTCATAATGCATATGATTTCTTAATTGTCTTTTGGCTTCCATTGCATATGCATTGCGGTCCAGAATTATCACGTTGCCGCCCTTGTCGGCAATTTTTATTTCTATTTTGTCATCCTCGGATAGGTTTTTTAGTGCCAGTCGTTCCTCTTTTGTTAATTTGTCTTGACCATAATTCAATTTCAATTTGTACAGGTCCTGTATTACTGCTTCTTGAAACAGATCCACTTTATTTCCGGGAGTCAATTGTGGGTAGAACTTTGATTTGGGTTTTTTCCCACTCAGACCTGCTCCACATTGTGTTACAGCCTGTGAAAGGGTCACTTCTTGCATTGGATCCTGAGTTATATTCATTAGAGTCAGAAAGCCTTCTGCATCCGTCAGTTGTAAATTTCCCTCAGTTGTTGCTGATTGGGGGGTATTTTGCTCTTTCAATGTTTTTTCTCTGAACGCTTTTGCTAGCTTGATTTTCCTGATATACAGGTATAGGTCAATTCTCACCTGCGCCAGGTTCATATGGCTTTTTGGACAGAAGTTTATTCCCCTCTTCAGTAAGGATGTTTCCGTTGATGTTAATTGTCTTTCTGATAAGTTTATCACTTGTAATTCATCCATTATTTTCGTTTCTGCCTCATGGTTCGTGTCTCCACTCCTGTCCTCTCTGCTCCGCCACTTGCTCCTTTTTCCTCTTCTGTTGCATTTTTTCCGGGCCATTGTCTTCCTCTCCCCCTTCCTCTCCGTGACTGGAATTGTGGAGTTGGGCGGTTCCGCTCCCAATATCGCTGTTCTAGAATGAGGCGCATGTCCCCTAAAAAAGGAATCCTTCTGGTGATCTCACTTTCATCGCCAGGTGTTTGTTCAGTGGATACTATGGAAGACGCCGAACTGGACATACTTGACATACTTGTCCAAGCCATTTGTTCTTTTAATCCATCAAATTTCCTAGCAAAAGAGAAAATGCGGCCTTCCGCATAGTCATTAGTGTCTCTAATGAATTTGGAGTGTTTCCTGTCCATCACAATCTCCTCGTGTTTGTCGATTTCTGTTTCAAGATCCTCCTTGAATTTGGTCAATTCCGATGTTAACTATAGGGTGGTTATTTCTTTTTCCACTTCCTGCAATTCCTCTTTGAGTTTTTCCAACGATATTTCAATATGCTTGATTAAGATTACAATTAGGCCCAATGATGATTGCAGTATGTGTTCACCCCATTCTTCTAGCAGTTCATTGGATACATCGCTGTTGTTGGGCATTAATAAGATTCTCAATCCCCTAGGCACCATCTTTGCCTCTAAGTACTTTTTCAACGTGATAATTTCCCATGATTTGTTAATTTCCTTTCGACTCAGTTTTTCCCAATTTTTTAGTTTACTTCTGGCATCCGTTTTCCCTGAGGTTGAAGCTGCACCCGTTTTCTCTCTTGGGTTGCTTTTGTCAAACAATTCAGTTACTTTTACCGAGCGTTTTGCCTCACGCTTTTCCATATTTGCGCTGTTTGTTTATTTTCCCTTTTGAGCTTATATTCGTATCGTTTTACTTTTTGGATTTGCTGTTATGCCCCGGTTCTGGCCGGTACTCTCTGGGTGGCTAGTAGTAGTGCTTTTATCCGCTAATCACAGTATAATCTTTGCGGTTTTGCAACTCAGTCACTCGATTTCCCGATGTTAGCCGATGCTGGATTATTTAGCCAGACACTTTCTCACGCATTCATTCGGTGCACACGCTTACCGTTTCTCACAAAGCGTGTCCTGTTCTGCGTTCCAAACTTGGAGTTGGTTTCAGTGTTGGTATTCTTGGATAGCAATTCCTCTTATCCCCATCAGCCTCGGCGTTCACTGCCTCCCGACTTGTATCTCCTCCACAGCGGTTCCTTCTCGGGATATATATATAGAGCGAGACAGAGAGAGAGAGAGAGAGAGAGAGAGAGAGTTAACAGCCACATGCTTGTACATCTTACATATACATAGGCTTTCCTGTTTTCAATTTCTATTTTTGGTAAATTCTGGTGGTGTTTTTTCAGTGTTTTCCAGTGATTTCAAAACTTCAAAAATACAGTGCTTTTCAGTGGTTACTCATTTTCGCGCCATAAAAAAACAGCTGAAACTGTGTTTTACCAGTGTTTATGGAACGCTTTGCTTTTATTATTGCTTTTTCCATTTTTCTTCAGAAATGGTATACTGTTCAAAATTTCAGAAGCTTAATACAGTCATGAAATGCTTTCCATTTTCCTTTGATTCTTCAGCTCAGATTTAACAAGCATTTGCAATGCAATAGGTCTTGCATTTATGTGAGTTTAAGCTATTGGCATTGTAAATGACAAAGCCTTTTATTTATGTTTTAAAAACGAAAACAAAAATAAAAGGCATTGTTAATTGCAATGTCAATAGCTCAAGCTTGCCTAAATGAGATACCTATTGCATTGCAAATGCTTGTTTTGAAAGAAAGCGTGATTTTATCACTCAGCAAGTTGGAAGTTACAGTCTGTGTTCCAGAGTCGCTACCCCTCTCTTGCTCAGAGAGTGTAGCATTGCATTGTATCATCGGTATAGCGCCCTCACGCGTGTTGTGGGCGCAAAGCGCTGCTGGGCACTTCATTTGGTGTCTTTCGAAGGAATGGCTGACTGCGCACATATTGGATTTTCTGCGTTGTCTTCACGTGGGTACCATTGGCCACCTCTGCCATAGGAGCCAATATCTAAATATGGTGCCCCCCACCCCAGCTCACATATAGCTCCAATACCTTTGGGTCGCGTTCCAGCTATATAATACTGCCGTGGCTGCTAAAGTGATTGGAGCGTGAGGTTTTTTGCGACTGCGAGGTGTCTGAAATACAAGTGTACTTCAATTAAAGCCCTGTGCTGTACAGCGCTAAGAAACGGCAGGAGTGCGGTATGATGTGCCACATAAAACAAGATACCATTTGTATTGTTATTCAAGTGAATTGATACTTGGAAGAGAGTTTCACCTTACTTAAAACTCTGAAGAAGAGACAGTTCCGCTCATGATCCCAGTGTGCGTAGGTGATAGTCCCACAGAAAGATCCCATCCCGGGAATGGATGTGCTGTTTGTATGAGACTTGATTCTGTGATTCTGTTGTGCGTATAAGACCGGACTCTCTATACTTTGAAAACAGAGAAAGTAAACATGAAAGTCAGACCTACATGGAAGTAGAACCTTCCTTAAACACCGGTGACGCGCCTCTTAAGTTGATGGTGTACAAGCAATGATTGTTTACAGAGCTAATAATAAAATCTTTATGATGTTTTAAAACAATATCAAGAGGATAGTGCATAGTTACACCGCTAAAGAGGAGAGTACCAAAAGTTTGAGGTGAATATCGGAGTAAACGTGATTATAGGCTAGACAAGCCCATTACAGAATGTGCAAAGAGCATCTGCGGTAAGTAAGGTAACAGGTTGTCTCATCTCAGTGAGCTGACCACATCTCTACAGGGCTCTGCGTGTATCTATGGTGAGTTATACTAAACAGGAGGGCTTCTCAGCCTTTCATCCTTTTAAGGTCGGGCTCTGCGTGTAACTTGTGAGTTATACAGAACTGAAGGACTTCTCAGCCTTTCATCCTTTTAATGTCGGGCTCTGAGTGTAACTTGTGAGTTTTACGGTGGAACTGAAGGGCTTCTCAGCCTTTTATCCTTTTAAGGTCGGGCTCTGCGAGTAACTTGTGAGTTTTACGATGGAACTGAAGGGCTTCTCAGCCTTCCATCCTTTTAAGGTCGACGGAATGTGCTGTGCACCCTGCAGAAGGGTGATAATAACTGCGCAGGTTATTTTCAACGCCAAGAGACAGTTCATCTGGAGTGTGCGCTCTATAAATGTGTGTGCAATATTATCATGCGTGGATGAAATCACACACGTACGGAAGACATGGTACATAACAATATGAGACAATTAAATCATCCCTCCAGAACGCCACCTTGAAGACAAACATAATTTGAGTCACATTCTCTAGGTCATTACAGAGATTAGGATGCAATGGTACGCGACATAAATTCCACAAAAAAACATGCATTGGGAGCCACAGCTTGACTGTAATAATACAGCAGTGCACACTTCAGCTGTACAGCTCTAGGCAACCCCAGTTTGGGGTAAGGAGGAGACTGAAGCGATCAA
This sequence comes from Lissotriton helveticus, assembly GCF_964261635.1. NCBI lineage: Eukaryota > Metazoa > Chordata > Amphibia > Caudata > Salamandridae > Lissotriton > Lissotriton helveticus. The sequence goes on along the minus strand of NC_136068.1, from coordinate 1,129,728,007 downwards.
AGGTAAAGTTGTTTGTCCAGGATCACACAATTTGTGGAAAACAAGATTAGGGCTCGTCTTCTACTTCAACAGTAGGTTATACAACCATGAGTGCCACTCTTAACGATCTCTCATTCATCTCTCCTTTTAACTCATCTGTCCTCATTGCAGGAGCATGTCTTCAATTCAATCTCATCAAACCCCAGTTACAACCAGCCTTGAGAGTGACGTAAAAAACCCAAGCCCTCACTTCATACTTATAGAAGTATTTAAAATCTCAAAAACACTTTGACATATTTGCTTGTTTCCCATATTAGATTCTTTGCTAAATTAATCGTATGGAACGGATCACAGCCTCCACAGAATCAACTATATTTTAACAATTGTATTTTACGCATTGTGATTGTTTCCGCCAAAAAAGAGGAGGCTTGTAAAACTAGCCATTAAACAAAATAGCACGTTGGAAAATAGCGCATCTAAACTGAATTGCACAACAAAAATAGAGCATTGAAATAATTGGTAGTCTTGTGGATGACATCTCCATCCGAGTAACTGAAAGACGGGAGGACAGCCTCCATCCACAATGTGATCTCTGCAACTGAAACACACACCAATGATCTACATGTGATCAGGGCACACAAGCAATGTTCATTCGCAACATGGATGGAGGTTTGGACGATGGACCAACGCGTTTTAAGGTAAGCACTTTGCTACTTAGAAAGCAATTGAATGTCTTTGTAAATAATTACATAAGCTAGCACTCCACGAAGGACATGGTCACCTGACTAGTGCAGTGTCTGCTTCTTACACACGTTTCTGGCAGCCTAGCAACCCTGATTAAATAATTGGTAAACATCAGCTGCTTAGTTTGAGTGGCAGTTCAATGAAGATGGGCAATCGTGCACATTTAAAAAAAAAGCAAGAAACTTGAGAATGACGCCTGCCTCTTTCTCCAGTGGTGCCCGTACCCAGTCGCCCACTCCTTTATTAACAAAGCCTTGTTAAGTAAATGGTCTTTTTAAAGACCTGTGAAGTATTCGGGTGCGGTCGTAGTAAAACAGACAGCGGCAGACATCAACAGCTCCTCTCTCCCAGCGCAAGCCAGGCAGGGCGCCTGGTGTTGCTCTGGCCCTTGGGCCATTAACACCTCGGCCCCCCAAGTGCAGAAGCAATGTTTTCCCCTGACACCTCAGCGCCAGGCCACCACAGGCAGATCAATGCTTTGTAATGCATTGGCTCCATCAAGTGGCCAAGTGGCCAAGTGGCGCAACAACTATGAAAATCAGTGACACTTGGTTTAAACCGGGTCAGCTGATTTTCATCCGTAGGGTACTGTCGAGTAGAGTCGGTTTTAACCGAATTCCGGACAGCCTACATATACATATTTATATAATACCTCTTTCTCTCTCTCTCTCTCTCTCTCTCTCTCTCTCTCTCTCTCTGTACAACTCATATATATATATATATATCTATATATATAAACACGAATGTATGTCTGTCTGTCTGTCTGTTTGTCCTTTATGCATTACTAAACCATTCATCCGATCGCCATGAAACTTTTGGAAGTTGTTGAGTACACTCCCGTAAAGGTTTCTGGCATAAATTTGTTTTAAATATCGGCCCCCCAGGGCCTTCATAATCTTTCGAATACTGATGTACGCACCAGACGGAAAACCAAAAAATCGTGTATCCACAAGCACTCGAATAAATAAATAGAATTAAAACGACACTTTGAAATGTTTTCCATATTAAAATAAATAAGTTTCAATAAAAATGACACAATGTAAATTGAATGTTATCATAACGAGTTGCCTTGAATTTCCTTTCATCGGAGATTGCAGCAACGCGCGAAGGGTAAGCTAGTGTATATATATATATATATATATATCAATGCTCGAAGGTGTCCACCTTTGAGTAGCACGCGAACAGCAGCTTGGTTTATGTATAGGTGAGGACGGGGATCCACTCGTAGACGCCGCTCCGTACGGGATCTGCCCGACGCGTTTCGAAGCTCCATTTGCTTCTCTTCAGGGGCTTTAACGGAAGCGGTGTGCGCAACCGCCGACCCACTTCCCCATTTAATATATAACACACCCACCGAATGGAGGCTCAAATGAGACTGTGCATTCTGGGAAGTGTGGTCCGGGAAGCACACAATCAAGTCCTGTATGGACTCCACAAGTGGGCCCATCCTCGATTCCAAGTACGACTGCTGCTTCACTTTAGTGACCCCCAAGGTGCCGGGGTGGTGCATACTCCGCGGCTGGACGGCCGCGTATAAATCAATGCTCGAAGGTGTCCACCTTTGAGTAGCACGCGAACAGCAGCTTGGTTTATGTATAGGTGAGGACGGGGATCCACTCGTAGACGCCGCTCCGTGCGGGATCTGCCCGACGCGTTTCGAAGCTCCATTTGCTTCTCTTCAGGGGCTTTACCGGAAGCGGTGTGCGCAACCTGTGGTTCTGAAATTCTGGACCCTACCGTTGTCCCGGTATCGAGGTCCAATACCCGTGTCCCGAAACATCAACGTACCATGACGAATTTGGTGTCGACGAACCGATAATGATTAGGACATCATTCCTATGCATTTGCGTCATGATCGAGGCATGCTAACGCCCCTGAATCGTAGTTTCTGTCCCGACCCCCCAGACTCCATTTTGTAAACGGTATCCATCTTGTGTCTTGCCCTCATGATAAGTCAATTAAAGGTCGAGCTTGATCTAAAAGGACACGTCCACCTTCCCTGACTTCCCCCTGACCTGTCCCAACTGACTCCCTTGCCTCCAGCCAAACCTGTTTAGGCAGCTCCTCGCCCAGTGGCCAAACACGATAGCATCAATGCACAACATACCACAAACCATTCACCGCATACAGATCATGTCTTCTACACACATACACACCTGTCCACGCTCCCTGTTTATGGCCAGTTTTATGACTAGGAGGTGCCTTCTTTTATTGGGGCTTCACCGATATCTGATGGGAGTTCCGGGCCTGGCTAGGTAATCTATCACGAATTGGACATCTAAAATACGGGCTTGCCTACATGACTTCGCTCTTTTGTATTATTGTAGAAATATGTATATAGCCATATCATAAACTCAAGAATTCTTGCTTGCAGCTATTATTTTTGTATATAAGGAGAAGGCTGGTTCTGTAAAAACGAACAGTCTCCTGAGAACACATGACCCGTGCTTGTCGTGCTTCTAGGACACCTGTTACTTGGTAGCTATCAATAAAACTTGATCTCTGACTGCGACTAGAAGACTCCGTGTTTCTGTGGTCCGAAACAAGGGGGAACTCAGAGGTCTTCGGGTGTTATCCCCTGACACCACCGGGTTCTTAAAAACCCGGCACCTCAGTTGGCGCCCAACTTGGGGCGGTATCAAGCGGCGACGGTCCAAGCCAGATGTTCGTGAGGAGCTTCGTGTGAAAATTCCAGAGGACGGCCAGCCACTTCAGCGACCCCTGTATGTCGACGTGGTTCCGAAGGTCTTTGCTGCGAGGTTCCCCGCGTCCCGACATCTACGAAGGACTGCTGCCCTGACTATTGCCTTGTTTTGGACCCAGTGATCCTTGGTAGAGCGAAACGATAGACGAGTCTTCTAGCGACGTCACCGATCTTCAAATACTTCAGTTAAGTATAAGTGGAGCGTCTCCCAGTCCTTAGTTTGTCCTTAGTTTCTGGTATCCTTGAGATACGCTTTGATTTGGTACTTGCAAGCCCCAAAGCCGAAGGACTTGTGTATTCACGAGAAATATCGTAACAGATAATCCTTTGAAGTTTGAAGCTAGACTAGTGAGCAAAGATGCCTGGTTTTAGCAGACTAGGAAACTTGTTTTGTCTTGGTTAGAGTAAGGACTCCCGATTAGAGGATTCCTGTCCGGTTCCTCCGATTGGAACTCCAACATATGAGCTCTATGAAAAGCACAGCGTAGGTCCTATCACATATAATGAAGTGTGGATAAAATACACCCACAAGGATGGTGTTTTAAAGTGGCCCCAATATGGTAGTTTCGACTCAGAAATATTAGATAACTTAGAGGTCAAATTATTCAAGAGAAAAGCCCGGCCGGCGATGTTTGACTCTTTCCGCTTATGGCGCAAAGAAGCCAAACAGAAAGAAATAAAATTAGCAAAAAAGAATAAAAGAGGTATGTCAATGGTGCAAGCTGCCGTTGCATACAAGGATAACGAGGAAGAGCAAGAAAGCGAACAAATACTTCGGAGCAAGAAACTAGCAGTAGATAAATGCTACCCGATGTTACCAAATAAGGGACAAGGTGAAGAGGAGAGAGCCGAGAAAGATCCATTAATGTCCCACTTATTAAGCTCACCTCCACCGTATGCGTTAGACGCTACTACAACGCCAAAGATTTTTACTATACCGCGCCCCGGTGCACGAAACACAGCTCTTGCACACACGCCAGCTACTCTTCAGCTGGTTCCTACTTCTCCGGCGCAGCCTTCTCAAAGGCCGCCATCTTTGCTACATACTCCATCTACTTCTACGACTTTGCCTACAGCTCCAGCTATTGTCTATGATACTACGTCTGCGACTACTTCAACTTCCTCTACTATTGCCTCTACTTCTTCTTTGCCTCATCCTGTTTTTTCTGATGCGTTTGCCCCATCGCAAGCTTCTCCTTCTATTAGACAAAGAGTGACAGGTACCGTCACTGGTCTGCTTTCACCTTTCTTCGGGTCGCCTAAAACGACCCCTAAAACAGAACATAGACAGTTACGTAGTCAACTGCCTGATTACGAGGAAAGAAAAGTGCTGAATGAACTAGCCCGTAAATGGATTACGGATACTGTTAGATATGATGTTCAGTCTGTTATGGAAGTTTTCCGTCAATGGAATGCACCCACTCAGAGATACGTATTCGAAGAAATGTGTGTATATCTGGGCGAAGATGTGAAGACAAATGATCCCACATACACAATGAACGAACTATGGCGTACACGCTTTAAGTTCTATGAAGGTATGATTATAGGTGCAGATGTTGAGAAAGCGATAGAGTTATTGCTCTCTTATAGGAGTAAGGGAAACGTCTCTAGATCATGTCACGAAGACGATGCACCAGGCGGGAAAAGAGCGAAACAGTACCCCATGAGAGAGGTTCCTCCGGTTTGGAGGGAAGGTGATGCGAATGCGAATCCGCCAATTCTGCCTCATTTCCAGCGTGTATGGGTACATGTCCCCTGGAAAAGATCCGATGTCTTAGCACTCAAACAGACACTGCCTGCTCCTCGTAAAAACCCGACTGGGTATTATAAGGAGTTATCGCAAACTGCAAGCTCATGTATAATGAATTTAGCGGATATAGACATGCTGTTTGGGAACGTTGTTCCACATCCTCTATGGAGCAAAATACGTCATACGAACCATGACCAAGAACTAGGTGACTCATGGGCGAACATTGCCGCTATAGAAGCTAGACAAATTGGTGGTTCTAAACCTGAGCCGTTAATAGCTGAACTTCCCGGTAGAATTATCGCGTACATGAAAACGATAATGCCTGAAGTACGCGTAAACTGGGACAAGCTATCTGCGTGCAAGCAGAAGAAAGATGAGAATGTGTCTGACTTTTTCACAAGATTTGAGGAGACTTTCACCGATCATAGTGGTCAGGATATGGCTACCGAGGGTGGTCAAAGATTGTTTGTAGACAAATTCGTACATAATTTAATCACTGAACTGTGTAATAAACTGAAAGATTCAGAGAGTGCTTGGGCTGTCTCTACGTCAGCTCAAATTTTAGCTACAGCCCAGTACTATGAAAATAGGCGCAAAGACAAGCTAGATAAAGTCGACAAAAAGACAAAAGATTTAAAAACTAAAGTTCTTCTCCAGCAAGCTTATCCGCCTCGTACGGCTAGTCAGCCCAATTTTCAACCACAACAGCAGTATTCGAGAAACGCGCAAGGAAACAAGTTTTCCCATCAGCGTATTGCTTATGGCCCGAATCAATGTGCGTATTGCAAGGAAGAGGGTCACTTTAAAGGTAATTGTCCGGCTCTTGCGCGACGTTTGAGCGGTGCTTCAGGTGTAAGGGGAAGAGGTGTTCAACATGCCCCTAGAGGTAGGGGCCGTGGAAATTTCACACAAAATACAACTTATTTTCCGCCTCAGAATTCGATGAACAGCTTTGACCAACAGAATAATGCGTCGTCCAGGTCAGCTCAGTACTATACTGACGACTATTACACCGAACACGAAAATGAGGGTAACGATTGCTAGGACAGCCATGGACAAAGAGAGGGAGTTATTTCAGTTCCAGTAGATCAGAATGGACCTTATGTCAAGGTAATTACGTCAGGAGTGTCAGAGCCATTTCTGCTGGATACTGGTGCTACAAAAAGTTCTATCATGCACTCGAAACTTCCTGGCGCACCTTTGTCTGGCGAAATGAATGTTTCAGTAGGTTTCTCTGGCGCCCCTGTTAGAAACCCGATCTCCAGTCCTGTATCTCGTACTATTGGCCCATGCGAATTAGAAGCACCCCTCATTTTGACAACAGGTTGCGGTGAAAATTTGTTAGGCTTGGATTTGCTAAAAAGGTTATATGCGACTTTGTACTGTTCACCATTGGGAGTACAACTTACTTTAGGTAAGAAAGTCATTTCTCCAATGTATGTGTCAAAAGAAAATATTGCAACTGAATTGTCGTGTCTTCCTGATGTACTCTGGGCAAACGGTTCTAATGATGTAGGTCGTTTGGAGATAGCACCGTATGTCATGACATTGAAAGCCAACGTTAGGTTGCCACGCATTCCCAAATACAAAATATCTAGCGAATGTGAAAAGGCGTTATTGACGATTGTTAATGACCTTATTGATAAGGACGTCATTGAAGAAACGACAGGAAATGTTTGTAACAGTCCAGTCGTACCGGTTTTAAAGCGTACGGATCCTTCACAGCCCTCTGTGTATAGGTTCGTGATCGACCTCAGAGAAGTGAACAAGATAGTTATCCCACAGTTTCCAGTTGTCCCCGACATTACTGCTTTATTGACGATGGTTCCAGCTTCAGCAAATTGGTTCTCGGTGATTGACCTGAAGAACGCTTTCTTCAGCATCCCGATTGCTGAGGAGAGTAGAGATATTTTCGGATTTAATTTAGGAGGACGAAGTTTCCGCTTCAAGTGCGCTCCTCAAGGCTACTGCGAAAGCCCATCAATATTCAGTCAGGCCCTGAAAACACAACTAGACACGATTGTTCTACCGAATGGTTCAACTCTGATTCAGTACGTAGACGATCTGCTGATCGCTGTGGACACTGAAGAGATTTGCAAGAAAGCTACGTTATCATTATTACGTAACTTATGTGACATGAAGCACAAAGTCTCTCTCTCCAAACTACAATTTTGCCGACAAGAAGTAACCTACCTAGGTCACATCTTGTCGAAGGAGGGAAGGAGACTGACACCAGAAAGAATACAGGCAATTGCAGAACTGAGTGCCCCAAGAACACAGAGAGAGGTTCGAGCTTTCTTGGGCATTACATCGTACTGTAGACAATGGATACCGAATTTCTCACTACTAGCTAAACCCTTGCTGGCACTACTCTGTAAAGACACGCCAAATCCTATGCCTTGGTCTGAAGATTGCCAGACGAGTTTCCACGAGTTGCGTGATGCATTGTGTTCGGCTCCTGTGTTGGGAAACCCCAACTACAGTAAGCCTTTTACATTATATGTCCATGAGAAGGAAGGTTGTGAATTATCAGTTTTAACACAACATTTTGGGGACAGACAGCGCCCATGCGTGTATTTTTCGGCAACTCTAGACCCTGTGGCTAAAGCCCTACCAAGTTGTCTGAGGGCTACCGCCGCAGCCGCTGTCTGCATCCGACAATCCGCTGGATTAGTCATGAATAATACTCTGATCGTTATGGTTCCGCATGCAGTAGACATTTTACTGAACAGGACGAAGACACAACACCTTACCAGCGCTCGACTATCCAGTTACGAACTTACGCTGCTAGCAAGTCACATCCACATAAAGAGGTGCGATACACTGAATCCCGCAACGTTATTACCCATTCCGACAGAAACAGACAAGATTGATAACCATGACGGCTGTTTTAGGACAGAAGAAGAGACAAAAGGGAGAGTAGACTTACAGGACACTCCCCTTCCTGAATGCAACAATACTTTATGGGTTGATGGTTCATGTTTCAAGCTGCCGAATGGTGATACGACTGCAGCATATGCCGTAACGACATTACACACCATTATAGAGACCGCACGCATTTCCCATAATTCTGCACAAGCTGCAGAGCTAATTGCGCTTACCAGAGCATGTGTGTTAGCGAAAGGAAAGCGAGTGAATGTGTACACTGACAGCCAATACGCCTTTGGTGTGGCTCACAGTTTTGGGAGACTGTGGCGTGAACGTGGGTTTCTTACGTCACATGGTGCAAAGATACAACATGGTCAGCTAGTTAATGAGCTCCTCCAGTCACTGACCTTGCCACTACAAGTTGCCATTGTAAAATGCAGTGCACACAAAAAGATTCAGGATGATGTTGGCCGCGGGAATGCATTTGCAGACGAGGTTGCAAAAGAGACTGCAAGGAACACAATGAGTTGAATGTATGTTGTAGGTCCCGCTAGATGGATTACTGATGTAGGAATGTGTGAGGACACCATCGAAAGCGTGAAATCTATACAAGCCGAGGCAACTGAGAAAGAGGTGAATGAATGGAGAGAAAGTAAGGGTAGGTTAGATGCGAATGGTTGTTGGGTCGAATTGTCAGAACACCAGCGATGGCTATTACCTAAAGCATATGTACTTGCAGTAGTAACAATGGCTCATGGATTTGCGCACATCAGTTCGAAAGGAATCTGTAAAGTATTGGCCCCAGTATGGCAAAACAGCAATATCCCGAAATATGCAGAGAATGTGGTCAGAAACTGTATGGTGTGTTTGAAGTACAATCCCGGTAGGGGAACCCCAACTCCAGCTGGTCATTTTGCGTCTCCAACGTATCCGTTCGAGGTTTTGCAGCTCGATTTCATTCACATGGAGAGATGCAACAATCTGAAGTATGTGCTCGTTGTTGTTTGCGCTTTCTCCAGGTGGGTGGAAGCGTACCCCCTTAAAGACAATACTGCCTTGTCAACTGCCAAAGCCCTTGTCAAAGAGTTCTTCCCGAGATTTGGCATGCCTAGAATCGTCTGGAGTGATAATGGAAGTGAATTCGTAGGACGCGTGATGAAGAGAGTGTGTGAGTGTTTAGGCATACAACAAAAATTCCACTCGGCGAATCACCCCCAATCAGCTGGATTAGTAGAGTGCTACAATGGCACTTTAAAGCTCAAATTAGCCAAGATCCAAGCCTGTACAGGTCTTAAGTGGCCTGACGCCTTGCCCCTGGCACTCTTGTCAACCAGAATGACAGTCCATTCCAGGTTAGGACTTAGCCCCCATGAGATAGTGTTTGGCCGCCCAGCCAACGTCTGGAGCGTGCCAAGGCCAAACAAACTCAGCGAAATAGAGCACCCCGTACTGCTTGACTATTTGTGCGAATTGACAACTAAATTGCGTGTTTTACACCAACAGGTTCACAGTTCCTCTCCACCAGCCTCTGACGATCCAGGTCACTCCATCGCACCCGGCACGTGGGTCTTGGTGTGGAATTTCCAGCGCACAAACAACGGACAGCCGAGGTGGACCGGACCTTACCTGGTACTTCTTTCCACGAGATCAGCGGTTCGGGTGGAAGGCAAAAAGAACTGGGTGCACGGGACCCATTGTAAACGGGTCCCTCTGCCCCTTCCATACGACTGGTGGGTCAACGAAGGAATTGCCGACTCCGAGACAGAATCCATACCTCGCTTCATCCCTTTCAGCGATGCACGTTTAAAAGAAACTGGTACCGAAAAGGAGAGTGATCATATTTTACAAGGATTTGTGCCACAGTCTATGCAGTTGGACACTACCGAACCTGAGACATTGTTTGAAGACCACACCGTACCAGGAAACCGACGGTACAATTTAAGGTCTAAACGAAGAGACTAATAAAAAAAAAAAACGAATGTGATATTCTTTTTCACCCCCAAGAACTATTTTTGATTTTTCCAGCTCTCTCACTCTCAAGAAACTTGCTCATTTTTGATTTTCGAACCGCCATCCGGTTCTGCTGCTAGGGTCGCGGTTGAAGGCTGGGGAGTGCAACTGGGGACGTTTAGGTCAACGGTTCTGGTTGGTCCAAGGGAGTTACCCCGGACTGAACAGAGCGCACTCCCTGGCAGAACCAACCTACCACCGCGGGCAGCAACTAGAGGATGGAGTTTCCTAGGGTAAAGAGACCTACCAGACTCACGAACATTGAAAGACAACTATGCACTGTACTGGCCAAAAGAAGGTTTTTGATAACATGTATTTTAATGTTGTGTAGCATAACGATGTTTTTGACTGGTTATACTCTATTCGTATTCCAAGTTACTTTTTCAAATGACACCCGGCCACAGCCTCCTCCTACTATCTCTCCACACTACTTTCACCCTCTACCTGAACACGAGTCTGCCAGAAGACTCGAATTTGTAAATAACTCATTCATTCAACTTCTACACCAACACCAGTCCATAATGAACACATCGAACTGTTGGATATGTGGACTCATGCCACACACAACGGATAAGGGTATCCCATACTTCATCCTGCCTTTCAGTTATTATGGTTCTCTGTGGGCTTTCCAGACCATGTTCCTATTCGCCCTAGAACCATACCCGACACGTTCTACTGAGAGTGATTCCAGTAACAAGGCACTAGTAGCAGGGATAAGAAATATGAGTAGAGAGTTCGACACATATCTAATGATTCCCAAAGATGAACTCACTCCGTACACTCGTTGGAACGTAACTAAATATGGGGTTTACCTGAGTAAGAGCCAGACAGCAAAGAAATCCCGCCCAGTTTGGATAGTACCCAACCGAGGTCACTTATGTTTACAAGGTATCGGCAGGGATCCCAAAGCACAATTAGGAAAGAGTATATGCACGGAAACCTATGTGTTCGCTTCCAGAACTTCCCCTATACTATTAGCAGCCAAAGGCACGTATTTCGTCTGCCATGACCAAGCTTACACCTGGTTGCCCCCTGACTTCTCAGGTACATGCTTTATCGCATTTCTGCTGCCTCCCACCTACACGGCCAGAGCAGATTACCATTGGACAAGAACAGCTAGAGGTGTCGTGAGTAAAGACGACACCGCGGGTCAGGAATTCGCTGACGTCGCAAAGGGTTTTCTGCCATTTTGGGGGCCTATGGTGAACAGCAGGAATATTCGCCAGTTATCGAGGATAGTTGAATCGGCCGTGATTACAACGGCCGGAGCTCTTGGCAATTTGACGACCGAACTTCAGTCGGATCGACTTATGACCCTTCAGAACCGAGTTGCCCTAGATATCATACTCGCCGATCGTGGTGGTGTGTGTAGAGTGATCCAATCCAGTTGTTGCATTTTCATCCCTGATAACGCACCGACGGTGTACCAGGCCATCTCTAAGTTACACGAGATATCTGGTTCCCTTCACGTAGAAAAAGGGGACTGGTCCTTACTAGGGTGGTTCTGGGGACTGATCGCTACATGGGGATGGAAAACACTGATCTTCATTGGGATGATCTTAGCACTTCTGTTTATGTTCTGCCTGTGTGTAAAGTGCGCTCCTGCACTATGTGGCCTCTGTGCTACCTCATGTGTACGGAAGCCTGTGTCAAGGGACGAACTGAGCAACAGAATGATGCTACAACAGCATCTCCACGAATTCCTTCATACAGATTTAGACTCGGATTAACGTGAATTATTGCCTTATATGAGGGCAAAAGGAGGGTCTGTGGTTCTGAAATTCTGGACCCTACCGTTGTCCCGGTATCAAGGTCCAATACCCGTGTCCCGAAACATCAACGTACCATGACGAATTTGGTGTCGACGAACCGATAATGATTAGGACATCATTCCTATGCATTTGCGTCATGATCGAGGTATGCTAACACCCCTGAATCGTAGTTTCCGTCCCGACCCCCCAGACTCCATTTTGTAAACGGTATCCATCTTGTGTCTTGCCCTCATGATAAGTCAATTAAATGTCGAGCTTGATCTAAAAGGACACGTCCACCTTCCCTGAATTCCCCCTGACCTGTCCCAACTGACTCCCTTGCCTCCAGCCAAACCTGTTTAGGCAGCTCCTCGCCCAGTGGCCAAACACGATAGCATCAATGCACAACATACCACAAACCATTCACTGCATACAGATCATGTCTTCTACACACATACACACCTGTCCACGCTCCCTGTTTATGGCCAGTTTTATGACTAGGAGGTGCCTTCTTTTATTGGGGCTTCACCGATATCTGATGGGAGTTCCGGGCCTGGCTAGGTAATCTATCACGAATTGGACATGTAAAATACGGGCTTGCCTACATGACTTTGCTCTTTTGTATTATTGTAGAAATATGTATATAGCCATATCATAAACTCAAGAATTCTTGCTTGCAGCTAATATTTTTGTATATAAGGAGAAGGCTGGTTCTGTAAAAACGAACAGTCTCCTGAGAACACATGACCCGTGCTTGTCGTGCTTCTAGGACACCTGTTACTTGGTAGCTATCAATAAAACTTGATCTCTGACTGCGACTAGAAGACTCCGTATTTCTGTGGTCCGAAACAAGGGGGAACTCAGAGGTCTTCGGGTGTTATCCCCTGACACCACCGGGTTCTTAAAAACCCGGCACCTCAAACCGCCGACCCACTTCCCCATTTAATATATAACACACCCACCGATGGGAGGCTCAAATGAGACTGTGCATTCTGGGAAGTGTGGTCCGGGAAGCACACAATCAAGTCCTGTATGGACTCCACAAGTGGGCCCGTCCTCGATTCCAAGTACGACTGCTGCTTCACTTTAGTGAACCCCAGGGTGCCGGGGTGGTGCATACTCCGCGGCTGGACGGCCGCATATAAATCAATGCTCGAAGGTGTCCACCTTTGAGTAGCACGCGAACAGCAGCTTGGTTTATGTATAGGTGAGGACGGGGATCCACTCGTAGACGCCGCTCCGTACGGGATCTGCCCGACGCGTTTCGAAGCTCCATTTGCTTCTCTTCAGGGGCTTTAACGGAAGCGGTGTGCGCAACCGCCGACCCACTTCCCCATTTAATATATAACACACCCACCGATGGGAGGCTCAAATGAGACTGTGCATTCTGGGAAGTGTGGTCCGGGAAGCACACAATCAAGTCCTGTATGGACTCCACAAGTGGGCCCGTCCTCGATTCCAAGTACGACTGCTGCTTCACATTAGTGACCCCCAGGGTGCCGGGGTGGTGCATACTCTGCGGCGGCGTCTACGAGTGGATCCCCGTCGTCACCTATACATAAACCAAGCTGCTGTTCGCGTGCTACTCAAAGGTGGACACCTTCGAGCATTGATTTATACGCGGCCGTCCAGCCGCAGAGTATGCACCACCCCGGCACCCTGGGGGTCACTAAAGTGAAGCAGCAGTCGTACTTGGAATCGAGGACGGGCCCACTTGTGGAGTCCATACAGGACTTGATTGTGTGCTTCCCGGACCAAACTTCCCAGAATGCACAGTCTCATTTGAGCCTCCCATCGGTGGGTGTGTTATATATAAAATGGGGAAGTGGGTCGGCGGTTGCGCACTCCGCTTCCGTTAAAGCCCCTGAAGAGAAGCAAATGGAGCTTCGAAACGCGTCGGGCAGATCCCGTACGGAGCGGCGTCTACGAGTGGATCCCCGTCCTCACCTATACATAAACCAAGCTGCTGTTCGCGTGCTACTCAAAGGTGGACACCTTCGAGCATTGATTTATACGCGGCCATCCAGCCGCGGAGTATGCACCACCCCGGCACCCTGGAGGTCACTAAAGTGAAGCAGCAGTCGTACTTGAAATCGAGGACGGGCCCACTTGTGGAGTCAATACAGGACTTGATTGTGTGCTTCCCGGACCACACTTCCCAGAATGCACAGTCTCATTTGAGCCTTCCATCGGTGGGTGTGTTATATATAAAATGGGGAAGTGGGTCGGCGGTTGCGCACTCCGCTTCCGTTAAAGCCCCTGAAGAGAAGCAAATGGAGCTTCGAAACGCGTCGGGCAGATCCCGTACGGAGCGGCGTCTACGAGTGGATCCCCGTCCTCACCTATACATAAACCAAGCTGCTGTTCACGTGCTACTCAAAGGTGGACACCTTCGAGCATTGATTTATACGCGGCCGTCCAGCCGCGGAGTATGCACCACCCCGGCACCCTGGGGGTCACTAAAGTGAAGCAGCAGTCGTACTTGGAATCGAGGACGGGCCCACTTGTGGAGTCCATACAGGACTTGATTGTGTGCTTCCCGGATCACACTTCCCAGAATGCACAGTCTCATTTGAGCCTCCCATCGGTGGGTGTGTTATATATAAAATGGGGAAGTGGGTCGGCGGTTGCGCACACCGCTTCCGTTAAAGCCCCTGAAGAGAAGCAAATGGAGCTTTGAAACGCGTCGGGCAGATCCTGTACGGAGCGGCATCTACGAGTGGATCCCCGTCCTCACCTATACATAAACCAAGCTGCTGTTCGCGTGCTACTCAAAGGTGGACACCTTCGAGCATTGATTTATACGCGGCCGTCCAGCCGCGGAGTATGCACCACCCCGGCACCCTGGGGGTCACTAAAGTGAAGCAGCAGTTGTAATTGGAATCGAGGACGGGCCCACTTGTGGAGTCCATACAGGACTTGATTGTGTGCTTCCCGGACCACACTTCCCAGAATGCACAGTCTCATTTGAGCCTCCCATCGGTGGGTGTGTTATATATAAAATGGGGAAGTGGGTCGGCGGTTGCGCACTCCGCTTCCGTTAAAGCCCCTGTAGAGAAGCAAATGGAGCTTCGAAACGCGTCGGGCAGATCCCGTACGGAGCGGCGTCTACGAGTGGATCCCCGTCCTCACCTATACATAAACCAAGCTGCTGTTCGCGTGCTACTCAAAGGTGGACACCTTCGAGCATCAATATATATATATATATACATATGTATGTATGTATACATATATATATATATATATGTATATATATATATATATATATATGTATATATATATATATATGTATATATATATATATATATATATCTGTAAAACTCATATATATATATGATCAAGGGCTTACGAGCCCGAAACGTGTCATTGCTGTTTACCTGTTCCAGTAAAAGAATTGTTTGGCCAGATCCTGTGGTCCGTCTCCTGTTTTGCTTCGCGGGTCCGTGGGGATTGGAGGTGGCTTTGGGAGTGTTTTCCTGTATATACATATATATTACCTACTGGCGGTCGCCAGTAGGTATATATACTTAGGATTTTTTCTCTATGGGATTTTTGAAAATTCTATGTCTAATAACTTTGGCGTTTGTGGACGGAATTGGCTGAAATTTTCAGGAAAATGGAACATTCTGTTTCTGAGCAGCCCTTGAAAATTTGGGGGGGGTTCGTCAAGGGGGGGCTGAGAAAAAAGGGGGGTCCCAAAACGTGTTTTTATCATTGAGTTTTCCATAGTGCGGTTGGCCTCACTTTTAGCCCGAACGGCTGAATGGATTTGCATGAAACTTGGCAAAATTGTAGGGACTGGTAGCCCGATGTGCCTTTTGTAGGTCTCAATATATGTGCTACAGTGGATTTTGAGAAATTAACGTTTAAAAAAAGATATATATCTGTAACAGCGGACCGGGCAGCGCTCCAGGACGCGTACTTTTCGCGCAACGGAGCTTTGTGAAGCGAAGCTGATTGGTTCTCCGGCGTCTGTCAATATTCCAAACAGTCCGTAGCGGCCGCCATCTTGTCTCTCGGTAGGATCGAGAGACAAGAGGAGGCCAAAGCGAAGGGGCAAATGACCATAAGGGGGAATAGTAGATCCTCGCTGACCCCGTAGGTTTGATGTGGAGGTTTTAAAAGTGCCCCGCGGGGCAAAAAAAAAAAATAATAATAATAATCGAACGGCTGAATGGATTTGCACGAAACTTGGCAAAATTGTAGGGACTGGTAGCCCGATGTGCCTTTGCTAGGTCTCAATATATGTGCTTCAGTGGATTTTGAGAAATTAACGTTCAAAAAAAGATATATATCTGTAACAGCGCACCGCTTCGCGTACTTTTCGCGTTACGGAGCTTTGCGAAGCGAAGCTGATTGGCTCTCCGGTGTCTGTAAACCTTCCAAACAGTACATAGCGGCCGCCATCTTGTCTCTCGGTAGGATCGAGAGACAAGAGGAGGCCAAAGCGAAGGGGCAAATGACCATAAGGGGGCATAGTAGATCCTCGCTGACCTCCTAAGTTTGATGTGGAGGTTTTAAAAGGGCCCCGCGGGGCAAAAAAAAAAAAATAATAATAATAATCGAACGGCTGAATGGATTTGCACGAAACTTGGTAAAATATTAGGGACTGGTAGCCCGATGTGCCTTTGCTGGGTCTCAATATATGTGCTTCAGTGCATTTTGAGAAATTAACGTTCAAAAACAAGATATATATCTGTAACAGCGCTCCGCTTCGCGGAGATAAAATTATATCTGTATTACCTAGCTGTTGCTAACACCAGTTAGCGACGGCTAGTAGGAGATAGCGACCATCTTGGGCCCCACTTTGCATGTGAGTGATGTTTATCACTAATGACATGCAAAGTGGGCATGCCAAGATGTTAGCGACTGGAAACAGTCGCTAACATCGCTATCTCCTATTATCAACTTTTGGAAATATTCGAGATAAGCGCGAATATCTCCAAAAAGTAACAGCTGCCCTGAGCAGTTCTTAGCCATGTTATCCAATGGGAGGTGGATAACATGGCTAAGAGCATTAGCTCGGTAATGCATGAATATCGCGGAGTTTTCAGCGATATTAATGCATTGCGGTCGTTTTTTATCGTATTTGCGATAAACCTTGATAATAGCAAGGTTTATCTGCGATAATTTCTGACGGTAAAAAAATCTTTGCAATGCATCGTTAGGGATAAATATCGTTTAACTTTGGTAATATGCTCCAACGTCTGTTAACGTTCGATTCGAAGGAAATCAGGAAGTGTTGAAAAACATTGTCTGCGCCATCTTGTCTTTTTTCAAATGCCACACTTTTGTCGTGCACGGCAGCCATTTTAGATGCCTTGACCAGACCCACTCTGTGCACGCTGTCGATCCTTAGCATGGCTCCCCACCCTCGCAAGCATCTCACCCAGGCAGTGGTCACCCCCGCTGTCTGTGTTATGCATGGGTAATAAACCTCCCCCCATCTGCGCTGCTCTTCCCTGAGAATCACACCCTGTGCCCGCCCGACACCTCCCTTTCGCCCTATTCACTACCGCACCCTCTGACACTCCTTTTCCTCTGTGTCCGATTGTCCAGGCCGGTCCTAGGCTATCAGCTAGCCCTGCAGATGTAGTTTATGGCCACAGCTGTAAAGAATCACCCCTCTTCAAAGGAGTTATAGTAGATCAAGGTCCACACTCGATGAGATCCGTCACAGCAGAAGCGTTGCTATTATCTGAAAACCATCCTGTATTGTGATTGGGGAGGGGACCGAGCGTGAAGCGGAAGATTCCAGGGATGACTCTTTGTACATCAAAGTTTTTACAATTATGTGTCACATTAAAAATATATAGCACTCCGACAAAGTAGTAAGATTATAAAACTTTAATAATTTATAAATATATACAAGAAAACAAAAATAGTAATAACATATAAACATTTTTAGGGAAAAACAACGAAGTAGCGGTCGGCTGTGCGAATAGTCCCAACGCAGCACAACGTCCAGATTTCCGGCGTGGGGCGTCGCGGGGGGTGGGTCATCAGTAGCAAACTGTTGTGCGAATAGTTCCAAGGCAGCAGAACGCGCCGAAATCTAGATGACACGAAAGTGATGTCTAGTAAGTTGCCACCCAGCAAATAACGGCGTGGGGCGTCGCGGGGGGTGGGTCATCAGTAGCAAACTGTTGTGCGAATAGTTCCAAGGCAGCAGAATGATGGCACCAAGGTGATGTCCAGTAAGTTGCCGCACTGGTTTTGGTATCCTACAATGCTGCTCCGAATAACGGCGTGGGGCGCCCCGGGGGAGGCGGCGTGAACGGGCCTCTCCAGGTGGAGTCTCATCTGTTGTAGTGGGGCGCCCCTTTACCGTTTCAGTTGCCATTCCGTCCGTTTTTGGTCCACTGTGTCAAAAGCCGCAATTCAGCTGAGTTGCGCCCACTCTTGCGGTGCAGCGATAGGCGGCTGTCACAGGACTCTCAAAATGGCGGCAGGCTCTTTCCTTTTTGGGCCTGGTGCACTGAAATGGCCCTGGGACACCTTGGAAATCGGACGCTTGTCTGCTAGGTCTTGGACCCCATTCTCGAAAGCGTCCCCTCCGCCTTGAGAATTCATCAAAAGTTTTGGGGGCCCCGACTCCTGCAGGCTTCTGGTGGGGAGCGGCTGCCATGATTGCTCGCGGAATGACCACGACGGAGCTACGAGATGGTGGTGCTCTCATGCTGACGCCAGTTTAGTCTGAAACATCCAGAAACAAGGTGGGGCTTTCATCGTTTGGGGAAAAAAAAAAGTTTTCATCCAATGAAAAGTGTTGTTTTTAGGTCATATGATCAAGCCTTCCATCATTAGGAAACCAAAAGTAAAATGAACCAATGAAAAGTTTTATAAACAAGTCACATGACCTGTTATGCGGCATAGGGTATAAAATGCGGAGAAAATACGTTGGCACGTCAGGCGGCGTCAGTAGCGGACCGATGTGCGAATAGGCCGAAGGCAATACAACGCGTCAAGATCCGGATGGCACCGAGGTGGTGTCCAGCAAGTTGCAGCACTGGTGTGGCCATCCTATAATGCTGAAAGTCGGCGTGGGGCGCCCCGTTGGCCTGTGAGTTTGCGTCAGTAGCGGACCGATGTGCGAATAGGCCGAAGGCAGCACAACGCGCCAAGATCCGGATGGCACCGAGGTGGTGTCTAGTAAGTTGTCGCACTTCTGTGGCCATCCTACAATGTTGAAAGTCAGCGTGGGGCGCCCCGTTGGCCTGTGAGATGGCGTCAGTAGCGGACCGATGTGCGAATGGGGCCAAAGGCAGCGCAACAGTATTTTCTGACTGACACCACAAGGCGCTGAGATGCCAAGATCCGGATGGCACCGAGGTGGTGTCTAGCAAGTTGTGGCACTGGTGTGGCCATCCTACAATGGTAAAAGTCGGCGTGGGGCGCCCTGTTGGCCTGTGAGATGGTGTCAGTAGCGGACTGATGTGCGAATGGGGCCAAAGGCAGCGCAACAATATTTTCTACAATATTTTCGGAGTAGAAGACACCACAAGGCGCTGAGATGCCAAGATCCGGATGGCACCGAGGTGATGTCTAAGTTGCGGACTGATGTGCGAATGGGGCCAAAGGCAGCGTAACAATATTTTTTGTATGGAAGATACCACTAGGCGTTGAGATGCCAAGATTCGGATGGCACCGAGGTGATGTCTAGCAAGTTGCTGTACTTGTGTGGTCATCCTACAATGCTGAAACTCGGCGTGGGTCGCCCCATTAGCCTGTGAGATGGCGTCAGTAGCGGACCGATGTGCGAATAGGCCGAAGGCAGCACAACGCGGCAAGATCCGGATGTCACCGTGGTGGTTTCATAGTTGAGAGGCACTTCATCTGCAGTGGGGCGCCGAGATCCGGATGGCACCGAGGTGATGTCTAGCAAGTTGCTGTACTGGTGTGGTCATTCTACAATGCTGAAAGTCGGCGTGGGGCACCCCATTAGCCTGTGAGATGGCGTCAGTAGCGGACTGATGTGCGAATGGGGCCAAAGGCAGCGCAACAATATTTTCTGAAGAGAAGACACCAAAAGGTGCTGACATTCCAAGATCCGGATGGCACCGAGGTGGTGTCTAGCAAGCTATGCAGTTGAGTTGTGTGCGCACTTGCGGAGAATAGGTCGAAGGCAGCATAACAATGTTTTCTGAATAGAAGACACCACAAGGCGTTGAGATTCGGTTACCACCGAGGTGATGTCTAGCAAGTTGCCGCACTGGTGTGGCCATCCTACAATACTGCTCCGAATAACGGCGTGGGGTGCCCGAAGGGGGGGGGAGCCGGCGTGAATGGGCCTTCCTAGGTGGAGGCTCGTCTGCTGTAGTGGGGCGCCCCTTTACCGTTTCAGTTGCCATTCAGCTGAGTTTTGGCTGCTCTTGATGCTACAGCGACAGGCGGCTGCAAGAGGACTCTCAAAATGGCGGCCTGTTCTTTGGATTTGGGCCTGGTCCACTAAAATGGCCCTGGGACACCTTAGAACTCGGACGCTCGATTTTTTTTTCCTTTCCTGTACATGCAAAAAAAGGTAAATGCCCGGTACGTTACACGCTTCATCTGCCACGATGAACTCTCCAGAGGAACCGAAAAAAAATATAGTTGTGGTAACTATAACATGCATCGTCATATGGAGAGGTGGCACCAATTAATTATAGTGCTGCATAAAAGAGAGATTTGGAGGAGAACCCCTGACCTGCTAGTACATTCATCAAAGAAGTGGCACTGAGAGCTTCAGAGGCAAGGGAAACGGTCTCAAATATTTAGAAGAACTTTGGAAAGATTAAAATGACATGTTTAGATTGTGGCAAATTAATTTCATGTGGACAGATGAGTGTTACTCTAATAAATACAGCATATGAACATCATCATAGTCGATGGTTGGTAGAGACATTTTGACTATATCCTGGACCTGCCCGTCCTCGCCCAAAATGGCGCCGGAATAAATGGGACTCGTAACTCCTTGTTGTGTACTGGTTGCAGAACCTTGAAATCACGAGATACGTATGCAGTTTTGAAGCACATGGCGGGCGGGGACGAGAATTGATTGAATATTTTGACATCCCTATTGATATTAAGTTCTGATGTGTTATTGATTACTGTACTGTTGAAAGTTCGAATTAACGTCACCCATGGTACTTGCCCGCAAATGTATATCTAGATAATTTTATTGTAACTGGCCCTGTCGTATTTTAATTATAAAATGTACGTCCACCGATTCCGTAACTGTTAGACACCTTAGTTCTTGCAACCTAATGGCCCGCCCGTTACGTTCCTCTACAGTGTAAATGTCTATTCATCATATACGATTACAGTTTGCTCTGTGGCAGGCCCACGTGGTTATAGGCTCGTATTTGTATAATGAAATTTTCACAATAAAGGTTTTTAAAAGAAAACATGGTAGTAGTATATACATTGGTAAAGTTTTTAATAATAGTGACTGTTTTAGAATCATTAAAAGGCAAGTGAAATAAAGCAGACCAATTACATGAAGGATAAAAGGTATAATACGAAGGAACGCAGTAAAGATAAATGGTCAAGGGCTGTTGTGTTTTCTATTCCTGCAACATAAAGTGATCGATAAGAATCTCATATTCAGGCGTATCGGCGACTAAGACAGCAGGTCGACCCTCTTTTGCTCAACGGCTCCGTCATGGGACGAAGAAACGCTCTTTTTCTCGAAAAAAGAATATATTTTACTTGCAGGACAGTTGTAAAATTTCCGGGAAAGTACATTAGCCTGGAACATTATAACATATATTTAAGAAAAAATAATGTTCGGAAGTAATGAAAAGCGTAATTTTTAGGTCATATGACCAAGCCTTTCATCATTACAATAAGAAAAGTAAAATGAACCAATGAAAAGTTTTATTAACAAGTCACATGACTTGTTATGCTTACGTTACGCGCTGCGCGCCCCGGATGACTTCCGGATGCGCTAACGTGGCGCGTCATATGACGCATTACGCGACAACGCAGGTACAGAATATAGTCAAAATGTCTCCACCAACCAGCGGTCGGAACACAACCCCTTTCAGCAGGCTAAATAGTTCTGTTAAATGACAACAGAAGGGACAGGCAACAAGAACCATCAGTCAAAGAGGGGAGGGCTAGTTCTTCTCTACCGGGTTACATTGGGGCGCTACCGGAACTGATCGAATTGGTAGTCTACAGTGTTTCTGGATGTTTCAGACTGAAGCTGGGGTTAGCATGAGAGCAGCACCATTTTGTAGCTCCGTCGTGGTCATTCCGCAACCAATCATGGCAGCCGTTCTTTATCGTTATTTTGGGCGGGGTGGGTGGCGGAGCCGAGCTGTTTTGCAGCCATCATTGTGTGGAGTTCAGTTCATCTCACTAGTTTTGTATTTGTCATGAGGGGTTGTTCCTAATGTTTCTATTTTAGCGAGGTCAAAAAGAGATCCCATTAGTGGCCTACTGATTTTGCTCGATTCCTTTTCTTTTTTTTTACACGATTTTTCGTTATATGCAAAGACTAAACAGAGTATTGCGACTCTGTGTTTGTTTGTAAATAGAGAATGAACCAAAGAGAACTAATTCTAAAACAGTAAATACTTGTATAACAATCAATCAAATGGAGAGAGAAGCAGGCACGACGGATTACAACAGGGGCAAAGGCCTGCGTTAACTACCTTTCACTATCTGCAAAGAGAGAGTACTCCTAATAGAAATGAGGGGGGGGGCACCATTCAAAGCAGATCAGTGTGCATAAACACGAAAATGTTTTCACTTACCACGTACTTGACATTCGACAGCTTATGATATTTGCTATTAAAAAACCATTGAAATTCACTGAAAAAACCATAGGTTATAGACCATATATAGTTAGGAATTAGCATTTACAAAACCTTGAAAATTCACTGAAAAAACCATAGGTTATAGACCATATATAGTTAGGAATTAGCATTTAAAAAACCTTATTTTACTCACACAAAACCATTGAAATTCCATATATAGTTAGTTGCACTAACTATATATCGCGAACCCGCAATCCACTGCTGATGATGTCACATATTACATCATTCATGACATGGTCAGTGACATCACTGATGACATCACTGATGACATCTCAAATGACATCACTGATGACATCACTGATGACATCTCATTTGACATCAATGACCACATCACTGATGATATCATTCATGTGACAATACAATGCATCTCCTCACATTTTAATATAACCTCTGTTTCACCCAGTGTTAAATACAGAGTATAATTTTTGAAACCATTGACACACCAATACTAGTTACTACATACGCACTCACTGATTCCTACGTCTACACACACATTCACTCATACAATCATTCATACATACAATCACTCATCTTTACAACACTATCATATGCACTCATACACCTATACAGACACTCACACTCTGCCACTCATCCATGGAGTTACTCACACACCTAGTCAGTCCTGTAAAGAATCAATCACACTTCCATTTTCTTGTCTATACAGTTAAACATAGAGCACCTTACATTTTCAAACATATACTAACACATACTTACTTTCTTATACAATCATTGATACAAGTACACATTGATCTGCACAGAGTCACACACCTCCCAGCCAGCCACACACACACTCAGTCTCCCATACAAATACTTGGACAATCAATCAATAACCCATATAGTTAATCATATAGCTACTGATCAACACATGCAGCAGTTTACAGAACAACAGACATAATGATGCACAAATTAAGACAGTTTAGTCACTAACCCATGCACTCAGTGAGACACATTTAATCACTCACTCATACATTCAGTCACGCACCTACTAAATCCTTCGTCCAGACACTTATACATCTACTCATTCTTCAATATGTAAAACATATTTAAACTTTACAGAAACACACAGTCACTGGATGATGTCATCAGTGATGTCATCAGTGATGTCATTTGAGATGTCATCAGTGATGTCATCAGTGATGTCACTGACCATGTCATGAATGATGTAATATGTGACATCATCAGCAGTGGATTGCGGGTGCGCGATATATAGTTAGTGCAACTAACTATATATGGAATTTCAATGGTTTTGTGGGAGTAAAATAAGGTTTTTTAAATGCTAATTCCTAACTATATATGGTCTATAACCTATGGTTTTTTCAGTGAATTTTCATGGTTTTGTAAATGCTAATTCCTAACTATATATGGTCTATAACCTATGGTTTTTTCAGTGAATATATATATATATATATATATATATATATATATATATATATATAATATATATATATATATTACCTACTGGCGATAGCCAGTAGGTATATATAGTTAGGACCTAGCTACCATAGGAAATCCACAACATTCTATTGGGAATAACTTTGGCGCCGATTGAGGAATTTGCATGTAATTCCCAAATTTTGGCCAGCTCCACTGCGCTCCTTCCCTGAAAGTTTCGTGGGGATTCGTGAAGTGGGGGCCGAGAAAAAAGGGGGGTCCCAAAATGTGTTTTCCCCATGTTAATTTCCATAGGACGTTCTGACAAGGCTACAGCCCGAACCGCTGAACGGAATTACACCAAACTTGGCAAAATTGTAGGGACTGGTACGCAGAAGTGCCTTTGCTATATTTGGTGAAAATTGCTCCAGTGGTTTTTATGAAAATTAACTTCAAAAACACATATATATCTGGGCGGAGCCTAACCACACATCTCATCGTGAGATCTGATTGGCTGTCAGCACTTCATCCAAGAAGTGTTGGCAGCCATCTTGAGACCAATATACATGATAGCATCTCATTAAAAAGCATTGTAGTTAATAGAGGGTTTTAGGACTTTAGTTACATTATAAATCATTTGTTGATGGTACCATACTCATTTTAGGAGTTGTGGTGTGTTCTAAGGTGATTTTACCATGTGAAAAAGCCTTCTGCTCGAATATCATGAATCATGCTTTTCCCACAGTGGTTTGGAAGGGGATCTATAAGCTAAACTGAAAGCATATTTTCTGTAAATTCACATTATCTTTCTCAGTCATGTGAGAATGAAGTCTGACATTCTCAGTAAAACATGTACATCCAACAAGGACAGAGACTGTCAGTTGATTCCTTTGTGTTCTACTGCAGCCTCCTAGAGTGTTCTAAAGAACAACTAGAGCGCTAACAGTCCTACTTATTACAAAGGTATGGCACACCTGAAGCCATCTTGATTGGAATAAAGTGGTTACTCTTAAAACATTTAATTTAAAAAGGAACAAAATGAGGGGGTATATTTTGCCATAGAAAGTATGATTAGTGCTGCAGAAAGAAAAATTAGGGCAAATTTTGAGTGACTTCTCAAATCCTCTTCTATTTCATTAACAAATTCTGACATGCAGTCTCCCAAGATGGCCACCAGAGACAAAAGAGCCCAAATGTAGCCCAAATATCACCCAGATGTAGCCCAAGTATAGCCCAATGACAGAATGTCCCAGAGTGTTCGAAAGCACAACTAGAGCGCTAACAGTCCTACTTATTACAAAGGTATGGCACACCTGAAGCCATCTTGATTGGAATAAAGGGGTAACTCTTAAAACACATAATTTAAAAAGGAACAAAATGAGGGGGTTCATTTTGCCATAGAAAGTATGATTAGCAGCAGACTTCCCTGGTGAGCAGTAGCTTTACTACAGTGATCTAATGAGCAACTAGAGTGCTAAGATTCAGAATTTATGGCAAATGTGTGACACATATGAATGCCTTCTTGATGGAACCAAAGTAAACAAGCATTGAAAATGCAATAGATCTCGCCCTCGTTTAAGTTAAAGCCATTCTGTTTGTAATGAGGTGGCTTTTTAGCTTTGCTTTTATTAGTGTTTTTAAAACTTTCATGTAAATAACATGCATATGTATGCATATATGTATATGTATGCATGCATTTATATTTGTATTTATATAGATATGCAGATTATATATGTTTATATATGTATGTATATATATATATACACATACACATACATAAATGCATATGCATATATATGCATATATATGTGTATATGTGTGCGTGTAGAGAGAGGTAGAGAGGTAGAGGTGTAGAGGTAGAGAGGTAGAGAGGTAGAGGTAGAGAGGTAGAGACTAGTAGAGAGAGAAGTAGAGAGAGGTAGAGAGGTAGAGAGAAGAGAGTGAGTATTAGAGTAGAGAGTGAATAGTAGAGAGTAGTAGAGAGCAGTAGAGAGAGTAGCAGAGAGTGAGTAGTAGAGAGTAGTAGAGTGAATAGTAGAGTGAGTAGTAGAGAGTAGTAGAGAGTGAGTAGTAGAGGATATTAGAGAGTAAGTAATAGAGTGAGTAGTAGAGAGCAGTAGAGAGTGAGTAGTAGAGAGTAGTAGAGAGTGAGTAGCAGAGAGAGAGAATAGTAGAGAGTAGTAGAGAGGGAGTAGTAGAGTGAGTAGTAGAGAGTAGCAGAGAGAGAATAGTAGAGAGTGAGTAGTAGAGAGTAGTAGAGAGTGAGTAGTAGAGAGTGAGAAGTAGAGCGTAGTAGAGAAAGAGTAGTAGAGAGTGAGTAGTAGAGAGTGAGAAGTAGAGAGTGAGTAGTAGAGAGTAGTAGATAGTGAGTAGTAAAGAGTGAGTAGTAGAGAAAGAGTAGTAGAGAGTGAGTAGTAGAGAGTAGAGAGTAGTAGAGAGTGAGTAGTAGAGAGTAGTAGATAGTGAGTAGTAGGGAGTGAGTAGTAGAGAGAGAGTAGTAGAGAGTAGTAGAGTAGTAGAGAATGAGTAGTAGAGAGTGAGTATCAGAGAGTAGTGGAGTAGTAGAGAGTAAGTAGTAGAGAGAAGTGGAGAATATTCCAAACTTTGGCACAGCACCACTTGCACAATAAGTCCAATCAAATCATATCACTTAGAGTCCTTATTGAAGCGCTGAATCTTGGTGTATATTCAAATGCTTTTATTTTCCTTAAGTTTATGTACCACAGCTAGCTGACTCGTTTCATTCTGTACAACAGAACTTCTTCAGGGCGTTCTTATTTCCTTCAAGTTATGTCGGTATTCTGTTGTCATATAACTAGATATTTCTTCCAAATGTTAGTAGTGACGTAAGTACATTCTTATTCAAAGTGACTAGGTATCAATTTTACCCACACAATTCGGGCACACTTGAGTAATTTATAGCATCCTCAAAGTCAGTCTTTCAAAAATTCCAAAGTATAGGACATGATAATCCAAATGTTTCTCAAGAAAAGTCATTTTCAATCGTTCGGAATTTCAGCGTTTGGGCAGATATGACCCAGGGATCCCCAGTATGCAAGGGGAATTAGTCCCCCCTCTGCAAACGCGCCAGTGGCCTGCGTTGCAGAGAGGTGTAAAAAGAGGCATAGCCTCATTACACCTCTGTGCAATGCAGCCCCCTGGCGCATACTGGAGGTTCCAGGTGGGCTAGTTGGCCCCCTGGGACCCCCAGTATGCAAGGGGAATTAGTTCTCCCTCTTCAAACATGCACGGGGGCTGCGTTGCAGAGAGATGTAAAAAAGGGTGTGGCCTCATTACACCTCTCTGCAATGCAGCCCCCTGGCGCATACTGAAGGCTCCTGGTGGGCTAGTTGGCCCCCAGGGACCCCCAGTATGCAAGGGGAATTAGTTCCCCCTCTGCAACGCGCCAGGGGGCTGCGTTGCAGAGAGGTGTAACAAGGGGCATAGCCTCTTTACACCTCTGTAATGCAGCCCCCTGGCGCATACTGGAGGTTCAAGGTGGGCTAGTTGGCCCCCAGGGGCCCCCAGTATGCACGGGGAATTAGTTCCCCCTCTTCAAACATGCACCGAGGCTGCGTTGCAGAGAGGTGTAAAAAGGGGCATGGCTTCATTACACCTCTCTGCAATGCAGTCCCCTAGCGCATACTGGAGATTCCTGGTGGGCTTTAAGGTCTTATATAGTTAGCAATTAGCATTAAAAAACCTTTGAAATTCACTGAAAAAAACATAGGTTTCAGCCCTTATATAGTTAGGAATTAGCATTTAAAAAACCTTGCAAATTCCCTGAAAAAACCATAGGTTTCAGGCCTTATATAGTTAGGAATTAGCATTTAAAAAACCTTTGAAATTCACTGAAAAAACCATAGGTTTCAGGCCTTATATAGTTAGGAATTAGCATTTAAAAAACCTTTAAAATTCACTCAAAAAACTATAAGTTTTAGGGGTGTTATAATTAGCTGGACATTTCACTCATACAAAACCATTGAAATTGCTCCTATATAGTTAGTTGTACTAACTATATTTCGCGCACCCGCAATCCACTGCTGATGATGTCACATATTACATCATTCATGACATGGTCAGTGACTGATGACATCTCAAATGACATCACTGATGACATCACTGATGACATCATCCAGTGAATGTTAGGGAAGGATGAACACATCTTCCTGCGCAGCAATAACCCCATGATACCGACTTTTTATCATCTGCCCAAGCTGCACAAAAATAACACCTCACCACCGGGCCGTCCCATTGTGGCTTCCATTGATGGGCTAACGGAAAATAAGTCCAAATTTGTGGATAATTACATCTTCCCACTTGTCTTGGAGTTGAAGTCTTACATCCAAGATACCAAAGACTTTTTGAGTAAAGTGTCTACGATGAAATGGAAATCGGACTATCTATTTCTGGTGATGGATATCACAAGTCTTTATACCATCATTGACCATACCCATGGACTGGCTGCTATCGAATACTATCTAGGCAGACGCCAAATACGTTTTGCTCACCATAATATCATGTTGATTGAATGTGTGCAGTTCTGCCTAACTCACAACATTTTTCTGTTTGAGGATAGATTCTATAGACAGATCTCTGGTACAGCGATGGGCACCTGCTTCGTCCCCAGCTATGCAAACTTGTTCGTTGGCTGGTGGGAGGAGCGGGTGCCCAGGAGCTGGAAGGAAGGCCAGGAGAGCGGAAGGGTGGTACACTGGTACCGCTACATTGATGACTTGTTCATCATGTGGCAAGGCACCAAGGACATGGCAGAGAAGTACATCAAATCTCTTAATGATAACATCTACAACATACACCTATCCGGCACAATTAGTGGGGTTGCAGCCAACTATTTGGACCTCCAGGTGCATGTTGAAAATGGCCATGTCCATACCTCGCTGTACCGTAAGCAGACAGCGGAGAATTCTATCCTCTTTGCTAAAAGTGGACATCCATCCAAACTTATCAATAGTATCCCCTATGGGGAACTATTGAGATTAAGAGGAACAGCAGCCAAGACTGGGAATTTGAGGCGGCCGCCTCTGATTGCCTGGCCCGCTACCGTTTAAGAGGGTATGACGAGACACTTTTACAGAGCACTCTGAAAAAGGTCAAGAAGATCCCTAGGGAGGAACTGCTCCAAAAGAAACGTAAAGGACCTAATACCTCCAAGAAAGATGCATTTAGGATGATAACACCATATTCCACAGGTGCCGACAGACTTAAAGCAATGATGCACAAGAACTGGCACATCTTGCTTACCGATAAGGTGCTAAAAGATGATTTGCCACCATATCCACTGGTGACCTTCAGCAAGGCCAGGTCCCTGGGCGATATGCTGGTGCATAGTCATCTGGAAGCCCCTAGCATCCATTCCAACACTTTGAGGGAAATGAGTAAGCCTGGGCGTAGTGTGCGGAGTGGGGCTCCGCGGAGCTACGCGAAGTGGGCGAGAAGCTACGCCCACTCCCGCACTCCGCGTAGCCCCACTACGCACCTCCCTCCCGCTCTCCCCTAGATACATTATTTAAGCAACTACCCTGAAAAATACAATTATAAAGCACTTACCTTGTCCGGGGCTCGTCCGGGGCTCCCTCTTTGAATAGCGTCCTTTCCTGGATACCAATGCGCATGCGCGGGCGGCCGCGCATGCGCATTTCTACCGAGAAATGCGCATGCGCGGCCGCCCGCGCATGCGCATTTGCTTCCAGGAAAGGACGCTATTGAAAGAGGGAGCCCCGGACGAGCCCCGGACAAGGTAAGTGCTTTATAATTTTATTTTTCAGGGTAGTTGCTTAAATAATGTTTCTAGGGGAGGGCGGGAGGGAGGCGGGTGGCGGCCGACTCGGCTACGCACACGGAGTGGCCGTAGTGTTGCCGGCTACGCTGTCTACCCAAAATGCGTAGAAGGCAACACTACGCCTACTCCGTGGGCGTAGCCGAATCGGACGCCCAGGGTTAGAAATGAGTGGGTTCTTTCCATGCGGAAAGTGCAAAGCATGTGCCAACAGCCGTAGGGTACTCCAATATGATATTCCGGATGCGGGCAGAACAAATAAAATCCACAAATTCATCATGTGCAGTACCACCTATGCCGTGTATTGCCTAATATGCCCGTGTGGCCTACGCTACATCGGGAGCACTATTAACCAACTTAAATTGAGAGTGTTGGAACACCTTAGGGCAATTGACAGAGTAGACCCCACATATCCAGTGGCCCGACATTTCGCGGAACATCACAACAAAGATCGAAATAAATTGTGATTCTTTGGGATTGACCATGTTCCATGCAACCCACGGGGAGGTGACAGACTTAGGAGGCTACGACGCCTCGAATCAAGGTACATCATCGATCTGTCTACCAAGTACCCGAAGGGTATGAATAGTGGGGAGGAAATGGCAGTACACCTTGGAAAATAATGAATAACACCTACAATAATCTTCGTGTACTGTATAGGGCACCTTGGCTATATCATCTTGCCCAACTTTGCCTATTTGTCCCAGGGAGTCTATCATGAAAATAACTGTATACACACACATTTTTGCTCCCGATCATACTGTGACTACTGCTTTGCAATATTCTTGATGATAATAATAATTTCTGATATTAGGAAGGGATCTTCTTTGGTATCACTGTAGTTCACCTGATGCACCGATATAACATCTACCGATAATGGATCACTATTATTTTTCAGGTTCCATTTTGGAGCTCTGGAAAATGTAACAGGAATTATGAAATGTTTCTTATTGCCATTCAGTTTTTGTGTTTCTTTTTCTACAGTGTCAGTGGCATGGTAACTTTCGTTTTACAATGGTCATTTCATTATTTTGTGATTATATGCAATATATCACAGTTTATTAATGATGTTATGAAATGTGCCGAACATCTACATACAGTTCCAAGTATTATATCAATTGTATATATTTGTTACATAATATTCACCTATATAGGGACACATGCCAAACCACGGCTCTATTGTGTTGTGACCTTTCTCTCTTGTGAATACTCCGATTCTCGAAGATATCTAACATGTTCCAAGATGGCGCCTATTTTGGTGCTAGAAGGGCTGGTCCCTTGTTGGTGTTTATTTTGTTAACAAACTTCTGTTTAAACGGAACTGCTTGTTAACGGTGAGAAACACCGAAGAAGGCTAATGCTGAAACTTTGTTTGCTGAATAAACCACTGTGATTGTCACCGCCGGAGTGCTGTTTCCTTTCTTCCAGGGGGAGGATTGAGAGCGCTATATATATATATATATATATATATAGATATATATTTATATTTTCACTGAAAAAAACATAGGTTTCAGGCCTTATATAGTTAGGAATTAGCATTTAAAAAACCTTTAAAATTCACTCAAAAAACTGTATGTTTTAGGGGTGTTATAGTTAGCTGGACATTTCATTCATACAAAACCATTGAAATTGCTCCTATATAGTTAGTTGTACTAACTATATTTCGCGCACCCGCAATCCATTGCTGATGATGTCACATATTACATCATTCATGAAATGGTCAGTGACATCACTGATGACATCTCAAATGACATGCGAAATATAGTTAGTACAACTAACTATATAGGAGCAATTTCAATGGTTTTGTATGAGTGAAATGTCCAGCTAACTATAACACCCCTAAAACTTATAGTTTTTTGAGTCAATATATATATATATATATATAAATTCACTGAAAAAAACGTAGGTTTTACACACGTTATAGTTAGGAAGTAGCATTTACAAAACCTTTGAAATTCACTGAAAAAAACAAAGGTTGGACACATGTTATAGTCAGCTGGACATTTCCCTCATATAAAACCATTGAAATTCCCCCGTTATAGTTAGTTCAGCTAACTATAACTCGCGCGCCCGCAATGCACTGCTGATGACGTCACATATTCCAACACACATGACATGGTCAGTGACATCACTCATGACATCATGATGACATCTCAAATGACATCACTGATGACATCCAACTGATGAATATCATATTTAGCTAACACAATAATGTACTAGAAGGAGAACGAGCATGACATAATAGGGTATATCAAAAACCCCTGAGCTTTACAGTTGTTAGACCAAAAATACCGTAGTCAGAGGGGCATTGAAAAAGCAGACGAGCCATGAACATTTAAGTAATGCCAAAATAATGCAATGCGTAACGCAACAATCAGGCAGTTCATTATGCAAAATAATGCAATGCGTCATGCAACAATCAGGCAGTTTGTAATGCATAAATTATGCAATGCGTAATGCAACAATCAGGCAGTTTGTTATGCAAAAATAGTGCAATGCGTAATGCAACAATCAGGCAGTTCATAATGCAGAAATAATGCAGTGCGTAATGCAACAATCAGGCAGTTCATAATGCAGAAATAATGCAATGCGTATTGCAACTATCAGGTAGTTTGTAAGGCAGAAATAATGCAATGCGTAAGACACTAATCAGGTGGTTTGTAATGCGCAAATAATGCAATGCGTAAAACACTCCAGCACCGATAACAGTGCTTTAGACGGTCTCTCCGCCACTCGTACTGACTCGCGATCAGCTTCCGCCAACAGATACCCCAAAAATGGGTATGGTTTAAACCAAAGTGCAGCTCTGTACTCCGGCCCCGGTACTGCCATTCCTCGGCAAGTACGGGCCGTGATACGAGCTGAAGCAGAGGCTTGCGCTGCAAGAATGGGAGACGCCAAGAGCGTCCCTCTCCGAGCCCGCACTCTGCCCCAGGTGGTGACACACGTTACCTGGGGGGTGTGACCTCATTCCCTTCTCCTCTACTCCCAACTTGGGCCTACGATGTGACGTTGTGGATTCCAGGCAGTTGGTGATAACGAAGATCTCAGGCTGCGACAGGGCGCATGCACACAGCATCGCTGAGACTCATTTGAGCTTCGAGTGTGCACGACCACAGGCAATCCTCACAAAGACCTCAGGCTGCAAAAAGTACATGCACACAGTGTTGCTGAGACTCACTTAAACTCCGGGTCCGCACGATAACAGGGCAATCCACACAAAGGTCTCAGGCTGCACAAAGCACACGCACAATGGCGTCGCTGAGACTCACTTGGACTCCGAGTGCATACGATCACAGGATAATCCTCACGAAGGGCTCAGGCTGCAAAAAGCACCCATACACAGCTTCGCTGAGACTCGCTTGGACTCCAGGTGCACACGATAACAGGGCAATCCACATGAAGGTCTCAGGCTGCAAGAAGCACACCACACAGCATCGCTGAGACTCATTGTCCTTTTGCTTAGCCTCTATGCTTAACTTGCTGCCCCTACAGTCCTTCCTCCTGCCTTCCGATGTCCGTGTGCATGCCCCTGACCCTTCCTTTTTGCCCACCAAATTCCATGGACGTGCCACCTTCCTATTTACTGTGCATTTTCTTTTGAGCTGCTACTGCCCCTCCCACGTGCCTAGCATGGTCAGATGGCTGCCACCTGTCCCTCCCGCCTCCTCTCTGCCTGTAACAAATTCCAGTCCCCAAGCCCCTCTCTTCAGTCCTCCATGGTCCATTTTGCTACCACTCCCTTTTGCTCTTCATGCTTTTTTGTGCTGCAACTGCTCCTCCTGCCTGCCCTGAGTGGTCTGTGGTGAAGCCCATTCCCCTGATTTCTTTTGTATGTGTACAGCTGCTACCCATCCCTTCTATCATTCATGGTCCTTTCGGCATGCCACTTGCCCCCCACCATGGCATTTGTCATGACACTAACCTTCCCGCTTGCCAATGATCCAGAGGAAACAGTTAGGTTTTTACTCACACTAGTTCCTCATTTCTCACTCTAACCATAGTGAGACCTCTACACAGCATTTCTTTCACCGCCAAGGCGAATTGTCGTCTGATGGATCTTTCTCTGCCGATAGGAGGGGTGGGAATTAGGGTGTCCAAATCACACACATTAGCCACCTAATGATGACCATTAATTGGTGACTAACTTACACATTTGAGATCAAGTTCAAATATATCACTCTCAGGGCCATGCTATAAAAATGCAATTTTGCAATGGGAAGACCGAATTTACCAAAAAAGTTTAGTCTAATCAAGGTTATGCACACAAAAAGATATGCTACAGCTACACAAAATAAAAGAGGCAGAAATTCTGAAAATATTTGCTGATTTTTCCTACAACGCATTTAAAGCTAATAGAATATACAACTTAGTTCAATGAAAAAGCATCAGGACACAATAATAGACTCAAGCAATTTCGATAGGTTGTAATTGTATTAATGATACAAAATACATACAAATGAGTATTTCAGTCATGAATATTATAGCATGTAGTACAAAACTACACATTTAGTCAGAGATTCAAATCCAAAGAGGATGGTTTAAAACAGACATCAGATACGAGGTTATGATTCCTACCACCACTAAAGGTAGAAGGATGGTTCAGTTCTCAATCAGAATCTACATTCTAAAGCCAAAAAGGGTAAAGTATTCAGTTAGAGTCCTTCTAAGGGTAAGTCCATGAACATGGAAAAAAGGGAAAATAAGCAAAATCAAGTAGTTTTGCATAGAAGGATTCCAGATCAACTGCTGAAGGCAGCAGTAACAGCAAAGGCAGTCTAAAATAGTATATCAAAAGGTGGTTATACAATCAAAGGAAAGTGTTCATCTGTCTCTCATTATAGTTTCGATGACACCTTAGTTGGTGTGATATCACTCCATGGTGGACAGTTAAATCATCATTTCAGAATAAGATAAAAATGATAAATGCTTCGCCAATGTAGTATTAGACAAAATTGATATGTGTTTTAGTTATGACGTATTGCCACAATTTTTCTACATCTATACATGTAATTTAGAAATTCAATAAGGACTCTTCTTGCAAAGGACTGCTGACTAGTTGTACCTGAGCACTGTCATTTGATAGATGGTAAAGGTGAGGATTGCGAGTGTAGTTACTGTTGCCCAAGGTCATCAAGTCTCAAGGTAAGGCCTGCCCTTTTTTCTCTCTTTGATTTCATTATGCCCATGTTGTGGACACCCCTTTTTGGAGCATTCCTACTTGATGAGTAAGCCTTCTCCTTTTACAAAGGTTGTGTCCGAGGAACAGTCAGAAATTGAGATCTGAAAGAGAATCAACCCACACTGGTAATGCAACCTTACATAGTTGATCCATACATCCTTTCTGTGAAATGTACATAACAGTGGAATCCAAATCATCCCTCTTGGTTACAGTTCTAAGGTGGTCTTTACCAGTGAAGGGTGAACTTGAAGAGCTGGCCAGGGCTGTTGTATTCCTGACAGCCAGATTCCCAGGAATGAGGTACACACCTGATGCCAGCACAATCTGCCACCCTGCTGAGAGAGGGAACGTGTGTGCCTGGACTTGCAGGAATAGCGACTACCCAGCAGAAGAATCCCAGCATGTGGCATGTTAGAACAACACACGTAAAAGCTGACTACTACAGAGTGCGAAGCCAGGGAGCAACAATGCTGTAAGAGCTGTGACTTTGAGCAGTACCCTTGAAAACTATGCCAAGACTTTACACAAATGAACATCATTGTGTCACACAGCAATCATCCGTGAGCCCAATGGACTGAAACCGGTGATGTCTGGCAGAGGAGCCATATTGATGCAGAAGTGGAAAACACTGATCAGCTCAGAAGCAGCAATTGCCCTACTTGAGCAACTGCCTGAACCTGGACAGGCAAGCTTTACTGCCGAAGACAAGTGCTGCTGTGCTGGCCTGATGCATTGATCCATCCAGCAGTCCCTGCTCACTGTCACCGTCTTGGCTCCAGAGGAAGGAAAGCCGCTACTGTAAAATTGGGTACTCAACCACATCCACCGCATGACTAGAATTGCATCATCAACTAGTAGGTAAAAGCGGTCCTTTGAATGCCAATGCAACAAGAATGTGCAGAAGAGTCTGCTGCATAGACATATTTTACACAAGAGAATGGTAGTGGTAAAAGACATGCAACTGAGTTTTACAATTAATCAGTGGGGTAACTTTACTCAATCCTCGTCACTGCCTAATCGATGCCTACGCCCATGGTTGATGAAAAAGGGTTCAGGCAGATCAGGTCGTTTTACCCCTTTTCTAGGTTTGCCCGGCGTTAGCCGCTTCTCACCCAACTTACGATTTACCAAATAAAGAGGTAGGTGCTGGAGATTGGAAGGCAGGGAACAGGAGTTTATTTCCGACGGAACAGAACACGTCAAATCAGACAACAGGGTATCTTCTCGAGGTGCTCTCACAAGTTTCTCTACGGCTCCGTCTTTTATACACAGGTTTATGATGTACAAACATTCCTTATTGCAATAAAGACACTTTGAAGTACAAAAAGGGCATGTTTGGGACCCCAGCTCCAGGCCCATTCCCATACTGACCGCTCTGATGTTGTTTTCCCCTCCCAAATGTGACATGTGATTGTAATCTGCAGCCGGACATTCCAACAGGGCACGAGGGCCAGAGGGGTGGTCAGATCTAAGGTTGGGCAGGCGATAAGATCATGTTTCGCTATGCGGGGCCGGAGGGGTACATCCACGAGACCTAGTTTTATGATGTGGGACTGGGTCGAGAGGCCAGGTGTAGCCGGGGGGGGGTCATCAGAAGAGAGGAAGGGTGTTCCTGGGAGGAATGCAGGGGTGTCAGTCAGATCTAGGGGTGTGAAGGCCTTGATTAATCACCGTTCCTCTGATGTGAGGCGAGGTCCTACTGTAGGAAGCAATAAACTGCATCTGTTGGGCTAGGTGATGGCCTGGGATCAGGCCGGGCAACCGGGCAGGGAGGAAGAGGTTACCAAAAGGGCCCATTCTATGAGTAGGATGAAAGAGCGAGGGGGCAGGGGTCCAGAGTGGTGACAAGGTCGTGTTTAGCGGTGCGTTTATGGCCCGAACAGGAGAGACCGGGGGCTGTCAGGGCGCGGGGTGCTTGCGGGGCTGGAGAGAGAGAGAGAGAGAGATGGCTATCGGCAATGGGCAGAGAGGTCATGACACAAAGATGGTTACTATCTATGTTCGTGATGGAGCCTAAAAGGGAACAAGATGGCGGGGCCACTGTTTTGTGACTTTCTTTACCTTCAACAGTGGCGAGGGTGAACACAAATGAACGCCGCTTATGTACATATACATTTTGTCATTTTCCACAGTCGCCGCTTTTTACATAAGATAGATCATACATATAGTCGTGTGTAGTCAATGAAATAGCGTTTGTCAATATTGGTAGACTTACATATAACCGTGTGTAGTTGATGCGACATACGAGGTGGAATACATATGAATTTACATTTGTCGTACTTAAAAGTGACCGATGAAACATTTTACAGGCAAAAGTGGTTGAGGGAGGAATTTAGTCCAATACAAGCAATGAGTCAAGGGGTGTAGAAAGTTCCGAAAAAAGGGGGGTCTTCGCCACAGTGTCTTTTTAGTAGCGAGTCATCACCGGTAGGTTCTGGTAGTTCGTTTTCTTCCGTTGGCGCTGTTGAGCACCGGCGGTGGAGCTATAGGTCCAGCTCGGGTCCTTCTTTACACGTCGCAGGGTGTGATCTGTCCTTTGCCGTTAGGCCACAGTCCTGTTTCCTAGCTAATCCCTCTTAAGGGTGCCTTATGCTGGGCACCTGCATTTCTTTCTCGGAGTCAGAATCCACGTGGAAAGGGTAGAAGGGGTTTTGTCGGATAATCGAGGGAGGAGAGGGCGGAGTGGGACCGGATCTTTGAGACGGACCAAGGGAGCAAAAGGGTGATGCGCAGGCAGGTCCATCAATCGGGCTCAAAGGGCGGGGACTTCTGGCACGCGTGGGTCAACAAGCAGAGGGCTTCAAGGCAGCCCTCCATTCCTTTGTTTTCTGCGTTTGAGAGTGGTGCATCGTCCCGCGTCCCGTTGCTCTGCGGCTCCATCTTAGGTCGAGGTCACACGCGCCTCACGATCTGTGGCCAGGCTGTGCGTCACGTCCAGCCCCTCTCCTCCGGTGGCTGTGTATCCTTGAATGGGTACAAAACAGGTTTTAGCGAACTGGCAAGAGGAGGCATTTATACATTTCAATTCCATCCCAGATCTAGGTAGCTGGGGGTACGTTTCATCGGTCACGGTCAGAAGTTATCACTGTGGAGTATGTATACAGGCATGTCTACTGAGTTTGAACTAAGTCTATTTGGCGTTCATTCATGTCGCATGTGGCTTTCTGACCCTAGCCCTGGCAGTCTTTTATCATCATGAGAGAGGGGTAGAGGCTAAACACTCTTTTCTCGGGGAGCAATAGTTAAGCAGGGTCATCAGTTATACCTCGAGTTTACGGGGCTGGGGTCAAGCGGGAGGAACGGGGACGTTTTGGACATCCGTACTTGGGTGCGGAGGGGTGGGGCAATCTGGGCCTAGGAGATTGTGTTTCTAACTAGCTGAGAGCAGAAGGCCACTGACGTATAGTCCTCCTATAAAAAGGGCCAGATTAGGGGGACATCAGTCGTCTTACCTGTCCTTTCCTTTATAGCCAATTCGAGTTCTATCATTTTTACAGAAAAGGAGAGTTAGTAACATGGCAAATTACAATTGTTTTAGTTTCTGGCAATTTGTCGATCACCTTTGTGTTCGAAAAACCAATTAGGCTCGTGCCGGCGGGGCACAACATTCCCACACAGAGGAAGAGGGAGCAGGGGTCGTTCGCATTTTAAATGAACTATTCGGTACACGTACAACATGAAGGGAAAGGACGAGAGAGAGAGAGACGTGTACAATAATAGGCCATTTTGGTGCACACAAAACACAAAACAGTAGGGGTCATATTATATAGAAACACAGACTGAGGGACAACGTAAATCCATATACTACGTACACATGAATTCAGGCGAGGGGGGGGTACATGCATTTACATACAGAACTCAAGACAAAACATAGAACAGTACTTGGCCAAAGACATTTCCTCCTGCATGCTGCGCATCCTTAGTTTCCTATTTAATTCGCCTGGCTGTCTTTTGCTGTTCGTCTCTGTTGCAAATACTTATACTTTCGTCAATTGTTCGGGAACTATCCTGGTCGGGCTAGTACTTACGGTGGGATCTTTGAATCATTTTTAGCGGACAGGTATCCAGGCTGAGGCAACGGAGGGTGTTAGTTGGGGGAACAATGGGCAACTTCGAGTTTCATGGCGTAAGAATCTACTCGTAGGTGCACGTCATTCTTAGTTGCATTATTAGAGAGATGGTCGTTTCTAAGTAAGGGTGTGTTATATCTATGTCTGTTCGTCGTGTATAGGTACTATGTTCAGACCCCCTTTTTCCCCATTCCATCGGCCGTCCAATCATCATTCAAGTCGTAGAAAAACATCTCTCTTATCAGGTCAACGCGTGCAACGTATATCCAGTCGAGTTACACACATTCGGTCATACACGCATGCATTCATATCACCCAAATCCGCGTTGCTTAGGTCTTCTCCACACTAGTCGATGTTCTGATGCGACCTGCAGAAAGAAGGGGAAGAAGAAGGGGTGGGGGCAGCGTTTAAAGACACATTCGCGCGCATAAACCCAAAAGGCTTTTTACTTACTACGTATTTCGACCTATCTCCGCGGGATGCAGTCCCTTTCATCTCGGCGTTTTAAGCCCCGAGGGACTGGTGGTGCGGGAGGCATAATCATTTATGGACTGCACATTGCATAGATCGTCCACGTGTGGTATTGCGGATCTTGTGTGGGGGGGGGGCGAAACAAAAGGGCAATCAGGGTAAAGTGGGTGAACTCGTGTTCGTCTTCGAGGAGTCGGGGTGGTCTACAGTGGTACCGGGTCTGGTTTAGGGGCATCTGAAACAATTTCCCTGAGATATGTGGCATACAAAGTAAAACAGAACACCGGGACCTTTATCGATTGCCTTAGGTTGCACAAAAGTAAAAAAACACACGCAACAACTTGGATCGTTCACATTTTCAATATTTCTAGGTACTTTGCTTTTTAACCCTTCAGTAATCGACTTGCTTTATTTCGCCTATATTTTACGTAGATCGGAAACAAGGGCTATGTATTCGAACTTACCAATCCAAAAGCTACGACTATTTGTTTGTCACAAAATCTTTATTTAAAAAAATGTTGACGTACAAATGCAGGCCTACAACCACGTGGGCCAGCCACGGAGCAGACTGGAACTGTACATGAGGGCATATTTATCTGCGGAAAACATAACTGAGACGGTGGTTGTTTTATTTCATCAAGGTACGATAAGTGCAATAAAATCATATCGAAAATTCATTGTGGGTAAGTACCATCAGTGTAAAAAAGATTCGAACTTTCAATAATACTGTAATCAATGATGCGTCGGAACTTAATATCAAATTCATTGTTCGAATGTTCAAGCAATACTCATCCCCTCCCGCCATGTGCTTCAAAAACTGCATACATATCTCATGATATCAAGTCTGAGCATCCGGAACACAACAGGGAATT
This sequence comes from Lissotriton helveticus, assembly GCF_964261635.1. Classification (NCBI taxonomy): domain Eukaryota; kingdom Metazoa; phylum Chordata; class Amphibia; order Caudata; family Salamandridae; genus Lissotriton; species Lissotriton helveticus. The sequence goes on along the minus strand of NC_136068.1, from coordinate 1,129,687,633 downwards.
GCGAGTTTCGTTTGTACCGGCGCCATTTTGGGTGGGGCCCAAGTATAGTCAAAATGTCTCCACCAACTCGTGGTCGGACCAGAACCTCTTTCGGCAGTCCAGAAGTTTCGTTAAGGGGCAACAGAAGGGACCGGTGACATGAACCATCAATCAAAGAAAAGGGAGGGGCAACAATCTTTCCTACCGGGTCGTACTGATGTTCCACCGGAACTGATCAAATCGGTAGTCTGCAGTATCTTGGGTCATTCAAACCCGAGGCTGGCGCCAGCATGAGGGCGCCGACGTCTCGTGGCTACGTCTTGGCCGTTCTGCGGGCAATCATGACAGTCATTTCCCACCGGGGGGGCAGTCGGGGGCCCGCGGAGGTCGAGGGCCCTCCGCAACTCTCGTAGAATCTTCAAAGCTGAGGAGAACGTTTCTGAACGGAGGACTCGTTTTTCTAGCTGGCCAGCGACCAGGCCATCCTTGCACGCCAGGTTCGTTCCTGCAAGGTCGACCGCCATTTTTAGGAGTTCTGCAGCTACCGGCAGTCACTGGGTCAAATGAGCAGACGGACTCCGGCCTGTTGGGTGAGGCGTCGTAGCACCGCCACAGTGGACGAGACCCTGCTGGGTGTGTGGAGCGTCCCTATACTGCAAGAGTGGACGAACCCTTTGCCGAGTGTGTGGAGCATCCCTGCACCGCAAGAGTGGACGAACCCTTTGCCGGGTGTGTGGAGCGTTGGGGGTGCAGCTGAGGGGCCTCCACCTGGGGAGGTGGGAGAGGCTCGTCCGCGCCGCCTCTCCCTCCCAGTGCACCCCACGGCGTCTCGCTGATATTTGTTATGGCCGGACCAGGCGATGAAGAAGAGGGGGGGGGGTCGGAGGCATATGCAAGACATCCCTCCCCCCGTGGCCTGCAAGGCGCCGGGAGAAGAAGGGAATGGGAGGACGAGTTCATTCCGGGCCGGGCCATTCACCCCACGACTTCTCCGGCCCAGGGGCGGCCAGCCGCTTCTCCACCCCAGGCCACAGGAGCGGGTCCCTTGGTTCATCCTGGGGACAGGCCTTGGCGCGTGGTGTCGCCTCCGGACTATTCGCGTAATGGTTCTCCACCCCAGGCCGCCGCCGACGGCTTTTGTAGACTTTCTGACGCCCAAAAACCTACTAGAAAGTAGCCCAAAGTAGCCCGACATTGCTACTTTGGGGAAGGAGGGACAGGAACGGCATCAAGCAGACGGCGAAATGCATTGTGGGTTTGTTGTTGCAGCCGTTTGCCATGTAAATAGTTGTTTAATATATTTTTGTTCAAATAAAAACGTTTTAACCTGTTATTTTGCTATAGTGTTGTATATTTCTAATATTTGCCTAGGGTTTGTCGTTAATTGGGGGGGGTGGTCGGTGGAGCCGAGCTGTTTCGCAGTCATCATGGTGTTGAGTTCGGCTTTCCTCACTAGTTTCATATTTCCTGAGGGGTTGTTCCTAATGCTTCCATTTCAGTGAGGTTGAAAAGAGATCTCATCAGTGGCCTACTGATTTTACTCGATTCCTTTTGTTTTTCCTAACGATTCTTATGTTCTTTTATTTGCTAGCACGACACAGCAGCTAATCCGCATTTTCTTTATATATGTCCTTTTTATTAGGGGTGTCCTCCGGTGGAGCCAGATGGTCTACCTCTAATAAATGGTCCGGGCTGAACCAACTACTGAGCAATGGGGAGAAGATAGGCATGACGGGTTACAACAGGGACAAAAGTCAGCACTACCTATCCTTCACTACTTTGCGGAGACTAGGTAGAATATTTCTATTCTACAGTATTCGCAAATAGGGAATACCCAAAGAGAGAACCAATTCCAAACAGTCAAGTTCGGACAAACAATCAATCAATCAAATGAGGAATAAAATAGGCGCGACGGGTTACAACGGGGGCAAAAGCCTGCGCTACCTACCCTTCACTATCTGCAAAGAGAGAGATCTTCCTGTTCCTCTCTGTTTGTAGGCAGAGAAGATCCTTTCAAAGAACCAATTCCGAACGATCAAGGTCCGGTCAAACAATCAATAAGTGGGGGATAAAAATAGGCACGACGGATTACAACGGGGGCAAAAGCCTGCGTTACCTATCCTTCACTATCTGCAAAGACTAAACAGAGTATGGCGGCTCAGTGCTTGTTTGCAAATAGAGAATGATCCAAAGAGAACCAATTCCAAAACAATAAATGCTTGGATAACAATCAATCAAATGGAGAGGGAAGTAGGCGCGACGGGTTACAACGGGGGCAAAAGCCTGCGCTACCCACCCTTCACTATCTGCAAAGGGAGAATACTCCTATCCTTCCCCGTTTGTAGACAGAGAATCTCTCAGGACAAAACAATCAAAATGCGTAATACTAGTATTTTCCAATGACAATCAAACAATCAATTCGCAATTTGTCGTGTTTACACGAGCTTACCCGGACCGTATGGACAGTTTCTCGTCTTCCGTTTCCAGCGCCCGATCGTCCTCTATTCTCCGTAATTGCTGTGGCACTCTTGATGGTTCCCAGTCAGGACCGTAGATCACTCGAGAGAGGTCTGTTCGGAACCAGTGAAGTTCGGATGATCGGCTGCCAGACAAGGGTCTATCAGGCAGGAGCTCTTTCCGATCGTTGCAGTCGTTCACTCTGTCGTTGGGACCTCTCTCACTGGATCCACGTGTCGCTGATGGGCCCCACGTTGGGCGCCAATTGATGAAAAAGGGTTCAGGCAGATCAGGTCGTTTTACCCCTTTTCTAGGTTTGCCCGGCATTAGCCGCTTCTCACCCAACTTACGATTTACCAAATAAAGAGGCAGGCGCTGGAGATTGGAAGGCAGGACACAGGAGTTTATTTCCGACGGAACAGAACACGTCAAATCAGACAACAGGGTATCTTCTCGAGGTGCTCTCACAAGTTTCTCTACGGCTCCGTCTTTTATACACAGGTTTATGATGTACAAACATTCCTTATTGCAATAAAGACACTTTGAAGTACAAAAAGGGCATGTTTGGGACCCCAGCTCCAGGCCCATTCCCATACTGACCGCTCTGATGTTGTTTTCCCCTCCCAAATGTGACATGTGATTGTAATCTGCAGCCGGACATTCCAACAGGGCACGAGGGCAGGAGGGGGTGGTCAGATCTAAGGTTGGGCAGGCGATAAGATCATGTTTCGCTATGCGGGGCCGGAGGGGTACATCCACGAGACCTAGTTTTATGATGTGGGACTGGGTCGAGAGGCCAGGTGTAGCCGGGGGGGGGGTCATCAGAAGAGAGGAAGGGTGTTCCTTGGAGGAATGCAGGGGTGTCAGTCAGATCTAGGGGTGTGAAGGCCTTGATTAATCACCGTTCCTCTGATGTGAGGCGAGGTCCTACTGTAGGAAGCAATAAACTGCATCTGTTGGGCTAGGTGATGGCCTGGGATCAGGCCGGGCAACCGGGCAGGGAGGAAGAGGTTACCAAAAGGGCCCGTTCTATGAGTAGGATGAAAGAGCGAGGGGGCAGGGGTCCAGAGTGGTGACAAGGTCGTGTTTAGCGGTGCGTTCATGGCCCGAACAGGAGAGACCGGGGGCTGTCGGGGCGCGGGGTGCTTGCGAGGCTGGAGAGAGAGAGAGAGAGAGATGGCTATCGGCAATGGGCAGAGAGGTCATGACACAAAGATGGTTACTATCTATGTTCGTGATGGAGCCTAAAAGGGAACAAGATGGCGGGGCCACTGTTTCGTGACTTTCTTTACCTTCAACAGTGGCGAGGGTGAACACAAATGAACGCCGCTTATGTACATATACATTTTGTCATTTTCCACATGGTATTTTGAAGATTACATTTATTGTTGCTGGGACAGACAGTACGGAATGGGGCATGTAAGCACTTTATAAAGATTGTAACTGTGAATACAACTCAGTAATTGCAATTGCTATTGAACTGTGTGATATTTAGTTTTGCTGTGAGATTCAATTTCTTTCTTTTCACTAAACGATAAGCACTGTGTTGGACAATATTGTATTCTGTCTGTTGGCAGACTGTTGATATCTGTGCACTTGTTCCCCACACTACCTCCCGAGAAGCCTTTCATTGCTCACTTTCACTGCTCTGAGAGTCAAGGGTGGAAAGCGTTGTAACTGGCTCAGTTTGTAGAACCATAGTAGGACAGAACCTGGGATTTAGGAGCCTAATGACACTATTACGCTTGGGGTCCATTAGCCCTTCTCCGCCCTGTGGCTCACCTTCCAGGATCTGACACTAGCCGATTCAAGAATTACAGGCAGCGTGGGAATACCATACTCCTGGAGAGTCCCACCAGGACATTTCCTCAGCTCAAGGTTGATCCCAATCTCTAATAAAGAAGCTCAGTTTCCAATTAGGGAACCATCCTAAAATGTTACATTACTGTGGGAATAAGGTGCAGGGGGCCTCATTTATGGGAAATGACGCATCGCTGCGTGAAAGCAGAGATGCGTTACTTCTCAGTGCGCACTCCTTGCGGCATGATTGATGCGTCATATTTATAATATGACTCATCATGTCGCAAGGAGTTACAGATACGTTAGTATTTCTGACGTATCTGTAGGCGCAAAAGAGACGCATTGCTGGAGTGTGTCACAAAAGTGACCCAACTCCAGCATACTTTCACATGGGCAAGTCCCATGTTGTTAGTGCACGTGTCAGTCTTACGCCTGCCATGAAGCAGGCGTAAGATTTTGATGCATTAGTGGCCAAGAAATGGCGCAGTGAAATCTTATAGATTTCACTGCGTCACTTCCATGACCCTTTATTGCGTCAAAATGCCCCCCTTGCATACATTATACCTGGCGCAGGTATAATGTGGCGCAGGGGTTTACAAAGTGACACAGCTACCTAGATGCGTCACTTTGTAAATATGGCGCAACAAGGTGCATTTTTTATGCCACTGGTGCATCACAAAAAGTGACGCACCGGCGACGTAAAAGTGACGCACAGCCTCATAAATGAGGCCCCCGGTATTTTATTCCTGTGGAAAATTCCCATTTCTAAGGGGCTGCATTAGAGCTGGGATATTGGTAGCTCTGTAAGCTGTATTACTGAGCTTTCAAACGAGGACCAGTGTGTGAGAAAATGTTAACAACTCGCTATGTTATGATGGCACAAATTGTACAATTTGTGTGATCACATCGATTAACAAGTTGTCTATTCATTGCTTCCACGTGGCTAACTCCCTAGTCGGAATTGTAATGTCTCACCGCATATTGTCACTTGTTATGATTCACCAATTAAGCCTCACCCGGGACAGTATTACATGGGTCTTGCTGTAACTGCTCACGCCACACTTGGTCAAACACAGCATAGAATTTGTACAGTGGCTTTTCTGTCACTTTATCAAAAAGATGCAGGTGGTACACGCAACCCACACCATCATTGCTCTAGTGCGATGCACGTCAAGCTGCTTCATGGAAACTTTTTCTAGCCATCAGGACTAAATGTCACTTCGGTACACATAGTTTGAAGGGAAGAATGCAGTTGTGACCATTTCATGCTGCTGTAGTCATTTCACACTGCGGTACTCTGGAGTACTGGTCGAACCACAGCCTTGCAACCGAAGACTCTTAAAATTATCTTTTCTCCTTACCTCCTGTTTGTTGTTTATGTTAGTAGGTTTGCATACTACTTGGTACATTAGTTTACAGCGTGCCTTTGGAGTGCATAATTGTCTACAAAAGGACTATTTTGGATGTCATCTAGATAGCTGCGGTGCACAGGTGGAGTTAATTACTTTTGCACAATCATTGCAGCGTGATTGCTAAAAGCAAGATTTATTTCCACATGGAAGCATCCTATTTTTTTTATGTGATATGAGCACCTATTTATGGCCTTACTGTGTCAAAATCAGGAAAACGTACTCACTCCTATTGCTGAACAGTTATTTATTAGCTACATTGTGAGAAGACCTGTGCAGGATCTTCTTTGTAGGACTGCGAGTTGCAAGCATTTTATTCTGTTAACACTCTCAATTCTCGTAAATGCGCTTCCTGTGTGCAGTTTTCAAATGTTTCTGCAAATAGCTTATCATGTTAAAGACAGGACCCTTCCTAAGTCGTTTCGAGACAAAAATATTGCCAGCATCCATCTAGTGTCAAGAAATGTTTTTAAAGTTAACTCGTAACAACATGGCACTTACATTTTCAGAGTCAAATATTACCAGAGAACTGTGGGTTTGGTCAATAACCAGACTCTAGGTCAGCTTTTCTTTCATATTAAAAACTAGCTTTGTACACTGAGGCTCAGAGGCATAGAGACCCTGGGTTGCTGTAGTATTCCTTAAATGAAAACATGAGATGCATTATGCTTTTTCAGAAATTATGTCAAGGGTGCTTATTTATAATTGTTTCATACTTCACTTGAAAATGTGTTCCATTTCTAATTTGAAGCACCTGTCATGTCTTTTCAAAACAAGTTTGCAGTAAAATGATCTGATAACAAAGATCTGGAACTGGAAACCATGTCAGAAGTTTTAGATTTTGTATCCTCCCCGCCGCTAACTGATACCTCGTATGTCTCCTGCAGTGTGACCTCAGCATCTGGCTGTATGACCCCAGTGATTTGGCTACCTCCTAACATATTGATGAACCATCAAACTCAGGAATGTACCAATTACTTCTTTTTAAGTTAATGAAAATGGGTTCAAGACAAAGGAACTGATTAAAAAGAAAACCTACAATCTCCTTGAAGTGCCATTTGAGTTCCAAGTTGAGGCTTAGACAATATGAAGAAAAAGATTCAAGTCAGGGTAAAACAAATGTTAATGCAGCCCCTGAAAAATGTTGATGTTTCCAACTTGACCTTTGAAAATTAGGTAGGTAGGATACTCTTAAAGAACAGGCATTAATTCTTGTGGACGTGGACACTTTTTCAGAGGCTAGAAGAACAATTTACCACTTTGGGTTTAAGAAAATCTTGGAAAGGCTAACTGCTACTGGGTGGAACGGAGCAATGGAATTCTGCTGATACTTTACAATTCAACTTGAACTGTTTATATATTTATATACCTGAGACATCTACTTGAAAATGTGCAGTTAAAATTCTATTTTGGAAATGTCAGCCATACATTTAATATTAATTCATGAAATCGTGGGTTTCTTTTTTCAAGTTAATATTGTGCAGAAAGGTTATATGCTTCTTTTGCGTTTGCTATAACTAGAACATATCATTTTCATGTGCTTCAAACATGTAATCGTAGTATTTAAATGTGCAGTCATATACAGACAAAGACCTTGACTTTAGGTTGTCTTTAATTGTTCACGCGTTTTGTAGATAACGAAAAGAGGTGCAGGAATGTTGGATAACTACCTAAGCACACAATTTGGCCAAGAGAGGAAGTTGGTACGCAAAATCCTTTCTCATTGTTCAACAAATGACAACGTAAGCACTAGATCGCATAGACTTCATTTATTGAAACCTCTGCATAAAAGTCTTTAAATGTTTAATAATCCAATATCAATTCATTTTTTTCAATCTCTAGTCTCCAATTAGGATCCATATTTTAACATGACCTTGAGCACAATCATAAACTCAGCTTATCGAGATTTGCAACTGGTATTCTTTTAAACAGTTGTGCAACATTAATTATCCAAAAATAACACCATCAGAAGTACCATGCATAATAACCACAATTCTGGAACTAGTACTTTAGAGGTAGGATTCTGTACATACATAATGCTGAACGAGATACTCATGGAAGGAGCTTTTATTAAAAAATCAATGTGAACACTATTTATAGTAAACAAGGAACCTATAATGAATTCTGTGTATAGACAAGTACCACTGCGTTAAAGTTCTAACTTGTCTTTTGAGTTGATTTGTAGGTGAAGTTACAGATAATTCACGTCTCTAGCTTATTATAGACTGCCCTTGATGTCATTGAGTTAAGCCTTATTGCTATAAAAGGTATCACATGAGTGCCTGTCTGTAACATAAATAGCAGATTGTAGTTTGAGAGATGACCTTAACATCTGGACCCTGATTCATGTGTATTAGTCATTTAAGCAACTGATATTGAGTCCCTGCCTTAGAGTGAGCTCTTCCTCGCTCCTGATTTACTCAACTCTTAGAGACGGTAAATATGCTTAGGGGAAGAATCAGGAATCCTATTCATATTCCTATACATGCGGTGTGTGAAAAAGATACATTCCTCTCATGAAGAATGTCTCTCATGGTTTTTTAACCTTTTTTGGAGTACCATTACACTAGGCTCTAAATCCAGTCTTATACTGAAATTGTGTGTGACCTTGGGCATGTGATAGTAGCACAGAGTTCAACTGTGAAACATTGGGTTGGTGGTTGACTCAGGTGTGAGGCCTGTTCAAGCAGAAAACACAGGGGCATATTATCAAGAAAGGGCGTTACATTATCACCGCTTTTATCGGCAGGAAACTGCCGATAAAGCGGCGATAATGGGCTTGATAATATGCTCTATGAATTCCAATCGAAGCCCATAATAGATGTCTTCACATCTAACATGGGCTTCGATTGGAATTAATTATTTGTGCAACAGTTCAAACAGAAATAAGTGAAAACGCCATGCAAAAAGAATCCCACACAAGATTAAAAATATAGAGTTATTTTACAAACAAGAACAAAGTAACAAAAATCCAATCAGAGATATGCAAATCTATAGATTTCAGTAAAAATAGCACCAGAATGCACAAAGCGCCAACTGCGGATATCTGGTCGGGCTGGACTGAGACAAAGTTACAAGTTCAGACAGACCGTGATGGTGCAGGGGCGGCTACAGGGACCCGGTTAGGCTCACTGAACAAAGTACATTAAATCCTGGTTTACAGAGCGCTGTGAGTGTGTGCACCAAAGATGCATCGCACAGCTGAAGCCATGCTTCACTTCCGAGATGCGGCAAGGCTGTGATGCGAGGCTGTGATTGGAGGGTCTACGTCAGCGTTGAAGATCCATCCGATGGGATCTTGCGATGCGAAGTCCGGCATTGAAGATGCGTCATCCATTCGGGCTACTGTGTTTGTTTCTTGGAACCACAAGGCTACGATGTTCAGTCCATTGTTGTAGATGAGAGTGCTTGTTGAGTCCATTGTTGTAGATGAGAGTGCCGTCGATGAGAAATATGAAGGTCTGCACCACGGATGTGTCATACAGTGGCGGTCTTGTAATCAGCATCCTCGAAACACAAGCTAGCATAGTCAAGTGAGTTTATTTATTACTTATATACATGGGGTGCCGCCATTGTCTCACCAGTGCAAGCTCCAGATAACCAACTTGGAATGTGCCCTGCACGAGCGAAGAGCGTGGAATTAATTTTGCATGCTGACAAAGCATAACATATACTGTCTCTTTTTATTTATAAAGACAAATACAGCATTAAATGGATGATAATAAATGAATAATATCAATCGAAACAACCTATCAAAACATATCTATTTATACATACATGAATAATTGCCCAAAAATGACAACAAAAATGAAAAGTGATGACACATATTCCATAAGGATGGACTGGAAAAGGTAAATTGGAAAATCGGCATGACGCAATCACAAATGGCTTATAAATTAACTATAACAGAACACGTTTTGAGTGTTATACATATGCGAGAATAAGCACAACCTCAGCTTCTAAGTGATACACAGATGCAAGAATAAGCATTACTTGAGCTTCCAAGGTACATATTTCTCCATAGTTGATATACAAGGTGTGCTAGCTGTAGCCCCCAGTTCAGGAGATAATTGTACCACTAGATGAGTATAGCTTTTAGGCCCCATGTCAGGTGTCTGCAAAGGAACCTCATACAACCCCCTTGTCGTGCAGTTAAATACCTTTACAATTTTACAAACATTACATCAGTGTCCACCTTCCACCCTCACAGCATTACCACATACATTTTCTAATCTTACGGGAACACCATAACAAGAATCCCCTTTCTTTACAAAAGATTTCTTCACCTGAGCCAAGACCCTAATATTGAATTCTAGATTTTAAGTAGATTTTCTTACTTCAAACCTTTCTTTCATTTTTCTCTGTTCTTCTACTCTAGTAGTCAAACTTCTCTGGTCCAACTTCCTTGTTGTGAACTTTCTTTGCACCAAATTGGCCAACCATGCTGAATAAAGGACAGACATAGGCTGACACCCTTATCATAGTTTAAAAGAAGTGACCTTAGTGAGCAAGTGTGGCATGGTGCGATAGAACCACACTATAGCATTAACATCTTCTTCAATATCAAACCTATTGGTTCTAGCCCATTTGGAGCGAGGATGACCACCATACAAGATCGCCCGGTGAGTGGGGGTTGGGGGGTGCGAGTCGGGCCATTTTACACCAGCTCCCTGCCTTGCCCGGTCCTTACTCGGGCAGGGGCCAATTTCTCTTGGTGATCCCTCGGGACTCCACCTCCTCCCGGCTCCCTTTCTCACTGTCTGCTGGCACACTCTGGACCCCAACTGACGGCTGGGGTGTGTTCACCCTGACCTGCTCCTCCGGTTTAGGGGCACCCATCTATGTGACATTGGGACCACAGGGCCGGTGGTTGCTTCCCCGGCCCTGCCTCTTGCTCCACACACCCGGTAGTTCACTTGACATCCCGGGGATGGACGAGAACTGCCACCCGCCTCCACCTGCGCTGCAGCAGTCTACCTGCCCTGCCTTCGCTTTCTTCCTCTGGCAAATGCCTGGACATTCGCGCTTCAGCCCTGGTAGGCCCCGGCTGCCATTTTTACTGTGCCTACCCCCGCTCACTTGCGCATAGGCTCTGGGGGGAGTTGGCGCATGCCGTGAGATTGTCGGCGGCTCCCCGACCCCCCTCCCTAGATAATTTGGCGGGTGCAGTTCGGAGAGATGCTCTTACTGTTTCCTGGGCAAAGTGACTCCTTAAGGGACTGCGAGGACCAGCAGCCCTCCAACGCTGATGCTGGTGCCTCTTCCCTCCCCCTTCACACCAGACCATAAAGCCAATGCCTCCCAGCTCCCGCTTTGCGGGAGCCATTCGGAGAAGTGCTCTTACTGTTTCCTGGGCAGAGTGACTCCTTGAGGGACTGCGAGGACCAGCAGCCCTCCAACGCTGATGCTGGTGCCTCTTCCCTCCCCCTTCACGCACGACCATAAAGCCAGCGCCTCCCGGCACCCGCGAAAAGTGCTCTTATTGTTTCCTGGGCAGTGTGACTCCTTGAGGGACTGCGAGGACCAGCAGCCCTACAACGCTGACGCTGGTGCCTCTTCCCTCCCCCTTCATGCCGGACCATAAAGCCAGCGCCTCCCTGCCCCCACTTCGCGGGGGCCGTTCAGAGTGGTGCTCTTACTGTTTCCTAAGCAGAGTGACTCCTTGAGGGACTGCGAGGACCAGCAGCCCTCCAACGCTGACGCTGGTGCCTCTTCCTTCCTCCTACATGCCCTATATCTTGCCCCACGCCACACCGCGTTGCGGATCACACACGGGCGCGCGCCGGGCAAAGCCCGGGCCAAGGTCGGGCCCTTTTTAGCCCTATTAGAGACCGAAGGAGACCGGGCCGGGCCACCCCCCTTGGTCCTGCAGACCACACCCGGATGCGGAGTGTGCCTCTTTGTTGCTCATAAGCATCTATATACTACACGCAGGGGGGATGGCTGGCCTGGAGAACAGGAGAAATCCACTGACTACGGGTGGTTCAGTTTCAGGTACATTGGACAATTTCATAATTAGAGCTAATTCTCTTTTGTCCCATGAAATAATTTTGTTGGAGCGGCGGCTTTCCCAAGAGATTGCCACAGCCAGGAGATCGTCGCTGGGATGTATAGCAAATGCACGAACACCGGAACGTGTTTTAACCATGCCTGCTAATGATGTTTCCGAGTTTGGTATTGATCTAATGTCTATTGAGTCACCACGTATAGTGGGCAGTGATTCTACTCTGCCCCCTATACCTGAGAGTAATCCATCTTTAAATTTGGCTGATACTCCACTAGCTAATAGTCCTGTAAGGCCAAATACCCGGCAGCTTAGGGGGAATCGGGAAGGGGCAGTACCAAAAAGAAAACGAGTGGGGCAAACAGCTGAGGGAAAAAATCTAAATTGGCTAAACACTCTAACTGCCCTGATCTGGGAGGGGGGGGTCAGGGTGGGGGAGGTCCTGGGAGTGGGGGGTAGGGTAGGGGAGGCCTCCGCAGTTGCTATGGTTCCATCTACCCCCTAGTATCAAGCCCGCCCATGCATATTCCAGGAGACTCTAACACTGTTATCAGTGTAGGAGAAAGGGAGGATCTTTTGATTGCAAACATGGCTGCCTTTATGAAAATGATGCTTAACCCCCTAGAAGCCAGACTCACCCAGATTGAGCAAAGGCTCCTAAAAATAGAAAAGGCCGTAACAGCTACTTCAGATTATCTGAATTTAGATAAACCAATAATGGCGGGTGGGGAGTCTGTTAATAATCTGGGGGGGGGGTATTACCTTTGAAACCTAATCCTATATCAGTTCCCTGTTCTACAGTAGTGACTACTTCTGATAGGAATCCGCCCTTTCCCTCTCCAGTGGGTCCTTTACAAGTGACCCAGAAACCAACCTCAAATACTCTCCCTGAAGTACAACCCGGCAGCAATCCTAAACAAATTTGATAATTGACCTACCGCCAGATGCAAGTCCCCTGGTAGTGGTTCTAGCGGGGGTTCCGGAGATAAATGATTCAGCCAGAGAACCCTTTACCTCCCTTAAAAATAAAGTGGCGGATTGGCTGAACAAAAACAGACCACTCCCTGCTCAGACTTGTATTGAGATCTTGATGGTCCGAAGAGTCTCGTGGGTGGGCCCAACAACAAAAAATGTCAAGGGTGATTGCATCCAGTTTAACTTCAGGGATCCTAGGACTGTGTCGCATATATGTGATTGGCCAAATCGTGACTCAGCGACTACTATCGTGTCACTTCCATTGGCCTATTTTTATCCACCATTTTTTGCGTCATATAACCTAGGGATGGATGTGAATTGGGAAAGAGTGGAAGCAAGAGGGATAAATAGGATGAATGGGGATAGGCCTGAACAACCCCCACCCCTTTCCCAATATTTCCATCATAATCGCTTCAGCTACTTGGTTGCGGTCGATTGACTAAGAGACATGCATGGGGCGGCTACTGGATCAAGGTTGGGGGAAGGATTAAACAACCCAAGGATCACGGCCATTGGGACTTCCACTGCTAGCCAAGTGGCTGGGAATATAGGGAGTAATCAGGGTGTAAGTAACCCCCAAAGCCCCATAGCTGGACCACTCCCATCGACTTTAGTTTTCCCTATCCTGGTTCCTGGCACTATGAAACAATCTATAACACGGGGCCCACTGGCTACTGCTAAAACAAAAGCAATGGACATTAGAGCCCAAAAAGAGCGTCCCATTTGCCATGTCAATCCAGGAACTTTGATGATACTATCCTGGAATCTCACTGGTTTACCCAACAAAATGGCTTGCCCCGAGTGGGGTTCATTCATAGACAAAAATGACATTTGTCTGTTTCAAGAGACATGGACTAGAGAGGACCAACTACGTTGTGACTATGCCTCATTTAATGTACCGGCACGATGGGGGGGGGAAGGGGCATCCGTCTGGGGGCCTCACTATTTGGGTGGGCTCTCATTTAGGATGTAAGGCAAAGTTAGTGAACACCCAGTCTGATGATGTCCAATGTGTAATTTTCGAGTGGCCGATTGCCCTCAAATTAGCATTTGTCAATGTATATTCTAGACCTGTTAATATTACCAGCGAGTCTAGGACGATCGAGGAGTTGTCTTTATTTTTAGATACCATTCCTACTGATATTCCGCTCGTGGTTGGAGGTGACTTGAATTGCCACTTTGAGCCGTTGGCTGGCTTTAGGGATGGGGCTTTACTGGAAGAGGATGACTATTGGCAAATACCAGGTACTTCGGCCCCCCCGCCAAGGTCTTGGACACCTTTGGCCTTTCAAATAACGGCGCTTACGCTTAACCATTCGATCAGGGCTTGTAATGGCCGTGTGCAATATGATATTCCATCGAACTGCACATTTAACAAGACCGGACAGGTGTCACGGTTGGACTACATAATGGTTACAACTAGTTTGTGGGCTAAAGTTATTGACTTCTGGGTTAGAGATAGAGCGGAGAGGGACCATAACACCCTGGTCCTGGAATTGTCTCTTCCCGGAGCGGGCAAGGAGACACTTAATGGCGGTGATGACCAGGATCAGGATATGAGACTGAACTTATCAAATGACAGACGCAGAGTTAGGTGGGATAACTTAGTAACCCACCCAGGGGATCTTTGTAAATTATACGCTCACGCTCTCCCTATATTGGAAGAAGTTGCTGCCTTGGTTACGCAATTACATTCCCCAGACCGGCACAGTAAGCTCTTGGCCCTCTATGGTGATCTAACAAGCCTACTCGCTGATATATTTAATCCCCGCGTGACCAAGAGGATTGCAAGGGGGAATAAAATATCTTGGTATAATGCCACCTGTAGAAAGGCAAAAGCAGAGCTACTTCTGGCTCTGAAGCAAAATAACAAGATAGAAATCCAAGCTAAGAGATCAGAGTACAAGCGCATAACCAAATCTGCGAAGATAGAATGGGACCAAGAAAAGTGGGTTAACTTAACTACTTCCCTCACGAATAGAGACTCACGTAAATTTTGGTCAATTGTGACTACAGGGTCCGGTGAACCAACTGCGGCAATAGAACCAAACATAGCAGCCGAAGTGTGGGAGGATCATTTTCGGGCCCTGTATGCAGCGGAGAACGGTGAGATAGCTGGGGATCTGAGGGGGACGAGCTTGGTTCCCACCCAACTGATTGAGCCGATGGAGTTTACTGTGGAGGAGGTCTCTGCTGCAATATGTAAACTTGCGGCTGGCAAAGCACCGGGGCTGGACAAACTCCCGGGCGACCTTTTTAAGCACGAACCGGAAATCTGGGCTCCATACTTGGCAATTATCTTTAATGCGATACTGAGAGGAATGGCGGTACCAGGTACTTGGCTGGGTGCAGAGATTGTCCCCATATTCAAGAAGGGCTCTCCTCTGCTCCCAGCCAACTACAGGCCTATCAGTCTTATTGATGTGCCACAGAAGATTTTTGCGAGGTTGATTTTGGGGCGAATACAGTATTGGATGGATGACAAATTAATCCTGAGTCCCCTTCAGGCGGGGTTCAGGAAAAACACATCAACTATGGACCAAATTTCCGCCTGAATCTACTGTTTTGGAAAACTGTCAGGATTGAGGGGGGCTCGTTATACACGTGTTCTTGGATTTGCGCGCCACCATCGACCTGGTTCCACGAGGAAAACTCTGGTCTGTACTTCTTGAGTTGGCAATTCCGCCCCAACTCCTGATTATTCGGATGAGGCTCCATGAGAGCAATTATGCCCGGTTTAGGTACGGGAAGAATGGTTTGCTGTCTTCCAGATTCCCCGTTGACAGGAGGGTAAGGCAAGGGTGCGTGCTGGCACCTACCTTGTTTTGCCTCTACGTCAATGGGGTAATTGCCCACTTGAATGATGTACCAAATACGGACGCACCCAGGCTGGCCGCCAGAAGGGTCCCTGCGATTATGTTCGCAGACGACACGCTTCTGCTTTCAAAGTCGCCAATGGGAATTCAACGGGTGTTGGATGGATTCGAGTTATTTTGTTTGGAACGGGGTTTGGAAATCAACGCTTTAAAAACTACATACATGATTTTCAATCCCCCAGCAACTACTCGCCCAACGCCCAGTATAGGCTCCATAAGATTAGAGCGGGTCCAGACCTTTGAGTATTTAGGGGTAACCATCAATGAGAACATGACCTGGGAGCCCCAGCAAATTAAATCTCAGCTCAGACTGGCCCAACTTACAGGGGGAATTTTGAAGTTTTCCAATACATCTATCTACAAACCCATCGGTCCGCCACTGGAGATTTATAAAATGCAGGCAAGGGGGCGGTTGTCTATGGCGGTGAACTTTGGGGCTAGTCATGTAGATCAGAGATCACCGTCACAGAGAATACATTTTTAAGACAGCTTTTGGCACTGCCCCTCTGGCTTGATTTGGGTATCGATAGAGGAGGAATTGGGTCTCAAACCTTTAAGATTCTGGCGGAGACTGTGGACAACACCTGAGCTCCATAATTATAGGCAGGAACTTCAGGAGATCTTAAGCCTACCAAACCTAGGGAAAATTCCCTGGCTTATGTACATCAAGAAAGAATGTGGCAGGTTGGGAATACCATTACTATGGTCTGATCCTGAAAAGGCATGCAATGTTATCTCACGTAAGCACTTGGCCAAATTATTTTATGATAACACATTATCTGCTGCTTTGTGCAACCCACAGATCGGCACCTTAACTCAATCCTTTTTAAAAGTCAAAGATTTTTACCATTTTGAACACGTTCTTGATGATATTTTCCCAATTTTAACAAGAAAATTAATTCTTCAATGTAGATATGGCACCTTACACCAAAAAACTGTCCTGGTTGTAATTGTGAGTCTGGAAATGATCTGCATTTGCTGTTTTTTTGCCCAGCTTATCAAAAGTCTAGAAAGTACTGGATTATACCTGTATGCAAAAACTTGGAATTTACCAATTGCATGCAGGCTTACAGAATATTTAAAACAGAGTTATCCGGTTTTATCGTATTTGCTGTAGCAAAATTTTTGACAGCCATGTGGCACAAGCACAGGCTTCTAACAATTTCAGCGGAGGAAAAATGTATATGTCCACATGGCAAATTACTTCCAACGGAGGATTAGTTTGCAGTCTTTGTTTTTTTTGTGTAATACTATGTACGGTGCAGTTTTGATACTTATTTGCTCCTGTATTGTAGATACTGTTTTCTTCTTAACCTAATATCATGTTTTTTACAACTAATGTATTTTATCTGTATTATGTGAATATATTTTATGGCAAGAAAATTGCCGAAATAAAGATTTATGAATGGAATTTGGCTTTGACTGTGAGATGCGGGGAATGAGGGTGTGGTCACTCACAGTTTGCCAGCAGGTCATTTGATCCCCACGTACCCCTTCACCGAGCCTCTATAGCCGCCGTTACTGTTGGGCGCGATGGGCCGCGGGGACCCCAAGCAGGGATGCCTCACATTTGATAAATTGGCTGCATCGGATCGATCCTCCCATTCCTTGGATTGTGGCAGCGTCTCGGGCCAGGCGGACCTTCCGCCTGTGGTAGAGGGGATGTCAGCTATTATGGCAGAGCTCCGCGCTGGGTTCCGCGGCCTGGACAATCGGCTTGACAGCCTCACTTCCCAGCTGGACCGA
This sequence comes from Lissotriton helveticus, assembly GCF_964261635.1. Lineage (NCBI taxonomy): Eukaryota > Metazoa > Chordata > Amphibia > Caudata > Salamandridae > Lissotriton > Lissotriton helveticus. The sequence continues at coordinate 1,129,670,387 of NC_136068.1, read as the reverse complement.
ATGGGGGAGAGACTTGATGGCTATCACACTCGACTTGGAGAAGTGGAACATCGCTTATCGGACTAGGAGGATCGGACCTGAGACTTGACACGTCGACTAGAGCGAATGGAGAACCTGCTGAAATCTGTCGCCATAAAGAAGGAAGATTTAGAGGCCTGGTCCCGCAGGAACAACATTTGCATATCGGTGCTCGGAGACCACCAACATGGGCCGGCCTGAAACTTTTATTGAGGGCCTGCTGAGGGAACTATTCGGTGGCGAGAACTTCTCCGGCACTTTTGCTGTGGAGAGGGAGCACCGGGCTCAGGGCCCGAGTCCACTGCCAGGAAGCCTCCTATTGTGGTACTATTGCTCAATTACAAGGACAGGGACACAGTACTTCGCCTCGCACGGGAAAACTCCTCCGAGCATCTATCAAGGGTTGGTCCTCTTATTTTACCCTGATCACACGGTGGCAGTCCAAGCGGCTCACCATAAATTTGCGGAGACAAAACGTCAACTCCGCTCCCTTGAGTTGAAATACGCTATGCTCTAACCTGCGAGGCTTAGGATAATGGTGGACAGTAAGCCTTTTTTCTTTGAAAACGCCTGGGACGTCCTGATCTTCTGCAAACAGCGTGTGGGGGAGGCCCGTCGAATCCTGCAGATTCCTTGGGACATTCTCCCCAGACCATCAGCTGGCCTCCAGAGCTGAACTCTTCACTGCGGACTGAGCTTTGTTTTTTGGCAGTTCTGGCCACTCACATACTGTTGGTTCTCGTTCTTGTGCGGGACGTTCTCATAATGCTCTTTCATGTTGATTATATGGTATTGCATACGGCTGCTCTACTCTGTTCCGTTTCAGTACCCGCCTTCGGTCTGGTTAACTTCTCTGCTTTAAAGTAGTGAAACCATTAATGTTTAAAGAGTGGACTCACTGTTTCTCTCACTCTTCAAGATTCCATTGAAAGGGCCGTTTTGCGGTCTTTCTCATTATTACCGTTTCAAGGCTATGTTCCAGTGTTGTGGGCATCGGCTGTCCGAGGCGTTGCCGGCCCCCTTAGGATGACTCCGAATTTATCTCCTGTGGGGTTTGATGTTGTTTCTGTATTTTTGGGTTTTTCAGGGTAGGATCCAATTCTCGAGGCCCTCGGACTCAGGTGTAGGTAGAGAATGAGCGTCTGGTAATGGTGGTGTATGTCGGGGTATGTGTTGTTTTTTATTGATTTTTTTTATGCATCTTCTTTTTTTTGTCTATTTCCGTGCAAGTTCCCCATTTTGACTGCCTCCGCATGGAGAAAGGTATGCTGGCTGCGCATATATAAATTGTGTTTTCATTGGATGTGGCAGCAGCCCCTGCGGTGAAAGTTAATATGCTTAATAACCACAGGAAGTGTAAATTAGTCCTGGCGTATTTAAACGGCATGAGGTAGAAATAGCCTTTCTACAAGAGACCCACCTCCCCCCTCAGGGTTCACTCCCCCTTTGCTTCTTCCTGAGGATCCAACAGGTTCTTTGCCAGCTACAGTACATATTACACTACGGGACAAGGTGGATCATCCACAAGGGTGCTATTTACTGATCAAGGGAACACTCCTGGGTCAACCTGTCCTCCTCCAAAATGTCTATGCCCCAAACACAGACGGCCCAGACTTCTTTGACAACCTACATACCCTACTGAACCATTATGATTATGATATTCTCTTTTTAGGGGGGACCTCAATCTCTGGCTTAATCACACCCTTGTCTCTTCCAATCAACATGTGACTCCCAAGGTCCGTTCTAGCGTGGTGTTGAACAACTGATCGGCTCCCTGGACCTGCATGACATTTGGTATAGGCATCATCCTATAGCGCTCGACTCTGTGTTCTACTCAGCACCCCACTCTACACAAACTTGCATAGATTATGTTTTTGCCACCACTGCTGGGTGCCCCTAGATTGAGGGAGTGGACATACAGCCCTGTACGCTGTCAGACCATTCCCCCGTAATTCTGCTTTTGAGCATCCCGCATTCGGCTGGGTGGGAGCATAGATGGTCTTCCCCAGCCTCAGCTCTGCTGAATGAGGTCTTCAGCTCGGAAGTCCAGGAGCCTATTACAGCGTATTTCAACCTCAACACAAGTTCAGTGCCCCATTACTCTCCTCTATGGGATGCCTTTAAGGCATTTATTCTGGGAATTGTCATTTCCAAACAGGCTGGCGTGTTGCGCGTGATTCACAGTGGAAGCCGAATTGGCGTCGCTGGATGAATCGTCCCCAGACCCACACATAAAGACTAGGCGCAGTTCACTCCTGCTAGACTTTAACGAACCTGCCGGCAGGGAGGTGTATCTGCTTGGGAACTACCAACAGGCTCAGCGATATGGCAAGGGCGAACGCCCTGGCAGGACGTTGGCTCACCCCGGGCATATAACGTCCATTTAACACGATGGCGGTACGACTGCTACCTCTGATGCCGATATTGTGGCGGAGCTGGTGGCCTACTACCGCTCCCTTTATTTAACTACGCTGCCTGAAAATTTCACACAACACTTGTCATATCTGCAGGAAGTGGCTATGGTCTGGCTCACCAAAGGTCAAGCCGACTTTTTGGCGGACCCCTTTATGGTCGAGGAGATCTCGCTTGCCATAGATGCACTCACAGGTTCAAAAGCACTGGGCCTCGACAGGCTTACAGGAGTATTTTACAAAGCCTATAAGGACAGTCTGGTGGCTCAACTCCTGGAGGCACTGGGGTCAGGTGTTCTCCCCCACTCTATGCGAGAGGCAGCTATCTCTTGCTACTTAAACCGGGGAAGGACCCACACACTGTTCTTCCTAACGCCCCATTTCACTCAATAATTTCGATAATAAAGTTCTTGCCAAGAAACTATCCACTCATGTATGGGCTCCCACGGACCTCAACCGTGGATTGCAAACATGGGCCACACTGGGCATGACTTTAGCAAAGCGGAATATCGCTAAGAACTGGGGATCTAACTCTACACCCTCACGAACACAATGGGGAAATGATATGGATGCGACGATGGTGGCGGAAAAAGCCGTTTATATGAATAGGGGATGCCCCAAAAAATGGTCCCGGATATGGGAGAAATGGAATATATACCCCGGTAACATATGCGAACCCCCACAGGAAATACCAGACCCGGACGTAAGCCCGTAGGGTGAGATGGGGAGTACACGGGGTACATGATATGTCATGATCAAGAATAAAAAGTGAACTGTAAGAAATGTACGTAATGGTTGGATGATATAAATGTCCGTTGTGAGAATTAATCGCGGACATGTGATACACACTGTTTAAATAATAGGATACGAACTGGTTTCGTGAAAACTTGATGACCGAAAATGTGGTACTGAATAAGACTATACACCCTCAATCCGAGCAGCGATCACACTTTAATGTAAACGTATATGAAAGAGAAGAAAATGTATGAATGTATTGTAATAATGCTAACAAAAAGCCAAAATAAAATGTTTAAAAAAAAAAAAGAAACTATCCACTCGTCTCTCCTTACTATTGGAACAAATATTGTCCCCAGTACAGTCTGGTTTTATACCTCATCACTCCACTGCCCTCAATCTTCGAACGGTATTCTCAGTTATTAACCACATCGAGCCCACTAACCCCGCGGCAGTCGCATTATTAGATACGGAGAAGACCTTTGACTCTCTCGAGTGGCCTTTCCTTATGGCGACATTACGCAAGCTTGGCCTTCCTTTTAATATTATATCCCTCATCCCCCTGTTATACTCCTTCCCACGGCCCACGTCCGGGTTAATGGCTCCTTTTCCCCATCTTAATTACGCGTGGCACATGCCAAGGGTGCCCTTTGTCCCCGCTAATATTTATTATAGCAATGGACCCCTTGATCTGACATCTCCAGGAAAAACACTTGTTTCGCGGCCTGCAATTCCCTAACCATCCGTTACTAATGTCCTTGTATGCAGACGACGTTCTGCTTTTTGTCAGCCATCCAAAAAATAAACTGCAACCCCTAATAGACAAAATCGAATGGTTTGGCTCCATGTTCGATCTTAAGATCAACTGGGGAAATCGGATGCCGCTGTGGCGGACGAGACGGAATACCCCTTACCGATAGCTAGGGAGACCACTAAATACCTTGGGGTGCATCTTCACAGGGACAAAGGCCAGGTTATACAGTTAAACTACTGTCCTGCTGTAGATCAACTCACCTCGCAGGTGGAAAGATGGATACAACTACCTCTCTCCATGGCTGGTCACATCGCACTTATAAAAATGAAGGTGCTTTCTCCTTTTCTTTTCTTTTTTCGCACCATACCCATCCCTCTTACCAATGTTTTTTTTGCTCGACTCTGTGGCCTCCTTATCAGGTTCATATCGACTGGCCGCAGACCCCGGGTCACCTGGGATACTCTTACACTTCCATATGCACAGGAAGGGTTTGAAGTTCCAGACCCTCAACTATACTTCCTGGTGGTGCAGGCCCAATTTGCGTACCATTGGTTCCACCCAGATGATTGCATACCATACACGAAACCGGACAAGGAACTGGCTGCCCCGACTCCTCTTGCATTGCTGCTCCCTAGGGGAATCCCCCTTAACTCACAGGATATTCAGCCCTTGGCTACTACGTGTTGGGCTTGGCATAAGCTCAACCTGTTACTCGGGTCTGGGCCTCTTTACTCACCTGCTCTCCCACTCACCCACAATTCATTTCTAGCCCTTACCACTGAAAAGGGGGTCCTAGTCACTCCCTCCAAATTGGGCTTAGATACTTTTGACTCCCTATTCCCAGATGGGAAGGCACGTAAATTGTCTGTACATTCCGAGATACACGCTACACTCCAACCCCCAACCTCCAGGCCCCAGGACATCTGGTGCATTTATCGCACACATTTGCAGCGAAATCCTTGCTTCACAGGTTGCTTCTACTCAAACAAGTCCCCCGAATGTAGATTGAGTTACGGGCCAGCAGATGCTGCTCTCCGCCATGTTTTAGTACTGGCCTTCCGCATCCCAGCATACACAGCAATGTTTTAGCACAGTCAACTTCTGTATTGTAATTTGTCTTTATCATGTATATCAATCGTTCATGCCATGGAACTCGCCTTTTTTCTTCCCCTCGCAATTATATTCAGATAGTTTTGTTTAGTTTATTGTCATTTTGGCGGTTGTTATGATTTTCTCATGATCATTATGTATTGGTTTTTAGGTTTCTCACAAACATATTGTATTCTCTGTTTTTTCAAATGGATGGTTTTTGTGTTGTTTGCTTTTTTGTGCATTGTGGTCTAATGTTTTCAATAAAAATCTTTAAAAAGGAGAAACAAATCGTAAGGGATTTCCAGGACCTGATTTTGGTTGTTTCAGAAGACAAAACTGTATGTGGGGACCCAAGTGAGTGTGTCTATCCATATATAGATATTACTGTGGGGAACCTGGTATTACATCTTTGGGTTGATTTACGTGCACACAGAACAATGATCACACATAAATTGTTCTCCAAAACAAGGGGAAAAAGGTAGTTGTTCCCTCCAGATAGCACTACTGTCTCACATTATTTTCTTTTATTTTACAGAGTTTTATTTAGTGCCAACTTGTCCCGAATAGGGTATCAGAGCGCTTTACATAGCAGCAGTTGCATTACACGGGAACGCATTCATTTTTGTTAGGCACAGGGAGAATAAGTGATTTGCTCAGAATCACATGATGTTCAGGGTCATTGCAGAGACTCAAACCCAGTTCTCCAGATTTCAGGTTGACCACCCTAACTTGTTAGGCCATCTCCTCTCCCCTACGGGCAGGTGAATTGATTTGGAGGGTTTTTTGAAGAGGTGATGGAGTTTATAGGGTACAGAATACAAGGCAAAATGTATGTGGCCGTAAGGGGGTCTCAAAATTTTGGGATGGTTCCACCAATGCCTGTTTGGGATGGTACTTAAACCAGGCGGTAGAGAACAAGTCTTGTTTATTAAAGGCATGTCTGTCTCTGGCTCCATTGAAAGTGAGTTTCTGAATGTTTTTTTCCAGGGTTTGTGGAAAATACAAGGTTTCAAACATAGGATAAAGGTCATACAGGGAGCAATTGCAGTGGTACATAAGGTTAGATTAGTGCCTTTTAGCCTTAGAGAGGATCTAAAAAAGAACTCAAGTTGTAGCAGAATAGAGGTGTGATTGAAAACACTGAATCTAGTTTGTGGTTATCAACACAGGGTATAGCCCACAGACGCAATGGTGATATGCAGTTGTTTATAGATCTGAGAAGCCATAACAAAGAAATATAGGTTGATTCTCTTTTGCCAGAATTAATGATGTGTTCAAAGAATTGCATGGAGCAGAGTGGTTCTCTGACATAGCCCTTGCCTCAGTGTACCATCAGATGGTGCTGGAGGAAATATCATGTCATTTTACTGCTTTTAATTCACCGTTTGTCATGTAACAGTTCTGCAGAAGGCCTTTTTGGGCTGTCTCCCACCCATAATTGTGTTTCCTCTTGTGTGGGGCATGGTCAGAATTATGCTTGACCCTTTTATTCAACTCGAAGGCAAGTTTGAACCGGAAATTACACCCTGAATCATTACCAAGAGACTAAGCAATTTGGCTACACAGAGCTATACAAAAAATGGCGTACCGAGAACGAACTAGTAAAGATGGACCGCGAGGCTGAGAGGATTCTAAGATCACAGCAGGAGTACATCAGGGAAAACTGTCGCCACCAATGCTCCTAGTCAAAGGCCAGTCACATAAAAGAGTTAATTTCCTGTCATTCAAAGTGGTCTTCAGAACCTCGCCTCACTATGGAAACATATGAGCTGAGTCATTCGCAAACCAGTTGGAGCACTGCAGGGCGGAGATAAACATTAACCATGCTACAGATGGAAGTCCTGAAGGCGGCGTGAGGAACGTATGGCAATGGCCTGCTTTCCATGCCTGTGGCCTGTGTATTCCGATGCAGGGCTGGTCTCCTGACACCCTGGGGCCCTGGCATTGGTCCTATCGCAGCCACATGAGTACGCAGCTGTGGACTCCTATAGCCAAATCATCATAAAGTTAACCCCTGTTAATGTGGATGAATGACCTGGGCAATGTGGTGAGGTATGGTCACACATCCCAGTGTCTCAAAGGGTTAGTATGCACTGTGATAAAGGAGAAATTGTAAGGGCTTGATATTATGAAAGGAATGTATTGTAGTTCCAGGGCTTTGTAAAAAGGACTGTGCGGTATCTATTTAGTTTTTTTTGTAAAGTTCATCACACTGCTAAAAAGATACATTTAACTTCAGGAAGAGTTGAACTACGTTGAATTCCATTGAGTTTTCATTCAGCTCTGCGAAATTTTGCGTAGTTCAACTCAGCAAACTGCACCTACCCCTGTGCACAAGCATATGTGTGCCTGTCACCGTGAAGTTCTCTGCTAGACTATAATCTATATTAAAATGCAGGCAGCAACAAAACAGCAGGCTCCTTATTTATGAATGTGGACCATTTCAACTCTTCAAAATTGCGGGAGAGTGCCGTGTTTAAGCCTCTTCAGAGTGCGTTGCGCTAATTTTAGTGAGGCGGCAGGCCACAAAGACACATTACTAAGATGGCTGCAGTGTTAGTATGCGGGCTAGATAAGAAACTCCACACATGCGCAGCTGGGAAATAATGCCAGAAAATGGCCTGCCAAACTGTGCCAAAATATAAAGGCTTACCGACCAATAAGACAGTGTCCGTCGGCATCCTAGCACTCCTCAATCACCAGGCTGTGCTTCCTGTACATAGTGGAGACATCCAGCAGGATTATCCTGAATCGTCGCATGCGTTTCATGTTCTGTGGGCTCTGAGGTAGCCTAGATCGTCACTAGATTGAGTAATAAGCATCCTCCAAACACAAGGTAGTGTCGCTGAAGCTCAGGTCAGGGGATCAGACAATTATCCCTTGGAGTAACTCTGTGACTCGGGGTTTAATAGATGCAGGTCCAGTCCTTTTCACGTGGGCAAGACAGCAGCAGGCAGAAGGTCAGCACTGCCCGACAGCAGTTCCTTCAGAGCAGCAGTGGAGCAGAGTGGCAGTCCTTTCCGTAGCACAGAAGTCCTTTCCTGGGAGAGTATCTACAGGTCCAGAGGATTACTGTAGAGTTGGTGTCTGAGGTCCAATATGTATAACCGGTTGTGCCTTTGAAATGGAGAGAAGCTTCTAGAGGTTTTCCTTTGAAGTCCCCAGGTATACTGCCTCCCCTGTCTTGGCTCCAAACTAACTACAGGGGTAATTCAGCACTTTGTGTGGAGGTAGGGTGCAGCCTACTGAAGTGCAGTAGGGATGTGTCCAGGTCTGCCCTCCCATCCTGCCAGTGATCACCCACAGGTGCAAAACAACAGTTGATGGACAGAATGCAGAACAATGTCATATATTCACCCCAGTACAGAGATCTGGGCCTAAATTCATCGTTTTTTGCACTCCACACCACCCCAGTTCAGACATGGCCATATGCAAATCAGCCTTGGCCCTGTGCCTCATGGGAACAGTCCAGCCCGAACTGCCAAGCCATGTCTTTCCTGGACCGGGATCAATCATCCAAGGACCGGTTTCTGGCTATCAGCCATCTTCAGCCAGGATAGCTTGACTCCACTGGTGTGGAGAGCATGGGACTCACGTCTGAGCATACCCATCCCACTCGGGGTGACAAATGCAAAACAACAGTGGATGGACAGAATGCAGAACAATGTCATACATTCACCCCAGTACAGAGATCTGGGCCTAAATCCATTGTTTTTTTGCACTCCACACCACCCCAGTTCAGACATGGCCATATGCAAATCAGCCTTGGCCCTGTGCTTTATCGGAACAGTCCAGCCCGAACTGCTAAGCCATGTCTTTCCTGGACCAGAATCAAGCATCCTAGGACCGGTTTCTGGCTATCAGCTGCCTTCAGCAAGAAAAGCTTGACTCCAGTGGTGTGGAGAGCATGGGACTCACGTCTGAGCATGCCCATCCTACTCGGGGTGACAAATGCAAAACAACAGTTGATAGACAAAATGCAGAACAATGTCATACATTCACCACAGTACAGAGATATGGGCCTAAATCCATCGTTTTTTTGCACTCCACACCACCCCAGTTCAGACATGGCCATATGCAAATCAGCCTTGGCCCTGTGCCTCATGGGAACAATCCAGCCCGAACTGCCAAGCCATGTCTTTCCTAGACGGGAATAAAGCATCCTAGGACCGGTTCCTGGATATCAGCCGTCTTCAGCCAGGATAGCTTGACTCCAGTGGTGTGGAGAGCATGGGACTCATGTCTGAGCATACCCATCTCACTCGGGGTGACAAATGCAAAACAACAGTTGATGGACAGAATGCAGAACAATGTCATACCTTCAACCCAGTACAGAGATCTGGGCCTAAATCCATCGTTTTTTTGCACGCCACATCACCCCAGTTCAGACATGGCCATATGCAAAACAGCCTGGGCCCTGTGGCTCATGGGAACAGTCCAGCCCGGACTGCCAAGCCATGTCTCCAGGCTGATGATGGCTGATAGCCAGAAACCGGTCCTTGGATGCTTGATTCCGGTCAAGGAAAGACATGGCTTGGCAGTTCGGGCTGGACTGTTCCCATGAGGCACAGGGTCAAGGCTGATTTGCATATGGCCATGTCTGACCTGGGGTGGTGTGGAGTGCAAAAAAATGATGGATTTAGGCCCAGATCTCTGTACTGGGGTGAATGTATGACAATGTTCTGCATTCTATCCATCACCTGTTGTTTTTGCCTTTGTCGCCCCGAGTGGGATGGGTATGCTCAGACGTGAGTCCCATGCTCTCCACACAACTGGAGTCAAGCTATCCAGGCTGATGACGGCTGATAGCCAGAAACCGGTCCTTGGATGCTTGATTCTGGTCCAGGAAAGACATGGCTTGGCAGTTCTGGCTGGACTGTTCCCATGAGGCACAGGGTCAAGGCTGATTTGCATATGGCCATGTCTGACCTGGGGTGGTGTGGAGTGCAAAAAAACGATGGATTTAGGCCCAGATCTCTGTACTGGGGTGAATGTATGACAATGTTCTGCATTCTGTCCATCACCTGTTGTTTTTGCCTTTGTCGCCCCGAGTGGGATGGGTATGCTCAGACGTGAGTCCCATGCTCTCCACACAACTGGAGTCAAGCTATCCAGGCTGATGACGGCTGATAGCCAGAAACCGGTCCTTGGATGCTTGATTCCGGTCCAGGAAAGACATGGCTTGGCAGTTCAGGCTGGACTGTTCCCATGAGGCACAGGGTCAAGGCTGATTTGCATATGACCATGTCTGACTTGGGGTGGTGTGGAGTGCAAAAAAACGATGGATTTAGGCCCAGATCTCTGTACTGGGGTGAATGTATGACAATGTTCTGCATTCTGTCCATCACCTGTTGTTTTTGCCTTTGTCGCCCCGAGTGGGATGGGTATGCTCAGATGTGAGTCCCATGCTCTCCACACCACTGGAGTCAAGCTATCCAGGCTGATGACGGCTGATAGCCAGAAACCGGTCCTTGTATGCTTGATTCCGGTCCAGTAAAGACATGGCTCGGCAGTTCGGGCTGGACTGTTCCCATGAGGCACAGGGTCAAGGCTGATTTGCATATGGCCATGTCTGACCTTGGAAGGTGTGGAGTGCAAAAAAACGATGGATTTAGGCCCAGATCTCTGTACTGGGGTGAATGTATGACAATGTTCTGCATTCTGTCCATCACCTGTTGTTTTTGTCTTTGTCGTCCCAAGTGGGATGGGTTTGCTCAGACGTGAGTCCCATGCTCTCCACACCACTAGAGTCAAGCTATCCAGGCTGATGATGGCTGATAGCCAGAAACCGGTCCTTGGATGCTTGATTCCGGTCAAGGAAAGACATGGCTTGGCAGTTCGGGCTGGACTGTTCCCATGAGGCACAGGGTCAAGGCTGATTTGCATATGGCCATGTCTGACCTGGGGTGGTGTGGAGTGCAAAAAAATGATGGATTTAGGCCCAGATCTCTGTACTGGGGTGAATGTATGACAATGTTCTGCATTCTATCCATCACCTGTTGTTTTTGCCTTTGTCGCCCCGAGTGGGATGGGTATGCTCAGACGTGAGTCCCATGCTCTCCACACAACTGGAGTCAAGCTATCCAGGCTGATGACGGCTGATAGCCAGAAACCGGTCCTTGGATGCTTGATTCTGGTCCAGGAAAGACATGGCTTGGCAGTCCTGGCTGGACTGTTCCCATGAGGCACAGGGTCAAGGCTGATTTGCATATGGCCATGTCTGACCTGGGGTGGTGTGGAGTGCAAAAAAACGATGGATTTAGGCCCAGATCTCTGTACTGGGGTGAATGTATGACAATGTTCTGCATTCTGTCCATCACCTGTTGTTTTTGCCTTTGTCGCCCCGAGTGGGATGGGTATGCTCAGATGTGAGTCCCATGCTCTCCACACCACTGGAGTCAAGCTATCCAGGCTGATGACGGCTGATAGCCAGAAACCGGTCCTTGTATGCTTGATTCCGGTCCAGTAAAGACATGGCTCGGCAGTTCGGGCTGGACTGTTCCCATGAGGCACAGGGTCAAGGCTGATTTGCATATGGCCATGTCTGACCTTGGAAGGTGTGGAGTGCAAAAAAACGATGGATTTAGGCCCAGATCTCTGTACTGGGGTGAATGTATGACAATGTTCTGCATTCTGTCCATCACCTGTTGTTTTTGTCTTTGTCGTCCCAAGTGGGATGGGTTTGCTCAGACGTGAGTCCCATGCTCTCCACACCACTAGAGTCAAGCTATCCAGGCTGATGACGGCTGATAGCCAGAAAACGGTCCTTGGATGCTTGATTCCGGTCCAGGAAAGACATGGCTTGGCAGTTCAGGCTAGACTGTTCCCATGAGGCACAGGGTCAAGGCTGATTTGCATATGGCCATGTCTGACCTGGGGTGGTGTGGAGTGCAAAAAAATGATGGATTTAGGCCCAATTCTCTGTACTGGGGTGAATGTATGACAATGTTCTGCATTCTGTCCATCACCTGTTGTTTTTGCCTTTGTCGCCCCGAGTGGGATGGGTATGCTCAGACGTGAGTCCCATGCTCTCCACACAACTGGAGTCTAGCTATCCAGGCTGATGACGGCTGATAGCCAGAAACCGGTCCTTGGATGCTTGATTCCGGTCCAGGGAAGACATGGCTTGGCAGTTCAGGCTGGACTGTTCCCATGAGGCACAGGGTCAAGGCTGATTTGCATATGGCCATGTCTGACCTGGGGTGGTGTGGAGTGCAAAAAAACGATGGATTTAGGCCCAGATCTCTGTACTGGGGTGAATGTATGACAATGTTCTGCATTCTGTCCATCACCTGTTGTTTTTGCCTTTGTCGCCCCGAGTGGGATGGGTATGCTCAGATGTGAGTCCCATGCTCTCCACACCACTGGAGTCAAGCTATCCAGGCTGATGACGGCTGATAGCCAGAAACCGGTCCTTGTATGCTTGATTCCGGTCCAGTAAAGACATGGCTCGGCAGTTCGGGCTGGACTGTTCCCATGAGGCACAGGGTCAAGGCTGATTTGCATATGGCCATGTCTGACCTTGGAAGGTGTGGAGTGCAAAAAAACGATGGATTTAGGCCCAGATCTCTGTACTGGGGTGAATGTATGACAATGTTCTGCATTCTGTCCATCACCTGTTGTTTTTGTCTTTGTCGTCCCAAGTGGGATGGGTTTGCTCAGACGTGAGTCCCATGCTCTCCACACCACTAGAGTCAAGCTATCCAGGCTGATGACGGCTGATAGCCAGAAAACGGTCCTTGGATGCTTGATTCCGGTCCAGGAAAGACATGGCTTGGCAGTTCAGGCTAGACTGTTCCCATGAGGCACAGGGTCAAGGCTGATTTGCATATGGCCATGTCTGACCTGGGGTGGTGTAAAGTGCAAAAAAACGATGGATTTAGGCCCAATTCTCTGTACTGGGGTGAATGTATGACAATGTTCTGCATTCTGTCCATCACCTGTTGTTTTTGCCTTTGTTGCCCCGAGTGGGATGGGAATGCTCAGACGTGAGTCCCATGCTCTCCACACCACTGGAGTCAAGCTATCCAGGCTGATGACGGCTGATAGCCAGAAACCAGTGCTTGGATGCTTGATTCCGGTCCAGGAAAGACATGGCTTGGCAGTTCGGGCTGGACTGTTCCCATGAGGCACAGGGTCAAGGCTGATTTGCATATAGCCATGTCTGACCTGGTGTGGAGTGCAAAAAAACGATGGATTTAGGCCCAGATCTCTCTACTGGGGTGAATGTATGACAATGTTCTGCATTCTATCCATCACCTGTTGTTTTTGCAGTGATCACCCACACAGCACACCTAAGATCTCAATTAGATGTGGCTGGCATTTTCAAAATTTCAACTAAAAACCTGAAATCATCATGATAGGAATTTTAATTACAATTCCAAAGATACCAAACATGAACAGGTCAACAGCTCTCATTTGGAAATTACAGCTTATGAAAGGTAGTATGGTAACTTTAATATTATCCTAAGGGAGACATAGGCCTTGCAGTAGTGAAAAATGAATTTCATAGTGTTTCACCATTAGGACATGTAAACCTTAAAAGTACATGCCCTACTACTAAATGCATCTCTCTCTGTCAGCTGGGCTGTCCAAGGCCTACCCTTGCTTATTTGTATTCAAATGTAAGGTTTTGGCCTCATAAAAGGTTTATTTTGCAAGGTTGAAATGACCATTTAAAACTGCACACACAAGCTGCATTGGCAGGCTTGAGACATGCCTTTTTGAAAGAGCTACTTACATGGTTGGTACAATCAGTGCTGCCTTTTTATAGATACTACAATTTAGGTTAAATTGCTAAAGTGCTGCCTTTTTATAAACACTGCCAAGAAGAAAGTCATTTAAAAGTAACATTTATTTGCAGGTCCTGGGCACAGGTAATGCCACTTTGTTAGGGACTTACAAGTAAAATAAATATGGCAATTCGGTATAGGCCAATTCTACCATGTCTTTGGGAGAGAGCACAAGCACTTTAGCTCTGCTTAGCAGCTGTAAAGTGCACAATGCCTTAATGCCAGCAGAAACAAACTCAGCAAAAATGGAGAGATGAAGGAAAAAAGGTATGGGGAAAATCACGCCAAGGATGCCTGGTTTTTCAATGCACGGTGCCAGTTAGACGCGCTATACAAAAAAGTGAGCTGGAATAATGCTGCAAGTGCACCTCTTTTTCAAAGCATAAACTTTAAAAAAAGCATAAACTGTGTTTTAGAACTGACTCGGCAAAGGAGGTCCCTACAACTTCAGATATTCTATTTGATAACAAAACTAGTATAATTGTAAAATATACATTCACCTCAAGGATGTTGCGATTGACAGATTTCAGGTGACTGATGCTACCCAACTCAATAGTACTCATTTTACCAACCACAAATATTTGGTGGAACAGTGGTGATTCGAACCTGCAACCATGGGGTAAAATAAACTTGCCTAGGAGGAAGCCTTCGTCCCTGGAACTCTCAGACCTACTACAGCAACTACAAATGCAGTATTTGACTTAGGGTGTGTTTATTTGTACCCGTGTATATATGTGTCTGAGTGTCGGAGTATGTCTGCTTAAGACATGAATTGCATACCTTTTAAACACTTTCCCTGGCATTTACTGGTAATTGCAGTTGCCTTACAATCCTCGTGAAAAAATGTGTTTATTTTGCCTTCCCGACTCACTTACCTCCTGTCTGGCTATTGTGCCTCCAGGAAGAACAAGTTTAAATTGCTAAAGTGCTGCCTTTTTATAAACATTGCTCAGAAGAAAGTCATTTAACAGGGAAGTACATAGATCTTACCTTGTTAACCCAAACAGTGCTAGCCGTTCTGAATGAAAAGGCAGTCTGATGTTAAATGTAATATTTCCCTAGTACTAAAAATTAAGTGTTTATGTAAGCAATAAACAGCATGGGAGGGTCCATGCGAAAAGCATTAAAGGCTGAAAACGTTTGAAGACTTATATTGGTTAGTATGATATGTTTTCCTCTAGCTAGAAGGCAGAAGGCAACATAAAAGGTGCCAAAAATTGAAACATTTAATTAAGCACATGGCTCCCTTTTCATCACGCATATCCTAGGGAAACGTTAGCTTAGTTATAGGGCTGGTCTTTTACCCTCAACATTGTGAGTGCACTGAACACAATATCAGATTCACATTACCTTTTATTTTTACATTTTGTTACAATCTGTACACCGTGCATAAGGAATCCATACAAATGAGTCAATAGACAGATTAGAGGAGGTTCTGTAAATCTCTGTATTTATCAGAGATGTCACAGAAATGTGTAATTCTTGGGGGCCCTGATCACTGTGCTAAAAACACATTATTGTGTCAGTTTTGTGTTTTTGTGTGGTGAACATACGTGTTTGAATGCCCCTTAGTTGGTTGCTAAATTAAGTCAAGCATTACTTTCCTCACCTTGTTGTCTGTTGCCTCATTCAAATAAGGGTAAAGATAGAGAAAAGGCAATTGCTTGAATAGAAATGTACAAAAATAAATTCGATTGACAATGTTTTTTTTTATTATGAATGACACATTATTTGCCCTCCAATTCCAGCATCTTGGTGTTTAGGTGCAGTGGTTATGTGGACCTTTAGCAAGAAAAGACTGTCATTCTGTTGTCACCTGAATATGCAGTAGACTGATACCAGGATTTTGAATATAAGTGATATTTTGACAGTTTGATGAACAATCTAAAAGATTGAACAATCCAGAAAATTATGCAAAAGCTGTGGTGAATTTCTAACGATTGCAATGAAGCAAACTCCAGCATGCAGAGGCATGATTTGTTTGAGGAATGAAATATGTAGATTTGTCATTTCCGCATGTACCTCCAAGCTCATTCCTCACTTCATTACTTCAAACAGTTGCTTCATCTGCATCACATATAGTAACAGCGACCCCTTTTGACAGCTAAGTTCCAAAAAGACCTCAAAAGGTAGAGGTGCAGTACTTTCTGACCAGAAATAACTTTGTAACATGAGATGAGGGGTTATTAGAAGCTGCAAGCACAATTAACTGAAAGACATAAACACAGCGCAACAAACGTACATAATCTATGTACCCTCTCAGCATTGCTCTTTCTCGTGTACTTAAACTTGCCCTGCTCTACTCAACTAATGTAATGTAAACATGCACAGCATTCGAAATATTTGACTGCTCTATCAAAACCTGTCTGATCATCCGATCATTGCTGCATAACTCGATGCTTGAACCTTATGTCATAGTCATGTAACATTACCCCCAGGTCCCTTATGTCCTCGTCCCATTCATAAATACGTGGAGATAACCATCTCCCGACAGAAAAAAGATCAGAATAATGCTGGGACACTAACGCCACCCCTCCCACCGGGAGTACATAAGGGGTACTTACCCAGCATTCCACCTGTTCTTTTTTCTGTCTGTCGACTGAATCTGGTTGTGGATGCTCGTGCTACTCCTGCTGGGCTTCAGTGGCTTCTTCTCCTGTTAAACCCCGACCGGCTGCCTGGCTGTGCGGTTGGGGTTTCTGGCTCTTTGTCTCCCGGCCTGCTGGGCTTGCTGGGAGGCTTGGTCTTTGGCCGGCTCTTCTCTTCCCTGCGTTTGGATTCCTGACGGCCCTTTGCGGCTGGTGAGCCAGCCTCCCTGATCCTTCCGGGTTGTTTGCTCGTCATCCTGTGGCTTGGCCGGTTGAGAGCTGTTTTTCCTGCCTTCCATGTTTCCCCCGGCCTTGTGGGGCTGCGTTTGCTGCTTTGCTAGGTGGCAGGTTTGTGTGGAGGGTGGAAGAGGGGGGGCCCTTGTTGCTGTTTTGCGCCCCCCCGGGTGAGTACCGCGTAGCGGTTTCCTTTTGCCTGCCTTTCCCCTGGGGTGTTCGTGTGGGTTGCATTCGATGTTTCCCCTGCCTGCAGTCACGTTCTGGGCGTGTGACTCAGGGGTTTCTTGTAAGGTGTTCTGCCCTCCCTGTGGTGCGCTCTGCCTTCGTGTGGGGTGCGTGCTTTTCCCTGCTGAGCAAGCCTTTGCTGTGGCGTTGGTTTTTCCTGCTCATGTTTTGCAGGGTCTTGCCTTGCGGTCTGTGTTTCCTGCTACCGGATGGCTGGCTGGCCTTCTGGTATACGCCTGGTTGCGGTACGGTGCATCCTGGAATTGCGGGGGATTATGCCTGGGGCCTCATACATGCGGAGCTTGCGCTCCCATGCTACTGTATTGCCGTGTGTGTATTGCCCCGTTGGTCTCCGTGTCTTGCCTTATTTTTCTGTGCGCAAGTTCTGGTGTCTCTCCCGCTGCAGCGTTTAGTGCTGTTCTGCATGTTCTTGTGTTTCCTGCGGTTCGTTTGCAGGAATGGGATGCTGGGGTACTTGGTGACTTTCCTTCACGTGGTTTACGTCACGGTGGCACTGAAAGGATTTGTGGTGCCATGTGTGGGATGGCGGACGTTTGTGGGTGTCCCTGCTACTCGCCCGGGGTCATGTACATATATGTCTCCTGCTTCAGTGCTGTCACCTTTTTTCGCAGGGCGCTGCGTCTGGTGCTGCCACGGTTGCTCCTTTGTCACTCCCGCTTCTGCTGTTCCCCTCCTTTTGTTTGGGTCTGGTGGCTAGGCAGTGGGCTTCTGCTTTCTGCTGTACGGGCCTCTGTTTCCCCTCGTGGGTCTCTTTCATCGGATCCCGCTCGGCCTTTCATCCTTCTGAGATCCTTGGCATTTTGTGTGGAGGGTGTGTCATTGGTTTTGGGTGCCTCTCCGCGTCTGCTGTTCGATGCCTTGTTGGCCGTGTGCTTTCCTGTTGCACGTTCCTCTTCGGGGGCTCCTGGATTGTCACGGTTTGGGCTCGTTGGTCTCGTCCCTGCTGCCCTTGGGTACTGCCTCTGTGCTTTGTTCCCATTTCTGCCCTCCTCTTCTTGTCGTGAGGGGCTGTCTCTTCTTTTTCACCTTATGGGTGTTGGCCATTCGCTTTGCTGGTCTTCCTGCCTCCGGTGCTGCTTCTGGGTCGCAGTTTTTCCGGCGGCTTTTTTTATTGGCTCTTCCTTGGGGATCTTGGGTTTTGGTCGTTTCCCTTGGTTTTCCTTGTTTCTGCAGTTTTGGGTGTGCTGTGTTTATGTTTGTATGCTCCCTGCTGTGTATGACTTGCGTGGTTGCAACCTTGTGCTTGCGCTCGCGCCTTTCCCCCCGTGTACCTGGGTTGTGTGTTTTGTATCTGCCCTGGGTTCTGGCTGGGTTGGTTGCGCTTCGGGCACGGACCCGTTTTTTCCGGTGGTGTTTTGCATCTCCCGGGTGGCGTGCTGCTCTCCTTTTCTTTCTGTGGGAATAGCTTTGGTTTGCCTGCACTTTGTCTGGAGGGGTGTTTTTATTGCCTTGGTCGGACTGTGTTTTTGCTTCTTGTCCCTTGGGCTGCTGCGCTTTCGGCGTGTTCGGGCTCCTCGGGGGTGGGGCCCTGTAGTTGGGCTCTTTTCGGGTCCTATGTTCTGCCCCCTTGGTGCCTTTTGGCTCGAGCGCGGTGGCTGTGGTGTTTCCGTTGTCTTTCGGGCCTGGCTCTCTCTTCTCGGCTCTGGCTCTGCCTTCGTGGCTGCCTTGGACTGTTTGTTGGGGTGGGGGCCTTGTTGTTGGTGGTGCTTGGTCTCCCCTCCGGGTTTTCTCGGCCTCGCCTGGGCGTGACCCTTCCCTTTGTCTCTGGGTTGATGCTCTGGGGTCCTGTGCTTCTGGTGGGCTGTGCCTGTGTCTTTCCCTGACTGGGGTGCCGTTGGCTGCCTCTGTCTTCCTGCTGCTGTTCTGCCTCTCTTGGTCCCTTTCCATGTTGCCTTTTCCTGCGCTTCTGCGTGGTTCTTGGCTATGTCCTGGACGCGTTGTTGTGGTCCTGGCTTCCGGGGTTCTTTGTGCATGGGCCCTTTCCTCTCTGGGGTCGGGTTTTCTCCTGTGTGGGGTCTCCCGTTGGTTGAGGATTTGTTCCCTTTTTTTTTCGGGCCCCGGGCTGCTGGTTCTTGGTAGGCTCTGTGGTTCCTGTTTGGCCTCCTTTCGGAGTCGGTTTCCCTTGCCTGTGTGCTTGGGTTGCTCTGCTCCTTCCTCTCTGTTCCTCCATGCTGAGTGGTGTTCTGGTCTCCTTGTGGGCTGTGGTCCCTTGGTGGCTTTTGGCTTCCCCTGGGTTGTCTTCAGTTTGGCCCCTTGACTGCTGGCTGGGCCTTTCCTGAGTGCTTCTGCTGGTCTGGTCTGGTCTCGTTGGTGCTACTGGGTGGTCGTTCGGTGATGCCTGGTTGGTTTCCGCGGGTTCTGTTGGCCTCCGTTGGGTCTCTTCTGGCCTGCGGTGTTCTTCTCCGGCTTGGTTAGCTGTGGAGTGGTCTGTTGTCCCTGCCTTTCTGGCTTTGTGGTGCTTCGGCTTTCCCTGTGCTCCTGTTGTTCCGGGGGGCTGTTTTGGAGGCTCCTGGTCTGCGGGCTTGCTGTTGCTTCTGCTTTTCCTTTGGCCTTCCTCCCTGTTGGCTCCTTTTCTTGGCTGGTCCGCTGCTCCCTGTTTGGTGCGGCCTGCTCGGGGTTGCCTGGTTGTGCTCTGGCTCCTGTCCTGGCCTGTCTGTTGGGACTGGGTTGCGGGTTTCGTTCCCTGGCGGGGGTGGTGCTTTCCGGCCTTTGGGGCTTCTCCCGCTCCTGTTTCCCTTCTTCCCTGATATTGAGTTTGTTTTGAAGCGTTGCTGGGGCTGTTTGCTCTCTGCCCTTTGCTCTGCTGGGGTCTTCGCTTCTTTTGCCTTCCTCCGGGTTGGTTTTGGGGCCTTCTGGTCCTGGGGGTTGCCTTGGCTTCGGCTTTGGCTTCCTGGTTGTGTCCTCAGTTGCCATTTTTGCCCTGGGGTTTCTCCCTTGCTCGTGCCCTTTTTTGGGTTGTGCCGGGCTGTGGGTTTTGGTATGCTTGTGCTTTCCTCCCTGGCTTCTGTTGCTTCTGTGAGGTCCTCTGGGGTTGTTGTACCTCGGTGTCTCTGCCCTCTGGTACTTTGCTCCGGCCTTCTGCTTGGGCTGTTTGGGGTCATTTGTGCCTGGCCTGTCTCTGCTTTGGTTTGGCTATGGTTGTTGCTGGCTTCCTTGTGGTTCCCTTGCTGTCGTCTTGGGTTCTCCAGGTCCTTGGTCCGTCCGGTTGCGCTCCTTCTATGTTGGTTGGGGTGTGCCTTCTTCGGGCTGTTGCTTCCTGCTCCCGTTTCCTCCGATTTGACTGGAGTTGTGTTTTGGGATTCCTGGGGTTCCTTCGGTTCCCTTTTCCTCTTTTTTTCCGGGTCTCTTTGTCCTGGTTGGTTGCCCTTGTTGGTTCTTGCTGCTCGGGTTTCCTGGAGGTGCTGGTTCCCTTTGCTGCCTTGTTTCCTCATCTTCGGGGCCTGGTGGCTTGGCTTCCTGGGGTTTTCTCTTCTTATGGTGCCTGGGTTTTCCCTCTTTCCCTGTCCGTGGGCTCTGTCTTGCCTTCCGGGTTGGGTGCTGGTAGTCTTCCCCCGGCTGCTGGCCCTTTTTTCTTGTGGCCTGCTGCTCTTTTGTTCGGTTCCAGGGGTTTTTCCTCTGTTCTCTCTGGGGTCGGGTCGTTTTCCTCCCTTCTCTTCGGGTTTGGTCCTGCCCTTGGTGGGCATCTCGGGCCTTTGGGTTTCCCGGGGTCGACTTGGTGGGACTTTGTGTTCCTCTGGCCCGCTTGTCCCCTGCCTGTTTTCTTTCTTTCCGGGGTCTGGTTTTGCCTGGCGTGGGGTCTCTGTGCCTGGGTTTGGCTCCTTTTTGCCCCGTTCTGGCTTGCTGGATTGCTGGCCTGGTGGCTCTTGGCCTTTCGCTTTGGTTGGCCTCCTCTCTGTTGTTTTCCTCTGGCCTATGTTGGCTTCGGTGTCTGTGCTCTCGCCTTCGCTGGTTGGCTGTGGGGTGTTCCTGCAGTGGGCTGGTTGGCCTCTGTGGTTGCCGGTCTGGTCGTCTGGCGGTACTCCCATGGTTTTGTTGGGTGTGTGCTGGTCTGGTGGGGGTCCCTCTTGTCGGGGACTCTGCCTAGGGTTTCGCCGGTTCTGCCTTTGCTTCCTGCGGTTGCTGCCTTGGTGTGGTTTCCTGGGTTGGCTACTGTTTGGTTTGGGAAGGCCGGCTTTTTCTGCTTTGGTATTCTCCACGTATTTATGAATGGGACGAGGACATAAGGGACCAGGGGGTAATGCTCTATTACTTACCGGTAATCTTCATTACTCCTGGTTCCGTTGTCCTCGTCCCATTCATACGCCCCGCCCTCCCTCCCGGACGGCCGGCCTTCCTGTTGGGGGCTTGGTTGTTCAGGTGGAATGCTGGGTAAGTACCCCTTATGTACTCCCGGTGGGAGGGGCGGGGTTAGTGTCCCAGCATTCTTCTGATCTTTTTTCTGTCGGGAGATGGTTATCTCCACGTATTTAGGAATGGGACGAGGACAACGGGACCAGGAGTAATGAAGATTACCGGTAAGTAATAGAGCATTTTGCGTTGTACCTAACTCCCATTGGCTCATGGAGCTTATGTTAGTGTCAATGTTATTGTATCTGTGTTGATTTCGTAAATGTGTGCATTTGGTTAGTGTAAATTGTTTGGACCTTTGAATGCACCATATACATCGTTCAATAAATACATACAGCATACTTCACTATAATTGCCATTTATAAGATGCATGTATACATTACATTACATTTCTGCATACATGTATGCTATTCTTAGAACAAACACTTACACAAATGCCACTGATACGACATGTATGAAATGTAGTGAATAAAATGCATGTTTTGTGAATGTCTATGCTTTTGGGATGTCTCCAATGTTCAAATTGTTTACACCCTGACAATTTATCATGAGCTACATTCCATCCCTGCATGCACATATTCAACACTATATATATCCTTTAACAGTTATTTTTTTTATTTATGTAGAACTGTGAAGATGCTTACTTCTTTATCCCTATACACAATGTATAACTGCACATATTGCAGAGTCACGACACAGATTATACTACCACACTCTGTATGCAATGGTTTTATCAAAATATATGCTTGATGTTTTTGAATTAACTTGATACCTTGACAATGAAAAAAGCTGCATTCTCAAGTACAGAAATTAAGGGCCGGATTTATATTTTGGCGGCTGGCCGTTGTTCTGCCAGGGCGACAGAGTAAATTCATCCATCGCGCTGATGGATGTCCTGATTGCTGAATTGAAAAATGAACAAAATTAACAAAAGAGGGAGGTAGAGTAGTTGAAGTAGGATTCTTACTCCACAGACTTGTATGCATAAACAAAAGAAATCCTACCAGGGGAGAAGTGCGGCCCATATAGGGTATGGGAGCACTCAGTGTTTTGTAAAATACCCCTCACACACCAAAAGGCCCCTTGGTGTCATGCTTCATCATCGGGGTCTTCGGTCTTGTGAGTATATAAGGGGGTAATCAAGGCTTCTCCTGCTAACCAAGTGAGTAAGAACTGACCACTAAAACTCGTTTTTGTTACTTTTTACCTTTCTATTCAGATTGCACAAATAGCAATCAACCCCCAGACGCTTCTATGAGCTCATGAAGCAAGCAACTTTTATCTATTAAGTATGACCCACTTTTCCTTGATATTTTTTATTTTTTATTTAAACAACGTATGTGTTCTCTATGTTGTATGTCTTGTGAGTCCTTTTCCTTTACAGGGCAACTAAGCTACATGGTTTGTTCCAGGTGACTGCACCTGGACACAAGCTACCCATACCTTGGGTGACCATCCTTTTGTTTTCTTTTTTCAGGTCATGCAACTGCATGTATCCTGAGCCATAAATCCGCTGTAGGCACATTGTAGCCTTTTTATCACTTAAAATTATTTGTCACTTTTTGTTAATAAACAAATATTTTTGAGTTACAAATTAGTAATACGTGAGTAAGGTGGGGAAGTTGTGCTCCCGTCCTGAAGAAGGAGCACCAGCTCCGAAACATGTCGACGCACACATGAGGTACTGTTCATTATCACAACAGATTTTACCTCGCACTTCACTTCTTTTAATAGTGCCAGCCCGAGGTCCTGAATAAAAAAAAATTCACCTACGAGCCAGGTACTTTTTAACTCTTCACTATCCACCACCACTCACATTATCATCCTTATCACTCACACCACACACACCACACATAGTCATTTATCAGTGCTCCCGCATAGTCGTAGGTCGTAGCACGCCGCATCCCGTTAGAGGGGTGCGAAGACCCCGATGATGAAGCATGACACCAAGGGGCCTTTTGGTGTGTGAGGGGTATTTTACAAAACACTGAGGGGCAGATTTATGTTAACTGGCGCATCCCCAGGGATGCGCCAGTTAATGTGCGCCACAGTGCGCCACAGCTCCGCCACCCATGGTGCGCCGCATTTACAATGCGGCGCACCATGGGGCAAAAACGGCACAGATGCGTGACGCATCTGTGCCATAAAGGCGGCGCATTGCTGGAGTTGCGTCGCAAGCGCGACGCAGCTCCAGCAAGGCTCGGGGGTGCCCTATCTGACCAATGCTGCATCAAGACCTACGCCTGCTTCAAGCAGGCGCAGGCTTTTGACGCAGCATTGGCCTGAAAGTCACTGAGTGAAATCTTATAGATTTCACTCAGCCACTTTTGCGAGGCGCACCTGCCCCGGGACGCCCACCCTGCGCCGGAACGCCCACAAGCGGCGCAGGGCTTTACAACGTGACGCATCTGCCTAGATGTGTCACGTTGTAAATCGTTCGTAGGGATGCGCCACGTTTACGCCGCCTTGCGTGACGCAACAGCGGAGTAAACGTGGCGCAAGGCCTTCATAAATCTGCCCCTGAGTGCTCCCATACCCTATATGGGCCGCACTTCTCCCATGGTAGGATTCCTTTTGAATTGAAAAATGACCACCAAGCCGGTGGCCATTTATAAAGCATTCGTAGGAACCGCCATCACAGCAGTTTCTTTACAAGAACTATTGTGGTTTGATGCAGAATTGCATCAGCATGATGCAACCCTTCACCAAATAGTTGTATTTCTTTATTTTTAAAAAGAAAATCACAAAACAGGATTTTTTTTTACATTGTAAAATAATGAATGGTCCCCTCACCATGGGAGTCATCCATCTCCCATGGCAGGAACATTATTTACATTTTACTGCTATTTGTTTCTGATTCTTGATGGTGATATTGTTACAGTTAGCCCGTTCAAAAGGTTAAAGCATTCCATCCATCAGCTTGTTTCTCGGGTTGATCTGTGTCGCAAGGCTACATTTTAGCTCTACGAAAATAGCACTAAATGCTGAGTTATGGTTGTAATTCTGTGTAATGTCATGTAATTTTCCTGTAATATTGCGTGGTTACTCTAAAGTGAATTTCAGGAGTTACACCTACCCCTAGTTGTGAGCTCCTTGCACTGCTTGCCTGCAAATCAACAGCACCTGCTACAGTAATGATACTGCAACCCTGACTAGCGATCTATCTCAACTACCTCTATTATGCCTTTCCCACCATGCCTGATCATACCTCCAGTGTTGAAACAGGTTTTCTGACCCCTTCCGATAAAATATGCGCCCATGTGTTGCTTCCCTGTTTGCAGCAAACGTGCCATCATTCCTAATACTAGCAATACAAATTAGCCTGTGTAGTATCCTGCGAGACACGTTCTAGTGTCCCGCAGGAAGTTGGTATTTCAGCCACTCCCTCGAGGGCTGAGCACACTGCACCCCCACACCCATCCATCACGGGTGCCACGAGTGACGTAGCCCCGTCAATAAAAGGGCCCGGGTGCACGTGCTCGTGGCCAGTTACCACGCTATACCACCGGTGTCTGTGTCGTCCATTGTCATCATGTGGGCCTGAGGCCCAACACCACATTGGCGACGAGCAGGTCGACACCCGTGCGTGCGCTGACAGCTCCTTTTGCCTGGGAAGGGGGGACAGTCTAGCCCCCGTCTGGGGCGCCCTCTGCTGTCAGCGGAACATGTCCTGAGTGTGAGGGAAAGGGAGAAGTGTCGCAACTCGTAAAACACTCGAGGAGCCCGCACCGCTGACCCTTGCTGCAAAGACAAAGATCCTCTTCCCGGAGCTCCCTCACCTCGGCGCCCACGTGGGTCAACAGCTGCAGTGCCTGCAGGTGAGCAGAGCATAAATCAGCACGGCTACAAGCTGTAGGGGAGGCAGCCGTGTCCATAGCGCCTGCGAAGCCACGCACAGTCCGCAGCACAAGGAAGGTTCCCATGGCCTGCATGGGAAGTGGCAGCCCCCTGCAAGGGAAACTTCAGGGGAGACGGGCCGCCCTGCTGCAGTATGCAAATTATGCTCCCGAGGCGCGCTCCTGACATGCCCTCGAGAGTGGATTCCTACCCGATACAGCACCCACAAGCCGGGACTGAACCTGCCCCAGCGGATTACCCTGTGAACTCTACACTGTTAGTAGATCACCCCACCCCCAGGCCAACGTGAGCTACAGAAGAATATTGCGGGCAGGAGCTCATGTGCAGGCCAGAGACCGCATCTCCGGCGCCCACGCATGCAGGGAAAAATACAGGTGGTGCCTGCTGTGTGTGCCCCCACAGCCTCCCAGCGTGACCCGACTGGCATCCTCCTTGTGGCAAAGAAGATAAGGCGGCAGAGACACAAAGCGGCTGAGCACAAGGACTGCACCCGACCCGATCAGGCCCCTAACATGCCCGGTACAGAGTGCTGCCACTGGTAGGCCTGTATCTCCACTGCGCGAGAAAGCCTGCGGCTCCGTTACATCCCCTCAAGCGAACCATGAGGTGCGGCGGAAAGGAGCAGGCCTCCAAGGCAGAAGACGTCCAACACCGGTAAGGAGCTTACAGTGGCCCGTACCTGCATCTTTAATCCCAGTGCCGTTTGCAGGGTCTAAAAGACTGTCGGTCCCACCGCAGGGGAGTCACACAGTAAAAAAAAAAAAAAAAAGGGAACGGACGCTCAGCACACCACAGCCCGGGCTCTAACCTCAACACAAAAGGAGCCATCCTACCTCACTAGCACAGTGTGTCCCTCCGTCTGCATCCGAAGCACCCTCCCGCACCGGGCTTGCCTGAACTCCTGGGGCACCAGCAAAGCCATAGTAGCTGCAGCGTCACCCACCTACTCGATCGGGACACCGCAGCACTGCCCTGCACCGGCGCCTCTATCAGCGAAGGCCCCCAGCCCTTGAAAAGACTGCTGGAGCCGGTAAACTGAAACGCTGTCCTGCCATCTAGCGGCCGCGGGTGGTACTGCCCCCATGCTAAGGAAGCAAATAAGGGCAGATGCCTGTACTGTCTCCAGCACAGATGTACTGGGATGGCAGCCATGCTCCCCACCACTGACTTAGCACCCCCGTCTCAGCTCTGCTCCTACGTCAGTGTGGAAACTGTTTCACATGCTGCCTCCGCCATGCTCATGATGCAATCCCACGGCCCCACCAGAAGTAGCTCATGCAGAGCAACCTACAACAGGCCCTGCAGCACCAATACTCAGCCCCAGTGAAAGAGAGTCGCTGTGACCAGGCCAGCAAGGAGCGACAGCTGGGGCATCCTAATAAAGGAGGAAGCACGCACAACCACGGTGCCCAACAACACAGAGCTCACCACAGCTGCTACCCGCTACCACAACATCCACACCGCAAAGTCTCCTGGTAACGGACACACACCGATAAACACGGAAACCTGGCGCCAAGCGCACCGCTGGTGGATCCCTGACTGCACCTCAACCAAGACCACTGCTACACAAGCCCCTACCAGCAAGACTGGAAGCCCAGCCACAACAGGGAGCCCAAAGGCCTAAAGTAGCACAGCCTGAGAGCGCAGCACTCAGGAAGAAGAAAGGAAGCGTGCCAACAGAGGAGAGTACCCAACCCCACTTAAACTAACGGGTGAGAACAGGGACATCTACAGCTCTGCACCGTCCTAAATCAAGGAGAACTGAGGCTACAAAGCACAGCCAGCACAGGAACTGACTGCACCCAGCTGCCCTGCAAGAGAAAGCATATGAAGCCTACAGGGTCTGTCTCTATGCAGCAAAGCCCAGCACGATGGCAGGCCCCAAAAGAAGGACAGGAAGACGGGGTGCGATGCGCACCACCCCAATAGGCTACCTAGACTTCAGGAAGCCCGAAGCTCCTCCAACCTAAGCAAGCGCTGACCAAAATCTAGCAGCAACACCAAAGACAACCCCCACTAGCAAGATTGGACAACCAGCCAAGACAGCAACCTCTCAAGGGAACTACCCCCAGCAACAGCGCAAGAAAGACTAGTGCCAAGCATGCACAACATGTGCCGCCGGTGAAGAGATCATACCACTTGCTCCTCTGGATACATAGACACACGACGTGCCGGAGGAAGCACCCAAGAAGAGGACAAAGCACGCCAAGCCAGAAGCGCGCAGAAAGCAGCGCCAGTGCACCGGATTGCACAGACAGCATCTAGGAGACATCTCCGCAAAGAAGCACTGCTGAATGCAGGTAGGAGAACACCCACGTCTCCACTGCCCCAGCGAAGCCCTGCAGTAGGCCAAAGACCACCCACAGTGTCCTCCCTCACACTTCCTCAAGACGGAGTCAGCCGCGACCCAAGATCAGGCAAGAGAGGAGTCGCACACCCCACGTGGCAGGCCGCCACAGCACCATGTGCTCCAACAACCAGCGACACAAGACTGAACGTCACGTCGCCCAACAGGCGAGGGACACGTCACCGAGTGGCTAGTCCCGCCAAACACGCTAGAGCAACGGCAGAAGCCAGCGCCACAACAGCGCCACCTCGAGGTCCAAATTCAACGCCCTCGAAGAAAAAAAGAAGTGACAGCTTCACCCCGAAGACCGGATGAGCACAGGTGGGCTGAACAAGCCAACAAAGGGAAAGACCGAGGACTCACAGCCAGCCAAGGGCACACCCTGACATGCCAGACAGCCACCAAGGCGGACGACGTCCCAGGATACAGCCCCACGGATGAACCAAACATTAACCGCAGCAAGCGCAGTTCACGTCTCATCACAATGCCTCCCCAGGAGACCGTCCGTCCCCGAGCGTCGGCAGTCTGAGTCAGTCGGCACCCCTGCTCCTGTCCGCAGATGCCATGGGCGAAGACCGGCACTGAGCGCCCGCCCTCTCACCGCCTCAAGATGGAGTCGGCAGTGGCCCCACCAAGGCAAGAGAGGAACCGAACACTCTACGTGTCAAGCCGCCAACTAAGGTCAACATCAGCAAAGCGGAGGCACATGGCTGCCAAGTTCCCCCAGGACATCCCAACACTCCCACCAAGCCACCACCTGTCATCCCAAGTCACCTCATGGCTGGCAACCGCAATCAGGTCAGCCATCATCACCTGCGTCAAACATCGCCACTCCCAGAAGATCGGCGGACTGGAGTCCTGCACCGTCGCCACACCAGCAGACAAAAGAAACCAGAGGCCACCTGTGAACCTGGCATACACCGAAACCGAAGCAGCAAAGGCAAGTCTTGTCCACGACTCATCCACCCGTGGGAGTTGGGCGTTGACTAAGTAACGGCTCCGCAGTGGTCCTGCAGCTGCCACCAGATGGCACACAAGCACCCCTCAGCGCAGCCCTCCTACAGTCCCGCAGCAACCCCGAAAACGGGCCTCCCCAGGCGGGAGAGTGAGTAGAGACTTTCACCGACAGGTTTCCGGTCACAGCCAAGCCGTTCAACAATGACAGTCAGCCCAGCCACACCTCTGCGAACTCCCCTGTAGGACTCCATCCATTTTTATGACGCAGCTCACTACAATGAACTGTTAGAACCCACCACGGACCATCACGGATGTCAGCAAAGTGGAAACCAGGCAAGGCAGCAAGACATATCACCGTCAACGAACTGTCGGCATGCAGAGGCCATCTCCCAGCCAGCGGTCGTGCCCTGAGGCCCTCAGGTTAAACTACGGGTGCCCGCCGAGAAGGTTCTGCTGCAAGCCAAGTCACCAATCCAGGTCTGCTGTCGTCCTGCCACCTGACTCTAGAGACTGATGGACCCTGTGGTAACTAGTTAACTGTTTATCTTATCCACAGGTTGAACTAGCATTTTTGTTTGTTCCTCAATAAAGTTGGGGAGGAATGTAGTATCCTGCGAGACACGTTCTAGTGTCCCGCAGGAAGTTGGTATTTCAGCCACTCCCTCGAGGGCTGAGCACACTGCACCCCCACACCCATCCATCACGGGTGCCACGAGTGACGTAGCCCCGTCAATAAAAGGGCCCGGGTTCACGTGCTCGTGGCCAGTTACCACGCTATACCACCGGTGTCTGTGTCGTCCATTGTCATCATGTGGGCCTGAGGCCCAACACCACAGCCTGCATCCCGCATTTTAGGTCTCATTAGAGGCAGCACATGCGTTGTTACTTGTCAGATATTTTGTATTCACAGGGGGTTTACAGCCCGCATATTGCTTACCATTGGTTGGCTTCATCATCAGTCTAGTTTACTTGCTTCTCTTTGGTCGATGAGTGCCTCCGTCACTTTGTTCCCATTCCTTTGACCTGCCTGTTGAGATTGGCTAAAGTACGTGTGTTTCCTTCTACTGTTTGCATTGTGGGGTCTACTTTTTTGTCTTATATTTGCTCCCTTGAAGTCCGCTTGTTATTGTTACACCTGTCCACATACTTCGTCTTCATCCACCCATGTGCACATACTTTAAACAGTCCTGATAACTCATGTTGCTTCCTCTCTCTCGCTGTACCTCGTGTTTCTTGACTCTCCCTAAAACATTCACTAAGCAAAATAGCATTTGCATATGCGAGATGAATTTGGTTTTGTCAATTTTGTCTCCATGTTGTACAGCATGGCTGCTGTGCAGTATGGTTCTAGTTTGAAAAAAACAGTGTTTACAGTGTGTCTGTTTTACTTTCAACTACAATGTACAGCAGCTGCACTGCTGTATAGAATGGCTGCAATTGAATAATATATGATGAGATATTATTAACATTCCTAACTATAATATCACTTTTATCTTTGCTTTTATCACTGAATTAATTTCTATGTTTTTTTTAACGTAAAGCAAGATGTCTCTTGTGGTGCGTGGCAGAGAATGCCTGCACTCTCCTGGACAGGAGCTGCACTGTCCCGGGGACAAGGTCCACGGGACCCTATAGCTGCAATGAACCCTGGAGGATGGGGTCCCAGGGGAAAATCAATGGATCGGGTGGGGCACATGCCCCTCTCCCCAAAATTCAAATGTGAGCCCTGAGGAATAGGGTACCAGGGACTTTTAGAATTATGGATGGGGTGGTGCATGCCCCTCCCCAAAAGGTGACAATTGGTCCCCTGGGATGGGGTTCCTGGGGCTTTTGCAAGGTTAGGGAGGAGGGCTGCATGCCTCCTCTAACCTAAATGTAACAATCAGCCCCAGGGCATGCAGTCCCCCAGGCCTCTTAAGGCTCAGGTAGGGGGGATGCACATCTCCCTCCCCGAAATGTATAATCGGCCCATGGGATGGGCCCCTGGGATCTCCCCATTATTTAACAATTGGTTCTCTGGGATGATATCCCCGGGGCCTCTGCAAAGCTTGGGGAAAGGAGACATGACCCCTCCTCCCCCCAAAAAATAATCCTGACCCCCTGGCTCAACAGCTGAAATGTTATTCACAGAGAAAGCACACACAGCTGCCAACATCGAGGATGAATTAAATACCAAAGTCTATAAATTAATTCAAATCAGACGTCTCAGTATTTTATATGTTGTCATTGACAATGTCAGCTATGTTTTAAAGTCATGGCATATAGAGGATACATTACGTTTAGCTCATTGCCGCAACCTAATTGTGCAGGACTTTGCGGTGTTGTGCATATCTTTATTATTATGCCTTGTATTATATGTTTTGGTAGTGTTTCCACTGTACCCTGTGTTATATGACACTGGCTGGAACCTTGTATTGTCATGGTTCTTCCACCCATGTCATCTTGTTCTTAGAGTGTTTGTATTTGTCCTGATGAGCAGTTGCTGATCAGTCCCTGGGCCCTCTGGACTGCTTTACTTTTAGTCTTCAATAAAACTACCAGAAAACACTACTGCTATAGACTTCCAGTCTTTACAAAGTGGTGACAAGCTTGGGATCGAGCTCCATGCCTGGTCTTTCTTATGAGGAATTCTCCTGCTGGGTTTTTTCCAGGAATACCCACCAATGTCATTTCGTGCTATTGGAATTCGATTTTCATGGATGTATTTCACCTCAGCCCAGGTATTTCATTCGGATTGAGGGCCCAGGGGTCATTTTTCGTTTTGTTTGTGGGAAATCCGCTTTTAAAACGTTCCCGTTTTCAACGCGTGCTGTCTCTCGAGCCCGAAACCGCACTCGCTTCAGCGATCCACTGCTCAGGGTGCTCTACGTTCGCGGTGTCTCTGTGCCTATTCCAGCACATTCTCTGCTCGTTGTAGCTCTGTGTTTGCTGCAGCGACAACCTGCTGTTGTGTCTTCACGCTCGTTCCAGCACCAACTTTGGTGTGTTACCAGCATTCCCGCTTCACTGTGTGCGTGCGACGCACTAGCTCCAGTGCCAACTTTACGGTATTATCACTACCAGCGATCACGCTTTTCTGTGTGCTTGCGACGTCTTTCTTCAAGTATTTCAAGTTTTCAACAATTCAGCCTCACATCTGCTGCTTCGTGTAGTATATAAGCTTTTACCCACCCTTTTTGTCTACTCTCATGCTGCCTCGCTTCAATCCACATAGCTCTCTCTTTACTAAGCAACTCCCTATCGAGTTTCCACAGACTGTCTCCAATTACTACCATTGAGTTTCTAGAGACTGTCTCATTACCTCTTCCTTCTCAGCAGCACTCCGTGTGGAACTTGTTAATTACTGCAGCTTCTAAAAAAATAGAAAAACTTTATTGTTTTGCGTTGGCACTCATCACAAAATGTAGATATATCTTGTGCATATATCTCTGCATTCTTCCATCTTTGTGCTAATTTTTATTATTTTTTTTCTTTATCTCACTCTACGTTTTTTTCTGCCATTTCTGTCATCTTTACTAATTCATTTTGCCTTTCAGGTTCATCAGTTTAGGACACATTTTGATTACTTTGTGTTCATTCTTGCACCAATATGCAAGCTGTAACTCCCCCAAGTCCTTTTATACAAGAGCCAGGCGAACCACCTTTGAAATGGCGGTTATAGTATAGATCCTTCAATGCCTACTTAGGTGCAACTGATGGTCTTAACTTTAAAGCAGACAACAAAGCCTGTTATACTATTACCTAGGCATTGAAGGTCAAAATGTATTTGATCATTTACCCGAATACACTGGTGACGATAGTGAAGACCTTCATGAGTTTCAATTTGGCGTGAAACAATTAAGTACATAGTAAGGTTAATTAGGTGGTTTATAGACATACGTTTTTACATGTGTTTAGTCTCCCAATGAATCTATCGATTCCTCTGTAACTGCACTAAAAATGCATGCTGGGTATTGCGATTTTGAGAGTTTTACGTCTCAACTTATCAGAGACCAGATTGTTTGCAGATGTTATTCTAAAATAAAAATTTTTTTAATTATTATTGTGCAAAAATCCAAATCTAGATGAAGCTATTGACATAGCTGAAAGCTTTGAGAGTTCTCAATTGGAAACCGTTGTACCTGTTACTGGGGTAGCTCTTGTTAATTTAGCCACTAAACCCTCGTCTGTGAGCTGTTCCAGTAACAACAATCAAAAAGGTGCAAGTACTGGTGATAATGTCTTCAAGAGTGGTAAAAACAATGTTACTTCACGCAGTTTTCAAAGATTACAATGCTTTAGATGTGGTTCATCCACTCATGTCTCTAGTTTTAAAAATTGTCCTGCAGCTTTATAAGAATGTTATAAATGTAAAAAAGTAGGGCACTTTGGAAAAGTTTGCAGAGGTGGTAAACATTTTCCTATAAGAAGTGTTCAGGTCTCCACATCCTACAATGAACAAGAAACTGTTGGAAAAAGGTTGAAGAACTTTTATGATGTGTGGAATGTGTCGAAGTCAACAATGTTCAAACTAGCATTGATATTACTGATCCTCTGGTAAATGCTGAATTTGATGGTCCTGGTATTCCCCTCCTTATTGATTCAGGGGCACGGGTTACCATAATTCTATTAACAAGTTTAAAGAGTCTTGGTCTCACAAGGTATTGTTACCTCCTGATGTTATTACCACCGCGCTTGAAGGGAGCGGAATTGAATTGAATGGATTTTTCTGGGCTGAGACCAAGTTTGAGAGCAAAACCATTCATGGTAAAGTATATGTAGCCTTTAAAGGCATCAATGTTTTGGGATGGTGGCATCAGGCTGAGTTTGGTATAATCATCAAACCTGGTTAGAAAAATCCTGTTTCGTTAGTCAATGTGTTAGATGATCAAGTACCTTGGAAGAATACTTTTGAGATTGTTTTTCAAGAAAGTATTGGGCAAATTAAAAATGTCTCTCATTTTATCAAGATCAAAGAAGATATTGCTCCTGTTAAGCACAAACTGTGCAATGTGCCTCACAGTATCGGAAGTGAGTTGTCAGCTATGCTTACTAAAATGCAAAATGAAGGGATTATTGAAAAGGTGGATGCCACCTTGTTGTTGTCTCCCAATGTTCTTTCAAAGAAGAAATCTGGTGAGTTACGTCTCTGTGTAGACTTGAAGTCCCTAAACAATGCAATTTCAGTAGAAGGTTTTTCGCTTCCACGCATTGATGATTTAATCACTGCTGTTGGTCAATCCAAATGGTTCTCCACATTTGATTTAAGAGCGACTTATCATCAGTTGGTGTAAGATGAACAGTCTCGTCACCTGACAGCATTTGTCACACATGATGGTACTTTTCAATTCTGCCGCATGCCCTTTGAATTGGCCTCTGTGGCCTGGTCTTCCCAAAGCTTATGACCAACATGTTTAAGGATGTACCCAATGTGGTCATTTTTCAAGATCACATTTTAGATTATACCGTTTCGCTTTCTGAACACAATGTTATCATTAAACAGGTTCTCACTACCCTACAAAGGAATGGTGTAACATTAAGAGATGACAAATGCATCTTTGCAGTCAATGACATTGAATATTTGTGGCACATTCTTTCTCATGAGGGTATCAAACCAAAACCCAGCATTCTTCACATTATTGTCAAAGTTCCTCATCCCACTAATAAGGAACAACTCAAATATTTATGGACTTATGTGAGTTCTACACAAAATTTATAAGAAATTATGCCAGTTTAACTGAATGTTTTAGAGGTCTTCTTAAGAAAAGTGCTAACTTTATTTGGACCTCTACCTGGCAAGAACATTTCCTATCTAAAAGGGAAAGCATTTTGTCTGCTTCAGCTCTTCAAGCCTATGTTGAAGGTCGTGATACCTATTGCACTGTTGATGCTAGCTCCTATGGTATGGGGCAGTTTTGTGACAAATGGTGGGTTGCAAAGAAGTAACTGTTGGTTTTGCCTCTAGAAGAATGATAGACGTTGAACTCAGATATTATGTTATTGAAAAAGATATGCTTGCCTGTGTGTGGGGTATTGACAAATTCAAACCTTATGTGTGGCGAAGAGAACTGATCATAAACCTTTGGTGGACATTTTGTCAGGTAACACGATCCAGATTGTCTCATCTGTCCACTAAATTGCTTGAGTTAAATTTTTCTGTTCTTCATATTGCAGGTGGCAAGAATATCAAGGCAGAGTATTGTCTAGATTTACTGTCGAGGACTACAATGAACAATCCAAAGTACTTGAAGAAGTTGAAGAGTGCATTATTGCTAGTGTTGATGACACTGTAATTTGTCCCAACATGAGTGTTTGGATTGATGCGTTAAATTCGGATGATGTTCTCAGACAAGTTATGAGCTTTGTCGTTACTGGTTGGCCTAAAGTAAAAACAATTAACATTGATTTACAACCTTTTTGTAAGGTTGCTGACAAACTATCTATTGAGAACAATTTGCTTGTCAGGGGTGGCAGGTTAGTTCCTTCAAAATGCTTTAAACTCAAAATTCTAGAAACTGCTCATTCTGGTCACTTGGGTATGATGGCCACCAAATGCAAAGTTCATAATGATTTTTGGTGGCCCAGTGTTGATTGAGATGTTGAGTCTTTGGTCGGAGAATGTGTACAGTGTTCCTATAGTGATAAACATCTCACTACTTCTTCTCATGCTCCAAGATCTGTTCCATGTCCAGACAGAGTGTGGCATAGGGTAGCTGTAGACTTCTTCTTAAGACCTATTCATGTGTTACCCAACAACATGAAATATTTTATTGTTCTATTGGACCATGTATACAGATGGGTGGAAGTGAGGGGTGCCTCTCAGCCTAACACCAAATCTGTCATTAGGTTCTTGCAAGATGTTTTCAGTAGTGAGGGTACTCCTGAAGAACTATTATCTGTTAATGATGTTCAATTTACTTCGGTTAGCATGCAAGAATTTTTAAACAAAACAGGAGTGAAAAATGTGCACACTCCGCTGTATCATCCTCAAGCCAACGGAAAGGTTGAAAGATTCAACAGAGTTCTGCTTGAATGTATTTGGGGTGCTGTCAATTCTAAGGTGGATTGTGAGACTGCTGTTAGGGATTTGGTTTGGGCGTATAGGACCAGACCTCATTCAATTTCTGGTTCTATACCTTTTGAGTTGATGAGAGGTAGAAAGGTAAGCTCGACTTTGAATCCATTTTGGAAAGTCAAGGCTTTGAATGGTGACTGCAGTTTTTAATAAGGTGAAATCCGCAAGCGATACTTTCAGTCATAAAAGATGTGAAAAAATGACTGATCAAGGTAAGAAAAGAGCTGTGAACATTTCTGTTGGTGAATTGGTTTGTGTTAAATAACCTTTACTGTTGCAAAAAGGGTCCTCGAAATGTAGGGATCCGGTTTGTATTGAGGAAATAAAAGGTCATGCTGTCAAACTGAGTACTGGTCAGTGGTGGAGCATGTCTCGTTTGGTCAACTCTATGAAGTACAATTCCCCTGATGCCAAAAATGTTCATGATGTAAGTTCACCAATGGCTCGGATGAGTTCTAGAACACAAATGTTACCTAAAAAGTCCAATGATTTTGTTATTAATTAATTTTTTTGTGGTTTTTTTGTTGTTCCTTTTGTTAGAAGGGTGCGTATGTGGTGTTGTGCATATCTTTATTATTATGCCTTGTATTATATGTTTTGCTAGCGTTTCCATCGTACCCTGTATTATATGACAGTGGTTAGAACCTTGCATTGTCATGGTTCTCCCACCCATGTCATCTTGTTCTTAAAGTGTTTGTATTTGTCCTGCTGGGCAGTTGCTGATCATTCCCTGGTCCCTCTGGACTGCTTTACTTTTACTCTTCAATAAAACTACCAGAAAACACTTCTGCTATCGACTTCCAGTCTTTACAGACATTCTAAACAAAAGTAGTCCACAACATACAGGTTACTTGTTGCAGGATTATCAGACACATTTACAATTGATCAAAGCACAGAAGCAATTTAGGATCACGCAAGTTGATAATGAAGCCCCATAAAAGTTCTCATGCAGGATGACCCAGCCCACTGCAACTGCACTTTCTACTTTCTGCAATTACTGATTTAGCAGTGTAGATCTATAAATGATTATGCACTACAAAGGAGACGGGATGAAACTGTGATAAAGGAGATTGACAAAAGAGGGCTTATAGAGAGCCAGATTGAAATGCTAGTACCTTTTGAGATTTTGATTGAGGAATTCAGCAAGGAATATTTTATCATGAGCCAAGCATTCGGTTGTTGCACTTGTACGAAGCTCATGTGTCTAAAGCAAAAACACATACCATTGTCAATGAAGAAGCTCCTGGTTTGGTCAACAGTTTAATCCTCATCTGGATATTTACTTTCACCCCTTTTTCAGCACTGGTTATCTCCATTTTTAAGAAGTAGATATATAAGAAAGCGTTTGAACTGGAAGATGAAAGATTGCAGCTTTGAGGGCAATCACAGACGTGCTGTCTTCACCAACCTCTGGGAAGAAGGGTGGGGACTTTGAGTCTGGAAGCATGCCATAATTGTAGCAGCACTTGCCAGTGGTAAAACAAGCAACGTTCTAAAACATACCTGCAACTAAATCAACACCACAAAAAGCATCACATGATCCAACATCTTGGATATGTTGGTTTTTGGCATTTCCAGGTGTTAAATAAAGTACACAGGTAGGGAAATTCCAGAAATAGCAAATGTCAATAACTGTCACAAGAGAGTAGTTGTTACAAGATTTCCATGTGTCCGAAATTCAGCAGGATGACAATAAAATATCTAGCATAGTCTGTATCCTCTGAGTAGATTTTCAGTGCAGATTATGCAGTTTTAACCATCAGTAGGAGTAGTCTCTTTCATCAAAGAATGGCGAGACTGATAATGATCAAAACAAATTAACGTTCATCCCTAAAAAAGTATCAGACTGGATGTGACACAGTAGTTGAGACAGTGGATTCTCTCGGACAATTCATGTTTTGCAGGTAATCATCTTTGAGATGAAATACTGAATATGTAGTTTACCTCTACATTCTGGATTAAAAAGTAAAGCTAACACACTAGATATTTCAGTTGTCGAAGAAAGAGAAAAATAACATTTTATTTTTTATATTTGATGTGTTTTAAACTTAAATGGACCAATGCACAAGGCATTTGCAGATAATCAAAGAGTATGGAGCCCTTGATAAAGTTGGAAAAAAACAACTAATTTAATGATTAGCTTCAAGCATAGATATTAGAATTTGGGGTGTGCAAAATTTATGGAACTTACTTTTGCAGAATTATGGGTCATTTTTGAAAAATTATGCATAATGATCCAAAATGTATAACTGGCATTTGAGGATATTTTAGCGTGAAATAGGTCCTCGCGTGTCCTGTTGTTCCTATGCATTTACTATGAACTTTTTACCCCAAACAGCGAGTAATTACTCATAGTGCCATAATAGCATAACTTGGAAATTTTTCATAACTAGATGAAGACAAAATTGCCAAATATATGCGAATTACATCAGCGTAATCAATTTACACCCGGACCCATTTGCAATGGATGCTTCTATTTCCTGAAATATGTTCATATGATAGACATAACTAAATTTGACGCTTTATTTCCATTAGCTGTTTAATCATTCAGGGTACATGTTGCTAGTTGCCTAGATGTCTTGGCTTTTGGCATTAGTTAATGAAGTGCCAACTTGTGCTCCTCACTCTGAGTTCATGCACACGCTGTTTGCCTCAACTCTCATAAATATATTACTTGTCATAACCAAGCAAACTTCATGGCTCACCTGCTTTATGGTTTTTCCCGGTTCACATGATGGACAATACCAGAATCCTGTTGCAGTATCAATTTTAATTAGTATTCATATTTGTGAAGTGTGTGTGCCTTCCTATTTTGCCTTCCTAACTAACTAAGTGGTTTGGGGAATGTAAAAGGCTAAGGGACCAATTAGAAGGTTGGCAGTTCGACCATCGGACCACCATTGCGGAGGTTGGGAGTACACCGCCAAGCTGGTGGCATCCCAGCCGCCACATATGTGGCAGAGGTGCTCTTGTGCCGAAATGATGCTGCACTGCTGCGCCTGCACTGTGGTACGCGAACTGTTGCAATGCACCATGTCATGCATGGCACACAGTGCTTGCACGATAGTGCAGGCACTGGGGGGCACAACATGAGCCCCCAGTCACACTAGCCTATGGGCTAGTTTGGGGCCCCTTCCCTGCCTTACCATCAACCTTTCGATGGTGGGGTTCTCACCATGCAAAGGTTGTCAGAAACACAACTTCTAATTCCGACTGCGTGTCTGAATTAGCACCACTGCCATTCCCAGCTGCTTTCACGACTGTCACCATGGCGGGTTTCATGATCTTGTCTGTGGTGGCGGTCTTGAGGCGATCCGACCGCCTCGTAATAGGGCAGTTGATCCAATGTGTAGGTGGTGGTTGGGCCGCCACCATGGGTACAGCAGTTTTCACAGTTCTGTACTTGTAATCAGGCCCCAAATCAGTCAACTTCCTTCAAAGACAGATGCACCATGCAGAGTGAGTGGTTGAATGTGGTGTTTTGCTGTCTTTCTCCCTCACCCTTTCCCTACTTTCACCTAACCGTCTATTGATTGATTCCCTAACACTCTTCCTACCACTTGTGAGTTCCATTGTGCTTTAATTTAGTTCCACATCTTATGGGGTGGATGTGCTATTAGCAATGCTAAACATTTACATGAGAAGGGAAAAGACACAGCAACCTTTTCCACACCATCCCCTTTCCCTGGCCATGAGACATGTTGATGCAGAATATAATACTCCATGTGGCCCTAATTAAAATCTGAACTCCTCAGAGAATCTAGATACTGCAGAAACCTTGCCCAGACTCCTAACTTGTATGCAGGCATAAGACAGAATGATAGTTATTTTACTTATAAATTATGTAGCATTACTATTTGTATCGCCTTTGTATTTGAACAATAAAAGATACATGATTTAATTAAAATGACTATCTGTTGATTAATGACAGCTCTCTTTTGAGTTTGCCCCTGATTAATCGGTTCCAACTCGAAATCTGAAGCCTCATTTTAGTCCCATTCACACAGTATGTTAGGTTCTGTAGGGTTTGTAAAATGATCTAATATTCAGGCCCTTGTATTCTTTACTCATAAGTATTAATTGTAGCACTTACCATACCTTATTTCAGTACTACCTGCATAATTATAAATAATAGTGATAGCTTTTTTTCTCAAGTAGATCAAATGTGTTTAACAAACGGAATTGAATAAGTGACATTTATAACCCAGACACAAACAACGACCAAACTGCTACATCATATTATCACAAAAAAATATGGCATAATAATTTAGGTAGCACAAAATGTTGGAATTTTCATGAAAAATTGTTAATTGAACTAACCAGATTGCATGATTTTTTTTTTACCCAAGTTGGTACATAATTAAGAATAATTCCAGTGACCCTGCTCTTCCCCTTCCCCACTCCCAAGTTCCAAACCACACCACACCACACCCTCGTCCTACTTTATTATCAGTACAACAAATAATGTTCATAGATAAGGGAGTGAATGAGTTTTACTTTGCTAGAAAGGTTGAGTTTAGGCCCCAAATTGGGTTAGGGTTAGGTTTGGCTATGGATAGATTAGGTTGCATGGTTAATGTAAGGTTGAAAACAGGCTAGGGTAAGGCATATTATAAGAAGTAACTTCAAAAGAAAGCACTGGAGAAATATGGCAAATCTACATTGATGGGATGGGAGATGGTAGCTGTGGATGGGAACTGGGCAGCATATCTCTTATGTACATTAACTTAAATGGCACAGAAACATAGTAAGGTGGTTAATTTAAAAAGGGAGGAGGAGTGGACCAGGCTTACGGATAAGGAAGGAATACTTTAAAAAATGCAGTTGTCATTAAAAAAGAAACTGTGCTTTACCACTCTAAAAAGATGAATAACAATAAAAAGTACCTCACTCTTCAGTAAAGTTCAGCCACTGTCCCCCGGACTCTAGCTTTCCTGGCACTTCTACACCAAAACCACCTTATTTATTAATATCACTACCAACCAAATGATATTAACAAAATAAAAACAGTGAACATCAATATTACTAGAAAAGAATCACTTTGAAAGATTTACTTTTACATTTGTAAATATCATGTATTCCAAAATTGGCCCTAAATAGCAGAAAACAAAGAAGTCCTACCCCTGCACAACCATTGGTTTGCAGTGCACAGGGTTTGGAAATCTCTGGTCAACTCATAATCAGGGTCTAAGACAACAAAATTGCTCAGTGAGTTGATGCTTACTACTGTCCCCTCCTCTGGTCTTTTAGACACAGTGTCGAAGGGCAGTCCATCCCTCAAATTTCAAGTTAGTCGTGTACCCTTAACTTTGACAATAGCAACACACATTATTTGCAGCTCTTACAAATGGTAGCACACCTCTTTGGGTGGACCTTGAATCCTCTTTCAATCAATCAATCAAGGCATTTATAGAGCGCACTACTCACCCGGAGGGTCTCAAGGCGCTTGGGGGGCGGGGGGGGTGCCGCTACTGCTCGAACAGCCAGGTATTGAGCTTCTTCCTGAAGGAGAGGTGGTCTTGGGTCAGGCGAAGGTCGGGAGGGAGGGTGTTCCAGGTCTTGGCGGCCAGGTAGGAGAAGGACCTTCCTCCTGTTGTCGCTCTTCGGATGCGGGGGACGGCGGCGAGGGTGTGGTTGGTCGATCGGAGGTGGCGTTTGGGAGCGTAGAAGTTGAGGCGGTTGTTGAGGTAGCTCGGGCCATGGTCGTGTAGGGCTTTGTGTGCGTGGGTGAGGAGATGGAAGGTGATTCTCTTGTTGACGGGGAGCCAGTGCAGGTCTCTCAGATGTCCGGAGATGTGGCTGCGTCGGGGGATGTCGAGGATGAGTCTGGCTGAGGCGTTCTGGATCCGCTGGAGTCTCTTCTGGAGCTTGGCGGTGGTTCCGGCGTAGAGGGCGTTGCCGTAGTCCAGTCGGCTGGTGACGAGGGCCTGGGTGACCGTCTTCCTGGTCTCAGTGGGGATCGACCGGAAGATCTTCCGTAGCATGCTCAGGATGTTGAAACAGGACACGGAGACGGCGTTGACTTGTCTGGTCATGGAGAGGGAGGAGTCCAGGATGAAGCCCAGGTTGCGTGCGTGGTCTGTCGGTTTGGGTGCGGTGCCCAGGGCGGGGGGCCACCAGGAGTTGTCCCAGGCGGAGGGCGAGGAGCCTAGGATGAGGACTTCCGTCTTGTCTGAGTTCAGTTTCAGGCGGCTGGTCGTCATCCACTCGGCTACGTCTTTCATCCCTTCGTGGAGGTTGGTTCTGGCGGCGGCGGGGTCGTTGGTCAGGGAGAGGATCAGCTGGGTGTCGTCGGCGTAGGAGATGATGTTGAGGTTGTGTTGGCGTGCGATGGCCGCAAGGGGGCTCATGTAGACGTTGAAGAGGGTGGGGCTGAGCGAGGAGCCCTGAGGAACGCCGCGGATGACTTCCGTGGCTGCAGATCTGAACGGTGGCAGGCGTACTCTCTGTGTCCTTCCAGCGAGGAAGGAGATGATCCACTTCAGAGTCTTTTCCTGGATTCCGATGTTGCTGAGGCGCTGCACTAGGGTGCGGTGGCAAACATTGTCGAACGCCGCGGAGAGGTCTAGGAGGATGAGGGCTGCTGTTTCGCCGTTGTCCAGCAGGGCTTGGATGTCATCGGTGGCAGCGATGAGGGCGGTCTCGGTGCTGTGGTTGGCTCGGAAGCCAGACTGTGAGGGGTCGAGGGATCCATTCGTCTCGAGGAAGGCGGCCAGCTGCTTGTTGACGGTCTTCTCGATGACTTTGGCTGGAAACGGGAGGAGCGAGATGGGGCGGTAATTCTTGAGTTCGGTGGGGTCCGCTGTTGGTTTCTTTAGTAGAGCGCTGATTTCGGGGTGCTTCCAGCTCTCAGGGAAGGTGGCGGTGTCGAAGGAGGTGTTGATGATGTCCCGCAGGTGGGGTGCGATGACAGCGTCGGCCTTGTTGAAGACGTGGTGAGGGCAGGGGTCTGTCGGAGATCCGGAGTGGATAGAGTTCATCGTGCAGATGGTGTCTTCTGTGTTGATCTGGGTCCAGGCGCTGAGGGTGGTGGTG
This sequence comes from Lissotriton helveticus, assembly GCF_964261635.1. Taxonomy (NCBI): domain Eukaryota; kingdom Metazoa; phylum Chordata; class Amphibia; order Caudata; family Salamandridae; genus Lissotriton; species Lissotriton helveticus. The sequence goes on along the minus strand of NC_136068.1, from coordinate 1,129,627,916 downwards.
GGGGGCGTTGGTGCGGTCGTGGGGAGCGTTGTTTGTGGGCTGAAGCTGTTGTGTATGTCAGCGATCTTGTTGTGGAAGTAGGAGGCGAGGGAGTTGCAGAAGTCTTGCGATGGGGTGATGTCGTTGATTCCGGCGTTGGGGTTGGAGAGCTCTTTCACGATGTTGAAGAGTTCCTTGCAGTTGTGTGCGTTGTTTTCCAGCCGGTCCTTGAATGCTGATTTCTTGGTGGCGTGGATCAGTTGATGGTGCTTCCGGGTGGCGAGCTTGAGGGTGGTCATGTTGTCCGGTGTTGGCTCCCTTCTCCAGGCTTTCTCGAGGGCTCGTCAGTTCTTCTTGGAGCTCTTGAGTTCGTCGGTGAACCATGGGGCCTTCTTGCTGCCGGGCCTGCTAGGCGGGGTCCTCAGTGGGACGAGGTCGTCTGCGCAGTTGCTGATCCACTTCGTGAGGTTGTCGGCGGCCTGGCTGGGGTTCGCTGAGCTGGCGGGAGGGTGTTGGCTCAAGGAAGTGGCGAGCTGGTTTGCTGTGATCTTGTTCCAGTTTCTTCGAGCAACCTGTTGCTGGTGGTGGTGGATCGTGGATCTTCTGAAGGTGAAGTGGACGCAGCTGTGGTCCGTCCAGTGGAGTCCGGTGGCGTGGCTGAAGACGATGTCCTTGCTGGAAGAGAAGACAGCGTCGAGTGTGTGTCCGGCGAGGTGGGTGGGGGTGGTCACCAGCTGCTTGAGTCCGAGGATGGCGAGGTTGTCAAGCAGGGTGGTGGTGTTGCGGTCGTTGTTGTTCTCCAGGTGGAAGTTGATGTCCCCCAGGAGGATGAAGTCAGCGGAGGGGAGGGCGTGCGGGCTGATGAAGTCGGCGATGTCTTCGCTGAATTGTGTGCGTGGTCCCGGGGGTCGGTAGATGAGGGTGCCTCTGAGGGTGGTTTTGGGGTCCGTGTGGATCTGGAAGTGCAGGTGTTCGGCGGTTGTCAGGGTGTCATCGGTGTTGGTCGCGATGCGGATGGTGTCTCTGTAGATGATGGCGATGCCTCCTCCAGTCTGGTTGCCGCGGTCTCTTCGGGTGATCTTGTACCCTCTGGGATGGCGATGTCTCTTTCTTACCTTTCTTCTCATTTCAGTAATACCTCTCCTTTACTCATAAACCACAAACTATTTCTACTCCCATTATTAAACATTCCTGTAAATTATTATCCAATGCACCCCATTCCATCACACACAACTCAGAGACCTTTTTCAATTCCACAATCTGGGACAAAAAAAATCTTATTAAAAGAAACAAACAAGATTCGCCCATTCAGTTTACACAATTACAAACTCTTTATCATCTACCTTCTTCCTTTAAACCTAAATTTCTAGTTTTGCAAAACATAATACTTAATGTATACACTAAACTTCACCCGTTGAACCTTCCCAACCCCTCTTCCCATGGCACACCCTTCATTCGTACACCCAAAGGCCTCTACTATATATACCTGTCTAATGACATCTCCAGCAACTCGAGACAAGACTAAAGTGGAATCCTTAGGGAATTGGATCTCGGAACGCAGTAGCCTATACCTATGTGGAACAAAAGTTGGACAAAACTCAGGAAACCTTCTAGAGTGGCCAGCACAACACAAACACTTTTTTTTTTATAGCCGACTGTTTTTCACTCCTACCCGATTATATAAAATTCAGAACACAAATCCCAACACTTGCTGGACATGATCCCAGATTGATGCTGATCATAAACATATTCTTTTAACTTGTACACACATATTTCGATTTTGTAAACAAGTTTGGTGCCAAATCAACACTATTTTTCACACTACAGCTCCTCTTTCTTTTTCAAATATTTTCTTTGGTAGCCTATCACCAGACTGGAACAAAAAACAGTCTCTGGTATTACTCATTGATGTATTACTCGCAGTAGCTTTTCCACAGATCTAAAAAATTTGGAAAGACTCGTCTAAATTGTTTTATCTAGCATGGTGGTATGCAGTGTGTCACAAGCACCGCCTTGATACAGCCCTCGTCCACCCTATTTCTCTTGCTACAAAATGACTACATCTTTGGTGCCCCCTCACACAATTTCTAAACAACTCCACGCAGAAATCTTTTTTACTTGCTCCTTCATCACAAGAAGTTTCCTTGACTTCCTTTTGTTTCCATACAATACTGTTTACTTTATCAAATGTGAGAATCTTGTGAACCTTTGATTGTAATTATATGATTTTTTATTTTTTATTTCCCTTTTCTTTTTTTTCTCCAACGGTTATTGTATAGCATTATTATTCTTCATTAATTTTTCTTGTATTTGTACATTGATGAATAACTGTATTTACGAAGTATTTGTTGTATGATTCTATGATTATCTTCAATAAACCTTTTCTTGAACTTAAAAGAAATGGTAGCAGTGCAGTGTAAACTACTATCTTTAATGTTACTACAGCACTCTTTCATTTCTTGGAGCAAGGTCTAAGTGTAAGTAGCACACAATAGAGCATAGCCTTAGTTAATGTAATTAATGTCTCACAATATAGGTCACAGTGTAATTCATTGTGCATATCTCTTGCTAGTTTTAAACATAGCCACCCTCATCCAGTGGTCAGAGTCCAGGTGCTGTCGTCAACCCCCTGTTGTGCACAGCTGAAACGGTTGGGTGAATGTATGGGATTGGGTACATTGCCTGGCTGAAGACCAGACCCTGCATCCAACCCCACATTGCACACAGCTGGAAACTGTGCAAATCTGTGAGGGGGCGCATTCAGGAGATTGGGTGTTGGGCCTGGCAAGAGGCCAGGCCCTGAAGCTAGTACCCTGTTGTGCATGGCTAAATTAGTTTAGCTCCACAGGATTGGGTGCCAGAAGGAGGTTGGGCATGGGGTCTAGGCAGAGGCCAGGGCTTGTGGCCAAACCCTTCCAGTGCATTGGATGAAGATGATGGGCCCCCAATGGAGAGTAGGCACCTACTGGGGGTTTGACATTCATGGAGTTTTTAAACAGGGCCTGACTGGCGGTACTGTCCAGCAGGGGGTTGAGCAACTGCGAAGGGCTGAGCACAGACGATCGGCCAACCACTGCTGCACATGTCCTTTGTTTTTGAGCATCAGAGAGTTGGGCACATGTGGGTGGTTGTGCACCTGCAGCGAGTGGGTGAGGGGGTGCTTGTAGCCAACACCCACTGCGCTCTGCCAAAAGTGGTGCTCAGTGGGGGTTGGGCATCTGCAGGGTGTAGGCACAGACCTGGCCAAAGCCCAAGTCCTGCAACCAACCCTCCAACTGAGCATGGTTGAAAGCTGTGCTCAGCAGGGGAGTTGGCTGAATATGATTACAAAACTCACTGAGAAAAGGTTAAAATGACATTAATTATAGTTAGGTACAGTAATAATATCTTATCTTACATAACACAAATTTCTAAAATTTACTGAAAAACACAAATGTTAAAGTGATGGTATAGTTAGGTGTGGAAATAACACAATAATTAATGTTCTGAAAACAACACTAGTGAAATTCACTAGCTGCACTTTATTGAGTTAACTATGCCTTGTGCCCCCACCATGCACTGCTTATGACCGCAAATGTTACATAAGTCATGACATGTTAAATGACATAAATGATGACATCACTGATGACCTCTAAACAACATCATTGATTCAAAATGTGTGTTCAGTAATGGGGGATGGATGGTGTGGCATCTATTCAAGTATTGTTTAATCCATTTCCCATTTTCTTATTTTTGTGGCCCTCATATGACAAGAATAAGGATCCCATCACCTGATTCATCTATGTAAAATCAGTGGGATCTGTTCAAATACATTGACTGCATAATAGGACACCTTCCTGCACAAAACCAATTATCTGAGGCTTTTTCCTCATTCTACAAGCTCTGCAAAAATGCAGAACTAAGAGAAATTAACATATTCTTGTCTTGACTAGGCTTGAATTTAAGATCCAGGAGTGTTAGAAGAAGTCAGAGAGACAGCAAAAGGGATAAAATCTGGCTCCCCTTTAGACGCAGCACGACCGGAGATAGTAATGGAGGGAGCGGACCTGATCATGCAGTATATCTCTGAGTTCATCACATGCTCCTTTCAGACTGGTGTGGTCTCCACTAAATGGACAGACGCAATTGTTTGGCCAATCAAAAAGAAACTGTCATTAGAGCAAACGGTATTAGAAAAGTTACGTCCTATCTCACTGTTACCGTTTGTGGCCAAGATTGCAGAGAAAGTAACCAATAACCAACTGGCAGAATACATCAACAAGAATGATCTATTGCACCCCTCTCAATCAGGTTTTAGAATGGCCCAGTCCATGGAGTCAGCACTACTCCTGGCCACAGAAACACTGAGAAAATATGCAGACGAAGGGCAGACGGCATCCCTGATCCTGTCGGATCTCAGTGCAGCGTTTGACAACCTATCCCACAAGCTGCTCCTCCAAAGATCAGAGGCCTGTCGCATCAGGCAAAGTGCTCTGCGTTAGATGACATTGTTTCTCTCCTCACGGAGCTTCCAAGTCGCACAACAGACATACTTATCTGACAGTATCCCCCTGCCCCAGGGGGGACCACAGAGATCAATTTTAAGCCCTACTTTATTCAACCTGTACGTGCGACCACTGGCTGACCCAGTGGAAGAACATAAGGTGTCTAATGTTTCCTACGCTGATGACATACAGCTCATTGTGATGCTATCTCAAGACAGGTAACAGGCAGCAATACGTTTCTCCAAATGTTTGGAAGAAGTGGCAGACTGGATGTCGAACCACTGCCTCAAGTTAAACAGGAGTAAAACGGAGGTAATGGTTGTAGGCAAGGTGCCACCATATGTTTGTCAGAGTGGTGGCCTAAATCACTAGGCCAACTACCAACCCCGAAAGCAGAAGTGAAAAACCTTTGATTTTGGTTTGATTCCGTACTGGCATTCGACAGCCAGATTTTGAGGTAGCGGGCAAAGGCTACAGGGTCATGAAAGTGATTAGGAAAGTCTTTGATCTTTTGCCACCTAATGCCAGAAAAAACCATAGTACAGATGGTGATAACCTCCCAAATGGACTACTGGAATGTACTATATCTTAGCGCTACAAAAAAAGGACTATCCAAACTACAGAGGGTGCAGAATGCGGCGGCTTGACTGGTAATTAGCCTACCGAGAAGAGCTAACACGAACAAAACCCTGACATTACTGCACTGGCTGCCAATGTAAAAAAGAGTTGTGTTTAAGGCAATGTGCCATTGTCACCATATTCTATCATAGAGAGGCCAAGGTACCTTCAACCACTGCTAACCCAGTAAGATCTATGGGGAAGGCACTGGTGACTGTACCGAGAAAATTTAGAGCAAGAATGGGAGCACGCTCCTTCAGGTACCTCACAGCTAAAACGTGGAACACTCTACAAATGGTCCTAAGAACAGAACCATGCGAAAGTAGATTCCACAAACAACTAAAGACCTGGCTGTTCGTAAAAACATAATATAGTTAATAACTTGCATAGTCTGTGCAACTCAGTGGGACATGCAGATTGCAGTCACATCTTTTCAGAGTGCCTGTCTCAGCGTGGGGACACACCGGTGGTGTAACCATATGCTCTATAAATGGATAAATAAATAAATAAATTAAAAAGCTTAGTAAATCTGGAACTGTGCCAAAATCCATGGGTGGATGTGTAAGAACACCCACACTCCACCCATGGAACGCCGTCCTAGGGCCGAGTAACTTGTGTTAATATAGATTTACGAAGCCATGCAGAGCCAAGCAAGGTGGCTTTGAGTGGCTTAGTAAACCTTACTGAAGACCTTGTATTGCCTTGCACAACCTTGCGGGATGCAACGGCAAGGCAAGCGCTTCATAAATCTGCGCCAAACTGTATTGTGCACTACTATTGGCCTCTCCCTTATATCCATCCAGGACTGAGTATAGGTCGTTCCTCAACTAATTTTTATTTTTTGTTGCAGATGTTTATAGCAAAAACATTTACATGAGCACTAGTTACATTCCATAAAGTGACATTTTTGGGGGATTTAGGTATGGAGAGATTAGGGCCCACAAGCACAAATGATTTTAGTAGTCAAAGACTTTTTGAAAAGTATCCCATTTTCCTTTAAAGAAAACGGGCAGCTTTTGAAAAAACATTTTTGTTTTGTTTAAAAGCAAACACAGATATGGTGGTCTGCCGTCCCCAGGAGGCCATCCTCCCTGTGTTTTTAGCGATTCCCAATGGGTCGCAAATTGCAACCTACCTCATGAAAAATAATTAAGTGGGTCAATTGCGATCCCATTAGAAATTGCTAAATGAGGTTGAGACTAATGCGTGCATCACATTTTGTGACTTCCTAATTGCGAGGTGCAAAAAGTCACAATTAGGAACTCACAAAATGAAGCTGTCATACATGCGGCCCAAAGTAATTTGCCCAGAATGACAGAATGTTGAGCGGACGCTGAGAATCGAACCTGGTATGCCAGTTCCAAATTAAGCAACTCTGACCACAACGCCACATCCTCTCCCTCCCTTAGGTTGTGTTTCCTTAAACTGGAAACATTTAGTTTTTTAGTAGGACCCACCATCACAAATATCATTGCTGTCATCCGACTTTCCCCACTACAACTCAGGTTCTGTAATCCATGTGTCAAGTCTTGCCTTTTTTTCAGGTGCTATGAACAGCATTATCACCAAGGAAAGCATTTACATTACACATGTCCAGTGTGAGAATTTCCCTAAATGTTGCAATCTGCAACATGAGAAATGGACAATAATAATGGACCCCTGATGATGTTTACTAAGGGGGTGTTACCTAGAAGACTTTCCGCCTGATTCATCAAGCTAAATTGCACTCGCAAAGGGCAAGATTCTCAGAATCTTGCCTTTTGCGAGTGCAATTTTTGCATTTTGGATTCATCATCCCAAATGCAAAAATCGCTATTTAAGAATTCGCACATTTGCGAAGAATTGAATTTAAGGAATCTCTATTTGAGATTCCTTAAATGCAATTCATGAAGCATTTTAAAATTGCGAAAATGCAATTTTGGGCCGCTATTTACCGAGAGGTCAGACCTCTCGGTAAATAGCAAAAACTTAGAAAAATGCATTTAAATGCATTTTTCTAAGTTGCATGTTACACACACACATGTCCTTTGGACATGTGTGTGCGCAACATCTGTTTCAATTTGCATTTAAGGGGTGCTACAGGGTGTCCTTTGGACACCCCGGCACCCTTTAAATCGCTATCTTATTTGCGAGTAGCAAATTGCTAATCGCAAATAAGGAATAACTCCCCATGCATTCCTATGGGCCAAAGGCATGGGGAGTTATTCCTTATTTGCGATTAGCAATTTGCTACTCGCAAATAAGGATTGTGTAGGAATCGCTATTTATTTAGCAATTCCTACATGAATACCGTTTTGCGAGTCCTTAATAGCGATTCGCTATGAATCGCTATTAGGGGCTCGCAAAACGGCCCATTGATGAATAAGGCTGTTTGTGTGTTAAAATATAGTGTTCCCACTGTTGAAGTTCAGATCTCTTCAGAACTCTTTTAGATTCAGATGCTTTCCAGAACTCTTCAGATGCCCGAGCAGTAAAGTTAGACTTTTGTCTCAGTTTATCTTGGTCTCAGTTAGACTTAAGACCAAAACTTAAGTTAAACTGAGACAAGTCTAACTTTAATACTCATAAATTCCCTTTGTGAACACCAAAAGTCATAAAATCAGACTTTCGTCTCAGTTTTCCTTTGTGAAATAGGGCTCGATGTACGTAGAAAAATCTGAAAAGATTTCACAAGTGAAGTAAGAGTTGTGCTTCTAAAAGGTGATAGTTTTAAGTTTTTCATTCACCATAAATTCTTAAATACAGTGCATTGGAACTTTACATATATCCCAATGCTCAGAGGTCTTTATGTCAAAAATCAAACTGCTTACTTCCTATGAATGAATGTCCAACTTTATTCAAGAGTACGGAAGTGGTTATATGCATTGTTATTCTTTGGATTGAATTGGTTTTGGAGTGGCAGTCATTTTGAAAGACGCAAATTTTATCATTAACATCTCAAAATGATCAGCCCATACTAGATGTGTCCACCCAGCTTTTCAGCCCCGTCTGACCTGACTGAATTCCATTTGAAATTGGACCATGCCTCCAGATTCCAATAGACTCTGATTCTTGAAGCAGTGGAACCAATGAAGCCTTAAAAACATAAGTTTTCCAAAAGACATAGTCACTGGGGTTGAGATCCCGCCACAGGAGTCCCACTGGGCTTGTATGTTGTCACCGTACATTACATGACTAAAGTTTGACATTATTGCATTTGGCGTGATTGTGCATTGGCCAAGCTTGGACAAGCCAGTACTTGTTATGCAGACTGCAATACATTACTTTCATATTGGTACACATTTGGCAATCACTGAAACATGTCAGGTACATATCTGTGAGGATATCACGGCTCTTAAAAGTTGGCTGGGCGCGCCCCTTTTCTGTAAAATTAGTTTTTGCTGATTTGAGAAAAATAAATAAGTTGGACTAGACTGGAGTGTTTATTTAAGTCCTGGCTGCAGACCAATCAGGCTCCAGCCATGGGCCGTGTCATTTAATAGTGATTACAAAGGGCTCTGTGGTCAAAAGGCAGTGCTAAGCATCAAGAAAGGTAGTCATAAAATGTCTTGCAAACTTTGATTGCAGGAATGTGTACAACACCCGGAGGTCTAGGGAAATAAACCCAAACTGCGTCAGTAGCTAATATTTATTAGGAACCCAACACCAAAGTGGTCACTTTGTGTTTGTTTACTTGTTGAAAAGCAATGTGCAATTGAAAAAGTTTCTTTTAAATTCCTAGTCAGGAAATCAGCAGGCCAGATTGGGCTTACCTCTCCTGTAGCAGAAAAAATACGAGACTGGTTGAGGTAAGCATGCAAGCCAGCATGCAAAACCTTTCATTTCATATTCCTCGCCTTGATTTTCCATGCCAGATGAAAAGAGCACAGTTTATGAAGGTGTATTTTTTTTCGAGCTACCGGTTATCGCTTGTTTCTTTTCCTTCTCAGATACGTGCAAAATGGATAGAACTTGCCTGCCTGTACAAAGAGCATATCAGCGATCGTGCGCAAAAAATACAGCGATCTTAATTAAAGGGGCAATCCAGTGTTATATAAACACTATGATGTTCATTCCTGCATCAAAAACTATCACCAATAACACGCCCTCCAGAGAATACCTTTGTCTGCTTCGGTTTTGGGACCTACTGTCACATTAATCATTCACTGGATGGACCCTTTAATGATGAAAACAAAGATTTAGTAGGGACGGTAATATGTAGTGATTATTAGATTATTAGACATTCTTGTGCAAATCACCATTGCTGAGCTACCCATATTTGGTGTAATTTCCTAATTATCGTATACCTACCTATACAAACCCGTGCAGCTTTATCTTGAGCAAGACTTGTTTCGAGCAGCAATGATTTGCGAGATCTGTGAAAAGGAATATATGCCATTGTTATTGCGTTGCACGAGCATCATTCGTTGCTTAGCAAACAGAAACTCAACAGGTATACCTTGACATATCTCGCAAGTATTTTTACTGAGTGCTTAACTCAGGTATGTTTGACTGGTGGTGACTGTCTTGACACTGTACAGTTGCAAATGACAATCTATGTGAGGGAATGTATCCTCGAAAACAGAAAGTAAAAATGGGGATCTCAAGATGTTAGGCATTGTGAAAAGTCCCATTGTTAAAATTAATACCAGCCCACATGTAACATATAAGAGACTAGTAATTTGGTAGAGAAATAGCCATACTACACAAGGAAAAACTATGCAAATGTGCCCATCTTTCTGAATAGTTTGATGTTTTGTACTGGTTCTCACACTAGACATAGGACCTGATTTAAAGTTTGGAGGAGGGTTGCTCTGCACAAAAACTTGATGAATATTCTGTCCACCGTATTACAAGTGCCAGAGGTTTTAATGAACTTTTAATATGGAGTGTGAGAAGTTGGCCTGATATGTGATGTCCACTATTCTAGTGGGCACCCTGTATCAGTCCAAACAACCCTCATGGTGATAGTTGTAAAGTCAACCTTATAGACCAGCTATCCTAGTGGTAGCATGGACAAAGCAGTCTTAGGCTAAAACTTCAGAGAGCATGTGAAGCCAGCTGTTGTACCATATGTAACCCCTTGAATACCGAATGAAAGGACACCACGCAGGTTACATATAAAATATATATGTATTTATTATAAACACAACCCCTCTGAACTCTTTATGAGGTCAGAGGCTAAAGCACATAACAAGAAACTTAATTATCATACAGCAAGTTGCACAATATACAGTAGGGCCCCAGGGGCACGTAAAACCATATACTAAAATAGTGGTATAAGAACCACGTCACGAACAAAGGATAAGCCTAGGGCCTAGGGAATCGCTGGGGCTACACTGAACTAACAAGAGTTAGGGTGAAGGAGGCCCACGGGATGCGTGTGCAGTGTCTTTACACACACGCGAGTTACCATAGAGTTAGAATGGGAACAAAAGAATTGGAAACTAGTTCTTTTAGGGCACTTCCGGATGGACTAGAAGAAAGCTACTTAAAACTTAGACACTAGGATAGTCAATACCCACAGGAGCACCGAAGTACTCGCGTTACCTCACCCACAGGAAGCGGGTGCATAGGTGTCAAAGTGTGTCGGTTTCGTCGCTGAATCCTATGGAGCCTTGAAGAAAGATACTGCAGGCGACCAGGAGAGAAGTGTCTGGTTGGATCCAAGGGCGGATCGAGGATGAAGAGTACCTGAACGCAGAGGGGACAGAGTCTGGGTCACTAGCCAGTGACCAGGAAGGAACCAGGAAGGAACCAGGCGATGTCGTGAAGCAATCAGGTGATGTCCTGAAGCTTGACTCTGCAGCCACGTGGACCAGGAGGCGTCGATGATGACCAGGAGCTGGATACGGACTGTCCCACAAAGAATCTCGCTGTTGGCAGTGCCAGCTTCCGGATTGGAGTCAACAGGCCTTGGCAAATGCAACCCACGGAGGAATGGAATATTCGCTTCGGGATAGACTAGCAAGGTCTATGGGGCTTCTCCTTTGCAGGAAAGCAGGAGCCTACCTGGAGCAACCAGGCAGGTAGTGTAGATTTACAGGTTCGTTGTCACAGAGGCCACTAGCCAGCAAGCAAGTGACCGGACAGATGCATCGAGCAGGAAAATGCAGAAGGGCCCCACGCAGAACTCGTGGAGTGTAAAGGGCTGATCTTCAGTGCAGTTGATGCTCATGGCTGGGGCTTCTCAATCCCCAATGCACAACTTCGAGGGTGCCTCAGAAGCTGCACAAGTAGCAAGGAGCAGGCTTTTCAAGATGGCCGGTCCCACGTCTCTCGTCGCCTCCTCGGGTCTCAGCTTTGCTGGGACTGTGGATCGGGGCCAGAGAAGTCTGGAAGTCTGGCTCTTGTTGGACTCTGTGCTCGGGCTCTGGCAGGAGCATCGACAAAGTAAACCGCTGATCGCTGGATGGTGCCTGTTTGCACAGGGTGGTAACTCCTTGACCAAAAGGGAGATTCTTCAGTCGTCTTCTGTAAAGTAGATCGTCGAAAGTCCAGAGTTTTGTTTCAAGTTTCAGTTCAGGATAAATCTAAAGTCTCTAGACTCAGCTCCTACCTGTATACTAATCTGGTGGGCTGGATTACCTGCTAGGTCCCTCCTATGGGTGGGACCGGGAAGGGGGTGGTTACACCCCTTTCCCTTTGTCCAGTTTCGTAGTAGAGCTGGGGCTGTAGTGCCCCAGCAACTGGTTTGAACCGGGCTATGCATGGGACACCTTGTGTGCCCCAAGCAGTGTATCATTTCATTCAGCCCTCCCTGCCCCAATACACTATGGCCTGTCTGGGGTGGTGCTAGCACCTCCCAAGACAGGAAACCTATTGTCCAAGCCTCCCTCGCTGGAAGGACTCCCAGCAGCAGGAGGTCAGAGTTGTTTCTGTGGCAGCAGCATCCATTTTGTGATGCTGAGGCTCTGGTTAACTTTAATCGGGATTAACAGGAACAACATGTCTTCTCCCTCTAGAAGGGTGGAATGCTACCCCCGTTGCCAGAACTGGCGAGGGGGGAGTATTCCAAAGCATATGACACCTTACACGGCATGTTTTGATAAAGCCAAACCACAGTTAACAATAACCGCGAGGATTATAATGCACTTAAGAGTATATGGTATGGCTATATCATAGAACAGCTATAAAGACAGTCCTTAACTTTACTTCCCAGCAACCAGCCTTCCAGAGCCTTAGTGGCACAATCAACAAAATCATCCAGTCCTGAGTCTGTGTCTTCTGGGTATCTCTGAACATCAACCTGTACTGTTCAGTGGTTAGGCCAAACCCATCAATCAGAGCACTCTTCAGGACAGTGTAATTGTTAGCATCATCATCACTAACTGTGAGGAGCTTGTCTCTTCCTTTTTCTGAAAAGGAGAGCCACAAGACTGCTGCCCACTGACTTTGGGGTACCTGCTGTACTTTGCAGGCCCTCTCCAAAGCAGTTATCCATTTGTGGATATCATCCCCCAACTTTGTAGGGGGGCACAATCTTACTCAGGTGTCTATTGTCATAGGACCTATCTTTATCCTTAGGTATATTGCTGCCACCAGTGGAATCTAATCCACTTAACTTTTGCTCCCTTGCAAGAGCAAGTTTCTCTTTGGCTAGGGCAAGTTCTTCCCTCTCAATTCTGAGCTGGACTTCCCTCATCCTAGCCTGGTGTTCTCTTCTCTGGGGAGCTGTCATTCCCCTCTGAGAACCCCTTGAAGCATTGGAGTGGAGAGATTCCCCTGAGTGGGATCTTTCCTTCCTATACCTCTGGTTAAACCCACTTGAAGGCCTGAATAGGGCTGTCTCATTCTCAGCCCAAATAGGCTTAGGTTAGCCTGGTAAGTCTCCTAACTTGGGCCTGGCCTTCTACCACTTCCTCAGATTCTTCCTCAACCTCCACTTCATCATCTTCTACGACAGTAGGGTCAGGGCCATCTTCTGTGGAGGGTATACCCTCCTCTGTACTACCTGTAGGGCCTGTGCTAGAGGCCTTAAGAACATCATAACCTTCTAGGAGTTCTATCAGGTGCTAAAGGGTAGGGTTAGAACCCTGTTTCAACCTCCTTGTGGTACACAAGTGTCTCAGATCATGGAAGTTGAGTGCATCATATCTAGAAGGTGCCCTTGGACGGTCACTTCCTACAGGGAGAGAAGCCCCAAAGACCAGCAAGGTCTATGGGGCTTCTCCTTTGCAGGGAAGCAGGGGCCCACCTGGAGCAACCAGGAAGGTGGTGTAGATTCAAAGGTTCGTCGTCACAGAGGCCACTAGCCAATGGGCAAGTGAGCGGACAAACGCGTCAAGCAGGAGAAAATTCAGAAGGGCCCCACGCAGAACTCGTGGAGTGTGGAGAGCTGATCTTCGGTGCAGTTGATGCTCGGGGCTGGGGCTTCTCAATCCCCAATGCACAACTTCGAGGGTGCCTCAGAAGCTGCACAAGTAGCAAGGAGCAGGCTTTTCAAGATGGCCGGTCCCACGTCTCTCGTCGCCTCCACGGGTCTCAGCTGTGCAGGGACTGTGAATCGGGGTCAGAGAAGTCTGAAAGTCTGGCTCTTGTTGGACTCTGTGCTCGGGCTCTGGCAGGAGCGTCGACAAAGTAAGCCACTGATCGCTGGATGGTGCCTGTTTGCACAGGGTGGTCCCTCCTTGACCACAAGGGAGATTCTTCAGTCGTCTTCTGTAAAGTAGATCGTCGAAGGTCCAGAGTTTCGTTTCAAGTTTCAGTTCAGGATAAATCTAAAGTCTCTAGACTCAGCTCCTACCTATATACTAATCTGGCGGGCTGGATTACATGCTAGGTCCCTCCTATGGGTGGGACCAGGGAAGGGGGTGATTACACACCTTTCCCTTTGTCCAGTTTCGTGCCAGAGTGCACCAGCAACTGGTTTGAACCGGGCTATGCATGGGCCACCTTGTGTGCCCCAGGCAGTGTATCATTTCATTCAGCCCTCCCTGCCCCAATACACTATGGCCTGTCTGGGGTGGTGCTAGCACCTCCCAAAACAGGAAACCTATTGTCCAAGCCTCCCTCGCTGGAAGGACTCCCAGCAGCAGGAGGTCAGACTCTTGTCTGTGGCAGCACCATCCATTTTGTGATGCTGAGGCTCTGGTTAACGTTAACCGGGATTAACAGGAACAGCATGTCTTCTCCCATTAGAAGGGTGGAATGCTACCCCCGTCACCAGAACTGGCGAGGGGGTAGTATTCCAAAGCTTATGACACCTTACATGACATGTTTTGATAAAGCCAAACCAAAGTTAGCAATAACCGCAAGGATTATAATGCACTTAAGAGTATATAGTATGGCTATATCATAGAACGGCTATATGGACATGGTTCCGAAAGCTGCAGACAGGCTCAGCTCAGGCTAGAGCACCATCTCACATAAAACCAAACACTCTGCCTTCAGGATTGCTAAGGCCTGCCATAGGAGTGACTTATAGTTGTATATGTGTCTATATATAATGGTAGGTATAGGAATACTATACCTAAGCAAGGGGTGATTACACGACCTTGCCCCAGCTGAGTGATCAGCCAGTTGTGTTAGTTTGGATGGCCAGCCAGGGGTGGCAAAAGATATGCTGCAGCCCCTGGTAGGCCTTGAGTGCACCTATGCCCTGGGTACCTATGGTACACTGTACAGGGACTCACAAGAATGACCTATTTCCCAATTGGTGATGTACCTAAAGTACATGGTATGAATTTAGAGAGAGAACAGTTGGGCTGTGGGTCCGATTAGCAGGCCCACAGCCACATTAAAGTTGAAAACCAGTGAAGCAAAAAGCAAAAAGCAAAAAGTGGGGTGACCATAGGAAAGCAGACCCTACTCTCCTACATGGAGCACGGGATATCTAAATAAAGATTTAATCAAAATGCTCTTTCTTTGAATAAATAGTTAATAAATAAGATTTTGAAATGACAAGCTGGTCTTGTTTATTCATGGTCGTGTTACCATCAGTTGATCCATTTGCCTAGTGACTTAATTAAATGATAAATGTTTTAAAAACCATGGTAAGAGATGATAAACAGCAGTTGTATATAAATGTGTAAATAGTTTTGTGAATAATTCAGATTAATTAGGTCACATGATTCAGACGCTCAAAAATTGCCTCGTTAGTTTATGGGCTTTGGTAAGTGATTCATGATTAATGGTGAGTATTGTGAAGTTAGGTAGCGTTGGTGAGACAGTTTTTCATTAGGAGCGGTGGATCAATTTCTTGGTAGCAGAGTTCGGTTACTATGGTAACTGACATGTTACATGGTAGTTACATAGGATTGATGACTAAAACATGTTAAGTTTGTTCAGTTGTTATATGTAGTCGAAAGGTTTTTTTCCAGCAGTGTGAAAATTCCTAGTTGTGCCGGCATATGAGTAGTGTGACAAGTGAAGTTACACAGTGCATTTGTTCTGTTTCAAAATAGTGGTATTGTCATATATCACTAGTGTTGTGGACGTACAGCACAATTTTGGGATTTTAGGTGTGCAAGGTAGAATGTATAGTGAGGATTGTCTATGAAATCGTAGCTTTCGAGTATAGGGACAACTGTCCTGTTTTAAAACTCACTGTGAAAAGAGTAGTAGAATTTATCTAAGCTTGAGTTAAGGGTAAGGTAGCGTCGTCTATTCTTACTAACAAGTGAGGATTTCTATGGTTGGTTAAAGTCCTACCAAGATTCATGTATATATGATTAGGGATACTTTCCGTTTGAATGTGCGTAAATGATTTTGTAATTACGATCGTGTCAAACTTTGAATTGTCACATTATGTGCATTTAGAGGGAAACAAGTTCGTTTTTTACCTGTTAGAAGGGTAGAGTAGACTTACTTTATCAACGAATGAATATTCTGTGAGAATAGCGTCGTCTATTTCACGCAAAAGAATACTTGAATGACTGAAAAAGCTATCACTTTATTTTAGCGAAACAGACAAATGGTTTGTTTTTCTGTGGTTACTAACTGAATTCTATTGAAAAGAATTGTAAAAATGGCGCTGTGAACATTTTTTGTAAAGGAGGGGTGAGTTTACGGAGCAGAGTCTCTGTGTCCGAAGCTGCAGCGGCAGTGTACGTCACAGGGTCCGCGCTGTGATTGGCTAGCATAAGTCACAGTATTCGCACACTGATTAGTTCATGTGACTAGACAGGCTTGCAGCTGATTGGTTTATCCTGGTAAGCAGCAATTCTATTGGGTGAGCAAGGTGGTGACGTAGCTTAATCTGATTGGCTTGTTGGTGAGTTTCGCGCACAGATTGGTTGGTTTGGCGAAACAACCAGGAAACATTTACGATCTATTCCGAAGTAAAAGGATTTGTTTATAAACATGAGTTATTACTATATGAAAGAGGAAAAGAAGCTTACATGGCTTCAGAAATTGAAAAATATTTTTAAACCTGACAAGAAAATTGAAACGCGAGGTGGAAGATTAATTCATAAGTACAAAACACCCACAGCATATGTTAGGTGAATATGGATATCATACTTGCCTTTGGATGGAGAATTGGATGGATTATACCAAGAATGATGGTGTGTTAGCAAGGCCAGAAGATGGATCATTTAACATTAAGGTTTTGAAAAACTTAAGAGAAAAAATGATGAGTCTTGTACCAAAGCCTAGACCTACTCAATTTGAGGCTTTAGCTGAATGGGAGGATGAGATGTTTGAATTAGAACGAGAAAATAGAGGTGTAACAAGAGGTCCAAAATTAGACATTAACAGGGAAACTCGTGAGGATAGAATGCGTCGATGGAGACGTGCAGACATGTGTGATGGTTTGTACCCAGTAAGAATGATGGTTACAGAAGAGCCAGGTCAAAAGAATGCTCAAAAGAAAAATAATAATAATGTAGAAAATGATTCAGAAGACGCGGTTTTAGAAGAGATTTACATTACAAAACCGAAACCGCCACCTTACCATTTTCAACCAGTTTGTTCATTTTCTTCTCCGAGAGTTCCTCCAGAAACTTCTCCAAATGCTCCTCCTAGAGAAATTATTGATGAGACATCACCCAGATTAAATCCGAATATTGCAAAAACTCCTGAGAGAGTAGAAACAAGAACTAATTCTAGTATTTCTGGAGAAAATAGAAATTATCCTGAAACTCCAGTCCAGAGAAATGAAACCCCAAGAAATGTAATGAGAACAGAAAGATGTGAGGAAACACCAAGTACCTCAGAATATTTTCAATCAAAAGAAGAATTAATACAGTAGTTAACTAAAAGCATGGAAGCAGTAACGGTACCAGTAACGATTGGACCTGTTCAACCAGTTTTTGATCAAAGGGAAATTAGACATTCAGCTTTAATTGTTCCATTAAATGCAGAAATCCAGAAAGTGGCTGAAAAATTTTACTCAGATTTCTCTGAAATTCACTGAGAGAAAACAATGATGCCCAATTTAACTTTTAATCAAAGTCCAACATGTAGAACACCAACTGGTGCAGAATCTGATGCTGATACTCCAGAAAAGAGCATAAATAAAATAGATTTAACGCATACTCCAAAAACTCCAAAATTTAAATTACTTGATGTTGCAAAACTAAAAGCAGATTTGGAGGAATTAATTATTGGCACAATTGGACCTGACAATTTGAAGCTATATCGGGATGATGAATTATTGTTTATTTGTAAAAGCATACAATGGAAAACCAAAACCAAGTATGAACAGTTAGAAGAATTAGCTACTGAATTAGAAGTTGATTTGAGCAGGCAGAAGAATTTGGGAAAACATTACAGAGTGGACTTCACTGAAAAAGACGTTGAAAACCTGAACACCACAAGAAGAAGAATTCATATAAAAGAATTAATTGTGTTCCTAAAAAGATTAGGTGAATTAAGTAAATGGAGAGTAAAATGGACAAAGAAAAGTGAGGAAGAAAGGAGAGAAAGAGGTGAAGTAGCAAATCAGTTTCCAATGAGAGAAATAGCAGGAGGTGGATATGTGCATGTTCATTGGACTAGACAGGACATCTTTTTGTTCACAAATGATTTCCCTCGGCTGAGAGAAAAGCCTGTGGAATGGTATCGACAGGTGGATAGATTTATTAAGGTTTCAAAAGTTCTGTGGATTGATCTTGATGCATTCTTTGACATTGTTGTTCCATCGGATCTTTGGACAGAATGTAAAATTTCCGTAAGTTGGCCCAAAGAAGAACCTGCTCGAGATAGAGTAACTGTTAGGACTCGATAGCATTGACATGCGAGGTTATGGAGCTATGCTCTTTTTACCCATGTCCCTACTCCCCACCAACCGGCTCTTTGGAGACGCTCCCTAACCAGTGAAAAGAGGCACGGCAGAACGTAGCCTTTGCTTGGCTTACTGTTCCGGTACCACGCCCCCACCTTTCACTTCCTGATTCCTGGCGCGAGGTTTGGCGGCGTCTTGCTGAGTCTCCGTGTACCTTTGGAGTTTCCTCAGCGTTTGAACCTTCATTCCCTGGTCCCTTCTATTCCTGAATGGATGTTCGTGAGTGAGAGTGTTCTCAGCCGAGCTACGGCGTTTCTTGATATTCTACGCGAGAGTTGCTCGCGACCTCCCTTACTTTACTCACGCATTTAGCGGGCGTTCTTTTGCTCGTATCTTGTTCCTGGCTTCGCTTGTATGATTGAAATACCTGGCGAGTTTCTTTTTTTGTTGAAACCCTTCCTGAGAGTGTGAGCGCTCCGCCCTCGTGTCCCTTGAGGGCCGGGTGTCTCACCTCGTGTGTGTGTGCACTGTTCCGCTGTTTTAGCCCTCGGCAGCCGGCCGGTGCTCCTCACAGCCCCCATATATATTTTTTGTTTATTTTTGTGAGTTGGTCTGGTGTGTATGTCCATCGAGGGTTCTATGCCCCACTACGCGTGGCTCATCATATTGGCAACCAATTATTGAACTCCTCGAGAAAACCTGCCTAAACTACAATTGGGGTAAGCACACTTGTATAATCACGCATGTCAATGATTCCTGCTTAAAGGTTAGTGAAGGAATGATCTATGTGTATTGCATATTTTGTTTTCTAGCTTGGACATCCACCTACGACTATTCCTGCTGTACCCTGCTTAAACCCCCCCCTCGTATGAGGAGAGTGGTGGACACTCCTAGGGTAAATTCCCTCATACTTTTAGGGGACTGTAGACAAGAGTGTGTGTCTCATTTCACGTTCTTGCTTCTGTGCCTTGGAGGTGTGGGGATTCTTCTTCGCTCCCGTGGAATATGGGTTACAAACCCGACAGTAACAGGTGCTCCATCACCAGATGTTATGGTTCTGTATGATAAAGTAATTGTGTGGTTGAAAAACAAGATTTCCCCAAAAGAAGTTGATTGGGTTAAAATAGACAGAACAAATCAAGAGCCAAAAGAATCAGTACATTCATTTTATGAAAGATTACTGCTGGTATTTAAACAATACAGTGGCTATGAAAAATTAAGTGAAAAGGATATGAGCCACTTCATATATAGATTTGTTTATGGTTTAAGACCTGAAATTGGTGAAATGATTAGAAATGGAATTGTTGGTTGGCAATTACTAACAGTTGATGATATTCTGAGAAAAGCAAAATACTGCAGTGATGAAATAGATGCCAAGCAAAAGAAGCTAAAAGAAAAAGCTTTGTGGGCACACGTAAAAGTGGCTGAACATCAAATTGCAACATTAGAAAATAAAAATGTTCAACAGAAACAAGGCAAATTTAAAGGTAATTTTAATAATCCAAGATTGATGGGTAATATTGAAGAATTAAAGCAAAAACTCCCATGTTTTAATTGTGGCGAAATTGGACACTGGAAGCGCAAATGTAAAAATCCGCCCAGAAAGTTTAAAAATGCATCATTAAATCCACAGAAGCAGAATGAGATAAATCTGCAGCAACAGCTACGGCGACAGGTAGTGAATCAGCAGAGTCAAATTCCACAACCGCCACTTCCAAACTGTGTGAATGTGCAGAGATACAGTACAGAAACAGGATTATGCGGAGGTGATCAGGTAAACAGACCGCAAAGAGTGAATGTGCCAAATGTCTCTCAACAATATTTGATGAAAGAAACTGGAGGGAGTGATTCTGAGGATTACTTATGACGGTGCCTGAGAGAGGAGGAAGAGTGTGTGCTTGGAGCCACTCTTGAGGTAGACCAGTCTGGTCCATTTGTAAATGGTAAGGTGAATGATGTAGAAATCACTTTTCTTGTGGACACAGGTGCTACCCGTTCTACTGTTAGATCAGTGGAAATAGAAAACCTGCCTCTCTCTGGGGACACCATCCAAGTAGTTTGCGTAGCTAATCAACAAATTAAAACAGATTTAACAGAACCAGTCGAGGTTGAAATTGGTCAATTTAAAGACAAACATAGATTTGTAGTTTGTAACAGCAGTCCTGTAAACTTGTTAGGGAGGGATATTTTATGTAAGATGAATTGTAAAATATATTGCTCACCGGATGGTATTGAGCTCCAAACACAAGAGGAAGATGGGCTTTATAAGTTAACAATGTTAATGGTTGAAGCAGAGGAAAGTAAATTATTTCCTGCATTTGATAAAGATAATCTTCCAGAAGAATTAAAAGAGACAGTGAATGCTAAAATTTAGGATTTGACAGGAAATGATATGGGTTTGATGAAAAATGTAGACCCAGTTAAAATTACAGTGAAACAAGGAGTAGATTTTTCAAACATTCCTCGGGAAAAAATGAAAGCAGAAACTATTGAAGGTGTCATACCTGTTATTGACAAATTCATAAAACAAGGTGTACTAAAAGAAATTGAGAGCAGTCCATGTAATTCACCAATTATGGGGATTAAAAAGCCAAACAGAACTTTCAGGATTGTTCAAGACCTGAGAAAGGTTAATCAGATAGTTTTTCCATGTTGCCCAGTTGTACCAAACCCAGCGGTAATTCTTTATCAGATTCCGCATGATGCAGAATGGTATTCAGTCATAGACCTTTGCAATGCATTCTTTACTGTTCCGTTGCATCCAGATAGCCAGCAAATGTTTGCGTTCAGGTTCCAAGAGCGTATATTAGCATGGTGTCGTATCCCTCAATGGTATACATAGAGTCCATCTATTTTTAATCAATTGCTAAAGAAATCCTTGGAAAATTTAGATTTGCCTGGAAAATCAACATTGGTGCAATACATAGATGACCTCCTTGTGGCTGCAAAAACACGAGATAATTGTGTGACCGGTACCATTACTCTTTTGAATCATCTGGCAGATGAGGGACATAAAGTGTCTCCTGCAAAATTACAGTTTTGCAAACAAGAAGTAAAATATCTTGGTCACAGAATTGCAAAAGGAATCAGGCAAGTGACAATGGAGAGAATTAAAATGATTCAGGGAATGCAACCTCCAAAAACGCAGGAACAGGTCAGGATGTTTCTAGGAATGGTTGGTTATTGTCGCCAATGGATTAGTGGATTTTCAGTAATTGCAAAACCACTGCAGAGACTGACAAAAGCAGACATAAAAGACCCGATCACTCTAACAGAAACTGAGTTAGAAGCTTTTGAGCAGTTAAAGAAAAGTTTGTGTAAAGCACCTGCATTAGGTATGCCAGACTATGAGAAGGACATTGAGCTGTATTGCTTTGAAAGGGAAGGTTGTGCATTATCAGTCCTGATTCAAAGACATGGAAAACTGAGAAAGCCAATAGCTTATATCTCAGCAGTTCTTGATCCTGTTGCAAAACCATTACCAGGTTGCTTAAAAGCAGTCGCTGCAACAAGTGTAAGCCTTGAACGGAGTGAAGGAATTATAATGGGATTTCCTGTGAAAGTTTATGTACCCCATTCAGTTGAAATTCTTCTTACCAAAAGCAAAACACAGCATTTGACAAGTAACAGGTTGACTAAATATGAAAAAGTTATTCTGGGATCAGATAACGTCTCGATTGCGAGGTGTGTAAATTTAAATCCTTCCACATTATTGCCTGATGGTACTGTAACTGAAATCAGAAATGAGAATGACATTGATCATGAGTGCTTGGATGTTTTAGAATATTGCACCAAACCCAGGCAGGACATTAAAGATGTCCCATAATCTGAATCAGATTTTGTTTACTTTGTTGATGGATCATGCTTGAGAACAGATGAAGGTGTTCTGAGAGCAGCATATTCTGTCTGTACAGTTGCAGATGTAGTTGAAGCTTCCTGTCTCGAAGAAATTCGTTTAGCTCAAGTGGCAGAATTGATTGCTTTGATTCGTGCTTGTGAAGGAGCAAAAGAGTTAAAAATTACCATAGTGACTGATAGTCAGTATGGATATGGCATAGTCCATGACTATAGCCAGCTCTGGTCTCAAAGAGGTTATTTACCTTCTGCGGGAACTCCAATTAGGAATGCTAATTTGATTAAAAGATTAATCGATGGTATTCAGCTACCAGAGAAAATCGCTGTTGTGAAATGTACAGAGCATAAAAAAGGAGAGGACTATATTACAAAAGGTAATGCCTATGCTGATGAAATCGCGAAGTTTTGCGCGAAAAATAATATGTCCATAAATCGGGAGAAAAACAATGAACATGTTTTGAACTCACTTATGCTAACATCTGTAGTTGATACATTGCAAGGAGTAAAAGATTTACAAGATGTAGCAGATGATGAGGAAACAGCAGCAGGTTGCAGACAGCGAGAAGAAGATGAGATTTGGGTTTACAAAGATGACAGACTAGTAATGCCAAATAGCATGAATGCTGACATGGCTAGAATGTATCATGGTCTAGGTCATATTGGAAGGGATTCAATGATTAGATTGTTTAGGCAGACTTGGTACAATCCGAAATTCAGTCTGATTACAGAATCTTTTTGTCAGAGATGCTTGATCTGTCAACAGATTAACCCAAACAGGAAAACAGTTGTGAGCATGGGAACCATAGGACGGGAGGGTGGTCCTTTTACCAGGTTGCAAATGGATTTCATTGACATGCCACCTCATAACAAGTTGAGATATGTCCTAGTGATAATCTGTTTGTTTTCAAGATGGGTGGAAGGGTTCCCAACACGTCACAATGATTTAGTTACTGTTGCAAAATTGCTTTTAAGGGAGATCATACCTAGGTACGGTTTTCCAGTGACTGTTGAAACTGATCGTGGTACACATTTTGAAAACAGACTATTACAAATGATTTGTGAAGCATTGAATATAAAACAAAAGCTGCACTGTGCCTACAGACCAGAAGCGTTAGGTGTTGTTGAGCAAGTAAATGGCACAATTAAGAATAGAACAGCTAAAATGTGTCTAGCTACTGGAGTAAAGTGGACAGATGCACTTCCACTTGTTTTGATGTCTCTGAGAAGAACTCCTGATAAAAAGACAGGTCTAAGCCCTCATGAAATTGTCATGGGCAGAGTGATGAGACAAGCATTTGTACCAGTGGGTAAATTAATGAGTATAAATTATAGCGTCATTTCGGAATACTGCAGGAACCTTTCTGACGTTGTGACTTCTGTTTTCCATCAGGTGGGAACTGAAGTGATAACAAGAGAAAAGGAACAAGCTCATGATCTGTTACCAGGAGACTGGGTAAGGACAAAAGTACACCGAAGAAGAAATTGCCTAGTACCCAGGTGGCAAAAGGCAAGACAGGTGATACTTGTCACAACAAATGCAGTAAAGTGCAGAGGCTTGAAGAGATGGATTCATGCTAGTCATACCATTCGTGTATCACCACCTGAAAATCCTGACGAAGGTGACACTACAACTGATTAAGATTCTGAAGAAGAACCTGAAAAAGATCCAGATTCTGAAGGTCGACAAGGAAGTCGACATCTGGAAAATTCAATTGCGAAGGAGGCATTGAATGAAAATACTGAAGAAATCGTGATACAAGACTCTGAAAATGATGAAGATCTGTTAGAGAAAGAAGCTGAAAAAGAGTCTGATCAAGTAGTGATTCAAGATCAGGAGAGTATTGAAAAGCAGATTGAAAGCTCTGAAAGCAGGAACGGAAGTTCTGAAACTGGGAAGTTGGAAGTTATTGCAGAAGAAGAAGAAGACGAAATTCCGAGTACCAGCTATAAGGATAATGTTCCTAACAGAGTGAAACTGCCGAGTAAAGAAGAACCTAGATTTAGATTTGAAATCTCAGAAACTGAATCAGATGAAAGTGATGATGAATCCAAAGTGAAAAGTTCAAGAAAAAGAGCTTGGAGAGCAGAGAGTAACCTGACTGAACCAAAGAAGAAATTTCCAAGAAAAGGAGATAACTGGCCTAATGAGAATGAAGGTCTGAAATTCAAGTTAGTTAACAGATCAAAAGAGCAGGTTAATGAAATTTCAAGTCAAAAAGGAGATACAGATAAGAAAATTCAAGCAGGAAAGAAAATAGAAGTGATTAGCAGTAGAGCAAAGAGAGTAGTAAAACCTAATCAAAAGTACAAGTCCCCTGAGTGGACTTACATTATTATCCCACAAGTAGTGGAAGTGAATAGCAGTAGTCAAGAAGATTTAGATGATACAAGTGATAATGAATGATTTTGTCTCAATATAAAGTTGTAATTTGCATTTGGCATAAGGCTGAAGAAATTGTGTTAGGTGACACAAGGTCGAAGAAATTGTGTTAGCTGGAAAAACACATTGATGTAAGACATAAGGTCGAAGAAAAGCTGTTATAAAGTAGGGTTTTAAAAAAAAAAATTTTTTTGTAAGGCTCTTGTTCTGAGTAAAAGATGCCTTCTGTTAATAACAACTCAAGATGTTCTATTTTAAGGAGATGTTGCAAAATGTCTTCTATTTGTGTGATTTTATTAATTTTAGTCTGGTTAATTTTAGCTGTCATTTTCCCTTTTGGAGTTGGCAAGGAGTTGTACAAAGCTAATATGACAAGTAAAGCTATGGCTAAACAAGATAACCATGGTGCAGCAGGCAAAACTAACAGAGGTATTGAGCACAAACCAGAGATCCACCAAGATAGATCTGTTGGTGATTTTTCTAGTAATACTTTTTCAAGACTTTTATCTGAATATGTTAAGGTTATGGATGTCAAAGATTGCTATATTTGTGTGAAATTGCCCGCTTCTGTTTCGGAGGGGGTGACCTATAACATGCTTCCCCTTACTTATGGCATTACTTGCAGTGTGATAGCTAGTTTATTTTATCAGACAGGTCGTCTAGAGTACTATTACTCGAATTATGATAAAATCTTTGCAAACTTAAAAATTGATAAAAGCTTGAATAAACATTAACATGCAAAACAGAGGAGGGAATTTTTCATTGTAACTAATGAACCTACTTATGAGTATGCTTTTAGAAACAATTTAACTTGTAAGTTGAGAACTGAAGAGAAATCTTTCTTGAACCTGGTTAAAGAGAGATGGGCAATTTATAAGAGAAATGAAATGCTGAAACAAACCAAATCTAAGTTTTGGCAAATTGAGGATGAAAAGCTTAAGGGTAGAATAGAGAATGTTGCTATTCACATAGATAAACCTGTTAGTGGAAAGCTTTGTATTAGAAGAGAAAACACGCTTTTTGACAATTATTTTGTAGGTGCCAGTCAATGTGAAGATACTTATCAAATCCTAGGGGGTTGGGGCTTTAAAGGTGGAAAAGATCCAATTTTTCCTGGAATTTATTTTGTGTGAGGGGACAAAGCCTATTATAATCTTCCTGATCACTGGTATGGCACATGCTAAATTGGTTTAGTTTTTCCAAAAATGTTCCATGTTGACAGAAATGCAAAGGGTTCATTTGAAATTAGCAGTCATCTGAGCAGATTCAAAAGAGAAAGTTTTTCAGAAATTTTGGGAGATATTTTTGGTGCAGTAATACCTTTGGTGGGTATAACCCTGAAAGTAGTTAAAATCAGAAAATTGTCTACAATTGTTGACAGATACTACTGATACTGCCAGTGGTTTCCAGTTAGTGGATATGGAACTTATTGCCATGAGATCTATGGTAATGCAGAACCGTCTTGCCCTTGATATTCTGCTAGCTAAAGAGGGAGGAGTTTGTGGAATATTACATGTCCAGCATTGCTGCACATATATTCCTGACAAGAGTCAGAATATTCAATTGTACATTGAAAATATTACAGAATTACATTCAGAAATTGAACCTTTAGAAGATGAAGATTTTTCAGAACGTTTGACCAAAAGATTTGCAGCAATCAAAACCTGGTTTCAAGAGATTGGTAGTTCAATTTTAGGCAAAATACTGACTCCTTTATTAGTTATAGTCTTTGTGATACTTATGTTAAAAATTAGTTGCATGTTACACAAGAGAAAGAAATATCTTAGGGAAAAGAAGAGGATTTATAAGCTCAGGAAGGAACAAGAAAAGGAAATAGAACTAGAATCAATCAATCATGCCATTTGTATAGCGCACTACTCACCCGGGAGGGTCTCAAGGCGCTTGGGGGGAGGGGTATGCTACTGCTCGAACAGCCAGGTCTTGAGTTGTTTCCTGAAGGCGAGATGGTCCCGGGTCAGCCGAAGGTGGATGGGGAGGGAGTTCCAAGTCTTGGCAGCCAGGTAAGAGAAGGATCTTCCTCCGGCGGTGGCTCTTCGGATGCGTGGTACGGCTGCAAGGGCGAGGCTGGTGGACCGTAGCTGGCGGGTGGGCGTGTAGAAGGTCAGGCGGTCGTTGAGGTACTTGGGGCCCAGGTCGTGGAGAGACTTGTGTGCGTGGGTGAGGAGCCGGAACGTGATCCTCTTGTCGACGGGGAGCCAGTGCAGGTTCCTCAGGTGGCTGGAGATGTGGCTGGGACATCCAGGATGAGTCGGGCGGAGGCGTTCTGGATGCGCTGGAGTCTTTTCTGTAGCTTGGCTGTGGTTCCGGTGTAGAGGGTGTTTCCGTAGTCCAGTTGGCTGGTGACGAGTGCCTGGGTGACAGTCTTCCTGGTCTCGGTCGGGATCCAGCGGAAGATCTTGCGGAGCATACGCAGGGTGTTGAAGCACGATGAGGAGACGGCATTGACTTGTCTGATCATCGAGAGGGAGGGGTCCAGGATGAAGCCCAGGTTGCGTGCGTGGTCGGTTGGCTTGGGTGCGGTGCCCAGGGCTGGGGGCCACCAGGAGTCGTCCCAGGCGGAGGGCGAAGATCCCAGGATGAGGACTTCCGTCTTGTCCGAGTTCAGTTTCAGGCGGCTGTCCTTCATCCACTCGGCGACGTCTTTCATCCCTTCGTGTAGGCAGGTTCTGGCGGTGTCGGGGTCTCTGGTGAGGGAGAGGATCAGCTGGGTGTCGTCGGCGTAAGAGATGATGTTGAGGTTGTGCTGGCGTGCGATGGCTGCGAGAGGTTTCATGTAGATGTTGAAGAGGGTGGGGCTGAGTGAAGATCCTTGCGGGACGCCGCAGATGACTTCAGTGGCCTCGGAGCGAAACGGGGGGAGGCGGACTCTTTGTGTTCTTCTGGCGAGGAATGAGATGATCCACTCCAGTGCCTTCTCTTGGATACCGATGTTGCTGAGGCGCTGGACTAGGGTGCGGTGGCAGACCGTGTGGAACGCAGCGGAGAGGTCCAGGAGGATGAGGGCCACTGTTTCCCCCTTGTCGAGCAGGGTCCGGATGTCGTCCGTGGCTGCGATGAGGGCGGTCTCGGTGCTGTGGTTGGCTCTGAAGCCGGACTGCGAGGGGTCGAGGGATCCGTTCGTCTCGAGGAAGGCGGTCAGCTGTCTGTTGACGATCTTCTCGATGACGTTAGCAGGAAAAGGGAGGAGCGAGATGGGGCAGAAGTTTTTGAGATCGGTGGGGTCCGCTGTAGGTTTCTTCAGGAGGGCGCTGATCTCGGCGTGCTTCCAGCTCTCCGGGAAGGTGGCGGTGTTGAAGGAGGCGTTGATGATGTTCCGGAATTGGGGTGCGATGGTGGAGTCGGCCTTGTTGAAGACGTGGTGTGGGCAGGGGTCGGTCGGTGATCCGGAGTGGATGGTGTTCATCGTGCGGGCTGTGTCTTCGGTGCTCACCGTGGTCCAGGTGCGAAGGGTGGCGGTGGGGGAAGTTGGTTCGACGGTTGGGTGCGTGGGTGGGGCGCCGAAGCTGTTGTGGATGTCGGCGATCTTGCGGTGGAAGAACGAGGCGAGGGAGTCGCAGAGGTCTTGTGACGGAGTGATGTCGTTGGTGCCGGTGCTGGGGTTGGAGAACTCCTTGACGATAGTGAAGAGCTCTTTGCTGTCGTGGGCGTTGTTGTCCAGTCGTTCCTTCAGGGATTTCTTCTTGGTGGTGCGGATGAGCTGGTGGTGCTTACAGGTAGCGTGTTTGAGGGCGGTCATGTTGTCGGTGGTCCGGTCTAGGAGCCAGGCTTTCTCGAGGGTGCGGCAGATCTTCTTAGAGTCCTTGAGTTCGTCGGTGAACCAGGATGCCTTCTTGCTTCTGGGTCTGCTGGGAGGGTTCTTTAGTGGCGCGAGGTCTTCGGCGCAGGCGGTCAGCCACTGTGTGAAGTTGCGGGCTGCTTCGTTGGGGTCCGTTGTGTTGGGCTCTGGCTGAGGGAGGTGGTGAGCTGGTCTGCGGTGATCTTGCTCCAATTCCTGTGAGGTACCTGTTGCGGGTGGTGGTGGGTCGTGGATCTTTTGAAGCTGAAGTGGACGCAGCTGTGGTCGGTCCAGTGGAGTCCGGTGGCGTGGCTGAAGGTGATGTACTTGCTGGAAGAGAAGACGGGATCAAGCGTGTGGCCGGCGTAGTGGGTGGGGGTGTTGACCAGTTGCTTGAGTCCGAGGTTGGCGAGGTTTTCCAGCAGGGCGGTGGTGTTGCGGTCCTTGTTGTTCTCCAGGTGGAAGTTGAGGTCCCCGAGGAGGATGTAGTCAGTGGAGGGGAGGGCGTGCGGGCTGATGAAGTCTGTGATGTCTTCGCTGAATTGTGTGCGTGGTCCCGGGGGTCTGTAGACGAAGGTGCCTCTGAGGGTCTTCTTAGGGTCGGTGTGAATCTGGAAGTGGAGATGTTCGGCTGCGGCGAAGGAGTCGTTGGCGTCGGTCTCGATGCGGATGGTGTTCCTGTGGACGATGGCGATGCCACCTCCGGTCTGGTTGATGCGGTCCCTCCTAATGATCTTGTACCCATCCAGGATAGCGATGGCGATGTCGGGTGCAGAGGAGGCGTTCATCCAGGTTTCCGTGAGGAAGGCAACGTCCGGAGATGTAGCGTCGAGGAGGTTCCAGAGTTCCACGGCGTGTCTGTGGACGGAGCGGGTGTTGATCAGGATGCACTTGAGGTGGTTGCTGCTGGTGTTTGTCTTGGCGGGTGCGGGGCAGGTTCGGAGGCAGGTGAACTTGCAGGTGCAGCAGGTGAAGGGTCCGTGGGTGCGTCTCGGGGTGGCTCGGCAGCAGGCGTGGGTCCGGCCGGCATTGAGTGCGTTGAGAGTGGCGGCGTCGTAGGTCAGTCGGGTCGTCTTGCCTCGGCGGGGAGGGCCAGGGGTCCTGGCGCTGGGCGCGGGCCAGGCGCGGACGGGCGCAGACGGGCTTACCTTTGGCGCACCTTCGGCGCTCAATCGGCCCTCCCGCTGCGCGCGCGGTCGCTCTGGGGGCGTCATAAGTAAGGAGCCGGTGGCGGGAGCGGGGCGGCGAATGGAATCACAGGGGGGCGGGGCCGCAAGGAGGCAGCAGCGGGAAATTCCAAGAAGCAGCGGGCAGTGGGAAATTCCCAGGAGCAGCGGGAAATTCCCAGGAGCAGTGGGCAGCGAGCGAAGGAATCTGCAGGCAGGAGGCGGCAAAGGCAGGCAGGAGCGGCAGCAGTGAGTGGGGCGATCAAGCCCTGTAGAGGGCTGAGCGGTCACCTAGAAGAGTTTCATAGAACACAATATGAGAGTTACAAGCAGACAGCAGAATCAAAACTTTAGAAATACTATTACAGTGAATGTCAAAACATGTTCGAGGGTTAAAAATTTTGCTAACATTTTTGGGTGTAGTTTGGTGATTTTGAAATTACCAGATGAGGGAGTTGATGGAGCGAGGTTCAGAATGATATTTTGCTCTGACTCGCAAAGTTAAACTTCCATAATAAATAATCGTGCTAATGAGTTTGAAA
Organism: Lissotriton helveticus; assembly: GCF_964261635.1. NCBI lineage: Eukaryota > Metazoa > Chordata > Amphibia > Caudata > Salamandridae > Lissotriton > Lissotriton helveticus. The sequence continues at coordinate 1,129,597,949 of NC_136068.1, read as the reverse complement.
TGAAAAGTACTAATCAATCTAGTTTTAAAATGCATCTACATGACACGAGGGACTAACTCATGTGCTTTATGTTTCAAAAGCAAGTGTGTTGAAAAATAATAAACTAACCTTGTCTATTGTCTTTGTCAGTATTAAATGCGGCTGTTTAATTAATGGCAGGTGCTTATTTTGTGTGCTTATGTTATGTCTTTTCGTCTTTAAGTGGCATAAGCTCGAGGAGGATCCTGCGGCCTAAAAGAAGAAAGTAAATATAAATGCTGCTTTGTGTGCTCTGCTAGGTAACATAAATTAATGGGTTAATAATTAGCAAAGGGGGTGGGTAACAGAATGGGTTTCAATACTTTAATTAATTATTGTCTTGTGTTTGTTTAAATAATAGTTTTCGAGTGTGGCCTAAAGGGGTACATTGAAAAGATGGCGTTGTTGAGTCCTGTCCAGAGAGAGCAAGAGCCCTGCATGGAAACTTTTACCACGTTAAAAAATATTTGCAAACTCAATTGAAAATGTTATTATACGTGCTCTTGCAAGGACTGATTCAGGGACAGGAACCGGCAAAGTTTGCCAAGCTAAGGAAGTCACGGCCTGTGATTTGTAAAATGTTTCAATTTAAGGAAGCTGCGTGACTTGAGAATAAGAGACAATGGACTCTAAGAAAAGTCTGATCTAGGTTTGGAGAAAAGTGATGACACCATATGAGCTTACATCAGTCAGCCAATGAAGACACTGGATGGCAGAGAAAAATATACTTTTTAGTGAGATTAGCTAGGCAGAAAGGTATAAAAATTGCCCCAATTGGGCAGGAGGGCGCTTCTCGCTTTCCGATTCCTGAAGGGCGTGACGTGCTGAAGGACTTGTTGGCGCACGTAAAGATAACAGGTGGAGCGAGTTTTAGACAGGGAAAATAGAACTTAGGGGATGGAAACTGTTTATATATTACTTAAATCATGCTGACTGATTTCTTGCTTTGAATTGCCAGTCCAATATGCTTTTCCTCAATAAAAGCTGCTAATATATTGCTAATAAATAAAGATTTAATCAAAATGCTCTTTCTTTGAATGAATAGTTAATAAATAAGATTTTCAAACGACAAGCAGGTCTTGTTTATTCATGGTCTTGTTACCATCAGTTGATCCATTTGCCTAGTGACATAATTAAATGATAAATGTTTTAAAAGCCATGGTAAGAGATGATGAACTGCAGTTGTATATAAATGTGTAAATAGTTTTGTGAATAATTCTGATTAATTAGGTCACATGATTCAGACGCTCAAAAATTGTCCTGTTAGTTTATGAGCCTTATTCATAAGTGATTCATGATTAATGGTGAGTATTGTGAAGTTAGGTAGCGTTGGTGAGACAGTTTTTCATGAGGAGCGCTGGATCAGTTCCTAGGAAGTATTCAAAGAATTCTTGTTCTCTAACAATAGTTCTACCTTGAGCAGATTACTTTTGTGTCAAGGTTCATTGTGTTTTGGAAAAAAGTCAAACCAAATCGTAGAAAAATAGAGTTCCAAAGTTAGAAGTTTTTTGTTTTAAAAAAGTGAAGGTGGAATTTCAGATTTCAAAGAACGCTGTGTGCTAACTACAAAAGTTATTCTCGGTGTCAGGAGAAAACATTAAGTCGTCTAGGCTGGCAAAGAAATCGTCTACCACAGTAGATGAAAGTTGAACCACTTCATTAAGAAGGTCAATTGTACACAGCTGTGAAACATCGCCGTCAGCGTCAGTCGCATTAGCAATGTTCGCAGCAGATGGTACCTGTGTGCCTGTTTGTCCGCGTATCTCACCTTCAGCTGGAATTGCCGGTGAGATCTCAATGAATGCCGTCATCAGGAGTCAACATCCGTTGGCATTGCTGATGGAAGTATTAGACAGACATCTAACACGCGTTCCTCTCCACAAAGCAGGCATCGTAGAACAGGTAAGATGCAATCTTGCGAGATTGGTCTAAATGACAGGAACTATGTGGTATTCAGATCTCTCAAACGAGCCAAGCCAAGGATCTGCGTAATTCTGTCATGATACTGTATGACCAGGAGAGCATTCTCCATGGTAATTTGGGTATCGCTGGTGGCTGGATTTGCCATAACGGAGCAGGAGGAATAAAAATAGGATCCCTGCTACGAGTCCCAAGATGAGAGGCAGGCCGCCGAACACAGAGTGCATGAAGTTAGGAAAAATTCCCAGGACTGCTTCAAAGGGTGCTATCAGTCCCGAAAAAATCAACTTAAATACATGTACAATACTGCTGGTGTCGGACATGTTTAAGATACGACCTAACATTTCTGCAAAATATATTGGGCAGTTTGTTGATAATAATGCATGCATCTCTGCAGAGGACCTTGCAACTTGCAGATCATACATCTCTCTGGAGAGGTCAGTGGCACCGTTTTTTGTAAAAGAATGGCTTTCATTCTGCTGAAAGTATCAATTCACATAGAAGAAATGTTCACTGAAGGCCATAGTGGCGAATCCCCATCTGTCTTAGTTTTTGGAAACAATACTTGCATACAACAAGTGGCCCTGGCTGACACACAAACAGATAGGCTGTCCCTGGCATCATTCCACAACAGCTGTGATCATTGAGCATTATGCAGCTTCCATTGGAAAGCTGCCTAAAAATTGGATCTATCACCGCTGTCGGGGAACCCTGCAGGTGGCATGATAAGTTGTTTGACCACTTAATATGGTTTTACCGTTTTTTCCACTAAGAAATACCTCCTTCTCCCCACTCCAACATTTGTGTGTGTATGGTAAATCCGAGTAGACTTTATGTATTCTTTGCCCAACCTTTCATACAGGCCTGCTGGTATATGTTTTAAGCAAAATTGAAACTGGAAAATCGTTACTGGTATGGTGATGGTGCCATGTATTATCCATTCAGCTGATGGTTTCTCAGAAATGGTCAATGGTAATCTCTCCAGTTTTTCTATGCTCAGCACCGTATAGTCTGCTCCCCTCTGTGAGAAAGAGAGTTGTTTATCTGTAATGTTAAATACAGTAAACAATGACGTAGTGTTGATTAGACACCAAGGCACATAGCTAGAACGAAGGTTTTGTAACGTCCAGCCTAACAGAATTATAGAACGTAATTGAGACTGGCCATGTTATAACATTAGCAAGTCCTGTTCCATTATGTCTATCGCAGAGGATACAATGCGGTCCAAAGAATAAATTCTGGATGAAAGAGTTGTTAACCCAGTGTCAACTACAGAGAGTCCTTTCTCTAAATTAGTACAATCAATTTCTCGTATTCTTTCAGCTGTTTCCATTTGCGTGACTTTCCATGCTTCATTGTAAGCAGCGTATATACCGGCGTATTTGAAACGTTTATGACGTGGTTTGTGAGGACCAAGTAAGAATTCTCGCAAATCAACGCCATCTTTAAGTAAAGTTAACTGTTGTTTTATCTCCGGAAGTGTAGATTTTTGTAACCATTCAAGGCACAGTTTTCCTACACTGTAAGTTGTTATTATCCCTGGATGTTGTCTCTGGATATATCTTGGATCTGGCCGAGTTACTGTAAACCCTTGTGTCTTGTTCAGGAATCTATCTTGACAGATATTCGTGTCTGTGGGCCAGATTAACCATTTTTTCCATCCAGGATTTGTTCTGTTTTGTAGAAAAATATACTTTACTCTACCTCCTCATCTGAAGTTAAATTACTGTCAGGTGTGGGCTTAGGTATGGACGGTTTGTTTAAATCTTTTATCTTAGCCAGGCTAAGACAAGATGTCTGTTGAACAGTTTCATTTAAGAACATTATTTGCTCTGAGATGATGCAGGCTCTGAATAATGCTTCTAAACCTTGCACCTGCCAGGCTTTTGTGCCCCAAACAGTTTTTGTCTCAATGTTTTCTTTCGAAAAGTTAAAGCCTAATGTGGATAATTGAGCATGAAAGGCCGCGGAATAAATCTGTTTAGTATTTGTCAACATACTTTTCATGCCTGTCTTATTAACATTTCTGAAGTAAAAACTTCCTGGGTTTGTGACATTAAAACCTGTAAAATACGGAAATTTTCTATAGAATGTTTTAGAGCTACCTTTTGGAGGTGTCGGAACATTTCTCGGGTTTGCAGATTTGTGTAAATAATGATGACCAAAATGATTAAAACAATACATTTTTTCATAATTTTATGAACCTTCTAAGTATTCATGTTTTGCGAATTACGCTGACATTTCTAAATCTGCCATCATGTTATTAACAGTTTTAAAGTCCCAATCATCAGAAAATGTTCTAGGTGAAACAAAATCACTGAAGGAAAGCTTAAATTGGTGTGGAATTTTCAGCAGCTCGACAGGGCCATAAATGTCATAATCAGTTCTATCCCATGCTATTCCACCAGGTAGAGGAACCGCTGTGATGTTTACTGATGACAGGTCTCGTTGTTCACGATGAGATGATTTGTGTGGTTTCAGGAGCAAGTTGATGTTCTTACTTGCTGTGTCCATTTTAATGTGTTTCCCATCTATCAGCCTTCCCAAACTTAAAACGAAAATGAGCCATAGTAGGAGATAAAATACACCTAATCCAATCCAACATTCAACCCATGGTGAAACCAGATATGTATTTGCAAGCTCTTGACCAAGTTCCTTTAATTGTTCCTTGAAAGTTTTGTTTGTCTGTGCCGTTTCAGGTTCACTTGGATCCTCAGAAAAGGTATCAAAGTTGATGAAGTAGCCAGAGGCAGTTCTGTCAATAGTTGGTATTGCATCCAGATTATTTGAAATTGCTGGAGCTGCTTGTTCCCTTGACATGTTAGTATAGTCAGATGCTACATCATTGTAGACCGGAGTTTCTCGACTAACTGTTATTTGGGTTTCAAGAGGCATAAGTTCCATGGCTTTATTGTATAGTTCTTCTTTTCATACTGCAGAATCTTCAAAGGTGATGAGTCTTTCAGTTTGAACCTCTTGGATAGTAGCAAGATTTGGTTGTCTGCTACATCTTGGGAGTCCACTGGGCCTACTATTAATTATCGGTCACATGGTGTGGTTTTACCAGGTCAATTGATACAGACTGGTTCTCCTTTCTTCCAGCAAGGGGCGGCAGTAACACTGTTCTTGATCCGTGGACTGCTAGTACAGGTACCGGTTTTCTGTAAGAGGCCCAAATTCCTTCTTGTCCGCTATTTTTTCTCTGACCAGATCCCCAATCTTTGGAATCCAGACAGGTCTTGCTGGGACAGGTGGTTTTTCTTCAGTGGTCATTGGCTTTTCGCTGGTGTTGCTTAGAGTTTTTCTTGTTTCATTTGAGTCATGTAAGACAGCAAAACGATCTTTGATATCAAAGGGTTTTTGTTCAACCACTGAAGTATGACGATCGAGGTCTGCAACCAACATTCTAGTACCAAAAATGATTTCATATGGAGTGATTCCACCCAGGAAATTTCTTGGCAGGTTATTAAGACTACGTTGGACACTTATAAGATGTTTGACCCACCCATCACCCGAACCTAATACCCTAGCAGTTATAGATTGCTTCGTGTCACGTTTTCTTTTCTCCATAACCGAATTTCCCTCAGGATGGAATGGACTCGAGAACCACAATGCAACGCCCAAGCTGGCCATGGCCTCTTTGTAAGCCCTAGAGCTAAACGCAGGACCCTGGTCAGAATGTAGCGTGCCGATTGCGTATTTGCCGATAAAGACTCGCAAATCTTTTATAACAGTTCGGGCATCAGCCGAGTGCTGAGGCCACATGCAAATGAATCTTGTCCTAGTATTTGTGGGACCGCTTCTGTCATAGGGAAGTTTGAGCGTGGACAGTCTAATGCTTTCTAACAATGGTGTCTGTACCGGGCTGGCTACACTGTAGTCAGGAATCTGGTGGCGCTCCAAACTGTGATCTCTGTAACAGTCATCGCAATTGATTCCGAATTCGTAAATGTGGGCTTTCATCCCTGGTCACCAGTACATCTCTTGTAATTCTAATAGAGATTTTGAGATCCCTTGATGTATCAGACCCTCTCCCACATGTGCTTTGGGAATCAGAGCACCTCTCTGGTTTTTGTTTGGAATTACCCTATCCCCCTGTCAGGGTCTGGGGGGGTAAGGACGTACACCACGACTTGTTGTACTAGATTAACCGGCTTTTATTTAACAGGTATGTCTCAGTCCATATGGATAGAGCAGGGAAGCACAGAAGATCGACACTCCCCGCTGGGGTTTGGTTTTCTTCCTGGTGGGGACTCCTTTCACTCGTTGCTCGTCTTGGCTTCTCGTCGGGCTCTCTTGGGTCGGGGGTCTGGTGCGACTCGAGAAAAGACAGAGACAAGAGAGCCGGGTTACTGGACAGTCCGGGGTTATAACGTGGGAGGGGGTAAGGGAGTGAGGGGTCACCAGGGTTCCACCACCTTTCAAACACTAGTCGGTATCTAAAGTGACAGAGGGAACGTGATCTTGCCCATGAGTCCCCTCCTACCCTGTCCCACCCCTAGAACTGAAGAGCCCTTGAAATCGTCCCCGTACCTTGTGCAGCCACACTTCTCCCTTGGAAGTGTGGCAGGGCGGCTCGTGGGAACGTTGGCCTCCTGGCTTGTCGAGTTTCGGCTCTGGCAATCCCTGTAGAGGCGTTAGGTCCCTTCCGTCGTCTTCTTCCTCCGTGGCGTTCTTCTCCTCGCGGTTCGGCTGCTCCCCGGGAGATTGCGCGCCGGTGTTTGTGAACGGGGCTTCCTTAAACGCCCTCAATGTCCCTGATTGGTCGAGGTCCGATGACGACCTCCCTCCTGATTGGCTGACCCTGAAGGAACTGCCCGCTGACGTCAAGAGAGGTGGGTCCAGGGACGGAGTCGGGAATGGCAAAGCCGAGGCCATCCAGGAAACGTCCCAGGGGTCCTGCGAACGGGGCGGAAAGTGAGAAAGGTTAACGGATTCCACGCCGCCCATGACAGGGACCACGTCATCGTCACACATCCCACCCCTAGGATTGACCCGATCGGGGGAAAGAGGAAAACGGGAGAGAAAGTCAACATTCCCCTGCAGAGAACCCTTCCGATGCCGGACGTCAATTAGAAACGGCTGCAATGCCAGGAACCATCGCAGGATACGGTCATTGTTCCCCCGGTTACGCTGAAGCCAAGTCAAGGGGGAATGATCGGTATACAACACAAAGGGACGCCCCTCGAGGTAGTACCTCAGCTTCTCCACCCCCCACCGAACAGCCAGGCACTCCTTTTCGATGGTCGAATACGCTTGCTCCCTGGGAAACAGTTTCCGGCTGATAAAGAGCACAGGCCTCTCATCACCCTGTTCGTCTACCTGGGAAAGGACAGCCCCAATGCCAACCCCAGAGGCATCCGTCTGCAATATGAAAGGTTTAAGGAAATCAGGGGAAATGAGGACAGTGGAAGAGGTCAGGGCATCTTTCAAAGCCCGGAAAGCTGAGGCGTGCGTGACAGAAGGGGCCGGTAAAGAGGAGGACTTCACCGTCTTACCAAGGAGGTCAGTGAGAGGACCAGCAAGATTGGCAAACTGAGGGATAAACCTGCGGTAATACCCCACCAACCCCAGGAAAGCCCTGAGCTCTTTTTTAGTGGACGGATATGGCAAGGCCTTGATAGCCTCGAGTTTCTCTATCTGAGGTTTGATCGTACCATCCCCAAGTAGGTATCCCAGATATCTGACTTGTCGAAAAGCCATTCGAGATTTCTTTGCATTGATGTGCAAATGGGCTTCTTTCAGGCTTGACAATATGTGTCCCAGATGTACCAGGTGGTCGTCCCATGTCTTACTGAACACGACAATATCATCCAGATAAGCCGATGCGTATTGTAAGTGAGGGGCCAGTAGGGTATCCATGACTCTCTGAAACGTTGCAGGCGCCCAGTGCAACCCAAAGGGTAGAACCGTGAAGTGGTAATGCCCAGAGGGGGTCGAGAAAGCTGTTTTTTCCCTGTCCTTCATTGCAAGGGGTATCTGCCAATATCCCTTGGTGAGGTCGATGGTGGTAATGTAACGGGCCTCACCAAGGCGTTCCAGGAGTTCATCAACTCTAGGTAAGGGATAGGCATCCTGTTTGGACACTCTGTTAACGGCTCTAAAGTCGATGCAAAACCGAATACTGCCATCAGGTTTTGGGACCAAAACAACCGGGGAGCACCAGTTGCTGTGGGAAGGTACGATGATCCCGGCCTTTAACATGTTTTGCACCTCGTTCTGAAAGGCCTGTCGTCTTGCCTCGGGTAGCCGATAAGGCTTCTGTTTCACCACTACGTCAGGTAGGGTGGGGATGGAGTGTTCTGCCAAATGTGTGCGCCCAGGTTGGTCAGAGAACACTTCCGAATGTGACAAAAGAAGAGATCTAAGGTCTTCTTGTTGTTTGGGGGATAGGTCCAGGTTTATAGGCGTATCCCCTACAGTATGGGTTGTCTCTGTTACTGGTGAAACCACATTGACCGTTTGGGGAGGTTTGCCTAACCACTTTTTGAGAAGGTTGATGTGATACATTTGTGATTTCCCTCTTCCCAGCTGAACCACATAGGTAGTGCGCCCTATTTTCCTAATGACTTTAAAGGGGCCCTGCCACTCCTTCTTCATTTTATGGGTCGATGTAGGCATTAAAATCAGAACCCAATCCCCGACATCCAGTTCTCTCCACTTCTTACCACGATCATAGAAGGTTTTCTGTTTTGCTTGGGCTATGGCCAAATGATCGTGTGCAAGTGTTCTGAGTTTGTGTAATCGGGATTGTAACTGACGTGTATAATCCAACAAGGCCTCTGCTTCCTGTGCTCCCTCGGCCTCCCAACTGTCTCTTGTTATTTCTAACAAGGTCCTTGGAGGTCTCCCGAACAATAGTTCGAATGGAGATGTCCCCAAGCTGGATTGCTTTTGGCTACGTAGCACAAAGAGGGCAAGGGGGAGTAACTGGTCCCAGTTCTTCCCGTCTCCAGACAGGAGTTTCTTTAGTGTTAACTTCAGGGAGCCGTTGTAGCGCTCTACCAAACCATCTGTCTGGGGGTGATACACGGATATTTTGATGTGGGTAATGTTTAACTGCACACACACCTGTTGCATCAAACGGGAAACAAAAGGGGTACCCTGGTCGGTAACAATTTCCCTTGGGAATCCCATACGGGAGAACACCTCAACCAGCCTCTGGGCTATGGCAGCTGAGGTAGCGGCGTTAAGAGGAAAAGCCTCTGGATATCTTGTAGCATAGTCAACCAATACAAGGGCGTACTGATGACCTCTGGACGATTTAGGCAATGGGCCGATCAGGTCCATCCCCACGCGGTCAAAGGGAACACCTATAATGGGCATAGGTACCAAAGGGACCGGGGGAGGAGTGTAGGGATTCCGTTTTTGACATATTCTACACTCCTGACAGTACTTCTGGACTTGAGCGTAAATGCCCGGCCAAAAAAAATGTCGCAGTATGGACTGTCCTGTTTTTTCTGCCCCCGAGTGACCTGCCAAAAGATGGGCATGCCCGAAAAACAATATCTGGTCACGAAAGTCGTTCGGGACCAACAGTTGGGGTTCTGCGTCAGCTTTCGCTAGTCTATACAAGAGGCCATTTTTTTCTATGAAAGTAGGGTAACTTTTGGTGGATGGGTCTCGTCCATCTCGTGCGACCTGCCATGCATTCGTGAGGCTTGCGTCATTTAACTGAGCGGTTCTAAAGTGTGTATCCCTGGCCCAAGGTTCTGAAGCCAACATGGAGTCATGGGGGAGGGATAGGTTTTGGAGGGTATCCAACAACAACGCATTAAAGGAGGGGTTATCGGTTCCTATGATAATGGGTTCGGGTAATTTGGACATAACTCCTACAGTGACATCCATGGCTTTCCCTGAGGGTGTGTATAGCATGATTCTGGCTACAGGGTATCCCTTAACGTCCCCATGGACACATCTAATATGGACCTGTTTCCCCGGGACTAGAGATGAGGGATCCACAAGCTCCTCTCTTATCACGGAGTGTTTACATCCGGAATCCAACAACGCCCTTATAGAGACACCATTAAGAGAGACCCTTACATAGAAAGTGGTTCCTGTTTCTTGGGCGTATAATATGGACCGGGGTGCATAGCTCACATCCATGGGTTCGTCTTCTTTTTCCTTTTTTTTCCGACAGTACCGGGCTATATGACCCCACTCCCCGCATTCGAAACATTGAGGGCCGGTGTTGGGTAATTCAGGTCTTTGGAACCGTGTCTTTGGTGGTGGTTCTGGGACTATTTTCTGGAATTTCTTTTCGGGCTTAAGGGGTACTATAACTTTATTTGGTTTGTCAGGTTCCCTCATGAACGGCTTGCCGTGAGCCCGGGCATAGCTGGTGGCCATTTCTATGGCGTGCTCTAGCGTTAACCCAGCATGTTGTTTGAGCCACCTTTGAGTGCTATATGGAAGGGCTTCGATGAACTGTTCGAGATACACTTTGTTCATGATGGCATCGATGTTGCCTTCCTGGGGTTTTAGCCATAGATCAGCAGCTTCCTTCAACTTAAAAAACAGTGTTTTAGGTAGGTCCCCGGGAGTCCCTCTTTCCTGGCGGAAATGCAAGCGATGAGTTTCTTCATCTACCCCTAGCCGGTCGAGGATGTATTGTTTTACCACCGCGTATGCTGTGGTGCCATCTCGATTTACTGTTTGGTAAGCCGCTTGTGCTTCCCCAATCAACAACGGGGCTAGGTAAAAGGGCCACCTATCCCCAGGCCATGAGCTTGCTCTCGCCGCCCTTTCGAAATTGAGAAAGAAAGCAAGGGGGTCCTCTCCTGGAGTGAACTTCTGCAGCGGTACTACCGTGCCTGGGGGCGGGGCTGTAGCCCTTCCTTGACCCAGAGCAGTCATTAGTTGGGTTTGTCCTTCAGCGAGTTTCAGTATATTGTCTGACTGGCTTTGGATGGCTTGGGAAAATGCAGCCCGGTCTGCCTCCATTTGGGTCAGTATAGTTTCCATTCTTTATCGGATGGCGTGGTTCTCGTCACTCCTATCTGGCTCGCCACTTGTCAGGGTCTGGGGGGGTAAGGACGTACACCACGACTTGTTGTACTAGATTAACCGGCTTTTATTTAACAGGTATGTCTCAGTCCATATGGATAGAGCAGGGAAGCACAGAAGATCGACACTCCCCGCTGGGGTTTGGTTTTCTTCCTGGTGGGGACTCCTTTCACTCGTTGCTCGTCTTGGCTTCTCGTCGGGCTCTCTTGGGTCGGGGGTCTGGTGCGACTTGAGAAAAGACAGAGACAAGAGAGCCGGGTTACTGGACAGTCCGGGGTTATAACGTGGGAGGGGGTAAGGGAGTGAGGGGTCACCAGGGTTCCACCACCTTTCAAACACTAGTCGGTATCTAAAGTGACAGAGGGAACGTGATCTTGCCCGTGAGTCCCCTCCTACCCTGTCCCACCCCTAGAACTGAAGAGCCCTTGAAATCGTCCCCGTACCTTGTGCAGCCACACTTCTCCCTTGGAAGTGTGGCAGGGCGGCTCGTGGGAACGTTGGCCTCCTGGCTTGTCGAGTTTCGGCTCTGGCAATCCCTGTAGAGGCGTGAGGTCCCTTCCGTCGTCTTCTTCCTCCGTGGCGTTCTTCTCCTCGCGGTTCGGCTGCTCCCCGGGAGATTGCGCGCCGGTGTTTGTGAACGGGGCTTCCTTAAACGCCCTCAATGTCCCTGATTGGTCGAGGTCCGATGACGACCTCCCTCCTGATTGGCTGACCCTGAAGGAACTGCCCGCTGACGTCAAGAGAGGTGGGTCCAGGGACGGAGTCGGGAATGGCAAAGCCGAGGCCATCCAGGAAACGTCCCAGGGGTCCTGCGAACGGGGCGGAAAGTGAGAAAGGTTAACGGATTCCACGCCGCCCATGATAGGGACCACGTCATCGTCACACCCCCACTCCAGAGATTTGAGCAAAAGGAACACAGTTTGCATCAATTATGTATGTATACTCGAGTGGATAATTTAGAGGTAATGCAGATCCGCTGCCTTGGCTCGTGGCATTGGCAGCGAGCATGGTTTCACAGTCTATTTTTGTTTTTGAATGAGTGATTGCAGCTACGGAAGCCATTTTCACAGCTGCCTTTGCGGCTTCATCAGCCAATGAATTCCCTTCAACGTGAACGCCATCACACTGATGACTCAGGGTATGGATCACGTGTGTCTTTTGTAGTTTTTTCTGCAAAAGAACTACTTGTTCCCAAAGCATTTTATGCTTGATTGTGCCACCTTTTGCATCTTTAAATCATTTTGAACCCAGTTCTGCAGATATTCATTGTAAGACTGGACGCAGTAATACGAATCGCACACTATGAGTGTGGGGAATTCGCGATCGGTATTTTCCAGCGCCATCTTGAAAGCTTGGAGTTCAGCACGCTGAGCCGTACAGTCACCTAGTGATTGAGTTTTTGTGACCATGGGTCTGAATTTACCATCACGCCAGTGACCTTTAACAGTTGCACACGCTGCACTATAAGCTTGTTTTCCCCCAATTGCGGGCTGTACTGATCCGTATGTGTATATTATACAGCCGTAATGTTCTAGAAGCAGAATTTCAGTGGGCAGAGGATATTCTTGTTCGTATTGGGGAAATTCTTGTGTCTTCAAGAAAGGGTCATAATGCTTTCCTTTGTCACTGCCTCTAAGGCAGGTACAGGAGTAACAACTTTTATTCATTTACCCTGCGCGAGGGCTCTCTCTTTTGCTACCGCAGTTTTAACCGCTGTCAGACTTTTTTCTGTTGAAGTGAATTTCATTTCAGCTTGTGTGTACAAGTGTGATTTATAAGCTATTGGTACCTTTTTACCTTCATTAAAGGTTAGGTATGTGAATCCGCATGATGATTCGGATTACAAGGTTGCGTTCATTTACACGTATCTGTAAATGGGTTGTTACTAACATGTCTACACTGAACGCAAAATTTCTGTGTGTTTTTGAGTCCCATTAGTTTGTTTGAAATCAGGTTTGATTAACTCGTAGAGAGGTTTAACCCTTTCTGCGTAATTTAGAATGTAAGTTCTTCCGAAATTCAGGAATCCTAGAACTGACTGTAAATTTTTCTGCGTTTTTGAAGTTTGGAGCAGCACACATTTTACTAAAAAGATTGCTGCCAAGCTCTTGCGTTCACTTGATCGGTCGTATCCTAAGAATAGGACGTTGAGGTGGGCAATTCTTGATTTTTTAAAGTTTAATTTATACCCTTCAGAGGGAAATCCAAGTATTATGGTGTTCACCCTGGTCAAGTTTCTGTCCAAATCATCATCTGTAAGATAGACGTCATCAACATAAGATAATGCCTCATCATCATACTTTTGTAGTAACTCTGTTACTCTGGCTGAAAATAATCCTGGCCTGTTCTTGAATCCCTGGGGGAGACAACAAAAGTGTTGATTTGTCCCCATTATTGAGAAAGCGGTCAAGTACCTGCTTTCAGGTGCAATGTTCTGGCAGAAGAAACCGTTTAAAATATCTAATGTCGTTTTATATTTTTTGCGCACGATGTTATTCGTCAGTGCTGCACTGTGTGCATTTTGTACTGAAAAGGTTTTGCAGCAGGAAAATAAATGTCTGTAATCCGAGACTAAACAATATGTATTGTCTGGTTTGGAGACAGGAAACAAAGGATTGTTCGTGGACGAGGTGCATGTTTCAATCACCCCTTGGTATTCAAGTTGATCTAAGATCTCCCTGACCTGTTTTTTAGCTTCCTGCTTAACTGAATACTGCCTCTGAGCAGTCGGTTGATTTTTTAACTGGATCTTATGGTGAGGAGAATCCTCATCCCATCCCACATGATTTTTATATAATGCTGGAGCCTGAGCCACAGCCCATTTTCTGGCATAGGTGTATTTTTTATGAATGGGAATATGATTTGAGAAGGCTGGCATAATGATCTCTTCGCAGTGTGGGCAGTCCCTGACAAATTCAGGTGGCCAGTCTTTTTCAGCCAGAAGAATGTCATAACCCTTTGATAGTTTTTCCCAAAAGAGTGCTTTTATTTTCCTAGTTGTGTCCCCCTCTATTCGGAGTGTGACTTCATATAACTTGTGTGGTAACCTAACCCTGGTATCTGCAGTTTCAAATTGAATGCATTCATTCAGATCCACTCTCTCCAGATGATCCTTCAGGATCCTGCGAGCTATGGTGACCTCTGCTGCACTGTCCAGCATTGTCTGGGCCCACTCCCCGTTCTTGAGTTGTGTCATCAAGATCCTCGCCATGTCTGATTTTAATACTTGCTACCTTCTTTTTGGTGAATTGAGTTTTCTTATTTTTTTGGAACACGTTGATCGTCTTTGGACTTTACACGTTCTTCTTTGTGTTCTGATCATCCTCTTCTTTCGGATTTCTGCGAGGAAGTCTGAAAGGTAAAAGAGGAACATGTATCAGTATCTTGATATCTATCAGGTTTTCTTACATTATCCCTATTACTAAGGTTATACCTCTTTTCAGAGTGCTCCTTTTGAGGAGATCTACCTCTGGATTGAGAACGTTTCTCTTTAGGAAGTGACTGTCTACTATTTTCCCATTTCTTTTTAGTTGTAGTGAAATTTTTTTGATAAAAACTTTTTCAGGATTTTCTGTTAGTTCGGGCTTTACTGGTTTCCCTCCTAAACTCTAGCTACCTAGTTCTTCATAGGATTTTTCAATTATTCTAGTTTTTGGCGGATTGACACGGAAGCTGCTTCACCTTTAATGTTAGCTAATAATATAGCTGAGACCTGTTTGAAATCTTTCAGTAATTTTATACCAAGATTCAAGGCAGGTTCTGGTCTGTATCTGTTTCAGGACGTCAGGTATTACCGCCATAGATGGAGCACCATGTGTTTTTGAGTAGATTGAAGCAAAGACTGTACCCCAAGTTTCACAGTCCTCCACGTGTAGTGCGATCCCCATTGGTAAACAGATTTTTAGAATCCTGTGTTTCTCATGAGGTGTTCTACCCGGAAATACTACCTCTATTGGAGTAATTTTTTGAGCAAACCAGAATGGAATTTGTTCCCTTTTTGAGGGCAATTTACCAATGACTGATTGTATAGTCTGTGGTGTAATTTTGTTTGTGTTGCCCTGATGAGGGGTGTGCTGTGGAATTCTTATAGCAGGTTGGACTGTTAAGGTCCGCATGACATATTGTACCAATTGTCTATGTATTTTGAATAATTGTTTTAGTTGAGCTAACAGTTCTTGACCTGTCATTTGTTCTATGGCAGGATGTGGTGTATAGCTAGCTAGTACCGGCCATGTTGCTCCTGGTCTACCTAGTGGGCGGAGCCTAGTAATGTGATTTTAATGTTGTAGGGCGCCTTCAAACCAGAGCTGATGCTCTTGGTAAGTTAGTGGAATCTCAAAGTCCTCGAAAGGAGCGCATTCCGCTGGAGATTCCTCCATCTTGTAGAAGTGGAACACATGTGTTGTTGGATTTGCTTGTGGAAAGATAATCCATTAATAGAATACGTCTGTCTGCCGATATTCATGTGCCTCAATTACAAATATGACTCTACCACCTTCCTGAGAGGCCATTTTCTATAAGCTTAATAGATATGGCTTTCCTTACATTTTCCAGGATGATTATGGCATCCACGTCATCTTCATTAAACCCTGTGGTGTCAAAACATGGTCAGGTTGCAGTTTCTGCAGCTCCACCGTTCTCGGAGTCGCTATTTGACATTTTGTTGAAAGTCTTGCAGAGCAACTTTCAAGGAAATAAAGATAAGGTGCACAATATTTTCGAACACTCTATCTTTCAACGTTGAACAAAACCAAAAAACGAATACATAGGATTTTTTTTGTACTACTTAGTTAAGGCGGATAGTTTATCCTTTAACCCACTTCAGACGTCTATTGGAGTTTTTACGGGATAAAGGGGTCTCTGAGTAAAGCACGACTGAGTTACTCTAGTATCTAGCATTAAATTAGTGCCTTACCAAACGTTGGGCGCCATGTAGTGTAGTTCCTATATTCCCAATAGGCTCTGCATTGGAATAATATATCCTATAGATGTGACGTAGGACTTATGTCGACTAGGTCTCTATCGAATATATTCAACTTAATTGTGAGTGCCAGCTAGCTCAGAGGTCACTAGAAACTTTCTCGAGTTCACAAGAAGGGATTAGTTTCTGACAACCACATAAACATGACAACTTTGTTTCCCTGAGAATAAACTGATCTTCAGAGTCGTGGAAACAATAGATAGATATTTCACTCAGTCAATCGTGCATGCTTCGTTTCACCAGAGGTGCAGAGAAATAGATAGACGGGCGTTTTCAATAAAAGGTTTCATTGAACAGTCTTCTTTCTTAAGCATAAGAAATGAACTGCTACAATCGTAAGACTGGTTGCAAAATATAATGCATACAGTGAAAAGAGTAGAATAAAATAATACTGTAAGAGCATTGTATGGTTCCTAAACCATAGATAAATACATGCATAAATAACAGAGGCTAAAAGTACTCAACTGGTGCTTCTAAAATACGCCTACCCCGATGTACCTAACCTAAGCTTAGTATGAGGGAAGAAGTAAGTGAGGTGTAGAATAAATGTAGTATTCTTTTGCCAAGAATCTGTCCAAGATTTCTCTTAGGGTCTAATCAGCTCCGTACCTTGATTTGGAATGAAGAAGTTCAGGCTAAGGACTCGATTTCCCAACAACCTGCAAGGGTAGCTTGGAAACACTGGAGCTGGATTTCTCAGTAGGAGAAAAGACAGTGTCTCTCTCAGTGCGTCTGCTGGAGGGTCGGCTTCCTTCGACACTTGCAGTAGCAGGGTGCGTCGGGCAAGTAGATAGTCGAACTGCTCCAAACCACTGTGTCTTTGCTATGGCAAGTGTGGGCATATTATACCTTGAAGGTACCGAGTTTGACATAAAGGTGGACATAATAACGTCATCAAAGAGTCTCAGTTCTTTGAAAACTCCATGAGTTCTTGGACAAGTCAGTTTTCGAGCAAGGGGAAGTCCCTAGCTGCTGAAGCCGAGTTTTCCAAGAAATCGATGTAGATTTTCGGAACTAGTGGAAGTAGCCCTGCCGTATTTGGACTGCATGAGCTTTGTCTAAATATGGTTATGATTCTTATGTCTATATAAGGATATGGTGATTTATACCTATAAAAGGGCATGAATCTGGAAAATTACAATAGGGTCCTAAAATGTTATACAACAGTAGCTCATGAAAGTAAGTACTTTGCTAAGGGGCTTTTGGTGCATATCGATAACAACTATATAGCTGCTATTCACAAAGTAAGACAATCTTAATGAATTGAATTGTATTGAATTAAGCTTTTATATAGCACAACTGCCACCCTACGGGTATCCTGGCGCTCAGACTCAAAAAGATCGACCTACACACAAACCAAAACAGCAGTAGGGGCAGTCTTAGAGATCAGTACTGGGGAAGAGCCAGGTTTTCAGGCCCTTTCTGAACTCAATCAGGGAGTTAGCTTGTCTGATATTCTGTGGCAGACCATTCCATAGTTGAGCGGCTGCCACACTGAAGGCCCTCCCCCCCATCCTGGAGCGCCTAAATCTGGTGGTCACCAGCAGGCCTGTGCTAGAGGATCGGAGCTGCCTTTTTGGAGTGTACCAGGTAAATTTCTCTTGTAGAGGGACAGGACCTAGATTGTGCGCATCTCTGAATACAGTGCAAAGTGATTTAAAATGTACCCTTTCCTTAATGGGCAACCAATGGAGGTCTCTCAGAGCCAACGTTGGGGAGGACCTGCGTTGTCTATTTAGCACCATCTTTGCCGCCATGGACTGGACTCTCTGCAGCCCCTGAAAGATATATTGCCGCGCTCCCAAGTATAGGGAATTGCAGTAGTCCAGCCTACTAAGCACTATATTCCTCACTACAAGGGTGCGTGTATCTTTCGGGAGTAGTGGAAGGATCTGGCGTAGCATACGCATCAGGGAAAGGCATACCCCCACAGTTTTGTTGGCCTGCGATTCCATTTGAAGGTTACTGTCAACCAAGACTCCCAGATTACGCACCGTTTTAGCTGGAGCGAGAGGTTCCTCCTCCGGTGTGAGCCTGACGCCAGGGGTAACTGTTGGGACAATCTGGCCGTGGGGCAATAGACCACCTCTGTCTTCCCTCCATTAAATTGTAGAGAGTTACACTTAAGCCATCCAGCCGTCTGCCGCATGCACTCCTGGAATGTATCCATCGATACTGCTTGTCTCCCCTCAAGGGAGAACACCAGCTGAGTGTCATCGGTATTAATTAATCAGGTCGATACCAAAGGATTTGATTATGGGGAGCAGAGGCTGTAAGTAGATGTTAAACAGTACAGGGCTGATCGCAGAGCCCTGCGGTACCCCATATTGCACTAGAGACTTTCTGGAGTTAAAAGGTGTCAGAGTCACCATCTGTTGTCTTCCTGAAAAGTAGGACCATAACCATTTTAAGGCCTGCCCTGACACCCCTATACTCTCCAGCCTTTCCACCAATATTGCATGGTTCACCGTATCAAATGCGGCAGACATATCGAGTAACACCAAAATGGTGTCACTCCCATTGTCAGCTCGCATTCACAGATTGTCTAATACGGTCACCAAGGCGGTCTCTGTGCTGTGACCTGGGCGAAACCCAAATTGATCCCTATCCAGCAGATGGTTGTCCTCCAGATAACAAGAGAGGCTTTTGCTGATTACTTTTTCCAAGATTTTGATTGGATAGGGCAAGAGGGAAATGGGTCTGAAGTTTTCTGGTGTCTTGGGGTCTAATGAGTTTTTTTTTAACAGAGGTGTTACTACTGCTAGCTCCCATGCCTCTGGAACAATTCCCACTTCCAGGGATTGGCTGCAAATCTGTTGCAACCAAGGAAAAGTTCCTTGGCCAGCAGTTTTCCCGATTGTGTGTGGAAGGGGATCAAGTGGGGAACCAGAGGACACACTATTGGCCAAGGTTTCAAAAGAGTCGGCCGTGAGCTTGGGGAATTTGTCCAGGGAGATGTTCGCCCGGACCGCTTCATCTGGCCTCTGGGCAGAATTGTCCAGATCACTCATATTGTTAGGATAAAGGTCACCAACAATTTTCACAATTTTGTCTTTAAAGTGAGCGGCAATCTCCTCGCAGAGTTCTTGCGAGGCAGCTACATTCTTGCTCATGCCTATTGGGTAAGAAAGTTCCTTAACAATTTGAAACAGAGCTTTTGTGCTGTTAGAAGCTTGTAAGATGGAGTTAGCATAAACATTTGATTTGGACAAAATAATGGCCTTTTTGTACATAGCTAATACAGACTTCAGGGCTTTCTTGTCTGGTACAGAATAGGTCTTCCTCCATTTCCTCTCAGCTTTCTTACATGTCGAGCGTAGCAGTTTTAGTTCCTCATTGTACCAGGGAGCTGAGGCTTTCCTCCTATTTTTAAGACTCTTCACAGGGATTATTGGGTCCAAGGTATTGGCTATATGATTACAGAGAGTTTCATAGTTCTCCTCTACAGAGAAGGAAGGGGAAAAGAGATGTACATTAGTGAAAGGCTGTGAGTTGTTATTTCGCAATTTTGCCCATTCTCTTCCCCTTCTATATGCTACTGTGCAGGTATCATTGCTCCTCGAGCTGGGGATCTGGATCCTAAAATGGACCAAATAGTGGTCAGTCCAGATTTGTGGCAGTAATTAAGTAATTATTAAGTAAGTTTATTGTTTGTAGTTAATTAAAACCTTTACAATTTTGTTGCATAAAAAACAAATGATTTAAAGATAAAATGTACAAACTAGCAGGGTGGTGAAATAGAAATTTCTGTAACAACTATGTGAGTAGTATTATTCTGAATAAAATTACAATGTCTCAGTTCATAGCACTTCACACTTCGGTTTTGTGCCTTTTCTATCCTTTTTCTCAGTGTTCACGATTAACTGTGATGCCTTTTGACAAAATTTGGCAGCCCTGCAAGCTGTCTGCAGCTGGTGGCTGTTCAGTGCTAGCATGACGGCCTGACGGCATGATCTAATTTGAAAGAGACGGAATATGTGGAGTAGATAATTACGTCTCAAAGTCCTCAAAGACGGACAAATGCACAATATATGCATCAGTGATTCTTCCGTTTGGCCACATAATCTACAGGCAGAAGTTGGCCATGTTTGTTTCCATGCGGGTGTCTGGTCTATTAAAATGAAGAATCCTAGCCGTAAACTTAGTAATGTTTTTTGGGTAGCTGGAGTTATATGGTTAACTAAATAAGGTTGAGGCTCCATTTTCTCATACATGGCCAGCACCGTCCAACCATGTTTTTTCTTCGCTAATGCGGCTTTATCTTTTATCCAAGATCTTTGCTTTGCAGTCCCATTGGCTGCTTTTTTGAAGGCCGCAAACGTTTGGTTGGTATTCCATGCCTTTTCCATTTTGAGGTTTGACAGTGCATCCTCCACTACTGTTTTCCAGGCATTTTTCGCCTTTGTCTGGTTTTTCATCTCAGTCCAACAGAGGCCCATGAGCGATTCCTCTTGTGCTGCCCTTAATTTCCAGCCTGTTTTTAGTGCAGCCGCTTGTCTGACTTGGTGCTGATTTTGTAGACCAAATTCCAAGCGTATCTGCGCTTGGGATACGAATCTCGGGATCTGAAAAATTTATTTGAACAACTCTGATTGTTGTGTGTTCAGGAAATTTGCGTCTTTTCCTTTATACAATTCCGACCCGTATGTAAGAGATGGTAAGAGCTTCGCCGCGATTACCTTCAACAGGTGTGAATTAGATGGGCATTTCAATTTCGTTTTTAATAAGTTTAGAGCGAACCGTAGTTTGTTTGCCTGCGCCTTTCTATATGATTGATGCTCTTTCAGACTCCACCTGTCGTCGACTACTACTCCCAGATATTTATAGGAGGTGGTCTGCTCTAGTGTGTTGCCTGCGATGTGCCAGTTGGGGGATTTCCTCCCTGCCCGTGAGGCGAAACAGACGATCTTCGTTTTTTTGTAGTTAATTTGTAAGCCTTGTGCAACGATATACTCATGCAGCTTCGAGATGGAACGTTGTAGGCCCAACGGGGTCTGACTACAAAGTACGATGTCATCTGCATACTGTATGCTCCTAATTTTGTAGTTGGCCAATTTCGGTGGATCACTTTGTGTCTCTGCAATGCACTTGTCCAAGTCCGCGGTAAAGATGTTGAAAAGAGTTGGTGCCAGTACACAGCCCTGCTTGAGGCCTACATGGGTGGGGATTTTTTCTGTTGTTTTGTCGCCATTGCCTACTTTAATTCTCACCCAAGTGGAAGTATATAGGTTTATGATGGCCCGCAACAGCTTTGATGGTATTCCCCAGTTGGCCATCTTTTGCCATAGTGCCTCCCTCGGGACTGTGTCGAACGCCGCTTTGAGGTCTACAAAACACGTGTACAGCTTGGTTGACTTTTCCCGTGCTTTATCCACCAAGAGGTTTAGCACCAGCAGGTTGCATGATGTATTTGTTCCCGGCCTAAAGCCCGTCTGCGTAATCGGCAGAATCTTGTTTGCGCTAACCCAGTCTTCCAAGGCCCTCAGAAGGTTCGAAGCGTAAATTTTGGCCTCAACGTCTATAAGCGCAATAAGGCGATAATTTTCTGGATCAGTCCTTATACCTGCCTTGAAGATAGGATGCAAAATGCTACCTCTCCATGACTGGGGAATACTCCCGGTCTGGAATGCATTTTTGTATAGTGGGGTAAGATATTCTGCCCAAAAATGTTGATCTTGTTTAAAAAGTCCGTTCGGTAAGTACCATAGCTACTTGGGATGGCGTTATCCAGTTTTCATTGAATTGTGGGTCATCTTCTTGCTTTTTATTTGGATGAGTGGACTGCTGATGTGACGTCCATGCTGGGGTGTTGTTACCTTGTGAATTCTCTAAATGCTGAATCCACTCTTTCTCAAAGATGTTTGCATTGAAGGTCTGGGCCGCTCCGTTTGCAACTTTGTTTATTTCTGCTCAAAAGTTCCTGTTGTTATTTGATTTACTAGAAGCTAGTAATGTTTGCCAGATATCTGTTTGGTGTTTGGATTTTTCCGACCAAACGTCTTTTTTATATTTTTGCCTTAGCTTATAGATTTGTCTGGCCGTGTCTTCTCCATTTATCTTGGCTGTTGCTTGTAACTTTTTGATTTCTTGATTTAGGATCCTTTTTTTGCTCGCTATGGAACCCAGAAACGGTTGGGGAGCTTTACATATTTTCCTTTTGTGACTATGGGTTCGATGGCCAAATCTCTCAGTTAATCTTATAGTCAATCTTTCCCAATTTTCCTGGTGGGCGGATGAGTCTTCACCCTTCACTTCTGTATGGATGTTTTTCAGATACGTCATTATTTCTTTGATGTTATTTCCATTCCATGCTAGTCTCTTGAGGTTATAGAGACTTGGAGATTCTGTCAGGGTTTTGCAAGTTGGGGCCTTTGTGTGTTGGATACTAAATTCGAAAGCTTGCAAACTGTGATCACTCTCCAATTTGTGGATTATTTCGTAGGCGGTGATGGTTTGTAAAGTCTCTAGATCCACAACGGTATAGTCGAGCACTGATTTGGCCAGATTGGCTATCCTAGTTGCGGATGCTGGTTGATCTTGTGGGAAACGGTCGTTCAAGGTGATCATTCCAACCTCAGCAAACATTAGAGCACACTGTTCACCGAACGTATCCTTTTTTTGCAGGTTTGTTATAATCCTCGGGATAGGTTGGCCATTCCGTTTATTTTGATACATTATATGTGCATGGTCCTTTTGAAGCAAGAACATATTCAGGTCACCCGACACAACTAGCCCCGCCTGCGAGTAGATGGATTTCATTGATTTGATGAGGGCTTTTAAAGTCTGAATTTTCTCCACTTTTTCCTTGGGATCTGGATGTAAGTATATATTACAGATTATCATTGACAAAGGGTCATGCGCTCTCTGCGATCCATTGCCGGTGTCTTGCATCAACTCAATTTTGATACACTGGATCCATTGTTGTCCTGTGTCGATGATAACATGGGTCCAAGGGATACCTGTGTTCAGATAGATCGATAGGCCTCCGGCTGCCCTTCCCGAAGGCCCTTTTTTTTTGGCGTGTAGTTGGATTTCCTTAAAACCGTCTATCTGCTGGGAAGACATTGACCAGGTTTCTTGTAGAAGGATAATGTTGAATTGTTTTAGGAATGACATTAATTCTGCATCGTTAGTTTTACCCCCCAGACCGTTGATATTCCACGATCAGGCTTTCAGAGTCGGTTTTCATGCTTCCACCATCCTTGCATCCAATGTGTTTTGCATTGGGGGTAATATTTTCCGGCATTCTTTGAATCCCCCTGACTGGCCTTGCTGGATGATACGTAGATTGGCCGATCCTCCCTTAACAGCGTCCATGCCGCCAATGGCTCGCCAGAGAATACCGACTTCTAATTTAGGTGTTTTACCTGCCAACATGGATAGTGGGCCTGGGTATCTTTCTGGCGGCACAGGTCTGATTTCAATGCCCCAAATGGCGAACTCTTCTCTGTGTCGCCAAACTTCTTTGGCTGTTTCGGGGTCCTTCCAGGTTGCCACTGTCATTTCTTTCCCGTTTGTGTTGGGAATTATTTTGAATTCAATGCTTTCTATATGAGCTGAGTTCACATGTTTTAACGACTCAAACAGGTTAGAGAGTTTGATGATGGCACTCCGGTTGAGAATGTCATGCTTCCCCCTAGAGTTGTAGTGCGATATTATTTCCTGCGTTATGGATCCCGCTGGGTAGGGGGCTTCTGGCTTCTCTTCCTGATTTGTGAACCAGATTTGATTATTTGCATTTGATGATCTAGCCGGGCTGCCCTGGTTTTGGACATTCGCCTGAATTGCTGGCTCGATTACAAAGACCGCCTGCTGGGATCTAAAATCCGTCAGAGCTTGTGAGGTGGGTCTCTGTTGTTGCTCTATTGCAGGGAAAGTTTCTTTTGGTGCCGTCACCATTTTCGGAAAGTAATGCGAGATATTTTTCTGTTGTACGTGCAGCTTCTGCCCAAGAGGGCCGACCGCCGGGTGCCTGGTCATTTGGGCTTGTGTTAAAAATGGGGCATTTTCTCTCTTTATGTTGACTGTTGGTTTTACATTCAAGGGCGGAAACATCGTTGGGGATATAGGCCCGCAATCCACTTGTTCTACCGTGTCCGCCTTTGGCATCTCTTTGCGATTCGGCCCTTGCGATGTTGTTCCTGTGATTGTGTTTGGGTTGATAATTCTTATGGGATCTTTTTTTCCCTGGTGTTTATTGTGTCTAGATTTCCTCTGTCTCTTGCGTTCACGCTTTGTCAGTGGGATGAACTGAGTTTGTGGCCCGTTGGAAATTATCCCCGGATCTTGCCTCCCCAAGTTTTTCGGCTCGTCCATGCCTCTGATGGATTGATTCCCGTTAATTTGGGTAACTTCTTTTCCCGTGTTGGCTTGCTCCAGAATACCTTTTCGTGGGTATGTAGTGGCATCTGTGATTTCTGTCCGGGTGGGCGAGGGATGCTGTATTGGACTATCGGCCGTCTGGTCAACCCTTAAGTCCTCGGTATATGATACGGCACTGCCGGTTGAGCTTAACAAGCTTTCGGGATGAGTGCCTATACCTGGGATTTCAGAGGAATTATGGGCGGCATTTGGTTTATTTTGTACCTCTGCCAGAATGTCTGTTAAGATGGCCGGTAACACTTTGAGCTGGTTCATTGTTTCAAAGCACTGACATTCGTGGTACGTTGTATGCGGGTCTTTCTGTACCCGTTCAATGAAAGAATTTAACTCGAGGATCTTTTTGTCTATGCCCACCACGTGTGAGGCTAAGGTTTGCAGAATATCTATCTGTAACTCCATCTTTTCAGAGTGTTGGTATAGTGCTGAAGAGATCGTTTCCATGATGTTTAAGAACGGCGGCCACAGTGGTGCGTAAGCTGGTAAACTATCTTCTGCTGGGTGTCTCTGTTCTTGGGGACTGCGCCGATCTTTGTCCCTTAGTTTGTGTCTTGCTGAACCTAGAGCTTGTGGGACTCGCGAGTCTAGCAGATCTCGTCGGTCTCCACCCAAACCTGTGTCTAGGATAGGTGTTTGATTAGCCATTGTGTTCCTTTGCTCAAGGGTCTTTGGCGAAGCTAATTTGCTTGATGGGGAAATGTTGAAGTGCAGGGGAAAAAGCCCAGACGGGCGATTTGATGTTTTTCTATTGATCATTTGGCTGGATGTTATAGGACAGGCGCCGGAGGAGAAGAATACGTCCTGCGAGTATAGACTAACTGTGATTTTTGGCGTGATGGTATGCTTTTTATAAGCCTCTGTGTCTGGCGAGCCACCCTTTAGCTGAGTTTGACTGTTAGTTGGCTTCTTTTCATCTATAGATTTGTCCTTGTTGTCTTTTTCTGTTACGACCTTGTCCGGAAGATCCTTGTAGTCCGTTCTCAGAGCTAATCGAGTGACGGCCCCATCATCAAAAACCACCGGGCCAAAGTATGAGCCTAGGCTTAAAGAGCGCTGTACATCTGGTGCAATTGGTGCCTTGGGTGTTTCCGTTATACCCTCAGTATGCTCAACACTTGACGCAATGTCAGAGTTGGTCTTGCTATCTTCCGCCTTTATATTTATTTGGGCCTTCACCGTATGTTGGTTCGTCCTGTTGTTTGAATATTTTGGGAGATTTTCCCAGGGATGGTGTCTAGTCTCTTGAGGATGGTTGCTCTGTATGCTATTCTGGAGCTGTCGGGCTTTGGTCGGTGAAGTCGCCGACTGGGACTGGGACATTTTTTTAGTGCTGAGAACGATCTTTGGATTCGGTTCATGTGTCGCTGACGACGCAGACGGTGTGGCTAAGATTAAAAAGTCTGTGATCTTGGTGTTTCTAGTGCCTACGGTCTTCAGTGGCGTTTTGGTGGTAGAGGCGCTGGCTGTGAAGTCTGGCGCCTCTGAAGTGTCCTCTGGTATGTCCTCGTCGGATGAGTGGGTGAGTTCCTCGCTCATTTTCCTGCGAAGTGGTTTCCTTATGCTTGCTTTAGGTGAGGGGACTGTTCTAAGTCTCCCTGATCTCATGGTGAGATATAGGGTGTATTATGGAAAACTCTCCCCCCTCTCCTTTCAGCCTCGTGAAACCCCGGGTACGTGCGTGCACCGGGGTGGGCAGGAGTGAGCAGGGCTGTGCTCTGTGCTCAGAGTGCTGAATTGTTTTTAGGTTTTAGAGGAGTGTTTGCACCGGAGCCAAAGAGCCAAGACTTGGTGGACAATATACCAGTCCCAGCCGGGACGCAAGTATCAATAATAGTTAGTCAGCCCTGCTACAAACATCACCTTTGTTTAATCATGAGCTCAGCAGAGGCAAAGTAAGATGTGAAGATGGAGAGATGCTGTGAAAAACTGATGGATCACTGTTAAGTCACTATTAAGTCAGTGGCAGCTTCAAGAAGTTCCAGCCCAAGTCATTCAATGTTTACAGAGTACTAACAAAGTTGATTCGAGAGGAGAGCGCCTTTACGCGCAGTCTCCGACTCTCGAGAAATGTAAATGAAATACCTGGAGGGGTGCAAAGATGCGGTGCCGCAGGATGACCTCCGCACCACCATAAGGAAGTGCCTTCTGTTAGCCGGAAAATCCCCTCGAGAGGAAAACGCCTTCTGCTGCCTTCACCAACTCTCGAGAGTGCTTAGGGGGGTTGTGTGCAGGGTTTTGCTAGCTGGCCAGTTGTCACAACTCCGTAGCTGCCGCGTCTTTCCAGCAGCGGTTGCGCGTTTTCACTGGCGTTTGCTGGCGTTTCTCTCCATACTCTCCGTGCTCGCTTTAGCCGGGAATGATGTATCCACAACGGCTGAATTGGCTGAATTGTTCTGTGGGCACTCGGGGGCTAGCTGAACAGATCCCCCTGATTGTAGCTGCTCGGCGTTTGTTTGGCATCCTGGAGGCACCAATCCCCCACACATGCGCAGAAGAGCCCCGAGCCGAACCGAACAGGTGGAGGGGGGCGCGAATCCGGGGCCGGGAGCCTGGAGCCTCGCACAGCGAGCAGCCTCTCCCAGCCTCACTGCAGCCTGAGGCCAGGGGCCGGCAACCCGCGTCTCTCCCACCACTCCCACGCCGCTCCGTAATCAGCAAGCCGAGCCCGCCAGGGGGGACCACCGGGGAGCGCCGCGAATCGGGGGCCGAGAACCCCACGCAGCCACACACAGCCAGCAGCAAGCCCACGGTCCGCCGGGAGGGGCCGCGAATCGGCCGTGAATCGGGAGCCGGGAGCCTCAGGAGCCTCGCCCAGCCAGCAGCAGCAGCAGCCTCACACGCAGCTTCACAGGTGAGTCACCTCTGTCTCGGTCTCCAAAGCAAACAAGAAATCCAGCACATGCCCCCCTTGATGAGTGGATTGCTGAACCAGTTGATGTAAATTAAGGTTCAGACAGGAGCTCCTCAAGTCTCTCAGATGGCTCCCCAGGCTACCATTATCCCATAGATTAAAATCGCCCATTATGACCATTCTAGAGTGAGTTAGGCTCAAGTTAGTGATGGTATCCAGGAGTGCAGGGAAGTGTGTATCCTGTCCAGGGGTTCTATAACAGATCAATCCCGTGAGCAGCCTACCTTTGGCCTCTTGCACTAAGAAGCCCAGGATTTCAATTCCCTTTACTTCTTCTATTTCTAGCAGCGCAAAGTTCCAATCCTCTTTGAAAATAATCCCTACCCCTCCTCCCCTTCCCACAGGCCTGTGTTTATGAACAACTTTATATCCCTCCGGGCAAGCAAATCCCATTTCTACGGAGGAATCAGAGCTGGTCCAAGTCTCCGTTAGAAAGAGAGCGTCCAGATCCATATCTTCAATCATACAGAGGACTTCCAGATGGTGCTTAACTAGGGATCTGCAGTTAATCATCCCACAGTTCAGAGGCTTTTTAGCCTGACCTGTTTTAGGAGGATACTGAATGAGCCCCCTACTTTCCCTGTTACCTATTTCCAACAGCTGTTCCCTTGGGTATGTTGTCCATCCTTGTTCTCTATGGGGTCGGGCAGCTTGGCTGGTGCTGGGTGCGTCCGGAGCGCGGATTGGCGCAGACGGGCTTGCCTCTGCTGCGCCTCCGGCGCGCCATCGGCGCGCCCAGTGCGCGTGTGCGCTGCACGCTTGCATAACCTTGTCTAAGTAGGTGTGCAAAAGCAGCTGGTCTGCATGAAGTCTGAGGTTCAAATCTGGTTTGCCGCGTGCCTGCAGAAGCCCGTCCTAAGTAGGCGTGCAAAAGCAGCCAGCCAGCCACAAGAGCGTAGAAGAAAATGGCGCTCACTGATGGACAGCTCAGCCCCACAACCAAGATGGCGCAGGTTGTCCCTCGGGAGCCTCAAGGGGGTTCGAATCCCGCTTAAGCAGCAGGTGAAGTGTACATTTTTAAAGTGCAAGTGAGGGGGATTAAAAAGTCCCAGGTCCACAGTGACTTTACTAAAAATTGATTAAGAGCAATAATTCCCCCGTTTTCGCGAGTGTCCTACTGCAGCGCGGGTCAGCGTGAAGTCTGAGGTTCAAGTCTGATTCATGAGGACGTCTAATTAATCATGCTAGGCTGTACTCCAACATTTATTTTGTTACACAGAGCAATAATAACTATTCATTTTAAAACAGCACTGCTTATAATGCAGTGCCTTGAATAGTGCTGTGAAAAGGATTTCCACTAACTATCAGGTCTATTGTGTGCTAAATTAGGGATACAGATACCGCGGGTTACCGGTGACTATTGTTGTTAAACAGGTCACTATTTAACGCATACATCACTATTATGCTACACAGCATAGATAAGCCAATGGGCACTGCACACCACTAATTATACCTCTCACACGATTATCACTGATTACTCATACTCAACTCCACCATGCTTCCAGGAGCACCTGTATGAGGGCAATGCCACCTGTCGATGCCAAGAATATGAAGAAGAGGCACAAAGGTAAGCTTGCCTTTGATATCTAGTGGGAAGTGGTACTACGTGCAAATTCTGTACAGCATATAATGCATGTTGCTGTTGTTTTTCGTTTATAATCTTATTTTACTCCAAAGAATCATTGAGAAATGCTTAACCAATGGTACAGGTCGAAGCCCAAACGAACAATGGCTTTTTGCACACCATGTTTGCGCATGAGGACTGCTTTACTCAGGTTTGGAGAGCATCCATCAGGACACTGTTTTAGGCACTTCAGGTCTGTGACATTGATGGAAATCGAATGAAATGTCAACATAATTTTATAAAGAAAGAATAATGCACGAAATTGTGCATTTTAAAAAAAGATCGAAATGGGTAATAATGAAGAGAAATACATGGGATAAATATAACTTTACAGGCAACTGTGGGCAGTTGTGGGATGTTTCTCAATTCCCTTTCAGTACAATTGAGGCTACTCATGCATCTGATAAAAAGCTTCCGTCAACAGTGGATGAGCTTAGTTTTGTTAACACTTTTTATTGTTTTATTAGAGGTAAAACTGGTCACATTAATAACTATCAAGAAGCCACAATCGCTTGCCGAATACATCACAGGTTTGTACAAAGTAGAAGGCAACGCCACATACAATAGACGCAATATTATTATCACATCCACAGTGTTCTTGCAGCGGACCAACGCTGTGGCCCCAAAAAATTTGTTCCATATTGTAGCGTGTTTGAAAAGACACGCTTGCAGGTTTCTCCTGCTGCACACACCAGTCCACCCCTCACCTCCATTGAGATATCATAGGCCCACCGTGCTCTGTACGCCACAGGGTTATCTTCAGAACTGGTTCTCCTTCTACACCCCTGCAAGTCACCTGCGCTCTTCCTCTCAATATTTGTCTCAAGTCCCGCGTTTCCGGATGCAAAGGATGGGCGGAAGCTCTCTGACCACTAAGGCCGCACTTTGCTGGAATGCGCTGCCCCTGACTCAATGTGTTCAAGAAAAAACTGAAAACGCATTTATTCATCTAATTCTGCTCCCCTCTCTCAAGCTAGGCTCCTGCCGGGATGCTCTTGTAGTATCTGCGAACGCTAGAAATGTAACTAACATAACATAACATACCATTAGAGGCCTTCCAGTGAGCTGCGATGTTGTGATTGGCAACCAGAAGGACTGTTCCCAAGAGGGCCAGGTCCGCACGAGAACAACAACACCATTGATCATGCACAGGAGGATAAATAATGGGGCTAATTCTATCTCAGTGTTTAAGACGTCAGAAAGTTAATTGACCACCATTTCCCAGTATCCCACTAATGTCCTGATTCTGATGGCAATCGGACCGGAGTCCGTCCGACATCGGTCAGGAACTGTTACCGAACGACCTCCTGTCATCGGTTACAGACCTGCAAGTATGATGCGTATACCTTTCAATGAAAGCATGCATTCCGAATAGAACATGTTCTCAGTGAAAGATAAGGTGATAGGTGTCCCCTAGGCTGCCATTCGGTGGCCTCGCACCCATGGGGCACTGCTGGGGGCCCCAAATGACATTTTCCTACTGCCTCTATGTGCCGGAAAGACCTGCACAAAAAGGTTGTGGGAAACTGCCATTGTACTCCCTCGGCCGGAAAGAGCCGGCCGGGGGAGTACTGAAGGGTTTCCAGATGGTGGATGGGATCTCCGAGCCCTTCGTAAGCCATTCGGAGAACTGAGTCTGATTCCTTTCCGAACTAGCCCATCAGAATTTCTCATTCGGAAAGGAATCCGAATGGCACATTCCAATGCGGACAGGAGAGCTCTGACCAATGGTTGGAGCCCTTCCTGCCCACATCGGAATCACCACCATAGATGGGACCGGACCACGCCATGTGAAAAAAGTCTGCTGGGATGTGTTAGCAGCGAAACCATGTGGACTTGCCAGAAGTCCTGTCTTGAATAACTGGTCATGGGTAAGGTATGCGCAATGTATATAGTATGTCTGCACTAGTTGGAGCCTGGATGACATGGTCAGAACTTTGGGCGCCATCAGTGCATCTTCCACAGTTCCTGGTCAACTCAGTGGGTTATAAGAGCAGTCAATATGTCTGGGGTGGTATTGATCAGTGTGCAGTAGGTTTGGGACACACCACCTCAACCTAGTGCTTCCGTCTTCAACTTTGCTTCAACCGGGCTAAACTCTGGAATCAACGTACTTGGAGGGACGTGTACATGCAGTGCATATTGCTGTTGTGGATATTTATGAAACTGCGCCCTGGACAGGGCGTATTTCTGTTGGAGCTCCAGAAAGGAAGATGTGTGCACACTTCCAAACATCCCCTAAGATTGTGATACCGATGACATCCCATCAACCAAAACCCCCTAAGCATCACCACATCACCCAACCAGGCACCGTGCAACAAGGGGGTCCTTTGCATGAGTTTAGATCACTATCCTGTGTAGCAGTCCAGTATGGCAACTGGCAAGTTACCATATTTATGAATGACAGGGTATCCCTAGGTACTATGCTTTTTCCCATAATACATAGGGATGAATTATAGCAAACTGGTAGGGTTAATTTTATCCTGGTGCACCCAAAAAGACAGAAATGTCTATGTCAGACTCAGTCATGAGTTTTTCTGCCCCAGTCTGGCTATATATGAGTTGGGGAGCGTGGTTTTGAAGGGTTGACAACAGCTTCTCAAGAAGAGATGGAAATCTTGATTTTTGACTCTTTATGCTGACGGTAGCTTGTCTGCTTCTCCTTTGCAACTGGTGAAAAATGCCACGATTCACTTTCAAATTTGTGAGGGCCATATAACTCTTTAGTAAATATGTGAAGGAACATTCTCTGAATGTTTGTATCGATATCCAAGAAGGTCTTTGTGAATTGAGGGGAACTAGGACAGGACCTGTTTGTTCATTATTTACGCAAAAAGAACAATTGATGGACAGAATGCAGAACAATGTCATACATTACCCTAGTGTCGAGATCTGGGCCTAAATCCATCGTGTTTTCCTCATCATGCCATTTAAGTTAGGACCCAGCCATATGTAAATCAGTTTTGACCCTGCGCCCAATGGGAACAGTCCAGCCCGAACTGCCAGGCCAGGCCCTCTCTGGACTGGAAACAGGCATCCTAGGACTGGTTTCTGGCTTTCAGCCCTCATCAGCCTGGATAGCTTGACTCCATTGGCATGGAGAGCCCAGGACCCACGTCTGGGCATACCCGTCCCACTCCGGGTGACCAATGAAAAAAGAACAATTGATGGACAGAAACCAGAACAACGTCATATATTCACCCCAGTACAGAGGTCTGGGCCTAAACCCATAGTTTTTTTGCTTGCCATGCCATTCCAGTAAGGACCTAGTCATATGCAAATCAGTCTTGACCCTGCGCCCCATGTGAACAGTCCAGCCCGAACTGCCAGGCCAGGTGCTCCCTGGACTTGAAACAAGCATCTTAGGACCGGTTTCCTGCTATCAGCCCTCATCAGCCAGGATAGCTTGACTCCAGTGGCATGGAGAGCACGGGAACCACGACAGGGCATACTCGGGGTGACCACTCGGCGTGACTAATGCAAAAAGAACAATTGATGGACAGAATGCAGAACAATGTCATACATTCACCCCAGTACAAAGATCTGGGCCTAAATCCATCGTTTTTTTGCTCACCATGCCATTCCAGTTAGGACCCAGCCATATGCAAATCAGTCTTGACCCTGCGCCCAATGGGAACAGTCCAGCCCGAACTGCCAGGCTGGGTCCTCCTTGGACTGGAAACAAGCATCTTCGGACCGGTTTCAGGCTTTCAGCCCTCATCAGCCAGGATAGCTTGACTCCAGTGACATGGGGAGCACGGGAACCACGGCTGGGCATACCCGGCCCACTCGGGGTGACCAATGCAAATAGAACAATTGATGGACAGAGATCTGGGCCTAAATCCATCGTTTCTTTGCTCACCATGCCATTCCAGTTAGGACCCAGCCATATGTAAATCAGTCTTGACCCTGGGCCTAATGGGAACAGTTCAGCCCGAACTGCAGGCCAGGTCCTCCCTGGACTGGAAACAAGGATCCTAGGACTGGTATCGGGCTTTCAGCCCTCTTCAGCTAGGATGGCTTGACTCCAGTGGCATGGAGAGCATGGGACCCACGTGTGGGCATACCCGGCCCACTCGGGATGACAAATGCAAAAAGAACAATTGATGGACAGAATGCACAACAATGTCATACATTCACCCCAGTACAGAGATCTGGGCCTAAATCCATCTTTTTTTTGCTCACCATGCTATTCCAGTTAGGACCCTGCCATATGAAATTCAGTCTTGACCCTGCGCCCAATGGGGACAGTCCAGCCCGAACTGCCAGGCTAGGTCCTCCCTGGACTGGAAACAAGCATCCGAGGACCAGTTTTGGGCTTTCGGCCCTCCTCGTCCAGGATAGCTTGACTCAGGTGGCATGGAGAGCACGGGACCCACGTCAGGCCATACCCATCCCACTCGGGGTGACCAATGCAAAAAGAACAATTGATGGACAGAATGCATACCAATGTCATACATTCACCCCAGTACAGAGAGCTGGGCCTAAATCCATCATTTTTTTGCTCACCATGCCATTTCATTTAGTACCCAGACATATGCAAATCAGTCTTGACCCTGCGCCCAATGGCGACAGTTCAGCCCGAACTGCCAGGCCAGGTCATCCCTGGACTGGCAGCAAGCATCCTATGACCAGTTTCAGGCTTTCAGCCCTCATCAGCCAGGATGGCTTGACTCCAGTAGCATGGAGAACGCAGGACCCACGTCTGGGCATACCCGCCCCACTCCGGGTGACAAATGCAAAAAGAACATTTGATGGACCGAATGCAGAACAATGTCATACATTCACCCCGGTGAAGAGATCTGGGCCTAAAACCATCGTTTTTTTGCTCACCATGCTATTCCAGTTAGGACCCAGCCATATGCAAATCAGTCTTGACCCTGCACCCCATGGGAACAGTCCAGCCCAATCTGACAGGCCAGGTCCTCCCTGGACTGAAAACAAGGATCCTAGGACCAGTATCGGGCTTTCAGCCCTCATCAGCTAGGATGGCTTGACTCCAGTGGCATGTAGAGCACGGGGCTCACGTGTGGGCATACCCGTTCCACTTGAGGTGACCAATGTAAAAAGAACAGTTGATGGACAGAATGCAGAACAATGTCATACATTCACCCCAGTACAGAGATCTGGGCCTAAATCCATTGTTTTTTTGCCCGCCATGCCATTCCAGTTAGGACCTAGCCATATGCAATTCAGTCTTGACCCTGCACCCGAAGGGAACAGTCCAGCCCGAACTGCCAGGCCAGGTACTCCCTGGACTGGAAACAAGCATCCTAGGACCGGTGTCGGCCTTTCAGCCCTCATCAGCCAGGATAGCTTGACTCCAGAGACATGGAGAGCACGGGACCCACGTCTGGGCATACCTGTCCCACTCGAGGTGACCAATGCAAAAAGAACAATTGATGGGCAGAAGGCAGAACATTGTCATGGGTGAGAGTCTGAAAAGTTTCAGCGCTCCGTCCATCATTTCCTTGTGTTTGCTTTGTTCGCCCTAAGATGGCAGGGTATGCCTGATGTTGGTCCCTTGCTCACTTTGCCACTGGATTCAAGCTAGCCTGGCTGCTGAACGGTGTTACCCAGAAACCTGTCCCAGGATGCTTGGTTCTGGTTCAGGGAAGACCTGGCTTGGCAGTTTGGGCTAGTCTGCTCCTATGAGGCACAGTGTCAAGACTGATTTGCATATAGCTGGGTCTGAACTGAGGTGCAAAGTGAGCTAAAGAACGATGATGGATTCAACCCAGATCTGTGACTGGTGGTGAGTGTCTGAAAAGTTTCAACGCTCCATCCATCATCTCCTTGTGTTTGCTTTGTTCATTACTTACAGCCTCAAAGTACCCATTAGGGTGGAGAGACAGGGACTTGTTCAGCATAAGAAGCCCTCTACCCTTCATCTACCGAGGACAGGGAGCACTTTGCACTGTAATGGCCTTGAAGTACACGAGCAGTGTCATCTAAATAAGTACATTACAACCTCTAAGTTTCACAGAGCCTGCAGTGCTTAATTTGTGCGGGTAGTGAGCATTTTGGACCAAGACTATTTTTAAATCATATTTTGACCCAAGGCACAGGAGAGAACGGAAGAAAAGGGAAAGAGAAGAAAGAGGAGAAAGACAGGAAAAAGTTGGCAAAGGGAGAAAGCAGGGGGGAAGGTGAAATACAGAGAGAGGAAGTGCAGTGTGGTGGAAGTAAGAGGCATAAGCTGTAATTAAGAAAATACATCCTGCAAACCCAGCATTTGTTAGTGCTGCAAAAGACTCATAAGGAAGAAATTGTCCCCTGCACTTATTTTTTGTGACCATGCATCCTAATTAGCATATGAATACATATGACTTAAAGCAAGCGCAAAATGCACTTGTTGGCTGATCTTCACTAGTGTAGATAGTGAACACTGCTCTGTAAATGCAGCTTACAGGTCTGCTCCGCTACAACAGGGCCTGCTGTTTACAGGAGCCTCAAGCATCCTCCATCACTGTGTATACTATTACGACGCTTGCTAGGCCTCTGTAAATATCAATGCTACAGGAGTACAAAGAATGCTGGAGGCAATCCCAGAAACCTTATGAGCTGAAGGATCCTAAGCGTTTTTAAGTCGAGCCTGGGCAGAGCATGCTCTCCTCTGCAAGGCATGCTGTATTGAGGTACGGCATAGAAGCTCTGCCCATTTCCCGCCCATCTATTCAATTGGCTCCTGTTACTGTCCTTGCAAAATCATTGTTTTTTATTTGTTAATAGGCTTAGTAGTCCCTCCATTGTTCCGCCTTGTCTGCATTTGCAACCTCCCACAATGGCTGGACTTTTAGCTTGTGTTGTTCCAGAAGTCGATGAGCACTATTTTCTTTAAAAATGTTCCCCTGTTTTTAAATTACTGCACGGTCCGTTTTAACCATAGAAGCTGCACATATTTAATTATCTAATACACAGAGCAGACCTTTTTCAGTTTAGCGGCCATGCCTATTTAATTTACAGTGCATGCCTCTATCACTTTGGTGGCTGCGCTTATTTATTTATTTAATTAACAGCGCATGCCACTTTCACTTTAGCGGCTGCGCTACAGAACCTTACAAATTAAATGTAAAAAATTGACTTTAATGTTGGTCACACCTCTTTCTTTAGACCCTGCTACCTTTAACCCGCAATTGTCGAGCAGCGTCTAAAGAAAGGAGCGCGGCCACCAGTAGAGTGGTCTCGCGTTTGCAAGAGTTTGAGCTATTGGCATTAAAAATGGCAATGTCTTTTTTATATGTGTTGCTTTAAAAAAACACATAAATAAAAGGTATTGTCATTTACAGTGCTACTAGCTTAAATGCTTGCTAATGCACGACCTATTGCATTGGAAATTCTTGTTCTACACTGCTATCTAACCACTAGACTGAAGAGCTGTGACTTGTAAACCATAGAGAAAGAGCAAACATAAAGTTCAAAGGAAGAGTTTTCACTAAGTGACTGGTGAGTGAATTTCTACATTTCTTTTTTTTTATTTATTATTTTTATTATACAATAGTTAGTTTACATAATCCTGATCTTATTCCTAAATTGCGTTACATACAATTTCGATGGCATACAAATTCCGCTTTACAAAACATGTCATAAAATGTCTACATTTCTAATGGAACAGTACAGAGTCAGAACCGTGACACAAAACGATAGACTCAGTGTAGAATGTGAAGAGAGTCCCCTGAGTCTCCCATATTTGACAGATATTGAATAGTCCTGGGCTGGTAGAGGGCGCTCTGAAGGTATTGTGGGGCCTGAAGGGTGGCCTCCACCCGAGCCGCAGTGGCTGCAGGGACCTGAGTTGCACCTGTGGTTAAAGTGAAGAGTTGAGAAAGCCAACTTCCACTTTTTATTTAATACAAGCTTTCAGTCTTCCATCAGGTGCTCTGCCCTACACCAGTCACCTTAAAGTGTGCCTCATTTGTCTATTTTTACCCTTGGCTTCAGTGCAGAATCTGTCTGGCATCTGGAGCACCGTATGACAAATTATGGACATTTTAGCAGTGAACCAAATTTTAATTTATAGGGCGGGTCAAATTTCCATCCACGGGCATGGATTTTCCCGACTATGGAAGGTGGTGAAAGTTAAAAGTACCTGTAGCCCAAACAAGCAAACACATTCCTTATTGGTTTAGAGACTTACCCGTCTGTGTTGGGAAGGGCGCCCACTGTCAATGGGGAATGTATTTTTAGAACAACGTACCAGAACATTTTTTATTAACTGTTTATCCTAGTAAAGCAGGAGCCACTCGCCTAAATGCACTATTTATATATATAAACCATATACATCGTTCTGTACATATAC
The DNA here is from genome assembly GCF_964261635.1 of Lissotriton helveticus. Lineage (NCBI taxonomy): Eukaryota > Metazoa > Chordata > Amphibia > Caudata > Salamandridae > Lissotriton > Lissotriton helveticus. The sequence continues at coordinate 1,129,560,811 of NC_136068.1, read as the reverse complement.
TAACCAAGCTGAAAGAGGAGCCAGCATGACATCGTAGCGCAAACAGATTGCAAATAGTTTTTGGGCATCCATATTTTGCCGGGAGGCCAGACAAGGAGTGAACAGCCCACAGGTGTCTGCTTCCCCTGCAGTGTTTTCGTTGGGCTGGCACAGATGACTTCTCTCTATTACGTACATTTTTCCAAGGAAGCATCAGAGGATGGAGGTTTGCCGCCTCCGTGGATAGTATTTCACATGCACTTTAAAAATCTCTGATCACCAACAGATCAGAGAGCTCAAAGCCCATCGAATTAGAGTGCCAGGCATGCTGGTATCCAAAATACACTAGCCAACGACCTCACCCCATATGTAACAACCCAAGCCAGACATCATCTCGTTAATGGTGTTTCTTACTGGGACGACTGCAGTTCTTAGAGCCCAGCACTTACCCTTAACGTAACCAGGCAACTTGCATAAACAACAGACCTCAACCACTGTGCTATCTGTTCGGTTTACAGACTATGAAGCAAATGCCTGCAGTTAAGACCCTTGTAATAGTCATCACGATTAGTGGTTCACTAGCTTGACATACCTGCCACATTTTATTACCCGATATCAACGGAGAAGTAACCTCGACCCCTCTGACTCTGTCCACTCTTCCCAGCAAAAAACAGACAAATCGTTTTTTTAGGGCTCTATTCTATTATTCTAGAAATGTTTGCAAGACTGCCTATTATTTGACCTTCAGAATACTTCTCAACACAGCTAAAAAAATTACACTTTTAATTTTAATCTGAATTGGTTACACCAACCCCTTATATTTGTTTCTCGCTGTGGTTCAATAATATTTATTATCAGGTATATTTTCAATATTATTAATAATTGCAGATTATCAGGGTCGCTCCAGCAATAGACAATAGACACGACTTATTATGTCATTATGTTTTTTATGTTTAAAGTATTTTATTCGGCACATCACACTGGGACAAACACCTATTTTCAAAAAAGCAATATGACAGGGCGGAAAAGCCCAAATTTCAGAGACACCATTAGCAAATGTCGTCATTATGGGCTATGCCCTCACAATGATATATGGCATGCGTTGTCGCAGCATGGAATGACATTTCCCGTGCAGCCCCCCCCCAAACCCCAACATCCCAACCCCCCTTGCCCAACCCCCCCCCCCTCCCCCACCCCACGTCGAGTGCACAGTCCCCAACCAAAGCATACATCAAAGCCACGTTCCACAGGGAGAAGAAGTCTAGTAACAGTTCACTGGGCAGACTCTACTGGGTTCGGAAGCCGCAGGAGGCGGAGGTACTTGGGGCAAGTGAGTTCCCTAAATTCCGTAAGCAATAAGGAATGAAACGGTTGCCAGAGCTCCCGAAACTGCCCTGCATCGCCCGCCACCATGAGGGACATTCTCTCCATACCCAACACATGCCACAGCCTATGGAGCCAACCCGTGATGGAAGGTATCGTATCGGTGTGCCAATGTATTAAAATGTTTTGGACTGCGGAGCCTAGAGCTATCGCTATCTGTCTGCCCCTACGGGACCTGAGGGGGTACATCAGTCCATTCGGAAGCCCCAACAAGGTATAAGCAGGAAAGCGTGGCAGTTCAATGCTGAAGTGAGAGTCAATTTCATCCAATACTTCCTTCCAGTAAGGCTCCAGGAAGTGGCAATCCCATAGAATATGTGTGAGTGTACCCCGGTGCCCGCACCCCCGCCAACACGTATCCTCCTTGCTATGATCAAACTCATGGACTCATTCAGGTGTGTAGTACCAATAGGTGGAGACCTTGGTCAGTGTATCAGTGAGCCCCATGTGGTATGCTGAGTGCCTCGCTCTATAAGATATGTGCTCCCATTCCTTAGGAGTCAGTGTCCTCCCCAACTCCCTTTCCCAGCGCTCCCTCCCGGGATGATAAAGGTGCGTCGCAGGTGGTTGCAGCAGCTTGTAAAGATCTGTAATCAATTTGGCGTCCGATGTCCGCGACAGGAGCCACTTTTCGTAAGGAAGAAAAAGCCGGTCGGCCGTCTCCCTCACTTGCGGCTGAAGGGCCCAATGGCGAGCTTGCATATAGCGGTGTCGTTCGATCTCAGGGAGAGAAAACTCCTGACGGAGCTGTAAGAAGGGGACAACCCCCTCAGGGCCATATAAGTGACACAGGGCTCGACACCCCGCCTGTCTCCAATGTGTGAACGCTCCCCTCTCCATCCCCGGAGCAAAGTCTGGGTTGTCCACCAGCGGTGTGAGCGGTGACGGGAACGTGGTGAGGCCGTAAGGAATGTTAGTGGCATCCCACACCCGTAGGGGCACCCTCGTAATAAAGGAGGCGTAGAGGTTCTTGGGCCGATGAGGACGGCGTAGGAAGGGGATCTCCTGCAAAGGTCTCCCTGCCACCGCCTGGTCTTGGAAGAGCCAATGCTTATCGGACTCCCACCTACTCCATTCCACAAAATAACGTAACTGCGCCGCCTGGAAGTACTTGCGGAAATCGGGTATTCCTAAACCGCCCGCTTCAGGGGCCAGCAGCGAGAGAGTTCTGCGCATTCTAGGCTTCTTTCCCTGCCAGACAAAGCGCGAAACGTCTGCCTGTAGTTGCGGTATCCACCCGACCGTCGGTTGGAGCGGCAGGGCCCGAAAGAGATAAAGCACCTGGGGCAAGACCGTCATTTTGATAGCAGCTATTCTGCCCAGCCAGGAGAGGGTTCCACGGTTCCACCGGCCCAGTTCCTCTCTAATATTTGCACCTAGGGCTTGATAGTTGGCCGACACCATAGCTGATAAAGTAGGAGCAATCTGGATCCCCAGGTAGGGCACCGCGCCCGATGACCAAAGCATGGGAAACCTGTGTTGCAAATAGGTTCTAGTAGCCGGCTCGAGGGAGATATCTAAAGCCACCGACTTCCCCATATTCATTTTGAACCCCGCGACCGCGCCAAAGGAGTCCAGCTCCTCTATACACGCCGGGCGAGCCGTCCGGGGTCCGTCAATGGATATGATGACATCGTCAGCGTAAAGGCTGATAGTGTGCGTAAAACCTCCCACCTGAATTCCGGTCACCGCTGGATTGTCACGCACCCGTTGGGCGAACGGCTCCATATAAAGAGCAAAGAGCAGGGGCGAGAGCGGGCAACCCTGCCTGGTGCCGCGTTCGATGTCAAAGGTCGCAGAGGCAAACCCGTTAACACGGACCACTGCTGACGGTCGTTTGTAACAGTTAAGAATCATGGATCGGAACTTGTCCCCTATACCCGCTTTCACTAGAACCTGCTCCAGATAAGGCCAGTGCACCCGGTCAAATGCCTTCTCCGCGTCCACCGCCAGCATCATTCGCTCTCCCGGGATCCGGGAGGCCTTCTCCAAAAGGTGGACAATCTGTTTCGTATTGTCCACTGTCTGTCTCCCTGGGACAAAACCCGCTTGGTCTGGATCGATGAGACCGGGCAAGTGGAGAGCTAATCGGGCGGCCAAAATCCCCGTATACAACTTCAACTCTTTATTCAAAAGAGAGATCGGCCTGTAAGACCCACAGTGCTTCGGGTCCTTACCAGGCTTAGGGATAACCATGATAGAGGCCCGGAGAAGATCAGGTGGGATGGCTCCGGGGTCAGCAAAGGAATTGAAGAGGTGCGTAAGCACAGGGGCTAATGTCGTGCAAAATGTTTTATAATAGAGTGCGGTGTATCCATCCGGGCCAGGCGCTTTGCCATGTTTAAGTCTGGCAATAGCAGAAACCACCTCCTCTATCCGAATGTCTCTATCTAAATGTTCCGCCTGCAAAGGATCCAGTGAAGGCAGTGCAACCGAATCCAAGTAAGCAGCCATAGCCATCCCGTCCGGGGGCTCCCCTGTATAAAGGTCCTTGTAAAAGCCGCGGAAGACAGCCGCTATACGAGCGTCCTCTGTCTCCACCGTGCCCGCCTGGCCGGAGATCTCCTTAACCAGTTGGTTCTGATGTGTCACCCGGAGCCTGTGGGCTAGCAGTTTGCCACAGCGGTCTCCTCCAGTATAAAAAGTGTGACGCAGCCACAGTGCAGCATACTCAGCCCGGTCGAGATCCAGGGCTGCCAGGAGCTTCCTCGCTTCCTTGAGCTGCCTCCAAATCCTAGGAGCCCCCGTCCTACGATGTATCTGCTCAAGTTCTCTAACCCGATCCGTAAGTTCATCCCTCTTGGCCTGCCGCTCCTTATTGTCAGCCGAGGAGATCGCTAAAAATTCCCCTCGAATAACCGCCTTCAGTGCTGCCCACTGCGTGGCCCGGCTAGTGTCAGCGTTATCATTATGGGACTGGTATTCCCGAATCGCCTTCTCGATGCGGTCCACTACCTCTTTCCTATGTAACAGCGTGTCGCGGAGGCGCCACGTCCTGGGACGAGGAACTGCCGGAGGCATACACAACGTGGCCTCAACTGGGGCATGGTCCGAAAGGGAGATCACACCTATTTCTGACCCTGAGGCCAGCGCTCCCACCGGGGAGGTAACTAAAAGGTGGTCCAGCCTCGCATATGTCTTGTGCGCGTGGGAGTAGTACAAGTAGTCCCTATACGCGAGGTGCATGTGTCGCCACAGATCAAGGAGGTCTACCTCCTCTAACTGAGCCCTACGGTCAGCGGAGAATTCCCCCACCTGTGGGGAGCGTTGCGCCGACCTATCCAGTGCGGAATTAAAGACCATGTTGAAGTCTCCCCCGAGTATGATGCGTCTGTCCTGGGAAGAAGTAATGTCCTCAATTGCAGCCTGCACGAAACGATCTTGCCGTTCATTAGGGCTATATAGGGACCCGATCGTAAATGGGAGACCCCCTATCATTAAATTTAAAACATTGTGCATTGTCTACAAGTCGCTACATCAGCAAGCACCCCAATTTTTGAGAGACCATCTTGTTCCATACGCTCCCTCTCGAACACTCCGCTCAGCCAAACAGAACAACTTGGTAGTGCCTCGGACTAAGCTGGTCAACTGGGGAGACAGACGTTTCCTGGTTGCCGCCCCAAAATTATGGAACACTCTCCCGCAATCCATAAGATCCAGCCCAAACCTTATGTCCTTCAGAAAGAAACTGAAAACATGGTTATTTAACCTCTAAAAAGTTATCGAACCCACAGGAGAGCAAACAAATGTACAGCGCCGAGACGCCTGCGGGCAATTGTTCGCGCTTAACAAATGTTAAAAATAAATAAATAAATAAATATCATAAACCGATATGCTAGCAGCCTACCTTTCTGTTCGGTGAATTTGTGGAGGACTTCTCCCCTAAAGTGTCGGGCCACCAGTATCGCCACCCCGGCTGTTTTAGTGGTACAGGAGGAGGAGAACTGTGACGGGAACTTATGAGAGCGGAGTCTATGCGTGTCCTGCGGCAGCAAATGCATCTCCTGGAGAAGACAGATGTCCGCCTGGGTGTGTTCCAGAAGTGAAAGCACAGCCCGTCTCTTGACCGGATTATTCAGACCCCGGAAATTCAGGGTCACGACTTTACAAGTGTCAGGGGGCATGTGAAAAGGTGTAACAGAAAGCGTCAGGGACCCATATCAGTAGGGCAAAAAGGGCAGAGATACCGCATTGTAGTAGAGGCAACAAAGCAATGAACAAAGCGCAATCACGTGCGAAGCAAATATGTCCGGGCAAACTAAGAAGCATGCCTAGTGTCTGGAAATCTAATGACCACAATGTGTACTGGACAACCCTTCCCTCCCCTCCCCCACTCTCCAGCAAATCAAAGTCAAAGCCGTATTTGCAGCAGTGAAGTCCGAGCAAACATTGCCTGAATAACTAGGAACCCCATTGTGCACTGGACGGCCCTCCCCCCCCCCCCCACCAACTCCCGGATCCCACCCCCCTGCCCAACCCCCCCCTTCCCGGTCCCACCAAACCTCCCCCCCAACTACCCAACTGCCCCCAATCCCCACCCACAACTGGGACTGGCTCAACAACCCTGCCCCCCCCCCCCCGTCGGTCCCCCCAAAAACCCCCAGAACCCATTGTCCCAGTCTGGTCCTGAACAGACAAGCCTGTGGAAAGTCACAAAAGTGGACGTCCAGCCACCACGCACTTCCCCGTTCCCCCCCCGGACCCTCAAACCTGCATTACAGTCATGACGATGTCGATCTCCCCCCGGAGTTCACTCAAGCTGTCAGCGCCACGTCACTCGCTGCTGTGACATCGGCCCCATCTCGCGCTGCATCGTCCAAGTTCGCAGGTACAGTAGGCGAGTCTGGCCGCGTTGGGGAAGCAGAAGACCGCCGGCCAAGGATTGTCTGCCATCCATCTCTAGTGATGCGGCGCCGGCGAGGCGTGTGTGGTCCGTCGTCTGTAGCCGTGATCCCCAGCACCCCACACGTATCTTGAAGGGAGCGCAGCTGATGTAGAGTCCCATTCCACCGGAAGATAAGGTGGAAAGGATGTCCCCAGGAGTACTGAGTGCCATGTTCCCGAGAAAGTCAGTCGCAATTTTAAAGGCCTTGCATTTCTGCAGGGTGGTTGCTGCCAGTTCCTGGTAGAGAGCCACCCGGTGACCCCGAAATTCCACGGTTGGCCTCCTCCATGCCTCGCGAAGTATTCGCTCCTTCAGGGGATAGTCCGGCAGGAAGGCCAGAATGTCGGGAGGAGGCGCCGAGGACCTGCGCTGCAAGCCCACTCTGTGTGCTCTATCGATCCGGATAGGAAATTCGGCAGATTCACCCAGCACCTCTCTGAATAAATCCCCTAGGTACGCAGCCACGTCTTCTCCTTCTTCCCGGGAAGGAACTACCCGGACACGGATGTTGTTCCTCCGGGAGCGGTTTTCAAGGTCCTCGGCGTGCGACTGAAGATCAAGATGCTGGTCCCGTAGCTGGATAAGTTTCTGCTGTAATCGTGTGATCTCTTCGTCCCTGGCATGGCCAGCGTCCTCCACCGTGGTCACTCTATCTCCCAGTCCATCAACCTCCCTTCGTATCTCTCGGACCTCACCTGCCACTTCCTGCTTGAGCGTTTGGAAATCTTCCCGCAATGAACTGAAGAGGGATTCAAGGAAGGATCTCGTGACCGGTGGCTCCCCTCCACTCGCCCCCTGGGAGCCACCCGGGTGGCTTGGAGACGGCTGTCCCCGATCTTGTCTCGCATTGCTCCTGCCCAACATGTCAGGCAGGGTGCGTTCCCCCTTCTTGGACCCTCTGTTGCTCGCCATTTTGTCTGCTAGGGTGCCTTCTCGAACGCTCGGTGGGGCTTCGTTCCAACCACTGGTATACGCCTCAAGCCGAGCCGTCGCTCCCCCACACCTCACCACCAATGAACCAGTGGAGTAGCCCGCACTCTCAACAGACCTCTTCCGATGAATTATGTAGCGGGCTGTGATCTGATCACTCCGGGGACTGGATTCCCACCTGGGTCTCCAGGCCCGACCGGCCTAGTCCTGTTCTCTCTTCCACCACGGCTAGCACTACAGGCGCGATCTCCAGGTCTCCCGCTCCTCGGGGGGTTCTCCTCGAGCCGGCCCGGTATAGCCTTCCCCGTAATGTCAGCAGGGGGGACCGTGCCTAGTGTCCAGCGTGCCACCGCACCACTGCCAAGTCCGTGTGGGCGGCACCTCACCAAGCGCCTCGACCCCTGCCTCTCCGAAGCGATGCTGGCCCAGGGGTCGGTGTCGGAGGAAGGGCCGGCCTCAGGAGTACACAGGCAGCCGAGCCCCTCCGCAGCCGGCAGCTAGAGCACCCAACCTCTGCTCCTCCGGGGCTCCAGGAGAGGCAGGCCGCAGCCTCGGCTTCACGTGGGGGACCTCCCCCAGCGGCATCACCAAGCTCCTCGACCCCCCGCGGGGCACCCGCAGATCCGGGGGTGTAGCCTCGCACCCAGGGGGCCCCCGCTGATGGGCCGATGGGCAATCACCACTCCCGTCGTCCTCCGGCGTCTCCGAGGTCCGGGGGCACAGGCCAAAGCCACGGCCTTGCGTAACGTCCGGCCCCGAGGCTCGCCCCTCCGTCCCCCTGCCTCCGGGGACCAAGCGACTCAGGCCCTCGGGAATCGCTGCAGGGTGGGGTGAGAATGTCCGGGAACGGGGGGAGGGAAACGGCAGCCCCGCTGCGGACACCAAGGCGGACGTCCGGTAGAAGCAAGCTCCGGCTCCACCTCCGGTCCGAGCCCCGGGCCGCTCCCGTTCCCAGCAATGGTTCCGAGTCCGGGACAGTTCAGCCACAGATACAGGCGGTCGCGTCCCCCTTGGCAGCCACACCGGCGTCCTACTCCGTCGCCACGCCTAATGCAGCGTCCCGGGGGGGAGATCAGTGCAATACCAGCAGGTTAAGGGCCCAGGGCCGGCGGAGCTCACAACGAGTGCGACCACTCAGCCCGCCATCTTGGCCACGCCCCCCATTATGTTTTTTAGAGAACAAAATAACTATGTACGTAAACAAATGTATTTATAATCTGATCTGTATCGCTTTATGAAGAAGTGGTGTAGCTGCTAGTTATTTAAAGAATCTAGGCCCATATTTACAAGGCTCTTGCGCTGCCGTTGCATTACCTTTTGTGGCGCAATAGGGGCACAAACCACGAATTCATATTTATGAAGCCACACAAAGCCACTTTATGTGACTTCGAATGGCCTCATAAATATGGAGTAAGGCAAAGCCACGCAAATTACAGTCCTGCCTTATTCTGCACTAGGGAGGTCTGCCACGGTGTTGCTGTTGGGGTTTCCACACAACACCCATAGATTTTTACTCAACTCCAGATTTACAAAACCTTGCATCAAAACCTGACACCTCCCCAAGGGAGGCGTATCGAGGAGAAATATCACTATTTCTCCTAGTTATTACGTCTTTCTATGTGTGCTTCAGAATGCAGCACATAGAAATAGGAAAAAGACTACCAGGATTGTTTATGTGCATGAAAGTGCCTATTCCTGCACAAAAACAAGCCTGCTTGCAACGCAGACATACTTGCACCATGGTGCAAGGGTTCCTGCATTGGTGCTAGGCGGTCGAAATGGCGACAGTGCAGTAGGAAAGGGCAGGATTGCGCTGTATCCCATATATATGGCACTTTCCTGTCCTTTTGACTTTGACGCAAGACAGTTCAGCAGGGTGACTGGGTGCAATTCCCTGCACCAACATATCATAAATCTGCCCTTTAGTGTTGGGGATTAGATGGGAAGAGGATAATTTGGAAGAAAATTAAATTAGGAAAAGGGGCCTCAAATAGCTGTCCCAGAGTTTGCAAGTTTGTGTGTGCCTAGTAGTTGTGAGAAAAACTTGGCATAGGTTGACTGTGCCATAAAAAGGTATAGCTATATGGGATTCTAGAGCCTGATTGTAACTGATAACCATGTGAATAGACCACAAGTGCCTTAAATCTAGTTTTCTTTTAAATATGGAGGTTCAAATATGCTATGTGTTGGATTAAATATTTATATTAATTTCTTAGAGACTGTGGACTAATGGAAAGTTCCACTACCTTTGATAACCTTTTGCCAATAGCTTATTGGTCTACAAGCTTTCTAAAATTGCCAGATAAATTAAAACCATGATGCTTCGAAATTGTGAAAAAAATAGCCAGGGACTGTGAGGGGCAAGGCTTAAAAAAGAATTAAAAATGTTGTTATAACCATGTTGATGACATTACATTTTCCTTGAAATCGAACGGTAGTGTATTCCATTTTTGTAGGCTGGAAGTCATGGTAGCAAGCTACATAGTTAAGCTGACTCTTTTCAATGACGGTTACAGAGATTTCGACCCAAAGTTTGTAGCTGATGATACATAGCTTGTATCAACATGTTATAACTTTCCATTATACAGGATTTGAGCTTTATTTTTATTTTTATAGGATGTCCTGAAGCAGCACCAAACTCTTAGGTCGTGCTTGACAGATGGGAGTGTGAATATGAGATTGGATGGAACCATCGCTACAGCTCAGCATAAGCTGCAATTTTACAAACAACACCATCAAGAAACAGTTGGTGTACACCAGCATACGAATTGAGATGCTTTATGTAAAGTTTAAAATGTTCTGAATATAGAGCATATAACTATAGTGAGCAAGGGCAGCCCTGACGGGTGCCTGTTGTGATGGAAATAATCTGCCATAAAGTACCCATTCAGATCGTTTTAGCCCTCACTTGTTCATACAGAGCTTTAATCCAGCTAATCAACCTAGGGCCAAAGCTGATATCACTCTGGCCTGGCCAAAGGAATGGCCAGGAGATCCTGTTGAATGCCCTTTTGGCATCCAGCAGGATCATCCCACCTGGGAAGCCTCGTACATATGCTATCACAAATATGGATGCCGCCCAATTAGGGATGGGGTCCCCGGCCCTCTTAAGGCTTAAGTGGAGAGCCATGTCCCTCCTCCTCCTGATTACTGTATGGTCCAAGGGGATGGGGTCCCTGGGGCCTACTTTGGCTCGAGGAGGAGGTCAATGTGAACCCGCTCTCCTGGCAGGGAGCAGGCTGCCTGTGGGGGGAGGATTTGACACAGGGCCTGGCCACAAGCCCGGCCCTGCGGCCAACCCCATCGCTCTCAGGGGTTGGCTGCCCGCTGGGGGTTGAAAGCAGGGCCTGTGCATGGTGGTGGACGTAGGTTTACATATGGTATTAAACTGTTACTTTACGTAAAAGAAAACTTAGAAATTCACTGAAAAACCAAAGGTTAAAGTAACATCATATTTAGATGGAAATTTCAGTGACTTCAGTTTTAACTAACAAAAACACTGAAATTCACCAGTTAGTCATTGTACTCTCTAGAGTGCACAGTTCAAAAGGTCCTTCTGCTGATCAACAGAAGAGATCTTTATAGGCTAGTTAATTGGTGAAAGCCCTTCTGAAAATAAGTAAATACATGGGTGGTGACAGCAATAAAAGAAACAACATACGTCAGGATTAACTCGCTCTTCTTTAAACATTGCAGAATGCACCTTATTTAACCTTGGGAAGAAGTTTACTGTGTGCTGATAGTGGTGTGGCATTTGTCTGTTACACTACACACAAGACTATAATCAAACAGCCAGAGTACTGTAAAACTAATAGATTTAAATGCGCTACAAAAAGTGACAGTCTATGCTGAACTGATCTATTTTCAGTTTCTACCCTTCTACATTTTACAGACATTAATTTTTATTTTGGCTCTAAACCGGAGGGATGGCAGAAACATTACAGCAAAAAGTGATTTGACTAAATATGTTGCTCTTGTTAGTACTTTCTGACTATAATGACCACAGTATTCAGCTATATCAATATGCTGAAAGTTTGCGTTTTCATTTAACAACCCTGATCAGGCTGGGAGTTGTGTTCCTGGTTCACATGAGTTGATCTACTTGAACTAACACACCTGGATTTGTCCCAATCCCACCCCAAGGTCTTCCGAAAGCTTTACATGAGCACCAGAAAATGTCATTTATTTAAAAAAAAAAGAAAGAAAAAAAGAAATTAGGCTATTTTCCAAAACCGCAGGATGTTGAGACAATGCCGGGATTTGAAGCTGGTTTCCCAGTTTTAAGGTGGGTAGCTGAACCTACATAGCCACATATGCAGTGATTTATATATGAAAAGCCCAAGTTGAAGTACTGCATTTTGTTGGCATGCAGTCATCTGGTAATATGAAATCATTTTGCCATTACATCCTTGTGAAGTGTTTACTGTAACCAAAGCAGAATTGGGCATTGTTTTCGTCTTGTAAAAACACATACCTTATGTTTCATTATTTTCAAATGTGCGTGGCAAACATACTAGACCATTGTGCTTTATTCAAGCATTGTTGTGCTTCCTGCAGCATTTATTTATTTTGTAGCAGTAATCTGCATTTATAATCAAATGAGTTTCATATTTTCGTAATGTATTGGTATTTATATAGCGACTTCCATACCCTTGCAAAGCCGAAGTGCTTTCTCCATTACTAAGGAAGTAGCTACTTCATAAATATGATTTAGAAAGTGCAATGTAGCTCTGATAAGGTCCCTTAAGGACTCCGATTTTCATCAGCTTCTTCTGTGCATGTCTGGGGCATGATTAAAATTGTGTTTTGTTAATGCTGGGCCTATCTTGAAAATATGTGTGATGTGTGTGTGGTTTTAAGGTAGGGTAGAGTAGTTGCATAAGGCTGTAACATCACCATAAGCATAGTTGTCGAAGAAGGTGTGAGAAGTAAACTGAGCAACTGAGCTGCCCAAGCAGGTACTTACCCTCTTAACATTAATATATGTGTATGTTACCGTTGATGGTCCCTGTATAATCAAGAGTTAACACACCACTTCAGGACTCATCTGGAATTCTGATCCAACCTGTGACAGCATTGCCATTACACTGTACTGCATTGATGGACCAGCCTGAAGCCTTTTGATCTACCTCACTGTGCTGTGAATTTCCCTGTGAACGATACCACATGCGTTGAAAATTATTCTTTTTTGTGACAGGCAGTCAGTGCAGGTCGCTTTCTATCTTAAGTGGAGTTTAATTATGTTCTTTGTAAACCAAGTATAGAGTCTGTTGGAATCAGTTTATATGTGGAGGCACCAGGGCTATTGGGACCTCGGCACTGTGGGGGTAGCATAGGTAGAAGACCATTTGTAAAATTCTAATACTGTTGAAGGTGCATTATTAGAACATCGTTGGTCTGTCCTTTCAGTTAGAGGTTGGATTCCAGTTTATTTACTCTGTTGATGCAGCTAGAGGAGTTCCAGGATCATAAGCAAGTTTGAGGATAGACATCAATTTTACAGAATTTAAAATTTCAGTTTTAGAAAGATTAAGTTTCAGATTTTTTTAGCATCCAGTTGCCTGTAGGTATTTGTATAAACCTAAACTCTCAAGGACTGTCAATTCTTTCAGTTTAAGGACACTCTGGGTGTCATCATCATACTTGTAACAAGTATGTTCAATATAGTTTAGAGACTCAAAGAGTGACGTTGAGTAGATGTTCACAAGGAAAGGGGTGATCATCAATGACTGATTGGGAACTCAAGGCAGCCCTGGCAATTTTATCAGGCCGGCCTCCACCCCTGGGGATGAAGGGTCAAGCGTGAAGCACTGCTCTTAACAAAACTGGTTCCAAAAATCGCTTCTAAAACCCTCCGCCTCCAGAACGAGAGGCGCGTCGACGCTTGTAGACCTCCGAATCCTGGTCTATAGATATCAGCGTGTTTCCAACAAAAGGAATATCAACGCCGTGTCGTTTGGCAAAGTATTTTTATTCAGTCAGCTGAAAAAGTCAGACGTGTTTAGCCTGCCCAGCAGGCTTGCTCACCGACAATTTTAAACTGTGCATTACTTCTGTGTTACAGACAAACTACCACAATGAAAACTGAAGACATACTTGTAGTTCAAGCACTAACTCCATTGGTATTGCCTGTTTTTCAATTCAGTTGTACACGATAACACTTTATCACATACAATTTCACTTAATTGGATAACTGAAAACACAGTGTTTAAAAGCATCCTACTGGCATCTTTTGAGCAACCTGTTATCGAGTATTGTTCCAAACTCTGCAACATAATCCTGGGTGCGAGTCCAGCGACCTCAATGAATATCATTGCTTACCTTTGCGTATTACGCGCTTACTTGCCAATGCTAAAAAAGTGTGTCTATCGCATATATATATAGGAATCACCAAACTGCCCCCAGCTTTTGAAGGGTCACTCGACGTCGCTCGTCCCAAACTGGCCTGTCATTGCTTCTCTCCCCGTGCTCCAAACTTTAATTAGTAGATTTCCCCGACGGGTTTCGAGGCAGTCACGCCTCTTCCTCATGGGGATTGCTTGTACAAACGGCATCACAGGCTCACTTCACTTTTCGGCACCTTTTATTTCTACTCTTCCCCCCAGAAGCTTGGCTCAGTGCAATTTCTTTAGGGTGCATCATGGGAAGTGTAGTTGCTTAATGTGAGTCAACAATTATTTCCTTTAGTAGGTCCGATGTACTTTCGTAAAATTGCAGCTTTTCGATTTCATTAGTAGGATGTGGAATGCTGTAGGAGAACACTATAACGCAAACTGAACGACGCGATGAACGGATTGAAGCATGTTCACCCCACAACCTCTCGGTGAGTATGAGATGGTGCCCCTTCCAGTACGGGTCCGCCCTGCAACCAATGAATCACCAAACTGCCCCCACCTTCTGAAGGGTCACTCGACGTCGCTCGCACCAAACTGGCCTGTCATTTCTGCTCTCCCCGTACTCCAACCTTTGAATAGTAGATTTCCCTAATGCATTTCGAGGCTGTCACACCTCTTCCTCAAGGGAATTGCTTTTTGCAAATGGCATCACAGACTCACTTCACTTTTCTGCATCTTTTATTTCTACTCTGCCCCCCCAGAAGCTTGGCTCAGTGCACGTCGGGTGACCCTTCAAAAGCTGGGGGCAGTTTGGTGATTTTACTTATAACTTTGGCGTTGTTTGATGAAACTTCATGGAATTTTCCAAACTAATTCATTGTTCATATCAGCTTCTAAGTTTGGGGGTGATTCATCAAGGGGGGACCAAGAAAAAAGGGCGGTCCTAAAACTTGTTTTTTCCATGTTAATTTCCATAGGAAACTTTAGACAATGCTACAGGTCGAACGGGTGCACGGAATTACCCCAAATTGGGCAGGGAGAAGGGTCTTGGTCTAGAAAGCACTCTTTTGTTTATTTGATTTAAATCCGTTTAGTAGTTTTTAAGAAATATCAAATTTACAGATATCGATATTTGGGAATTCTGCCATCTGATTGGCTGAGGCGTTACAATCACAAGCTTGCTGCTCATTGGCTGCGAGCGGTGCAAGTGGTTGCAACTAGGAAGTGTTGGCCGCCATTTTGTGATTCTGTTGGAGTGAGTAAGGGGAAAAAAGGGGAAAAAAAGTAGGAAACAGAAGGGTAGGAGCACTGTAACCTCTGTGGGGTGTTTAGGGTGTGCTATAGACTGGGTGCGAAGCAAAGTATTCACCCCTACCAATGTGAAAGGGCTGGGCTACAGAAATTTAGTGAGGTATTACGTAGAGTCTGATGCTGCTAAGGTGAGCTGCTGCGGGACTGGGGGATTAAAGCGTGAGCCCAAACTGTGTGTCTGATGCTGTGAAGTCATGTGCCCTGGCCGCTGCACTACAGCTGTGGAACGAGTGTCAGCATGTGTTTATACCTACTAGGACGAAGTACTGCCCATACTGATCTGAAAGTCCTGGCGTACGGAAAATATGTGAGGTATTGTCTAGAGTTTCATGCTGCTAAGCTGAGGTGCTGCTGGACTCGGGGATGAAAGCGTCTGTGGAAAAAGTGTCAGCATGTGTTTATACCTACTAGGACGAAGTACTAACCCGTACTGGCCTGAAAGGCCTGTGGTACAGAAAATATGTGAGGTATTGTCTAGAGTCTCATGCTGCTAAGCTGAGGTGCTGCCGGACTCTGAGATGAAAGCATGAGTCCAAACTGTGTGTCATATGATGTGAATTCATGTGCTCCGGCCACTGTGCCACATCTGTCCAAGTAGTGTGAACATGTAGTTATACCTACTCGGAGGAACTTTTTTTTCGAACATTGTAACTTGTGTATGGTGCTTAGGGGGTGTTATACAGGGAGTGCGAAGGTAAATATGAGCGTATCAAATCAATTCGATATTTGTAAAGTGCAAAATACTCACTCCTACAGGTCTGATGGCATTGGGGGCATAAGCTGAGCTGCTGACGGACTCGGGGATAAAGCCGTTGAACTACTGACCCCTAATGGTCTGAAAGTGTGGGGTACAGAAATTAAGTGAGGTATTGTCTAGAGGGTCATGCTGCTAAATTGAGCTGCTGCTGGACTCGGGGATGAACCCGTGAGCCCAAACTCTGTGTGCTATGCTGTGAAGTCATGTGCTCTGGGCGCTGTGCCACACCTGTCCAACTTGTATATGGTGCTTAGGTGGGGTTGTACAGGGAGTGCAAAAGTAAATCTATATGGTATTTGTAAAGCGCAAACTACTCATCCCTATGGATGAGTAGAGCCGGTGATCAAAGCGAGAGCTCTCTGCTGCAAAGTCAGATGGTCTGGCCGCTGCACCACAGCTGTGTGGAGAATACATTTTGGCGAGGGTCCAGGAGTTGTCTTTACCTGGCCCTAAAATAGCGGGCCTAAGTTGGAAGTTATAGGGTGGCTCTAAAAAGAGCCCTTGTGTTCATTAGTTGGAGCCACATATAAGTGCTAATGCGATGCACAGCTTCAAGTTATTCAGGAAAATTCGATTTCCCTGATCTGTGAAGTGTACTCCATCACTTCTGTAGATATCAACCATATCAAAATGTATGTTGTTGTTGTAGATAGACTCCATTTTGTGGTCTCTGAGGTATGCAGACACAGCTTTGTTGACTTTCTTCCTAGATTTTTCAATCTGAGGACAAAATTGTTTTGACCATTTCCGCTTCTGTCTTTGGCATATATTGGCATATACAAAGACAGTTTGAGGCAAAAGTAACATCAATTGTCGAAAGGTGTCCTTCATAAGCATTTCCAAACCTACCTCAGTCAATGCACCTAGGTCGTTTCCACCACAGTGCACAATCATGAAGTCAGGGTGTTGGAGATGCAAACAGGTTTTAACCAAAGGCAACAATGTGTGCCACTTCAATCCTCTCTGTGCAAACCATGCAATGTCAACATTTTGTAAACCTAGGTCTAAGTCAATTCGTCTCTATTCTGCATACCTCTTGCACCAGAAAATATAGCTATGTCCTATGATCCACACTAGCATTTTGAAGGTATGCCTGGAAGGTATGGCAAGATGTCTGTAGCTCATGCATTTCCTTCGTAGAATAATAGATATGTTTAAAGATGGGGAACTATTTTTTTTTGCCATACAAAACGATACCTGAATGGGAGATGAAAAGTATTGTTTTTTAAAAGTGGGTTGCACATACGTTTTGTGGAAAAGCATCTTTGTGATTAGTTAAGAAAAAGCAGTTTGAACGTGGAGTATATATTATAGGAGAAAATTTGCTCAACTCAACCACACCTGCTACTTGCATTTGGAAGGCACTGTTCGATCGTAAAACAATCGTGAATTTTTAACCTGCACGTGCCGTTAAATGTTTGAGAAAATGTTGCAAAAATATATCGTTAGGTTTAAAAAAATTGATGAACTTTTAACCTGCACGTGTTGTAGGATGTTCTAGAAAGTGTGTTGATAGAGTACGTTGCACTGCTGACTTCTATATGTCATTGAATATGAAAAAAACTGTTTTTATGGAAAATTTAAAAGAAACTAACAGAGAGACGTTTTGAAACGTAAAAGAATTAAGGAAGTATTCTAATTTGTTCTTTACATGTATTTATGTGTGGAGGAACACAATTATAGAAACAACAGCACCAGGAAAAGGAAGAAGCAGGGAGTGGGGAGACGGGGGAAGGCGGGCACAGTGGCACACATGCACAATCAAGTACAGCACAAGTATAGACAAACAATGGGCAAAATGAAACGGATGTATGATGACACATCTCAAACTGTAACACCACATGCCTTCACATCGCATTTTTTTGATCGCATGTGCCTTCACCTTGCAAGTAATTGTAACGCACCCAATCACGTCGCATCCCAATTGCAAAGCATGTAAAACACATTTACACCGCATACAAACACCCCACATGGTTCTAAATCACATTTTTTTACCCCAGTGCGCATTCCCCCTGTTCCTAAGGCCTAAACTACACACTACAACACCCTAAAGCCTAAAAGTGCATCATTAACAACCCTTAACCCTAAGCCCTAACTCTAAACCTTAAAACACTACCGCACACGCCCCTTAACCCTAATCCTAATGCCTAAAACAGTACCAGATCCTACCCTTAACCTTAAGCCCTAAAAGCCCTAGCCCAAATGTCTAAAACACACCCATATCCGACCCTAAGCCCTAAAACCCTAACCCAAATGTCTAAAACAGTACCATATCCGACCCTCAACCCTAAACGCTAAAAGCCCTAACCCTAAAAGCTAAAACACGACCATATCCGACCCTAAGCCCTAAAAGCCCAACCCCCTAAAAACACAACCATATACTACTACTAACCCTAATCCCTAAAGCCTAACCCCCCCCCCACTCCAATACCTAAAAGCCTAAAACACCTCGGGTACATCCATCGTCCTTTGTCTTCCGTGTCCGTTGTAAGCGCCCGCGATGTAATGGAGCCTTCGATGTAATGGGGGGCGTAGTGAATGCATGCGCTGTATCGTTGCGTGCGTTGTGACGGCACGCGACGTAAACGCATGCATTGTGACGCATGCGCTGCGATGATTGTTCCCCAATGAAACACACCAACAAGGAGCATAAGTCATACAACCCACCAACATCAAACCACTGAAAGAGCATAGAAGTGAAAACCACGCTGCATTCATACAGGATGTGTACAAAGGCCAGTTGTGGGTGTTGTGGGATGTCTGCAACTGTAGTCATCATGGATGAGATGCCCAGCACGTGGCACATGGGCGGGTTCACTGTGTGTTACATTGCCAAACAGGTGCTCCTCCCTCTCACGAGCCCCCACACTTTTGTACGGTGCGCTGTTGCATCCCGTGCACTCGTACGGCAGAGCATTGTAATGCCTATTCTGGCATGTCCTGCGGCCCTCCAACTACACCTTGAGAGTGCCATTTGGTGGTGGTGCATGCCACTTTAAAACATCATCTGCTGCGGCCCTTGTGGCTGGCCACACCAGAACACAGAGACACACTTACCGCACTTCCTTCACATGGACATGTCCGAGAAACCCCTTTTCCCTTGCCGGATATGCACACCCCTGCGTTGACCTGTGTACCCTGGACCAGCACATGCCACTTGTGCATGCAGGAGGATGTGTGTGTAGCTACATGTCCAGGGTCACTGCCAATGCTGAGGTGACATGATAACATCTCCTGAAGACAGTACACTGTGATGTTGCAGTGCCTGTGCCCATCATGCTAACACAATGACCACACGGACACACTTGCTCAGATGCGGGTTTGTGGGGCGTTGGCGGTCCTGGGGTTTTTTGCGATGAGTCTTGTGGCCCTCATGGGTATCCCTGTATCATGCACATTGACTCTATGGCATCTGTGTGTGTTCTGCTGTGGCTCTTGGCTATGTTTCCTTTTATACTGCAGGTAGTCATCCTGCTTAACACCAGCAGAAAGCAGGTGTCAAATCCCTGATGGTAATGTGGGTTATCGCCGGAATTTCTTTCGCATTGCAGTTATTGTGAAAGTTGTGATATGATTTTTTCATGTGCCGAACAATATACGAACTGACCAGTGTTTCCCGTCAAGAGCCAACACCTGACCCACTATTCCTAATCAATATAAGTACAATGATATTTTTTCATTGATGTTGTGTGTACACTGGAAGTGCAGGCACTACCTCAGTGCAATTCAATACAGGATTTCAGTATTAATAATAAATTGCAAACGTGCACGTCGTGTCTTTTTGCACGGGAAAGACTACTTTGCATTTCATTATCAGCACTTTAATGCAACTAAAGTTGAGTTAAATCTAACGTAGTATTCAGAAGTTGGTGCAAACTGCAGAGATCACCAGTATTCCCGCGATAAGTGCCACAAAATTTAACACCATGGTGGATACCAGCAAATAACAGTAATAAGAACAACAAAGCAGCAGTTAAGAAAACAACCAAAAAGGTTACCACATTTTTTTTGTCAAACTTTCTTTTTTTATAAACATATATAAACCATAAACTATTTTCAAATTTTATTTTTTATTGATATATATATATATATATATACATATATATATATATATATATATATATATATCAACAGCCATGAGTCACAAAGGTAACTTACGAACGACCACTCCAATCAAGCTGTTTTCAGTTTCTTTTAATGGAGACACCATAGCATGCATGACGCGTTTCGCCTTCCATCAGGCTTATTCATATGCAGCATTTACAAGGGATGGGTTTGTTTGCTTCTAATATAATGTAGCTCTAAACATTAAAGAGGGACTAGTGCCCAACAGTTCAAATTTAAGGTGACAGCAAGGTTTTCATAATTCCTTCTTCAAAGCGCAGTGTCAGTGAGTACTCAATATTTGCTTTTAGGACAGTTCCATTGGAATTAATAGTATTCCATCATACCTGTGACCCGACACTGTTCACTGGTTTTCCGCTGTGTCAATCGAACCACAGTGCCCAGAATGCACCCTTGCTGCTTCTCTTCGTGAGTACTGGCCTCCAATGTTGTCCGAATTATTTCCTTGAATCAGCCCGCAGCCTTATACCAAATGCCTTTGTAAGGGAAAGTTTCATGTGTGGCTAGTATTCCCCGGCAGCGGCGTATTTCAAAGATAATCCCGCTACCATCCGCATTTCGTTTGTTTTACAATTCGTCTTCGAGAAGAACACACTCCTCAGCATGACGGGCTCGGAGATAATCTCCTTCGCCAATTCTGGCTGTGTCCGTATTCATCCCTCCAGTCGAGGCGGACCCCTCATTGAGGCCACTTCCATTCTTCTGCAGTAGAGTTTACTACACAGCCGGTGTAAAAGGGTTTAACCCACCAATCAGAATATAAGATCCTTCAGTATTGCCCGGCGGTGTCGCCTCTTGAACCCACAAGATATTTAACTAATGAAGAGGCAGGCGCTGGAGACTGGAAGGCAGGAAACAGGGTTTTATTCTCTCCGGAGGAGAACACAGCAAAACAGACAGCAGGTATCGTTCTGGGGTGCTCTACCCGCATCTCTGAGGCCTGGCCTCTTATACACAAGTTAATCACTTTATTGCATGAAACACATTCTCGTTAATACTTTGATGTACGAAAGGACATCCTCGGAATCTCCCCTCTAGGTCCGTTCCCACACATAGTTACAGTTGAAGTCCCTACCCCGGTCACAACAGGTGGTGATCATCGCGCAGTTGGATATTCTGCCGATTCACGGAATGTGTGGGGTTCGATCGGATCTCGTAGGGTGGGGGCTTTGATCGACCCGAGGGTCCTTTAATGGGAGGAAGCTTCCTACTGTACTGGGGGTAATAAATAGTATCCGCAGAGCCAGATGGTGGCCTGGGAACGGGGAAGACAAACGGGCACACAGGAAAAGGGGTTTGCATCAAAAGGACCTGGGACCATGAAAGGAATGAAGGGAGGTGTCGTGCCGGGAACAGGATGGGATTCCGAGGCAGAGCTGCGCTGAAGAGGGGTTTATGACCCGAGACATGTGAGAGCGAGGGGGTTGCCAGCATGCGGGGGATGCCCGTGAGGCTAGGAGAGGGAGAGGGACGCGCTGGTTATCAGAAAAGGGCAGGGAAGCCATGGTGTTCAAAATGGCGGCTGTTCACGTGCATGAAAAGGGTTCGAGAAGAGCAAGAGGGCGCCGATAATGTTGACGGTTTCAGCCTAACTTTCAACAGTCCTCCCTTTTCAACATATCTAGCCAACTTGCTTACTCAATGTCAATTTTCATCAAATTCCTAACCTCTGTATCGTATAATGCTCTCTTGTGTTCGCTTCCAAAGTCCACAGTTTTGGGGAAAACACAACTTGCACATAAAGAACACAGAGGTGGCAGACATTGAATTCCTAAGCATAGACCACATATTACAACTACAGGAATCAGGATAATGGTGAGCAGTCTCCAGCCCCAGTTCTTAACGGAGTCCCAGAACCAACCACCAAGCGACCATTCTTCTTGTTCTTGGTGGACTTCCGAAGAGAGTCTGTGAAGATGTTCAATGGCCTTGTACACTGAGGGTGAGTTGTCCGGTATGTATGTACAACAGCTGGACCCAATAATGTGGCATGCTCCTCCACGGTCCGCCAGAACCACATCTAGAACAAGGCGGTTCTGGAGAGCCACCAGACGGACCGCTTGGAGCTCGGCAGTGTTGTTAGCAAAGATACCAGCTGTGATGTTCATGGTGGTCTCGACTGCCTGAGTCAGGTGTCGGATGGCACGGCTGTTTGCCATCGGGCCCCAGAGGGGGACGAGTCCTTTCATAGCATCGAGGAACTGTGCTCCTGTTGAGTCGGCTTGCTCAATGTCTTTGGCTCGTTTTTGTCTATGGTGATTCGCTGGGGCCACATAAGTCGGAGGAAGGATGAAGGAGATGAAACAAGTGCCCCCCCAGCCTTTGGGGAGCCAGGTGTAGGCCTTGGTGCCGCAGACGAAATACATGTTTGGTGATGACACAAAGGACGGTGGATCTGTGGAATCCAAAGTTCTGGTAAAGCGGCAAGCGCTGCGGCCCACCAGCTGTGTCCCTAGTCCTTCTACACACATGTGGCCTGTGACGTTGATGACCGACAAGGCCACAGTCAGAGTGGCAGCCGTTCGTTTCCGCAGATAGGAGAAGGTGGGTCTGGTTGGATCGTTGAACACCTGCATTTCGATCCGCTCTTTAGCCGGGATGTCCATTTGGATTGAATCGTTGGAGGTCTGCGGGCAGAAGTGTATCTTCGTTTTGTTTCGCCGGGCCCCGTGGGAGAAATGCGTTACGGTTCTGCCGGAGGTGGCATTGTCCTTATAGCTTTCTTGCAGGAGGATCAGCCAAGCAAGGCAGGAGCCGTGAACAGAGAAGGGTGAAGGGATGAATGGTATTGAATGTCCAGTAGCATGGGGTAGCAACCCACTGATCCAGCAGTTGGTGACATTGGTGGCAAGATTGTGTTGGTGAAGCAGCTGCACGAAAGAGTTATTCCAAAATTCTTTTCGCCTCTCTCTTAGTTGAGGAGAGAGTGAAATCAGATAATGTTCCTTCATGGTGGTAGGCTGAGCAGTGGTTAGGAATGTTTCATGAGCAGGTGCATGTTCTTCCATAATCCAGAGCGTGGTCATGAGGAGAAAGCAGAAGAGGATTGCGATAAAGAGTGCAATTGTCTTTGAGCTATGCAGTCTGTCTGTTCTCGGATCTCTGCAGCGGGTATTTCCTGTTGTCTCCATCGTCTTCTTATTTGGCGCTTCCATCATCTTCTTATCTGGCGCTTCCATCATCTTCGTTTTCAAGGTGCTCGGTAGTGGGCAGAACCACAGACTTAGTTTAGCTTCTCTCCAGGTAACCCTTGGTAGTGTTGGGTCACCGTTCTGAGACCCTTTAACCTAGTCAGTGGCCTACTTAGCCGAAGCTCCCTCCTTTCGATGCAGGAAATACCCTTCTCGAGATGGCACAGTGGGATCAGAATGTTTTGAAAGTTCAAGTGTCTCTGTGTCGGGATAGCAGTTCAATGATGGTCGGTCTTTGTTCAGGAGCTCCTCTTGGGTACTGACGTTGTCTGCTGTGGCCAGGGCTGAGGAGACCTTTTTGCAGTGATGGGCGTGCAGCCAGTGCTTCTTCCCCTCCACTCGAAGAGCTGTCCGAGTGGTGATCAACACTTGCCAGGGGCCCGTCCACCGGGGTTCCAAACTCTTCGATCGCTGAAAATTCCGGATCAGCACGAAGTCCCCAGGCTGGATGGTGTGGCCCGGACCCCTGGAAGCATCGGGGATGGCCTGCTGCACCTGCTGATGAATGACAGACAGAGTTTCAGTCAATTTATACAGATAATCAGACATTAGGACGTCCGGGACGTCATGAATGGAGGTTGGTTTTGGGGCAGACCAGACACTCATGGGTCGACCGAAGACAACTTCATAAGGAGTTAAGTGATGTCGGGTGGGGGTAGAGTGCATCGATAGTAATGCCAGTGGGAGGGCGTCTGGCCATTTCAGACCCGTGGTAGCCACTATCTTGGCCAGTTTAAGTTTTAGTGTGGCATTGTGTCGCTCAACAAGTCCAGCAGATTGGGGGTGGAAGACTGCGTGGAATTTCTGTTTAATACCCAACCCCTTTAAGATGAGCTGGATAACTTCGGCTATGAAGTGGGGGCCATTATCACTCCATAGAATACGACAGAGGCCGTAACGGGGAAAAAATTCCTTTAACAGTACCTTTGCAGTGGCCATAGCGGTGTTGTCACGGGTTGGATATGCTTCCACCCACTTGCTAAATGCGCACACCACAACAAGTACATATTTTAGGCCTTGGCACCTGTCTAGCTGGATGTAGTCCATCTGCAGGACTTCAAATGGGTGGCTTGGGACCCCAAATCCCCCTCGGGGTACTACAGTTCCTTTCCCGGGGTTGTGTTGCAGGCATATTAGGCATTGTTGGACCAGGCGTTTGGCGGAATCTGGGATCTTATCATTGTGCCAAACTCTGGAGACAAGTACGATCATGGGGGCTGATCCTATGTGGGCAGGGGAGTGTGCCATGGTCAGTATGGGAATCAGGTATGAATCAGGTAGCAACCATTTGTTCGTGTCTTTTGTCCGCCAGCAGCCTTCATCGTCCTTTAATCCCACCCGTGTCCATTCAGTCAACTCGTGTTGTGTGCTAGCCATTTGAATGTCCCTGATAGTGTCTCTAACGTCAGTCCATTTTTCCGCTTGTGACCTGGTCACGTACATATGTGTTGTCGTCCTATTTTCAGCTGTCGTTCGGGCAGTGATGTCGGCTAGTGCATTTCCCTGTCCAATAATGTCTGTCACCTTCTTGTGTGCCTGGCATTTGATGACGGCAAGCTTGTTGGGGAGAAGGACAGCTTCGATTAAGGCGGAGACTAGATCCCCGTGCAAAATGGGTGTGCCGTGTGAGGTCAAGAATCCCCTTTCCCTCCAGAGGAGCCCAAAATGGTGAACCACCCCGAAGGCATACTGGCTGTCGGTGTAAATGTTCGCTGTGGTTCCTGTTGCCAGGATGCAGGCTCGTGTCAAAGCAATCAGTTCCGCTGCCTGGGCAGATCGCTGGGTGATGCGGGCTGTTTCTACTACGGTTCGAGCCGTGGTGACTGCATAGGCAGCGGAAGTGGTACCGTCGGAGAGTTTGATGCAAGAACCGTCCACCCACAGCTCCCCGTCAGGGTCAGGGAAAGCCGTGTCTCTGAGATCAACCCTACTTCTGGTTTGTTCGTCCGTAAGAGTCACGCAGTCATGTACAGGGTGCACATTGGGATCGTTCTCTGGCAAGGGTAACAGAGTTGCCGGGTTCAGTGTGGTGCATCTTTTCAGGGTGATATGGGGCGCAAGCAAAGTCAGTTCGTATCCAGTCAGTCGTGCACATGTCAGATGTTGCGTCTTGGTCTGGTTCAGGAGGGTGTCGACTGCATGGGGTACCAGTACCGTGAGGGAATTCGAGAGTACAATCCCCTCACTCTGTCGGATAGAGATTGCAGCAGCAGCTACAGCTCGAAGGCAGGCAGGCAAGGCTCTGGCGACAGGGTCAAGAGTGGCAGAGAAGTAAGCGCACGGTCGTTGCCTAGGGCCGATGGCCTGGGTCAGGACAGATAAAGCGCACCCCTCCCTTTCGTGAGTGTAAAGGGAGAAGGCCTTTTTGTAATCAGGGGTACCTAGGACGGGGTGTGAGCAAAGGGCATCTCGCAGTTCCGTGAAGGAAGTTTGACACTCAGGGGTCCAAGGGAGTGGGAAAGAGACATCTTTGTTTAGCAGAGAAAGCAGTGGTTTTACAACGAGGCTAAAATTTGGTAACCACTGTCGGCAGAAGGAGGTGAGGCCTAATAGGGAGCGAACCTGCTTCTGGGTCTTAGGGACAGGAGTATCTAGAATGGTTTGGATTCGATCAGGAGTGAGTTTTCTTCCATCTTTGGACAAAAGGTGACCCAGGTAAGTGACCTGGGGTTGGCAGAATTGCAACTTCTTCTTGGAGACCTTGTGGCCATTTTCCGCAAGGAAGTGCAGGAGTTGAATGGTGGCGGTAACCGCTAATGGGGTAGTGTCGGCTGCCAAAAGGATGTCATCGACATATTGTACTAACACCACTCCGTCGGGTAACTGGACTTGATCTAGTTGTCTTTTGAGGGCCTGGCTGTAGATGCTAGGGCTTTCTGTGTAGCCCTGGGGCGCTCGGCAAAACCTATATGAGCGGGCTTTTAGGGTAAAGCCGAAGAGATATCGGCTGTCTGGGTGGATGGGGATGGAAAAGAATGCGTTTTTGAGGTCGATGACGGTGAAGGTGGTGGCAGTAGAAGGAATCAAGGTCAGGATGGTGGTGATGTCTGAGACCACAGGGTACTGGGGTACCACCACTTTGTTGATCTCTCGGAGGTCGATGATAAAACGGTATGCTTTCTCATCTCCCTCTCCCTGTTTCTTGATGATGGGCAAGATAGGGCTGTTGCAAAGGTTGCTAACCACTTCCTCTACCACTCCTGCGTCTATCAGTGACTGGATAATCATTACCAATGCCTTCTCGCCCTCGGGCGATATCCGATATTGTGGGAGTTTTGGGAGTGTTGCGTCTGGTCGGACAGTAATGTGCACTGGGTCAATTAACATACGCCCTACGTCCGAATCCGCTTTTGCCCACAGATACGGAGGCAGAGTGTCAAGCAGGGATGCGTCAGCGTCGGTGATGGAAAACATGTGTTGGGGAGAGCAATGTCTAAGCAGAACGGGGTTGTCGTAAAGAAACACTCGAACTCCATCTTGAGAACACCTGATCGTCGCCCGGAAGTGTTTCAGTAAGTCAAGTCCCATAATGGCGTCAGGGCTATTGGAGGAGAGCAAAAACGTGGTGTCAGTGGTGTTGTTTTCTACGTCGAAGAGAATCGGGGCAGACAAAGGGTTGGTGGAGGGCGTTCCATCGAAACCTGTCGACGTTATGAGCGAGCCAGACAAGGGTGCCCTTGGAATCAGTCGTTTAGCTAACGCACTACGTGTTGCGCCAGTGTCTACCAGAAATGGTGACTTGGTACCCAGGACCTTAGCAGTGACGTAAGGGCCCTGCTGGTCAACATAGAGCTCGACTGGATCCCTCCCTTGCCCTTGGCTGTCCTATGCGAAGTTGTGGGCGTCTTCATAGTCGGATTGTTGATATTGGTTCTGCCTGGGTCGATCAAACGTATTTGGTCTGCCTGATCTGTCGTTAGTCGTGTCATTTGGGGGCCCTCGCTGTTGTCCCTTATTTCTCAGTCCATTTGCTATGTCTCTGGGGTCTTTGTTTTTGATTATTTCCAGAAGAACTGGGCACTGGGATTTCCAATGGCCAGTCCCTTTGCAGAAAGCACACTGGTTCTCTCTAAGGTCTGTGCGTCCACTGTAGGAAGTCAGAGTGCGGTCCTGGGGAAATGTAGTCTTAGGGACGTTCGTCTGGTAGTTTCCCCGATATTGGTCTCGTCCTATAGTCACCCCTTGTAGTTTGGCGATCATCACCCTCTCTTTCAAGTCCTTCTTCTTTTTCTCTGTTGCCCTATCGTTTTCATTTTTCTGATGTTCATAATATTGGGCCATCTGGAGAATAGCTGTAGGTTTGGAGGCTGCCCAACTACTCTCGCTGGCCTGTAGTTTCTGGGAGATCTCCGATGACAGGCCCTTAACATAATTCTGGACAAACAGATGGTGTCCGGTTGCAGTGGTCATGTCCTGGCCGCTGTAATTGGAGAACACCGTTTCAAACCGGGAGAAGTATTCCGATACATCCTCCTGGGGTTTCTGGCGACAGGCTGTTACTATCGACCAGTCCACTTTCTTTTCTGGGATCAGGGTTTTTAATTTCTCCACGATTTTATCTGGAAGGTCTAGAATGGATTTCAAAGGCTTTTGTCCTGGTCCCCGTTGTTTATCCAGATCATCGAGTTGTGACCAGGTATGTCCAAACAGCTCAAGGTGGTCGACTTTCCGGATTTGCTTCCACACATCAGCTGGTAGACATAACCCGAAGAACAAGTCGATGTCAGCCAGGGTTATTATCGTTGAACCCAGGGCTGTACCCAATTCAGTATAAAAGGCAGTGGGGTTTTTACGTAGATCGGGTAGAGATTTCCGGAATGTCAGAATCTCTTGCCGGTCCCATGGCTGGTAGACCCAGTTGTACACTACCCTTCCCTTCGCATCTTGGTTGTTTGCATCATCGTGAGTCCCTGTACCTCGGGGAGGAACCCAGTAAGGGGCAGCCTCTCGTATCGGCATCATGGTGTTAGATTGCTCGGTTGGTGATTCGGTCACTACGGAGGTCGTGGATTTAGTTCCCGACTCTCGTTCAGTGAGGTGGTGGAAAACCTCAAGCGTACGCGTAAGGAGGTCCGACACATCACACTCGCCCTCATCCCCAATATCGACCTTCCGGTACAGAGTCGTTAGGCTCCCGGGACCGTTGTCTCGATATCGGTCCTCGTATGCATTCAAGACATGATAACACAGTCGTACGGTAAAATGTCGCCTGTGACTCCCTGTATACGAGTTGAACATATCCGCGATGTACTCTTCATCTTCCTTCCTTTCTACCAGTGTCCTTGCTATCTTGTCGATCCCTGCTCGCTCATCTTTGCTTAGTCTGCTTGTTCTTGCAGGGCCAGCCCCTCGAGTCTCATGGTCATCTAACGTTGTTGTTGATGCAGTATTTAATACAAGGGGTTCGGCTGGCACAGAGGCCATTGGGGCCGAAGCTGTGGCGGTACTTTCGTTTGTACCTGGGGGTGGCGCGTGCTGTGCTAAGGGTTGGGAAGGGGCGTATGGAGGGGGCATGTAGATGATAGGAGGACCTAACAGCAGATCATCGTTGGCTCGTTGTTTCGAGGGTAAATCAGGGTAGAGCATGGAGGGAGTTCTAACCGGACACTGGCTCGGTGTTTCCATTTCTAGTTTCTGTTTAGCTTTCTCTCTTTCCTTTATCTCTTTTTCTAGTTTCTGGGCAGCTAGGTGGGCTGCTTTTCGCAGCTCTTTTCCCAACCTACTCTCAGTTTTCTTTTTACGTTGTTCAGTTTCTTTGCGCCACATGCCGAAACTGTCAAGCATAGTGGGTGTTGTCTTGTTTTTACCAAGGGCTGTTTCTAGCGTTTTTATTTTATCATCATCGAAGGATCCTATCAGTGGCCACTGACTTTCTTGATCCTTTTTCGTATATTTATGCCATAGTTTGCTATAGGCTATAGCGGTCAATCCATGCTTCATGAACATGTCCTTATTAGGGGTGCCTTCCAGTGGGGCTGGATGGTCCATCTCTAATAAGCGGTCCGGGCTAAACAGGCTACTAATCAGTGGGGAGAAGACAGACATGACGGCTCGTAACGAGGGACTAAAAGTCAGCACTGCCTATCTTATCACTGTGTGCAAAGACTGGACAGAATATTTCTATTCTACGTTGTTTGCAGGCAGTGAATACCTCATGGATCAAATAACAAAAGACCAATAAATATTCAATGGGGAGAATGAGTAGGTCCGCAAAGATCTGTGTTACCTACCCTTTTCACTATCTGCAAAAAGGGTGGTCTCTTCCCTGTTTGCAGACAGAGAATCTCCAGAAAACAATAGTTTTGCGAACAACAGTTCAGTTTCAAGTTATTATTCAGTGGGGGAGAAAAAAAATAGGCACGACTGCTGCCTTACCTATCCTCCACTGTTTGCAAAGAGAGAGCCTGTTGTTTCTCCGTTTGCAGACAGCGAATCTCCAAATAAATAAAAAGAGCAATACTAGTATTTTTTAAACAATCAAGTAATTATTTCGTAACTTGTCGTGTTTACACAACCTTACCCGGACCGCATGGACAGTTTCTTGTCTTCCGAATCCAGCGCCCGATCGTCCTCTCTCCTCCGTTATCCTCGCGGCACTCCTGATGGTTCCCAGTCAGGACCGTAGATCACTCGAGAGAGGTCTGTTCGGAACCAGTGAAGTTCGGATGATCGGCTGTCAGACGAGGGTCTATCGGACAGACGCGTTCCCGATCGTTGCAGTCGTTCACTCGGTCGTCAGGACCTCTCCCACTGGATCCACGAGTCGCTGATGGGCCCCACGCTTGGGACGCCAATTGTAAAAGGGTTTAACCCACCAATCAGAATATAAGATCCTTAAGTATTGCCCGGCGGTGTCGCCTCTTGAACCCACAAGATATTTAACTAATGAAGAGGCAGGCGCTGGAGACTGGAAGGCAGGAAACAGGGTTTTATTCTCTCCGGAGGAGAACACAGCAAAACAGACAGCAGGTATCGTTCTGGGGTGCTCTACCCGCATCTCTGAGGCCTGGCCTCTTATACACAAGTTAATCACTTTATTGCATGAAACACATTCTCGTTAATACTTTGATGTACGAAAGGACATCCTCGGAATCTCCCCTCTAGGTCCGTTCCCACACATAGTTACAGTTGAAGTCCCCACCCCGGTCACAACAGGTGGTGATCATCGCGCAGTTGGATATTCCGCCGATTCACGGAATGTGTGGGGTTCGATCGGATCTCGTAGGGTGGGGGCTTTGATCGACCCGAGGGTCCTTTAATGGGAGGAAGCTTCCTACTGTACTGGGGGTAATAAATAGTATCCGCAGAGCCAGATGGTGGCCTGGGAACGGGGAAGACAAACGGGCACACAGGAAAAGGGGTTTGCATCAAAAGGACCTGGGACCATGAAAGGAATGAAGGGAGGTGTCGTGCCGGGAACAGGATGGGATTCCGAGGCAGAGCTGCGCTGAAGAGGGGTTTATGACCCGAGACATGTGAGAGCGAGGGGGTTGCCAGCATGCGGGGGATGCCCGTGAGGCTAGGAGAGGGAGAGGGACGCGCTGGTTATCAGAAAAGGGCAGGGAAGCCATGGTGTTCAAAATGGCGGCTGTTCACGTGCATGAAAAGGGTTCGAGAAGAGCAAGAGGGCGCCGATAATGTTGACGGTTTCAGCCTAACTTTCAACACCGGAGGGCGCTTTAAACTGGATACTCTCCACTGTCTCAAACTCCTGATAAAAAAGCGCCTCTTCCAAGTGAATCGGGGTCGTCCTTCAAGGGGTGTCAGACACCTTCCAAACATCAACAGCCATAAGTCACAAAGGTAACTTACGAACCACCACTCCAATCAAGCTGTTTTCAGTTTCTTTTAATGGAGACAACATAGCATGCATGACGCGTTTCGCCTTCGATCAGGCTTATTCATATGCAGCATTTGCAAGGGATGGGTTTGTTTGCTTCTAATATAACGTAGCTCTAAACATTGAAGAGGGACTAGTGCCCAACAGTTCAAATTTAAGGTGACAGCAAGGTTTTCATAATTCTTTCTTCAAAGCGCAGTGTCAGTGAGTACTCAATATTTGCTTTTAGGACAGTTCCATTGGAATTAATAGTATTCCATCATACCTGTGACCCGACACTGTTCACTGGTTTTCCGCTGTGTCAATCGAACCACAGTGCCCAGAATGCACCCTTGCTGCTTCTCTTCATGAGTACTGGCCTCCGATGTTGTCCTTGGCCGAATTATTTCCTTGAATCAGCCCGCAGCCTTATACCAAATGCCTTTGTTAGGAAAAGTTCCATGTGTGGCTAGTATTCCCCGACAGCGGCGTATTTCAAAGATAATCCCGCTACCATCCGCATTATATATATATATAAAAAGAAACCAATAAACAAAATTTAACAAAAATAATAGAAAACAACAAGGTGGAAGACTCCTGTGGGGACCATGGATGTCGACGACAGAGCCTGGAAAATAAAGCACAAAATAAGAGTGTGTGTAATGCGCATATCAAAGGAGTGAGAGAGAGAAACAGAGAAGGAAATATAAGAAAGAGATAAAAAGAGAGGGAAGGAAAGAAAGGGAGTGAGAAAGGGAGAAAGGAGAGTGAGATAGAAGGAAAGGAATGAAGAGAGTGAGAGACAGAGTGAAGAGAGGGAAGTGAGAGAGAGAGAGGGAGAGAGAGAGAGAGACAGAGAGAGAGAGAGAGAGAGAGAGAGAGAGAGAGATACTGTCGCCTCTGCGTATCCATGAGCAAATAATTACCTGGTGCCAGTGGAGTCTGCAGCAGTGGGCCGACTGCACATGTCTGGCGAAACTCAAAGGTGTTGCTGAGTCCTGAGTCATGAATGGCGAAGACCACATCAGATTCTGCGCGGATCTTACATATGTCGCTGAGTACTGAGTCCTGAATGGCAGAGACCACATCAGCTTCTTCGTGGATCTGACAGATGTCGCTGAGTCCTGAATGGTGGAGACCACATCAGCTTCTCCGTGGCCCGGCAGATCTCACATATGTCGCTGAGTCCTGAGTCGTCAATGGCGGAGATTACCTCAGAGTTTGGTGCTGCTAAGCCTGTGGAATTCAAGTCCGTGCCATGTGGTGGTAGACCCCTGATGGCCAGATGAGTTTGTGGTGGCACTAACCCTATGCATATGAAGTCTGCGCCAAGGGAATGGTAGGCCACTGATAGCCATACAGCTGAGGGTGCGACTAACCTTTTGAGCAACTTTTCATGGTCTCCTTATGGTTGAGACCCATGGAGCGTTCGCCAGCTAGTCAGCACCGGCAATGAAGGATGTGGCGTTGTCGATCTATTATATTTGGGTGGTCACATGGCCTGTGACGCACGTGCCAGATGGGTGTGGTGTGTCTGCAAACCGGCCCTCATGGAGTGGCCGTGAGATGTTGAGAACTAGACCACTGACCTGCACACCAACAGCTAGTACTCCTGCGACAGGTAGCTATGTAGGGCCAACGTCAGAACGTAATCGGAGTGGCATGGCGTGGCGTGCGACGGAACAGGGCAGGGATAGCTACAATGATGCAGACGGCTTGTAGTACTGCATGTGTGAGTCGGGCGCACGGGCCGCAGCTGTTCCTCTGCAAGCCTGGGTGCTAACTGTTTATAACTCACACTACATAAGTGT
Organism: Lissotriton helveticus; assembly: GCF_964261635.1. Taxonomy (NCBI): domain Eukaryota; kingdom Metazoa; phylum Chordata; class Amphibia; order Caudata; family Salamandridae; genus Lissotriton; species Lissotriton helveticus. The sequence goes on along the minus strand of NC_136068.1, from coordinate 1,129,528,285 downwards.
TGAAAAATCATTTTATGATTCATTCCGTCAGCGGGCATCTGTCCAAGGTATTTGTGAAAACATATCGGAGTTCTTTTTGTGATATATGCTGCCTCTCACCCACATCAGCAGGTAACACACCCACTTCCCGCATTACCAACATACCCGCAATAACCTTCTTGGGCCTGGAAGTGTCCCTGTGCAGTTGGACAAAGAAGAATCTTAGTCATGTATAGATTTACATATAAAACAACTTATTTAAAGAAAAGAACAACAAATAAGACTGAAGGGAGTCTGCTGCTGTGGTCGCTGCCATGAAGTTGTGCTGACTGTGATTCAGGACTCAGGACACAGTTACAGATGTGGGATTGGCTTGTGTTAAAGAGGGTTAGTGGGACAACATGTGTCTGGCCTTGCATTTTGAAATATGCCTCACTGATCGAAGGGAGTGTGGTGCTGTGGTCGGTGCCACAGACTTGGGGTCAGTGTGATTCAGGACTCAGGACACAGTTACACATGTGCGATTGGCTTCTGGCGCCAGAAGCGTTGAGACTGTATGAGCTTGTGATGATGCTTGGTGTGGATGGGCCACACTGGGAGCAATGTGTCTTGCCTACTGGACTGCATCATGTGAAATCAGGACTCTATCTGAATTGTAAAATGTAAATGTCGGAATTTGTAAAGCGCACAGCTACCTCCACCGGAGGTGTCCCGGCGCTGTCCGTATACCGCTTAGGAACCCTTCCTGGCTTTCCTGGGAAATGTCCACTCCTGGGCACCCCCAAGGTGCAGCCAGGCATCCCAGCGCTTTTGGGGGCATTGTGGAGACTAAGCAAGCTATTGCCCAGAGTTGCAGCGTTGGACCCATGATCAGAACAGGCACTGAGGCGAGAATATCCAGTCAGGGGAATTAATGAGCCGGAGACCCGCCGAGGCGGGAATCGAACCCTGGTCCCTGGCCAGAGCTCTGCATCAAGGTCTGCCTGCTCTAACCATTGAGCCACACTTCTCCACAATTGTGAGGCAAGCTGACCGTAGTGTAGGCCAGAGGTAGCGATCAGCAAGGGCCAACAAGCACGTGTATACGTTGGTGGCCCCATCGGCCTGTGTAGTGCAGGTTCCGTGGCACCACGTGTCGCCGGCCTTCCATATGCAAATACTCCTCACTAATCGAAAGGAGTGTGGTGCTGTGGTTGCTGTCACGAAGTTCGGGTCACTGACGTTCAGGACTCAGGACACAGTTACACATGTGGGATCGGCTTGTGTTAAAGAGGGTTAGTGGGACTATGTATCGCCGGCCTTGCATATCGGAATATGCCTCACTGATCAAAGGGAGTGTGGTGCTGTGGTCGCTGCCATGGACTTGGGGTGACTGCTATTCAGGACTCAGGACACAGTTACACATGTGGGATTGGCTTGTGTTAAAGAGTGTTTGTGGGACTACGTGTCACCGGCTTGCATATCGAAATATGCCTCACTGATCGAAGGGAGTCTGGTGCTGTTGTCGCTGCCATGGTCTTGGCGTCACTGCTAGTCAGGACTCAGGACACAGTTACACATGTGGGATCAGCTTGTGTTGGACAGTGTTAGTTGGCATCAAAATTGAAATTGCGAGTTCTGCTGCCCGCAGTGTAGACTGCTAATGAGTGTTTGTTTGTACTTGAAAATGAATTTGGTGATTGTAGTAAACCTATAACTGATATAAAACATGTTCAAGAAGAAAGGATACTAAAAGGATAATATGTAGATTTAAGACCTGTAATAGTTAATTGCCTAGTGGACTCTGTAGTTCATGAATGATTAAATAATTTTCATTGTGAGCCCTACTGAGTGCAGTGTAGGCGAATGATGAAAAGATGAAATAAGTATAGAATACACTGACGAAGTGTTGTATTTTCTGAGTACAATCTTGTTGTTAGCATTTAAAATTGGAATTGCAAGCAGTACTGCCCGGAGTGAAGACTGCTATTCCATGTTCGTTTGCATTTGAAGATTAATTTGGTCATTGTAGTAAAGCTATAACTAATATACAAAAAAGTTCTTGAAGCGAGGATACTAAAAGGATAATATGTAGGGTGTAGGACTGTGATAGTTACTTGCCTACTGGAGTCTCTAGTTGCATATGGAAATATCCCTCACTGATCAAAGGGAGTGTGGTGCTGTGGCCGGTGCCACGGACTTGGGGTCGCTGCCATTCAGGACTCAGGACACAGTTACACATGTGGGATTGGGATGTGTTAAAGAGGGTTAGTGGGACTACGTGTCGCCGGCCTTGCATATCGAAATATGCCTCACTGATCAAAGGGTGTGTGGTGCTGTGGTCGGTGCCACGGACTTGGGGTCAGTGTGATCCAGGACTCAGGACACAGCTACTCATGTGGGATCGTCTTGTTTTTTTAGAGAGTTAGTGGCACCACGTGTCACCACCGTTGCATATGGAAATATGCCTGACTGATCAGAGGGAGTCTGGTGCTGTAGTTGCTCTCCTCGAAGAAAGGGAACACAACCAACAGGACATCCCTCTAACTTGTGTCACAACATATAGTACCCTGTCAAACTTTATGAAAAAGTCAATAAATAAAAATTGGCGAATTTTGTCCAGCACCAATAAGATCTGGGAAAAACCTTTGTTCTCCTTCAAAAAAGGTAGAAGCATAAAAGATGCACTTGTCCACACACGACCGAGACCCAAAACCCAAGAAGCACTGAGATCAGTAACTGATACCTGGGGCCTTCCAAAGGTGGTGGGCCACTACCCCAGCGCCAACTGTAGCGTTTGCCACCTAACAACCCACTCCAAAACACTAGCTCTAGAACCAGGCAGGATATGGACACAACAGGATCATACAAACTGCAACACACAAAACGTAGTTTATCTCATCACATGTCCTTGTAATCTACGTTATGTAGGTATGACCAGCAGAAAGGTCAAGCAGAGAATTTGTGAACACCGGTCCAATGTCAGATGCAAAAAATCTACCACCAAAATGAGCAAACACTTTCTAGAATCCAATCATACCACGAATGATATGCACTGGACAATAATAGAACACATTGGAAGTGGCAGTAACATCAACAACCGCCTTTTTGAGAAGGAACAGAGGTGGGTCTACCGACTTGGCACCCACATTCTCGGGCTCAACGACGACATCCCATGGAATTCTGTCTTTAAGTAAAGCTTAACTACTTCCTCCATGTCACGAACTCTGTTTCCACTTATCCAGAATTACTGCTACTCACAACATTTGTCATCATCTGTGAACCAACATTTTATACACCTGCAATCCTCTGCCAATTGGTACTTGCTGATTCTAACTAGTGTTTATCACAGATCATCTATGACTGGCAGTTTTTATGTTTCTTATGCTGCTTAGTGGTGAACTTGCTAGCATCAGACAGTGGCGCCCATAACCACTTACTTTACTTCCCTCACTGTCCAATTTGATCGCTATGACGTTTTTCGTCACGTAACATTTACAGCCACCTCGCACCGGCTAATGTTACGCTATTACCCTCGATCATGAGTCAAAACCAGAATTGCTGTACCATTATATCACTTTCTCTACAAACAACAGAGTGAGAATAGACCCGCCATTCTTGTTCTTGTTTTTGCCTGTTGCTCATAGCAACGTCCGGAATACCGGTCTCTTTCCATGTGACCCATGCGTCATCCTCACCAACTAGCGCCGATTGGCCCACGCCCAAGCCTCTACCTGGTGCAACCACGCCCAACCCGGAAGCACAGTGCCGCGTAGCGATTACTTAACGCTCCCGCTGCCCCGCGCTCTCATCTTCGGGGTCCAGCTGAGGGTCGCTACAGGTACACTACGGGTGTCGAGCGTCGAGGGCGTGAGTACAAAAGGAGTAACCTCTCTTCTGTTCACTTCACAAAGCTAAGTACCATTCCATGACGAGGGACTGACCCTGTGTCAATTTCCTGTTGTTTTGTATTACTCTTTACTACTGCAGGGTGTGCCAATTACGCTTCCACCCCCCCCCCCCCCTGTGACCCATGGTGTGAACATTTTACACCTTAAAAGTGAGAAATTTTTAATTTGTTAGTACGATCGCGATCGCGCCGACTTTTTAGTTTGATAGCATCTTTTAAACACAAAACCCATTGTATTTCACACTGAGTCCTGATGAATGCCAGGTAAATTCATACCGTTTCATGGCTGAAACATGTCGACTGACCTAGGAAACTACCACTTAATTAAATGTGGACGCATTTCCTACACATAATTTTTATCTTTAAGTCCTTAGTGATCATAATAATAAAGTTAATTTGATACACTACTGACTTCTTTTTTAACCTCTCACCACCCACTTAATTTTCTTTTTTGCACAACACTGCCTTAACCCACTAACCCGCTCCGCAGTAGATCTGGCGTTGAAGCACACGAAAGAGACGCTAGGTCTCTTTTGTGGGGCCCGATGATGAAGCATGTCATCACCAGGTGGTGAGTGAGGGCTTTCTTTAACGCCTTAAATGAAGTCGTTGATTTGCTCCAAACTGGTGGTTCGTTACTACCTTGGAACACTCTTGCTTTGTTTATTTGATTCATACCGGGGTATAAGAGTGTCCCATTACTCTCCCTGCCTCTCTTTTTGTTGTGACATACTTATCAGCGCACAGCTGTGAGAGTTCTCTCAAATTGAAGCCTTCCTTGGTTGGCTTATTTGAGTATTTTTAACATTAGTTTCTCACCATCGTGTGGTCACCATGTCAAACTTGGGATTAACGTACTCTGAGTCAGAAATAGCAGACATCTTGTCTGACTCAAATTTATTTGCCGATCCTGCAGTCTCTCAGGCAATTGCCCACACCTCCGAATGGGAAAAGCTCACTGAAGTGAAACGTGAGAGAATACGTACCATCCTCCATGGTACCATTTTGAAGCAGTACCTGATGAAAAACGCAGCCCCCAAAGGGCTACTAGTCACAAATGCCCCTAGGATTTTCCTAAATGATGCCACCTTTAGGAAGGAATGGACCATGATCGCGTGGCATTGCACCCGCGACTGGCTCGTCCTCATAATCAAGACAGCTCTAAGACTTTCAGAGACCCTATTGATTGAAATTCAGGAGACTGAAACCCGTTTCAAAACAACAATAACGGGTTTCATAAAGAAGCTAGATGAAATCAACAAAGACCTCAATGAATACAAAGAGAACTTAATGCAAGCAAAAGTTACTAAGTTTCAAAAAGACCTAGATAAATTCGAATTCGAAAAAATCTACCCTTACTCAGCAGCATCGTTCACACCGCCCACACGAAATTCAACTAGCAATGCTCAATCAGACGAAGATTTGTCTGCTAGTAGTGGTTCGAGTACCGGCTCCTACAAACAAGGCAGAAGGAGAGGCAACAGAGGAAACCGCAACAACAGAGGGCGCTCTGCATTCCACAACCAACCACAAGGATGGCCTATGCCTCCACAAATGCTGGACATGGGACAGCAATTCCCTTTCCACCAACCACCTTACCCAATGATGGGTTGGAACCCGGGCTTTATGCCACCAACCAACTATGCGCCCCAATTTCGCCAGCCTTTTTTAGGTGCTGGCAGGAGAGGAAGAGGGAAGAGAAGAGGGTCCAACCAACTATCGTGGGAGAACACGGACATGGTGAGCAATCACACCCGCAACAAGGAACAACAACCGGGAACGAGCGGAACCTAAGTTTAATAACAAACCTCTCCGACAAAGTCTTGTCATCAGTAGAAACGAAGGTTCTGGAGAAAGGACTAGGCTTCATTCCTACTTCGCGACCTGACAAGTTTAGACTTCATTGTGAGCTCGGAGCTTTTTTCAGAAAACTGAAACTCAAAGCCTTCTTTGAAGGAAAGGATGATCCCAATGAGGCTCTGCGTAATGGTGACACTAGCCTTAGACTAAGCTCCACTTTCAACCCCCCACCACACACTGTGCCGGCGGCCGTCATAGCCTTCGAGCAGGCAGTATCACGAGACCTCGAGAACTGCCAAGATCCAAAACCCTTCAACAACTTCACCACTGCGGAATACCAGGCATTGCAAGATTTACAGAACGACCAAAGCATTACGATAAAACCCGCGGATAAGGGTGGGGGCCTCGTCATTCAAAACACCACTGACTATGACAAGGCATGTCGGTTACTTCTTAATGATCAAAAGAACTACAAACCTTTGACAGTAGATCCCACGGAGGATCTCAGATCACGGATCACGACACTAGTAAGGAGAGCGGAAGAAGATGGACTCATTTCAAAGAATGAGGCTGATTTCCTAAACATCAATGATAGCATCATCCCCTACTTCTACACCCTTCCCAAGACCCACAAAAATCGGATGCCACCACCTGGACGCCCAATCTTCTCTGGGATTGGCTCCTTACTGGAACCCCTATCGCGTTTCTGCGATCATTACCTGAAACCGTTAGTACAGAGCACCCCAACTTACCTCAAGGACACTAAGAGCCTCTTACAACTACTTGAAAACCTGAGTTTCGCTGACAATACCGTCACGCTAGTTACGCTTGACATTGAGAGCATATATACGAGCATCCCCCAGGACGATACCATCAAGGTCCTCGAGGCAGCCTTAGACTCTGTTACTTGGAACTATCAAACCTCTAAGGGTTTCATTTTGGAGTGTGCAACGTTGGCACTTAAAGAAAATGTCTTCTCCTATGATGGTGACCTTTACCTCCAATGTACCGGTACCTCGATGGGCAGTACTTTTGCCCCGAGCGTAGCGGGCCTTTACGTAGCAGATTTTGAGGCTAAGTACATCTTGCCAACTAACAGTCCCTTCTTTCAATCAATACAAGTCTGGCGTCGTTACATCGACGACGTCTTGGTCCTTTGGAATGGTAACGATGAGGAACTTCAGGCCTTCTTGACGTGGGTCAATACCCTTGACCCTAACTTGAAATTCACGTACGCCACGAGCAAAACTGAAGCCACTTTCTTGGACGTCACAATCAAAGTCCTTGGAACCAAACTTATCACCAAGACTTTTCACAAACCAACTGCCAAAAACAATCTTCTAGAATATACCAGCTTTCATCCTCGTCCATTGAGAGAGAATCTCCCCTATGGGCAGTACCTCCGGCTGAGACAGAACTGTTCTGAATTACAGGACTTCAAGGCACAATCCGCTGAATTAACAACCAAACTCAAGGCAAGGGGATACCCTACCCCAATCCTGACTAAAGGCTATAAAAGAGCTCGCAATCAGCCAAGGGAAGCCCTCCTCGAAGAAAGGGAACACAACCAACAGGACATCCCTCTAACTTGTGTCACAACATATAGTACCCTGTCAAACTTTATGAAAAAGTCAATAAATAAAAATTGGCGAATTTTGTCCAGCACCAATAAGATCTGGGAAAAACCTTTGTTCTCCTTCAAAAAAGGTAGAAGCATAAAAGATGCACTTGTCCACACACGACCGAGACCCAAAACCCAAGAAGCACTGAGATCAGTAACTGATACCTGGGGCCTTCCAAAGGTGGTGGGCCACTACCCCTGCGCCAACTGTAGCGTTTGCCACCTAACAACCCACTCCAAAACACTAGCTCTAGAACCAGGCAGGATATGGACACAACGGGATCATACAAACCGCAACACACAAAACGTAGTTTATCTCATCACATGTCCTTGTAATCTACGTTATGTAGGTATGACCAGCAGAAAGGTCAAGCAGAGAATTTGTGAACACCGGTCCAATGCCAGATGCAAAAAATCTACCACCAAAATGAGCAAACACTTTCTAGAATCCAATCATACCACGAATGATATGCACTGGACAGTAATAGAACACATTGGAAGTGGCAGTAACATCAACAACCGCCTTTTTGAGAAGGAACAGAGGTGGGTCTACCGACTTGGGACCCACATTCTCGGGCTCAACGACGACATCCCATGGAATTCTGTCTTTAAGTAAAGCTTAACTACTTCCTCCATGTCACGAACTCTGTTTCCACTTATCCAGAATTACTGCTACTCACAACATTTGTCATCATCTGTGAACCAACATTTTATACACCTGCAATCCTCTGCCAATTGGTACTTGCTGATTCTAACTAGTGTTTATCACAGATCATCTATGACTGGCAGTTTTTATGTTTCTTATGCTGCTTAGTGGTGAACTTGCTAGCATCAGACAGTGGCGCCCATAACCACTTACTTTACTTCCCTCACTGTCCAATTTGATCGATATGACGTTTTTCGTCATGTAACATTTACAGCCACCTCGCACCGGCTAATGTTACGCTATTACCCTCGATCATGAGTCAAAACCAGAATTGCTGTACCATTATATTACTTTCTCTACAAACAACAGAGTGAGAATAGACCCGCCATTCTTGTTCTTGTTTTTGCCTGTTGCTCATAGCAACGTCCGGAATACCGGGCTCTTTCCATGTGACCCATGCGTCATCCTCACCAACTAGCGCCGATTGGCCCACGCCCAAGCCTCTACCTGGTGCAACCACTCCCAACCCGGAAGCACAGTGCCGCGTAGCGATTACTTAACGCTCCCGCTGCCCCGCGCTCTCATCTTCGGGGTCCAGCTGAGGGTCGCTACAGGTACACTACGGGTGTCGAGCGTCGGGGGCGTGAGTACAAAAGGAGTAACCTCTCTTCTGTTCACTTCACAAAGCTAAGTACCATTCCATGCCGAGGGACTGACCCTGTGTCAATTTCCTGTTGTTTTGTATTACTCTTTACTACTGCAGGGTGTGCCAATTACGCTTCCACCCCCCCCTGTGACCCATGGTGTGAACATTTTACACCTTAAAAGTGAGAAATTTTTAATTTGTTAGCACGATCGCGATCGCGCCGACTTTTTAGTTTGATAGCATCTTTTAAACACAAAACCCATTGTATATAGCACTGCCTCTATATAGCACGTATAGTACACATCACTACCCATCTATAGCAGTCTATAAACTTGGGGACCTAGGTGGTGTTAACTATACTGCTACTCTGCCACACGATGCTTTTGAAACCACCAACCGGAGCACTATGGATTAACATCAAGTGACCAGCATTGTAACTCATTGTTTGTTCTGTCCTTTATGTTTGTCCGTGTAATTCTTTTTCCCACAGGTGCAGAAACCGCAAAAGTCGGAAGATTCCTAAACCAGGAGTAATTAGGAATGCAATCGTTTGTCCCTAATTTTTTTGCACTTTTTTCACTTTATTCTTTTCACTTTCAACTCCCTAGGTAAGGGTGGGCCTTAGCGAGCCCATACCGCCAGGGTTTATTTCACACTGAGTCCTGATGAATGCCAGGTAAATTCATACCGTTTCATGGCTGAAACATGTCGACTGACCTAGGAAACTACCACTTAATCAAATGTGGACGCATTTCCTACACATAATTTTTACCTTTAAGTCCTTAGTGATCATAATAATAAAGTTAATTTGATACACTACTGACTTCTTTTTTAACCTCTCACCACCCACTTAATTTTCTTTTATGCACAACACTGCCTTAACCCACTAACCCGCTCCGCAGTAGATCTGGCGTTGAAGCACACGAAAGAGACGCGAGGTCTCTTTTGTGGGGCCCGATGATGAAGCATGTCATCACCAGGTGGTGAGTGAGGGCTTTCTTTAACGCCTTAAGTGAAGTCGTTGATTTGCTCCAAACTGGTGGTTCGTTACTACCTTGGAACACTCTTGCTGTAGTTGCTGCCACAGACTTGGGGTCACTGTCATTTAGGACTCCGGACACAGTTACACATGTGGGATCGGCTTTTGTTGAACAGTTAGTGTCAGCACGTGTCACCAGCCTTCTATATGGCAATATGCCTCACTGATCAAAGGGAGTCTGGTGCTGTGGTCGCCACCACAGACTTGGGGTCACTGTCATTCAGGACGCAGAACACAGTTACACATGTGGTATTGGCTTGTGTTGTACAGAGTTAGTGGCAGCACATGTCGCCGGCCTTCCATATGGAAATATGCCTCACGGATCGAAGTGAGTTTGCTGCTGTGGTTGTCTCATGGAGTTAGGGTCACTGTCATTCAGGACTCAGGACACAGTTCCACATGTGGGATCGGCTTGTGTTGAAGACAGTTAGTGCACCATGTGTTGTCGGTCTTCCACAGTGTAGGCCAGAGGTAGCGGTGAGCAAGGGCCCACAGCCATGTGCATACGTTTGTGGCCCCATCAGCCTGCGTAGTGCAGGTTCAGTGGCACCACGTGTCGCCGGCCTTCCATATGCAAATACCCCTCACTGATCGAAGGGAGTCTGGTGCTGTGGTTGCTGCCATTCAGGACTCAGGTCACAGTTTCACATATGGTATCGGCTTGTGTTGAACAGGGTTAGTTGGCACCACATGTCGCCGGTCTTCCACAGTGTAGGCGGGAGGCAGCGTTCAGCAAAGGACTACAGGCAGGTGATGTTGATTTGAGCCGCACAGATTGGGAGCATTTGATCTTCCTAACCCATTATGGTCTCTTAAACAATTTGCGTCGCTACTAATCTTGAATTGTGAACTGTGTAACCCCAGTGTAGGGTGGAGGGAGCGGTTAGGATGGGCGCACAGCCACGTGGCATTGTGTTGAGCTGCTGTTAGTGGTACCTGGACCACTCAGCGTGTGCATACCCTGCGATGATATGTGGTGCTGGTGGGCAGCACTGGGAGCAATGTCTTTAGTCTATTGAATTCTGCCTTAATAAGGCCACGTGGCGATGACTTATGGTGCAGTGAGTTAGTAGCACTGAAGCACACAGCGTGTGTAAAGCCTGCAATGATGCGTGGTCCGGGCGTGCCGCACTGGGAGCAACGTGTCTTGCGAATTGGACTGCGTCATCTGCAATCACCACTTCATCTGAATTGTGAACCCTGCTGTCCGCAGTGTAGATCGAAGGCAGTAGTCGATACAGTCATAAGTCTGCGGTGCTGTGCCACTGGGTTTGCAGGGGACCTGTGATCAGGCCTGCGGTCATGGAGGCAGCCACGTGCCAGGGTGAAGGCTGCCACTCTGACTGAGTCGTTGGTCTTCCTACCAGTGAACCACGCCCAGGGCCTGGCCTATTTATTCATGCTAGGGTGCAGTTGAAGTGTAATGAGGATAAGTCCAAGGTCCTTCTCTATAGTTCCTTCCCTCCTTTCTTAACGGAGACTCTGTGGCCCCTCAGAGTACCCCCGGCCTAATTCATCTGGAAACCCTGTAAAAATTCAGGGAATCTGGTTTGGGGATTATCTTAGGTTTACTATGCAGACAAAGAGACTTGCGGGGGGCGTGTTTTGGTATTTTAAAATCACTCAGAAAGTGTTTCCCTTTGCTGCCTAGGCCGGCTAGGGAAATGGTGACTCGGGCTCTCATCTTGTCCCGTATTGATTATGCTAATGGGTTGTACATTGGCCTTCCAGGGTATCAGATAAAAAAACAACAAACAATACAGAATGCGGCATCTAGGGTTCTGCTGCAAATCCCTGGGAGATTAGGTATGAAACAGCACCTACGGGATTTGCATTGGCTCCCTGTGGTCCATCGAGTCCAGTTTAAGTCCCATACTCTGGCTCATAGAGCCTTGCAAGGATTAGGCCCACCCTACCTCCGGAGGCGTTTTGCCGTCTACGTTCCACGCAGAAGTCTTCGCTCTGATTCTCAGCACCTGGCAGTTGTCCCCCGCTTCCATAGGGTTCGCTTGCAGGGCAGTTCTCTCTTTGTTAAAGCAGGGGTGGCCTGGAATTCCCTCCCTTTGGAGCTGCGTAATATTCTGGATACTACGCTATTTAAGCAACAGTTGAAGACTTTTCTTTTTAATCAACCCGCCTAATCTTTGATGCTTTGCTGTTATGTCCACCAACTGCGCCAGGACACTCTTGAGTATCCGTGCATGAAGTAAATGTCTTGTGACAAACATAACTTAACATAAAATACTGCTACGTTGGAGTGGCGTACGTTGGAGCAGTCCACTCCGCTTACGCCTCCAGGGGGGGGCAACACAGCTACATGACCAAGATTTTCCCCATTGCCTGAGGTAACATGGTTGCGTCCACTGTGCACTACACTACAAGTATCAATAGTATATCTCCACATGGAGAGGTTTGTGCTTTGCATAGTGAGGTCTGTGCAGCACATCAGCGTTACACTTGGTATTGTGTGATTTATTATTGATGGGTGACTTGCCTCCTTCATATATAGTTGGTTGCCACATCTCTCAACATTCAACTATTGTGTGGCTGAGGGGCATGGCGTTTTGGGAAGGTCCGTTGTCCTGTTTTGTGCTGCCTCTGTGGTAGTAAGGGGGGCGGTCCAAGGGGGAGGTTGTGGTGGTGGCGGCGCTGGGTGTTGTGGCCTTGTTGGGTGTTGGAGCTGTATGATCAGTAGCTTTATCACGTGTTGGTCTTTAGATGTGGCTGTGAGTTGGGTCCAATACACGCAGTAGATAGTCGACCTCCTTACTATACCAGTTAAAGGTTGATGTTACTTTGTTACTGCTAACTCCGCTTATCGCCTGCTTTTTGGATCGCATTGCAGATTTGGTTGGACGTTGAAAATATGGGGAAGTGGTGTTTTCATGTCTTTTTGCACGGGAATGCCTACTTTGCATATCATTAGCGTGAGTTGTGGCGATTTTGTTGGCGTAAGGTATTGAGTGGTGAGATTTGCAGTTTTCACCACGTTGAGAATGGGATGATAATTAAAAAACACAGAACTAAAGATAGGTTTAATAAACATTATAATTAGAAATTAGCATTTAAAAAACCTTTGAAATTCACTGAAAAAAACACAGATTTCAGGCATGTTATAGTTAGAAGTTAGCATTTAAAAAACCTTTAAAATTCACTGAAAAAAACCATAGGTTTCAGGCCCGTTATAGTTAGAAATTAGCATTTAAAAAACCTTTGAAATTCACTGAAAAAACCATAGGTTTCAGGGATGTTATAGTTAGTTGGACATTTCACTCATAGAAAACCATAGAAATTCCCCAGTTATAGTTAGTTGAGCTAACTATAACTCGCGCCCCCGCAATGCACTGCTGATTACATCACATATTACATCATTCATGACATGGTCAGTGGCACTGATGACATCACTGATGGCATCATCCATGTGAAAATCTGATGCACCTCATCAGACTCTAATATAACACTTGATACACCCACTCTAAAATACAGACGATAATTTTTGAAACAATCTTCACCTTTAAATCTACCAACTGTAATGGCATACTGTTTGTTACTTATCTCTAAGGCTTTTCATCTGATCTGTGGTATGAGTGAGGTGGTCTTTTGATGGCATCTTACCATGCAGTCTTTATTCGCATCACTTTCTACGCAGGTGAATAATAGGTTGTTGGCTTTCGAATGAGTAACTGACAAAAAGACTTGCTTCTTTATATTAGTGAATGTCTGTTCACACACTTACTATCTCACTGGGTGTATTGTATCCTTCCACTATTAACAGGCATAGTTTAAAACAGAAAGAAAGTCCATCAATTCACAGTCGCTTGATCACCAAATTGTTCTTAGTCCAGCAGACACGTATAAGGGACATTCAATCCACCGTGACTCTTATTCTTCGAGGACCACAATCTTGGTCTAGATTTTCATTGAACTCCCTTCTATCTACTACAAATTGGAAGAACTCACTATATTGGATGTTCTTGATAAAGCTCCTTATTTGACATTAGGATAGAATGTTGTTTACAACACTTTTAACTGCTTTTGTGAACACACCAATTATCACCTATCTAAACCCTGATGAAGTTCCGAGGATGCTTTTCTAATGAAAGAAAACATGTTCATCAGAGCTCTATAATTATGTTGATAAATAATGAAAAGACTGGAAGCTTGTAATTTGCTGAACACTAAATAAAAGTATACATTTGGTGATCACATTGACAAACTATTTTTTTTTTAACTGTGGCTTCTAATAGTGCACGGATACACCCTATGAGATAGCAAATGGATGTTCACTGATTGGTTTTCTAGGATTCACAATCTTGAAATTTTGGAGGCCAAGCAACCAGCCCTACCTAAGTACATACAGCACATTAATGGTACCTGCTAATCTAGTTAGAACTGTGTGACTGATTCTTGAGCTTTTGAGATTGTTGGTTACCTATGTTATATATTTGCTTTCATGTGTTGTTTTGCAAGTTAATAGTGGATTAAATTATGGTTCACCATCATCCATCTGAGTGGTAAATATTTGAGCTTACTAAGAAAGAGCAAAAGCGTAGTCTACCTTGCTGAGATAAAAAAAAACTGAGACCCACCATCCAAATACAGATTTCAACAGTAATGCTTATTTTGCTGAGTTATCACAATAGGTGAACTTATATAGTTTTGAAATCTATTAAACATACAATGAGGAAAGGTCACACACTCTATAGAGGTGACTGACAAAAGCCTGCCTTCTCCTCCGGGCCAGCTAGCTGTAAGCACCACCCAGAAACACAGACACTAACAGGGATTAGGAAAAGCTGCACATGCTGCACAGCAACTCAACAGGACCTGGTATGGGTTCATTCTCTGAACTGTGGTCAAGTCACCCCGGGTCCTATAGTATTGCAGAAAAGTACATTGTCTTGAGAATTATTGCATAATACTATACATCATGAAGTGGAGGAATTTTCTTCACCTACATGTGCTTTGTCTCAATAACAATGTTTTTTTCTGCATTATATTGTGTAACAATCAATGCAGGTTGTAAAACGTATTTGTCTGTGTCTAGTGTATACAATTATACTAGTACATTTACTGTCTGATAATGAAAAAAGATTTTCAATGCAGAGAACAGTGTTGAAGGGTTGTTAAGCCACAATTGCATATCTGAGTGAAACACGTCTTCAGGAGAAATGGTTGGTAACGTTACAATCCATCACAGTTCAGATATGCAGTGGTTGTCTAGAAGCAAGCTCAATCACAATACCACCTTATCTGGGCTGTTCAAAATGGTAGCAAGTGAGCAGTCTCAGATGAAGTCTGTGTTCGGCAAAGGAATTCTGGAACAGCACCATATCTACTATGATGTGGCTCCGATTCTCTATGGCCCTGGGCTGGCGCTCTTCCAGCCTGTCTTGCACCATGCACACACGGTGGTCACACTAAGATTCGGTCTACTTCACCCGTTACACAATTCAGGATGAAGCTGAAGGCTCATCTCTTCAAGGAACATTACCTATACATAATACAAAACACGTATTACCTGCTTTTCTGTGGATGACCATCAAATGCATTCTGGGGATTTCACCCTCCATTGAATGCTCTGCTGCGTCATGCTATATATAAATATCTGTGCATCTCTACATACATTTTATCCACTGAGTTTAAAAAAAACAGTTTAGGTTTAGATAATTCGACACATTTTTAAATCAACTTTAGAAATCCTTTTTTCTTGCTTAACTTAAAATAAAATCATAATATTTTACAAATACTGTATAATTGTGTAAATATAGTTTTACCACATGCCACTATTTTATTATTTTGCATACATGCCGTTGCCCTGTTTTGTTCTTTTATTGTATATACTATTTTATTGACATTATCATATGATTTTGTTTACCATTGTCATTCTTTTAACTACTTCTTCTTACAGATATATTTTGATTTCCATTACATGTACTAATCAATGGGCGGTTAAGTGCTGTGACATCTGCTGGAAACTTTTACTTTGTATGAAATCCAAAGAAATCCAAAGAAAGCATAACATTTAAATTATTGTATTGCATGGAATAGGTTGATATTTTATAATGTATACATTGGGTACTATTTTCAGTTTTACATGGAATGTGAACATTTCTTTTGAGAAGTATGTGTGGTGTTCTGCCGTTTGCATAATTTAAACTACATACAATGGAATGATGCTTCTGCTCATTAAATTGTGCTTTGATCGTATTTTAAAAAACATCACGTTGAGTCAGTTGCTGGAAGCATGCAATAGTTGATATAATACCTCCCCTATTTTCAAAAGCTGTGTATTCTATTTATGCCTGATTTTTTAAATGTATATATTAACTTATGCGGTTTTATGAAGTGAAAACCACACCTTAAATGGCATTTGTAGTACAGTGGTGCAAGTATAAGACCATCATAGAAACATATCAGAGTACGAATGTATACTCAGTGTGCGCCTGTAAAATAACATTTATTGATTCAGCTCAATATGCATCTTTTTTTGTAAAATATTACAAGCTAACAGATAATGATGCCAACATGCCTATGCTACAATAGTATAGTTTTGTATATGCATTTACGAATGTCTGATTTTGTACACAAGAAAAATGCTGCAGTCGCAGACTAGTGAGGAGCCGTAAAGCAGTGAGTGAATTTTTCAAACAGTTTATTCACGTTCAGAAGCATTGCTAAATGTCAATCTGAATGTTCACATTTCTGGCATCTGTGCTAGATCGTATGACAGCTGTTGACTTCTGCTCCTATTCATCATAATTCAATTGATTGCCATCCTTCAGTGAGACAAGCCCTCAGCTCACAAGCCATCAGACTGCCAGAAACACAAATAATTCTGCTTGAAACCCCAAACAAATGTAAACACTTTTACATACCAACGAAATGGATTGTATGTAAAAAGTACAATATGGAAAATTGGATTTAAGATAAATGCAGAGGCAGAAATGTGTGTCTTTCTCATACATTCATACAAAATCCAATTAAGCAGAAGTATAAGGTTAGACTCTCTATCGCTGCTTTTGAAAACTGTTCACAGTCATATATTACCTGTTGAAAAACAACTAACTCCTATTACTTTCCTTTTCATTGTAAGTGCATACCTGGTTTGTTGCTATAGGTTAGAAGAACACGTATGCCTACAAGGAGATAACATTGACAAGTTGATGCCATCAAGAAAATCTGATAATAAATATCAGGACTGTACCAGGGAAATAAGGCTGGTGTATTGATTGTCCTAAGGCTGGTTAAGTTGTTTGAAAATTGATTCATATTTTCAATCACATCAGAAACTGAATTTTCTAGTGATGTTTTGAGCTGAATGACTCAGTGCTACCACTTCTACCAATCTATTCTGCTTAACTAGCTGAGCAGGCCATAGCCAGATTTTAAAACATGAACTTACTTTATACACACATATGCACAGTACATACAATGTTTGTTCCTGATATATATATATATAGTCCTCTTCAACGTAGGACAAAGTTTAGAAAATATCGCCCCAAATGCCCTTCATTGGCCACCTTAGAACAGCTCCTTTGAGACATTAGCTAAGCTAAGATGGAGTATTACAAGACTAAAGTCTGGACCATCCGGGTGCAAAAGTGTTACCTCTGGAAGTCGAAGGATTCCCATTCCAGAACCTGATCTAACTTCTTAACTTCAATCATAATAGATTGAAAATGTTTTTACTCATTGACGTTTGGACTCTATAAGGTCTGCCCTCTCTTTCTCATTGAGGGATTGCTTCAAGTCACCCATCTCTGTAAGTGTCAATGGTCATGCCATCAATTGGACAGGCAAGCACCCATGTCTCCTGTGTTGAACTTAGATCCTACCTGCCTACCATCCTTCTGTTGAACTCAGAGTGCAGACGTGGTCGCAAGGTGATGTGCTGATGTGTAACAAAATACAAGTAAAATGGTTTTGCCTTATCTTCATTGCGCCCAGCAGAATCCCCAGGTGTTGATTTTATTTATCCTTCACGCAGAGCATAGGTCTGTTTCCGGTAGCAGTCAATTATCGACAAAAAAGTCTCACATTGCCAAAGAAACTCTGGGGTATATTCACAAGAATGTGTGATATGTAACGCAGAAGTAGCGTAAAGCAACTTTCAGCATTGCTGCCCATCGCGGGAAAATAACCCTGTGACAACGTGGAATTCACAACACGGCGGTAGCATGCAATAGTCTGCCGACACTGCAGACAATGTCTGCAAAACAACCACCTTGACGGAGATAAAAACACAAATCCCAACGCGACAAAACCTGCGATGGTCAAAAACGCGATAAGAAAACAGTGACAACCAGCACGAGGGCAGGAATACTCACGCGCAATGCAGGAAAATATTACAAGAACAGGACACGGAAAATTCCACTGAAAAAAAATCATCAACAGCGGAGTAAGACAAATGCACCCTGGCCCACTGCAGAGGACAAAAAAAACAATAGAGGAAGTATAGAGGCGGTGGTGATAGAATCACCCTCCTAAACTGTATAAATAACCAATGAGATTCTATCAATGTGCGGAGCTGTTGAGTGGTAGGAGTAAGGCAGACTGTTGTCAGCGGTCACTATACCGCATGGAAGACCCCAAGAGGCAGGTTCATGGAGCACGTTATTTTGAACTAACAGGGCTGCAATAGGTCACTTGTTTGATTTTTTGCTTCACTGAGGGCTTACTCAAGTCCAGAAGCCTAACCAAGTGGCCGATATTTGCTACTAGGTTATAGGACTTTAGGCATACTACATTATTATTAGTATTGAGTATTTTTAGTAGGGACCATTAGAGGTCCTGAGGAGTAAGCAGGGGGGACTGCTTACGAAACATGTCATGTCGACCAAGTAGATAGCGTAATCCGCCCTACTTAAACCCCTTTTTAATGTTCCCAGCCAGAGAAGTTAATAAATGTGTTTTTTTCTACTAGCCAGGGAATTTTTATTTTTAACTATCTATCACTTACATAGGTCCCTACACTTATCACCTTTCACTTCCTACACACCATACATAGCCTATCGTCAATAAACTAAGTGGGTAGGTCGCAGCACGCCCCGCCCCGTAGAGGGACGGGAAGACCCCTATGATGAAGCATGACACTAAGGGATTCTTAGTGTGTGAGGGGTATTTTAAAAACACATAGTGCTACCCCCCTTTGCCATTTGCAAAGAGAGCCACTCTCACTACCTATAGTTAGAGAATCATCACTAAAAAAACAAAAATTAAAAACTAATCACCTTTTGCACAACTGCAGAGGACAACATGTACACCACAACATCCAAGCACCGTGGAAGAACAGAATCGACAGGCAAACAGCACGAAAGAGACCAGTGGCAGACAGAGCAGAGCCTCAGGAGTGACACACCCACCATGCATCATGAGCACACAATCAGGTGTGCACCCCGGCAGTGACAACATCCTGGGTCAAACAGCACCCCCAACACATTTGAACATAGGACACAACTGTTTCAGCAAATGTGCACAACCTGCCAAATCACATCTGAGCTGAGACCTGCAAAAATGTTTTATTCACACATGCAGTGCATTTGGACATTTTCTACTGTTGGTTGATAGCCATGGACGGTCACAATGTGACGTGCTCATGAGAACTAACAGCCTGATTCATGTACATGCCGTTTTGCGTGTCCCTAATAGCGAATCATAGCGATTCGCTATTGAGGACACGCAAAACGGCATTCATGTAGGAATTGCTACTTGAATAGCGATTCCTACATGTTCTTTATTTGCGAGTAGCAATTTGCTACTCGCAAATACTCCCCATTCATTCCTATGGGCCAAGAGGCCCATAGGAATGAATGGGGAGTATCCCTCATTTGCGAGTAGCAATTTGCTACTCGCAAATGAGATAGCGATTTTAAGGGTGCCAGGGGTGTCCAAAGGACGCCCTGTAGCACCCCTAAAAAGCACATTTGAACAGGTGTTGCGCGCACACATGTCCAAAGGACATGTGTGTGTGCAACATGCAACTTAGAAAAATGCTTTTAAAAGCATTTTTCTGAGTTTTTGCTATTTACCGACAGGTCTGACCTCTCGGTAAATAGCGGCCCCAAAAGTCCAAAATCGCTATTTTGTTTTGTGTCATGAATAGCATTTGAGGAATCTCTAATAGAGATTCCTTAAATGCTATTCCTCGCATATTTGCGACTTCTTAAATAGCGATTTTTGCATTTGGTATCATGAATACCAAATGCAAAAATCGCACTCGCAAAGGGCCAGATTCTCAGAATCTGGCCCTTTGCGAGTGCAATTTACCTACATGAATCAGGCTGTAAGTGTCAATGATGGTATTCCTACAGGCCATTCCTGCCGCTGCTGCAGTGGGATGTGGGCCACCTGCCCCATCACCACCATCATCGGCTGGTACCTCTGGAACTAGGGTCCATGGGGCCCTGGTGCGAACACAGATGTTGTGCAAGACACAACATGCAACTATCAGCTTGTACACGTTGTCCGGGCAGTACAGGAGCTTCCCACCTGTGCGGTCCAGGCACCTGAAACGTGACTTCAACACGACAAATGTGCGTTCAACGATGCTCCTGGTACGTATGTTGGCCATATTGTGCTGCCTCTGGGCGGGTGTGTTCAGATCTCAGAGGGGTGTCATCATCCATGCGCAGAGTGCATATCCTTGATCACCTGTGACAGTGCAGGGAGAAAAGAGTCAATATTTGGTTCGGTAGAATGTGATGGCAGGTCCACCAACCCAGTGACGTCTGTGCTGGCTGTGTGGGGGGTGAGTATTCGCTAGCCCGCAAGGAGTAGCTGATGCAGGCAACTACACCACCAGTCTGTATAGGGTGCCAGGGTAGGCCAGGATGACCAAGGAGTGTTGTGGTCGTGTCTGGTAGGTGTTTGTGTAGTTTGACATGTTTAATGTGGTTTGGTCACGTGTGCATCCCCACAGTTGTGCATTGTGCTTTGGAGGCATTGTGATGTGTGGTGTGTTGACCAACGAGCAGTCCCGTCCCATATGTGCCATCCTGGAAGCGCTGGCTGATGATGCACTGTTGGAAGATGAAGGAATCATGCACACTGCCTGGGTAGTTGGCGACGACATTGGTGAAGAGACCACGGTGGTCAACTATTGCCTGCACATTGATGGAATGTGTGTGCTTTCTGTTGCAGTAGTGGTGTGCAGTATCCGCAGGGGACACAATTGTGACATGTGTGCAGTTGATTGCCCACAACACAGCTGGGAATCCGGCTATGGCGTAGAAGCCTTGCCTTGTCTCCAGCTGTTCCTGCGCAGTGTTGGGGAAGTGAAGGTACTGGGATATGAAGCTGAGGATGGCATCCAGGATAGGTGTGATGAACTTTGAGAGGACTGGTTGTGAGACCCCTCCAACTCTGGAAGTTGTTGGTTGGAAGGTGCTAGAGGTCAAGAGGTGCAGCACAGCCAGCAGCTTTGTCTGAGGAGGGCTGTTGGTTTTCCACTGTGTTGGGACCGTCAGCCTGTGGGCGATGTGGTTCATGATGCGGTTGATGATTGTCCTTTTGAGCCTGTAGTGGGCAATGACTTCCTCAGGCATTAGGTCTGTGAGAGTGGTGCATTTTCGGTAGGTCCACAGTTTTACTCTGCACTGCCTCTGTGGTGGTCCGGGGGTGTGGGTTTGGGTCAAGGGGTTGGTGGCTGTCCTGGGGGTGGTGGCAGTGGGTGTTGTGGCCCTGTATGATGCTGCATGATGAGTAGCTCCATGGCGTTGTTCGTTCTTTGGATGTGGCTGTGTGTGGGGCTCCATTGCCTACTGCAGGTAGTAGTCCGTCTTTACACCTGCTTGAGGCAGGTGTTAGATACCTGCGGCTAATGCGGCTTATCGCGTGTTTTTGGTTTCATTAGTTTATCTGTCAGTTTGTTGTGAAAGTGATGTTGCTGTTTTTTGTGTGTTTCTGCATGGGAACGCTTACTCTGCATCTCATTAGCATTAGTTGGTGGTGTCCGCCGTGGTGTTAGGTTTTGGGACTGTTATCGCGGGAATTCTGACGATGTCTGCTGTTTACTTCAGCTTGTATATGGGGTGTTAGTTCTATCTCCACTTTTGATTTATGGTGGTGATAAATCAGAGGTAACTCCTTGTGAATATTCCCCTCAGACATTTGAGTGGATTTCGGGAGAAGAAGGTACTATATTTGTATTCAGCATCACAAGTAGAATGCATAGTGGAGTAGCAGGGACCGCTTGACTGCACCATCATTCTTAAGGGTAGCTATGTAATATTTATTCAGTCTTCCCACCCACATCTTCCACCTGGGCACAGCAATGGCAGGATCAATGAGTTCTCGGAAGGGCTGAAGAAGTCCTACAAGTATATGTTGCAGGCCACAGAGGCGGGGCCTATGCATGGGCTGCATTATCATCACCCACCATGGCCCTGGAGATGCAAATGTAGTTAGCTCACCAAATAGAAACTCAGGTGCTGTCCCTTGTCCCTGTCACTGTGAGATGCATGTGATGTGTGTTAATAGTCCCACCGTCCACCAGCAGGCCTCCTATCTCATGCACTGATGCTCTGATTATAGTACCAACTCTCTTCCTCCAAAATAATCATCCCTGCAGCCCAGGCACATGTGCACAGGCCCATGAGGCATGGGGGGTGATTCCCAAGCTGGTGGCAATCCCAGGGATGGCTGTGGGCTCTTTGAGGCCTCACAACACCTCTGCACTCCATCGGGCTGAATGCAGGAATCTCATCATGTCCAACAAGTACTGTTAGCCATCATGATGTGCAGGCTGGGCCGTGATGAGCGCTTTGGTGATCACTTCCTATGTGATCAGTATGCAGGACGGAAATACGGAGGACAGTGGCTGATCGCGCAGCAGCACAGCAATCACTATGTAGAAGAGGGGAACGCCAAGAATTCCAGGAAACTCTGGTATAGATCAAACCTACTATTTATTTGTAGAATAAAAATAGTAGTATACAACAACTGAGCCCACGGCATAAGCAGTAGCAGGAGCAGGAATCCAACAGCAACTGACTAGGCAAGCACAGAATCAACAATGACATAACAGTGTTCTTAAGCATAAGATTCCATTGAATTAAAGAAACAGTAAGAAACATAATACCACATACCCTCCCCCCATATAATGCAAAAAAACTTCAATACAATACATAATCAAGAAATTTGACAGGCATTCTACAAACACGTTGATCACGTGCAGATGTCATAGTTGGTGAAGTACAAGAACGAGTAGGTAAAACAACATTAGAGCAATTTGGGAAAGAAAATGTAGAATCAGAGCTAACATTAGTTGCATTAGAGGAGTTAATGATGTCATAACCAGATCCAAAAGTAAAATCAGTATCGTCTTCATTAGACCTGTTGGCATAAACTTTGTGAAATATACTAACTTGATTGTCAGTAAGTTTTACAACATTGTTTTTATTCCACCAACTTCTGTTTTCTAAAAGAACAGAAGGTTTGGTGACCCTGACAACCCGAGCAGGTTATGTGAACTTAAATTGGTCCTTGCAAACTTTGTAGAGATTTTTTTATGAGAACCCAAACATTGGTTTTGAGATCAAGGCCAAGTGATGTGGAAAGACCATCATAGAATTTTTTTTGCAGTGATTGCTTTGCAGCAACTCTTGTTTTAATCTTTTGGGGATCTGCTAAAGTATTTCTCTTGTGATGTAAAGCAGAACCTACAACCAAATTAGTGAACCATTGTGGCATGAGTTTGGACCTAGCGTCCCTGCCACTGAGAGCCTTGAAAGTGTAACACCAGTTGTGGAATGAGGTGTTGCTAAATAAGCCCAAACTTTTTTTTGCAAGAAACCACCTGCATCAAGATTGGCCACAAAAGTGGTTTGAACTCCTTCTTTTAGGAACCGATTGGCCCTCTCAACGAGTCCATTAGAAGAAGGACTATACAATGCAACTTGACAATGTTTGATCTCGGAACTCTCCATGAATCTGGTGACTTGACGAGAAAGAAAGGGTTGACCATTGTCAGTGACAACGCAATTGGGAGTACCTTCAACCTTAAAAATACTTCGAAGAAATGAAACAACAGTGGAGGAGTTGGCTGCCTGTACAAATGAATAATATATCCATTTCGAATGATAGTCAATAGCAACCAAACAGTACCTTTTGTCTGAGGGTAATACATTAAAAGGTCCTGAAAAGTCCAAGGCAATTTTGTCCAAAGGAGAATCAGGGAATGGAACTGTCAACAAAGGCTTCTTGTTGGTTTTCCAATGCTTGTTGGAAATAACACAACTAGGGCAATTGTCTATAAAAAAAAGGCTACTTGTCTGACTAGGCCTGGCCACTAGTAAATGTCTTTTAATCTTTTGCAGGTAGCAGAAATGCCTAAATGGCCTTCATGGCCAATATTGATGATCTTCTCTCTAAGAGAAGTGGGAGGTACAAACAAACCATTCTGCACGCAAACTACACTTTCGAAAGACAATTCTTCAGTAATTTGTACAAAGTGCTTTCCATCATTACTAACATTTTTATTAGCAGGCCATTTACTCTTAATGAAAACCTCCTCTTTTTTGAGAGTTTCAAGTGCCATGGCATATGCCCATTCATCCTGTGAGATGCTGCCATTGCACATGGAAACAGCATCTATAAGACCAACCACACAGTCTTTGTGGACATCATTTTCACCTTCACTGCAATCAGGTAGAGGGATACGAAAAAGGCAATTGGCCTGGATGTTTTTACCCCCTTGAATATATTTTATAATGAGATTATATTCTTGTAATTTTGAAAGTAATCTAACCAGCCTTGCAGAGGATGTTCCTGGACCATTGTCAGACAATTAGGAAACCAAAGGATTGTGATCAGTGAAACTCTCACACTGAGTACCCCAAATATATGTTTTACATTTCTGGACTAACCAGACAATGGCAAGGGCCTCCTGTTCAATCGTGCTGTAGTTGCATTCGGTAGGTGTCAGGGCACGGGAGGCAAAAGCAATGGTGTTTTCTTTGCCATCAACCCATTGTCCAAAAACTGCCCCAAAACCTTTCTGACTGGCATCCACAGACACGAAAGCACTGGCATTGGAAACGAAAGGATGTAACGCAGGAGCGTTGATAACAAAAGTGGATTTTCTCAAATGTATCACATAGAGTGTCATTCCATTAAAATTTGAAACCGTTCTTGAGAAGGCACCTTAGTGGTTGAACTAATTGTATGTAACCAGGTACGAAAATGGCATAGTATTCACAGAGGCCAAGGAACGAATGTAAGATATCTTTGTCATAAGGAGAAGGGTCATTGCATATTGCTTCTACATTGCAAAATTTGGGTTTGATGCCTTTGTTCGAGAAGGTGTGACCCAGATATTCAACTTCAATAACAAGTAATTTATATTTATTAGCTTATACCATCATAACTCTGTCTTGTAAAATGTTTAGTTTCTTTGTTAAGTATTTGTAAATGTTCCCCCTTTGCTTCTGTGTGGATTAAGATATCATCTTGGAATGCTTGAACATGGGAAAAATTAACAAATAGACTGTCCATTAGTTTTTGAAAAACACTTGCGGCTGAAGGAAGACCAAAAGGTAGTCTCAGATATTTGAAAGCCCCGAAAGGTGTTACAATGGCAGTGAGTACTTGACAGTTTGGGGAATTTGGTGGTAGGCGGAGTGTAAGTCTACAGTGGAAAAAAAACGTTGACTTCCCAACTTTAGCTAACATTTTGTGTATGAGAGGTAGAGGGTGGCAATCAATCAGGATGTTTTGATTAAGAGATCCTAGATCCACACAGCCTCAAGTCCCCATTTTTTTCTCTGTAAAAGAACCTGAGAAATCCATTCTGATGAATGTATAGGAGCAATGATACCATCAGTTTGGAGGTCAATAAGCAGAGAATTTAAATCCTCTCTGATGCTAAGAGGTACAGGTCTAACCTTATGTATTAGAGGAACTGCATTTGCCTTTAACATAATGGTGTGCTCGTAACCTTTGACAGTGCCAACAGAATTTTTAAATACATTAGGAAAAGATTTTAAAAGGTCTTCAACAATTGAGTCTGGTTGACTGACAGATAGAATACTTGAAGGCAGATCACCTAAAATAATTGGAGGATCTTGGCCAGGGCGTAGGATGATACGCAGAAGAGCAAGGTCCTTCCAACCAATGATGTCTCTTTCTTTGATATCTACATTTTTTTTTCTTAACAGATCTACAAAGACACTCCAATCTGTACCAAAAATAACCCAGGAGAGCAATGTCTTGTTCCCTGAAGGCTTTGGGGTTGATATCAGGAGCAAGAAGTGGCATGTTGTTAGGCCGAAATGTATAAAATATTTTATCTGCTAGAATAGTAACGGGAGCTCCTGAATCGGCCATAGCTAAAATAATTCTACTGTCAATGGAAATGTCAACTAAGGGACCTTTAATGGGTTTGTCTGAAGATTCAGGGACTTCGACTGTACCTAAAATATTGGCAAATTGAGAGGTACAATCTTGGACATCAGGAGTGTCCAAAGAAATGCTTGAAACTTTAACCCTACTTGATGATGTAGTATAAAAACCACTCCTACATACCCCTTGAAAGCGTCCATATTTCTGACATTAAGTACATTTTTTCCCTAAGGCTGGACAGCTGGGATTGTTTCCTATGTAGAACCACATCGAAAACAAACCAACTGGCCTCTTGGCAGTTGATTTTTGTAAGGCCTTTTGTTGAAAGTTTGTTTAGTATTTATATCACGCACAGTATTATCATCAGAAACCAAACTTACATTGAAAGGAACTGCGAACTGAGAGTGAAGAAGTGTAGTTTGGTTAGAATGACTAGACAAAACTTTACATGTAACAATCGATCTTTCAATGCTTTTAGCAATGTCAATTGTTTCAGCTAAGGTGGGATTAGGAGAGGTGAGAAGACGCTCTTGGATCGTCTTATAATGACAATAGAAGACACACTGATCCCTTATGTAAATATCCACATTGGGGCCAAAATCACACTTCTCAGCCAAAACACTCAAAGTTGCTATATAATCTTCCACAGACTCCTCAGAAGATTGCTTACACATGGCAAAATTAAATATCTCTAATAGGACACTTGTAGAGTCGGAATACTGTTTGGCCATGCGTAATTTAGCTCAGATGAAAACATTCCATACAGTATATTCAGATGCAGTGGAAGGATAGCGTGGTAGATTGTTAAAAACTCTGAGACCAGCTGTGTCAAGATGATTTATTAACAGAGCTAATTTCCTTGAAGGAGAGTAACCATTGGCGTCAATGGCAGTGAGGTAATTTTCAAAGTCTCTCAGCCACTCAGCCCACTTTAAATCTGGTGTGCCTGGTTTTAAAAAGAAAGGTGCCGGCTGAATGACTCCTTGGCTGGATGCCATTATGAATGAAGAATGAGCACTGAAGAGAACGAATCGTAAAACATGAAAATCTAAGAACGTGCCACACCAATGTACAGATTGGAACAGAAAATAAATAAAGAAATAAAATATAAAACTTGTGAGCCACTTACAATAAAACAATAATAAAATATAAGATATGCAACATGGACTCACTGCTGGATAAAGGAGGTACAGAAAGATGTGCGAATCATTGTGTCTGTAATGTAATGTATATTCTAGTTCAGCGTCATACGCCGCGTGGAACATCTCGTGCATGGAGAGTACCACGCGACGTATGACGATTAAGTCAGTTCACGTGATCATAACATGTTTTGATATGAATGTATATACACCCGTGCAGGGACGTTGGTAGATCTACGGTTGGCTTTGTATAGTTGGCTTACCGCTGATCAGACGCTCCGCTGCCGGGTGGAGTTTAACATATGGATTAAATCCTGTTCTTGGATACTTCTCTGTCTCCGCACTTGATTTACTACATTTTGGCGACGCTGGGGATTTAACTCCACCCTTTTTCCCACGCGAAGAGGAAATGTCATTAATTTACTCGGATATACCGGCTTCCCATTGGTTACATGACGGAGCCCTTCAGCATGATAAGCTTTCAACACGCATAATTATCCAAGAGGGACGCTGAGATTCAAACGACTTCATGGATTCGCTACTCCTTCATTTTCTTTAAAACGAATCTCACCCATTGGACAAATACAAAAGCGCCATTTCATTGGACAAGCGCTCATCAAAACAAACTAAGAGGTAGACGTTTTACCAGAACAAGGTACTGTTTATATTTCATTTGGTGGGTCCTTGTTTTAAAACAACGTTACTTTAAATTTGACACGCGTACCCTTTCAGCGATACGCACGCTATAAATACATTTACTACTTTACTGTGCACCGACATCATTCGAAC
The DNA here is from genome assembly GCF_964261635.1 of Lissotriton helveticus. NCBI lineage: Eukaryota > Metazoa > Chordata > Amphibia > Caudata > Salamandridae > Lissotriton > Lissotriton helveticus. The sequence goes on along the minus strand of NC_136068.1, from coordinate 1,129,500,396 downwards.
AGTGCACCCGTTTCAACGCACGCATGAATGCTTTCTCTCATCGCGCATAAGTAAACATTTCAAGCGGCGTATTTCTACCGCGATACGCACGCTCATACTATTTAAATTCTACAGATCAGCGCTGTGACTCGCATACTGCGTGGCATTGCTATAAAGTGGTACATACTCTTCATTTCAAAACTAAGGCTACAAACTACGATATATTATTCTTTTCAGAAATAATAATATCCATTACAGGTTTATTTAGACTTGGTATTTACAAAGTTATTATTTTCTGGTTATTACTAAAGATTTAGAGTTATTTATATTTATACAAGTAATTACTTTTCAACATGTCTGACAATCAATGGCATCAAATCACACAGCCACCTCCTTTCCTGAGCAAACCAGGCACACCTAACATCATTTGGTCAGAGTGGTTCGACTTGTTTGAGAACCATTTGGTGGCCATCGACACAAATAGTTACTCTGCGCAACGAAAATTTGCATTACTGTTTGGTTGCTTGGGCCAGGCTGGTCAACGAATCTTTAAAAGTGTGGTTCCCATCGCTCCTCCTGTTTCTCAAGATGAAAGTGGAGATAATATATGGAATGTATATATTGAAGCTATTGTCAGACTAAAAAAACAATTTTGCGATGAACCTAATGTTATGCTTGAGAGACACAATTTTTATTCTAGGAAACAGAAAGAGGAAGAAAAGGTGGAGGAATATATTGCTGCACTCAGGGTTCTAGCTATTACTTGCGATTTTGAACCTTCTCCGGATAAATTTATAAGGGATCAGTTTGTGTTCAATTGTAATTCTAGAAAAATTAAACAAAGGATACTGGGTTGTAAAAACCCATCTTTGAATGAAGTCATCGACCTGGCCCTCAGCATTGAACGATCTACTTTAACCAGTAAGGTAGTAATGGAACCACCTAAACAAGGAATCAATGCTTTGGACTATTCAGATTCAGACCAGGAAAGCGCTGTTTGTGCTATTAATCCTAAAAACAAAAGTTTTAACAAGAATTTTCAAAAGAAAAAAAGCACTATATGTTACAGGTGTGGTTCAAGGGACCATTTAGCAAATGCTATAAATTGTCCGGCTGTTAAAAAACGTTGTTCAATTTGCAAAAAAATAGGACACTTTCAAGGTGTTTGTAGATTTGCAAAGAAAAATTCTAATGTTAATTACATTGAGGTGGATGATTGTGCTAATTCTTTTAAAAACATTATTGTAACTCTTGATGCTAATGGTGATGTAGAATCTATTAAGGGCCCTTTATGTTCAGCCATTATTGATAATGTTCAATTACAGGTGATGGCGGATTCGGGGTCACCTTACACCATTCTCAGAGATTCCACCTTTTATGAAAAATGGGACAAAAGAGTTGTACTAATAGAATCTGATGTTAATCCAAGAGCATTCGGAGAAAAGGATATTAACATGCTAGGTTATTTTGAAGGTTTAGTTCAGTGTTTAGGAAGGGAAACAGTTACAAAAATGTACGTAGCTGAAAAAGGTAAAAACATTGTAGGTTGGAAAGATTTATCCTTGATGGGTCTTTATTTAGTTCCTGGTGATGAAAATCCCATCAAAGTGGGAGATTTGCCTAAATTTAAAACAAATTCTGATAAAACAACTATAGCAAACATAGAGAGTTCTAATGTAAATATTCAGGACATTGTATCAGAATTTAAACCTGTGTTTGAAGAGAAAATTGGAAGCGTGAAAGGATTTGAACATAAAATCAGGTTAATTCCAGGAGCTCAACCAGTCACACACAAAGTCAGGACTGTTCTATTAAGTGTTAGAACGGAATTAAAAACAATGTTAGATGATTTATGTAAACAGGGTGTCATTTCCCCTGTTAATTCTTCACAATGGGTCGCACCCATCGTAGTCATTCGAAAAAAGACAAATAAAATTAGGATGTGTGCGGATTTACGCTCTTTGAATAAGAACATTATTATCGACTGCCATCCTTTACCGAGAATTCACGAATTACTGGCTAACATTGGTCGAGCAAAATGGTTCTCATTGATAGATTTGAGGTCAGCGTATCACCAGGTGGCTTTGTCAAAGGAGTCACAAGAACTTACTTCTTTTATTACTCCTTTCGGAGCGTTCAAATTTATGCGCCTACCTTTTGGGTTGGCGTCTGCAGGTAGTGTGTTTCAAAAGTTGATGGATGAGTTATTCCAGGGAATTAAAGGGGTCCAAGCTTACTTGGATGACATTTTAATTTTTGCAGAAACCTTACATGAACATAACAAAATACTTAAAAAAGTTTTATCAATTCTAATGTCTAGAAATATGACAGTTAATAAAGAAAAGTGTAAAATTGCAGTAAATGAGATTGAGTACTTGGGACATACTGTCTCAGATAAAGGTATCACTCCCAAAGTTTCTGTGGTTAAGGCTATTGAAGATGCAAAACCACCCCCAGATAAAGACGCTCTGAGATCGTTTCTTGGGCTAGCGGAATATTACGCCAGGTTTGTGCAATCTTATTCGCAGTTAGTAGAACCACTGAGACAGCTTTTAAGAAAAGGAGTGACTTTTATTTGGACTGAGGAGTTAAATAAAGTCTTTAGTGAGGTTAAGAAAATGATTATTTCTGCAAAAGCCATTCATGCATTTAGAGAAGATGCTGTATCTACTATTACAGTGGATGCCAGTATTTCTGGTTTAGGGGCAATTCTTACCCAGAAAGTGAACGGTCAGGAACAAACCGTCGCATTCGCTTCAAGAGCATTGAAAGAGTTTGAACAAAGATACAGTACGATAGAAAGAGAAGCATTAGCTTGTTCTTGGGCTGTTCATAGATTTAGAATGTATATTTGGGGGAGGAAATTCGAGCTAGTGACCGATCACAAGCCTTTGATTTACATTTTTACCAAACCTAGCCCATCTTTATCAGCTCGACTTATGAGACTAGTATCAAAATTACAAGAGTTCAACTTTACAATTAAGCATATAGTAGGTGGAAAAAAATTCCGGGCTGATTGCTTATCCAGAATGGCTATATCCAATAATGATGAAGAAGATTCTGTTGAGGAAGATGTAGAGTGTGTTACATTGATAGATGCTGTCAATGAAATTAGTACTATCATTTCAGAAGAAGACTGGAAGAATAGTACTAAAGAGGATAACGTTTTGTTGAAGGTTATAGAATTTTCAACTCAACGTTGGCCTGAACCAAGGAATTTGAGTGGAGAGTTACGAAGTTTTGCTCAGGTGGCAGATCAACTGGTTGTGGAGAATGATATTGTTCGCAAAGGTGAGAAATTTGTTCCTCCTTTTAGATTGAGAGAATCAATCATTAATTTAGCACACCAGGGGAATTTAGGAGTGACAAAGACAGCTATGCGAATTAAGCAAAACTATTGGTGGCCGTCTCTGGATACTCAGGTCAAGAATTTGATTGATTCTTGTCCTGAGTGCTTGTTGTCTGATAAGCATTGGCGTACAATGAAAATGCCATTACATCCCACAGAATTTCCAGATACCCCTTGGGAGAAAGTTGCTGTAGATTTTTCGGGACCATATTCTGTTCTTCAACAAGAGAATAAATATGTGATCCTTTTAGTTGACTATTTTTCCAAATGGTTATACTTTGATTTTGTCAAATCTCCAGATTCAAATTCCACCATTGTTTTTCTAAAGAAAGTTTTTGAGTTGGAAGGAACCCCAAAGTACATAGTTACAGATAACGGTACCCATTTTGTGTCTGATAAGATACATGCATTTTTAGAGGGTTTAGATATCAAACAACTCAAAGTTGCTTTATATTCACCATCTTCAAATGGTCTTGTGGAGAGGGGAAATAGAGTAATTAAAGAAGGTGTTCAGACTGCAGTCTCTTGTGGTTATAAGGTAGGAGAATTTGTTACTCGAAAAGTGTGGCATTACAACACTTCCCCTCACTGCGTAACAGGTGTATCCCCTTTTTCCCTATTAAGAGGAAGAGAAAATCGTTCTGTTTTGTTTCCATCATGGTTACATAAAGATTCTATAAAGAAACCATTTGAGTCTCAACCAATCAAAAATATGGTTCGCGCAAAGCAAGATCAAATGAAATTGAATTTTGACAAAGGTTTAAACAGTAATTTTACTGATGTTAATGTGGGAGATTGGGTCTTGATTAAGAGTCCTGGGAAAGTAACGAAAGGACGTTCGAAATTTGGTATGCCTGTTCAAGTATTAAAAGTTAGTAAAGGGTCTGCTTTTCTTAATAAAAGAGGTTGGTGGAATAAGCGACAGTTAGTAAAGATCACAGAACGTCAAGCCGAAATTATCAAAAGTAAAATGAACTCCGACATATCTGAAAACTTAGACTGGTCTTTTTGGATTAAAGAACCCCAATTATTGGGAGATTCTAATCGACCGGATGGAGCATGTTCAGTCAGACAGGAGTTAGTAGTTCCACGTCATTTTGATGAACCTCTTTCTAGAGAACAGAGTGTAGAGGTTCAAAACTCTGTTGACAGTCAAAAATTTTCTTCTTTTGGTAGATGTATTAAAATGCCAGAGAGATATAATGAATTTGTGAAATTTTAGGTAACTACTGTCTTGGTTTTGTTTATTGTTATAAGGGGGAAGGTGGTGTAATGTAATGTATATTCTAGTTCAGCGTCATACGCCGCGTGGAACATCTCGTGCATGGAGAGTACCACGCGACGTATGACGATTAAGTCAGTTCACGTGATCATAACATGTTTTGATATGAATGTATATACACCCGTGCAGGGACGTTGGTAGATCTATGGTTGGCTTTGTATAGTTGGCTTACCGCTGATCAGACGCTCCGCTGCCGGGTGGAGTTTAACATATGGATTAAATCCTGTTCTTGGATACTTCTCTGTCTCCGCACTTGATTTACTACAGTGTCGCACTACCGGAAGGCATGTGAAGGTGACAGCAGTGAGTGAAGTAAACTGTTCATGGTGTGGGAATCACCAATGAGAGTGTCACATTAGGTAGAAGCAAGTACTTGCTGTGAAATATGGTGTGCGTATCACCGATCGTAGTGTCGCACAAAGTAGAGGCAGGTAAGAGCAGGAAACGGCTGAGAGCTGTACAATGCTGACTGGAAGATCCTGACTGATCCAAAATGGCCACCGCTGAGCGTGTGACATCAGTACGCTCCCCCAAAATGCATCACAGCAGTTTCCTTCAAGTGACGGCCGAAGAAGCAGCAGGAAGAAAGAAATGGCAGTGGAAGTTCCAGAGTTTGGAACGAGGTAGGAGCGAGCCAGGTAAGCAACTTTTTAAATGGCCCAAGCCCCAATGGAAAGGAAGCTTCTGTGAAGAAGAAATTGGCAACATTTTCAGACCAACCTGAATTTTGTCCCAAGACGTGGTCACAGTGTCCGGTATTCGATGACAGCAGTCCGGTGGGCTCCAGAAGATGCAGGACAGCATACAAGAAAGTCGAATAAAAAAAACTACCCCACTCCTGCTACCAATATGTAGAGAAGGGGAATGCCAAGAATTCCAGGAAACTCTGGTATAGATCCAAACTACTACTTATTTGTAGATTAAAAATAGTAGTATACAACAACGGAGCACACGGCATAAGCAGGAACCAAACAGCAACTGACTAGGCAAGCACAGAATCAACAATGACATAACAGTGTTCTTAAGCATAAGATTCTAGTGAATTAAAGAAACAGTAAGAAACCTAATACCACACACTAAACTATGGTGGAGTTGCGGCAGCGAAGTGGGTCCCTCTCCTGGTGGGTGAGTCCTCGTCGCCAACTGTGCTGGTGCAGGCCAGCCACCACGAGGCTGTGGCCACGGCCCAGCACTAGAACAGATACACATCCACCCACACAGTGCATAGAGTAAGGGTGAAAACCATGTGCGCTCTCAAGCCCTTTTATTCATAGCCTCTGGGGGTGCCCGGCCAGAGGGTGTGGTGCATGCCATCTCGGCCGTAGGTAAGCCCCTATAATGGCAGGGTGGCTCACTACAGTAACTAGTGAGAGAGCTTTTACAGAGAGATGTAGAGGGTATCTTTATGCCCACTCCTTTTTTGCCAACAGCTGCATCTAAATAACGTTTTGCAGAAGCGGTCAGGGACTTCTTGCAATAAGGTAGTGGGCAGTGAGCTTGCTCCTTCTGGCTACTCAATGACAAGCCCGATCAGATGAAGCCTGGTCCACCCGGAGACAGTCTGGCACCACAAGAAGTAATGCCTGCGCCCACCTTTCTTTTGAGTAATCTCATCATCCTTTGGTTCCATTATTCCAAGACACAAGCCTGCTGGATGCGTGCCATCACTGCCTAGGCCCCTTAATGTAAAGAACAAATGTATCCTGGCTTTCCAGCAGACTTCCAGCCGTTGAGGAGGAATCGTGGTCTCATCAGACCGAGACAGTTCTGTTAATGTCTCGTCTGTCATCTGCCTTGTGTGTACTCAGCGGGATGTAAAAAAAAATGATATGACATTTCTTTCCTGCAACACCAAGCACGAGATAAACTGGGATGGTAATTGAAGTGTACATTGTCCACATCTGTCATATACAAACCCTGCTTAGTTGCATGTGTTTAGTTGAAATTCTAGGCACATGGCCATTGGGAAGTGTTCCAATTCGCCATGCTTGTGCCATGCTCTGTCAGAATCATTGTGGAATTATTTATTTTCTACAGCTCACCTGGCTAAAGAAAGCATGTCTGTGCCCCATGGCACCAGGTCCCTGTGTTGTCGAGTCTACACCCATAGTTTTACCTAAGACTACGTGACTGCTGCCCTAAAGGAAACTTTGAAAAAGGAAGACAGAATTAATGACAATAAGAAGCACGTCTAGTCTTTGAAAAATTAGAGGGAAATGAAACCTCCTCCCAGTTAGCAAAGCTTTTGACATTTGGGTGGAGTCAGCTAAAAACGGTGCCATTGTGGTAAAGTAGGCGCAAAGAAAATGTACTGTTTTAACTTCATTATAGTCTGGCCCACCGAAATTATGCGATTCTGAGGGTGCTGTTTTTGCATAATTAGGGATTTGTAGCATTTGCCACATAATCCATCATCTGCTGCATAATTTGCAGATTTTAACAAAAAAAAATTCTAGTTCAATTGTTACTAAAAATTCAGTGACACGTGTTCGCAGCAGACAGCCGTCCAGAAAGATTGACTGGTCATGTCTCAGCCTCTTATTGCTGTATTTAGGTATTAAACTAGTGCCAATGAGGTAAAAGTTTTGTTCACACAGTGTTAACATGTAAAAATAACAATATAAAGAACTACATTACCCAGGCAGAATCTGGTTTTCTGACAAAGCCAACAGAGACCTGGACGACTATGCTGGAGTGGAGTCTTGCGTAGAGATGGGTCAGCTTATTTTCAAAAAGGTAACACAAGATCACCCGGATGTACCAATGTTTCGCCTAGATGACTGCAACACCATCTACACCGACCTCCCAGAAATATAATAAAGTAAAATCCAAAATGATCAGAATCAAGTGGCCCACGTCGTTTTTATTATTACAGCGCTCGGATCACGAGACCTCGGGGTTGAAGGCCCTTTATTGGCTACGAGTGCATGAAAACAACAGATCAAAACAGTCTATACTGCTAACACAGTACTGCCTAGGCAATAGCCTGCCTACCTCAGAAGGATCTTCGTGCTGCCATTGTCTTGCCATTTGCTAGTCAAGTACAAACGTTAACCAACAGAGCACTTATAAAGTGTATTTGTTCACTCAGAATGGTATCTTGGCGCTGTATAACTGATGTTTATTGTTACCCAACTCATTGGTACTCCTTTATCGACCTCAGAAGCATAAAAGGCTAAGTGGACCTGCCAGGAGCAGAATCTGTGCCTAAAAAGTCTAATAAGGACCCTTCAATGCATGAATTAGTCCACTAAGCCACCAGGCCCAAATAGTTCATAATCCACCCATCTCAAACTTGAAGTACACTTTCTACATGTCACAGTAGACTAAACTTGGCCTATAACCCCTTCTCAGTGTGAACGAAAAAGCAACCAGGAACAAGCAAATTAACAGTTTTCTGAGTTATTCCTCTAGTCAGTGTTCGGAAGGGATTGAGAGATGGCATGATAGCAACCCAAAATTCACATATTTTGTGAAAAGCTATTTCACTCTGTGTTTTGATATTATTATTAATATATGTTTTTGTGTCTCTCGCATAATGATTTGTCCATGCCTCGCAGTACTAATGGAAAATATCCCCAAATACTTTTTTCAACAGCATGTCAAATCAAGAACAATCCACTAAAAACAGTAATCTTAATTGACCCACAGGTCGCTTGCTGCCTGCTGATGCTGCTGCGGAGACCGGGCTAGGGGAGGTACACTGTCTCCTAGATTCCCTGGTCTCCTTTCACCTACCACCTTCTACCTCACTACTGCGCCCGGAGGCGCATATTAACATCGATGAGGGCCCGCGGCTTGGAAGAGGCGGACCATACTGGTCACTTGCTGCCTTCTGTTGCAGCTGTGACGACCGGGCTAGGGGAGGGACTCTGTCTCCCAGATTCCCTGATCTCCTTTCATCTCCCACCTTCTACTTCACTGCTGGGCCCGGAAGCGCATATTAACATCGCTGTGGCCCTGTGGCCATCCACGCCCAACTGAGGCTGGGCTGGGCCACCCCCCTTGGCTTTACTGATGGGACCTTCTGCCAGAAAACTTTAGCCCTACTGAAGATAAGATCATGGGAAAGAGGAAGTCAGCAATCCCGAGCAGCAAAGAATGTCCACTGACTTCTACCATAACTGTTTTTTTGACCATGGCAATGGGGGTGATTAATAGTATGATTGAGTGAGTGGAGGAGAGGCTAGGGGCGACTAAGAAAGCCTTGCGCAATGATTCTTTGAGTGAAGACACTGCTGCAGTACAGCCCGTTCAACCGGCTGACAGCGATAGGGACACCGGGGTTATTGGAAATCCCTGTGCTTTTAATGTCGATCTCATAATTATGTCCAATGATGAACATAGCACTCAGTTTGAACCCAGCGGCTCCCCACCACTAAAAAAGGCAAAGGTTGTTTAATAAGCCATTAACCAAATGGAAGATCCTCCGAACTGCAAAGAAACAGACCCCTAGCAGGAGAGATAATGGTACAATGCCCAGATTTGAGCTGACCAATGAGGCTGCACATGGAGGCCTGACCTATATTGAACTCACAGAGATCCTGGAGAAATCATTAAAAATGTACGTTGACCCAGTGCTTGCTTTTCTTAACAGCATTGACACTTCTTTGAAAATTGGATCTAGCTCAAGCACACCGCCTACTCATCTTAAAAATCCACCAGAGCTCCTGTAAAGCTCATAGATATATACCTTAAACACTGCAAATTCAAATCAAGCGGGGTTATTCGAGGGCATTCAGCAGGACAACTCTAGGAAAAATAGTTCTAACTGTTCTAATGGTGTCGCACAACACAATCTGGCAGACAGCCTTTCCTGAAGGCAAACATGTTCACAAAGGAGGCCTGGTAGCAGCCACGGCCGGTGAATTTGGTTGTGTGCACTGCATCGCCAAATGCGATGCAGTGCGCGCAACGAAATTCGTTTTATTTATTTATATGTTTACTTACCTGTTAAAGTCCATAATCCATACATTACAATCCCCCACCCTGCCCCTCCCCCTCCCTACGTCACCGCCCTGCAGTTACACCTACCACCGGCCGTTGCTGCCTGGTAGTGGGCCCGAATTGCATTAAAAAGGGCACAGTCTCATCAGGACAACAGGCAGTCCGCCCCAGTCTACTGATGATTTTGCTTCTCCCCCTAGAGGCAACGCCTTTAGTACTTGTTATGAAAAATGTCCCCCTCGCTCCCAAAGTGAAGCTTATTACCAACTAAAAAACAAGGTTATCCACTGGCTTAAAAAATCTACAGACGGTTTCAGCTGGGAGGAACGTTATGGGAATATATGCAACGTACAACGTGTGTCCAGGGTTGGTCATCATCCAAAGGAGGACTCTTGTGATTGCATTGTGGTTAACTTTAGAAACAAGCACTTGGTAGCCTGTCTTTAGGAGGGATTGTCTAGGTCATTTTTAACAGGAGGATGATGCAGCCAGTTCTTCTGGGCTACTTCTACAGACCAACTAAGCAATACCCGCTAAAACCACTTTTTATTAACGGGGGTGTCCCGGAGCTACTTGCCATTCCATTCGCACAACAGTTTCTCTCCCGTTCAACAAATCGATTAACTACACATTGAGAGGATAGCTCCTGGTCAAGACTGTGTTAAAGAAGGTGGGAGTCCATCAAAACAGGCATATGTGGCCTCTCACCTGCCCCTTTTGACCAAATGCATGGGCACAGACATTATTAATGCATGTGGAAAAGAGATGGAGAGACAGGTTTCACCTAATTGTGGTAAAGCGCCCCGCCAGAGAGAGTGGTTCTATCACGCATAAGGGTAAGCTCAATTGTTTGTTTTGAAACATAGCTGGGCTTGCGTCCAGGGTGAGAAATGATGACTGGTTAGACTTTATAAGAGACTACACCGTTATTTGTCTCCAAGAGACTTGGGCCCGTGACAAGATATATATAGACAGCTTCATATATACTGCTACACCAGCTGCCTGATCAAGAGGAGGTCATGATTGTGGTGGCCTGCTTACTCTATTTGCAACATCTTTGGATAGCAAAATCTACTCTTCTAACTTGGAGTCTCTGCTCTTCCAATTTAATAATGTCATGCATGAATTAAATGTCACACTCATTATTGTAAATTTGTATCATAATAACTTTATTCCTATTAACACTGAAATAGCAGCTTGCCTTAGGACATCACTAAGCAAACACATCTTGGAGCTGAACACTGAATACATAATACTATGGGTTGAGGATTTTAATTGTAGACCCTGTACACTGTCATAGGTGTCTGCATGTACCAACATGGAAGATTCCCAATATCATTTAAAACACACCCCCTGTGGTAATGTTTTTAACTCTATATTATCAAAATGTTCCCTGTTTTTAACTATAGATCTGATCACTGGGGCTGGTCAGAAGTAGAAAACATACATGAGCAATGGCCAAGGCAGTCTTATCGATTTTATTGAACTTTCTGACTACCATAAACCTAAATCAGTACATTTTCCAAGTCTAACTGGCGGCTGAGAATTTCCCCTGCCTAGATCAATAGTACTATGATGGCACGCTCGGCCCTCCTGGGGGCGAGCAGGAGGGTGAGGCATGCGGCGTTTCCCAATATCACCGGGACTGGTGCTGCAGATGGAACTTTGATAAAGCCCCCCCGGGTGGATACCTTGAATGTTGTACTTACCACGGAGCCCGAGCAACATGGCCGATCCCCGGTGGAGCTGTTTTGGCAGCAATAGAGGAGTTTGGTTCTGGTTCACCCCCTCGGCCATCACCATCCCAGCCGTACATTGGACATTGTTTTTCCTTCCTTTCCCCGCCTCCGCCCTTTGTGATCCTGCGGCTGCCTCTCCTTTCCATCCTTTTCTCTTCGTATTCTGTCACCGATACATGGAATGTTTTTGGACCGCTGGTCTCCAACTGCTTTGTCTATCTCTCACTTTGACTGCTTTGTCCCCCTGAAGTATTTTCCCCATGTCGGTCTGCCTAACAGTATCTGCTTTCCTTACCCCTTTTTACCATTCCCCCTCTACCTGCCATTCCCCATCAGATGTGTGTCCTGGCTATGCTATGCACTAATTAACTCATATTATTGTGTAATCACTGTTTTTCTCCAATGTTTATACATGGCTGCTGTAACTGATGTAATTTTATGACCTGTAAATCGCTGATTCCTCCGGTTCTAGCCAGTGCTATATAAAACTGTGCAAGTGAATAAATAAAATAAAGCTTTTTAGTGATCATTCTCCTCTATTAATTTAGTTTGAAACACAAATCAAGAAAGTGACCCCAGCAGCTCCCCCCCTAACCCATAAGAGAAATAAGGGCCCTATGTCCAAATGAGTTTCTATGAACGCTGAAAAGGTGCTGGAAAAGTTACTGGATTTAAATAGGTCACAATTCTTGATATGTCTTGAAAGTGATCCTAATCCTAAGAGTATGCTAGAATGATTCACTGAAATCACTATAACCATAAACAAAATTCTAAAAAAACGACAGAAGGCCTACAACCAGCACACGTTGCAAATGGATTAATAGTGATTGTTCTAGGAGACATACTAAGGTTGTTGAGGAACTAAAACAAAAGCCCAGAGACCTAGAAATGGTCAGAGCCTGTAGACGCCAGTACAATAAGACAATAGCAGAATGTAGGGAGACATCATGCACAGCATCTCTGATGCACCTACTCACACCCTAATAAAACCTTTCATACACCAACTCCAAAATTCACATTACCATTCTCAAAACCATAGACATACCAATACCAGTATGTACATAACCACTCACTGATTCATAGGTCCACACACATATCCACTCACTCACTCATACAGCCACTCATAGACACAGTCACTCACCAATACAGCCACTGCTATATGCACTCATACACCAATACAGACAGTCACACACCACCACTCACCCATAGAGTTACTCACACACCTAGCCACTCACCCAAAGAGTCAGTCACACTGCCATTTACTCACATATACAGGTATACACACCAGCTCACTTATTCATACAGATACTAACACATACTTACTCTCTTATACAATCACTGACACAAGCACACACTCATCCATACAGCCACTCTGACAATCAGTCACTAAAACATATAGTCACTTATATACTCCAACACTCACATATACTGCCTTTCACATATGCAGTTAGTTACCCATACACCATTGAGACAACCAATCACTCATCGACACAGCCATATGCCCACTCACACACCCATACAGCCCCTTGCAGATGCACTGATGAACCCATACACACAGTAAATCACCCACTCACACATCCATGCAGGAGTTGCACACCCCCTCACCCACCACACAGATACTCAGGTACCCATACAGGTACTCAGACAACCAATCAACAACCCATATAGACACTCATGAAGCTACTCAACAACCCATGCAGCCACTTACACGCCAACAAAGAGCCTGATACAGACTGTCACACAGATTAGTTACGTACCCCATACATTCACTGAGACACATATAATCACTCACTTTTACAGTCAGTCATGCACCCACTTAATCATTCATACAGGCACTCATACACCCACTGATTCATCAATACACCTTGGTGTTTATATATGAATAACATTCTTAAACATTTTAGAAACACTCAGTCATTGGATGATGTCATCAGTGATGTCATCAGTGATTTCATCATTGATGTCACTCGCCCTATCATGAGTGATGCAATATGTGACGTCATCAGCAGTGCATTGCGGGGGCGCAAGTTATAGTTAGCTCAGCTAACTATAACAACTGAATTTCCCCGGATTTGTACAAGTGAAATGTCAGCCTGATTATAACGGCCCTCTAACCTTTTTTTTTAACGTGAATATATATAGATTCCCGGTGGAGCTGTTTATATATATTACCTACTGGCGATAGCCAGTAGGTATATATAGTTAGGATTGTTTTCCATAGGGAAATCGCAACATTCTATTGGGAATAACGTTGGCGCCGGTTGCGGAATCTTCCTGAAATTTTCCTTAACTTTGCCTCGCTGCGCTCCGCTCCTTCCCTGAAAGTTTGGGGGGGGATTCGTCAAGCGGGGGCCGAGATAAAAGGGGGGTCCCAGAACGTGTTTTCCCCATGTTAATTTCCATAGGGCGGTTGGACTCACTTTTAGCCCGAACGGCTGAATGGTTTTCCACCAAACTTGGCAAAATTGTAGGGACTGGTAGCCCGATGTGCCTTTGCTATGTCTCAAGATATGTGCTCCAGTGGTTTTTCCGAAAATTAACTTTGAAAAAATATATATTGGGCTACATTGGGCTATATATATGTTGGAGCCCAAATGTAGCCCAATGTAGCCCAATGTAGCCCAATGTAGCCCAAAGATGGCCACCAGAGACAAAAAAAAACAAATGTAGCCCAAATATCAGCCAGATGTAGCCCAACTATAGCCCAATGACAGAATGTACCAGAGTGTTCTAAAGAACAACTAGAGCGCTAACAGTCTTACTTATGACAAAAGTATGGCACACCTGAAGTCATCTTGATTGGAATAAAGTGTTAACACTTAAAACATTTAATTTGCAAAGGAACAAAATGAGGGGGTTCATTTTTCCATAGAAATTATGATTAGTGCTGAAGAAAGAAAAATGAGGGCACATTTTGAGTGACTTCTCAAATCCTCTTATATTTCATTAAAAAAATTCTGATATGCAGTCTCCCAAGATGGCCACCAGAGACAAAAGAGCCCAAATGTAGCCCAAATATCAGCCAGATGTAGCCCAACTATAGCCCAATGACAGAATGTCCCAGAGTGTTCTAAAGAACAACTAGAACGCTAACAGTCTTACTTATGACAAAAGTATGGCACACCTGAAGTCATCTTGATTGGAATAAAGTGGTAACACTTAATACATTTAATTTGAAAAGGAACAAAATGAGGGGTTTCATTTTGCCATTGAAATTTTATATATATATATATATATATTCACTGAAAAAACCATAGGTTACACACCAGTTATAGTTGGGAATTAGCATTTAAAAAACCTTTGAAATTCACTGAAAAAACCATAGGTTTCACACCAGTTATAGTTAGCTGGAAATTTTACTCGCATAAAACCATTGAAATTCCCACGTTATAGTTAGTTGGACTCACTATAACTTGCACGTCTGCAATGCACTGCTGATGACGTCACATATTACATCACTCATGCATATATTTAAATATTTAAACATTACTCGCTAATATATGTATTCACTAAGATACACTTAATAAGCCAGTTAACCAATCAATTTTTTTTTTAAAAACACTGAAAAAACCATAGGTTTCAGGCCTTATATAGTTAGGAATTAGCATTTAAAACATCTTTGAAATTCACTGAAAAAACCATAGGTTTCAGGCCTTATATAGTTAGGAATTAGCATTTAAAAAACCTTTAATATTCACTGAAAAAACCATAGGGTTCAGGCCTAATATAGTTAGGAATCAGCATTTAAAAAATCTTTGAAATTCACTGAAAAAACCATAGGTTTCAGGCCTTATATAGTTAGGAATTAGCATT
Source organism: Lissotriton helveticus (assembly GCF_964261635.1). Taxonomy (NCBI): domain Eukaryota; kingdom Metazoa; phylum Chordata; class Amphibia; order Caudata; family Salamandridae; genus Lissotriton; species Lissotriton helveticus. Next base: position 1,129,485,287 of record NC_136068.1, on the reverse strand, counting down.
TAAAAATCCTTTGAAAGTCACTGAAAAAAACATAGGTTTCAGGAGTTATATAGTTAGGAATTAGTTTTTAAAAAACCTTTGAAATTCACTCAAAAAACTATAAGTTTTAGTGGTGCTATAGTTAGCTGGACATTTTACTCATACAAAACCAATGAAATTGCTCCTATATAGGTAGTTGTACTAACTATATTTCGCGCACCCGCAATCCACTGCTGATGATGTCACATATTCGATCATTCATGACATGGTCAGTGACATCACTAATGACATCTCAAATTACATCACTGATGACATCACTGATGACATCATCCACGTGACAATCACATACACCTTTTCATACACTATTACAATTTTTCATCACTGTTTGTAAAATACAGAGTATCATATTTAAATCCATTGTCACAGCAATACAAGTATCTAAAAATCCACTCAGTGATTCATAGATGTATACACACATCTAATCACTTACCTATGGATTCACTCATACATGCTGTCAATGAACAATAGAACACTATCAAAAATACTTATACATCTATATCGACATTAAACAACAGCACGCATCCTATTCACATATGAAGTCATCCTACTCACTTATGCAAACAATGGAACATAATTACATATTTACTTAGCAAAACACTTATACAAACACCACTTCTTCTATTCATTTAGATAGTAAGTCATACTTAGTGAATTATAAAATCATTATTACAAGTATACAGTTATCCATACAGTCACTCACACAATCATTGTGTCTTATGTATACTTATTTATATACAACAACTGACACATACACTGCCTTTTATTTTTCTAGTTTGTTGGACCTGTACCTTTGAGAAATATATTTGCTCGTCACCACACCCATAAAGAGATTCCCTCACCCAAACTGTTAGAACCTGTAAACATGTAGTTTTAACTTCATATATCTACTGAATCAACTATTCACACATCTTTGGACAGTCACACACCCACCACCGAACCACACACTCTTTCACACTCCCATACAAATACTCAGTTAACTAATCAATAACTAATATAGACTTTCATATAGCTAGTAACCAACTGTAGAATCAGTTTACACAACAACTGACAAAGTGATACAGATATTCACACAGTTGAGTCACTATCCTTTATATTTAGTGAGACATTATAAATTGGTCAAGTAAACAGTCAATTACACTGCTACTAAATCCTCCATCCAAATATTTATTTATATATATCCACTCATTCTTCAATGTAAATTGCTCTATATATAATGCATATTTAAATAACGAAGCAAACCACATTCACTGGATGATGTCATCAGTGATGTCATCAGTGATGTCATTTGAGATGTCATCAGTGATGTCACTGACCATGTCTTGAATGATCTAATATGTGACATCATCAGCAGTGGGTTGCGGGTGCGCTAAATATAGTTAGTACAACTAACTATATAGGAGCAATTTCATTGGTATTGTATGAGTAAAATGTCCAGCTAACTATAACACCACTAAAACTTATAGTTTTTTGAGTGAATTTCAAAGGTTTTTTAAAAACTAATTCCTAACTATATAGCTCCTGAAACCTATGGTTTTTTCAGTGAATTTCAAAGGTTTTTTTTAATGCTAATTCCTAACTATATAAGGCCTGAAACCTATGGTTTTTTCAGTGAATATATCTATCTATATATATATATATATATGAAAGAGAGATCCCAACCTGTCAATGGACGACAGGCAACAGCAGGGTGCAGACCTCAGGACGCCACAACAAACGGCCAAAGTTGCTCACAGATAAATCAGCTCAAGTGAGTATGCAGGAAAACGTTTTATTACTGAATGACGCGTTTCGCTCCACAAGGGAGCTTGTTCACATACATGTTCATATATATATCCACCCTACACGCCAAAAGCTCTCATGTTAAACATCCGATTAACAGTATCCCTTATGGGGAGATGTTGAGACTTAGGCGAATTCACAGCAAGGAAAATGACCTGATTCTAGCCCAAACAGCCAGTAAAGCCAGATTTTTGGAAAGAGGCTATTCTGAAAAAATAGTTAACACTGCCATTTCCAAATCAATGTTAAAAAACAGGTTAGATCTCCTAAAGGGAGGCTCCAATATTACAATGACAGCTGTGGACAATTCTGACAATTCGACTGATTTTAGAATCATTGTCCAATACAGTGCCCAGCATAAACAAATCCAATCCATTATCAATAAATATTGGCCCTTGGTTTTATGTGATCCTATAATTGGGAAGGATCTTTCTAAAAGACTCTCTATAACCTATAGTAGGGGTCAATCTATGAAAGATGCACTTGTAAAAAGCAGCCCAGAAGTCATGGAATCCAACAATTGGCTTCAGACACACGGTGGGTTCTTTAATTGCAAAGTTTGCAAAGCCTGTCTACAAGCAGTAAATAAAACTAGCTATCTGTCACCATTTGACCTGAAAGAACATAAAATCACTAAAGTACTCACATGCAAAACTGAGTATGCAATTTATGTCTTGGCCTGTCCATGCAACTTGCTCTACGTGGGGAGCACTAAACTCCCCGTACACAAAAGAATCTTACAGCACATTAGAGCGATTTGCAATCAAGACAACACATATCCAGTGGCAAGACACTTCAAGGCCAAACATAACTCTAAAAGTGGTGAACTGAAATATTTAGTAATAGACTGTGTTCTTGCAAGCAAACGAGGCGGCAACAGAGAAGAAAAATTACGCAGCCTCGAGACCCGCTACATATTAGAACTTAATACTAAACAACCGTCGGGGTTAAACAACACGGAAGATCTTTACACATGCCTCTAATATTTTCCTAAATCATTCTGATACTTAGCAAAACTGTGCTTCAGGGATGTATAAATATATAAGGATTTAATAACTTTTTATGCCTTTTAGATATTTATTGATATATTTATGTATTTATAGATTTAATTGTATGGTGAATTCTCTCGTGTGTATATTACCCTTTAGGTTTTTATGTATGTGACAGAACTACAATTTTAGCCGTCATTTAACCATTTTTAAGGTTTTTATTAATTGTATGACATTTGCTTTAATTGTTTTTTCTCGCATCTGAATCAATTGGAAGGAATATTTATACCTATGAGAGTTACATCTGGCATGCTCATCCCGGGCCAACCATTGCACAATTTTGCGAATTTATTTTCAAATCTATTATCCCAAGGCGTTGGTGACTTTTTAGGTATTTGTACCGACATATGAAAAAAAAAACCCTCTCCTCTGTATAAGCACGTAGCACTTTAACTTTATGAAATAGGCACAACTAACACCGGGGCTCCGATGTTAGTCATCATGTTCACTTTGCCTTTGTATTGTAGTGTAGTTCCTATCTTCCCAATAGGCTCTGCGCATTGGAATAATACCTACAGCAGTAAAGGCCTAGGCCAGACGTTAACTAGGTCTACTACTGTCGATACTAGACTTAAAGTTTTGGGTTTGCCAGCGTAGCTCAGAGTTCGCTAGAAACTTTCTCGAATGTTCAAGGAGGACTTAACTTCCCTGATTAGACAAGAAGGGATTTAGTTTCTGACAACCATAGAACATGACAACTTTGCTCTCCCCTAATCAAGAGTCAATCTCGAGAGTCGTGTGAACAAAAGGCAAATTATTTTACTCAGTCAGTACGTGCATTCTTAGTCTCATCAGAATGTAGAGAAAAGGAAGAGACGGGCGTGTTCAATAAAAAGGTGTTATTTATTGATCAGTCTCTTTTCTCATACAAGAGAAATGGATCGATATTATTGCAATACTTATAGTTAAGTAAAGTGCATACATTAAAAGCAATAGTATAAAGTAATACTGTAAAAACATTGATATGGTTTCTAAGCCATATGATGTTTAAAATGAATAAAATATATTTACATACACATATACATTTGACTAAACGTACTCAACTGGTGTTTCTAAATACGCCTACCCCGTGTACCTGACCTAAGCCTAATACGTGGGCGGGAATAGAAAGTTACAGTTTAAGTTAAGTTTGTTTTTGCCAAGTGAATAACTAAAGAATTCTCTGTGAGGGGTTATTCAGTTCTGTACCTGGAAGTTAGGATGAATGAGGAATGGTATCTCTTTCTCTGGTCTCGATATTCCAGGCTGCCTGCGAGGGCTACCCAGAAACGCCGGTGCTGGATTCTCGGCAGGAGAAAGCAGCGCGTCTCAGCGCGTCAGGAAGGCGGGGCTGCTGCCAGCGGCGTCTGCTCTGCTCTCGGCTTCGGCAAGTATGGCTGCTCCGTCTCGTCACCACGCGTGTGTTTACATATGGCAAGATCGGTAATATTTATACCTTTAAGGTGCCGAGATTGACGTAAGGATGGACATAGATACGTCAATAAAGATGTCATACGATTTGCTCGTTAGCACATTCTTTTACTAAAGTTCTCGGTGAAATCAAAACAATGGGCGCAGGGTTTTGCCCAGGTTGTCATAGGTTTGATTTGTTATGAGAACTCCGTATGCCTTATCAGGGGCTGGAGGAATATCGCTTGTCTAATTAGATCGCAAGCGTTATGACCTAATCAGATAACACGTTCCTGTGCCGTAGTGTGACTGCGTCAGATAACGGTATCTGCATCATGGGGGTTTTCTGCCTCATGGGCTGACTGCTAGTTAACTTGTTGGTTTGTTTAACTAGAATAGGGTCAGGAATAGGGGGATCGATTCAGAACCGATAGGAATACATGACACCCACTCCACGCTAACTATGGACATATTTACTAATCTAGGCATAGTATAACATAGTACAACATACTATAGAGTAGTGTGTATACCTTACCACCCCAAAATACATAAATGCATTTTGAAATTTTCAAATATACGGAAAAATTGCAGACATATATATATGGTATGCACTCAAGCTGTAGAAAAATGCCAAAGTAACTGCATTTGTATACATTATTGCTTATTTGGTATATGAGAATTACACATGAAATGGTTTCTGACAGAAAAAAGTTTCGAGACCATTCCATCACAGAATAAAATATCTTTATGAACATGCCAGCGGGCAGCTAATGTCTATAAGGTATCTAAAATTTAGAAACCTTAGTTCTCTAAGAATAGTTCTTACTTTAAGCAGAAGATAGTATCCCGAAAAATATGCAAAAATATTTGGGGCTGCTGGAAAAACTGCTGTCCGTGAACTGGAGCGAAAATGTTCATGTGACTTTATTTTTAAAGTTGAAGGCCGAATTCAGGGAACGCCGTGTGCGAGCTTGCTCAAAAGTCTCTATTTCTGTTCGGGTGAGAACATCATATCATTTAGGCTTTCGAAAAAACTGTCAACAGCTTCCTGGGAAAGTTCCACTAACTCGGAAATAGGTGTAATCATGCATTCTTGCGCATGATTGTCTCCATTGACATTCTGATTTGTATTACTGACAGAAGGTCGTACCTGCTCGATGCTGCTTTCATCTTGAACTTCACTACCCATCAATCGTAGTGGTGAAGCTTCCACGAATGCCGTCATCAGGATTGGTAGCCTTTGAGGGCAGCACAAAGCATGAACCTTGATCGGGCTCAACAATGTTTCTGCATCCATCGGCGCATCCGATTGTAGCGTCAGACAGGTGTCTAACACGCATTCTTCTCCGCATAGCAGACACCTCAATACAGGTAAAACACATCTTTGCCACATTGGTCGAAATGATAGAAACCAAGTCATGTTCAGGTCTCTAAGCCGGGAGAGTCCCAGGATTTTTGATATCCGGTCCCGGTATCCAATGGCTAGGATTGTTTCTTCCCTTGTCGCAAGAGTTTTGTCTGTGAGATGGGTTGCCATAACGAAAAATTAGGACTAAGAATAGGATTCCTGCAATTAGTCCCAGGATCAGGGGAAGTCCGCCAAAAATCGAATGGACGAAATCTGGAAAAATACCCAGTATGGCTTTGAATGGTGTTAATGCCATCGAAAATACTGTCTTAAATACCCCTGAGATCCCATTGGTATCAGAAATATTTAAGATTTCACTTAGGATTTCCGCGAAATGTACGGGGGAATTAGTTGATAATAATGTATGTATCTCTGCAGTCGTCCTTGCGACTTGTAGATCATACGTTTCTTTTGATGACGAGAGCCTGGTAGGCGTCTGAAGAAGGACTGTTTTCATTCTGCTTAAAGTATCTATTCGAATAGAAGTAATTTTCAAATCGGGCCATGCCCTTGCCTCCCTGTCTGGGAAGGAGCTGGGGAACAATGAGCGTCCACAGCACTTGACCTTCGCAGTCGTAGTTACTAGATAAGGAGTCCCGGGCATAAGACTACAACATCTGCGGTCTACAATAAGAATGTAACTCCCATTATAGAGTCTTTGAAAGAATGGTTCTATTTCTGTTGCAGGTGCGCCTTGCTGGTGACATGAAAGGTTGTATAAATTCCCTTCACAGGCTCCATGCAAACTAATTCCGTTACACAGAAGCGTGCCGCTTAGTGACATCGCACAATTGTTGCCACTAAGAAACACTTTCTGTCCTTTATTACTGACACATGCATGTGAATAGGGCAGGTTCCAAGTTGTTTTAAGGTATCCCTTTCCCAATTTCTCGTACATGCCAGCCTGTATATATTTTTGGCAGTATTGAAACCTGAAGGTTGAGATTGGAATATTTATGATTCCGTGTATTATCCATTCACTGACAGGTCGTTCTGACATTGTCATTGGTAATCTTTCTAGTTTTTCAATGCTCAAGATTGTATAATCAGCACCCTTTTGTGCCATACCGATTTGTCTATCAGTAAGGTTAAAGATTTGGAATAGTGACGTTGTGTTGATTAAACGCCAAGGCACATAGCCTGAACGCAGATTTTGTAACGTCCAGCCAAGCTGTACAATAGAACGCAATTGTGACTGACCATGTTGTAATAACAGTAAGTCTTGCGATAATATATCGATTGCTGACGACACAATGCTGTCCAATGAAAAAATTCTGGAGGACAGAGTCATTAACCCATTGTCCACTACAGAAAGTGATTTTTCCAAATTAATACGGTCAATTTCCCGTATTCTCTCTGCTGTTTCAATTTGAGTAACCTTCCAGGCCTCATTGTATGCTGCATATACAGAGGCTGCTATGAAACGTTTTTGACGCTGTTTGCGTGGTCCCAAAGTGAAATCACGCAAGTCAGCACCATCAGTAAGTAAAGTTAGGTGTTGCTTAATTTCAGGCAGTGTGGAAGTTTGTAGCCATTGAAGGCATAATTTGCCCACACTGTAGGTGGTAATTATCCCTGGGTGATGTCTTTGGGGATATCTTAGGGTCTGGCCTGGTCATTTTGAAACCTTGCGTTTTGTTCAGGAATCTGTCTTGACAGTTATTAGTATCTGTGGGCCAGATCAACCACTGTTTCCAATCAGGATGTGTTCTGTTTTGGTTTAATATATGGTTTACGTCTATCTCCTCATCTGTATCAGAGTTATTGCTAAACATTATTGGCTTTGGAATAGACGGTTTATTTAAATCTTTGATTTTGGCTAAGCCAAGACAGGTGGTTTGTTGAACAGTGTCATTTAAAAATATCATTTGTTCTGGGATCATGCAGGCTCTAAACAAAGCTTCTATACCCTGTACTTGCCATTCTTTTGTGCCCCAAACACTTTTCAATTCAACATTTTTGTCCCAATAATCAAATCCGAAAGTATTCATTTTTTCAAAGAATGAGTCTGAATATAACAATTTTGTGTTGGTTATCATGGTTTTTGTTCCTGTCTTGTTTGACAATTTAAAATAAAATGCTTCAGCATTACTTGTGTTAAAACCTGAAAAATATGAATATTTGTCGTAAACGGTTCTTGAGCTCCCTTTTGGAGGTGTTGCACAATGTTCCCATTGATTATAATTTAAAACATTTCTAGGTTGTGCAGATCTATGTAAAAAGTGGTTACCATAGTGGTTATAGCAATACATACTGTCATAATTTGTAGAACCCTGCAAATAATCATGTTTGGTAAATTTAGCAGACATTACTAAGTCAGACATCATGTTATTAACGCTTTCGAAGTCCCAATCATCAGCAAATGAGTTTGGTTTTGCAAAGTCACTCAATGAGATCTTAATTTGGTGTGGATATTTCAGGATCTCGACCGGACCATAAATTTCATAGTCAGTGTTGTCCCAGGCTACCCCACCAGGTATTGGATTGGCTGTGAAGTTGGCTGAAGAAAGTTCTCTTTTCTCGACGTGTGAAGATGTGTGTGGTTTGAGGATCAAGTTGATTTTCTGACTTGCTGTGTCCATTTTAGCATATTTTCCCTCAATGAAGCGTCCCAAAGTAAGTACCATGATGAGCCAAAGTATGAGGATAAATGCACCAAAACCCACCCAAAATTCAATCCATGGAGAAATCAGATATGTTTCTTTCAGTTGTTTCAAAAGTTCCTTAGCTTTGTCTTTAAAGGTTTTTGATGATGGCTGTGTCTTTGATTCGCTGAAGCCCTCAGAGGAATCATCGAAGTTTAGGAAGTAGCCAGATGCAGTTCTGTCAATTGTTGCAATTGGTTCAGGATTTTTGTTTCTTGCATTGTCACTTGGTACTTCATTATAGATTGGTGTGTCTCTGCTAAATGTTTTTATTTGGGTTTTCAGAGGTCTGAGTTCTATTGCATTGTTGCATAGTCCTTGTTGTTCTTCTGTAGGCGTTTCGAATGTGATGAGCCTCTTTGTTAGGACCTCTGTACTGGTAGCAAACCTTGGTGTTCTGCTACTTATTGGGAGTCCACTTGGCCTACTGTTTGTTATCGGCCACATGTTGTGGTTTTACCAGGTCGATGGATACAACTCGGTTCTCCTTTTTACCAGCAAGTGGCGGTAGTACAACTGATCTTGTCCCGTTGACAGACAAGACAGGAACTGCTTTTCTGTAAGAAGGCCCAAATTCCTTCTTTACCGCGATCTTCTCCCTGACTAGATCCCCGACTTTTGGAATCCAGACAGGTCTTGCTGGGACAGGTGGTGGTTCTTCAGTGGTTGTTGGCTGTTGTTTCAACTTAATGTTGCTCAGGTCTTTTCTTGTTTTGTTTAAGTCCTGCAAAATAGCCAAACGGTCTTTGATATCAAAGCTTTTTTCTTTCACCACTGAAGTCTGACTATCAATGTCAGAGATCATCATCCTAGTTCCAAATAATAATTCATACGCACTGAATCCCTTCAGAGAATTTCTTGGCAAGTTATTGAGACTACGTTGGACACTTATTAGATGTTTGACCCACCCAGCTCCCGAACCTAATATCCTTTCCGCTATAGATTGCTTTATGCCTTGGTTTTTTCTTTACACCGTCCCGTACCCTCAGGAAGGAAGTGAGAAGATTCCCGCTGGACTGTGCTCATTTGACCATGTTTCTCCCCAGGCTGGAGGGCTTGAGTGAAAATAATAGTCAAACGTAGCATGCGCTTAGCGTATATGCCATTTAGACTCGCAAATCTTTGTATAGCAGTCCGGACGTCAGCCGAGTGCTGGTGATCTACATTATAAGTGGAACTAGCCTGTATATGTTAATCGCAACCCTTCCTTATTACTCCTGATTTTTCTTGGAGTAGAACGACGAGGTATTAAACTGTTTCTCTAACCACTGCGATCTCTGTTACAGTTTGGGCAGTTTTTTACAAACATGGTATGACGCAGGCTCATGCCTGGCCACCAGTACCGTGATTGTAATTCTTCCAGAGAATCTTTTAATTTAAGGTGTCTGAGACCCTCGCCCATGTGTGCGTCTGCGATTAACAAGTTTCTCCTGTCCATGTTTGGAATCACTCTATCCCCCACTCCAGGGATTCGAGCAAAAGGGACGGAGTTTGCATCGATTATGTATGTATAATTGAGTGGATAGTTGATCGGTAACGCTGAGCAGTCGCCTTTTGTTGACGTTTTCACTGCCAGCACTGTTTCACCGTCAATGTATTTTAATGTACGCTTTTTTCGATCTACGGGAGCCGATTTAGTGGCTGCCGCTGTGGCTGTCTTAGCCAATGAATTCCCTACAACGTGAACGCCATCACGCTGATGACTCAGTGAGTGTGTCACGTGAGTCTTTGGTAGCTCTTTCTGTAAAAGAGCTATTTGTTCCCAGAGCAGTTTCTGCTTTATTGGTGCATCTGTGTCATCTTTGTAACCGTTTTGAATCCATGTCTGCAAATCGCTGTTATATGATTTGACGCAGTAATATGAATCTGACACTATAAGTGTCGGGAATTCGCGATCCGCATTATCTAGCGCCATTTTTAAAGCTAATATTTCAGTTTGTTGTTCTGAATTACTTTCTACTGAGTGTTTCTTTGTTAATAGAGGTTTTAGTTTACCTCCGCGCCACACTTCTTTTGTAATCTCACATGTGGGGTTGTATGCTTGTTCCCCCCAAACGGACGGTTGAGCATGTCCGTCTGTATAGATTACACAGGCGTAATGTCGTAAAGGCAGAATGTCGATTGGCAGAGGATATGTTTCTTCATATGCTAGATTTTTCAATTCTTCTAGTTGTTAGAAAATTGTCAGCCAGGCTATACTTGATAATTCATATCCTACGTACAGGACCGTCAGATGGGCAATTCTGGACTTTTTAAAGTTGAATTTATAACCCTCTGCTGCGAACCCAAGTATTATGGTGTTCACTCTTTTCAAGTGAGTCTCCAAGTCGTCATCTGTTAAGTAGATGTCATCGACATAAGATAATGCTTCATCATCATATAGTTGAAGTAATTCTGTTACTCTCGCTGAGAATACCCCCGGGCTGTTCTTGTACCCCTGGGCTAACCGACAGAATTGCTTTTGAGGGCCATTTACTGAGAATGCAGTTAAATATCTGCTCTCTGGTGCTATGTTTTGACAAAAGAATCCATTGGAGATGTCCAAGGTTGTTTTGTATTTTTTGCGCACTATGTTATTCATTAGTGCAGCACTGTGTGAGTTTTGCACTGCAAAAGTTTTGCAACATGTGTTAAGGTGTCGGTAATCCAAAACTAGACGATATGAATTGTCTGGTTTGGAGACCGGAAACAAAGGGTTGTTCATTTGTGAGGTGCAAGTTTCAATCACCCCCTGGTATTCTAGCTGATCTAGTATTTCATTTACCTGTTTTTTAGCTTCTTGCTTAATTGGGTACTGCCTTTGTGCAGTAGGTTGTGATTTTAACTGGATTTTGTGAGGAGGGGAGTCCTCATCCCATCCTACGTGATTTTTATATAAAGCAGGAGCTAGAGCCACTGCCCACTTTCTAGCAAGTGTGTATTTTTTATGAATTGGAATTTGATTTGAGAAGGCAGGCATAATTACTTCTTCGCCATGAGGGCACTCCCTGACAAACTCTGGTGGCCAGTCTTTTTCAGCTAGAAGGATATCATAGCCCTTGGAGAGATTATCCCAAAATAGTCCCCTTATTTTCCTAGTCTTATCTCCCTCTATACGTAATGTTATCTCGTATATCTTTTGGGGTTTGCTAACCCTGGTGTCTGCAGTTTTCACTTGAAGATATTCATTCGTGTCCACTGTCTCCAGATGATTCATAAGGACTTTGCGAGCTATGCTCACTTCTGCTGCGCTGTCTAGCATTGTCTGAGCCCACTCTCCGTTTTTCAGTTGTGTCCTCAGTATTCTCGGCATTGTTAACTACCTTGATACTGGCTACCTTCTTTTTTGGAAATTGTAATTTCTTTTTTAGCTGAGCAGGTTCCTTGTCTTTGGACTTGGCGTGCTCTTCTCTTTGTTCTGATTGTCCTCTTCTTTCCGATTTCTGCGAGGAATTCTGAAAAGATTGAGAGGGACGTATATCAATGTCTTGATATCTATCAGGCTTTTTTATATTATCCCTATTTCTAAGGTTATATCTTTTCCCAGAAGGGTCACTCTGGGGTGACCTGTGTCTCTGGTTCGGAGATTTCTCCCTTCGCCTAGGAGACCTTCCTCGGGACTGGAATTTCTTTTCTTTTGGATTGGATTGTTTGTTTCCATCCCAGTTCTTTTTTGGTGAATTATTATTAAAAAATATTTTTTCTGGACTTTCAGTCAGTTGCGGTTTTACTGGTATTCCACCTAAACTATCTCTACCTAGTTCCTCATAGGATTTTTCTATGATTCTGGCAATTTCAGCTGGTTGGTCTGCTATATCTGTCTCTTTTAACCTCTGGCGGATCGCCACGTTGGCTGCTTCACCTTTTATGTTGGCTAATAATATAGCCGAGACCTGCTTGAAGTCTTTCAGTAATTTCATACCAAGAGTTAAAGCGGGCTCTGGACCGTATTCGTCTTGAATTTGTTTTAGCACATCTGGTATTACCGAAATGGATGGAACACCGTGCGTTTTTGTGTAGATGGAAGCAAAGACTGTACCCCAAGTGTCACAGTCCTCAATGTGTGGTGCGATTCCCATTGGGAGACAGATAGTCAGAATCCTGTGTTTTTCTAATGGGGTGGTGTCAGGAAACACCGCCTCTATTTGGGTAATTTTCTGTGCCAACCAGAATGGTATTTGTTCCCGTTTAGCCGGTACTTTACCTAGGCAGGACTGGATGTTCTGTGGTGTAATTTTATTTGTGTTCCCTTGTTGAGGGGTCAGCTGTGGAAGTTTAATCGCTGGCTGAATTGTTGATGTCCGCATCACATACTGAACTAATTGTCTATGAATTTTTATTAATTGTTTTAGCTGTGTTAACAGCTCTGCTGCAGACATCCCATTGATGTCTGGATGTGGTGTGTATCCGGCTAGGACCGGCCACGTTGCTCCTGGTCTACCTAAAGGACCGAGCCTGGTGATGTGATTATTATGTTTTAGGGCGCCATCAAATAAGAGCAAATGCTCTTGGAATTTGAGTGGTACTTCCACCTCCTCGAAAGGAGTGTACTCATTAGGAGGTTCCTCTATTTTGTAATAGTGGAAGTACTTTGTTACAGCATTAGCTGCTGGAAAATGTATCCATGAATAATATACCTCTGTCTGCCGATATTCGTGTGCCTCAATTACGAATATGACTGTGCCACCTCTAGGTGTCAGTCCATTTTCTATAAGTTTTAAGGTTATAGATCTCCTTTTGATGACCGGAATGAGTATTATATCCGCGTCTGCTGCTTGCATGGTAGCATCAGCATCTGCGAGTTCAGTTGCTAATCTAACTGCCTCTCTTTCATCATCACTCTCTGCCATTTTACCGACAGGAAGCTTATTTTGTTTGTTTGCAGATCAGGTTTCTTATGGAAACAGAGATTAGATGCACAATATTTTGGAACCGTTTATCCTTCAACGTTGACTATACCAAGAACCATACATAGGAGTTCCCTCCTGTGAGGTTTTGGAGGATATTACCTTTCACCCACTCCAGACGTCTTTGGAGTATTATGGAAAAAGGGGTCTGAGTGAGAAAGCACGACTGAGTTACTCTAAATGTCTTACGTTAGTTTTATCGCCCTTTCCAAACACGTTGGGCGCCATGTAGTGTAGTTCCTATCTTCCCAATAGGCTCTGCGCATTGGAATAATACCTACAGCAGTAAAGGCCTAGGCCAGACGTTAACTAGGTCTACTACTGTCGATACTAGACTTAAAGTTTTGGGTTTGCCAGCGTAGCTCAGAGTTCGCTAGAAACTTTCTCGAATGTTCAAGGAGGACTTAACTTCCCTGATTAGACAAGAAGGGATTTAGTTTCTGACAACCATAGAACATGACAACTTTGCTCTCCCCTAATCAAGAGTCAATCTCGAGAGTCGTGTGAACAAAAGGCAAATTATTTTACTCAGTCAGTACGTGCATTCTTAGTCTCATCAGAATGTAGAGAAAAGGAAGAGACGGGCGTGTTCAATAAAAAGGTGTTATTTATTGATCAGTCTCTTTTCTCATACAAGAGAAATGGATCGATATTATTGCAATACTTATAGTTAAGTAAAGTGCATACATTAAAAGCAATAGTATAAAGTAATACTGTAAAAACATTGATATGGTTTCTAAGCCATATGATGTTTAAAATGAATAAAATATATTTACATACACATATATATTTGACTAAACGTACTCAACTGGTGTTTCTAAATACGCCTACCCCGTGTACCTGACCTAAGCCTAATACGTGGGCGGGAATAGAAAGTTACAGTTTAAGTTAAGTTTGTTTTTGCCAAGTGAATAACTAAAGAATTCTCTGTGAGGGGTTATTCAGTTCTGTACCTGGAAGTTAGGATGAATGAGGAATGGTATCTCTTTCTCTGGTCTCGATATTCCAGGCTGCCTGCGAGGGCTACCCAGAAACGCCGGTGCTGGATTCTCGGCAGGAGAAAGCAGCGCGTCTCAGCGCGTCAGGAAGGCGGGGCTGCTGCCAGCGGGGTCTGCTCTGCTCTCGGCTTCGGCAAGTATGGCTGCTCCGTCTCGTCACCACGCGTGTGTTTGCATATGGCAAGATCGGTAATATTTATACCTTTAAGGTGCCGAGATTGACGTAAGGATGGACATAGATACGTCAATAAATATGTCATACGATTTGCTCGTTAGCACATTCTTTTACTAAAGTTCTCGGTGAAATCAAAACAATGGCCGCAGGGTTTTGCCCAGGTTGTCATAGGTTTGATTTGTTATGAGAACTCCGTATGCCTTATCAGGGGCTGGAGGAATATCGCTTGTCTAATTAGATCGCAAGCGTTATGACCTAATCAGATAACACGTTCCTGTGCCGTAGTGTGACTGCGTCAGATAACGGTATCTGCATCATGGGGGTTTTCTGCCTCATGGGCTGACTGCTAGTTAACTTGTTGGTTTGTTTAACTAGAATAGGGTCAGGAATAGGGGGATCGATTCAGAACCGATAGGAATACATGACAGTATATCAACATGTGACAATAGATATACAGAGAAAAAAAGAAAAAAACGTAAATAAGAAAAAAAGAAAATTATTAAATAACTTTATAATTATGGAAAAATAACACGAAACAAAAATCATCAGTAACTTTCAAAAATGTAAATAGCTGCTTTTCAATGAGAAACATTAATTTGTGGTTTTCAAACGATTTCTTTGTTTGGGGCACTTGTATATTGACTTTCACAGGGGTTTGGTTTTATTTAAAAAAGCGCATGTTTTAACTATTCACAGCCAAAATTACAAATTGCTCGATTAATGTATCCTTTAATTCAGACGAACAGGGTGTAGTTTTTTCAAAACTACGAAACTCGTTTATGTCTATGTGCTATCCAGGCTGTAACACGTGACTTTACAATGTGACTATTTAAACCAATACCTGTCTATGTACTGTGTCATGTGATCAAGCGCTCGGGGAAGCGCGAAACGCGTCATGGCGATTTGAAAAACCAACACGAAATAAAGAACTAACTTTTGCACCTATCTTGGGCCCGTATCTGTTTCTGCAGCTTTGGAAACTCTGCATTTGGATTCGGATATCCTTGGAATATATATATATATATTTTTTTTCACTAAAAAAGCAATGGTTTCAGGAAGGTTATAGTTAGGAATTATCATTTAAAAAACCTTTGAAATTCACTGAAAAAAACATAGGTTTCAGGGGTGTTATAGTTAGCTGGACATTTCACTCATACAAAACCATAACTCTAACTCTCGCGCCCCAATCCACTGGTGGTGATATCACATATTACATCATTCATGACATGGTCAGTGACATCACTGATGACATTACTGATGACATCTCAAATGACATCACTGATGACATCACTAATGACATCATCCACATGACAATCAGATACACCTCATCATACACTAATATAACCTTTCATCACTCACTGTAAAATACAGAGTACCATATTTGAATCCATATGTTTTTTTCAGTGAATTTCACTAGCACCACTCTTCAATTGATTCCTTTCGCCAACAACATCGCCACAAACCACTAAAAAAACAAGAGATAGCTCCACTTACCAGTAACAAATTAACATCAACATTTAAATGCTGTAAGAATGTTGACTATCTACTGTGTGAATTACACCCAACTCACACCCATATTTAAAGATCAATATGTGATAGAGGTACTAATCATGCACCTCCGACACCCAACAAAATCGCAACACCCAGCGCCACCACCACCACAACCACAACCACCCCCCCGGACCCCTACTATCTCAGAGGCAGCGTAAAACAGGAAAACGGACCTTCCCAAAATAATATATCCCCTCAACAGCACACTAGCTCAATGTTCAGAGATGTGGCAATCAACTATGTATAAGGGAAGGAACTCGCACATCAACAATAATGTAGACACTGCTAATACTACAGGTGATATGCTATACACAACTCACTATACAAACTAAAAACATTTCCGTGTGTAGATATACCATTGATACGTGTGTACTGCACAGTGGATGCACCCATATTTTATCAGATTCTGGGGAATATCTTGGTCATGTACCTGTGTTGTCTCCCCCCCTTGAAGCAGAAGTGGAGTAGGCTGATCCAACATACGCAACTCCAGCGTAAGAGTATAAATAATTAGCCTATGCCTTGGGCGTGGTTCACTTCTGCAAAGAGAAAAGACTCTGCCACAGCGAAAGTCCTCACCCTGCCACATGGCTGCCGCCATGACTACGTGCCTCCTCGATAGAGGTCCATTGCGAACTCTGCGCCACAGCATCTCAGACTTATGTCTGTGTCGACTACTGCCTTCGATCTACACTGCAGACAGCAGGGTTCACAACTTGAATTCAGCTTTGGATCTACACTATGTACAGCATTGAAGTTATCCTTGATTTATGTGAGGCAGAGACAATTCTACTCTATCTCCTCAGACTTTGTTAAAATAAGTGATAACAATTCTTCGTCAGTATCTGTGCTGACTACTGCCTTCGATCTACAGTGCGGTCAGTAGAGTTTACAACTTGATACCAGTGGCGCATCAGCACTACAGACAACATTGAACCCAGTCTCAATTTATTTAAGGCAGAGACAATTCTACTATGTCCTCAGATTTTGTTAAAGTGTGGACAGTATGAAATTCAGCCTTGATTTATTTAATTCACAGACAATTGTACTATATGTCTTCCGATTTTGTTTAAATAAATGACAAAAAGCATTCCTCGATGTCTGTGTCAACTACTGCCTTCGATCTACACTGCGGACAGCAAGGTTCACATCTTGAATTCAGCTTTCCATCAACACTATGGACAGCATTCAAGTTAGCCTTGATTTATGTAAGGCAGAGACAATTTTGTTAAATGATGCGACAAAAAACATTCCTCAATGTCTGTACTGAATACTGCCTTCAACTGTACACTGCGATCAACAGAGTTCACCACTTGATACCAGTTCATCCATCCCGTATGCAACAGTCAATGTATGGAGTACATTACAGAAAATGCAGTGCAGCCTAAGATCTACACTGCGAATAGCAGGGTTCACAACTTGAATTCAGCTTTCCATCTACACTACAGACAGCATTCAAGTTATCTTTGATTTATGTAAGGCAGAGACAATTTTGTTAAAGGATTCCACAAAAAACATGCCTCAATAGCTATACTGACAACTGCCTTCAAATGTACACTGCGATCAACAGAGTTTACCACTTGATACCAGTGGCGCATCAGCACTACAAAGAACATTGAATTCAGTCTCAGTTTATTTAAGGGTAAGACAATTGTACTGTGACCTCAGATTTTGTTAAAGTATGTGACAAAAAAAGCATTCCTCGATGTCTGTATCAACTACTGCCTTCGATCTGCACTGCGGACAGTAGGGTTTACAACTTGAAGTCAACTTTGCATGTACACTACGGACAGTAGGGAATTCAACCTTGTTTTATTTAATGCAGAGAAAATTTTACTGTATGTGTTCTGATTTTGTTAAAATAAGTGCCAAAAAACAGTTGTCAATATCTCTGCTGACTACTGCCTTCGATCTACAGTGCGGACAGCAGGGTTCACATCTTGAATTCAGCTTTGAATCTATACTACGAACAGCATGAAATGTAGCCTTGATTTTTGAAGGTAGAGATAATTGTACTTTATGTCCTCAGATTTTGTTAAAAGATTCAACAAAAATAACTTCTTGATGTCTGATGACTACTGCCTTCGATCTACATTGTGAGTGCTCACGATTCAGGTAGAATGGCAATTGTACATGACGCATTCCTATGGACAAGAGACATTTTAACACTGCGACCCCCCGAACCACGAATCATTGCAGGGTGTGCACACGCTGAGTTCTTTTGGTACCACTAACACCCTGGAACACAAGTCATCTCCCCGTAGCCTTATTAAGGCAGAATTCACTAGGCAAAAAACATTGCTCCCAGTGCATCCTCCCTGCACTATGCATTATCGCAGGATATGTACAAGCTCAGCGCCAAGGATAGTACTAACTCAGTGCACCATAAATCATCGCAAAAAGAGTGAACAGTTTTATGTCACAGTGAGACATACTGTCCCTTTTAAATGTCCCTGAAACATACATATTTCAATAATGTATTCTATACATGTTCTATCTTTTATTTCAATCATGATTACAGTTGATGCAGTCCACACTAAGATCTACACTGCGGACAGCAGGGTTTACAACTTGAATTCAGCTTTGCATCTAAACCATAGACAGTAGGGAATTCGGCCTTGATTTACTTAATGCAGAGCCAATTATACTGTATGTATTCAGATTTTCTTAAAATAAGTGAAAACAATAATTCTTCTATAATTGTGCTGACTAGTGGCTTCGATGTACACTGCAGACAGTAGGATTCACAACTTAAATTCAGCTTTGTATGTACACTACAGACAATAGGGAATTTAGCCTTGATTTATTTAAGGCACAGACAAAAAATACTCCTGTGGCACTGCTAGTATGCACAAGCACCTTTAATCCCTGCATCCTGTGAACTATGTTCACAAAGAATGTAGAACACAGCGCCAAAATGTACCTCCACCACCGGCAATACCAAGTACCTCTGGGGCATCACCTTCAACATCGCCACCAGACATACGTCCCCATTTTGAGAAAGTTAAAATGCACTGCGTGAAATGCAATTGTTTAATTAGTTATGGGGAGCAATCACTAGACCTAGTTTGCAGAGGAATTGATAACCATTGATGGTAGGTTTTTTTTCACCTCAAAGTTCATGCAGTCCAGTATGCAACAGTCAATGCTTTGAGTACAGACCGCTAGAACCACGCATCATCGCAGGGTGAGCACACACTGAGCACCAGATGTACCACTAACTCAGTGCACCATAAAAAATCGCCACGTGGCCTTATTATGGCAAAATTCAGTTGCCAAAAGACATTCTTACCAGTGTCTTCTGCCTGAACCACGCATCATTGCAGGCTCTACACAAACCGCCCCAACTCTGTGTACCACAACTCATGAATCCTTTATGATAGAATCTTCTGTGTATAATCTCACATACAGTGCTCCTACCTTTGTACAGCATAAGTCATAAACCGTTTATGATTGAATATCTGCGTATGATATTATGATTACTATTCTACTTGTTACCAACAGCAACGAAATAAAATGGAGTCGAGCACACGTGCCCGTACCCATTCAACTATCTATCTGTGTCTGTGTAGTTATTATGTTTGTAAAATGCTGCTCCTGCACCCTACCACATTATATTGTGCTGTATATAGCATATGCAACCATCTTAACTCTGCCAGTAACAAAAACTTTGATTATATAACTTTCTCTGTCTCATTTTACAAATACAAACGCACAAAGTGGACCATTACAATACTGCAAAAAAAATGTATACTCAATTTATAAATGTGTACTATTTCTTTTTTTTGTTTTGGTTTTTTAGCATATTTATATACCACAAAGTCGACTTAAACTATATCAACAATGTACATGAGCACTGAAGTTACAGTACATTTTCAGGCACACGTAGATTACGTCATTACTCTACAATAACAGGATGTGAACGCAACTCCCAACCTCGAACAATGATTTCCAGCACCAAGTTCGACAGTATACCAAAATGACCATATACGTATATATATATATTATCTGTCCTTCATGTGCTAAAAACTGCAACCTAAACCTCTCACAGCCCTGTATTACTACATATACAACACTCCACTTAATGTACAACAAACATTCATATTCGCAGAAATGCGTCATGTCCACCATCTTTTATGTGTGCATCTATGGATGAATATAGGGTCAGTGATACCCCGTACCTTCCATGTTAGCCATATTGTGGAACTTTACAGACATAATGACACATTTGCGTGTAAGACTACAACACGGACACCCAAATCAGTAGATTTTTCATACAGCTCATGAATTAACCACACCCATACTTCCGGAGTCATCGTTCACAGCCTCGTGCAGCACTGGCATACGTCAGTCCAGCCCACTCCGCTTATGCTTCCAGGAAAACACAACAACGGTACGTACATGGCCCAGATTTCCATTGTAGTAATTTCTTACTTCCAGGTCTAGCTGTTAGAACGACACACACGCACTCCCTCATGGCTGGTATACACCCACACCACACCCATCCAGCACATATGTCACTACACATGTGACCCTACCAATAAAAAAGACGGTGCGCACGTGCTCTACGCCATTTTAGAGTTGCTCCCATCGCAAGCGCTGTGATGGCCCATCCTAGTGGTTCGGACGCCTCATGTAGGCCCGGACCACAGAGCAGGAGGATTGCCTCTTTGGTCACTGAGTTAGTGGTACCGCGAGGACTGAACGTGTGAGTAACCTGCGATGATGGTGGGAGCATGAGTATGTCCTTAGCTATAGCGATATCAACACTCAGCACCATATGTGAGACTTCTTGGTGGCAGAACGGGACTGCATGATGTAAAAGGTGCCCTGTCCATGAAAAAGGTGAGCAGTCAGACCTGAGTGCACAGCGGAGGGAGTAGATGGGGTGCACAAGACTGGTTACAAATAGGCGACGCAGCGATTTAGGCGTACGCAGTCCTATATACCATGTCTTATTGCATTTGTATTTTTTTTCCAATAGCAGGAAAGTTTTTATAATCCGTCAAATGTCCATCGCTTGTGATAATCAAAACCACGTGTATCACTGCGCACCACTTGCTTTCACAACCGAATAAAAAACATTACTACTATAGTAATTTTACAAAAATCAAAGCCTACTAAACAAGTTGGAATTCTACAAATAGTTGTTTTTTAAATGCGGAAGGGAAGGTGTGTGAAAGGGTGATGTATTTCTACTCCACATTAAGATAGTAATAATTAACAATCAGAACATCTTTCTTTTACTATCTTTTAGATGTAAAGCTTCAGGGTGCATTATGTTCCAGCACATGGTGAAAGACACACCGGTGACAGAAAGGTGAGCTGCGAATATTCTTTTCAGTCACTCTTTCACTTCCTCTCTCCTTTGATAAAGATATGACGCACAATGTTAACTTCCTTTTTATCTTACAGGTTGTGTTTCACAAATTGGCGTCCCCCCCAACACCTCCAAAGCTCAACGTTCGAGGATTCTGCGATGATGCGTGGCCATCGTAACAACGTCTGAGAAGGCTGCTTCGACACATGGTGCACCCTCTTTCAATCACACCAATGGCACAAGGTGAGCAAAGAAGATTGTTTCCGAAGCAACGAGAAGTCACCTGTGTGCGGAGAAAGTGCATAGTGTGCAGCAGCTTGACTGCGTACGAATGTACAGTTACCTCCAGGTAGTGGGAGTGGATAGGTTGCAACAGTCTGAGGGGCAGATTTACAAGCCCCATGCTCCACTTTTGAGTCACTTTTAGCATGGAAAAAGTGACGCAAAAGTGGCTCAAGGAGCTTGTAAATCTGCCCCTGAGAGCGCAAGAAAAGGCACTTACCTCCGGACTCTGGGAGTCAATGGGGTGCAACATTCTGGGTACACAGTAATGAGAACTCACAGCTATGCAGTGGGAGTGCATGGGGTATAGTACTTTGGGAGAAAAAGAGCACACAGACACCTCCTTGCAGTGGAAGTTGATGAAATACAGTATCCTGAGTTTACAAAGACATAAAGCAAAAATATACTTGTGCAGTTGTATGTACTATGCTATTACTAACTCTATACTATCTTTCAGATCACTAAACATGAGGGTGCACTATGAACCGGCACGTGCTTGGACACACAACGGAGGCAAAAAGGTGAGCTACAAAGATTTTCTCCAGTATTAACTGCTCCATCTATTACTTTCTCTCTCTCACACTTTTAATGTAGTTTTTTGTCTCTTTCTCTCTCTCACTCTCTTTGACATTGTTTCTCTTTCATTTTTAAAGTTATGGAAGCTGCTGTCCACTCTGCTGATAAAAAAATCAAGGCTGAATTTAATACAGTCTGCAGTGTAGAACCAAAACTGAGTTCAAGTTCTGAACTCTGTTCGCCACAATATTTACACAAGGTAAGCAGAGCGGCCTAGATACACAATGCATCCGATTAAATGCGTTCGATATCATGAGTATTGTCCTGCATAATGACGTGATCTCTCACCTAATTCTCTCTCATCTCTGAATCATTTTAAAGACCTGTTGGTCCATACTGTAAATCTGACGCAGTAGGCACTTCCGTACAGACACCTCTTGAATGCAGGCCTATAAGAGAGGTGGAATGTATCAGGCACACTGCAGATGTGCAAATTAACAAATATTTCCAAGTCTTACCTTAATTTGTGATCTTTGACCTCATTCAGTCACATCGATCTAATTTTAAACACTTATACACTTATTTTAATTTTTGTTTTGCAGGTTACCTACCCTCCTTCCAATGAAGTCCATCGAACATTTTATTATATTGTTATGTTAAAGTTATGTTTCTAGTTATTTATTATATTGCTATTTTAAAGTTATGTTTCTAGTTATTTATTGTTGTTGTAATAAAAGTTAATTTAAGAAAAAGTATATATGTCTTTTTTGTCTGACAACATTTCACTGTTATTTAGTGTGATAATCAAATGCTTAGAAAACATTAAAAAATTAAAATAGAAATGATGTTTATAGCTAGAAGTATAATACTGAGGCTAACTCTTTACCAGCTCTTTACCAGAGTCTGTAGCTGTGATTAACGGTTCATATGGAAAAATTTTAAAATTCCAGCACAGTAACTGTTTGGATTAGCAACATTGTGTGGTTAACTTGTAACCTGTGTGCTCACTTAAGTGTTCCATGAATTGTTACTATGGTACCAGGCAGTAAGCAGTTTGGGGGTAGGGTTGAAATTTGAAACCTGAATCTGCTAAGTTGCCATGTGCCCCACCATCTTTGTAACTACAGCGTCCATTTCACCTCTGTCCCACTGACCACGTGCAGGTCGACCTGCACTCGAGCTGACCTTTTCCCCGCACCCATGCTAAAATGTTCCAGGAATGTTGAGATGGCAGATGACCTCGCCTGGACGTTCCATTCCTGTTCAAACTACACTGCAAGTGGCAGTTGATGTGCCTAAGGCTTAGACTGCCCCATTCCAGCATCAAGCTCCGTGACAAAGGGCAGGTGATCTGTATCTCCATCCCGCAAGCTATAAGAACTTTCTGCATTCCTTCTCTGCGAAGGGAGTGTCCACGTCCCATAAAGGATGCTGCGTGTTCCTTGCAATTCGAACAGTCTCCCATTACCTACCTCCAGTGGGTCACGGACACTTTTACATCTCTAGATGAGCAATTGATACAGCCACAGCTAGCACCTTCCCAGAACACTCCAATTTCTGACGCCCCAACCCCACCAGCTCAGGTGGAGGTACCTGACCCAGAGACTGAAACCCTTGCCCCTGTAGTTATTTCTAAAATTGTGAAGAAATATTAGAGAAAGGGACTCCGAAAGGAGGTTAGAGATTCAGACAGCAGTTATGATTCCGACCCGGGCGAGTATAAAAGGTCACATTCTCCTAGACTCAGGGACGAGGAAAAGAAAAAAATAGATTGCAAAGCTTACAAGCTAATTACAGACTGTGCCTCCCCTTCAGATATCCACACCGTAGCAGAGGCCCAGGTAAATTCGACAAGAAAGCTATTTTTTAGAAAGAATGGCTTACCACCATTTCGCCAAACAGGAGGACCAAAGGGTGGACCAAAGGGTGGAAGTATCGCTTGATTTCTGGAAAATATATAGGCGCTTGCACAATGGTGAATCTACAGAAAATGACAGAGATGCATTACTAGCAATGATAAAAAATACTCTACATTCCAATTTACATTTACATCAAATTACAATTTACAATAGTCAGACAGAGAGAATTGTTCAGATGCTAGTCAAAGAAGCTACCCCCATCTATGTCCCTCTGCCGGGTACTGGAACAGTCCTGAATAACCCCGATGACCCAAATGCCTGTTCCAGATGAATGTTTAGCTCTGTATATACTCCTTGGACAAAGGCT
Source organism: Lissotriton helveticus (assembly GCF_964261635.1). Classification (NCBI taxonomy): domain Eukaryota; kingdom Metazoa; phylum Chordata; class Amphibia; order Caudata; family Salamandridae; genus Lissotriton; species Lissotriton helveticus. The sequence continues at coordinate 1,129,461,024 of NC_136068.1, read as the reverse complement.
GAGATGTTGCAGTTACGAAAAGATATACCTGACATCAGAAAGAATCCTACAGGATTCTATGAGAGTGTCCAGCAGATACTGAACACTTATACCTTGACCCTAATTGATATCACTCAATTTTTTGGCCTTATATTGCCAGCTGAGCTTTGGAAACCACTCAGATATGTTAACGATCAGGAAGCTTCCCATGGTACATGGGAAGACCTGGGAACAAGGGAAAAAGAGAGGAAACCGGGTGAAAAGCCACATGAAGCTATATTAGCACTGCTGAAAGGACTGGTAGCCAAACTAAAAACTCTCGCTCCAGAGTGAAAGGTAGATTGGACCCTTCTCAATGCTTGCAAACAGAATACTGATGAATCATTCTCTGATTATTTTACTAGACTAGGAAAGGCATTTCAGTGGTCAGGATGTCGCGACTGAAACTGGTCGCCACCTGCTTATTCAGACTTTTGTTAAAGGGCTCTTACCAGCATTGGGGAACAGGCTTATGGCCAGTGAAAGTAGATGGCCAGCGGCTACATTGACAATGGCACAATATTACGAGGCTCAGTACATAAACGCTGAAGAAGAAAAGGATACTAAAAAGAAGAAATTAAAAGAATAAGTGTTGCTTAGCCAGTTAGACACCCATAATCGCCCTTGCGACACAAATAATGTCCGTCAGCAAAATGCCAGTCTCACCCCGAAAACACAAAACACTCCAGTACAGAAACAGCAATCTTTATCGACCTGGTCACCAGTCTACTGATATTTGTGCCTATTGCAAGAAACCGGGACATTGGTAGAAGGATTGCCCGATATTATCTGATAACATTGCCACAGGCAAAACGCAACCGCACAGTTCAACACCCCCTCCCGACCTCAATATCAATATAGAGGCAACAGGTTTGAATATAATTCAGAACGCCAGGCTACCCTTCAGGATTATGTCGCAGACGATCCTGAGATGAGCCCAGTATATTGGTCAGCCTAGGGAGGTCAAGGATGGGGGAAGGAATTAGTGGAGGTACCTGTAGATCAACGGGGACCCTATGTTACAGCATCGGTGGCTGGCGCTAAAGGATGTTTCCTTGTGGATACAGGAGCATCCCGCAGCACCTTGACCACCCCACTGATTCCGAGGGCTCCTCCATCCGGCAAACTAATTACATCGACTGGGTTGGATGGTAAGTCCTCTGTGAACCCCCTTTCCAAACCTACGCTATTCTCTATCAATGGTGCTGACACTTCTGCAACATTCTTGCTATCACCAGAATGTCCTGAGAATCTCATGGGATTGGATCTGTTAAAACATTACTGTGCCACTATCAGATGTTCCCCAGATAATGTTAGAGTCATTCTGTATGACAATTGTTCCCCGTGCCAACTGTCTGTATAGTTACTCCAACTTACCAACATTCAGGAAGATTTAGCTACCATACCAAACACCTTATGGGCAACTTCTGATACTGATGTTGGTACTATCCAGATGCCACCAGTTCACATCACTGTCAGGGAAGGTGCACACTTGCCTAGATTACTACAGTATAAAATATCTAAAGAGGGAGAGCTTGCACTACATAAAATTGTAACAGACCTCATTGTGGCTGGCGTAGTGGAACAGGTTCCTTCCAATGTCTGCAACAGCCCCATCTTGCCAGTATTAAAGCAATCGGCTACACACCAAAAGGTGTACAGATTTGTGATTGACTTCAGGGTCATTAATAAGATAGTAGTACCACAATTTCCGGTAGTTTCAGACATAACTACTATCCTCACCTTGATTCCACCTACAGCTAAAGCCTTTACAGTGATAGATTTGAAAAACGCATTCTTTTCCATCCCCATTCATGAAGACTCACGTTTTCTTTTTGGCTTCACCCTAATGAACAGATAATATAGATTATTTGCGCCGCTCAGGGCTATACAGACAGTCTGAGCATTTACAGCCAAGCATTGAAAAAACAACTTGACCAGGTCCATCTCCCAGAGGGAGTGGCTCTTATGCAATATGTAGATGACATTTTGTTAGCAGCAGATACTACCCAATTGGCTCGACAGGCATCATTACTGACCCTCAAATTCCTTGCTGAACATGGCCACAAGGTATCCAAAGACAAATTGCAGTATTGTAGAAAACAGGTGACTTACTTAGGTCACCTGTTGTCTAAGGAGGGTCGCACTCTTACACCAGACATGATTCAGACTATTTTGAACTTCCCTACTCCAACCACCCAAAGAGACTTGAGAGCACTAATAGGTCTCACCTCCTTCTGTAGACAGTGGGTCCCAATTTTTTCACTCATTATCAAGCCACTTCTTTCCCTGATGGCTAAAGATATTTCTGATCCTGTTCCCTGAACATCACAGCATGCGGACGCATTCATGACCCTATGACAGGCTCTGTGTTCAGCCCCATTCTTAGGTACACCTGATTATCAAAAGCCATTTTTTCTCTTTTTTACACGAACGGTCTGGTTGTGCCCTCTCACTTCTCCGTCAAATACATGGTACACACAAAGAACCCTGTGCCTATTTTTCTGCTGTTTTGGATCCAGTTGCCCAAGCTTTGCCTACCTGTCTGTGCGCTGTAACAGCGGCTGCTGTGGCAGTGCGCCAGACAGAGGGTATAGTTCTGGGGTCCCCATTAACAGTTCTGGTACCACATGCCGTTGATATTCTGTTGAATAAAACCAAAACGCAACACCTTACTAGTGCCCGACTGTATGGATACGGACTCACCCTGTTAAATGCGCACATAACTATTCAACGCTGTACCACTCTGAATCCGGCTACACTCTTACCCCTACCTTATACCGACCCCCTCACTCAGCCACCCCATCATGATTGCGTATTCCGAACAGAAGCAGAAACCACGGGAAGGGTGGACCTTAAAGACACAGCCTTAGCAGATTCAGAAGGCCACCTGTGGGTAGGCGGTTCTTGCCTGAAACTCCCGAATGGCACCACATCTGCAGCCTATTCTGTCACAACAGCACTCACAGTAGTTGAGACTGCCCGAATATTACAGAAATCAGCCCAAGCGGCAGAGATAATAGCACTAACGTGCGCTTGCATCCTCAGTACAGGCATGACTGTAAACATCTACACCGACAGTCAGTATGCCTTTGGGGTAGTACACAATTTTGCACTACTATGGAAAGAAAGATAGTTTCTCACTTCTCATGGGACGCCTATACAACATGGTGAATTGGTTAATTGGTCCCTTTTGGAAGCCATCACTCTACCTGCTAAGTTAGCGGTGATCAAATGCGCGGCACACAAGCAAGTTATTGGCGAAGTGGGACAGGGGAACGCTCTGGCAGACAGCACAGCCAGGAACACAGCCTTAGGAATAATACCTGCACCAATGTACGTCCTAATATCCCAAGCTGAGAAATGGCATGATGCCAGACAAAGGATTATTGGCATGCAAGAATCCGCTGCCATAGAAGAAAAAGAACAGTGGAAAACAGATGGTATGTTAGATGAGGAGGGATATTGGAGATCTCAGGATACTCTTAGGTGGAAACTACCAACAGCATATGCTATTCCCTTACTTACAATGACACACTTACCTGCACACATTGGGTCCCAAGCCATGTATACTATGCTCAAGGAAGTATGGGACCATCCCAAATTGAGACTCCTGTCCGAGTGATTTTGTCAAGCACTGTCTGACCTGTTTAAGATACAATGTGGGAAAGGGAACAAACGTTCCGACAGCAGGATTTGCACTGTCCTCTGCCCCTTTCGAAGTCCTTCAGATGGATTATATCCAAATGATCAGAGTTAACAGCTACAAGTATGTCTTGGTGGTGGTCTGTGCATTCAGTAAATGGGTGGAAGCATACCCCACCAAGGATAATACTGCCATTACTACAGCTAAAGTACTCCTGAAGGAATTCTTGTTCCAGTATGGCCTTTGTAGATTGATGCAAAGTGATCGAGGACCGCATTTTATTGGCCAGACAGTCAAACATATCTTAGAGGCAATGGGGGGTCAAACAAAAATTCCACGCTGCATTTCCCCTCCTAGGCAGCAGGATTAGTGCAACGTTATAATGGAATCCTGAAGGAGAAATTAGCTAAGATAAAAACTGAGACAGGATTGCATTGGATACATGCTCTACCTCTAGCTCTGCTGTCTATACGATCAGTCCCACATTCTAAGTCACAACTTACACCCTACGAGACAGTTTTTGGTAGACCTATGAATATATGGAATGCCCCATCTCCAAAATCCCTGATAGACCTTCCCCAGGAAGTGTTGAATGATTATCTGTATGAACTCACTAAAACAATGCCTTTACTCCATGAACAGGTCCGGACCCCCATCACAGACAGATCTCAGGGCCCTGGCCATGATATCAAACCCGTAGACTTCGTCCTGGTAAAGAACTTTGCATGCACCCAGTCTCTGAAGCCTCGCTGGAAGGGTCCCTTACAGGTACTGCTGGGGACAAGAACTGCCTTGTGAGTAGAGGGAAAGAAATACTGGGTTCATACTTCCCACTGCAGAAAAGTGGATCCCATAACTGAAGACAACTTGAAAGTACACGAAGACGTTCTGACCCACAACAGACCAATAGACTGTGACTCAGAGTCTGAACCGGAACTAGAACTTTGTGACGAGGGAACAGACGGATACTACCTCCGATCCAAGGCTAAGCTGAAGAACCAGCCCAGCTCCAAAGGCCGTTGGTACTCCATTGTCCATTGCTGCAGGGCGGTAGTAAAACCTGACTGAGGGTCCTGGGTACCCCTAGTAGTGGGTTACCGGGGCAAATATTGGTCAGTGAAGCATTAACTATCTGCGGCTATCAGGGACATTGGAGTACTCTTGGGACGCTTGTAGAGCTATCATGGCTGGAGATTACGATAATGTGGGACCAATGTCCCCAAAACCCGGATATGTCACAATCCATCCTATTAATGAGTACCAAAGACTACACACCCCCTTGAACAATGATTACCAACAAGGGCCGTCATCCAAGTCTGCCAATGTTCCCCCCGATTAAGAAAACAATCAAAAACACGGGAACTGTATGAATCCAGAGGCCACATGCACCCGTGGTACTACCCCCAAGCTGAAGAAAGCTAGAATGAGAGTTTACAGTACCCAGACAATAGTACTGATTGTCCTGACTACATTAGCTGTTCTGTTCAGTGTAGTGTTCTGGATTATTAAAGAAACAGCTCCAGCCCATCACACTGTCCTGCCTCAAACCCCACAACCATCTAAAGTTCCTGAACATTTGTACGTTCCATGGCCTGATTCCCACTTCAACAGATATTCTGAATTCAGTAATAATACTTTAATCCAAATGCTGCACCAGTTTAATCAAGTTGCGAGTGCAACTGACTGTTATGTTTGTGGACTTCTACTGCATGCAACTCAACACACTGCACAGTTCCTAGTGTTCCCTGCCTCGTCTGCTTATACTGGTTCTCTAATGTACAACCTGACAAACGTCTTTCCCTCACGTGGCGACGCTGGCAACCTTTTCACATTCCAGCCCTTTCTTTGGCCATTCCATGCCCACAACAATACCATCTGTAATGCCTCTGACTCAGTACCAATGCGTACCATCATGTCCACCCCTATGCGAGGTACATGGGGATACACTTTCATTACCATTCCAGCTAAAATAGTTGCCATTTCTGTCACGCCACGCCCAGGTACATTATGTCTACAAGACCGAGGAATAACACCTGTAGGAGTCAGTCTATGCAATACTACAATGACTTATGACAATTTCACCCCATATCTCCGCTTTCCTACAGGATTGTATTTTGTGTGTGGAAACGAAGCTTACACATGGTTAACTCCCGACTGGAGTGGTATATGCTTCATTGCTTTCCTCTTACCACCCGCTTCAACAGAGACAATATGTACCACCGCTAAAGAAGACAATTGCCAGATGTGGACCAGACAGACACCACAGGCCAACAGTTCTATGATGCTATGAAAGGACTATTGCTGTACTGGGGTCCTATGTCCAACAGCCTCCAAATCAGAAGACTAACCAGAGTCCTTGAAGCAACAATTAATGTGACTGCAGGAGTACTGATGAACTACTCTGCCGAACTTGATGCCACCCGCATGGTTGCCCTCCAAAATCGTATGGTGCTAGAGGTTATCTTAGCGGATAGGGGAGGAGCCAGCTGTATCATCGGAGCAAGCTGTTGTGTGTTTATTCCTGATTCGTCACTGTCAGTATATGATGCTATCTCCAAACTTCACCGAATTGCATCCGAAATCCATCAAGAAACTGAAATTCTTGGTCTTGGAGCTCTGGATTCTGGCAACTACTCGTCTCCTGGGGTTGGAAAATGATAACAATCTTATTGATTCTGCTAGCTCTCCTGTTCTTCTGCTGCCTGTGCATCCACTGTGGCAACGCACTCTGTTCTATCTGTGCTATCGGATGTACACCACCTACCACGCTGCCTCAACCGACCAAAGATAGTAAAATACTGTATCAACAAGCTGTAGACGAGCTTATGCGGATCGATATTGACTGAGGTGTTGCCCATGGCAAAAGGAGGGACTGTGAAACCTGAACCTGCTAAGTTGCCATGTGACCCACCATCTTTGTAACTACAGCGTCCATTTCACCTCTTTCCCACTGACCAAGTACAGGTCGACCTGCACTCGAGCTGACCTTTTCCCCGCACCCATGCTAAAATGTTCCAGGAATGTTGAGATGGCAAATGACCTCGCCCGGGGGTTCCATTCCTGTTCAAACTACACGGCAAGAGGCAGGTGCTGTGCCTAAGGCTTAGACTGCCCCATTCCAGCATCATCCTCTGTGACAAAGGGCAGGTGATCTGTATCTCCATCCCGCGAGCTATATGAACTTTCTGCATTCCTTCTCTGCGAAGGGAGTGTCCACGTCCTATAAAGGATGCTGCATACTCCTTGCAATTCAAACAGTCTCCCATTACCTACCTCCAGTGGGTCACAACACTTTTCCATCGCTAGAGATTCCTGTGTAAGATTAATAAACCTGTGTTTCTTCACTCTCAGTGGTGTGGTCTCCCATTTGTGAACGTACTTTGAGGAAGCTGTGGACTTGAGTGTTTCCTGCACCGCTGGGTGGTCTGCTTCCAAGACCCCCTGGTTCTACAGAAAGGTACTGGCTGTACAGAAACCGTTTTATTTACACAGGAAACTCTACATGACAGAAAGGAAAGCAAACTAAGACAGAACACTGTGTAGTAGATGTACAAGTCCCTTGCACCACTTTCGCGTCACTTTTCCCATGTTAAAAGTGATGCAATAGTGACGCAAGGAACTTGTAAATCTGCCCCTATGTACATTATGAGCAAAAGAAGTTCACAACTCTTCTAATTCTTTATCGATCACAATTAGACAGTGTTATTCCACGATTCATAATGCACTTCACTAAATACTTTGTGCCTACTTAAATGGGAGATGGGATTGTCGACATTACAAAACATTGAGGCATATTTACAAGGACGGCGTTAAAATTGTTGCAGCTTTAACGGCAGCAAACTACAACTAAAACGGCGATAATGGACTTCAAAATCCTTTATCTTACCGGAAGATTTTTTCAACATTGCTGTTTGCTATGCAAGAGTGAGATTGCAGCGAAATGGCACTTGTTAATATGCCATCAAGTTTGCTATGACACAGTGGGAACCTCGGCTCCCGCCCTGCCATAGCAAACAGCAGTGTCCCGGGGGTAGACACCCCGAGACACAGCAGGAGCCGCTCCTGGGAGGTGGTGTTCCCCAAGGCTTTCGACTGCTCCAGAATGGAGACCACGCGGCCCCCCCTTCCAAAATATAACAAAAACCCAGAGGGTGGTAGTCCCCGGGGCTTAGACGGACCTTTGAGATCCCTCATCCATTTATTTTGTAGCACCGAGGAATAGCGGTCCCCGGGCTACAGTGCCCCTCTGGACCCCCATCCAATGTAATATTTTAGACCCCGGGATTTGGCCCTCCCAGGTAGCTAATGCTTAAACAATCACAGGAGCCCCCGCTTTGTTTTTATTTTTATTTTGGCGCATCCATGCACCCAATGCACATTTCTCTGTTTTTTTGGGAAAAAAATACAATTTGGGACCCTAGGGGTCCTTGTGGGACCCTCTAAGCAGGTCTAGATGATCAAAATATGTCTTACATGCCCCCTTAATACATTTTGAACACTTGTCCCACTATTTTCTAGATCCTCGCTTCTACTGAGGCACAAAATGGCTGCCAACAATTCCAGGTTTCTAATGTTAACAACCACTTGACAGCCAATTAGCATTCAGCGCGTGACCGAGATGTGCGCTTAGACTATGCGCAAGATACGCAGATCCACCTAGGTCATAGATATATATGTATTTTTAATTGTAATTTTCTTAGGAACTACTGAACAGATTTACACCATTTAAGCACAAGGCACAAGTCTGAACCAAGGACTACCACTTTGCCAAATTAGGTGTAATTCCGTTCAGCCGTTCGGGCTCTAGCCGTGCTGAATCATTCCTATGGAAAACTGCATGGGGAAAACACATTTTGGGACCCCCCTTTTTTCTCGGCCCCCGCTTAAAATGCAATATTTTAGACCCCAGGATTTCTCCTTCCCAGGTAGCTAATTTTTAAACAAGCACAGGAGCCCGCGCTTCGTTTTTATTTTTTTTACGGTGAATCCATGCACCCAGCGCACATTTCTCAGTTTAAAAAAAAAAGTATAATTTTTTGGGCCCTAGGGTTCCTTGTGGGTCCCCCTAAGCAGATCTAGAGGGTCAAAATATTTCTTACCTACCCCCTTTATACGTTTTAAACACATGTTCCACTAATTTCTAGATCCTCGCTTCTACATAGGCTCAAAATAGCTGCCAACACTTCCTGGTTTTGAATGTTGACAACCACTTCACAGCCAATCAGCATTCTGCGTGTGATCGGGACGGTGCGCTTATAATCCGTGAAAGATGCTCGGATCCACTGAGGCCATAGATATATATGTACTGTCAATTTTAATTTTCTCAGGAACTACTCAACAGATTTACACCATATAATCAAAAGTCACGAGTCTGAACCAAGGACTACAACTTTTCCAAAGTTGGTGTAATTCCGTTCAGCCGTTCGGACTGTAGCCACGATGAATGGTACCTATGGAAAATTGCATGGGGAAAACACGTTTTGGGACCCCCTTTTTTTTCTCAGCCCCCCTTCACGAATCACCCCAAGACTTTCAGAATAGGAGCAGACCAGAGCGCCCCACCAGTTTTAAAAATTTCGCCAACCGGCGCCAAAGGTATTCCAAATAGAATGTTGCGGATTTCCTATGAAAAAAAAGGTATATATATATATATATATATATATATATATATATATATATATATTCACTGAAAAAACCATAGGTGTCACACATGTTATAGTCAGCTGGACATTTCACTCATGCAAAACCATTGAAATCCCCCCGTTATAGTTAGTTCAGCTAACTATAACTCGCGCGCCTGCATTGCACTGCTGATGACGTCACATATGACATCACTCATGACAGGGTCAGTGTCATCACTCATGACATCACTGATGACATCTCAAATGACATCACTGATGACATCATCCATTGAATGTGTGTCTTTCTGAAAAATATTTTTTTTTATATATGTATATCTAAAGGTTGATGGAAGAATAAATAGGTAAATAACTGTCTAAATGAATGTTTTGTTTCGTAAAAATTGATTACATAACTGAATTATTAAGTGTATTTTAGTGAATACATGTATTAGCGAGTAATGTTTAAATATGTAAATATCTGTATCAGTGTCTCACTCTGTGTATAAGTGGCTGCATGGGTTCGTGAGTAGCTACATGAGTGTCTATATGGGTTATTAGTTGGATTTTTGAGTATCAGAATGAGTGTCTGTATGGTTTGGTGGGGGTATTACTTAGCACATAGATGCATGAATGACTGACTCACTGTTTGTATGTGTTTTGAAGACAGCATGTGTGCAAGACAGTATGGGTGGATGAGTGTGTGTATGGGTGTGTTAGTGAGTGAATGACTGTCTCAATAGTATCTTTATGAGTAACTACATATGTTTTAAACTAATATATGTGAGTATTGATGTATATAAGTGAGTATATGTGAGTATATGTGAGAGTGAGAGATTGGAAGAGTTCCTGTATAAATAAGTATGTGTTTCTATAAGTGATTGTTTAAGAGAGTAAGTATGTGACGTTTCTGTAGAAGTAAGTGTAGTGGTGTGTGTATAGCTGTATATGCAAGTAAATGGATGTTTGATAGTTTATTTGCATGTGTGAGTATGTGGGTGAGTAACTCCATGGATGAGTATCGGTGTGTAACAGGATGTTTAGGTGTATGAGTGCATATGATGTGCATATGATGAGTGAGGACATGTATGAGTGACTATATAGAACTGTTGGTGAATGAGTGGATGTGTATGTAGATGTTGGAATTACTGAATAAGTTGTTGTAACTGGTATTGGTATCTCCATTTTTTTGGAAAATTATTGTTTCTATTTTTGAATGTGTGTCAAATATTAGGTGTGAGAGGAGGTCTGCCACCCTTTTGCAAGGATGATGTCATCAGTGATGTCATCAGTGATGTCATTTGAGATGTCATGAGTGATGTCACTGACCATGTCTTGAGTGATGTAATATGTGACATCATCAGCAGTGCATTGCGGGCGAGCGAGTTATAGTTAGCTGAAATAACTATAACGGGGGAATTTCAACGGTTTTGTTTGAGTGAAATGTCCAGGTAGCTATAACATGTGTGAGACCTATGGTTTTTTAAGTGAATTTCTAAGGTTTTTTAAATGCTAATTCCTAACTATAACGTGGCTGAAATCTATGGTTTTTTCAGTGAGTTTCTAAGGTTCTTTAAATGGTAATTCCTAACTATAATGTGGCTGAAACCTATGGTTTTTTCAGTGAATTTCAAAGGTTTTGTAAATGATAATTTTTAAATGTATTAATTGTTATATTTTTGTATACTGATTTACTACATTGTTTTAAAGTATTTATTTTTAGATATTTTAAATTTTAAATTACTTAACATATTTTTAATATTAATTGAAAAAAAATGTTAGCCTATGAAAGGAAATTCAAGTTACTGTAAGTATGGTTAGAATTACTTTTCAGGATCAGTAGTGGGCTGAAAGATGCAGCACTGAGGTCTCTCCTGATAACAGGTGAGTACATCAGAATTCGTAGTTCGGCTGATTTTAGAGGAATTTTTTTAAGTTCCAGAACTCCACACAGAAGAATTTCCAAGTGAAACCAGTCAATGTTAGCCTATGAAAGGAAATTCAAGTTACTGTAAGTATGGTTAGAATTACTTTTCAGGATCAGTAGTGGGCTGAAAGATGCAGCACTGAGGTCTCTCCTGATAACAGGTCAGTAAATCGGAATTCGTAGTTCGACTGATTTTAGAGGAATTTTTTAAAGTTCCAAAACTCCACACAGAAGAATTTCCAAGTGAAACCAGTCAATGTTAGCCTATGGAAGGAAATTCAAGTTACTGTAAGTATGGTTGAAATTACTTTTCAGGATCAGTAGTGGGCTGAAAGATGCAGCACTGAGGTCTCTCCTGATAACAGGTGAGTAAATCAGAAATCATAGTTCGGCTGATTTTAGAGGAATTTTTTAAAGTTCCAAAGCTCCACACTTAGATGAATTTTCAAGTGAAACCAGTCAATGATGGCCTATGGAAGGATATTCAAGTTACTGTAACTACGATTAGAATTACTTTTCAGGATCAGTAGTGGGCTGAAAGATGCAGCGCTGGAGTCTCTCCTGATAACAGGTGAGTAAATGGGAATTTGTAGTTCGGCTGATTTTTGAGGAATTGTTTTAAAGTTCCAAAACTCCAAACTTAGAAGAATTTCCAAGTGAAACCAGTCAATGTTAGCCTTTGGAAGGAAATTGAAGTTACTGTAAGTATGGTTGAAATTACTTTTCAGGATCAGTAGTGGGCTGAACGATGCAGCACTGAGGTCTCTCCTGATAACAGGTGAGTAAATCAGAAATCATAGTTCGGCCTGATTTTAGAGGAATTTTTTTAAGTTCCAAAGCTCCACACTTAGATGAATGTTCATGGGAAACCAGTCAATGATGGCCTATGGAAGGAAATTCAAGTTACTGTAACTACGATTAGAATTACTTTTCAGGATCAGTAGTGGGCTGAAAGATGCAGCGCTGGAGTCTCTCCTGATAACAGGTGAGTAAATGGGAATTTGTAGTTCGGCTGATTTTTGAGGAAATGTTTTAAAGTTCCAAAACTCCAAACTTAGAAGAATTTCCAAGTGAAACCAGTCAATGTTAGCCTTTGGAAGGAAATTGAAGTTACTGTAAGTATGGTTAGAATTACTTTTCAGAATCAGTAGTGGGCTGAAAGATGCAGCACTGAGATTTCTCCTGATAACAGGTGAGTAAATGAAAATTCGTAGTTCGGCTGATTTTAGAGGATTTTTTTAAAGTTAGAAAGCTCCACACTTCGATGAATTTCCAAGTGAAACCAGTCAATGTTAGCCTTTGGAAGGAAATTCAAGTTACTGTAAGTATGGTTAGAATTACTTTTCAGGATCAGTAGTGGGCTGAAAGATGCAGCACTGAGGTCTCTCCTGATATCAGGTCAGTAAATCGGATTTCGTAGTTGGACTGATTTTACAGGAATTTTTTTAAGTTCCAAAGCTCCACACTTAGATGAATTTTCAAGTGAAACCAGTCAATGATGGCCTATGGAAGGAAATTCAAGTTACTGTAACTACGATTAGAATTACTTTTCAGGATCAGTAGTGGGCTGAAAGATGCAGCGCTGTAGTCTATTCTGATAACAGGTGAGTAAATGGGAATTTGTAGTTCGGCTGATTTTTGAGGAATTTTTTTTAAAGTTCCAAAACTCCAAACTTAGAAGAATTTCCAAGTGAAACCAGTCAATGTTAGCCTATGGAAGGAAATTTAAGTTACTGTAAGAATGGTTAGAATTACTTTTGAGGATAAGTAGTGGGCTGAAAGATGCAGCACTGAGGTCTCTCCTGATAACAGGTGAGTAAATCAGAATTCGTAGTTCGGCTGATTTTAGAGGAATATTTGTACATTTCAAAAATAGACACTTTGAAACTTCTCTGGTGAAAACCACACAATAGATTCCTATGGAATGAAATACCAGTTACTGGTAAGCACGCTTAGATTTACTTTTCAGGGTCCGTCCTGGGCTCAAAGATGCAGCACTGACTTCTCCCTTGATAACAGGTGAGTAGATCGGAATTCATAGTTCGGCTGATTTTAGAGGAATATTTTTCTCAATAGTGAAGGAAGGGAGCGGGCCTGAGGTGACATGTGTGCAAACATGCCCTATGGCGCGTTTTATGTTGGGGAATTAATTCCTCTCCAATCCTGAGGACAGAGTGGAGCGGAGCAGGCCATCTTCTTGGAGAATTTCACGAAGATTCATCGACCAGCGCCAAAGTTATTCCAAATAGAATGTTGCGGATTTCCTATGGAAACTAGGTCCTAACTATAACTACTTACTGGCGACCGCCAGTAGATAATATATATGTATAAACATACACACCCACATATATATGTCAAAACATAACCCTTTCAGGCATAGAGTGATGCATAAATTAAGCAAAACAGAAGCAGAGAACTCTGGGTAGTTGTCAGGTTTAGGTGAAAAGCAGCTGCAATATAGAGCACTCTTAACACCAGCGACACTCTAAATTTGCTAACCTCCACCTAAACTTCAGAACTTCCCAGAGTTCTCTGCCTCTATTTTTACATATATATGTATATATATATATACATATATATATTTATATATGTGTGTGTGTGTGTGTTTGTGTGTGTGTGTATATATATATGCCTCAATGCCAGAAACAAGCGGCACAGGGGTGCGTGAGGGTGAGGAACCTGTAATGCAACACAGCACACTTTGAATAATTTATAGACACACACGCTGATGCACAAAGGTATAAATTCCTCTTAAAGCTTCAAAAGTATAAATTATTTGGTGCAGACATGCGAAGAACACCCAACATGTTTCGACACTGCAAGGGTGCAAGTTATAGTTACGTTAGGGCATGAGTTATAGTTACTTGACTAAAGACTAAATATGACTGCTGAATTTCCATGGTTTCGTATGTGTAAAATCTAAACTTAAATGTAACGCTCATGTAACCTGTGTTTTTTTGTGTACATTTCTAAGGATTTTTCATTCTATTTCCTAAATGTAACATCCATGTAACATTTGTTTTTTTAAATTAAATTTCTATGTTTTTGAAATGCTATTTGTTAACTATAATGTCCCTATAAACTTTGTTGTTTTCAGTGAATTTCAGTTTTTTTTTAACTTAGAGCAATATTTATTTATCATAAATTAATTAAAATGCTGCCAACCACCCACAGGCAGCCAACCCCACAATGTGCACAGCCTTCGGTTGTGTGCAGCGTGGAGTTGGTTGGAGGGCCTGTGACAGGCCCTGTGGCCAACCTCCAAAAGGCAGTTAACCCAGGAGGGGGGCACACAGCTCCGATACCTGGGCTGATATTGGTCCTGGGGATCCCATTCCCCGGGGTCTGGCATATTTTGCGGGGGAGGGTAGCACTTATCCCCAGGTCAATTTTGGCCCAGGGGCCCCATGCATTTTGTTTAGGGGAGGGGTGCATGGCCTCCATCCCTGGGCCATTTTTGACCCTGGGGACCCTATTAACAAGGTCCCACCACTGTAATTATGGGGGAGGGGAGCTAGCAAGCCCCCTACCTGGGCCAATTTCGGCCTGGGTGATCCCATTTCCTTGGGCCTGGCCCTGTTGTAAACAGGGAGGGAGGCAAACAACCCCAAACCCTTGGCCGATTTCAGACCCGGGGACCCGATCTTCTGTGGGCCAGCACCTTTTGTAACTGGGGAGGGGGGCACACAGCCGCTTCCCTGGGCCGATATCAGCCCTGGAGACCTCATCCCACAGGGCCCAGACAATTACTAAAGGGTGAAGGAGGGCGTACTGGCCACCTCACTGAGCCAATTTTGGCTTCAGGAAACCTATCCACTGAGGCCCGGTAAATCAGTAAATGGGGAGGACCTAGCTCCCCGGGCTGATTTTGGCCCCAAGGACTCCATGCCCTGGGGCCTCTCCAAATAGTAAACGGGGAGAAGTGCTATGTGGCCCCCTCCCTGGGCCAATATTAACCCCTGTGACCTTTTCCTCTGGGTCTCATCCAACAACAGGTGAGTGCCCGAGTGCCTGCCCAGGGCACTCACCATCTCCTCATTGTAGGGCAATTGGAGAGCGCCAAAGTCCCTGAGACACCAGCCGTCTCCCTGCATCCAGTGGGAGTCAGCATTGCTCCTGCATGCAGGGAGCAGCTGAAAATGATGCTCCTTGCTTGCAAGAACAATTTTCAGATCTGTGCGCCTGAAGGTGCATTTGTAGAGTAGTGGAAAAAGGGGGCATGCCCTCCGAAGACCTTTTAGCAATCCCACTGTGTGGGACTTGCCTGAAGGTAACAAGAAGGGTAGTTTCCCCAAGAACGTCCTTGAGGGCCAACCACCCCTCCTGCTACCTCCAGTAAGTCCCATACAGCAGGATTGCTTAGTTCTGATTGCAGGCCACACCCCCTATCTCCACCAGTCTGCAAACACGCCTCATGGTGCACTCTTGGTTGAGGGATGAACTCTCCTTCGCTGCTGGGGGTCCTTAGGGGTCAACTGCCTATCTCTTACCTCCAGTAGGGCCCACACAGAGAGATCGCTGAGAGGAGGGCACAGGCCATGCCCCCTTTCTAAACTACTCTGCAAATACACCTCTTGGCATGCTCTTAGGCTACAAATAGACAAGGGCGGCTCGGCAATCCTGATAGTACTAGATCTCTCTGTGGCATTTGATACCATCTCTCATGAAATGCTAGCAGAGAGACTGGAGTCCTGTGGCATCCAAGGAACAGCCCTAAAGTGGCTGCGTAATTTTTTGTCCGATAGGACACAAACAATCATGCTTGGCCCATACAGGTCTGATGCAATTAATTTAGACAGAGGTGTCCCTCAGGGATCCTGCCTAAGTCCTACCCTGTTTAATGTTTATATGGCCCCACTAGCTAGGAGAGCGGAACAACTGGGATTGAGATCATCTCGTATGCTGATGATACTCAGCTCATGTTCTTGTTTGGTACAGACCTAGTTGCAGAGAAAGCAAAGTTTTCCAGAGGTATACTTGAGATCTCCAGCTGGATGACGCAAAATTGTCTCCAGCTTGAAGAACCGTAATAACCCACTCACTGGGTCTCGTCGATGGGGAAACCACCCTAGTCTTCCATACCATGCATACTTAGTAAAAAGGAGACACAGGAGCTTTCGTATGCAGGAGGAACCCAGATTTATTCAATAGCCCGGACTATGGAACAGAGTCCCAAGCTAGTCAGAGATAAAACCCAGGAGGCTGCTACTTTACTCTGTAGCTTACAAGCCTTTTATACATTTCTCATACCATTATTTTGGCTGTCAGTCCATTGTCCAATCAGGGCAGTGTTTGTAGTTGATAGCTTGATCAAGGCGATGCTTGGAGTTGATGACCTGGTCAAGGCTTGGTACACAGAGCATTGTCCACTCTATGCTTGTAGTTGGTGACCTAGTCAAGGCTTGGTATACAGAGCATTGTCCACTCTGCTTTGATCAGGGCTCTTTCTTTCAGGTCATTGTTCAATTGCCTGATCAAAGCCTGGTCTTTCAAGCCATTTGTTTATTTACCCTGATTAGAGTCCAGCAGTCAGACCATTGTCTAGATAACCTGATCACTGTGTCAAGGATGTTTACCTGGCTGGGAGCAGGAGATGGAAAATGAATCATTCACTTAGGGTGTGAGTGTCTTGTGGCTTTCAGATGACCTGCAATGAACAGGGGGGGTTGGGCGTGCGACAGTTCCTGGGCAGAAATGCAGGCTGCAAGATGGTTTTTGTCGTGTCAGTTTAGAATTTACTCAGGCATCAGCAGAAAATTACCAGGTGGGTTGTGTGGAAGTGTTTGACACGAGATGGCAATGAAAAAGCAATGCAGTCCTGGTACAAATGATGTCGGTCAAATGAACACTTTTCCTCAGACCCTCCTTTTGCCATAGAGAGGCAAATACTTCATGAAATGTCAATGTTCATAAGCCCATCTGTTTCTTGCTGGACCATTACCATCATATTAGTGTTGTGAATGCTTGATGGTGGAGGCTTGATGGTCTGGGCACACATAGTACAGAGCACTGGCAGGCACTGAAAACACAGACAGCAGGAGACCAGGACAGCTACTCCTTAGGCAAGGAAGATGAGGACCCTCCAACCCCACTGGGAAAGAAGGCCCCAGATCCAGCCGGTGAGGGACAAGTTGCCTTCATCCAGATGCACTTCGGAAGAGAGACGATGCAGATGTTGGATGGCGGATGGCATCGTACACTGTAGGTGCGTTGTCTGGGATATACACGCAGCAGCTGGAGCCGATCAATTTACATACGCCCCCACGATCAGCCAGGATGACGTCCAGGCCAATGCGATTTTGGAGCGTTATGAGGCGGTTCGCCTGCAGCTCTGCAGTGATGTTGGAGAGGGCACCAGCTGTTACTGTGATGGTGGCCTCATGGACCCTGGTCAGTCCTCGTATAGCTCGACGGTTTGCCATGGGGCCCCAGAATGGAAGCATACCTTTAAAGAAGTCCCCAGCTTCCTGGCCTGCTGTATCTTCTGCCGATAAGACACCCCTACGTGAGCGGCGCAGGGCACCCTTCATTGTCAGATGGTAACCTCCATGGGTGGAATATGTTGGTGGAAGGAGGAAGGCCAGATAGCAGGTACCAGACCAGTTACGGGGAGCCAAGTGTAGGCGACAGTCCCGCAGACGATAAAATAGGTGTTGGGGTGAGGAAAATGATATTTTGCCTGACCAAAATGTCCACTACATACACCCTATGTTACATACATGTGCATGTCACCCATGCATATTTCTCGTAGTGGCCTGAATCACTAGGCCTCTGCAAACATGTCCTGCAAGTCATCAAGTCTCCCAAACATTAAGCTAACATGAAGGCCCATGTTTTTGCATTTTGCATTGTGCACTTTTAAAATAAATATCGTACTGAACCTTTTATTTTTATGGTTGAGCCTGAAACCACTTTCTGAAATATTGTTTTCATGACTCCTGGCACACTGAAAACTGCAGTCACGTCAGCAAGAAGCCTGCCAAGACAGTGTTATGAATAACAGTTATCTGTTTTCAGTACAGAGTGGCATCCCTGCCCGGTGAGGAAAAGCAAACAGAACCCGTCCGCGACAGATAAGGCCTAGCCCTCTGTCTCAGCCCCCATGCAATGAACGGAGAAATATATGCTTTTTCTGATTCTTAGTGGTGAACAACCTTTTGCTTCAGACAATACATCCCCTATCATATCAGATTGTACAAGATGTCCTTTTCGCCCTGACACAAGAGATTTCTCTGCTAGGCTGGAAGTCAGCTCTCCTCCCAGTTACACGTCAATTGCACGCCATGCTCAAGTTGCACAATTAGGGCAGAGTTCCAGCTGGTCATGCAAACTCCTCCTCTAAGTACCCACCCACCTATGACACCTACCTATCACCTACCTATGACTCATCAAGTGTACACCCTCATGCACCCTCATACACGCCCACATGCTCTTATCTATTTCTTTCTTGCTCTGCCTGGAGCGCTCCTCCCTATGTACAAGGAGTAAAATGTATATATTCTGTTCATTGTTATTAAATGTTAGATTACTCTTCCTGAACCTCAGTGGTGATGGAACATATTCTCCCTTTGACTCGAGTTATTGGAATAAAGCCCATTTTAACTTGGACACCACGGATCCTGTCTCTCATTTGATGCATGATACTTTGTTAATGCCTAGAAATTCTGCCAGGGTAATATTTTATTTACCACATTATTTGGCGCCCGAATAGGGCCATGTCCCTTTCCCCACTCGCCGGAGTTTGTAGGTCTAGTCTTTGCCCCCTTCCACAGCCGTGACGGACTTTAAAGTGTACACGCCATTGGGATTTCCCGCTACTCCCTCAGGCCCAGGAGGAGGACGGACTGCGACCAGGCATCCATGTGAGGCGGTGAGGAACGCGGATCGTCTCAAACCAGAGCCCAGCCCATGAGAGAGCAAGGTCCGAGGTCTCCAGAGGTCCACCTGTTCCAAGGCGCATGCGTAGAAGTCCGAGGCCTTCAAGTTTCAAGATTCTGCTTCCCGGTGAGTACCACTATGGGGAATGCATCAAGTTTCAAGATGGGCCCATGGTAAACGTGGGAACGGTAAAGACGTGTCTCATTTTTGAGACCGGTATGGTGGTACTGTATTTCAGTGCATAAAGTTTTTCAAGTACATGTTTAGCTCTCTGTATCAGTTTAGGTTGTAACTGTTTTAGTGTTTAATATTTGTTTGTGTGTGAATGATTGTTGATTGTTTCAGTTATTTTTGTGAATATTGGTTTCAAACATGCCACTGTTTTCAAAGTTACGTAAGATAGGGACCAGAAAAGGTATACTAGAAGAGTCAGTTAACATCCCGCCTAGAGACACACCTGGTCATTATATGTATAATAAGCATGGATTAGACGCCATTTTGTTTTTAGATTTATGGGTAGACTACACCAAGGACCTGGAGGAAAAGTATAGATGGCCAATCTCGGGAACATGGGATCCTGAATGTATTATGAGGGTGGAGGAAGCGCTATGGAAAAGGAAGTCAAGACCCTCTCAGAAAGATGCCATTGAATTGTGGCGCAAAGAGTCACATAGGAGAACAGAGAAAGAATTGAATAAAGCAGATAGAACTAGACAAGCTGGGGAAAAAGCCAGAGAAAAGGAACTGCGGGAGGAGGGGGAACGTGTCAAAACAGAACAGACTGATAGGGAAAGAAACGCCGTTGTTAATGGTATTTATCCCGTTCTGTCAGAAGAACTAGCTAAAGTGACCACCTCAGAAAGATCCAGTAGGCCGCGAACGCCACCACCTGTACCATATAGAGTACATAGAATAAAGCCGACAGCATCAGATGCGTTCATTTCCTCGTATCTAGACGAGTCCCTTCCAGACTACGTTAATGCAGGTTTTCCTCCACCCCCACCAGCAGATCAGCTCCAGCAACTTCAGCAGCAGCCCGTAAAAGATGACGTAGGTCCCGGGCAGTGGGAGGGGTGCCTACTGTAGATGCAGCCATTCCATTTTGTGTATATGATCCAGAACCAGGAAAGGGTTCAATGGTCGTGATTTCACGTAGACTAAGACAAGCTGTTGCATATCTAGAGACATTACCAGACATGAAAGATCACCTAGATAGCATGTATCGTTTTATTAGAACGGGGGAGGGACCAGATAGTATAGCACAAGCCATGGCACAAAGAAAGGTAGGGGTTAAGAATCATATCTTACGTTTTATTATTAACTGCCTGATCAGGGAACAAGACGAAGGAGACGGAGATGTAAAGCCAGGTTTGATAGAATGGAGTGATCAAATAGATGCCGGTAGACATGAGAAACAGGGACAGATAGATGCCATGTACAAGAAAATACGAAAGGAAATAATAGAAAGGCACAGAAAAGAGTCTGACGAGAAGGGTGAGTTATCAACAGAAGAAGTAGATGAACCAAAAGACAAAATGAATTATGTAGGAAAAGCGCGACAGTTTGACAGACCCAAATGTCTTGACTACAGTAAACAAGGGCCAGCTATAAAAGAAAGATATTCCCTTGAAGCTCTATTCCAGGCTACTGAAAAAGCACTGAAACAATGGATAGGGAGTGAGAGACCTCCCACACAACACGAAATAGAGTTGGCCCGGTCAGCCACCCAGTGGGTGTCCAATGCCAATATATATAGTAGTGATATAGTGGCTCAGACTTTCTTAAGCCTTCCACCGAACGAACAGCGTTTGGCTGGTATTTACATGGTCCAACACTTGATAACGTTGTATGAAAGTCAGCATTCTGATCCTGGTCACTTGCATAAATTACTAGACGACATTTTACTAGATAGATGGACAGGTTTAGGTACTGAATTAGTTAATGTAATCCTGGATCAACGACATAAGTACATAGATTCTCTGACCACATGCATGCCTCCAGTCTTACACCATGACAGACATAACGTACACATAGACAGACAGAACCCCCTACGAGAGGTTCATCCCGTCAAGAATGCGGCCAATGAGTTACAACGGGTGTATGTTTACACCCCCTTAACGAAATTAGAGATTCTTGAAATGAAAAAGATGTTGCCTTGTCATGATAAAGACCCGGGGGGGTTTCACCGTGAATTAAAAGACATCCTCCGCATAGGAGATTATACATACGCTGACATACTGAAGCTATTAAAAGTACTGTTACCTGCAGGGATTTATGAAAAGCTTAAGGAAAAAGACTGGGAAGTGGGTGAGAAAAAGTTAAGTTGGGATGCATTGGAAACAGAAGAGAAGGGCAGGCTCCCAGGAGTTGGTCTTGGAGATAGAGCTAGAGAACTACCTGAATTTCTGATACAAGTTTTGCCAAGATTATTGATTACTAAAAAGGAAGACTGGGATGGTATTTCAGCCTGTAAACAAAAGCAAGACGAGGACACTAGTGATTTCTATTCTAGATTTTAGAAATGTTTTACTATTAATAGTGGCCTTAAGCCTGGTAGCGAGTCATTTCCACATCTTTTTGTGAGCAAATTAGTTGAGAATTCCTTACCCCAGATCAAGAATAGAGTACTGAAGGTTGAGAGTACTTGGCAAGCAAACAGCCCTTCACAAATGTTACAGATGCTACAGTATCATCAGAATAGGATTAGGGAAGAGCAGCATCATGAAAAGAGATGCATGAAAGAGACAAAAATGAAGGTGCTGGTTGCCCAGACGGTACCGGCGACTTCAAACAAACATAACACGACACCAGTTAAAGGGAACTGTAATTATTGCAAACAACCAGGTCACTTTGTAAAGGACTGCACTGTCCTGAAACACAACATTGCTACAGGCAAGACAAAAGAGCGACAGTACACTCCTAGACAGAATAACACGCAACAGAACACGCAACAGACAGTAGCGAATTTTCCTCCACCACCGCCTGTTCATGCCACACCACAAATGTATCAGTACACACAGTCTGACTATCCAGAATATCAACAGTTCTCATGAAACAGCCTCGAGAGGGAAGTAGGCTTGCCCCTTATTGAGGTTCATGTAGATCAAGAGGGTCCGTATGTACATAGTCGTGTTCTAGGTCAGGATCGAAAGTTTCTGATTGACACAGGGGCGAGCAGAACTACCATCAGTCATGACGAGGTTCCAGGGGCACCTCTCTCAGGCTCACAGAATGTTTCCCTGGGATTTTCAGGAAAGCCTATTGTTAATGAAGTATCAAAACCAGTTTCCCTAGGGGTTGGTCCACTGTCACGTACCACTGACCTGTTACTTACTAAGTCATGTCCAGAAAACTTACTTGGTATGAAGACATTAAAAGATCTAGGAGCAGTTATCTGCTGTTCTCCAGAGGGAGTACGCCTGTTCTTACGTGATTTTAAGGGACATTGACTGATTTTGACCACAGACTCAAGAATGTGCCACAGACACTATGGGCACAAGGACCGACTGACGTAGGTTACATGGACATAGCGCCGCACCATGTCACACTCAAAGCAGGAGTGGTACTTCCACGTATTAGACAATACAAGTTACCACCTGACGCCGAAACAGCCTTATTGAAATTAGTTGACGAACTTATTGCACGAGGAGTAGTGGTAGAGACAGTCTCAAATGTATGTAACTCGCCTGTCATTCCTATCCTTAAAAGATCTGATCCTAGTGTACTGCCAGTGTACCGATTGATTATTGACCTGCGAGAATTGAACAAATGTGTAGTACCACAATATCCAGTGGTGCCAGACATTTCTTCATTATTGACTGCTATTGATTCAGAGGCTACTTACTTTACTGTTATCGATTTGAAAAATGCTTTCTTTAGTGTTCCCATCCATCCCGACAGCCAGTACCTGTTCGGATTTTCATTAAAAGGTCGTAGCTTTGTCTTTACAAGAGCTCCACAAGGTTTTACAGAAAGCCCTAGTATTTACAGTCAAGCATTAAAAAGACAGCTAGACAGTGTTCACATGCCTACTAACACTGCCCTACTCCAGTACGTAGATGACATCCTAATTACAGCACGTTCAGAAATAAAATGCGAAAATGCATCACTGACAGTATTACATTTTCTGGCAGACAAGGGGCACAAGGTGTCCCCTTCGAAGTTCCAATTCTGTGAAAAGCAAGTGGTGTATCTTGGACACTTGCTTTCCAAAGAGGGGAGACAGCTAACACAAGCACGTATACAGCTCATTGCTAACCTTTAACAGCCCAAGACACAAAAGGAAGTACGTGCCTTTATTGGCCTCACTTCATACTGTAGGCAATGGATTCCCCAGTATGCCTTTCTAGCCAAACCACTCATACAGTTAACTACACAGGAGGCAGGGGGGACTGTCCTCCCTTGGACACAAGAACACACCTTGGCATTTGAGGAATTAAAAAGAGCTTTATGTCAAGCGCCAGTCTTAGCGACTCCATGTTACAGCAAACCTTTTATGCTTTTTGTAACTGAAAGAGAAGGAACAGCGTTATCTGTTCTCACACAAGATCAAGCAGGAAAACACAAGCCTTGCGCTTATTTTTCCAGTACACTAGACCCTGTGGCCCAGGCTCTGCCAACATGCCTGAAATCAGTTGCAGCAACAGCCCAAGCCATAAGACAAAGTGATTCAATAGTATTGGGTCACCCTCTGACAGTACAGGTTCCACATGCAGTGGAGGTTCTCTTAAACAGAACACAGACACAACACTTGACTGTAGCAAGACTGACAGGATATGAACTGACATTATTTCAGCCACACATAGAGATCAGACGTTGTAACATTCTGAATCCTGCAACACTTTTGCCCTCAAGTACAGTAAATGCACCACATGACTGTGTGGAACTAATGAATATAGTGACGAAACCAAGACAAGACCTGACAGATATTGCACTTTCAGAACCAGACTTAACGCTCTATGTAGATGGATCATGCATGAGAACGAGTGCAGGAGAGTTAGTAGCAGCCTATGCTGTGACCACTGCTACAGAAGTCATAGAGACACAGAAAATAGACACATTGTCAGCACAAGCAGCAGAGCTCATCGCTCTGACACAAGCCTGCATAAGAGCTAAGCACTTGAAAGTAAACATTTATACTGATTCACAATATGCCTTTGGCGTTGTTCATGATTTCGGGGTACTATGGAGGGAGAGAGGTTTCCTGACATCCCATGGGACCAAGATCCAGCACGGCCAGCTTATTCAGGCCCTGTTAGAAGCCATACATTTGCCTACAGCCATTTCTATCCTGAAGTGCAAAGCTCACACCAAAGTTACAGACACCATTTCCCAGGGTAATGACCTGGCAGACCGAACAGCTAAACTTACAGCCCAGACACCAACAGACACGACAAGGACAGAGGTACCATTACTGACAACAAGTATGACAGTCAGGGATCCCACACAAGATGTACTTGACATACAGACACATGCCACCACAGATGAGATAAAGAAATGGACTGAACAAGGAGGGGTCCAGACTGACCAATGTTGGATGACTAAGGGAAAAAGCTCATGGTTTCTCCCAGATTCCATGGTACAAGTAACCATAAATACAGCCCATAGTCCAGCACACTTAGGAGAAAAAGCAATGTTAGACAGCTTACAGAATATCTGGTTTAACAAGCACCTGCGCGCCGCAGCGAAACAGAAAGTGCGAACATGTATGATCTGTTGTCAGTTCAATCCAGGTAAAGGCATCCCGGTGGAACAAGGCGGATTTCATCCTCCTGACCACCCTTTTGAGGTTCTCCAGATGGATTATATCCAAATGGACAGATGTAGAGGTTACAAGTATGTCTTGGTAGTAGTGTGTGCACTATCTAGATGGACAGAAGCTTATCCAGGTCCAGATTATACTGCTGTAACAACAGCCAGACAGTTAGTGCGCGAGTACTTCCCCAGGTATGGATTACCTCGGGTGATCTATTCAGACAACGGCCAGCCATTCTCTTCTGAATTAATGAAACAAGTGTCTCTTCTGTTAGGTTATACATGGAAGTTCCATTGTGTCCGACGCCCAGAAGCAGCAGGCCTTGTAGAAAGACATAATCAGACCCTCAAGACAAAATTAGCAAAGGTCTGTGCAGAAAAAGGCGTGGATTTGATGGTAGTCTTGCCGGTTGCCCTCTTTTACATGCGTATGGTAGCACATTCCAGAACAGGCCTATCTCCGTATGAAGTGGTTTTCGGTAGACCGCCAAATATGTGGGGTACGCCTATGCCCAGAAAGATAACTGATGTTGACAGTAACATGCTGACAGATTACCTGGCTTCCTTGATGTCTGCACTACTCTCTTGTCGTTCACAGGTTGCTGCCGCCTTCCCTGACAACACCCAGGTCAAGGAACACGCCATAGTCCCAGGGGACTTTGTGTGCATCCGGAATTTTGATCGTTCCAGCCCCCTCGAGCCGCGCTGGAAGACCCCGAAATTGGTGCTTCTTACCACGAGGACCGCGCTGAAAGTGGAGGGACGCAAGGGCTGGATCCATGCCCATCACGTTAAGCGGTATTTTGGACAATGTGGAACATTTGCAAAGAACATTGACTTTAATGACAATACAGACTTTGTGCCGCCTTTGCTTGAAAAGACCCCTCAGCAAGAGTATAGGTCCAAATTAAGATCTAGTAAGTCAGACGTAGTTTAATTGTTTAAGCCCCCCCGGTGGTGAATCGGTTAGACTAGTTTCTGACATGTATAAGATCACATATGAGAATAGCAAGAAGAGGGAAAATTCTGCAAGATATTACGCAGTAGATGTATTGTTACCTTGATCATTCTATTTACTCTGTGCATTGTTATAATTGGTGTTAGTTTATTGCTACATGTTTTCTTTCCCATTTCCTCACATATACATACATCCAGTATGCATACATTTAGTGTATTGCCACCTCATGAATTGTCATATCGACTTGCCTTGCGTAACAATACTTTTATTCAAATGTTACACCATTCTCACCAGACCAGCAATGCAACTGATTGCTGGGTATGTGGCCAACTACCCCCTTATCAGAAAACAAAGGGAGTTCTGCCGAAATAATTTCTCGAATTTTCGGAAAAAACGCCCATTGGATAACATGGCAAATCGCACCTCCGCACAAAACATGCTTTTTCCACCACTTCCACTGCTCAGATCCTTTTCAAATTTGGCATCACAGTAGTCCAAGCGATGCCCTAAATCCTCACCAAAAAGCAACCGAATTTCCGCTCAAAGACACGCCCCCCCGCAAACACCAAACAACGCCAAAATCCCTCAACACCTTGTTAAACAGCATGTTAAAACAAATACTGCCTTCTCAATACAAGATATTAACTCTTTGGCAGCTGAAGCACAATCTTTCCCCAATGACTGCAGTACATGGGAAAGTCATGAACTCATCTCTCCACGTTATCACATAACACGTACGCACATCTTCAAAACGTTTTCTCCAAACGCTTGAAAGAGATCCAGCTCTCTCCTGCCTAACGTAATGTCAACATACTCTTCACAAACCATATCCACATGGCGCTATTCACGAGCCATATTTACAAGAAACTCAACAAGTTATAATAATGACATGCTCTTCATAAACCATATTTACAAGGAGCTATTTACAAGGAACTTAACTCTCAGAAGGACTTTCTTCTTTCATAACGTCACACCATACCTATTTCATTTGCGGTCAGACAGCTTATGTACATCTGCCCTTAGACTGGGGTGGGACTTGTTATATAGCATTCCTATTGCCACCTGTTTCCTTGGCCCCATCCCATTATCACAGAGATTCACAACTAGAACATGTTAGACAAACTCAACTAATACGCAAGTTAACAAGAACCCTTGAAGCAGTAGTGAATGTGACTGCATCTGCCCTGGCGAACTTGACCCAGGAGCAGTCTGCCATGATACTATCTCTGTCTGCAGTGTGGCCTGGCGAATTGCGGCCTGTGTGCAACTGCTTGCGTTCCCCATCCACATGTACAAAGGATAAAGATGAAGAAATTATTCTGTATGATCAGCTATACGGTCTCATGAATATAGATGTATCCTAAAGGGTTATGTAGGAGACAAGGAGGGAATGAGGAAAATGATATTTTGCCTGACCAAAATGTCCACTACATACACCCTATGTTACATACATGTGCATGTCACCCATGCATATTTCTCATAGTGGCCTGAATCACTAGGCCTCTGCAAACATGTCCTGCAAGTCATCAAGTCTCCCAAACATTAAGCTAACATGAAGGCCCATGATTTTGCATTTTGCATTGTGCACTTTTAAAATAAATATCGTACTGAACCTTTTATTTTATGGTTGAGCCTGAAACCACTTTCTGAAATATTGTTTTCATGACTCCTGGCACACTGAAAACTGCAGTCACGTCAGCAAGAAGCCTGCCAAGACAGTGTTATGAATAACAGTTATCTGTTTTCAGTACAGAGTGGCATCCCTGCCCGGTGAGGAAAAGCAAACAGAACCCGTCCGCGACAGATAAGGCCTAGCCCTCTGTCTCAGCCCCCATGCAATGAACGGAGAAATATATGCTTTTTCTGATTCTTGGTGGTGAACAACCTTTTGCTTCAGAGAATACATCCCCTATCATATCAGATTGTACAAGATGTGCTTTTCGCCCTGACACAAGAGATTTCTCTGCTAGGCTGGAAGTCAGCTCTCCTCCCAGTTACACGTCAATTGCACGCGATGCTCAAGTTGCACAATTAGGGCAGAGTTCCAGCTGGTCATGCAAACTCCTCCTCTAAGTACCCACCCACCTATGACACCTACCTATCACCTACCTATGACTCATCAAGTGTACACCCTCATGCACCCTCATACACGCCCACATGCTCTTATCTCTTTCTTTCTTGCTCTGCCTGGAGCGCTCCTCCCTATGTACAAGGAGTAAAATGTATATATTCTGTTCATTGTTATTAAATGTTAGATTACTCTTCCTGAACCTCAGTGGTGATGGAACATATTCTCCCTTTGACTCGAGTTATTGGAATAAAGCCCATTTTAACTTGGACACCACGGATCCTGTCTCTCATTTGATGCATGATACTTTGTTAATGCCTAGAAATTCTGCCAGGGTAATATTTTATTTACCACAGGGGGATGCCACCAACTTCGGAGGAGATGTGGAGTTTAGTGTCTTAGTGATGTCACATATACTGGTGCCAACTTTCTTAGTCCCTAGGCCATGGATGCAGACACGGCCTTGTACATTTATGGTGTTCAAAGTGTCTCTTTCATTAGGCAGTATCTTTCTTGTGCAGAACCTGGAAAATGTTTGTCGAGTGGTGGAATTGAATACTACCATCTTACCGAGCTCATCTGGTGGTAGTAGCAATGTGGAAGAGTTGGTCGGGCAAAAAGGAGCACTGGTATTGCCAGATCTGTTCCGCCAGAAGTCATCACGGAATGTTCCATGGACAGGATGGGCAGTGCCGTTGACAGTGAAGGCCTCGTGCATCAACATCCACCATGCAAGAAAAGACCCAGAAATGGAAAATGTATAAGGAAAGAATGGGACAGGATGTAGCATGGAATGTGGCATCAGTCCGCACACCCAGCAGTTGGAAGTGTTCATGATCAGTTGGTGGTGATGCCACATTAGGATGATGGTGTTATTGAAAAATTTTGCACGGCGGGGAAATTCGCGGACTGGTCAGGAATAGTACTGATGTTCTGCGGGAGTCGGGATAGGAGTCAGTGATGTAGCAGGATGGTAGATCAGTAAGAGCCAACCAAGGATTGATAAGAGGAGGGAGACAAACAACGTCACCACGGTGACCAGGAAGCATCTGCTATGTCAGAGACTGGCATCTCGTTTCAGGATACGGTTTTTGGGAAGGCAGCCATTGTGCTAAGCCAGGGACCCTTAGTGGCTGTCTGTGATTGGTGGTTGTTTCACCAGATGCAGTGGCCGAGGGCCCTTATGGTTTCTTACAAATGGCACTACTCTCAGCCTGGGAGGATCACAGCCCTACAGCCTTTGGCACCTGGTGAAGTCAAGGGCAAGCCTTCCCTCTGGAACGTAGATTATACCTGTCGGAAGCAAGGACGGTATGATCAGGAAACAGTTGTTCTTGATGCTGAGCAGTGTTAAGGGAGGGCTCCACCCTTCCTTTTAG
This sequence comes from Lissotriton helveticus, assembly GCF_964261635.1. Classification (NCBI taxonomy): domain Eukaryota; kingdom Metazoa; phylum Chordata; class Amphibia; order Caudata; family Salamandridae; genus Lissotriton; species Lissotriton helveticus. The sequence continues at coordinate 1,129,431,778 of NC_136068.1, read as the reverse complement.
GACGTTGTCACTCTCCGCTTCAGTGGATGTGGAATGCAGCCTGGCGTCGCTGAATGGGACAAAGGTTGGACTGTCTCTGTCTCTGTGTCTCCCAGTCCTTCCCTCACCCACTGATCATAGGGGAGAGGCAGAGGGACACGCCGGCAGTGGGTAGAGTGGACCCAGTTTTTTTGACCATCCACTTTCACAGCAGTGCGGGTGGCCAATAGGACTTGGCGGAGTTGTGTCCAGCGGGGCTCGAGGCTCTTGGTCCGCAAGAAGTTACTCACCAGGACCCAGTCGCCAGGTTGGATGATGTGTCCTGGGCCCTCACTTTTGTCGGGTATGGCCTTGTGCACCTGGTGATGAAGATTACGAAAGTTGTTGGTTAGATTGTACAGGTAATCAGTCAATACAGGGTACATCTGACAGTTTCTTAGGTCGAGGGACACCCCAGACATTGGCAGGCCTCCACAATCTCATGTGGTGATAATCCTATCCTGGTGTGGGCCATTGTTCTAGTGAACAGTAGGGCCAAGGGCAGAGCATCAACCCAAGTGACACCGGTCTCAGCTACTATTTTGGCCATTTTAGTTTTTAGGATGCCATTGTATACCTCCACTAGGCCTGCTGACTGGGGGTGGTTGGCGGCGTGAAATTTTTGTTTTATGCCTAATGCTGTACAGACATGGTCCATGATTTGAGCTGTAAAGTGTGTCCCGTTGTCGCTCCAGACCAAGCGGGGCAAACCAAAGCGTGGGAAGTACTCCTTGAGTAGTACTTTCGCGGTAGTGATAGCAGTGCAGTCTTTGACGGGGTAGGCTTCCACCCATCGACTGAATGCACAGACCACCACCAGGACATATTTTAAGTTAACGCACCTGTCCATCTGGATGTAGTCCATTTGGAGGACTTCAAACGGGAAGGTAGGAGGAGAGAATTCTCCATTAGGAGTAACAGTGCCTTTTCCGGGGTTGTACATTAGGCAAACCATACATGTTTTAACCAGCTTTTCGGTACAAAAGGGGGTGGTGATGGACGGAGCATCAGAACCAATCAAACACTCACACCCAGTCAAAAGATCTGGGCTTGATCCATCACCGTTCTTTAGCACACTCTGCCACCCCAGTTCAGACATGGCTATATGCAAATCAGTCTGACCCTGTGCCTCATGGGAACAGTCCTGCCCGAACTGCCAAGCCATGCCTTCCCTGGACTGGAAACAAGCTTCCGAGGACCGGTTTCTGGCATTCCAGCCGTCTTCAGCCCGGCTTGCTTGAATCCAGTGGCAAAGTGAGCAAGGGACTCACGTCTGAGCATACCCTGCCACACTTATGGCTGCCAAAGCGGTACAAAAGGGGGTGGTGATGGACGGAGCATCAGAACCAATCAAACACTCACACCCAGTCAAAAGATCTGGGTTTGATCCATCACCGTTCTTTAGCCCACTCTGCCACCCCAGTTCAGACATGGCTATATGCAAATCAGTCTGACCCTCTGCCTCATGGGAAAAGTCCAGCCCGAACTGCCAAGCCATGCCTTCCCTGGACCGGAAACAAGCTTCCGAGGACCGGTTTCTGGCATTCGAGCCGTCATCAGCCCAGCTTGCTTGAATCCAGTGGCAAAGTGAGCAAGGGACTCACGTCTGAGCATACCCTGCCACACTTATGGCGGCCAAAGCGGTACAAAAGGGGGTGGTGATGGACGGAGCATCAGAACCAATCAAACACTCACACCCAGTCAAAAGATCTGGGTTTGATCCATCACCACCCCCTTTTTTAACTAGCTTTTCAGCATATGCTGGTATTTTGGAGTTGTACCATGTACGTTCCAACAGTTTGCAAATTCCCTTCGCGCTAATGTGGGTGGGACCATGGGCCATTGTAACTACGGCCAGCACGTGACTGTCAGGCAACATCCATTGTCTCTCCGTGGTTGTACGGACCCAGCAACCATCACTTTCCTCCTTTGCTAAGTGATCTTCCCACACTCTTAGTTCTTCAGGAGTAGTATGGGACTGAATGTCAAGCACACTTTGTACTGTATTTTCAACCAAGCTCCCTTCTGTCACCCACCTAGCGGGACCTCCTACATACATTCCTTCCCTCTTTCTCAGCGCTGCTTGTCTGGCCGTCTGATCAGCCAGAGCATTGCCTTTCCCGACATCGTCTGTCACCTTCTTATAGGCTTGACATTTAATAATGGCCACCTTTTTGGGGAGTGACAGAGAGTCTAACAGTCGGTCATGTTGGATCTTGGTCCCGTGGGAAGTAAGGAAATTCCTTTCTTTCCATAACCTCCCGAAATTGTGGGCCACCCTGAAGGCATACTGACTGTTGGTGTAGATATTTACTGTTATACCCTTGCTTAACTCACAGGCTCTAGTGAGGGCCACTAGTTCTACTGCCTGGGCAGAGCACTGCGGAATCTGAGCTGTTTCGACTACCTTTTCTAATGTTGTGAGTGCATAGGCAGCTGAGGTGTTACCATCTGGCCTTCTGAGACATGATCCGCCCACATATAGTGTACCTTCTGGGTCCTCTATCGGGGTATTCTGTAAGTCAACCCGTCCCTTTGTCTCGTCCTCTGTCCTTAATATGCAGTCATGTGGGTCTAAGCGGGCATCTGGAGTGTCCAGTGGGGGTAATGTGGCGGGGTTTAGTGTAATGCATCTTTTGATGTTAATGTGGCTGGCAAAAAGTGTTAGTTCATACCCTGCAAGTCGTGCGCTAGTGAGGTACTGTGTCTTGGTGTTGTTAAGGAGGGTGTCTACAGAATGGGGGACCATCAGAGTCAGAGGGGAGTTCATGATGATTCCCGCACTCTGACGGACCATGAGGGCGGCCGCAGCTGTCGCCCGTAGGCATCCTGGGAGAGCCCTCGCAACAGGATCCAAGGTGGCTGAAAAATAGGCACATGGCCGTTGGTGACCTCCAAACATCTGGGTCAGGACTGCGCATGCACAGCCATCTGTCTCATGTACAAAAAGAAAAAATTGTTTGCTTTAGTCAGAGGTACCGAGGACTGGAGCAGTACACAGGGCCCTCTTCAAATCTTCAAAGGCCTGCGCATGCTCTGTAGTCCATGGAAAGGAACTGTCTGATACATCCTTGGTGGTGAGGGCAAGAAGGGGTATGACCATGGCCGAAACATTTGAAATCCACTGTCTACAGTATGAGGTTAGGCCTATGAAAGCTCGTACCTGCTTTTGTGTTCGTGGGGCCGTCACAGCATTGATAATGGCTACACAATCAGCGGTGAGCTGCCTTCCCTCCTTCGAGAGGAGATGACCTAAATAAGTCACGTTCTCTTGACAAAACTGAAGCTTTTTTAAAGAGACTTTGTGGTTGTGGAGGGCAAGGTGGCGTAACAGACAGAGAGTAGCTTCTTTACATGTTGGGGCAGAATTTGCAGCAATGAGGAAGTCGTCTACATACTGCAATAGTGTTGAATTGTCAGGAAGTTCCAAGGAATCTAGTTGGCTTTTTAGGGCTTGCCTGTAGATACTGGGGCTCTCGGTAAATCCTTGAGGGGCGCGGCAGAGTCTGAAATTCCGCCCACCAAGGGAGAAACCAAAAAATTGTCTGCTGTCAGAATGTATGGGTATGCTGAAGAAGGCGTTCTTCAGGTCAATGACAGAGAAGTGTGTGGCGTCAGAGGGAACCATCGTCAAGAGGGCAGTGATGTCGGGGACAACAGGATATTGAGATATTGTTATTTTGTTAAGGGCTCTCAGGTCAATCACAAATCTGTATATTTTAGGGGAGAGAGCATCTCCATTAGTCTTTTTAAGAACAGGAATAATGGGACTGTTAAAGATATTGCCATGTGTCTCCTCCACTACGCCCTTGTCCATCAATTCAGATATTATTGTCAACAGGGCCATTTCTCCTTCCGTGGGCAGTCGACACTGCCGAAGGCGGGGGAGAAGTGCACCTGGCTGGATGCGTACCACATGAGGGGGTATGTTGAGACATCCCACATCAGTGTCTGATGATGCCCAGAGGGAGGAAGGTAAAGACTGCAACTCTAGTGGGAGGGGACCGGACAGATACATGTAGGAAGCTGCAGTCGGAGAGATTGTTAGGGATACACCTTGGGGACTACATTATATGGTCGCATACAGGGCTTTTAGTAAATCCAAACCTAGCAAGTTCTCACTGCAACCTGTAGTAAGGACCAAGGGAGCATCAACATGTGCAGGGCCAATATCGAGAGGGAGGGGTTCAGAGACAGGACTGGTCAAGGGTGTCCCTGCAAAACCCACGGAGACATTCATATTTCCAGAAAGGGGTGCCTCCGGGACTGACAGACGTGCAATTGAAGACCCGGTGGCTCCAGTATCCAAAAGAAAATTCTTATCATTCCCCACCACTGACATTTTAACATACGGGCCCTTTTGATCCACTGGAATTTGCACTCTGGTAATACCCCTTTCCTGGCTGTCCTATGCTTGGTAGGATCCTGTCTCATCAACTTTGTCATAATCATCATTATAATAAGTGTGTGTTGCTTCGTTCCCATCAAACCTGTTGGTCGGGCGAAGCCGGATGGGGGCGTCATTCCTTTATCATGTGGATGGGGTGGGCCATGATCCTGAGTCGGCCTCGCTTCCCTGGGAGGGCGAGGCCGAGTCCTCCCTGTTCTTATTATTATTATTATTATTATTGGACATTTATTAAGCGCCTGGTTACGCCAGTGGCGTGTCCCCGCGCTATGACAAGTGGAGTGACTGTCCCCCCTCCTCCCAAACCAAACTATCTGCTGAAAAGATACGTTTTAAGTTTTTTTATGTTTTCTGCTAATACAGGAAACTCATCTATCCAATGGCCATACCCCTTACAATAAGCACACTGATCGGTTTGGAGGGCTCCCGTACCTTGAGGACTGGAGGGGGTGGACTGGCGAGCCCTTGGAGGGGGTTGGGATTGCGGTCTAAAATTTCCACGGGCATCGGGACCTCGGGGAAGATAAGCCTGCTGCAGAAGTGCCTTAGTCTTAAGATCCCTAACCTTCTTACTTTCCTTATCTTTATCTTCGTTCTCCCTATTCTCGTGAAATTGAGCCATAGCCAAGATAGCGGTCATAGTTTGGGCAGACCATGTACTCTCAACCTTCTTAAGCCTGACAGAGATCTCAGGAAGTAAGTTGTTGACAAATTTGTCGACAAACACTGGGCCAGAACCTGGGGTCCGGGGATCCAGACCACTATGTCACTTGTATTCAGTCTCAAAACGGGTAAAGAAGTCATCCACATTTTCATCTTTTCGCTGTCTACAGGCGTTTATTTTATCCCAATTAATGACAGTTTCCGGTAAAAGTGTTTTCATAAACATCATTATTTTACCGGGCAAGGTCAGGATGGCAGCTTCTGGTTGAGTCCCTCCTACCCTTGCTTCTTCCATAGCCTCTAGGTCAGCCCATTTACCTCCCAATGCCACTTCATGATCAGTATGCTGAATCTTCTCCCATAATTCAGTGGGTACAACCGCACCAAAAAGTAAATCTATATCCTCAAGAACGAGAGTACCTGCACATATAATCTGACCTAATTCTCTGTAAAAGGCAGCCGGATTCTTCCGGGGATCTGGTAACTGTCCTTTTAACTGCATTACTTCTGACCTTTTCCAAGGAACATGAACCCAAAGCCTGCACCAGTGTGCTTCGACAGCCCCTCAGCCATTATTTTGGGCGTCGGTAAGTGCACTAACAAAGACAGGGGCCGCCTCTCTCATTGGCATAGCTGTTTCTAAAGGGGCATTTGAAAAGGCAGTCATGTCACGGTAAACTACTAAAACAGATATAGCCCCAAACATCCCCTCTCCCTGAACATCACCCCTTTTTATTTGTGACCTAAGGTCCATCAATCCGGTAGGTATCTGAACAGACACATTTTCAAATTTTTGCATGACCAAAGCACACATGTATTCAGCCCAGGTGGTTTGTTCCATAATTGTCCATTGTGAAAAGGTGGACCATATTTCTTTAAAGGAATAAATATCTTTGTTATTCATCCAACATTCACACTGTTGCCTCTGTAGGTCTTGCTCTTGAAGGGACGAAAAGCTGACTGCTGAGCGTAAGGAGGCTAATCGGGGGGAATTAAATAATTTACATAAATCTTGTTTGACTGTAGACCACGGAGAAGCAGGAGAAGGACGGGTAGGGGTAAAGCCGCTAGGGTTGGACTGATGGAGACTTGTTATCATTCTCTCTGGCCGAGGACAGAGTTAATGTGTGTGGTCGAAGTCATGGGAAAACTCGGGAGTGCTGGTGTGACAGGGGAAACGGTAGGAGGGGCAGTGGGGGCTGGAGCGGGAGGTGGTGGGGGACATGCGGGGTGTGAGGCATCAGGGCAGGGTACATTGGGTCATATGCAGGAGGGCTTTCTAGCATGGTATCAAGCAAGGAATCACTTTCTTCTCCCCCCTCTATATGGACCTTTACTTTTTCCTAACATTTCTGTACCCAGGCCCCATGCTCCCTATCGGCTATTTCTACCGATTTGGTCATTCTATTTTGCAAATTTTCTCTGGCGTGGTCGGCCATAGACATTCGTTCTTGTATTCTTTCTTGCGCCTTCTGTTTCCTAGCTCTCTGTTCTACTTCTTTCATCCAAAATCGGACAGACTCAAACATGGACGGGCGCGAGATTCTTTTAATTAATTGCTCCTCTAAGTTTCCAAGGACTTGGGAATCAAAGGAGCCAAAAAATGGCCACTTTAACTCTGCGTTACTTTTCTTGGTGTATTTCACCCAAAACGAGGAAAACATTATGGCAGCGGGCCATATTTAATATACATAGTGTGGCCAGGAGTTCCTTCTGGAGGAAGCGAGCAGGCCTCCTCCAGCTGGGAGTCCTGCGTACACATACAACAACATAACCTCTCGAATTTACTACTGACCGGCATGCTTTTAAACAGATAACAGACACCAACGGGTTCCTAAAACTCACCTCGCTAGCTTGTCTTTTGCAAAGGACAATCATTCATACAGATTTAATAGAGAACAGACACCAGAGGGTTTTAAAATTCACCTCGCTTGCTTGGCTTTGGCAAAAGTCAAAACAAGTTGGCTTTTGCCAAAGTCAATAACAGGATCATACAGACTTGGTGGATGATCAGTCCACCCTTACCTTACAGGGATAGTTCTCTTCTGCAGACGTAGGGCTGTGTCCTGCTCCAGAAATTATTTGCTAGGGGACTTCAGCGAAAAGGCGGTCAAGTGGCCCAGACCGGGTGTCAGGATTCTCCCTAACGCAAGGTCTGCAGGGGTCCTAAAGTTACGAAAACGGAATTGGAGCCCAATCACTTCCTGGTCTGAAGCATGGAATTTACGAAATTCCAAGATGGCGGATGGAACAAGGAAGTTAGCAGTCTAGTGTCTTAGAGCGTTCTAGAGCGGAGTTCAGGTGAGGCGCGCGCGCTGTCAAAACTGCGCACTTCACCGCGTTTCTTGCCGAAGATGGTTGAGGAATTATAGCGGGTCATAGAAATCTTTCCAGAGCGTTTAGTTACAGAGTTTATGTAATCAGGGGGTTATGAAACAAAAAAGAAATTTAGTGCGCCTTTTCCAGCAAGCGTTAACGTCGAGAAGCAGAAGTGCTTCTGACTGAAAAGCCACGTCGGAGAGTCTTCGTTGCTGAATTACCTAGCGCAGTGTCAGCAGCAAGTTTGAGAGACGGCGCCAGTGAAGCTCCGTGTCACAGAGACTGCAGAGAAGCTACGAGTCGGAAGAAGCCCGAATTTAAGAAGCTAAGTCACACCAAGAAATTATAACTGTACAGCACACGTGTTTAAGAATTATCATAGACTGAGCAAAAAAGAAGCAATGTTGTCATAGAGTGCACTCTAGTTAAAACGTCAATATGAACTTTAAAAACTTCAAGGGACAAGTTGTAGTAATTAATGACTGCATACTATAACCAAGATTTACAAGAATAAAAACGCTTTCCTGGAAGAATCACATCAGCAGGGAAGGTCTAGAGATACCTTACAGAAGAATAGGGTTAGAACAGGATTCCCTGCACAAGAGATAAAAACTGATTCACACCTTAGAAGAAAGATTCTGGATACAAGGTTATGGAGTTGCTATTAGTGGTAGGTTAAACACCAACTTCCTTTAATTGGGGTCAAGAAAGAAATTAGATAGAGTATTAACAAAAGCATTAATTTTCATTACAGTGAGATGAAACACTAATAGGCAGCCCAGGTTAAGAAAACCTCTCTGAGGGATAGAAGAGAAGCAGGTCTACGCCGTCCCTTGGGTATGTCACAAGGTTAATGAGAGATAAGAAAGTGTAGGGTAAAGTAAAAGGTTTCACGGTGTCTTTGTTTATGCTTAGTATTCACAGGAATCTTGTTGGGCAGACTAAAAGCCTGAGGAGGATACCGCTAGAATATCGAGGGACCAGGACCAGTCTCTTCTGTGCTTTTCTTTCTTATGGTTGTTTTCTCCACTTTTCCCCTTCCCTTTTTCTGATTGCTTGGAGTTACGATTACACTCTGACTCCGACTGATTGGAGAGAGGGAGTCGGAAAGTTTGCATCATCTGTTCCTGTGCAAGTCGACAAGAGAGAGATTCGTGGACTCTGACAGAGTGAAGTGCCCACGTTGTAAATTTGCACCCGAACAGAATGGTTGAAGGGGTTAATCTGCAGACCTTAGGGGCGGTATTAGATTCCATACAAAAAGAATTAGTGGCAGTTAGGGAAGAGAATCAAGGTCTTAGGCAAGAGGTGATAAATGCTAGAAAAGAGACGGCAGAGTTAGCACAAAGAATTAGACAACCACTTTCTGGAAATAGAGAAACTCCCACCACGTCCACAGGGGAAACAAATAGGTTAACTACGCAAGTGATACACTCATTGTCCCCAGTCATTCCCTTGGCAGCACCAGAGAGGTTTAGTGGAGACCCACAGAAGGCACAAGTATTCATCTCCCAATGTACCTTACATTTCATGTGTCGTCCTTCTGTCTTTCCCGATGCACAATCCAAGGTGGCTTTCGTCTTATCCTATCTGAGTGGAGACGCTGCCGCTTGGTCAATGCCCATCGTTTCTCGAGACGACCCTCTTCTGCAGAATTATGACGAATTTAAGAAGGAATTTTTGCGTATATTTGATCGAAGGCGAATTTCCCAGGCTGTAGATAATGAGCTTCTGGAACTAAAACAGGGAAACAGAGACCTGGTGGCGTACCTGGCCCAATTTAATAAGTTGGTAATGGAAACTGATTGGCCAGAAAATAAGAGGACAGCCATTTTTTATCGAGGTCTACGAGATGAACTCAAAGATGGATTGGCGCAAATTCCCAACCGACCAACAGAGATATCGGCCCTCGTAGATTTGGTTCTTGAGTTAGATTTCCGGCAAGGAGAAAGACGAGGTGAGAGAAGACGAGAATTTCGAAGCACAGTGCCTCGATTTGATAGAGCCAAGCCGGAAGTTGGAAGGGTTGCAGAAGGAACCAATGGCCAAGAACCAATGCAAATAGGAGCAATAAGAGGTCCACTTACTAAAGAAGAAAAAGAGAAGAGACGAGCCAATAATCAGTGTATGTATTGTGGTTCGAGCGGCCATTTTGTGAGGAATTGTCCAAAGAAGCCAAAAGGAACATACAGGCCGAAGGAAAACTAGTTGCACCACCTGTAGAAGGAGTTGTACAGGTGGATGCGAGTCAAAATTCAACTCCACAAGAACACCAACTGGCCAATACCTTGCAATCGTCGTCCCCTCATCTAGTGTTATCAATGACGATAAAGTTCCGTCAAGAAGTTCGAGAGAGAGTGATGGTAATGGTGGATTCTGGGGCGACAGGAAATTTTTGTGACCAACGATTTGCGACCAAGACAGGTTTGAGAGCAATCTTAAAGGATAAAAGTGAACCAGTTAGAGCCATCGACGGGACAAACCTATCTTCGGGACCCATAGTCAGTCACACTGAAACGGTGCAGTTGATAAGAGAAGATGGACATCAAGAAGAAATCCAGTTTAACCTAATAGACGCACCTCAGTTCCAGCTAATCCTAGGACTTCCTTGGCTCACGGAGCATAATCCGACTGTAGATTGGGCAGCTAGAACTATAGAGATGTCTTCGGACTATTGCAAGAATTATTGTTTCGGAAACCAGAAGAAAAAAGACCAAGAAAATCCAGCTCAAGCACTGTGTTCCGCGAATGCAGTTGTGTGTGTAATCAACACCCAGTCCATTCCATCGCAATATCAAGATTTTGAAGATGTATTTGATGAGCAGGAAGCTGAGCAATTGCCACCTCATCGGGTATATGATTGCAAAATAGACCTTGAACCAGGAGCAAATATGCCATGTAGCAGAGTCTATGCCTTAACGGAAAAGGAGCATGAACATTTAAAAGAATACATACACAAGTACTTGGCTAACGGATTTATCCGACCTTCTCAATCTCCAGTATCCTCACCTCTGTTTTTCGTGCCGAAGAAGGAAGAGGGCGAGTTACGAACTTGCATAGACTACCGCGCAATCAATCGAATCACTAAGAAGAATAGGTATCCACTCCCTCTCATCTCAGTTTTATTGGATCAGGTGAAAGGGGCCCAAATATTTACCAAACTGGATTTGAGAGGGGCCTATCATCTCATTCGAGTAAGAGCTGGTGACGAGTGGAAGACCGCTTTTAGGACTCGGTTTGGATTATTTGAATACCAAGTAATGCCCTATGGGCTATGCAACGCCCCAGCTGCGTTCCAGCACTTTATCAATGATGTCCTTAGTGAATTCATAGACCAATGTGCTATCGTGTATATAGACGATATTTTGATCTACTCTGCAAACACCCAGGAACATCAAGGTCAAGTGAGAAGAATTTTACAAAGATTGAGAGAGAACAAGTTGTTTGTTAAGTTGGATAAATGTGCCTTTGATGTCACTGAAGTAGAATTCCTGGGGTTCGTGATCTCACCAGCCGGTGTACTCATGGATAAAAGAAAGATTCAAGCAGTCTTGGAGTGGAAGTCCCCAACCAGTGTGAAAGAAGTACAAGCCTTCATTGGCTTCGCAAACTTTTATCGAAGATTTATCAGTGAATTTTCTCGACGAATCCTTCCTCTCACAAAGTTATTGAAAAAAGGGGTACAGTTTCAGTGGACCAAAGAGGCGGAGTCAGCATTCAAGGGTCTGAAGGAGGAATTTACATCAGCTCCAATCCTTCTTCATGCGGATCCATCCGAGCCATTTTATGTGGAAACGGACGCCTCAGATCTGGCGGTAGGAGGAGTACTTTCTCAGAGAAATAAGAAGACGGGCCAATTACATCCGGTGGCCTATAGATCTAGGAAGTTGTCACCTGCTGAAGTCAATTATACAATCACAGAAAAGGAACTGCTGGCAATTAAGGACGCCTTCAAGGAATGGAGACATTATTTGATGGGAGCTCATCACGTTGTTACGGTGTTTACGGATCATCGGAATCTGAAGTTTTTAAAGTCTGCTCGGACTTTAACTCCAAGGCAACTTCGTTGGTCGTTATATTTCGCTGATTATGATTTTGTCATCACATTCAGACCAGGGGCGCAGAATGGCAAAGCGGATGCCTTGTCCCGGATGGGAACAGGAGAAGAAAAGAACCAAATTAAGACACAAGCGATCATCCCTGATTCCAAGATCATAGGTGTCGTGGAAACTCTGAGTGTGAAGGAACAGATAACTCGCGCCTTGTCTCCAGAGGACATGTTAGGATGGATTCAGCAGGAAGATGGCAGAGAAATATTAGATGGTCTACCTTACCACTCGGGAGCCTTGTATGTACCAACATCCAAATTGCAGAATCAGGTCATGAAGGAATGTCACGATCATTTACTGGCTGGACATAAGGGAGAGTTGAAGACTACGGATTTAGTGAAAAGAAGTTACTGGTGGCCACACATGAGTAAGGACATAGAGCTATACGTGAAAACTTGTGAGATATGTGCACTGGGAAAGTCAGAACGACAGGCACCTAAAGGTTTGTTGCAGCCTTTACCCACTCCACCTTCTCCTTGGCACACAATCACTTTAGATTTAATTACAGAACTTCCTTCCTGTCAAGGTTACAACACCATTCTAGTAGTGGTAGATGCATACACCAAGATGGCGCACTTTGTAGCCATGAAAGGAATTCCAACGGCCAAACAGCTCGCTACTCATTTTAGTGTGCAGGTGGTGCGGTTACATGGCATTCCTAAGATTGTCATTTCAGATCGTGGCACCCAGTTTGTGTCTCACTTCTGGAGGGTTTTCATGAAGGCTCTTGGAACTGAGACACGATTCTCCACAAGTTTCCATCCGGAAACGGATGGACAGACAGAACGGGTGAATCAAGAAGTGGAGCAGTACTTGAGATTATTTACCTTAAAACAGGGTGGGGAATGGTTGGACTACTTGTGGGCTGCAGAATTCGCTCATAACAATGCCACAAATGTGTCCACGGGTTATTCACCGTTCTATTTGAACTATGGAAAACACCCAAATTTCTCTATGCTAGATGTTCCACTTCCAGTACCAGCAGTTCAGGATTTGGTGACTCATTTGTGTCAGGTACATGAGTCTGCATCAAGAAATTTGGAACAGGCCAAGAATAAGTATAAAGGGTATGCTGACAGGAAGAGGAGGGATTCCCCACATTTGGAAATTGGAAGTGAGGTCTGGTTAAATACTAAGCACTTACGATTAAAGGGGAATAGAAAGTTCCAGCCTAGATTCATTGGTCCTTATCCTATTGCAGAACAGATTAACCCAGTCACCTATAGATTGACACTACCCACGAAACTCAAGGTCCACCCAGTCTTCCATGTTTCGTTATTAAAAAAGGTAGCTCAGGGTTTGAGACAAGAGAGAGCTCCACCACCGATTCAGTTGGAAACTGGTGTGGAGTTTGAGGTAAAGGAAATTCTTGACTCCAAAATAGTGAAGGGAAACCTGTACTATTTGGTGGATTGGAAGGGCTATGGGCCAGAGGAGCGGTCTTGGGAGTTAGAGTCAGATGTCCATGCACCCAGGTTAGTAAGGTTTTTTCACCTGAGGTATCCAACCAAGCCCAGATTGGGAGGACCTTCCTTGGTGGGGGGTACTGTCAGGATTCTCCCTAACGCAAGGTCTGCAGGGGTCCTAAAGTTACGAAAACGGAATTGGAGCCCAATCACTTCCTGGTCTGAAGCATGGAATTTACGAAATTCCAAGATGGCGGATGGAACAAGGAAGTTAGCAGTCTAGTGTCTTAGAGCGTTCTAGAGCGGAGTTCAGGTGAGGCGCGCGCGCTGTCAAAACTGCGCACTTCACCGCGTTTCTTGCCGAAGATGGTTGAGGAATTATAGCGGGTCATAGAAATCTTTCCAGAGCGTTTAGTTACAGAGTTTATGTAATCAGGGGGTTATGAAACAAAAAAGAAATTTAGTGCGCCTTTTCCAGCAAGCGTTAACGTCGAGAAGCAGAAGTGCTTCTGACTGAAAAGCCACGTCGGAGAGTCTTCGTTGCTGAATTACCTAGCGCAGTGTCAGCAGCAAGTTTGAGAGACGGCGCCAGTGAAGCTCCGTGTCACAGAGACTGCAGAGAAGCTACGAGTCGGAAGAAGCCCGAATTTAAGAAGCTAAGTCACACCAAGAAATTATAACTGTACAGCACACGTGTTTAAGAATTATCATAGACTGAGCAAAAAAGAAGCAATGTTGTCATAGAGTGCACTCTAGTTAAAACGTCAATATGAACTTTAAAAACTTCAAGGGACAAGTTGTAGTAATTAATGACTGCATACTATAACCAAGATTTACAAGAATAAAAACGCTTTCCTGGAAGAATCACATCAGCAGGGAAGGTCTAGAGATACCTTACAGAAGAATAGGGTTAGAACAGGATTCCCTGCACAAGAGATAAAAACTGATTCACACCTTAGAAGAAAGATTCTGGATACAAGGTTATGGAGTTGCTATTAGTGGTAGGTTAAACACCAACTTCCTTTAATTGGGGTCAAGAAAGAAATTAGATAGAGTATTAACAAAAGCATTAATTTTCATTACAGTGAGATGAAACACTAATAGGCAGCCCAGGTTAAGAAAACCTCTCTGAGGGATAGAAGAGAAGCAGGTCTACGCCGTCCCTTGGGTATGTCACAAGGTTAATGAGAGATAAGAAAGTGTAGGGTAAAGTAAAAGGTTTCACGGTGTCTTTGTTTATGCTTAGTATTCACAGGAATCTTGTTGGGCAGACTAAAAGCCTGAGGAGGATACCGCTAGAATATCGAGGGACCAGGACCAGTCTCTTCTGTGCTTTTCTTTCTTATGGTTGTTTTCTCCACTTTTCCCCTTCCCTTTTTCTGATTGCTTGGAGTTACGATTACACTCTGACTCCGACTGATTGGAGAGAGGGAGTCGGAAAGTTTGCATCATCTGTTCCTGTGCAAGTCGACAAGAGAGAGATTCGTGGACTCTGACAGAGTGAAGTGCCCACGTTGTAAATTTGCACCCGAACAGAATGGTTGAAGGGGTTAATCTGCAGACCTTAGGGGCGGTATTAGATTCCATACAAAAAGAATTAGTGGCAGTTAGGGAAGAGAATCAAGGTCTTAGGCAAGAGGTGATAAATGCTAGAAAAGAGACGGCAGAGTTAGCACAAAGAATTAGACAACCACTTTCTGGAAATAGAGAAACTCCCACCACGTCCACAGGGGAAACAAATAGGTTAACTACGCAAGTGATACACTCATTGTCCCCAGTCATTCCCTTGGCAGCACCAGAGAGGTTTAGTGGAGACCCACAGAAGGCACAAGTATTCATCTCCCAATGTACCTTACATTTCATGTGTCGTCCTTCTGTCTTTCCCGATGCACAATCCAAGGTGGCTTTCGTCTTATCCTATCTGAGTGGAGACGCTGCCGCTTGGTCAATGCCCATCGTTTCTCGAGACGACCCTCTTCTGCAGAATTATGACGAATTTAAGAAGGAATTTTTGCGTATATTTGATCGAAGGCGAATTTCCCAGGCTGTAGATAATGAGCTTCTGGAACTAAAACAGGGAAACAGAGACCTGGTGGCGTACCTGGCCCAATTTAATAAGTTGGTAATGGAAACTGATTGGCCAGAAAATAAGAGGACAGCCATTTTTTATCGAGGTCTACGAGATGAACTCAAAGATGGATTGGCGCAAATTCCCAACCGACCAACAGAGATATCGGCCCTCGTAGATTTGGTTCTTGAGTTAGATTTCCGGCAAGGAGAAAGACGAGGTGAGAGAAGACGAGAATTTCGAAGCACAGTGCCTCGATTTGATAGAGCCAAGCTGGAAGTTGGAAGGGTTGCAGAAGGAACCAATGGCCAAGAACCAATGCAAATAGGAGCAATAAGAGGTCCACTTACTAAAGAAGAAAAAGAGAAGAGACGAGCCAATAATCAGTGTATGTATTGTGGTTCGAGCGGCCATTTTGTGAGGAATTGTCCAAAGAAGCCAAAAGGAACATACAGGCCGAAGGAAAACTAGTTGCACCACCTGTAGAAGGAGTTGTACAGGTGGATGCGAGTCAAAATTCAACTCCACAAGAACACCAACTGGCCAATACCTTGCAATCGTCGTCCCCTCATCTAGTGTTATCAATGACGATAAAGTTCCGTCAAGAAGTTCGAGAGAGAGTGATGGTAATGGTGGATTCTGGGGCGACAGGAAATTTTTGTGACCAACGATTTGCGACCAAGACAGGTTTGAGAGCAATCTTAAAGGATAAAAGTGAACCAGTTAGAGCCATCGACGGGACAAACCTATCTTCGGGACCCATAGTCAGTCACACTGAAACGGTGCAGTTGATAAGAGAAGATGGACATCAAGAAGAAATCCAGTTTAACCTAATAGACGCACCTCAGTTCCAGCTAATCCTAGGACTTCCTTGGCTCACGGAGCATAATCCGACTGTAGATTGGGCAGCTAGAACTATAGAGATGTCTTCGGACTATTGCAAGAATTATTGTTTCGGAAACCAGAAGAAAAAAGACCAAGAAAATCCAGCTCAAGCACTGTGTTCCGCGAATGCAGTTGTGTGTGTAATCAACACCCAGTCCATTCCATCGCAATATCAAGATTTTGAAGATGTATTTGATGAGCAGGAAGCTGAGCAATTGCCACCTCATCGGGTATATGATTGCAAAATAGACCTTGAACCAGGAGCAAATATGCCATGTAGCAGAGTCTATGCCTTAACGGAAAAGGAGCATGAACATTTAAAAGAATACATACACAAGTACTTGGCTAACGGATTTATCCGACCTTCTCAATCTCCAGTATCCTCACCTCTGTTTTTCGTGCCGAAGAAGGAAGAGGGCGAGTTACGAACTTGCATAGACTACCGCGCAATCAATCGAATCACTAAGAAGAATAGGTATCCACTCCCTCTCATCTCAGTTTTATTGGATCAGGTGAAAGGGGCCCAAATATTTACCAAACTGGATTTGAGAGGGGCCTATCATCTCATTCGAGTAAGAGCTGGTGACGAGTGGAAGACCGCTTTTAGGACTCGGTTTGGATTATTTGAATACCAAGTAATGCCCTATGGGCTATGCAACGCCCCAGCTGCGTTCCAGCACTTTATCAATGATGTCCTTAGTGAATTCATAGACCAATGTGCTATCGTGTATATAGACGATATTTTGATCTACTCTGCAAACACCCAGGAACATCAAGGTCAAGTGAGAAGAATTTTACAAAGATTGAGAGAGAACAAGTTGTTTGTTAAGTTGGATAAATGTGCCTTTGATGTCACTGAAGTAGAATTCCTGGGGTTCGTGATCTCACCAGCCGGTGTACTCATGGATAAAAGAAAGATTCAAGCAGTCTTGGAGTGGAAGTCCCCAACCAGTGTGAAAGAAGTACAAGCCTTCATTGGCTTCGCAAACTTTTATCGAAGATTTATCAGTGAATTTTCTCGACGAATCCTTCCTCTCACAAAGTTATTGAAAAAAGGGGTACAGTTTCAGTGGACCAAAGAGGCGGAGTCAGCATTCAAGGGTCTGAAGGAAGAATTTACATCAGCTCCAATCCTTCTTCATGCGGATCCATCCGAGCCATTTTATGTGGAAACGGACGCCTCAGATCTGGCGGTAGGAGGAGTACTTTCTCAGAGAAATAAGAAGACGGGCCAATTACATCCGGTGGCCTATAGATCTAGGAAGTTGTCACCTGCTGAAGTCAATTATACAATCACAGAAAAGGAACTGCTGGCAATTAAGGACGCCTTCAAGGAATGGAGACATTATTTGATGGGAGCTCATCACGTTGTTACGGTGTTTACGGATCATCGGAATCTGAAGTTTTTAAAGTCTGCTCGGACTTTAACTCCAAGGCAACTTCGTTGGTCGTTATATTTCGCTGATTATGATTTTGTCATCACATTCAGACCAGGGGCGCAGAATGGCAAAGCGGATGCCTTGTCCCGGATGGGAACAGGAGAAGAAAAGAACCAAATTAAGACACAAGCGATCATCCCTGATTCCAAGATCATAGGTGTCGTGGAAACTCTGAGTGTGAAGGAACAGATAACTCGCGCCTTGTCTCCAGAGGACATGTTAGGATGGATTCAGCAGGAAGATGGCAGAGAAATATTAGATGGTCTACCTTACCACTCGGGAGCCTTGTATGTACCAACATCCAAATTGCAGAATCAGGTCATGAAGGAATGTCACGATCATTTACTGGCTGGACATAAGGGAGAGTTGAAGACTACGGATTTAGTGAAAAGAAGTTACTGGTGGCCACACATGAGTAAGGACATAGAGCTATACGTGAAAACTTGTGAGATATGTGCACTGGGAAAGTCAGAACGACAGGCACCTAAAGGTTTGTTGCAGCCTTTACCCACTCCACCTTCTCCTTGGCACACAATCACTTTAGATTTAATTACAGAACTTCCTTCCTGTCAAGGTTACAACACCATTCTAGTAGTGGTAGATGCATACACCAAGATGGCGCACTTTGTAGCCATGAAAGGAATTCCAACGGCCAAACAGCTCGCTACTCATTTTAGTGTGCAGGTGGTGCTGTTACATGGCATTCCTAAGATTGTCATTTCAGATCGTGGCACCCAGTTTGTGTCTCACTTCTGGAGGGTTTTCATGAAGGCTCTTGGAACTGAGACACGATTCTCCACAAGTTTCCATCCGGAAACGGATGGACAGACAGAACGGGTGAATCAAGAAGTGGAGCAGTACTTGAGATTATTTACCTTAAAACAGGGTGGGGAATGGTTGGACTACTTGTGGGCTGCAGAATTCGCTCATAACAATGCCACAAATGTGTCCACGGGTTATTCACCGTTCTATTTGAACTATGGAAAACACCCAAATTTCTCTATGCTAGATGTTCCACTTCCAGTACCAGCAGTTCAGGATTTGGTGACTCATTTGTGTCAGGTACATGAGTCTGCATCAAGAAATTTGGAACAGGCCAAGAATAAGTATAAAGGGTATGCTGACAGGAAGAGGAGGGATTCCCCACATTTGGAAATTGGAAGTGAGGTCTGGTTAAATACTAAGCACTTACGATTAAAGGGGAATAGAAAGTTCCAGCCTAGATTCATTGGTCCTTATCCTATTGCAGAACAGATTAACCCAGTCACCTATAGATTGACACTACCCACGAAACTCAAGGTCCACCCAGTCTTCCATGTTTCGTTATTAAAAAAGGTAGCTCAGGGTTTGAGACAAGAGAGAGCTCCACCACCGATTCAGTTGGAAACTGGTGTGGAGTTTGAGGTAAAGGAAATTCTTGACTCCAAAATAGTGAAGGGAAACCTGTACTATTTGGTGGATTGGAAGGGCTATGGGCCAGAGGAGCGGTCTTGGGAGTTAGAGTCAGATGTCCATGCACCCAGGTTAGTAAGGTTTTTTCACCTGAGGTATCCAACCAAGCCCAGATTGGGAGGACCTTCCTTGGTGGGGGGTACTGTCAGGATTCTCCCTAACGCAAGGTCTGCAGGGGTCCTAAAGTTACGAAAACGGAATTGGAGCCCAATCACTTCCTGGTCTGAAGCATGGAATTTACGAAATTCCAAGATGGCGGATGGAACAAGGAAGTTAGCAGTCTAGTGTCTTAGAGCGTTCTAGAGCGGAGTTCAGGTGAGGCGCGCGCGCTGTCAAAACTGCGCACTTCACCGCGTTTCTTGCCGAAGATGGTTGAGGAATTATAGCGGGTCATAGAAATCTTTCCAGAGCGTTTAGTTACAGAGTTTATGTAATCAGGGGGTTATGAAACAAAAAAGAAATTTAGTGCGCCTTTTCCAGCAAGCGTTAACGTCGAGAAGCAGAAGTGCTTCTGACTGAAAAGCCACGTCGGAGAGTCTTCGTTGCTGAATTACCTAGCGCAGTGTCAGCAGCAAGTTTGAGAGACGGCGCCAGTGAAGCTCCGTGTCACAGAGACTGCAGAGAAGCTACGAGTCGGAAGAAGCCCGAATTTAAGAAGCTAAGTCACACCAAGAAATTATAACTGTACAGCACACGTGTTTAAGAATTATCATAGACTGAGCAAAAAAGAAGCAATGTTGTCATAGAGTGCACTCTAGTTAAAACGTCAATATGAACTTTAAAAACTTCAAGGGACAAGTTGTAGTAATTAATGACTGCATACTATAACCAAGATTTACAAGAATAAAAACGCTTTCCTGGAAGAATCACATCAGCAGGGAAGGTCTAGAGATACCTTACAGAAGAATAGGGTTAGAACAGGATTCCCTGCACAAGAGATAAAAACTGATTCACACCTTAGAAGAAAGATTCTGGATACAAGGTTATGGAGTTGCTATTAGTGGTAGGTTAAACACCAACTTCCTTTAATTGGGGTCAAGAAAGAAATTAGATAGAGTATTAACAAAAGCATTAATTTTCATTACAGTGAGATGAAACACTAATAGGCAGCCCAGGTTAAGAAAACCTCTCTGAGGGATAGAAGAGAAGCAGGTCTACGCCGTCCCTTGGGTATGTCACAAGGTTAATGAGAGATAAGAAAGTGTAGGGTAAAGTAAAAGGTTTCACAGTGTCTTTGTTTATGCTTAGTATTCACAGGAATCTTGTTGGGCAGACTAAAAGCCTGAGGAGGATACCGCTAGAATATCGAGGGACCAGGACCAGTCTCTTCTGTGCTTTTCTTTCTTATGGTTGTTTTCTCCACTTTTCCCCTTCCCTTTTTCTGATTGCTTGGAGTTACGATTACACTCTGACTCCGACTGATTGGAGAGAGGGAGTCGGAAAGTTAGCATCATCTGTTCCTGTGCAAGTCGACAAGAGAGAGATTCGTGGACTCTGACACCGGGTGGGGAGGAACAACGGATGAGTTGTTCGGTCTACCGGAATATAACAAAAATCCTTGGGTAGAGTGCCTCCGTCGGAGTCTCTCCATGCACCTCCTCACGTCCACCGGGCCTGACCTCCGTACTCGTGGAGTCCCTGTTTGGGCGCCATTTGAAGAACCGTAATAACCCACTCACTGGGTCTCGGCGACGGGGGAACCGCCCTAGTCTTCCATACCTTGCATACTTAGTAAAAAGGATACACAGGAGCCTTCGTCTGCAGGAGGAACCCAGATTTATTCAATAGCCCGGGCTATGGAACAGAGTCCCAAGCTATTCAGAGACAAAACCCAGGAGTCTGCTACTTTACTCTGTAGCTTACAAGCCTTTTATACATTTCTCATACCATTCTTTTGGCTGTCAGTCCATTGTCCAATCAGGGCAGTGTTTGTAGTTGATAGCTTGCTCAAGGCGATGCTTGTAGTTGGTGATCTGGTCAAGGCTTGGTACACAGAGCATTGTCCACTCTATGCTTGTAGTTGGTAACCTGGTCTAGGCTTGGTACACAGAGCATTGTACACTCTGCTTTAATCAGGGCTCTTTCTTTCAGGTCATTGTTCAATTGCATGATCAAAGCCTGGTCTTTCAAGTCATTTGTTTATTTACCCTGATTAGAGTCCAGCAGTCAGACCATTGTCTAGATAACCTGATCACTGTGTCGAGGATGTTTACCTGGCTGGGAGCAGGAGATGGAAAATGAATCATTCACTTAGGGTGTGAGTGTCTTGTGGTGTCTTGTGGCTTTCAGTTGACCTGCAAAGACCAGGGGGGGTTGGGTGTGAGACAGTTCCTGGGCAGAAATGCAGGCTGCAAGATGGTTTTTGTCGTGTCAGTTTAGAATTTCCTCAGGGATCAGCAGAAAATGACCAGGTGGGTTGTGTGGAAGTGTTTGACACGAGATGGCAATGAAAAAGCAATGGAGTCCTGGTACAAATGATGTCGGTCAAATGAACACTTTTCCTCAAGCTGAACCCTGGTAAAACTGAATTAATTCTAATGGGAAAGCCTCAGCAAGCTGGTCTGATGACTGGTGGCCCACCCAGTTGGGAGCAGCCCCAGTGCCTACTCATTGTGTGAAAAACCTAGGGATGAAATTAGATCAGTCCCTAGCAATAAAAGACCATATCGCCACCATAACTCGTCCTTGCTACTATAGCATGCGTCTGCTGCGAAAGATCCTCCCCTTCATGCCTACCGCTCATCGCAAAACCTTGATCCAAGCTATGGTTATTAGTCGATTGGATTATGGCAACGCTTTACTGGCTGGAGTAGGAGAGACCCTGTTAGACAGGATGCAGGTGATTCAGAACACTGCAGCCAGGATGGTTGTGAATCGCACAGCGGGCTCCGCATCGGCGCCCCTGTTGTGTGAACTCCACTGGCTAGCGGTGAGGAAAAGATCATTTTTTAAGATCTGCTGCCTTACATACACAGCACTCAATGGTAGAGGTCCTAAATACCTCCAAAAAAGACTTATCAAACATTTTCCTAATAGGAACTTGAGGTCTGGTATGCGTGGTCTCCTACAAATACCACGTAAAAGACTAAGTCGTTCGGGAGGAAAAGCTTTCTCTTATCTAGCACCAAGATACAGGAATGAGTTACCAGATCCCCTGCGTAAAATTGACAATTATGGCACATTTAGGAAACAGCTAAAAGCCTTCCTTTTCTAATTCATTCGGTCCTCTTCCAATCTCAGGATTAGTTCCAGCCAAGCGCCGAGATGTCCCCGGGTGATTTGTGCGCTATAAAAGAATGCATAACATAACATAACATAACAGGGACATGAAGTCACCTTGTCTCTTGAAGATCCCTGGGACCCAACTAGCCCTCCGGTTACCTCTAGTAAGCCCCACACAGCTGGATTGGTTAGAGGTGGTCAGAGGCCACTCCCCCTTTCTCCACCACTCTGCAAATGCGCCTCCAGGAATATATATATATATTCACAGAATGGTTACAGGGATGTTACAGTTAGGCTCAGATTTGACTCACAAAACCAGTGAAATTCAGCAGTTATAGTTACCTGAGCTATAACAATAACAATAACTTACACCTTAACAATGCACTGCTTATGACCTCACATATTACATCACTCATGACATGGTCAGTAACATCCCTGATGACATCTCAAATTACATCACTGATTAGTCTAAGTGTCTTTAAGAGTTTCTGTGTGATAAACATATATACTAACCTGCTACAAAAGTTAAATCAGTATACTAGGTGACTGCTGCTGAGTAATACTACTTCTAATATAAATTAAGTGAGTAGCTGTGTGACCGTATGTATCCTTGTGTGTGCCGGTGTGTAAAGCGCTGTATGGGTGTATAAGTGAGTGTATAAGTAGCTATGTGGGTGAGTGAGATGCTGTGTGAGTAGTGGTATTGGTGAGTGGGTGGGTATGTCAGTGGCTCTATGGATGTGTGAGTGACGGTGTGAGTAGTTCATTGGGTGGGTAAGTGGATGTGTAGTGACTGTATGGGTGTGTGAGTGAGTAGATATCTAAATGGCTGTATGAGTGAGAGACTTACATAGTACAATTACTTTCACTGGTAAGCAAATGTCATAATATTCACATGGTGTTTTCATTGTGAGTCTAACTTACACCACAAATGTAACCCATTTTATTCAGGTTTTGGCTCTGAAATGTTTTTTTACACAAATGCACATGAAAAGGTCTGTGACATAAACCATTCATACAGATGTGCAGAATGTTATATGTTATTTATTACTATTGTTAAGGGAGGGGTGGGGTGTCATGGCCCTTGCCTGCACTCAACAATGGTAATAAATAGCAAATTATATATACATGGTGCAATGTTGATAGCTACACCCCCGACACAGTGTCTCAGTTCCCGCTTTGTTCCACATGATTGAGACCCTGTGCAGCCTTCCAAATAAAGAAGAGTAAAGAGACAGAGCCAAAGACCTGGTTTTCAAAATAAATAAAATAAGCCTGAGCAGATGGAATATTAAGTAAGTGCAAGTGGTGCAGGCCAGGGTGAATCCCCCACAACTGCACCATTGTGCCACTGGATTTTAATCCACAGAAGAAAGTCTAAAATAACCTGGTTATAGAGACTAAGGAAACCTGCTTGGTACTAAAATGTATGTTGTGTATTACCATGAAACTAAGACACACAAGAATTAATTTTAATAAATAATTTATAACATAACCTAACGTTACATTACATAACACAACACACATAATTGTTGTGACAAAGTGCCTATTTTTGCATGATGATCCCCGTTTTCTTGATTTTTACTGCAGTTTTTAATGCTTCACACTTGGGTACTTGGGCCGGTCCCAAACGTGTGTACTCTGATCCCTAAAACATGACAGAATTCGGAAATTCCTAATTGACATATTAACTTTCTGGTATGGCCAGGGAAGTGAAATGTCACCTGTGGGCTGTAATATGTGTTATCCCATCCCTCAGACTTACAAATAAAACATGGCATCTGGCCTACATGTGTGGCTCAACTGCTGCAACTTTTAAATAGCTGCAGGTTAACCTGTCAAAATCAACCTTTTTTGAAAGTGAAGAAATGTACTTTCAAACATTAAATAAGATGCTCCACAGTAAGCCTTGCAATGCACACAAGGCAAGCTGCCTAGTATTTAAAAGTGGAACATGTAGAAATTAAAGATTGACATATTCCTATGACAAGCCCTAAAAACTATTTACACTGCATAGGCACTATGGCTTTTTGTATGAGAAAAGGTAAAGAATGATTACAATGCTACTTTTGTAATTTTGGTTTGGAAGAGGCTAGAGTTCATTCAACCACTGTCTTTTAGAATGATTATGTAATACACCCCAATCTAGACCTAGATAGTACGGAATACGGTGGGTAATAGTAATCGCTCAACAGGGAAGAGCCGCACCTCCAGTTTGTGAAACAAGTCTGTTACTTCATAGTTACTAGCGTTTCTGCAATTAACAATTTGGGGTGTTAGATACACTAATGCACCGATTACGCACAATGCTATTGGCAGGTAAAACAACCTGCACTTAAAATGAAAAACAATTAGTAGTAGCACTCCCTAATCTAGTCACATTTGGTACTCTTCGACCAAAATATAGAATATACATAAAAATACAATTATACTAGTGAAACAATTGAACAGCTCTTAAATGACTATGTCGTTGTGTTATCATAAATTCTCCACACTGGACGTCAATTTGTCTTCTTTAGATGCTGAGGTCCCAGCCTGCAGAAGCTACAACCTGCAGCGGTCTGGCAGGAAGCAACTTAACAGTGCAGTCATTACATCGCGTTACCTTTACAACGCGGTTGTTGCAACTGCCGCGTTGTTACATCACTGTACATTACAACGCAAGTCTTCACAATGACTTGCTCTAGATGGCGCTCTAAACTAAGGAATAGTGTTATTTACTATTCCAACACCTTCCCTACTGTTGCACACACTGGAGTTGGAATATTAAATTATACTTTTCCTAAGTACGGCATGCTATCGAGAGCAAGTCGTTGTAACAACTTGCGTTGTAACGTACTGCGATGTAATAATATGGCATATAATCTGTTCTGACATCCCTCAAGACAAAGACGGGGTCCTTTGTTCTCTCCCATCAGGTAATGTGGTTGGCTATTTCCTAGGGGATTCTTGGCTCTACATCCACATACATACCAGGTACACTTAGGTAGGGGTTGCATCGTAGGAGTACGCTTGATTACCGCTATGTATCTATATGCTTGCATACATTCACTGTTTTAGCACTGTGGTAGAATTCCACCTTTTATTTACTCTGTGGGTGCTTGTAATCCTATACATCTGTTTCTGTCTAATGGTTGTTGCAGCACAAATGTTGTATACTGGAAAGACGCTGGTTTAATAAATGCTTATTGAAAACGTCCCCATTGTTTAATCTATGTATCTCTCTGAGACTAAGTGAGCACAATTGACTAGGTGAAAAGTACTGCAATGTTTCCATGATCCCTAACGGATCAAGGGTTGTTACGTTCAATTGTGGCCAGAAACTCTTCGCTCCTTCGTAAGGTTAGGGGGCTTATGATGGCACTGTGAGCTAGCTGGTCTAAAGGCTAACAAATACTTTGGGGGTGTCTGGAATGAATATGTGATGTTACGACGCGATCAAAATGATCACGGTAGGTAACATCGTAGTTTTTACAATGCAAATCGTTACAACGACTTGCGCTGGAGGGTGCTGGATTTAGGAATAGTAAGATTTACTATTCAAACACCAATCTACGTACAGTAGGGAAGGTGTTGGAATAGTAAATATTACTATTCCTTAGGTGATTGCGCCATCCAGCGCAAGTCGATGTAATGCCTTGCTTTGTAACGGCTGTGTTCTAACTGCATCGCGGTGTAATCACCACGATGTAAAGGATGTTTCCCATCTGTAATCAGTCTGGACATCGGTCGTCGGGTCGTCAGTCAGATTGTCTTCCCTACATTAGGAGCAGTACCTGTGCAGGCACTGCCATTGGGATTACAATGTTCACTTCTGACAGTGTTTCCATGGCGGTCGGACTGCCATAGAAAGGCTGTCGATGAGGGAGGGCCCTCGTCCTTCGCAGGCATCTGCTATGAGGCCTGGGGGGTACCTGTGATGCCCCCCAAACATTCATAACTTGTATGCAGACACCCCATGAGTTAAAAACATAAATGTTTCCATTGCGGCTTGTGCTGCAGCCCTTTGTGGGCTGCAGCATGGGCTGCAATGGAAAAATCCATGACTACAACTGCCTAAAAGGCAATTGCATCATAATTTGGCGGGTGGAACCGCTGACTACTGTTGGTTCGTCCCAATCCCACTGCAAGGTGGTCGGTCGCTCATCCTACTGTCATCGTAATCGGTCCCATAGTGAGGCTGTGGGAGGTTGGGGATGAATGGGGTTGATAAAATCAAAATCATTGTACACATGTATTCTCTATGGAGGTCTGGTGTTGTGTCAATAAAATATTTTAAAAACACTATAGAATGTGGTGGACTCAGCAGGAGGAAGTGTGGTCAGATGTTCTATTCCCTCTGCAAACTAAGCAACATTGGGTATTGAAATGGATTGTGGGGGAGGTGATTTACTCTTTCCACTCTACAATAAACAATGTTAGGGAATGCGTTAAACTCTGGGAGGCCACATACACTATTCCCACTTCAAACTGTGTAACACTGGATAAAGCATTAGATGCTTCAGGGAAGAGAGTCGAATTTACAATTTTCACTTGAGAAGAAACAATTTGGGGGAAAGAGCTGTACTCTGGCTTGAAAAGATTTACTATTCCCACTCCAAACTAAGAAAAATTGGCAAAAGCATTAGAATCAGGGGGTGGGGTCAGATTTATTATTCCCACTCCAAACTAAGCAACATTGGGAAGAGCTGTGGACATGCGATCAACATTTATTATTCATGTGATTCTATGCCAATTCTGTAAGAAACAATATGTAGACCAAACACTGAATGACCTCCATACATGATTCAGGAATCAGAAATCATCAACGGTTAATAAGAATGTTGACTAGCCTGTAGCCAATCATGTTAACTTTGTGGGCAGAAAGGGGTTCACGGGGTGAGTGCGTGGGGCCGGAAGTAAGAACAGGGAGCGAGCCGGCCGCACGAACGGAGACCTGACTCGGTGCTCCCGGGGAGGGGGGAGAAGGCTATGATGACCATGACGAATCTGCGCAGTCTGTTTGAGCAGATGATCCGCCAGGTGGACGTGCTAAATGAGGGCATTGAACCCTAGTTTATCCAGCTGTCCAAGACATTTGATGAATTCCTAAAGAAATGGCTAAAGACCGAGCAAAAGCTACAGAGTGCAGTGCCTTAGAGGTGAAATTGAAATATGTTCCTAATCAGGTGGATGTGGAGATCAAGCAGAGGCAGTGTGCTGAGGCAGACTGCGAACGACTGGAGCACCAGATCCATCTGATTCGGGAGCTGCTAATGTGTGATGCCTCTGGTTCCATTCAGCTCAGCGAGCAGCAGAAGAATGCTCTGGCGTTCCTAAATAATAACCACACTCGCTTATCGGACGGTGCAAAAAGGTTGTCCACTATTGATGAATCTGCGCCCATCCTCCCGGATATCAGTTTTGACAAGACTGGCGATTCTGTGGACTGGGATTCATCTTTGGTGAGGACTGTCCGGTTAAAGAAGCGGGAGAAGAGACGTTCCTCCAGACTTCATACTGAGGGCCCCCAGGACCTGTTAAGAGGAATCGCTCCATCTGAGTTTCTGCTGATCAGATTGAATCCATTGTGGCAACGACAACTGTGATGGATTTATTCTGATCAGCAGAAACTCCAAACAATGGTGGTGCAATTGAGGCTATCTCCACCATTGAGACTGGACCATATTGGACCAGAAGTCAGAGACGAACAGCCAATCTGCAACCATGGAGCAATGACTCCACCCTGGGTATCAGGAATTTAGACTTTAACTCTGCAAGTGACGGCACCAGAACCCCACAGGGTACAGGGGGAATGAGGTAGCATGAGTCTGTATCCAAAACGGTTATCAAGCCAGAGTCGTGCGTTCCCTGTGAGACGTGTATAAAGTTTGGGAAGCTGTCACTCAAGTGTAGAGACTGCTGAGTGGTATCTCATCCAGAGTGCTGTGATCATTGCCCCCTTCCTTGTATCCCAACACTGGGGGGCACTCCTGTCCGGATTGGAGAGGGAAGCTTGGCTGAGTTTGTGTCCTCTACGCCACCTATCAACCCCTCTGTTGTTGTACACTGTGTCAATGAGATTGAGCAGAGGGGACTCCATGAGACTGGCCTTTACCAAATTTCAGGATACGACTGCAGAGTGAAGGACTTAAAAGAGAAATCTTTATACAGTAAGACTGTTCCTTTGCTCAGTAAGATAGACGACATCCATGCTGTGTGTGGTTACCTGAAAGATTTTCAGCGAAACCTGAAGGACCCTCTTCTTACCTTTCGGCTCAACAAGACCTTCATGACTGCAGCAGAAATCAGTGACAAGGATAACAGCATAGCTGCTATTTATCAGGCTCGCGATAAGCTTCCCCCTGCACACTGAGATACCTTGGCATTCCTTATGATACACTTACAAAGAGTTGCCCAGAGTCCAGACTGTAAGATGGATATATCTAACCTAGCCAGGGTATTTGGCCCCTCACTTGTTGCACACGCTGTGCCAGACCCAGACCCCATGACTATCCTTCAGGACAACAAGAGACAGCCCAAGGTGATAGTGCGTTTGCTTTCATTGCCTGTGGAGTACTGGAGCCAGTTCATGATGGTGGAACAGGAGAACATGGACCCAAGTCACATCATAGAAAACACCAATGCTTTAAACACACCAGGCACACCAGATATAAAAGGAAGCTTATTTGGACCAATCACTACCCCGGAGCAGCAACTCTCCAAGACCCCCTAATCCAGCTCATTGTCCCAGAGAGTCCAGTCGACCCTTGGCAAACCCACACACAAGTTTGGGAGCAAAAGCAAGTCTGTGACTGACATTGGCCGTCCTGGAAGCTTCTTTGCCTCTCCCATGCTGAAGTGAGCTGTTCGCAATATTTGTTTAGCCTATTCCATGACTAAAGCGATGGATGGTACCAGTGGTTCTGTGGCGACTACACATGAATTTTACTCCAAGCCTGCTATATTCCTGCAGTTTTCCGATAGCTTTTAATCATGAACGGCTACAAAAAATATAAAAGTCTTATAGAATTTAAAACCTTGATGGATAGTACTATTTTCAGCAAGAATACAAACATTTTAGATGCTTTTTGAATGGTTTATACTTCATCTCCAGCAAATGACTCCTGGCTCAGTTTTGTATATTTTTTTTATTTTGACAAGTGTCCCTTCACTTGACATACTCCAATTGTGCACAAACTGGCCATTACACTGTCACCCTTCAGCGTGATGGACTGCTAGAACATTCAGTTCCTACCTACTCATCTTAGTCTTTTTGTGCTGAAAGGCTTAGCTATGAGAAACAAGCATGCAGTATCTCGGACCATATTTGCCTCTCGAGCAAGAAATATTTGCATCATTTTCCACCCTTATTATATGCTTTTAAAGACTTAAACTAAATATGGAAAATCTGTAAAAAACAAACACAAAAAAAACAAAAAACCTTGTGGGCCATTTGCTAACAGATTTGAAGGAGACAATCCTCTGACCTCCTGGTCAGGGTAACTGCTCTCCCCTTTTGCAGCTCCATCCTTAAGGCACTGCCCGCAGCACCTTCTGGTGACTCAAGAAGGTGTTCAAGGTCCTCCTCCACCGCAGGCTCCTGCCTGCACCTCATCCCTGGTGTTCCAGTTGAAGAGTCTGCTCTTCTGCTGGTCCACTCTGTCTGCCTTTTCTGTCTCTTTCTGTTTACTGTTATTCTGTCTTTTTCTGTTCTGGTTTTTCTGTCTTTGCCTTTTTTCCCGATGCTGCTGTCCACACGGCCCCTCCCCCAATATGTTTCCGATCCCGCCTCCTAGCTGCTCTCCTTCCCTCCGAACCCTACTTAATGGCAGCTTCTGTGTGACCGCCCGCAGTGGGCACACCGCTGATGCACCAAAGGCGTGCCAAAGGCAAGCACGTCTGCACCAATCCACGACCCAACCAGCACCAGGGACCATGGGCACCGACCCCCCACTGCTACAACTCCAGCACTCTCCATGCACTCAACCTTTGATGCAACAACAACTGCTAACTCTTTATGCCGAGCAACTCCAAAGCCCCGTTCACCTGCTGACACTGCCGTTGCACCTTTACCCACCTCTGGACCCAGACAGCTTTCGCCAACCCACCAGACGCCAGTGCACTCAAACCCCTGAGCTGCATCCTCCTCAATGTACACTCCCTGCACAGACACTCAGTAAAAGTTTGGGACCTCCTCAACACCCTCTTGCCCAACGTCGCCTTCCTCACAGAGACATGGACCAATGCCAGCTCCGCTCTCAGCATCGCTACTGCCATCCCGACAGATACAATATCCTGTTCTCGATATCCACTGCACACAAGCTGACGCCACGCCTCCCACGCAGAAACTGGAGCAAGATCACCATAGAAGACCTCTCGGCTGCCCTCAGCCGCACTCCTCCCCCTACCATGACAGACACCAACACGGCAGCCAATGTCCTTCACCAATGGATCGCCAACTTCGCCAACACTCTTGCCCCCTCCCGAATTCTGACAAACAACACAACACAAAAGCCACCTGTTTCACCAAAGACCTCTGAGAATCCAAGTACTCATGCCGACAACTGGAGAAAGAATGGAGAACCAGCAAAACCTCCGTAGCACGCACCGCCTACAGAGCTGCCACCACGGCACACCACCAACTCATAAGAACAAAAAAGAGAAACTTGATTCAGTACAGAATCCTCTCCAACTCCCACAACTCCAAGGAACGCTTCACCATCATACAAGAATTCACCAGACCCCACTGTGAAACCACTGAGGTCCCTCTGTGGAAAAGTAAATTTTGCCATGTTATATGTGCCTACGTGTTCCCCATCCTATGTTATATGTGCATGATCGATATGCATGTATCCCCCTATGATCGATTAAAGACGCAATTACAGTTGTGTCCAACTCTAGTATGTCAGTATCCAGTTCTCGTGAAAGCAACGAGTATTAGGCCTATGTTCCCACGATTTACAGTGTACACGTTAATTCATTGAATTGTCCCCGTTTCTAGGCCTCAAAAGGGCCCGGACATCAGATTCAGCTCCAGTCTTCTGAACCCGCTCCGAGGAGCGATGCAGCCCCCACCTGCATCCCTGACCCTTCACTTACTTCCGTGCAGCGCGGTGCCCGGCCCGGCCTGGCTCTGCCTGCCTGTCTGCCAAGAGTATGTTATGCTTCTAGTTATCAGTCCAGCCTCTCGTCTTTGCATTCCTAAGCTACTGAACCGCATCAACAGTTTCAGCTATGGTCTAGTCTTTCTGTCTCCATGCAGGAGAAATACTGTATTAATATTCATAGAATATTCCTAGCACACGCAATACATGTAGAATAAATGCATGCACCAGCCTTAGTGTCAAGTAGCCTCTGCCCTGATAACTTTTAGATTCTATCAACATGTACTCCAAACACCAGATACCAGATATGCTATAGGTACATGTCGTCCTGACACCGCAGACTTTAGTCTCCTCTTCTAGTGTAGAAGTCATAGCCCCCAGTTCTCCCTGGTAACACGTCATTGCCTGTTTGCGCGCACCCCTAGGTTAAAGGTCCCAGCTGCTCAGGTAGCCCCCTCCATGTTTCCGCCCACTCATGACATTTCTGTGACGTTTCATACCACATGTCTATGTATACGCCCTGTACACGCCTTCTTGTTACACCCATTTTTGTTCTTATCTTTCGCGACTGCTACGAGTTACGCCTACTGCTACGCCTATTGTATGCAATGTAATGTAATGTATTATACTATATATATGCTGCACTGTCGATGAGGCATTGCAGCTGCCATCCATTCTATTTCCGTGCAGGCTATCCCGTTCCTGTCCCTTCCCTTATGCCTGATTAAAGCCTGTTAGACTCAGATACCTCGAATCCTGTCTCTTATTTATTGAGCTATCTGTTTTATTCAATGTATTCAAAAATAGTACCGGTAATTAATTATTTATTTACCACATAATGGCGCCCGAACAGGGACTTGCCCTTTCCCCACGTGCCGGCGAAGCCACGCAGGCCCCCTGACCCTCTGCAGCCGTGACGGAACCATACCGTGCACGTGCAGATATTTCTGCTTCAAGTATCCCTCAGGCCCACGGAGGAGACGGAGGTTGCGGTCCAGCATCCAGACGAGGCGGTGAGGAATGCGGCGAGTCCCGACCAGAGCCCAAGCCGAGAGTACAAGGTCCGAGGTATCCGGAGGCCCACCTGTAACTGAAGTCCGAAGTTCGTAGTCCGACGTCGTAGCAGTCCAGTCCAGTCCGAGGCCTTCCGTTCTTGCTGCCCGGTGAGTACCGTTGCTGGGGTAGTATCTAGACAGGGTCAATTAATTTGTCTCTGGTCCGTTGGGTTTGGGTACACAGATCCAGTCCGAAGTATTCACCTAGGTGGATACGGGTCCGACGTGTCTCTTTATGGGACCGGTATGTTCTGTACTGTTTTAGCAGTGCATCCAGTAATTCTAGTAAGTCTGTTCTCGAGAAGTCCGAGTATTATGTTTTAAATGTACCAGGTAATATTCTGTTCGAACTGTTATTAATGTTATTTAATGTGTTCTCAATGTCGTGGTATGAGTGATTTGTTTTGCTATTCATTACTGTGTTTATCGTGTATGTTATTGTGTTTAGATTCAAGTCTAGAATGCCTCTGTTTTCCAAGTTACGTCAGATAGGAACCCGGAAAGGGTTACTCGAAGAATCAGTTCCTGTCCCGCCTAGGGACAGTCCAGGACATTTTATGTATCATAAGCATGGCTTAAGTGCCATATTGTATTTAGATTTATGGGTCGACTATACCAAGGATCTAGAAGAGAAATATAGATGGCCTGTATCAGGTACATGGGATGCCGAGTGCATCATGCGAGTAGAAGAGGCATTATGGAAAAAGAAAGCCCGACAGTCCCAGAAAGATGCCATCGAGTTATGGCGCAAAGAATCTCATAGAAGAACCGAAAAAGAAATCAGAAAAACAGAGTTAAGTAGGGAATCCTCAGAGAGAGCCCAAGAAAGGGAACTTCTAGAAGAAGGTGAACGAGTTAGAGCAGAACAGTCAGACAGACAGAGAAATGCTCTTATAAGGGGCATGTATCCTCTTCTTGCCGAGGGCTTGCCGAAGGCAACCCCGGAAGCATCCAGTAATTTTCCGCCACCATTAGTCCCGACTAAGCTACGTCATAAACCGACCGCAGCTGAAATTTTTCTTTCGTCCTATTTGGACGATACAGTCCCAGAATATGCAACTCATATTCCGCCTGTTCAACCTCAGCACCCTGTTAATAATGTAATTCCTGTTCCCCCAGCCACTGGTCCCGGGGACCAAGTTAATGTACCCCCGGCCCAGCCTACAGTAAATGCACCCGTTTTACCAGTCACGTTACCAGCACCCGCACGTCTGGTATTACCTGACGACTCTAGCCCAGGAGGGGCGGCGGGAGGCGCTCCTACCACCCCGCCTCAAACGAAACGAATGACGCTGAGAGAAGCAGCGTTACAACGTACACCGAAAGTCTCTACTTATGCAGCCCTCAAGAAATACCTTACTGATTGCGTATATGATTCAGTACCAGGTGAAGATTACATGATACTGCATTCAGTACGTTTACGACGAGTTACCACCTTTTTGGTTACTCTGCCAGACATGAAGGACCATCTAGATAGAATATATCGTTTTATCCGTACAGGGGAGGATCCAGAAAGTATTCACGAAGCTATGGCACACAGAAAAGTCGAGACTCAACATCTGATTTTACAGTTTTTGATTAACTGTTTAATAAGAGAACAAGACTATCCTGAGAAAGATAAAGATAAGATGAAAGTCCTGACAAAGTGGAGTGATAATATAGCCGAGGGAAAACACAAGACACAGAATTGTATAGACGCTATGTACAGGAAAATCCGTAAGGAAATTCTAGACATACACGAAAAAGAGAAAGCAAGGAAAATAGCTGAGAAAGAGAATGACTCTTCAAGTGAAGAGGTAGACAGCGAGAATCCCGACAGAATAGCGTATGTAGGTAGAACTAGACTTTCCGACCGACATTCACGCCTAGATTACAAGAAAAGTTTTCTTCCTCCAGTGCCAGAACAATGTTCTCTTGAGCAAGTGTTCCAAGCTACCGATAAAATTCTGAAATCACGAATAGGTTATAGTGAACTTAATACCATGCATGAACAAGAACTAGCCCGATCAGCAGTCCGATGGACTAGTGATTCTACCACGTTTCCAGATGAAATAGTGGCACAAATGTTCCTGAAACTGCCCCCAGCCGAGCAACGTCTGGTGGGTATGTATATGATCCAGCACCTCATCACACTGTATGAGGTTCAGCATTCTGATCCAGGTCCTTTACATGATGTATTGAACGAGTTACTCCAGTACAGATGGAAAGGTCTAGGTACCGATTTAATTAATGTCATTCTAGAACAGCGCCACAAATACAGTACGTTCCTGACTCCGCATTTTGTTCCCGTTCCACCCCCAGTAAGGAAGTCATTCTACATAGATAGACAGAATCCGTTACGAGAAGTACATCCAGTTAGGACAACAGGGGGTGCTCTAGAACGAGTATTTGTTTACACCCCCATCACGAAAATAGAACTTTTGGAGATGAAGAAGTTAATTCCCTGTCATGATAAAGATCCAGCAGGGTTTCACCGTGAACTAAAGGACATGCTCCGTATGGGAGAATACACGTATCCTGATATCATTAAAATGTTAAAGGTCTTGTTGCCTGCGGGCATATATGAAAAACTTAAAGAAAAAGAATGGGAGGTGGGAGAGAATAAGATAGATTGGTCCGCCTTAGAAGCCGAAGATAACACACGAGTACCAGGTACCGGTCTTGGGGATAAAGCTAAGGCTTTGCCCGAACTGTTAATACAAGTCTTGCCAAGATTACTAGCCACAAAAAAGGAAGACTGGGATGCCATCTCAGCCTGTAAACAGAAACAAGATGAAGATACTAGTGATTTTTATTCTAGATTCGAGAAATGTTTCATTATTAATAGTGGTCTGAAAACAAGTAGTGAATCGTATCCACATCTTTTTGTTACCAAACTAGTCGAGAATTCAAGTCCACAAGTTAAAAATCGAGTATTGAAAGTCGAGAGTTCTTGGCAAGCTAATACTCCGTCACAAATGCTCCAGATGCTCCAGTATCACCAGAACAGAATCAGGGAAGAGCAGGAACATGAAAGAAGACGTATGAAAGACACGAAAATGAAAGTATTAGTTGCACAATCTGTTCCACAAGACAGTCAGAAGAGGGGTCCGAATCAAGCCAGTCATCCTACAGCTCCCGTTAAAGGGACATGCAATTATTGTAAACAGCCAGGTCATTTTATAAACGAATGTGCAGTTCTGAAACATAACATAGCTACTGGTAAGACTAAAGAGAGACCGCGTCCGCCTAGACAAGAACATGTTTTACAGACTTCCCAGCCACCGCAGAACGCACAACAGACAGTTACAGTACCGCAGCCTATCGCTGCAACACAGCATGTTACACAGCAGATGTACCAGTATGCACAGACAGAGTATCCAGATTATCAGCCATATTCATGAAACAGCCTAGAGAGGGAGGTAGGCTTGCCTCTCATCGAGATTCCTGTAGATCAAGAGGGTCCCTATGTACACAGTCAAGTATTAGGGAAAGACAGAAAGTTTCTGATTGATACAGGGGCAAGTAGGACTACCATCAGTCATGACGAGGTTCCAGGGGCTCCGCTCTCAGGCTCAAGAAATGTTTCCCTTGGATTTTCAGGAAAGCCTATTGTTAATGAAATATCGAAACCAGTTACTCTAGAAGTTGGTCCATTGTCCCGAACCACAGATTTGTTACTCACGAAGTCATGTCCAGAAAATTTATTAGGCATTAAGACATTAAAAGAATTAGGAGCAGTCATTTGCTGCTCCCCAGAAGGGGTCCGCCTGTTCCTGCGAGATTTTAAAGGTCATTATGTATTACGTGATTTTGATCCAAGATTATTGAATGTACCACAGCATTTATGGGCGCAAGGTCCAACTGATGTAGGTTGTATGCACATTACACCCTATCGTGTCACTCTGAAGCAAGGTGTTGTATTACCACGAATCAGACAGTACAAATTGCCACCTGAGGCTGTAGCAGCCTTATCCAAAATTATTGACGAGCTTATTGTTCAAGGAGTGGTTGTAGAAACTGACTCCAATGTATGTAATTCTCCTATCATTCCAGTCTTGAAACGTACTGATCCAAATGCACCTCCAGTTTATCGATTAGTGATTGACCTTCGAGAACTTAATAAATGTATCATACCACAGTACCCAGTAGTCCCAGATATTTCTTCCCTATTGACTGCCATTGATTCCGAAGCCACATTCTTTACAGTTATCGATCTCAAGAACGCATTTTTCAGTGTCCCCATTCATCCAGACAGCCAGTTTCTTTTCGGATTCTGTTTAAATGGAAGAAGCTATAAATTCACACGAGCTCCTCAAGGTTTCACAGAAAGTCCTAGTATTTACAGTCAAGCACTTAAAAGACAACTAGACAATATTCACATGCCAACTGACACTGCCCTACTCCAGTATGTCGATGATCTGCTAATTACAGCCCGTTCTGAACGTGCCTGCGAACGTGCGTCACTTACAGTTCTGTATTTTCTGGCCGAGATGGGGCACAAGGTGTCCCCTTCCAAATTGCAATTCTGTGTCCAGCAAGTGGTCTACTTGGGACACTTACTGTCCAAGAGGGGTAGGCAGTTGACACCTGACCGTATCCAGTTAATAGCGCATCTTCCACAGCCCAAGACTCAGAAGGAGGTACAAGCTTTTATCGGCCTCACTTCTTACTGCAGACAATGGATTCCTCAGTATGCATATCTAGCCAAGCCACTGATACAGTTAACGACACAGGAGGCAGCCGTATCGACTGTCCTCCCTTGGACCCAGGAACATACACTTGTTTTTAATGAGTTAAAGAAAGCTTTATGTAATGCACCTGTTCTAGCAACACCAAACTACAGTAAGCCTTTTACACTTTTTGTTACTGAACGTGATGGTACTGCATTATCTGTTCTCACACAAGATCAAGCAGGACAATACAAGCCCTGTGCTTATTTTTCTAGCACATTAGATCCAGTAGCCCAGGCTCTGCCTGCGTGCCTCAAGTCAGTTGCAGCCACAGCTCTAGCTATCAGACAAAGTGATTCCATAGTGTTAGGACATTCCCTGACAGTACAAGTTCCACACTCCGTGGAAGTTCTTTTAAACCGAACTCAGACTCAGCACTTGACAATTGCACGTTTAACAGGTTATGAATTGACACTGTTTCAGCCACACATAGAAATCAGACGCTGCAACATTTTAAATCCCGCTACATTGTTACCGTCAGTTACTTCAAGTCCTGCCACACATGACTGTGTGGAAGTTGTTAACACCATGACAAAGCCAAGACAAGACTTGACAGACATTGCATTACCTGATCCCGACCTGACACTTTATGTGGATGGTTCATGTATGAGAACAAGTACAGGAGAACTATTAGCCGCGTATGCAGTGACTACTGACACCGAAGTTATAGAAACACATCGTATTGACACCCTGTCTGCTCAAGCAGCAGAGCTCATCGCTCTGACCCAAGCCTGTATACGTGCCAAGAACCTGAAAGTTAACATATACACAGATTCACGGTATGCATTCGGAGTCGTACACGACTTTGGAGTGCTCTGGCAGGAACGAGGTTTTATGACTTCTCATGGAACCAAGATTCAGCATGGTCTCCTCATTCAAGCTCTGTTAAATGCAATACATTTACCGACAGCTATCGCCATTATGAAGTGCAAAGCACATACGAAAGTTACTGACATCATTTCCCAGGGTAACGACCTGGCAGATCGTACAGCCAAGCTTACAGCTCAGACTCCAGACATTCCAGTTAACACGACACAGACACACCTTCCAGATCAGACTACTTGTATGACAGTTAAGGACCCTACACAAGATGTAATAGATATCCAGTCACATGCTACTCCAGATGAAATCAAGAAATGGTCCGAACAAGGAGGGGTCCAGACAGATCAGGGATGGTTGACGAAGGGAAAAGCCACATGGTTTCTCCCCGACTCAATGGTTCAAGTCATTATTAATACCGCACATAGTCCAGTACACCTAGGAGAAAAGGCCATGTTAGACAGTATCCAGAACCTTTGGTTCAACAAACATTTACGAGCAGCAGCCAAACAGAAAGTACGTACCTGCATGATCTGTTGTCAGTTCAATCCAGGTAAAAGTGTCCCGGTGGAACAAGGTGGATTCCATCCTCCTGACCACCCTTTTGAAGTCCTCCAGATGGATTATATTCAGATGGAGCGATGTCGAGGTTTCAAGTATG
Organism: Lissotriton helveticus; assembly: GCF_964261635.1. Lineage (NCBI taxonomy): Eukaryota > Metazoa > Chordata > Amphibia > Caudata > Salamandridae > Lissotriton > Lissotriton helveticus. Next base: position 1,129,393,456 of record NC_136068.1, on the reverse strand, counting down.
TCCTCGTAGTTGTATGCGCTTTGTCCAGATGGACAGAAGCATATCCAGTTCCAGATTACACAGCCACGACCACTGCCAGGCAGTTGGTTCGTGAGTATTTTCCCCGTTATGGATTGCCAAGGGTCGTGTATTCAGATAACGGCCAGCCATTCTCATCTGAACTCATGAAACAAGTATCCCTTCTGTTAGGGTACCAGTGGAAGTTCCATTGTGTACGCCATCCTGAAGCGGCTGGTCTAGTTGAGAGACATAATCAGACACTGAAAATCCGCATTGCAAAAGTATGTACAGAAAAAGGTGTAGATTGGTTGGTAGCACTGCCAGTTGCCCTTTTTTATATGAGAATGGTTGCACACTCTAGATCAGGTCTGTCACCGTACGAGGTCGTATTCGGCCGACCTCCAAACATGTGGGGTACACCTATGCCCCGAAAGATTACAGACGTTTCCAGTAATATGCTGACAGATTACCTAGCTTCCTTGATGTCTGCCCTACACTCTTGTCGTTCACAGGTTGCCGCTGCATTTCCAGACAACACTGAGGTGAAACCGCATGAAGTCGTTCCGGGAGAATTCGTCTGGTGCGCCATTTCGATCGTTCAAGTCCGTTGGAGCCCCGTTGGAAGGAGCCCCAGCTGGTGTTATTAACAACAAGGACAGCAGTCAAGCTCGAAGGACGCAAAGGCTGGGTGCATACCAGCCACATCAAGAAATTCCATGGATTACGATCAAAGACATTTATCAAAGACTGCCCCGTTCTCAAAGACTGTCCAGACACAGACTCTAAACTTCCCCTGTTAGAGAAAACTCCGCAGCAGGAGTATAAAGCCAAGTTGAGGTCTAGCAAGTCAGACAGTTTAATTGTTTAAGTCCCTCTCGGGTGAAGCGGTTAGACAGGTTCCTGACATGTATGAGATAGACCCACACAGTGAGAGAGTTAGTCAAAACTCTAAGAGATGTATTATCGTCCTATTCTTTTTATTATTCTTGAGTCTTATGGTTACATGCATAAGTTATGCGTTACATTTATGTTTTCCTATTTCACATGTACATATGTTTCCTAATGTTACAGTAGAGCACACATTTAGTGATCTGCCTCCTCACGAGTTATCCTATCGTCTTGCTATGCGTAATAACACAATATCAGAATGTTACACTATTCACACCAGACCAGCAATGCCACAAATTTTTGGGTGTGTGGTCGACTTCCCCCTTTCCAGACACCGAAGGGAGTTCTGCCACTTTTTCCTTATCCGTTTTCACACAATGGTTCGTGTGGAGCATGGTCCACGTTAACGTCATCCTCGAGTGATATGTCCCTTCTGAATAGAACATGTTTTCCAGACAAGCAAGGTCTTTCCCATAGAACAGGGTTAGATCTAGAAAACGAAGTATATGATTTAGGTAATTATTCCTTGAATTTCATGGTCCTGAATGTTCAGTCCGATACTACTCCAGATTTGCCCGCTATTTCAGTACTACCCGTCAAAGGCGAATTATGTGTCAGAAAGAATGGTTCCGCACATGTAGGACATAGTGATTGTACTACTGTGGTCGAGTATAGTGACAGTGGGAAATCCATTTTCAAAGCCTCACGTCATTCTTATTTTGTTTGTGGTCAGACCGCATATATACGTCTGCCCTTCGATTGGGATGGAACCTGTTACATTGCCTTCCTACTGCCACCAGTTTTTCTAGCCCCATCCGATTATCACAGAAACACACATCTAGTACACGTTAGACATAGAAGGGAGACTGAGTCCCCAATTGTCGATCAAACTGAAACTACTCTAGAACAATATCAAGACTTCAATAAAGGTTTCTTTTTCTTCATAGGTCCTGTCCAGAATAGTAAGTTAATACGTAGGTTAACCAGAACCCTTGAAGCAGTAGTGAATGAGACTACTTCCGCTCTAGGTAATTTAACCGAAGAGCAATCTGCCATTAGATTTGTCGTGCTCCAAAATCGTCTCGTCCTTGACGTCATACTGGCCGATAGGGGAGGAGCTTGTAGAGTCATCGGATCTAGTTGCTGCATTTTCATTCCTAATAACGCACCGTCTGTTTATTCAGCTATAACCAGACTTCATAAAATTGCCCATCAGTTACACCAAGATCCAGGCACCTGGACATGGTCCGGTTGGCTCTGGAGTATCATATCTGCCTGGGGATGGAAAGTATTGTCATTCCTAGGTATAGCAGTAATGATCATATTCAGTTGCTGCCTCTGTTTACAATGTGGCCCTGCGATTTGCGGCTTGTGTGCTACATCCTGTATTCCTAGTCCTAAGTCCCGTTCCAAGACAATTCGAGACGAGCAAATGATGCTATATGAACAGATAGATGGTATCATGAATATTGATGTTTCCTGATGGAAACGTAGGGCACAAGGAGGGAATGTGGAAAAGTAAATTTTGCCATGTTATATGTGCCTACGTGTTCCCCATCCTATGTTATATGCGCATGATCGATATGCATGTATCCCCCTATGATCGATTAAAGACGCAATTACAGTTGTGTCCAACTCTAGTATGTCAGTATCAAGTTCTCGTGAAAGCAACGAGTATTAGGCCTATGTTACCACGATTTACAGTGTACACGTTAATTCATTGAATTGTCCCCGTTTCTAGGCCTCAAAAGGGCCCGGACATCAGATTCAGCTCCAGTCTTCTGAACCCGCTCCGAGGAGCGATGCAGCCCCCACCTGCATCCCTGACCCTTCACTTACTTCCGTGCAGCGCGGTGCCCGGCCCGGCCTGGCTCTGCCTGCCTGTCTGCCAAGAGTATGTTATGCTTCTAGTTATCAGTCCAGCCTCTCGTCTTTGCATTCCTAAGCTACTGAACCGCATCAACAGTTTCAGCTATGGTCTAGTCTTTCTGTCTCCATGCAGGAGAAATACTGTATTAATATTCATAGAATATTCCTAGCACACGCAATACATGTAGAATAAATGCATGCACCAGCCTTAGTGTCAAGTAGCCTCTGCCCTGATAACTTTTAGATTCTATCAACATGTACTCCAAACACCAGATACCAGATATGCTATAGGTACATGTCGTCCTGACACCGCAGACTTTAGTCTCCTCTTCTAGTGTAGAAGTCATAGCCCCCAGTTCTCCCTGGTAACACGTCATTGCCCGTTTGCGCGCACCCCTAGGTTAAAGGTCCCAGCTGCTCAGGTAGCCCCCTCCATGTTTCCGCCCACTCATGACATTTCTGTGACGTTTCATACCACATGTCTATGTATACGCCCTGTACACGCCTTCTTGTTACACCCATTTTTGTTCTTATCTTTCGCGACTGCTACGAGTTACGCCTACTGCTACGCCTATTGTATGCAATGTAATGTAATGTATTATACTATATATATGCTGCACTGTCGATGAGGCATTGCAGCTGCCATCCATTCTATTTCCGTGCAGGCTATCCCGTTCCTGTCCCTTCCCTTATGCCTGATTAAAGCCTGTTAGACTCAGATACCTCGAATCCTGTCTCTTATTTATTGAGCTATCTGTTTTATTCAATGTATTCAAAAATAGTACCGGTAATTAATTATTTATTTACCACACCTCCCTCCCAGGACCTCAGCAACAAACTCAGCTCCTTCTTCCACCACAAGATCTGGACGCTCTACGATAACTTCGACGACCAAGTCCACGGCACCGACCCAACACAATCCTTAGTGACGCCACCCAGCCGACACTCCTCACTTGGACCCCTGTCACCACAGAAGACACTGCAAAGACTATGATAAGCATCCACTCCGGAGCACCCACTGACTCCTGCACATCTTCCACAGTGCCACCTCCGCCATCACACAAGAACTACGACAGACAATCAACTGCACCCTCAAAACAGGCACGTTCCCCGATGACTGGAAACGTGCTGAAGTCAAACCCCTCCCCAAGAAGCCCTCTGCAGACCCGACGGACCTCAAGAACTACAGGCCCATCACTTTCCTCCCCTTCACCACCAAAGTCATCGAGAAAATCGTCAAAACCCAGCTAACGCACTTTATAGAAACAAACAACATCCTCGACTCATCTCAATCCAGGTTCCACAGCAACCACAGCACCGAGGCTGCCCTCATAGGCGCGCGGGTGACATCCGCACTCTCCTTGATCAAGGCCACACTGCAGTCCACATACTACTAGTCTTCTCAGCAGCTTTCAACACTGTCTCCCTCTAGCCACTGAACTCCACAATGTAGGCATACAGGGAATTACCTTAGACTGAATTTGCTCTCTTCTCTCTGGCAGAACACAAAGAATAAGACTCCTGGCCTTTCTCTTCAAACCCACAGAGATCAGATGTGGTGTACCCCAAGGATCCTTCCTCAGCCCCACGCTCTTCAACATCCACATGGCCCCCTTGCAACCATCGTCAGAAAACACAGATTCAGCATAGTATCTTATGCCGATGACACCCAACTCATCCTTTCCCTCACTAAGGAACCCGACATCACCAGGCACAGGTTCCAGGAAGGAATGAAGGATGACGCATCCTGGATGAGCAGCAGCTGCCTGAAGCTCAACTCGGAGAAAACTGAAGTCCTCATCCGCTGATCCTACGCATGGGACGACACCTGGTGGCCACCCACCCTCGGAAACCCACCCAACCCCACAGACCACTCCAGCAAACTTGGCATCATACTCAACTCCTCACTCATCATGAAACGCAAGATGACTGCTGTGTCCTCCACAGGGTTCAACACCCTCCACATACTCTGCACGACCTTCAAATGGATCCCCCTGACTCCAGGAAGACTGTCACCAGCAGATTGGACTATGGAAATGAGCTCCACACCGGAATCAACAAAACACTCCTTTGCAAACTCCAGACCGCCCAGAACGCCGCAGCCAACTCGTCCTCAGTATCCCACGACATGACCACATCAAGCAGCACCTCCCTGACCTCCACTGGCTCCCCATTGAACAGAGAGTAACCTTCAAACTGCTCACATATGCCTAGAAAGCCCTCATAACACCGGATCCCGAAACCTCAATGAAATCATCTTTTTCTCCTACCTCAAGCAATACCTCTGCTCTGCCGACCTAGCCCTTGTCGAGGGCCCCCACATCCACAGAGCCAGAACGGGGGGCAGATCCTTCTCCTACATCACGGCCAAGACCTGGAATGAACTGCCCCTCAGCATCAGACGTAGCCCTACACTGTAAATATTCAGAAAGGACCTCAAGACCTGGCTCTTTGGGTGATCTCGGAGCTCCCTGAACCCCCCTCCCCAGAGCCTTGAGACCCTCATGGTGAGTAGTGCATAATATAAATCCCCGATTGATTGAAGATGATTTTCCATTCTTAAAGTCTTAACAGAAGAACAACTCGACCCAGCGAAAACCTCTGGATGTACCAAAAGCATTGCATCCAGATGGACTTAACATCACGTACAACACCACCTGATTACTACATATCTCAAGAGATCTCAGGAGTGCATTTATTCCACATTCAAAATGGAGCTATTAATGTTACCCAGTTGTGGTATCACCAGTCTCTTTAAGGCCTTGGGGACCCTATACCCCAGGGCCGATAAACTTAATATGGATGGGGGTGTGCCCCCTCCATGAGCCGTGCTATGGACAAAGGCACCCCTATCCCCTGGGGTAGCTCAATCTCTCGTCGTGGGGGCCCCATCTCATGGGACACCATTGTCTAGCTACCCGCGAGAGTACCGGCCACACAGTCTTATATGCTCCTTCCCGCTGGGGCCAAAAAAGATTCTCTCTGCCCACGCTACTAAAGGGAAAAATAGAATTGCTACTGCCCACCTGGAGCAGAAAAAAAACTGCTCCCGCTGGGTGGCAGAAATGCTGGCTCCGGTCGCACCTGGGTTGGGTGCTGACTGGGGAGCTGGCCCCAATGTTAAAAATGCTGTGGGGTGCCTCGTGTGGGCACCACGATTTTGTTAAAAAAAGAAAAAGACAAAATATGTGGTCAGCTCCTGTGCAGCCTATGGGGCCACTTTCAGGAAGCCAGTCAGATCGCAGTGGTCCTGAGGCTCCCCCGTCACCCCAAACAAAAATAATTATGTAGGATGCCTTGGTGGGCACCGGGGCACACCAGTTTGGTAAAAAATAAAAAAACAGAACGTGTTGCTGGCTCTCACACATCCCATGGGGTCACGTGCTAAGAGCTGGCAGGGCCGTAGGAGCCCTAGGGATTCTCCCGCCGACCACAACAAAAAAGAAATATATGGGTGTCCCAGGTGGGCACCATGACATCCAAAGAATAAAACAAAGAAATAAGAATAACAAATGATTGGCAGGAGCCCCATAAAATTCGCCCAACCCCATGCAGCTCACAGCCATAGATATACTTAACAATTAAAAAATGCATAGAACTTCAGTGAAAAAACACAAAGGTTAAAGTGATGTTAGTTAGGAATTGTAATTATATCATACTTATAATTTTTTTAAAAACCTTAGAAATTCATTGACAAAAACAAAAGTTAGAGGGATATTATCGGTAGGTGAAAATTTCAGCTAACACATACCATTTTTTAGGGTTAACGAACCCACTGAAATTCACCAGTTATAGTTATCTCATGTAACTATGGCTCGTGCCCTACAGCAACTATAACTCACGACCTCGCCAGGCACAGCAAATTACCTCACATATTACATCACTGATGTGCTAGGACATTATTAATAATATCAATGCAACATCTGAAAGGACATCATTTATGACAACCCTGTGCGTGGTGGTCCACCTGCTCCTGAGGCTAGTGTGGTGATTCTCCTTATATTATATGGGACGCCAGAAGCGGATCAGTCATTCACAGCCACAGCAGCCACGTTTAAATGAATTAACTGTGTGGTGCTGGGCATGAAAATCGTATTGGATCAAAAGACTGGCTGGACTTTTCACAGGTTGAGATTTACATAATATATACGTGATAATGACGGGTCATCTTAGCGTTTTATACGCTGTATATTAGTTATTGACTGACGGGTGATTTTATAAGTAAACTGACGTGAAATCGTATGGCAAGCGTTTTGAGTTAATTAATCAATAGTTTAACCCTACTTATATGGCATAAAAAGTCATAGGAATTTTGTTGGCTGAGTTTTCTAATGGCTATTTTTATTTGTACACTATCAGGAGCACAGATTAGTGGACAGTATGCATGCGTGGGTTTATGCAGGAGTGTGGAAAAATAATACATGGATTGATAACTATTATTCACTTCATGATTTAACTTGGTTTGGACTCGCCTAACAATCCAGCACCTGCTTTTTAATACACCACGTTGATAAAGCGAGTATCCGATCACAATCACGAGTAAAGCTCGGAGTCTCCTAGGCAAGATAACATGCACTTTTATAATTAGTCGTCATCTAGTTAAGAATACTTGTGTCCTTCTTTGCATAAGCAAATACACAATTCCCATGATAAAGGGCATTTTGTCCGAAATGCATTGGGAATTCAAAGAGAACAAGTTTTACTCGGTTATGATGAAGTAAGTGAGATACATACAGAATAATCCACTTTCATGTGTATTGAATGGATGTGATATAGAGCAATAAGGGATCTGGAAAAAACAAGGAATACGAGCATATATAATTGCATGGGCGTTTTGCTGTTCCTCTCAATGCAATTTGGCACTTTAATTATTTAAATTATAGCAACTCCAACTTATTGTCATGGGCGTCATTTTATAGTGTGTACAGCAGCCTTGTGTTTGTCAGCAGATACAACAAACATTCTAATAACAATTAGATTAACACATATATTACAAAATGTGTTGTTGTACTTAAATATTAAAGCACAACATTACATTTTGTTATGTAATTGTGTTACCAGCCACTACCTTTTTTCAACACGTTATGAGCGTTTGCTGCAATTCAGGGCCTCATTTATGAAAAGTGACGCATCGCTGCGTGAAAACAGCGATGCTTCACTTTTCACTGCGTTCTCCCTGCGACACTAATGATGTGTCATATTTACAGTATGACGCATCATGTCGCAAGGAGTTACAGATACGTCAGTATTTCTGACGTATCTGTAGGCGCAAAAGTGACGCATTGCTGGAGTTTGTCACAAAAGTGACGCAACTCCAGCAATGTGTACTTTCACTTGGGGCAAGCCCCATGTGAAAGGGCCTGCGTCAGTCTTACGCCTGCCATGAGGCAGGCGTTAGATTTTGACGCATTAGCGTCCAAGAAATGGCGCTGTGAAATCTTAGAGATTTCATTGCGTCACTTCTAAGACTCTTTCTTGCGACAAAACGCCCCCCTTGCATATTTTATACCTGGTGCAGGTATAATGTGGCGCAGGGGTTTACAAAGTGACGCATCTAGGTAGAAGCGTCACTTTGTAAATGTGGTGCAACAAGGCACATTTTTTACTCCACTGGTGCGTCACTAAAAGTGACACACCATCGGCGTAAAAGTTACGCAAGGGCTCATAAATGAGCCCCTAAGAATGTTGGATTAATGGTGACACCACATTGAACAAAGACTCAGCTGTCCCATGGTACACATGACCCAAGTGTTGTTTAAGATTACATAAGCAGAATATATCTGTCGGACTGGGGAGACAATGTTATTTAAATAGTTCTTGTATCTACTGATAAACACAAGTGAAACCAAGTCCTTAAAATAAAAGAAAAGAAAGGGACTGTAATCACTCATTCTCTGAGAGTAGCCTAAGAATCTGGCACACCATATCACCTGCAATTAGGACTATGCCAAATCATTCAAAAAGAGAATGTAATCTCTACATTTCTTTTTTCATTGCTGTGAACCATAGCTATTGCATCCGTGCCCCTCTATCATAGGCGCTACGACATATAATACACTGGACCTATCTTAACCTATCATCCGGTCGCTACTCTTTATCAATCTGAATGAATGACTGTAAATATCTTTTTAGATACAGCTGACAGTAAAATTGAAAACTGCATAATTAAGTGAAGTGCTAACATGATGATCACTAGTGTTATAAAATATGTGCACTTTTTGTACCTTAGATGTATTGTTAATAAACGTATTTTAGTGCATTTTGTTAGACATGAACAAACATATTTGCAGTAATCGATATCATACATTATTACAGCATAGGCCGCCAGTGTGGCAGCAGCCATTTGTATATATGAATCAGCATGACCAATGCGTACACAGTATTGAGGCTCGTGAATTACACTGGAACCGAATGGCATACATGTCTCATTAATTACACAAAAGACGAATAAATGGTAAACTAGAAGGCAACAACCTGATACTCCACCATGTGAAGTCCATGACTGTCCTAAAAACAATACGAATCTGTGAGAGTGAGAGCTACCCGCCTTTGGGAGGAAACACAAGATGCAATATATAATAAGCATTTGCAATGCAATAGGTATCGCATTTACTCAAGTTTAAGCTATTGGCATTGTAAATGACACTGCGTTTTATTTATGTTTTCATAAACCAAAACAAAATTAAAGGCATTGTCATTTACAATGCCAATAGCTCAAACTGGTGTAAATACAAGACCTATTTCATTGCAAATGCTTGTTTTCATTTCTTGTTAAACAACGATTTGGATAAACCAGCATCAATCTGCTATGCTCACACCAGTATGTACTGTGGAGTGATTCGCACCAATGAACTCATTCTTTTGTGAAGGAAGAAGATATGCGTGAATACTGTTAATTCCAACCTCATCCTGTAATACAAATACTGTTGTTGTTTGATCTTCTGGGCACGGTGTAGCTTGCTATCCATGCGGGTAGGCGCTCTGGTGCACCGTACAGAAGTAGTAAAGTAAGAGCTATACAAAGGCTACAATGTAATTCTTATGAACACAGACTACAATTCCCAAGATGCTTAGGCGGCGCACGCATGCGCGCTGTGAGCCGAAGCCACGCCCCCTGTCCTCAGCCTCAGGGCAGCACCCCTCCTGCGCGGGTGCCTGGAGCTCGGCAGCTGTGGCTGTGAGGAGGCGGCGCTGGACGGCAGAGCGCATCAGAGGGAGCAGGGACCGGGAGGAGGAAACCCACACCTGGACAGCGGAGAGGAGACAGCGGCGCCCAGGGACCTGCACAGCGGGTAGGCTGCGGGACGGGGACATGCACAGAGCACTGCGTCCCTGCATCTTTTGGGGGTACAGCCAGCTGGCAGATATATCCAGGCACATCTGTTGGCATTATGCACCTAGAGAACCTCCTTCACACAATCCCTTTAAAGGGGCACTCCCCATCCGAGGACAGAAACCTGATTTGTTCTATGGTCCTTCCTGGTTCATCTCTTTGGAAACGCGCACTGTTTCCAATGCACATGCACTCTGCGAGGTTAATGGGGTGCATAACACATGCTCCCTCCATTAACCTAATCCCCCAGTCCATGTTTGAAATTTGTGGCCACACCGCGCCCTTTCATTTTCTACCCAGTATTTCATTGTGTACCTTAGATCTATTATGATGAACAAGCAAGCTGGTGAAAGCACGCCGAAGCGCTGTGCCCGCACAGCAAACATGTGCACATCTCTTGTCTGGGCACCTGAAGGCACGGCAAAGAGGAATTTCAGTGGCAGCAGTGAAACTGAAAGCCAGAGATGTGACGCCATGCGCATGCACATCGCCTCTCCATGCGTGCACATGGTTTGTCTCCCTTCGCTAGCGAAACCGACAACCATAGGCTCGCCAAGGTGAAACAGCGCATGCGTTGCGTTTGCTAGGCGAGACCTAAAAAGAATATCAGGGAAATGGCCAGAGCAGGGTCCTGTAGTACGAGCCCCTCGCATGTAGCGAGATCAGGCAACATCGTTATCCTTGGCTTTAAATTGTTATAGTAGGGGTCCCACAACAGAGATATGAGCTGTCTACGTAACCCACGGTGTTTCTCCCTACGTAATGCATGACTTTCAGCAGAGTTCCAATGCCACACTACGTCTCGCCATCCTGTCATGAGGCGAGCAATGGGTGATTTCCAACGGTGTGTAATCTGCCGTTTAGCTAGGAGAAACGCTAAGTCAACAGAGCATGTTTCGGCCTTGAGGTTTTAGGTCTAGGGTAGAGCCCCAAAATGCATTGGTCAACTGTATCCCAGTGGTGGAACCTGTAGGTGTTCAGAGCAAGTCCTTAATGTCCATCCAGTAGGTTAATAGCATGGGACAGGAGAAGACCACATCATGTGTAGCAAGTCTGCGCCACCAGCTTAACATCTCGGACAGAAAGGCGAGGCTGCAGGAAATAGTCTATGAAGTTTAGATGGTGATAAATATGCCCTGTGTAATAACGAGAACTGAATACATTTAAAATGTGCATCCCATGGTATCATGATGGGATATTACATAGGAAAAGCACAATTAAGGTTCAATTTCCATAGGTTCCTCAATGGAATTAGTGAAGTGTGCAAATGGGCATGAATCCCATTGTAGAGCCACTATACCATATACCTGCCAGTGCACATTTCATGAACAGCCTGATCCAGTGCATGCCTGTCAGGTTCCATGTCAGTTGATGACCAATGCACGTGGACATATTGCAGAATATTAGCATGTGTGAGGAAGAGAGCAGCGTGAAATCCTGGTGAGGCAACAGTGCCCCATCATTGAACAAGTCTCCCACATTTGTGATTCTCGTGGTCTCCCATGATAATAATCTAGTGTACGTAAGTGATCCCACTAGGGTAGGCAAGCCACTCAGAGGTTTGGTGCATAACTTGTAGGGCGTCTGGATAGCGGAGAGCAATTCTCAAGTAGGTGAGAGGGTTGTTAAGTAGTAGTGGGAGCTTTGAGGGGCATGCTACTCTCTGTAGCAGCAGTTTCTGTAAATTGTACAAACACAGCATGCGCTGTGAGGAGCCAATCTCTTGTAAGTGTTTCCGGCCAACCAGTAAGACAGCCATTGTAGCTGGGCAGTAAAGCAATAAGACTTAAATTCTGGCACACCCAGCTCCCACCTCCATTGGTAGCTGCACTTTGAGTAGGGTAATACGCCGTCACCTGGATTCCCAAATATGGTCAGCTAGTAGGGAGTTCAGTGTCCTGTAAACGGAACTAGTAACAAAATAGTATAATAATTTGGTCAGCATCACCATTTTGGAGAGTGCCAATCGGCCTGCCGCTGATAGGGGCAATGTCACCCAAAATTTTACTTGAACTTATAATTATGTGAGGACCCTGAGCATGTTCCCATTCAATAGGTCCATGGGTGATCTATAAATCTGACTGCCCAAATATCGGAATGTGTTATAAGCTACTGTTATGGACCGTGTGAACAAATAAATTATGTCCTATGTATGGTATCACATAATAAGAATGCTTGCAACTTGGTGTGTTTGACTTGTAGGCCAAACCGGTCTCCAAACGAGCGCAGTATAGTGTAGATAGGTCTAAGATTTGCACCCTGCTTCTGAGTGTACACTATCATGTTGTCCGCATATAATGAAAACCACATGGGACTGAGGCCCCCTTAGGCTACACCTCTCGGCTGACTCCTAAGTTTCTGGGCTAGTGGTTCCATTTGTAAAGTAAACAAAAGAGGGGATAGTGGGCAACCTTGATGAGTTTTTCAAAAAATCAGGTATTCTGCAAAAATGTGTGTTACAGTTTTGGTCCTCGCTGTGGGATTAGTATAATGGAGTTTGACCAAAATAATGAACGCGGGAGGCATATTAAATCTCACATCAAGAACATATAATCCCAACACAAGGAGTCAAATGCCTGTTGGAGGTCTAATGAGTAGCAGCCCGCGTTGAGATATGGGATGTGCGCTCGCTTCATTACTTCGTACAACCATCATGTATTTTAGGAGGTGCTTCTGCTTGGGACAAAACCACACTGGTCAATATGAATCAGTTCCAGGAGTAGGGGGAGCAATCATCTGGCCAACATCTTGCTCAAAATCTTGTTTTATGAGGATAAAAGAGAGAGTGGTCTGTAGGAGAAATGAGGTGACTAGAGTTTGACTGGTAGGGGGCAACAACGATTCCAATGCCAAGGAGGCCTTGTAAAATTTCTTGAGACGTTGGACCCATCAGGAGGCAATTGTAGAGTAAAACTTGTTGGGTAACCCATCTATCCCAGGTGTTTTGTTATGCATCATGTCTACAATAGCCTTTTGTCATTCATATGTTAACAGCAGAGCCCCCAATTCCCCACATAGTGCAGCCAAAATCTTTGGGAGTCTCAAGTCATGCAGAAATGTTGCTATCCCTGCTGACGAGTAGGAGGGTCAAACTTCATATGACTCTGTGTAATGTGAACGAAAAGCCTTGTTTCTCTCCATCTGTGTAGTGCAACATACCCTGGAAGATGTCATCCGGAATAGGATCAGTGTTTTGGATAATGTTGGTTGAATCATGTGGACCAGTAATGTACCTGCTCTATAGCCCTCTGCGTCTAATCTCTGTAAGTATGTTTTATGGTCTATAAGAGTTCAGAATTCTGTATTGTGGCTACCTGCAAGTTGTCCAAATGTGTGGGATCATGCATCAACCCCTGTTCAAGGAGCCCCAGTAGTGTTTCTGTGTGTTGCAAGTCTCGGAGTACCACATGTCTGGCACCCGCAGTTGTGGCTATAGACACTCCCCTAACCGCACCTTCAATGCTTCCCATTCTATAAGCAGTGAGGAGGCTGTGCCCTCATTATTAGCAAAGTAGGTGTCAATGGTGTTGGCCAAAGTATCATTAAAGACTACATCTTCTAAAAGTAGTAGTTGTATGCGCCAAGTGGGAATTGGTATTGGGAGCTTGCCCCATTCCATTGCCATTCCAAGTGGATTGTGGTGCGAATGTATTTTTCCTAAATTGGTCGCCTGTGTGAATTTCTCCACCTTGTAACAGGGTCAAAGGATACGATCTAATCATGCATGTTGGCCATGTGCTTGAGAGTGAAAGGAATACTCATGCATTCCCATATTGTGGGCCATTCATATATCTACTAATGACCAACAGTGCCCCATCATTGAACAAGTCTCCCACATTTGTGATTCTCGTGGTCTCCCATGATAATAATCTAGTGTACGTAAGTGATCCCACTAGGGTAGGCAAGCCACTCAGAGGTTTGGTGCATAACTTGTAGGGCGTCTGGATAGCGGAGAGCAATTCTCAAGTAGGTGAGAGGGTTGTTAAGTAGTAGTGGGAGCTTTGAGGGGCATGCTACTCTCTGTAGCAGCAGTTTCTGTAAATTGTACAAACACAGCATGCGCTGTGAGGAGCCAATCTCTTGTAAGTGTTTTCCGGCCAACCAGTAAGACAGCCATTGTAGCTGGGCAGTAAAGCAATAAGACTTAAATTCTGGCACACCCAGCTCCCACCTCCATTGGTAGCTGCACTTTGAGTAGGGTAATACGCCGTCACCTGGATTCCCAAATATGGTCAGCTAGTAGGGAGTTCAGTGTCCTGTAAACGGAACTAGTAACAAAATAGTATAATAATTTGGTCAGCATCACCATTTTGGAGAGTGCCAATCGGCCTGCCGCTGATAGGGGCAATGTCACCCAAAATTTCACTTGAACTTATAATTATGTGAGGACCCTGAGCATGTTCCCATTCAATAGGTCCATGGGTGATCTATAAATCTGACTGCCCAAATATCGGAATGTGTTATAAGCTACTGTTATGGACCGTGTGAACAAATAAATTATGTCCTATGTATGGTATCACAGAATAAGAATGCTTGCAACTTGGTGTGTTTGACTTGTAGGCCAAACCGGTCTCCAAACGAGCGCAGTATAGTGGAGATAGGTCTAAGATTTGCACCCTGGTTCTGAGTGTACACTATCATGTTGTCCGCATATAATGAAAACCACATGGGACTGAGGCCCCCTTAGGCTACACCTCTCGGCTGACTCCTAAGTTTCTGGGCTAGTGGTTCCATTTGTAAAGTAAACAAAAGAGGGGATAGTGGGCAACCTTGATGAGTTTTTCAAAAAATCAGGTATTCTGCAAAAATGTGTGTTCCAGTTTTGGTCCTCGCTGTGGGATTAGTATAATGGAGTTTGACCAAAATAATGAACGCGGGAGGCATATTAAATCTCACATCAAGAACATATAATCCCAACACAAGGAGTCAAATGCCTGTTGTAGGTCTAATGAGTAGCAGCCCACGTTGAGATATGGGATGTGCGCTCGCTTCATTACTTCGTACAACCATCATGTATTTTAGGAGGTGCTTCTGCTTGGGACAAAACCACAATGGTCATTATGAATCAGTTCCAGGAGTAGGGGGAGCAATCATCTGGCCAACATCTTGCTCAAAATCTTGTTTTATGAGGATAAAAGAGAGAGTGATCTGTAGGAGAAATGAGGTGACTAGAGTTTGACTGGTAGGGGCCAACAACGTTCCCAATGCCAAGGAGGCCTTGTAAAATTTCTTGAGACGTTGGACCCATCAGGAGGCAATTGTAGAGTAAAACTTGTTGGGTAACCCATCTATCCCAGGTGTTTTGTTATGCATCATGTCTACAATAGCCTTTTGTCATTCATATGTTAAGAGCAGAGCCCCCAATTCCCCACATAGTGCAGCCAAAATCTTTGGGAGTCTCAAGTCATGCAGAAATGTTGCTATCCCTGCTGACGAGTAGGAGGGTCAAACTTCATATGACTCTGTGTAATGTGAACGAAAAGCCTTGTTTCTCTCCATCTGTGTAGTGCAACATACCCTGGAAGATGTCATCCGGAATAGGATCAGTGTTTTGGATAATGTTGGTTGAATCATGTGGACCAGTAATGTACCTGCTCTATAGCCCTCTGCGTCTAATCTCTGTAAGTATGTTTTATGGTCTATAAGAGTTCAGAATTCTGTATTGTGGCTACCTGCAAGTTGTCCAAATGTGTGGGATCATGCATCAACCCCTGTTCAAGGAGCCCCAGTAGTGTTTCTGTGTGTTGCAAGTCTCGGAGTACCACATGTCTGGCACCCGCAGTTGTGGCTATAGACACTCCCCTAATCGCACCTTCAATGCTTCCCATTCTATAAGCAGTGAGGAGGCTGTGCCCTCATTATTAGCAAAGTAGGTGTCAATGGTGTTGGCCAAAGTATCATTAAAGACTACATCTTCTAAAAGTAGTAGTTGTATGCGCCAAGTGGGAATTGGTATTGGGAGCTTGCCCCATTCCATTGCCATTCCAAGTGGATTGTGGTGCGAATGTATTTTTCCTAAATTGGTCGCCTGTGTGAATTTCTCCACCTTGTAACAGGGTCAAAGGATACGATCTAATCATGCATGTTGGCCATGTGCTTGAGAGTGAAAGGAATACTCATGCATTCCCATATTGTGGGCCATTCATATATCTACTAATGACCAACAGTGCCCCATCATTGAACAAGTCTCCCACATTTGTGATTCTCGTGGTCTCCCATGATAATAATCTAGTGTACGTAAGTGATCCCACTAGGGTAGGCAAGCCACTCAGAGGTTTGGTGCATAACTTGTAGGGCGTCTGGATAGCGGAGAGCAATTCTCAAGTAGGTGAGAGGGTTGTTAAGTAGTAGTGGGAGCTTTGAGGGGCATGCTACTCTCTGTAGCAGCAGTTTCTGTAAATTGTACAAACACAGCATGCGCTGTGAGGAGCCAATCTCTTGTAAGTGTTTTCCGGCCAACCAGTAAGACAGCCATTGTAGCTGGGCAGTAAAGCAATAAGACTTAAATTCTGGCACACCCAGCTCCCACCTCCATTGGTAGCTGCACTTTGAGTAGGGTAATACGCCGTCACCTGGATTCCCAAATATGGTCAGCTAGTAGGGAGTTCAGTGTCCTGTAAACGGAACTAGTAACAAAATAGTATAATAATTTGGTCAGCATCACCATTTTGGAGAGTGCCAATCGGCCTGCCGCTGATAGGGGCAATGTCACCCAAAATTTCACTTGAACTTATAATTATGTGAGGACCCTGAGCATGTTCCCATTCAATAGGTCCATGGGTGATCTATAAATCTGACTGCCCAAATATCGGAATGTGTTATAAGCTACTGTTATGGACCGTGTGAACAAATAAATTATGTCCTATGTATGGTATCACAGAATAAGAATGCTTGCAACTTGGTGTGTTTGACTTGTAGGCCAAACCGGTCTCCAAACGAGCGCAGTATAGTGGAGATAGGTCTAAGATTTGCACCCTGGTTCTGAGTGTACACTATCATGTTGTCCGCATATAATGAAAACCACATGGGACTGAGGCCCCCTTAGGCTACACCTCTCGGCTGACTCCTAAGTTTCTGGGCTAGTGGTTCCATTTGTAAAGTAAACAAAAGAGGGGATAGTGGGCAACCTTGATGAGTTTTTCAAAAAATCAGGTATTCTGCAAAAATGTGTGTTCCAGTTTTGGTCCTCGCTGTGGGATTAGTATAATGGAGTTTGACCAAAATAATGAACGCGGGAGGCATATTAAATCTCACATCAAGAACATATAATCCCAACACAAGGAGTCAAATGCCTGTTGGAGGTCTAATGAGTAGCAGCCCACGTTGAGATATGGGATGTGCGCTCGCTTCATTACTTCGTACAACCATCATGTATTTTAGGAGGTGCTTCTGCTTGGGACAAAACCACACTGGTCAATATGAATCAGTTCCAGGAGTAGGGGGAGCAATCATCTGGCCAACATCTTGCTCAAAATCTTGTTTTATGAGGATAAAAGAGAGAGTGATCTGTAGGAGAAATGAGGTGACTAGAGTTTGACTGGTAGGGGCCAACAACGTTCCCAATGCCAAGGAGGCCTTGTAAAATTTCTTGAGACGTTGGACCGATCAGGAGGCAATTGTAGAGTAAAACTTGTTGGGTAACCCATTTATCCCAGGTGTTTTGTTATGCATCATGTCTACAATATATATAAAATCCTAAAAACGTGCAAACACCTATTGACAAGTTGTATGTCGTGTGTATGTCTCTCCTCTTTCCTTTTTCTTATCCCCTCTTTATCTTTGGGTTCATAACTGTAAATTAATTGTATTTGTTTTTAAATTCATGTGTATTGCTGATTGTATTTTATGAAATTGTTTTTGTAATAATTTTAAGTACTAGCTCCAGATGAGCTGTTTTTTAATTATTGAACTGTATTTGTACGAATATATTTTTATATAAATAAATAATGAATCACATCAATGTTGTTTAGTGTGTGAGTTAGTGAAGGAATGCAGTGGGTTCATTACTAAGAGGACTAAGAGATCTAAGATTAACTTGGGTTTCTCAAGTAAGGTCTGCCAAGGGAAGTACATTTTCTTTCATGTCTACAATAGCCTTTTGTCATTCATATGTTAAGAGCAGAGCCCCCAATTCCCCACATAGTGCAGCCAAAATCTTTGGGAGTCTCAAGTCATGCAGAAATGTTGCTATCCCTGCTGACGAGTAGGAGGGTCAAACTTCATATGACTCTGTGTAATGTGAACGAAAAGCCTTGTTTCTCTCCATCTGTGTAGTGCAACATACCCTGGAAGATGTCATCCGGAATAGGATCAGTGTTTTGGATAATGTTGGTTGAATCATGTGGACCAGTAATGTACCTGCTCTATAGCCCTCTGCGTCTAATCTCTGTAAGTATGTTTTATGGTCTATAAGAGTTCAGAATTCTGTATTGTGGCTACCTGCAAGTTGTCCAAATGTGTGGGATCATGCATCAACCCCTGTTCAAGGAGCCCCAGTAGTGTTTCTGTGTGTTGCAAGTCTCGGAGTACCACATGTCTGGCACCCGCAGTTGTGGCTATAGACACTCCCCTAACCGCACCTTCAATGCTTCCCATTCTATAAGCAGTGAGGAGGCTGTGCCCTCATTATTAGCAAAGTAGGTGTCAATGGTGTTGGCCAAAGTATCATTAAAGACTACATCTTCTAAAAGTAGTAGTTGTATGCGCCAAGTGGGAATTGGTATTGGGAGCTTGCCCCATTCCATTGCCATTCCAAGTGAATTGTGGTGCGAATGTATTTTTCCTAAATTGGTCGCCTATGTGAATTTCTCCACCTTGTAACAGGGTCAAAGGATACGATCTAATCATGCATGTTGGCCATGTGCTTGAGAGTAAAAGGAATACTCATGCATTCCCATATTGTGGGCCATTCATATATCTACTAATGACCGATAAGACACCCAATTAGAGAGGGCCTTAGCCTGTTTGACTGAGCCAGTGCTCTGCAAGGTGGGATGGAAGCGGTTGAGACTGACATCCATAACTGCATTAAAGTCACCCCTTATCAGCCATGGGAGATGGAACCATTCTACCAGTACTAACGTTATGCGCTGTTAGAAGCCAACTTGTTCTGTATTTGGTGCTACACGCTGACTGGTACTAACATCTAACCATCTGGTAACCCATGGACAAAGATGTAGCGACCATTGATGTCACTTTTAGTGGCTTTGGCCTCAAATGGTACCCCAATCTGCAACCAGATAGCCATCCCACGGGCAAATCCTGAATAGATTGTGGCAATTAATTACGCCCCCATTTCATGCACAGCGTAGGGGCTTTAGGGGAGAGAGGTGGGTTTCATGTAAATAAACTATATTCGCTTTACAGCAATGAAGCTGTGCTAAGCATCTGTGGCGCTTGTCAATAGACTCCATACATTAAACATTCCACTTCAATATCTTGCAGTATTGTGGAACAGGTAGCATGTCAACAACTTGCAGTCACCCAGGAAGGGGGGAAGCAATGTTATGGAAGACATTGGAACATACATGTACGTAAAAAAGAAAAGAACATTTTCCAAATATCAGGCCCATTCAAAAACAATTGTTCGACTAAAACAAAACTATCAACAAATGAATTATAATGAAATAGTACATAGTAAAATTGCTGTGGGGGTAGGCCAACTGCAGCTTAAGTCAGAAGAAGCGTGCAATTTGCACTGTAAGAGCAAAAACACACACGGGTGCCCCAAGAAACCCAGCCTATAATACTTTTTTACAGAGTTTTATATAGTGCAAACTCGACCCGAATCGAGTATCAGAGCGCTTTACATAGCACCAGTTGCATTACATGTGGATACATTCATTTTTGTTAGGCACTTTGAACACAACATGTGCATACATGCTGCGTGGGTGGCAACAATAGTCCCAGGTGAGCCCCATACTGTATAAATGACAATTACATCTCTGTGCAACAGTAAGAACAGTCCTGGAATGAAAAGAGACAGAGTATTACTTCCCCGTCCTGAACAATAATACCTCCCCTATACAATAAGTGGGGAGGAAAAGGGAGAGTGGGAGAAGAGAGGAATAGAGGAAGAGAGGGGGAACAGGAAAGGGGAAAAGAAAATGGGAAGACAAAGAGGGAGACTTAACTGTTCCAGACATCAGACTTGGCTGTAGGGACACCAGAATGGTCCACAGAGAGGTATGTGTTAAGTCATATTATCTGCAGTTTGTGGTGTCACAGAGGGAAAGAGAGCTATGCTCCCATTAGAGTCTAAATCAGAATCTGCACCTGCTGAGGGACTAGAGGAGGGCTGCTGTCATTGGGATCCGAAAGAGGACATTGTGGCCAAGACATCCTGTCTAGCCCCCAGGGCCCGTTGAGGGGAAGGGCCACACTAGAAGCAGGTTGTCTGGGTATTTTCACAACCCCACCGGTTGGGAGGCCTCCATGTCTGCTCTGGCGGCCGTTCCAGGTGGTGGGAGGAGGTGTGCATTGGGGTAATGTTGTTCTAGCCAGTTCCACATTGCATCAGGAGAATCAAAGAACAAGGAGTGCTGTGTATGGATAACATTCAAGCGTGCTGGGAACATCAACGCATACAGGAGCACCTCTGCCCAAAGCTGTCGCTTGGCTGCCATAAAGGATGCCAGGCATCACTCAACCTCCAAGAAATCATCAGGTAAAAGTGACAATGTGACATTTTCCATGGTGATGGATGCGATCTTCCTGGCCTTCTGCAACAGGAAATTATTATCCCTAAAGTTAAGGATACCTGCAACCAAAGGGCATGGTGGTGTTTCAGGCAAAGGGTGACAGGTTGGCACACTGGGCACTTGTTTGATGGTGAACAATGCTGAGAGTCCCTGTAGAGTCACAACCATCTGGAGCCAGTGCTCAATAAACAAAGTTGGGTTAGGTCCCTCCATTTCCTCTGGTATTCCTACAATGTGCACATTATTGTGGCGTGCACTGCCTTCGCCATCCTCTGCTCAATCCTGTAAAACTGCAAGCTGCTTCTGAAGACCGGCTAGAGCGGTCGACTGTGATGCCTGTTGGGGGACCAGCGTGTCCCCTACCTTGTCAGAAAGTTTGAGATGCCTCTCTCATAGGAGTCCAAGTTTTGCTGACAGTGTGTCAATTCAGTGCTCAAAGGCACTTCTGGAGTCATTGATTTCTTGCAGTATGATGTCCAAATTGTCGGGTGGGGTTGTTAAAATCATGGGGTGCTAAAATCATGGGTGGGATGCACTCCTCAAGTGTATAAATATTAGTGAAGAACCATCAGAGTGGCTATGTTGAGAATGTCCATGGCCCTGCAGAGCATTTAGTCTAGGACTTGGTGTGGCCCATGGCTATCTTCGGAGTATCGTGGGAGACACCAGGTAGAATAAGTAAGCAAGACTTAGGTTGAAGTCACACACTCTATATGTGATTCTAACAGTGTGATAAGTAGAACTCAGGGGCAGCTAAACAGATGCCCCCTCTTAATGTACCGTATTTGTAATAAGGCGGTCAGAATTGAAATTGAAGATGTTGGTCGGAAAGCCTCTGTACTCAGGTCGGAGGCTTTCTGACCGATATCAAAATCAGAGCTTAAGTGTGGTAACGTGTATCCTGCAAGTCGATGACGAGCCCAGGCAGAAAAAAGGACGCACAGGAGCTGGCCCAGTGTTTTTTGCCATATCCGAGGTGAATGCGCTGAGAAGCAAGAAATGTCCAAACAAGGGAAGGCCCTAAAAGACCAAGTCAAAATAGTGGCAAAAACTCAAACACAACTGGAGAGCCCAAATGGTCACCGGGCCCCCACTCTCCAGGCGATTCAGGTACGTTGTTGTGTATAGGCAAGAAGAAAGAGCAGAACAATCCCCATCCAGATATCATTGTGGAAACATGTGGGGCCTCAAAGAGCACTCACAGAAGCCTCAAAGTGTGATGCACATACACTCTGCTGCAGACTGAGGTTCTCTACACTCACAAGTCGGGAGGGCATTAAATAAAGGTAGGCATCTTGCAACACCTGCACAGGCCAGGGGACTCGGGCCATACACCACAGTCAGTGCTTGGCAGATGGGTGAGGCCAATGGGGCTCAAGTGCGATGGGGGCATCCAGGCATCCAGGGAAATATAGTGCGATGTGTACAATCCCCAATTCAGAAGACAAGCCTGCATAGACCGGTGGCAGATGGGGAAGCCACAATCTAACGTGGTTACCGGTCCAGGGGACAAAAACTACGGCTGTTGCAGTATTCACTGCTTGGCATGGGGCGAGGCACAGCTCCCAGGTAGACGTTGTTCAATGGGCGCTCTCTCCCTGCACCAGTCCCTCTCAACATCAGCCCACAGGGTCTCCCGCATCAGCTGTGGAGAGCTTGTTCATGCCTTCCCATCTCACGGCCTCGCCGGGAGGCACCCACAGCATCAGGGCCCAGAGGCAGTGCGAGAGGTGGCATTGGGGAGCCTCCATTACTGTACCAAAGTTCTGGCCACCCGGCGGCATCCCCCAGGGTGTAACAGCTTGGTATGTGACTCAAGTCTGCACTTGCTCCACTGGTATGTCAGAGGGTTCACCTCGCTGTCCCCTCGGGTGGGCCTCCCATGCTCACCCCCAAATTATAGCACGGGTTCCTCCATCATGCAGGCAGCGTTCTGGCACATATGCCCCAAATATGCTGCTGGATGATGTAGGATTCTTGGCCACCTACCGGGAGTGCTAGAGAAACACATCTGCCATCTTCGGCGGTTAGCCATGCCCCCTACCTTAATTTGATGCACTCAAAAACTAATTGTATTTTACTGTGACTAATAATTGTGACCTTCTGTACAGCTATGGGCCAGTCAGCCTGCTACTTTGTTAAAAGGTTACATATAATTCCATGATACGTCTGGTCTATCTGTTTTGGCGCAAAAGGACATAGCTTAAAAGTGTATTTGAAGTACAGTTTTTAAGATATTTAAAACATGTTATGCTATTTGGCATGACATGCTTTTTAATAAGATGCCAGTAATCATTTAAGTATATATTTACATATATTTGTGTGTGTGTGCCCAAAATAAAAAAATATTTCAGTGTGCACGCACTGAAAATATTCACTTTTCATGGAATAGGTCGTGGAATGACAAGACAACCAGACTTGGGTGATCACATGATGCTACTAAAACATATCTGAGAATTTTACCTGTATGAAAAGATGCAGTCAACCTAAAGAGGATCATGTAGATCATACATGAGAACCCTAAAGGTCCAACACACACTCCGAATGAAACCCAGTAAATGGTTCATAACCAAGGCATGCATGGTGTGATCAATGAAGTAGGGAGGGCACTTTCAGATTTTGGATCAGGAAACAGATACAATTGTGGAGCATCAAGTCAGCATTAGTCTAGACCCTGTGGAAATGTTCCTACATTTGAACTATATTTATGAATTAATATTAGTTGTTTTACAATACATGGGAATTTGCATATACGTTTTATCATAGAGCTATTGAAATTAAAATAAAATTAGTATTACTTATTTGTGTGTGTTTTCCTGGCAAAGACTGACTAGGCCTCATCTGCATCTATGTTAAAATGGCTGCCATATCATGCTATTTATTCTGTGTTTATATTTCTCGATTCACACCATGTTCACACCATGTGCACCAAGAGGTATGACATATTGTTCTCGAAGAACTCGCTGGAAAAAGCCTTTTCCTTATTTCCCGAGTCTCTTTCTGCTAGCACACTGTATTACATTCATTGTTTTCTGTAGTTTGTGTAACCAGTGTGTTCTGACACAATCAGATGTCATTAGGTCAAAAGTGGTTAATCAATATTCATGTAGTGGGTTAGTGCTAAGATGGTAGCGTTATGTGAGATTTAAGAAATATGAAATGTCATTTGCTGCGATGAGGCTCACTTTATCCTAATTGCAGTTTCCATAATTTCCTATGTTGAAAATGACCGTATAAACCTTTGAATTTCGGGGTGAGCAAGATCTTTTTTTGTCTCAAATAGGGATGCTGTCTGATTTTCTATTGATTTGCTTCACATTTGGGACTTGGTCCAGTTACCTGATTTTTGCTCACTATTGTCTTATTTCTGTATTTGAGATCCTTTATAGGAATTGACATCTATGTACTTTGATTGATTCAATGCAATTTCTGTGGCATTTGTATTCATCTATTTTCTTGTATTGCACTTTAAATTCTAAAAAACCTTTATGGGTTTCCCTAAATTTGGATTCTCAATCTCCCATTTTGAGTCAACCCTTTGTTGTTGCTAGCACTTGTCAGCCAATCCTTCACCTAAAGCCCCCTTGGGAGTGCATTGACCAGTATAGGCTCTGAGGTCATATCAATGTAGTGACATATTTCTAACACTGAAGCTATGTTTAGGAATAAAATAGTGTACTGTCTGTGACATACACGAGCAGAGGAGCACCAGGTGTGTGCCATGCAGGACAGGCATAGGGGTAGCGGTTGTGTTGCTTGTACACGTTCTGCCACATTCCTTTGTGAATTCGAATGCAGTGAGATTTCTTCCTGCACAACCCAGTGCACAGGTTGCCCGGGCTGGTATGGGATAAAAGCATGTGTGCAAACAAACATTTCTTCTGTACCCCTGGTTGACTCATTCACTCTCTGTCAATTCATAAAAGTTAAACATGCACTAAGAACCCTAAATATCCCTGTAAAAAGCCCTCTTAGGTGTGTGGTCCTCATCCCCAGCACTCCCTACTAAAGGTAAACGAATGTCCTTTAACCTTTCCGTTCAACTAATCAGTAGCCATTCAAGGGAGAGAACCTGTATTACAGTGCGCCTAGAGGCTGTTCTGTTTTCGTAGGCACAGTATAAAAAACAGTACCCAAGCTCAAATCAGCACAGCATGACACAGTGTAACTAGAAATTCAATAATATAACTTAATATGGTTTTCTTCCGTTAGTTATAAAAATGCATTACATATTTGAGAGCCAGGTTCGTGTGTGTGTTTGCATTGTGGTGATGATTCTGCATGTGCGTTTGTGGGTGGAGGACATTAAGTAAAATGTGATCATGAAATGATTTTTTATCCATAGATTGTTAAAAAAATGAGTAAGAAGATATCATGGATATTACCATGAGCTGGAAGCGTTTATAATCCATCACCTATTATCTGTTTTTCTGCCTCTGGTTCCCTGAATAAACGACCTCCCTCCTGGTTGTGTATTTTGTTGTTATCTAGAGTTCTTGGTCCTAAAAATACCATCCTGCTTAGAAGTGAACGCGGCGATAATGCAGTGGTTTCCTCACTGTGCTACCGTGTTTAGTTCCTTATCAGCTCTGGATACGCCAGCGCCAGTACATTATTAAACAGGAAACTAGATCGGTCTGTCAAATTACATAATCCACGCTGGGAAAACCACTCTGTGCTTCAAGGGACTCAGTCGGCTTATCTGCGCTGGGCTGCAGAGGGAGAGCTGATGTCACTGACCCCGCTCTGCCTATCGGACTTGGAAAGGGAAATTGTAAAGTGTAAAAGAGAGATTTGGCTCCAAAATCCAACTGGTATCTGCTACAATAATAAGATCTTGCAACATCATGCAGACGTCTTGTACATTTGCATGTCTTTTAAGCAAAGCACAGTTTGTATAGCCTGGCAACAAAGTCCCTGTCTTCCAGTTAGAGGAAACACAGCAAGCCACCAAGGCAGCACAGCGTGTTCCCATGGAACGCTTCACCATGTTGACACATATAAAAGAATGTAGCAAAGATGTTGACTCGCGTCAAAATACTTATTAATGGCTAGTGAATTAATGTGCAGTTTGTTTTTCATTATTGAAAGGTTATCTGTCCAATAGACTAAAATGGGGGTTGCCTTTTAACATCTTACAAGCCTAACTTTCCATTGGGACAAAATAAAGAAATAGAGTTTAGTATGCCTGAATTTAGGATTTAAAAATACATCTTTTATAAAAGATGATTTGTATATTATGTGTCTGAAAATAACACTTTTAGAAAGTGGGCATTTTCTTGTATAATCATTCTCTGTTCCTCTGCAGGTTTGTGTATTGACTGTCTGGTGTTTGAGTGACAGGGGCTGGGGATGTGCATTCACTGTAGAGAGTCACAATGGGGGTTCAGGTCTGTACTGCCTTTCCTGGGTGACTCATAGTTGGACTGAATAGGCCTAGTCTGCATCTAGAGTGGTGGGAGGATTTTCACTAGCACCTGAATAGGCAGTGTATCCTCTGCACAATGCTGTCTCCATCTCCTGTAGTGAAGCTGGGCCAGGGAGGGTAGAACTGGTTTGCACTGGGCTCAGAGACCCTTGCCAAAAAGGAACAATGAGAAAATGTGGCATAAATATTTGGGCCCTGACCACAGGACTTTAGAACTCTCCTGGCTCAGGGAACCTGCCAAAAAGAAGAGCTGGAGAAGCTGTGAGGAGGAACTACCACTTTGCTATGTGCTTTGCTGTGTTGGCCTACAGTGGCTGTGTCTGTCTTGGGCAGAGAAAGGACTGGACTGAACTTTCTGCAACTTCTTTGTTTGAGTTTCTCTAAGGGCTTAAGATAGAGCTTGCCCCCTGTTCAAGAAGTCTCAGGAACAGCAAAGACTTTAATTTCATCAACTACCAGCACTGCGAACAACCCAACGCCATCAATGCACACCTGTTGGCTCTGTGTCCTGCAGACGCCGCCAGCAAGCCGCTGCTTGCAGCGTGACCTGTGGGCACTGCATTCAGCACCGCCTCGCTACACACCACCGCCCTGTTATCCCTATCGATGAAACTCCATGACCACATCACCGCCAATGCTTGCACTGTGGTTTGAGGGCACGGCTCGTAACTTACATGATTCACCACCCCGTCCCACACCACAGCCTTGGCCTACCGACACCGGCATCAGCCAACAACAGCACTTCAGCAACAGCGATGCCCTGCTGGCACCATGACCTGCCCCACTTTGCACCAAAGCCCTGGTCTCACCGACACCACTTAACACCATCATTGAGCCGCTGCCTGCACCACGACCTGAGGGCACCACATGCCGCACCGTCGCACTTCGCACCAAATCCTCGATGCCCGTCGATGCCAGCACTTCTGACTTCAACCGCACATCGTACGATCTGCAAAGTGTGTGACTTCAAGGGCCCGACGACTCCTGCACCGACCTCCGGAACAAGCGCCTGCGGACGCCAGCTCTTTGAGGCTTATTTACAAGGTCACTGACGCCATGTATTTCTAAAGGTAATGGTTTGCGGGTCTTCCGGACACCGTAGCTGGCCCGTAACACTGCAATTAGCCAGTACTGTTTAGATTTGTTGTTCACAATGCCATGATAGTCCCAGACGGAGCTATCAACTTCAAGGAACTGTATTTTAAGTCTATTTTTTCTTATTGATATATCTAAGAACTGAATGGTGGATTTTTTTAAACGTTTTTGGTCTTGGTCTATTTGCACAGATAAAATATTAGATTTTTTTTAAAACTGGTTGGGTTTTTTTTTGTAAGGTTTTCACAGTATTACTGTTGGTTATGTGCAAATGCTTTACACACTGCCTCTGAGATAAGCCTGAATGCTCGTGCCAAGCTACCAAGGGGGTGAGCAGGGGTTATTTTAGAAGTGTATTTCCCCTTATCCTGACTAGGAAGAAGGGTCCCTACTTGGACAGGGTCACAACCTGCCAACTAGAAACCCCCATTTCTAACACCTAGTCATAACTGGGTCTGCGCTAGACCCCAAACAAGGTCTTTGCTGAACCAGTCCATAAAGTCCTAAGAGTACCCCTGAAGCAATGGAGCCTTAGGTGAAGAGCTGACTAAAACGACTTACCACTGCAAAGTATTGGTACTGGGTTCTTCTGGCACAGAGCTGCTACACAGAAACAAATCTGTTTTCTAGGGCCCTCGGCAAGAAGTTATCTAGCCACTTGCAGCCCTGTCCTGATACTGCCTGCCACTTTGTCCTCCTTGAGAAATCTGAGCTTTATTTCAGAGACTTAGAGCAAAATGTACAAAGCATTTTTCCGGTTGCAGACAGCCCGGTTCCCAGAATCGGGCCATTTGTGACCAGACAAAATGCTTTTTCAAATGTACAAAATGTAAAATGTGATTCGGTAACTAGTTACTAAATCACAATTTGCATTCAAGATTCGTTATTTGGAAGGTGCATATTTTAGGCGTCTCTTCAAAATACTTAATCAGTATGAAATGTATTACTGTTTTGCGACCAAATACTGGTCAAAAAACACTAATACTTTACCACCATTTAAAAAGTGGTGATATCCCATTCACAAATAGGAAGGTGTTCCCCTGAAACTCCTATCCCTTCGAGAATGTTGAAAAAATATTTTTGAGAAGCAGGCAGTGGTTCCATTGAACACTACCTAAATAAAAAAAAAAGTCAAAGTTTCCTTTGTTTTTTTTAAATGCTTCCTGTTTTCCGTTAAGGAAAACGAGCTGCATTTAAATAAAAAGTTTGCTTTATTAAAAAGCAGCCACAAACATCTTGGCCTGCTGACAATATCAGGCCACCATCCCTGGGATGACTGTCAATCCTAATAGGTCCCACAGCACTGCCTTTTAAAGCTTCTCCTATTAGTCTTTGAAAGGCAGCACTGTGGGCCAGCCACAGCAGGGCCACCTGCACAGATTACAACTTGTAATCTGGCAGACTGTGGAGTTTGGTGGTGTGGGATTGGGCAATGGCATGATGGCACACTCCCACACCGACAAACACATAATCAGGCCCTAAATCGGAAGGTAAATAATAATAATAATAATACAGAATTTTATTAAGCACGAACAGCTACCTCACTAGGAGGTGTCCCAGCGCTAGATGGGCAGAAAGAGACCAGATCAGGGAAGTAAGGGCCACTGGCTTAACTCTTCTGAGAGAAAAGCCACGTCTTCAGTTGTTTGACTGAAAAATCTTTGACTTTGCCTTCCCACTTGGTGTATCCAACTTCGGGATCCACACTGAATGTTATTTAAATAGAATATTGAAAATACAAATATGTGGACCAAAATATTGTGTTAACAATATTGAGGACACAAATATCATGAAGGTATGTTTCTATAGGTAAGCACAGTTTTACCATACATAACTCTGCACATATGTACCCTAATGATATATATATATATATATATATATATATATATATATATATATATATATATATATTACCTACTGGCGGTCGCCAGTAGGTAGTTATAGTTAGGATCGTTTTCCATAGGAAATCCGCAACATTCTATTGGGAATAACTTTGGCGCCGAATGAGGGATCTGCCTGTAATTTTCCTTAACTTTGCCTCGCTGCGCTCCGCTCCTTCCCTGAAAGTTTCGGGGGGATCCGTCAAGCGGGAGCCGAGATAAAAGGGGGGTCCCAAAACGTGTTTTCCCCATGTTAATTTCCATAGGGCGGTTGGACTCACTTTTAGCCCGAACGGCTGAATGGATTTCCACCAAACTTGGCAAAATTGTAGGGACTGGTACCCCGATGTGCCTTTGCTATGTCTCAAGATATATGCTCCAGTGGTTTTTACGAAAATTAACTTTGAAAAAATATATATTGGGCTACATTGGGCTATATATATGTTAGAGCCCAAATGTAGCCCAATGTAGCCCAATGTAGCCCAAAGATGGCCACCAGAGACAAAAAAAAACAAATGTAGCCCAAATATCAGCCAGATGTAGCCCAACTATAGCCCAATGACAGAATGTCCCATAGTGTTCTAAAGAACAACTAGAGCGCTAACAGTCTTACTTATGACAAAAGTATGGCACACCTGAAGTCATCTTGATTGGAATAAAGTGTTAACACTTAAAACATTTAAGTTGCAAAGGAACAAAATGAGGGGGTTCATTTTGCCATAGAAATTATGATTAGTGCTGAAGAAAGAAAAATTAGGGCACATTTTGAGTGACTTCTCAAATCCTCTTATATTTCATTAAAAAAATTCTGATATGCAGTCTCCCAAGATGGCCACCAGAGACAAAAGAGCCCAAATGTAGCCCAAATATCAGCCAGATGTAGCCCAACTATAGCCCAATGACAGAATGTCCCAGAGTGTTCTAAAGAACAACTAGAACGCTAACAGTCTTACTTATGACAAAAGTATGGCACACCTGAAGTCATCTTGATTGGAATAAAGTGGTAACACTTAATACATTTAATTTAAAAAGGAACAAAATGAGGGGTTTCATTTTGCCATAGAAATTTTATATATATATATATATATATATATTCACTGAAAAAACCATAGGTTTCACACCAGTTATAGTTAGGAATTAGCATTTAAAAAACCTATTAAATTCACTGAAAAAACCATAGGTTTCACACCAGTTATAGTTAGGTGGAAATTTTACTCGCATAAAACCATTGAAATTCCCACGTTATAGTTAGTTGGACTCACTATAACTTGCGCGTGCAATGCACTGCTGATGACGTCACATATTACATCACTCATGACATGGTCAGTGACATCACTCATGACATCACTGATGACATCTCAAATGACATCACTGATGACATCATCCAGTGAATGTGTATCTTTCTGAAAAATAAATATTTTTTATATATGTAGATCTAAAGGTTGATGGAAGAATAAATGGGTAAATAAATGTCTAAATGGATGTTTTTTTGTGTAAAATTGATTGGTTAACTGACTTATTAAATGTATCTTAGTGAATACATTTATTAGCGAGTAATGTTTAAATATTTAAATATCTGTATCTGTGTCTCACTTTGTGTATAAGTGGCTGCATGGGTTGGTGAGTAGCTACATGAGTGTGTATATGGGTTATTAGTTGTTTTTTTGAGTATCAGTATCAGTGTCTGTATGGTTCGGTGGGGGATATTACTTAGAGCACAGATGCATGAATGAGTGACTCACTATTTGTATGTATTTTGAAGACAGCATGTGTGCAAGACTGTATGGGTGGATGATTGTGTGTATGGGTGGGTTAGTGAGTATGTGTTTTTATAATTGATTGTTTAAGAGAGTAAATATGTTTCCGTTTCTGTAGAAGTATGTGTAGTGGTGTGTATATAGCAGTATAATCAAGTAAATGTTTTTTTGATAGTTTATTTGCATGTGTGAATTTGTGTGTGAGTAACTATATGGATGAGTATTAGTGTGTAACAGGATGTATAGGTGTATGAGTACATATGATGAGTAAGTACATGCATGAGTGACTATATAGAACTGTTGGTGAATGAGTGGATGTGTATGTAGATGTTGGAATTACCTAATAAGTTGTTGTAATTGTTATTGGTTTCTCCTTTTTTAAGAAAATGTTAGTTTCTATTTTTGAATGTGTGTGTCAAAGGTTATTTTATGCTGATAGGAGGTCTGCCACTTTGTCACAAGGATGTTGTCATCAGTGATGTCATTTGAGATGTCATCAGTGATGTCATGAGTGATGTCACTGACCATGTCATGAGTTATGTAATATGTGACGTCATCAGCAGTGCATTGCACGCGCAAGTTATAGTGAGTCCAACTAACTATAACGTGGGAATTTCAATGGTTTTATGCGAGTAAAATTTCCACCTAACTATAACTGGTGTGAAACCTATGGTTTTTTCAGTGAATATATATATATATATATATATATATATATATATAATGATATATCTTCGAGGAATGAAGATGTAGAGTTAGGAATAGTAGGAGGAATTTCTTGCAGGAGACACCAGCAAGGCAGTGTTCCGCTAAAAGAAGCACTAAAGTAAGAAACATTGCAAGCTCTTTTGTAACCTGAGTCTGAAGACCTCATTCTTTTCATTTCGTTGGACTCAGTGGCATCTTGTTGTACAACTGGTGCAGCCTCCATCTCTGCTCTTTGGCCACCTTCAGTCAATATCTATTCTCCAAATCGGATTCCCTTGCTCCTCTCGTTTGATTTCTATGTTCTCTCAGCCTGTCTCTGTTGTATTCAGCACCATTTTTTCCTGAACACTGAGTCAAACATATCTGTATTGTGCATCCAAACATCAGATCATGTGGCCCTGGGGTGCAACACACCTGTGGTGCAGGTTTCCGCTTCCTTCACGAAACTCCAAATTTAGCCTAGAACCTATGCAAATTCATGAGCTATGGGAGTATCAGGGGCTCCTCAAAACATCCAGCTTGGGGACCCAATGATTCAGCTTTACATCACCGGATTGGCCGTCATGTATGGCACAGCACTTATTTGATGGAAAGTTGTTGAGCTTCTATCTTCTGGAGAACAATTTTGATTGTCACCATGAACATTTCAAATATGTAATTTGCTTGTGGTCTAAAAAGCGTAACTCTTCAGTGTAAGAAATGACTGAACTGTACAAACGTCTTAGGCTCCAGTGAATGATTACATGTAGTCAGTTATTGAAGCATTTGAGTTTTCCCCGATCAGAAAAAACAGACATTTAGTGCTTGGTGCAACCAGAAGTTTTCATCCATTGTTCTCATTGTTCTCAGAATATATTTTTTTACAACTTCGTAAGGCCAAAAAATACAACACAAAAATATCCCAGACTCAGAGCAGGAAATCAGACATGTAAAGGTATTGCTGTCTTGATGGAACGTTGCCACAAATGAGAATCCTTCACTGACCTCTCCAGCAGGGTAAACAACTTTTACAACGCAACTTTTACATCGCAGAGCCTTTACAACGCAACCATTACAACGCAAACTATTACAACGCATTGCTCTGGGGGGCGCTCTAGGATAGGGAATAGGTTAATTTACTATCCAATAATCTTCCCTAGTGTCCACGGGGACTGGAGTTGGAATAGTAAATTAAACTATTCACTATCCAGCACCCCAAAGCACTATGCGTTGTAATGGACTGCGTTGTAATACTTGCGTTGTAAAGGCATGCGATGTAAAAGCATGCGTTGTAATGTCATACATCCCTCCAGCAGGTCCTCGAACAATGGCCAAAATACACGCTCATGGATAGGTTTTTGTTTAGCTATAATAGTTGTTGGATATATTTGTACAGGTTGAAAATTGATATCAAAATGTATCACCCCAAATGGTCTTCGAAATTTTAAGTGCTAGTTTTACTACATGTGCACCCTTTTTCTTGCTGGCATGCAGTACCCGCTACATTATTAACCATTGTTTTCCTTTCCTGCTCTGTCATCCTTAATTTATTGGTGGCCATTATTTATATGTACATCCTTTGGGATGAGAAAGGTAGAAGTAAACAAATCATGTCGTGTTGGCTTGATTTGGAACATTTGCAACCATTCCAAACTGATGTGGTGACCTCATTTGGGTGCATCATAAAAATATTGCTGCCTATGTTGCTTCGACATGAACGATAATCCTTTATTGTTCTCGGAACCAGGTTATATTCGAACAGAAACTGTGTCAACTCATGGCATTTCTTATTTTTAGGTACAGCAGTGAGTATTAACGTAATGCCAAATAGAAATTTCTTATTGGCTAATATCTCATATGTCTTCAGTCGAAATTCCTTAGCGTTAGGCATTTCGCAAAAGTGAAAAGAATATTCCACTTATGGCTGGCATTGATTCCACTGTGAACTTTGTAAGCTATTAAGTTTAGCAAGATTGTTGACAATGGTTATTTTTTTACCATGGTATTTATGTACAGGTATGTATCTGTATCTACAAGATACATATGTGAAGTTAAGGATAGTAAAGCTATGCTTACATATATGCACTTACCTCCCTCATATATAGATCCTCGATATTTTGTCTTTAATATTCTGATAACTCAGTATTTCACACTTGATATTCCAGACTATACCCAGTCTAATTGTATGTCTTGATGGTGGTACTTACCATTGACTGCCTTCGTGGACAGTCTAAAACATCACTGTTCTTTTTTGATATTCTTGTTATTAATGTTGACATTGCAATTGTGCTGTAATCATTGGAATGTATTACATCATATAAAACTCTTATGCCGGTGTTGGCTTACAGTAACCGTTCAATTAACAATCACATTGGCCGTGGAGATGGGCTCTTGATAAGTTGCCTGAATATCTCTGTTGATCAGGCTAAACGGTGTTTTATATTTGACCATTATAAATAATATTGACTTTGATGATAATCTAAACATACATTCCCAGTACAGATATATTAAAAAGCTACTGGGATCACTGTCATGATGAGTGCTGCAATGAGAATGTGACAGTGGAATAGAATGTGAGAGTTCAATATATATGTGTGTGACAGCTAGAAGTAGAATGTGACATTGTCTAAACATAAACAACAGGCCAGTATGTGTGAGGTATTTTGTAGATAAAGTTACACACTCTTGAGGTAGCTACAATGAGCACATGATTTACAGCTGCACTGATGTGAGCACCTGCAATCCGATGAGGCAGGTGATCATTTAGATTTCAGTTCCCAAAACGTGTGAGAGAGAGCAATATATTGCTTGACTCAAATATCACATCAACCTAATCACTACATTGGAAGGTAATTCTAGGTAAACAGTTGTGGAGGTAAGAATAGTAAGTATGTACTTATCTTGACAGGAAAACATCACTTACAACGCAACTTTTACCACGCAATGCTTTTACATCGCAACTTTTACAAATCAAACCATTACAACGCATTGCGCTGGGGGCGCTCTAGGATAGGGAATAGATTTAATTTACTATCCAACACCTTCCCTACTATCCACGGGGACTGTAGTTGGAATAGTAAATTAAACTATTCACTATCCAGCACCCCAAAGCGCTATGTGTTTTAAAGGCATGCGTTGTAAAACTTGCGATGTAAAAGCATGCGTGGTGAAAGCATGCGTTGTCATGTCATACATCCATCTTGACAATATAGTTGTAGGCAAAGAAATGGATGTGATATTTTTTGTAGGTCGATATTATCCACCTCGATATAGCGTCGCGCAAGTGTCAGTGCGCATCCACAACCAGCTCCATCGATCTCTATCTTTGCTGACTTCTATGTATGGTCCAAACGTATGTCTGAGAGTCCAGGTATAGTAAAATGACCTCATTTGTTTGTTTTTCAGTTTCAAACACGATATTTACTATATTTGTTAAAATTCCAACTCATTATTTCTTGATCGGAGCTGTGACATGGACAGAAACATTTTCTGAATTGCATGCAAAATGAGCAACATTTATGAAGGTTGTATTTAAAGACAACGGGTTTCCTAAACAATGAATGAATGCGTTTGAATTAAAGTGTTACCAAATAATTGTTGTAATATATATAACACTACTCTGTAGAGGCACTTGTCTCTAGACTTTGAGAGTGGAAGCAACTGGAGTGCTATTCGACATCAGTATCCATCCATTATTAGAAACATAGTTGTCATATTGCATCAAGCTTTGGATAATAATAGGTCACGCCTCCTTTTGGATCCATGGCTTTGCAATGCTGTTTGTTATATGACAAGAAGAGGTGCGACACACAATCTGCAAATTAATAGAAGAAGAAGTAGAAGAAGAAATGTTTCAAGTCAGGACTACTGATGGTTGCCCCATTCTGCACTTGCACCACCGTGTTGCATGCGCCTAAAAAATAAAATGGGCACCACTGTGGAAATTTAGTTCGTGTACTGAACATTATCTACGCCATCTTGCAGACTCAAGTATGAGAATACACGACAGCCATTTTAGGTACCATGGTCTCCCTGTTCACGATCGCCCGTCAGCACATTTCCCTGACCATGCAAGCCTTCCCCGCGCACCCTGGCTGCCCCCGCGCTCACATGCACAAGCCATGAAACCCCCCCATGACTCTGTCTCAGGGAATCACACCCCGCGCCTGACCAACACCTCCTTCCCGTCCATGAATACCCCTCTGTGGATAAACCCTTCCACCACGCTCGATTGTCCACACCAGTCCTTTCCGTCCATGAATACCCCTCCTTTGATGTCCCCTTCCTCTGAGCCTGAACGTCAGCACTGACTGCTGGTCATCCTTTAGCCCGAAGATACAGTTTATTGCCCATTACCGTACGCCCTCGCCTCTCCTGAAAGAGGCCACTATTGATCATGACATCCCCGCCCCCGGAGATTCGATCAGGCGCACACATTCCAAAGAGATCGGCAGAACACTCAGCTGGGTGATAGCCCCTCCCAATCATATGAGGGGAAAGGGTCTCTACTGTTGTCATGTGTTGGAATGGGCTGGAACTGGGGGGTGTCGGGGATATCGTTCTGACGTCATTCTCATGCTCTACAATGTCCCTGTTGTAATAAAGGACGTTCACATGTCTTAAACCAGTGTATAAAAGACCAGGTCTCAGAGAGGTTGGGAGAGCACCTCGAGACGATACCTTGCTGTCTGATCTGATGTGTTCTGATCCGTCGGAATAAACTTGTTTCCTGTCTTCCTGTCCCCAGCGCCTGCCTCTTTATTGGATAACTAGTATGGTATTAGAGGCGTTTACGCCGGGCAAATTTTACTAAGGAAACATCTTCTGAAATAGCCTGACCATTTTAAATTGATCTTTATCAATTGGCGTCCCAAACGCGGGGCCCATCAGCGACACGTGGATCCAGTGGGAGAGGTCCCGACGACAGAGTGAACGACTGCAACGATCGGAAGAGCTCCTGTCCGATAGACCCTCGTCTGACAGCCGATCATCTGAACTTCACTGATTCCGAGCAGACCTCTCCCGAGTGATCTACGGTCCTGACTGGGAACCACCAGGAGTGCCGCGATAGCAACAGAGAGTAGAGGACGATCGGGCGCTGGAAGCGGAAGACGAGAAACTGTCCATGCGGTCCGGGTAAGGTCGTGACACACGACAAAATTGCGAAATTGATTGGTTGATTGTTTGAAAATACTAGTATTAATTATTGACCGCTTCTGAGAAATTCTCTATTTGCAAACAAACACAGAATCGCCATACTCTGTTTAGTCTTTGCAGATAGTGGAGGGTAGGCAACGCAAAACTTTAACACGTCGTGCCTATTCTTTTTTTCTCCCCATTGATTGATTGATTGAATCGAGCATTGAATTGTTCGAAGTTGGTTCTCTTAGGGATCTTCTCTGCCTGCAAACGGGGAAGAATAGGAATATTCTCTCTCCCTTTGCAGAGAGTGAAGGGTAGGTAACGCAAACCTTTAACACGTCGTACCTATTATGTTCCTCATTGATTGATTGTTTGATCAAACAAACATTGACTGTTTGGAATTGGGTCTTTCGGGAGGTATTCTCTGTTTGCAAATAGTGTAGAATAGAATATTCTGTCCAGTCTTTGCAAATAGTGAAAAGATAGGTAGTGCAGGCTTTTGCCCCCCATGGTAATCCGTCATGCCTATCTTCTCCCCATTGGTTCATAGTTGGGTCAACCCGGACCGCTTATTAGAGATGAACCATCCAGCTCCACTGGAGGGCACCCCTAATAAGGACATGTTTACTAAGCAAGGACTAGTCGCTATAGCTTATAGTAAGTTATGGCATAAATATACAAAAAAGGATCCTGAAAACCAGTGGCCACTGATAGGTTCTTTTGATGAAAATAAAATAAAAACACTAGAAGCAGCTGTAAAAATAAATAAGGCAACGCCCACTATGCTCGATAGTATCGGCATGTGGCGCAAAGAAGCAGAGCACCGCAGGAAAAGAGAGGAAGCAAAAACAGTGAAAGAATTACGGAAAGCAGCCCATCTGGCCGCAAAAGAACTAGATGAAGAAATAAGAAGAAGGGAGGAAGTTAAACAAACGCAAGAATCAGGACTGACAGGTCAATGCCCTGTCAGGACCACCCCTACGCTCTACCCGGAGGTGCCCTCTAAACAACGGGCAAATGACGAGTTACTGCTCGGTCCTCCAATGATCTACATGCCTCCTCCTTATGCTCCCTGCCAGCCTCTAGCACAACACTCACCAGTCCAGAGTGCAGTCGAGGGTAACCCTAGCGCTAGTGCCCCGACTCTTACGGCCTTCGCACCAGCCACATTGGTAACAACACCAGATGAACTTGAGACTGGCAAACAGTTAACAGCCAGACCAAATAGGTTGAGCAAAGATGAGCGGGATGGAATCGACCAGATAGCAAAAACCCTGGTAGAACGGAAGGAGAGTGAAGAATATACGATGAATATGCACAACTCACATGCCGGTAGTCACAGACGGCATTTTATTTTACGGTTCAGCTACCACACTCTGAACGCATATGAGGATAGGTACCAGACTAAAGGTCCTGCTAAATTGACGACTCTATATAGAAAGATTGATGTCGGAGATGGGGCTGAAAGCGATATGACGGACCTCTTCATGCAAACGCTTGAGGTCTTCCGCCACCTCGCGGAACAGAAACCAGAAGTCAAGCTCACAGTCCATGAGACGATTGAGCCCTCATTAGGAGCAGCCAACACTATGATGCCTATCAGAGAAGCCGCCCCCTATTGGGTTCCCCCAAGAGGTCAGGGAACAAACGATGATCTCAACCATGCAGATGCCAAAGGGAGGGTTGTGTACAACTGGGTCTACCAACCATGGGATCGGCAAGATATTTTAACTTTTAGACAAACCCTGCCCGATTTAAGAAAAAACCCTACAGCATTCTATACCGAATTAGGCACAGCCTTGGGCTCAACCATAATGACTCTAGCGGACATGGATTTGTTTTTCGGGTTGTGTCTGCCGGCTGATGTGTGGAAGCAAATTCTGAGAGCCGACCACACAGATCTGTTCGGACACACCTGGACAAAACTCGATGAACTAGATAGGCAGCGAGAGCCCGGAAAGAAACCTGTAAAAGACATACTGGAACTCCCCGACAAAATAGTGCAGAAGCTAAAAACGTTGATCCCAGAAAAGAAGGTAGACTGGTCGATAGTCACGGCCTGCCGCCAGAAACCTCAGGAGGACGTATCAGAATACTTCTCATGATTTGAAACAGTGTTCTCCGACTACAGTGGCCAAGACATGACCACCGCAACCGGACAACACCTATTCGTGCAGAACTATGTAAAGGGGCTATCGCAAGAGGTCTCCCAAAAGTTACAGACTAGCGAAAGTAGTTGGGGAGCCTCTAAACCTGCAGCTATCCTTCAGATGGCTCAGTATTACGAACACCAAAAGAATGAGAACGAAAGGGCAACTGAGAAAAAGAAAAAGGACCTAAAGGAACGAGTAATGATTGCACAACTACAGGGAGTGACCACAGGGAGGGAACGGTATAGGGGGAACTACCAGTCAAATGCCCCTAGGAGTTCGACCCCTAGAGACCGCAACCCCGCCCCTGGCGCTCCACGAACCGACCTTGATGAGAACCAATGTGCATTTTGTAAAGAATTTGGACATTGGAAGTCTCAATGCCCAGCCCTTCGGGAACTGATTAAGAATAAAGAGACAAGGGACATGGCAAATGGCCCCAAAACTGGAGGGCAGGGACGAGGACAGACCCACGACACCACCAATGACCGATCTGGTAGACCAAACACATTTGACCGCCCCCGACAGAATCAGTACCAACAGTCCGATGGCTACAATGATCACGACTCTGCATAGGACTGCCAGGGGCAAGGGAGGGATCCAGTCGAGCTCTGTGTAGACCAGCAAGGTCCTTATGTCACTGCTATGGTCCTGGGTACAAAGTCTCCATTTTTGGTAGACACCGGAGCGACACGTAGTGTATTATCAAAACGACTGATTCCAAGGGCACCCTTGTCTGGCTCACACATTACCTCGATAGGTTTCGATGGAACGCCCTCCACTAACCCCCTGTCTGTACCTATCTCCTTTGACCTAGGAAACAATCCCACTGACACGACGTTTCTGCTCTCCTCCAACTCCCCTGACGCCATTATGGGTATTGACTTACTGAAACATTTCCGAGCTACTATTAGGTGTTCCCCAGATGGAGTCCGAGTCATTCTGTACGATAACCCAAGCATGTCCAGACCCTACCCCGCACGGCATATGTGCTCCGTAACAGATGCTGACCTATCCTTGCTCGATACCCTACCCCCGTACCTATGGGCCAGAAACGACTCGGATGTAGGACGAATGATGATCGATCCTGTACACATAACTGTTCGACCAGATGCGATACTCCCGAAACTCCCACAGTACCGAATATCGCCCGAAGGCGAGAAGGCATTGGTAGCGATTATTCAGTCCTTGGTAGATGCAGGAGTGGTAGAGGAAGTGGTTAGCAATGTCTGCAATAGTCCTATCCTACCCATTGTTAAGAAGCAAGGTGAGGGGGATGAGAAAGCGTACCGCTTCATCATCGACCTGCGAGAAGTCAACAAAGTGGTGGTGCCACAGTACCCCGTAGTCTCAGACATCGCCACCATCCTGACTCTCATCCCGTCCACTGCCACCACCTTCACCGTTATTGATCTCAAGAATGCATTTTTCTCTATCCCCTTCCATCCAGACAGCCGTTATCTCTTCGGCTTCACTTTAAAAAACCGTTCATACCGATTTTGTAGAGCTCCCCAGGGCTACACTGAAAGTCCCAGCATTTACAGCCAGGCCCTAAAAAGGCAGCTGGACGCCATCCAGCTACCAGATGGAGTGGTGTTGATCCAATATGTCGATGATATCCTTTTGGCGGCCGACACCACTCCACTTGCAATCACAGCCACCATCCAACTCTTGCACTTTCTCGCGGAGAATGGCCACAAAGTCTCCAAAAAGAAACTGCAGTTCTGTCAGCCCCAAGTAACATACCTAGGTCATCTCCTGTCCAAAGAAGGGAGAAAACTTACACCCGACCGAATCCAAACCATCCTAGACACCCCTATTCCAAAAACACAGAAGCAAGTCCGTTCATTAGTAGGCCTCACTTCTTTCTGCCGACAATGGCTACCAAATTTCAGTCTCATTATAAAACCCCTACTTTCCCTGTTGGCCAAAGATGTTCCGTTTCCACTCCCGTGGACTCCCGAATGGCAAGCATCCTTTAAGGAGTTGCGAGATGCCCTTTGCTCGGCACCCGTTCTAGGAACACCAGATTACTCCAAGCCCTTCTCCCTCTACACTCACAAAAGGGAGGGATGCGCATTGTCTGTTCTAACCCAGCCCATCGGCGCCAAGCAGCGCCCTTGTGCCTACTTCTCTGCCACTCTTGATCCAGTCGCCAGAGCTCTACCAGCCTGCCTTCGAGCAGTAGCCGCTGCTGCTGTCCCTATCCGACAGAGTGAGGGAATTGTACTTTCGAACTCTCTCACAGTATTAGTACCCCATGCAGTTGACACACTTTTGAACCAGACCAAGACTCAACACCTGACTAGTGCACGACTGACAGGATACGAATTAACTTTACTTGCGCCCCACATCACCCTGAAGAGATGCACGACATTGAATCCTGCTACACTGTTACCCTTGCCCGAAAATGACCCCGATGTGCCCCCTATACACGACTGTGTGACCCTCACGGACGAGCAGACTAGGAGTAGAATTGACCTCAGAGACATTGCTTTCACAGATCCTGACGGAGAACTATGGGTAGACGGCTCTTGCATCAAACTCCCAGACGGCACCACTTCTGCTGCCTATGCGGTAACGACTGCTCGAACAATAGTTGAAACAGCTTGCATCACACAACGATCCGCACAGGCAGCAGAACTAATTGCCCTCACACGAGCATGTATCATAGCAGAAGGAACCACGGCAAACATTTACACAGACAGCCAGTACGCCTTTGGGGTAGTTCATCATTTTGGGCTCCTGTGGAGGGAAAGGGGATTCCTGACGTCCCATGGTACACCCATCCTTCACGGAGATCTAGTCTCCGCCCTGATTGAAGCAGTTCTCCTCCCCAAACGATTAGCAGTAATTAAATGCCAGGCACACAAGAAGGTGACAGATTTAGTTGGACAGGGAAACGCACTAGCCGACATCACTGCCCGAACCACAGCTGAGAATAGGGCCACGACACGCATGTATGTGACCAGGTCACAAGCAGAAAAATGGACCAACGCTAGGGAAACGATCAGGGATATCCAATCGACCAGCACATCACACGAACTGACTGAGTGGGCAGGGGTGGGTCTAAGGGACGATGAAGGCTGCTGGCGGACAAAGGACACAAACAAATGGTTGCTGCCTGATGCATACTTGATCCCCATACTGACAATGGCACATTCCCCTGCACACATAGGTTCTGCCCCCATGATCAAACTCATTTCCAAAGTCTGGCATAACGGCAAGATCCCCGACTCAGCCAAACGCCTGGTCCAACAGTGCCTTATCTGCTTACAACACAACCCCGGGAAAGGAACTGTAGTACCCCGGGGAGGGTTTGGGATCCCCGACCACCCCTTTGAGGTCCTCCAGATGGATTACATCCAGCTAGAGAGGTGCCAAGGCTTGAAGTACGTATTAGTCATTGTATGTGCCTTCAGCAAATGGGTGGAAGCCTATCCGACCCGTAATAACACTGCCATGACTACTGCCAAAGTACTACTGAAAGAGTTTTTCCCTCACTACGGCCTTTGTCGAATTTTATGGAGCGACAATGGCCCCCACTTCGTAGCTGAAGTTATCCAACTTATCCTGAAGGGGTTGGGGGTCAAACAAAGGTTCCATGCGGTCTTCCACCCCCAATCCGCTGGCCTGGTTGAACGACACAACGCTACACTGAAACTGAGACTGTCAAAAATAGTGGCCACCACAGGATTTAAGTGGCCAGATGCCCTTCCACTGGCATTGCTATCGATGCGCTCCACCCCCACTAAGCACCACTTGACCCCCTACGAAGTTGTGTTTGGACGGCCTATGAACCTCTGGACTGCCCCCAAACCAACCTCCATTCATGACGTCCCCGACGTTCTGCTGTCCGATTATTTGTACAAGTTAACTAAAACGTTGTCTGTCATTCATCAACAGGTGCAGCAGGCCATCCCCGATGCTTCCAGGGGTCCCGGTCACGATATCCAACCGGGTGACTATATCTTGATACGGAACTTTCAACGAGCAAAGAGTCTGGAACCCCGGTGGACGGGCCCCTGGCAAGTACTGATCACCACTCGGACGGCTCTTCGAGTGGAGGGGAAGAAGCACTG
Organism: Lissotriton helveticus; assembly: GCF_964261635.1. Lineage (NCBI taxonomy): Eukaryota > Metazoa > Chordata > Amphibia > Caudata > Salamandridae > Lissotriton > Lissotriton helveticus. The sequence continues at coordinate 1,129,350,448 of NC_136068.1, read as the reverse complement.
GCTGCACGCCCATCATTGCAAAAAGATTTCCTCGACCCTGGCCACGACAGACAACGTCAGCACCCAAGAAGAGCTCCTGAACAAAGACCGACCATCACTGAACTGTTATCCTAATACTGAGGCACTTGAACTTGCAAAGCACTCTGATCCCACTGTGCCATCTCGAGAAGGGTATTTCCTACGTCGAAAGGAGGGAGCTTCGGCTAAGTAGGCCACTGACTAAGTTGAAAATCTCAGAACGGTGACCCAAAGCAACCAAGGGTTACCTGGAGAGAAGCTAAACTAAGTCTGTGGTTCTGCCCACTACCGAGCACCTTGAAGATGAAGATGATGGAAGCGCCCGATAAGAAGATGATGGAAGCGCCAGATAAGAAGACATCGAAAGCAACAGGAAATACCCACTATAGGAATTCAAAAACTGACAATTTGCACAAATCAAAGACAATGGCTTTCTTCATTATCTCCCTGTTCTGCCTCCTCCTCATGACTTCCTTCTGGATCCTGGAGGAAAGCACGCCCGCTCACCAAATGTTGCCGACCACTGTCCAGCCGACCACCGTGAAAGAGCACCACCTGATCACCCTTTCACCTCAGCTTCGAGAAAGGCGTAGGGAATTCTGGAACAATTCCTTTGTACAACTGTTGCACCAGCACAACCTTGCTGCAAATGCCACAAACTGCTGGATCTGTGGGTTGCTCCCACATGCTACCGGACACTCCATCCCCTTTATTCCTTCACCTTTCTCAGTTCACGGCTCTTGCCTCGCCTGGTTGATCCTCATGCAAGAAAGCCACAAGGACAACGCCGCTTCCGGTCAGACAGTGTCACACTTCTACTACGGGTTCTGGCCGAACAAAACCGGAAAGCCCTTTTGTCCCGCAATTTCAGGTTCAACCTTCCTTACGAACATCCCAGCCAAAGAAAGAGTCGAAATGCAAGTGCTCCACAATCCAGCCAGATCCACCTTCTCCCACCTACGGAAACAAACGGCTGCCACCCTGACTGCGGCCCTGTCCGTCATCAATGTCACAGGACTCGTATGCCTCGAAGGACAGGGAACGCAGCTGGTGGGTCACAGTTCTTGTCGCATCACCAAAACATTGGTCTCAGCTGACCCCCCTTCCTTTGTTGCTTCCCCGAATATGTACTTTGTTTGTGGCACCAAAGCTTACACGTGGCTCCCAAAAGGCTGGAAGGGTACGTGCTACATTGCCTTCATTCTTCCTCCCACGTATGTGGCTCCAGCCAACCACCACCGGCAAAAGCGCGCTGGAGATGTTGAACAAGCCGACTCCACCGGAGCACAGTTCCTGGATGCAGCAAAGGGACTTGTTCCTCTGTGGGGACCAATGGCCAATAGCCGCGCAATCCGACACCTGACTCAGGCATTGGAAACAACCATTAACATCACCGCTGGCGACCTCGCCAACAACACGGCTGAGCTTCAGGCAGTCCGCCTGGTGGCTCTTCAAAACCGTCTTGTTCTAGATGTGGTCCTGGCCGACCGTGGAGGTGCATGCCGTATCATCGGCTCCAGCTGTTGCACCTACGTGCCAGATAACTCACCTTCAGTCTATAAAGCAATCGAACACCTCCACAGACTGTCCTCGGAGGTTCACCAGTAACAGGAAGGATGGTCGCTTGGAGGCTGGTTCTGGGACACTTTAAAGAACTGGGGATGGAGAGTGTTAACGTTTTTATTGATACCAATCATGATACTATGTGGGTGTTGTTTAGGTATTCAATGTTTACCATCTTTATGTGCACTCGTTTCCAACTGTATGTGCCCGAAGACTTTGAACTTTAAACCAGAGCACATGAGTCCCCTATACGAAATAGAAGTGCGTGGTCTCATGGGGATTGATCCGAACTGACAAGCTGGCGAGACATGTTAAAGGGAGGACTGTGGAAATTTAGTTCGTGTACTGAACATTATCTACGCCATCTTGCAGACTCACGTATGAGAATACACGACAGCCATTTTAGGTACCATGGTCTCCCTGTTCATGATCGCCCGTCAGCACATTTCCCTGACCATGCAAGCCTTCCCCGCGCACCCTGGCTGCCCCCGCGCTCACATGCACAAGCCCTGAAACCCCCCCATGACTCTGTCTCAGGGAATCACACCCCGCGCCTGACCAACACCTCCTTCCCGTCCATGAATAACCCTCTGTGGATAAACCCTTCCACCACGCTCGATTGTCCACACCAGTCCTTTCCGTCCATGAATACCCCTCCTTTGATGTCCCCTTCCTCTGAGCCTGAACGTCAGCACTGACTGCTGGTCATCCTTTAGCCCGAAGATACAGTTTATTGCCCATTACCGTACGCCCTCGCCTCTCCTGAAAGAGGCCACTATTGATCATGACATCCCCGCCCCCGGAGATTCGATCAGGCGCACACATTCCAAAGAGATCGGCAGAACACTCAGCTGCGTGATAGCCCCTCCCAATCATATGAGGGGAAAGGGTCTCTACTGTTGTCATGTGTTGGAATGGGCTGGAACTGGGGGGTGTCGGGGATATCGTTCTGACGTCATTCTCATGCTCTACAATGTCCCTGTTGTAATAAAGGACGTTCACATGTCTTAAACCAGTGTATAAAAGACCAGGTCTCAGAGAGGTTGGGAGAGCACCTCGAGACGATACCTTGCTGTCTGATCTGATGTGTTCTGATCCGTCGGAATAAACTTGTTTCCTGTCTTCCTGTCTCCAGCGCCTGCCTCTTTATTGGATAACTTCGTATGGTATTAGAGGCGTTTACGCCGGGCAAATTTTACTAAGGAAACATCTTCTGAAATAGCCTGACCATTTTAAATTGATCTTTATCAATACTTTCCTTTTCTTTTGTTTTTACAAATACAAGATGGTGGATGCTACTTGGATCAGTAAATAAAAAATGAAAGTGCAAAATTAAAATTAAAAAGACCATCGGGTTGAGGGTGCAACGGAGGAGCTATTCAGGGAATGGATGCGAGGAGGAGTGGAAGAGCAGCACATGCAAGAGAGAGCAACAGGGGGGGAGTCAGAGAGAAGTATACAATGGGGAGAACAACATAGAGCATGAGGTGGGGTAGTTAGGCCGGAGAGAAGCACACAAGAGAGAAAACAAGCAGCATACAAGTGAAAGATTAACTTAAAGCAAGGGAAAAGCAGACTAGGGAGAAAACTACATGAATCGCAGAGGACTTTGGAATGGGGTAAAGTCCAGTGGCGGTTGGAGACATTTGAAAGTGGTGCCATGTAAAAGGTCTGGATGAGTGGCCTGTGGCGAGCCCGCATAGCCGGCGAGCCCTACTGTCATTAGGGGGTTCAGTGGGGTACCTCCCCCTTAGAAAAGTTTGTAATAAGAGTGGGCAAATGGTGCATTTTTAAGCAGATTTGAGAAAGCAAGAAGGGAAATAAAGCAATTGTGAAAGTGTAGTTATGACATCAATAAAGAGATTTTATATGATAATGATGTAGGTAGCTGCTTATTCAGTAAAACCACAGAGCTTCTTAACAGACTTTGAGATATCAATGCTGAGTACCACACAGATTTTCTGATTTATTAATACACCTTTACAAATGAAATCTACTGAGGAAATGCAAGTTATTGTGATTTGTTGGACTGGAATGTTACACTAGCAAAAGATAACAAATACATCAACAATATAAAGCACTAGAGTGTATTCATCTCTTGAACAGGTAATAAGCCTATATCAACACCATTTGAAAGGATAAAGGTTTTCCCTGCTTCACTTGGAGTGCGTGCAGGAGGTCTAGAATTTATTTTGAGTTGGTCGCCCCTACTTTCAAGCCATTTTATATCTGTCAAGAAGCCCCATGTCACAAGGGACATTTCAGTCAATCCTGTCTGTTGTGTTTTGCATCTGGGATTTATGGTGTCACTTTCCACACTCATGGTAAGCGTCTGCAAATACTGTATGTCTTCCACGGGGTTGTTCTCGGTCAGTGTGTGGTGTGCTAAATGCAACATAATGAACATTATTTTCCAGAGGGCAGACATAATCCACTTAATACATTTGAAAATGTCTTTACGGTGCAGATATTTTGGCACAAATATGTCTTGGAGACACAGCAACTGAAGAACCACTCAACCCCAGACTTCTTATTTCCTAACCCCCAGTAAAAACTTCCACGTCTGCAATTAAAATTCCCAAATGTGTATAGAATACACAAATAAAAAAGTAAAAGGAGCGAGGGCATGCAATCACAATGCAAAGCCATGCATCCCCCCCAATTTGCCTACTATCTGTAGGGTAGAGGAATGTTGAACCAACCAATCAGCAACTTAAGTTGCACAGCTTATCAATTTATAAATCATAGTCCAACTGGTTACAGTGCATTTAAGAACTATACAGACATTATCTCTGCAGCCACTGACAGCTGCTAAATGAGCCCATATCACGCGTGACACATTCTGCCAGTCCTGGCTTTCTGGCCAAGCACACATTGAATTGTGGGACTTTTAGTTGCACTTTTCAAATTGACAGCATGAACAAAAACTCCCAGCATACAAAACGTTGTTATTCGAAAAACCAGGACTAGCTGAAGGTGTTGCAAATGGCAGTTTGCCACTGCAACAATAACAATATTTAGACCCAGCATCTGTGAACACACAGAAACTCCCAATTTGAGACAAACCACCTTAAAATCAATCAGCTCCTAACATCATCATATCAAACTCTCTTATCACTATAGGCCTGGGCAAAGTTCGTGGAGTGACAAAAAAAAACCTGCGGAGTTCCGCAAGCTGCGGAGTGCGGTGCAAACTACTGTTTGTTCTGATCTTCCGGCCACTCAGGTAGAAATTCACTCGGGCTCACCAACTTACCATTGGCGAGCGCGAGCAGGAAAAAAATCTTCCACAACAATGAGCAAAGTTTTTTGCATACCGCTTGCTCTGTGGAGGGCGGAGTGCAGAAAACTCTGCAAACCGCCCAGGTCTAATCACTAGCACTAAATATTGTAATCCCTGCATTGTATGTATCGGTACACTGCCACTCCCTCCAAATGCTGACTTGGTGATCCGACAATGATACGCACCTGTAGAAACCAGAATCGAAGACAAGAGAAGCGATGCAACACAAAGTCAGTCCATTCAAGGCAGCATTTTACTTTCAAAGATGCCTGCGACTGTGTTCTTGGTTCCATGTGTGACTTCCTAGGTGTGCAAGAGCTGGTAAACACAGGGCTGTGAACAGGCATGGCCCAGTAGTACATACAGCATTCCTCGTGTTTTTCTGCCTTAAAAGGGAACTTTAAATCACACCAGAAAAAAATGCCCAAGCTACAAAGCCTTAGAGAACTGAGTAAAAACCGTACCTTGCTTCTTCCCTCTGGGGTATCAACTGCGAAATACACTGTGGGCCACTCCTCCAGCATGTCCTCTGAAACAAAAGCATACCAGAATATGGGTCGGGGAGGGACTCACATGTTTACTGACACCTAGTGTCAGATTTACTCCACAGGATACAGTTGCTGAATAGTGGTTCCACCTCCAAATGTCACCAACACCCTGATAGTACAAACAAGGTGTTCAAGCCATTAGGTGAGGGAAAATATAAAATAAAAGAAAAGGGAAGGGAAAGGAAGGGGTCAGCAGGGAAGGGAAACCTGAAATGACAAAAGGAAATCTGCATGAACACCTCATATGTAAATAAGGCTACACTCATAAATTCTCGCTAATAGGAGCCAAGCATACCTGCTTAAAGAAAAAGAACCAGACCATTAGATAGTATAACAACCTTCACTCTCCACAACTGTCTCAGTTACTCCTAAGGGAACATAAATGAGAAACATGCAGTCACAGACATTTATGGAGATCAAAGAACACATGAATGAGACTATCTCTGTCTAAGGACCTACCACTGGGCAGCATGGAGAAAAGTGTAATAAAGGATTCAGTAGAAATGAATAAATGAATGAATTCAGAAATAAACAAGCCCGTAGATAGGTTAGCAATATCTGGACACGGTAATGTGTAGGAAGCAAGAACCACAACACTCCGCTCCAATCAGTCCAGAGAGTAAACCACTTGTACAATATAGGCGAATTCAGTATTCATAAACAGTAAGGGACACTACAGCAACGCGCAGTTGCGTCCACTACAGCGATCTGCTCCCTTTTCTCCAAAAACACACTATTCAGTAAAACACGACAGCGCGTAGTTCCAGTCACCACAGCGCTCCGCTTTTACTATTATAAATCCTCCGACGAATGAAATGCCCCAGAAAACTCGGCAGCGCGTGGTTCCTTGCACCACTGCGCTCCGCTAAATGCTCTAACCACGTCCACGACTCCCAAGTCGTTATTCGAGAAAGGAACCAAAGAACAAAAAAGAAAGAAGTTCCTCCGCCTCTTCCCACAGAAGCGGAAGAGGGTTCTCAACAGCACGGACACCCGCTGAAGCTGCGAACAAGTCCGTGTCTGTGCAAAGTCAGTTTCTTACCGGCGGTAATCAGGAACAGCAGCCTGTGAAGGCACCCCCGGCAGATCGTCCAGGAAGGCTACCTCGGATGAGAAGAGCAATTCGGCAACCCCAAACAGATTAGCCAACAGGGATTGACGTGCAGAGCGGACGCTCCCACGTCAGGAAACAGGAACAGGAACCAGAATAACACGCACCAGGATGCGTGTGTCAATTGCTAATGTAACTTCCTGGCAGCACCGCTAAGGGTCATGGGCAATGTAGTCTATTCTGCCTATCTGGCAATGCAGGCGCTTTTGAGGCGAACCTGACACCTAGTGAGCCTTGCCTCCATTGTCTCTGGTGTTTTGTGTACCCCGCCCAAGGTCACAGGCCTTTAATACCCAGAATCAAGCAAATACAATGCCATTAAAAAATGCTGCGCCCACCACCCTGACAACACAACACTGCCTTGTGCCTCCAGGGTGAATAATCTCTCACCCAGCTGCCACATGCGCAGCTGTGCTCACTTATCCAGCTGGGAAAAAAATGAGTTTCAGGTTACTTACTGCCTGAAACAAAGCACTATGAAGCCTTTCAATAGAAACTCAGTGTTTTTTTGTTTATTGTTAGGGGGCAATGCCCACTTCACCCCTAAAACCAGCCTTCCCTGGTAAAGTCCATGAGAGAGAATCAGCTACCCTCCTCTTCTTAGGCCTCCCTGCAGCCTTCAACACCATCTCCCATCACACACTCATCAACCCACTATGCCAGATCAGAATCACAGACGATGCACTCAGATGTATGGCATACTTTCTCACAAGATGCATCCAGAGAGTCCACCTCCCTCCCTTCAGCTCGCAACCCAAGCACACAATTAGTTGTGTACTCCAAAGATCATCCCTCAGTCCAACCTTTTTCAACATCAACATGACTCATCTCACAGCCATCGCCAGTTCACATGACATCAGCATCATTTCTTATGCAGATGACACCCAACTCATCCTTTCACTCTCTTCAGACTCCACCTAGACAAAGATCAACTTCCACCACTGTATGAAGAATGTTACAGCATGGATGACAGACAACTGCCTGATATTTAACATGGACAAAACAGAAGTCGTGATCTTCAGCAGACACACCACCCTCCGGAACGAGTCCTGATGGTCGAAGGAGCGTCGAACAACCCCCTCAGCAAAAGACCATGACCACAACCTGGGCATCAAACTGGACAGCAAACTCTCCATGATACGCCATCTCCTCAGTCTGCTTCTGGTCCATGATCCGCATGCACCGTAAAGCCTTCAGGCGGCTTCCCTTCAACACAAGGAAAACAGTGACACAGGACCTCATCATATGCCGACTTGATTATGCGGTACAAAAGGGGGTGGTGATGGACGGAGCATCTGAACCAATCAAACACTCACACCAAGTCAAGAGATCTGGGTTGAATCCATCACCGTTCTTTAGCCCACTCTGTCACCCCAGTTCAGACATGGCCATATGCAAATCAGTCTGACCCTGTGCCTCATGGGAACAGTCCAGCCCGAACTGCCAAGCCATGCCTTCCCTGGACCGGAAACAAGCTTCCTAGGACCGGTTTCTGTCATTACATCCGTCTTCAGCCAGGCTTGCTTGAATCCAGTGGCAAAGAGGGCAAGGGACTCACGTCTGAGCATACCCTGCCAACTTATGGCGAACAAAGCGGTACAAAAGGTGGTGGTGATGGACGAAGCATCTGAACCAATCAAACACTCACACCCAGTCAAGAGATCTGGGTTGAATCCATCACCGTTCTTTAGCCCACTCAGCCACCCCAGTTCAGACATGGCCACATGACTGTAACAGGTTAGGTTCATTTTTAAGAGAGGTAGGCAGGGAGTTCCAGAGTTTGGCGGTGGTATATGCAAAGCTTTTGCCTCCCCATTTTACTTTACGCATCTTGGGTACAATCAGGTTGCCACTGCCTGAGGATCTCAGTAATCTGGCCTGGATGTAGGTCTTGAAGAGGTGCGATAATTGCCTGGGTTCTTTGCCATGTGTAGCCTTGAACGCAATACATAGAGCTTTGAACTGAATGCGTGTAGTGATAGGTAGCCAATGGAGCTCGGCAAGAGCTTTAGAGGCCGAGTCAAAGTGGGTAAGCCCAAGCAAGACTCCGGCAGCAGCATTCTGCTCGCGCTAGTAAGAAGGTTGCTGCAGTAGTCCAGCCCAGAGCCAACTAAGGCCATGACCACTATTTTCCTTAGTTCAAATGGGATGAACGGGAATACCTTTATTAGGATTTTAAGAATAAAGAAACAAGCAGCTGTATTCTGATTAATTTGGGATTCAAAGGAGAGCTTGGAGTCGAAGAGAACACTGAGGTTCTTTACCTTGCTGGCTGGTACTGGAGGAGAACCCATGTCACTTGGCCACCAGCTGTCTCACCAGATACTTGGTGTGATGCCAAACAGCATGACTTCTGTTTTTTACGTATTTAGTTTTAAGCAGTTATCCCGCATCCAGTTCCCTATATGACCCAGGCAGTCTTGAAACCGGGTAGCCCTATCCGGAGCCAGGCTGCTGATAGACACAATAATCTGTGTGTCCCCAGCGTAAGACACCAGCAAGAAACCGAAGCTTCTTATCAGTTTGGCCAAGGGGGTGACATACAGGTTAAAAAGAGTGGGGCTCAGTGACGTGCCCTGAGGGATTCCACAAGGAAGTGAGAAATCCAGGGAGAGGAATACATCATGAGCCACTGATTGGGTCCTGTAGGACAGGAAAAATCTAGGTAGGAGGACTGTTTTATGTCTGATCCTTAGTGAGGCAAGGTGTTCAACCACCACGTCATGACTGACCGTGTCGAATGCCAACGAGAGATCTAAAACGATAAGGACAGCACTACCTCCACTGTCAAGAGTTTGCCTGAGTTCCTCGGTGGTCGTAATGAGCGCCAATTCGGTACTATTGTGGGCCCGGAAGCCATGCTGCGAGTGGTCCAGAGTGTCTCCTTCATAAGAAAGGAGGACAATTCCTTATTTAAGAATCTTTCGATGACCTTAGCAGGTAATGGTAGCTTAGAGATGGGTCTATAATTGTCAGTGTCCTCTGGATCAAGATTCGATTTCTTCAAGAGAGGCAAGATGGAAGCTTTGTTGGAATCAGAGGGAAAATACCCCGTGGTAATAATATGGTTAAAAATAGGCCAGAGGACGGTGCCAATGGTTTCAGGGACTAGATGCAGGATTTTGGATGGGCAAGGGTCAAGGGGGGGGATCCGGACTTGATTAAAGAGACTAATTTGATGGGATTATTTAATAACATCAGACATGTCACTGGGATATTAAAGAGTCAGGTAAGATAGTAATATGTAAAATACATTTGTGTCTTCTACTAGACTTTGAAAAGAAAGAGCTACCCACTCATGGTAGAGAAATGACTGTCCTTCTCAAGGATATATATATTTTTTTATTTGAGGAATTTTTATAGCGCTTGCCTGACCCAGGGGTATTGGAGCGCTTCACATCAGTTTTTGAGCAAGATTCATACAATAGAGCCGTACTCTACATATAGGTTCGGAAAGTCTGCGTGTGCTGAGCAGCATTGAGGTAGTACGTGAGTCCTGAGATTACCTCATAGGGTGCACGTTGTCGTAGGGTGGATGCCGTAAAGCAGTATTCTACATATAGGTTCGGAAGTCCAAGTGTGCTGAACAGCATTGAGGTAGTCTGTGAGTCCTGGGATAACCTCATAAAGAGTATGTTGTCTTGGGTTTAACGTAAAGAGAGAGAGAGAGTAACCCTTAAACAACCACAAGGGAACAGGGTTAAAAAGCAAATAAAAACGAATTATTCCCTTGGTTGTACTAACTGTCCAATCTTAATATGTTCCTATCTTATAAGGGTGTAGGGACTCTAACTCAATGAGATTACACATATACAGTCATCAATCATACTACTATAAAGATACTCAGCTTGAAGCAGAACCCCCAAAAGGCACTTACAGTCTTAGGAAGTAAAGTACGTAGCCAGAGGAAATACTTTCATAATTTTATTCATGAAAATAGGGTAAAGCGACAAGCTCAAACCATTGCATAAAATACCAATATTAATCAGTTCATACTGTCAAGACACAACTAAGATTAGATCTGGCTTACTTAATTTTTCTATAGCCCATAGATAAGTTCAACAGTCTGTATTGATCAAAATAGAAATAAACACTTAATATTCAACCATATGCAAAAACAATATAATTAAGAAATTTACACAGATAAAATTCATAAAAACAATGTCGACGCGTTTTGGTGGATCCTGCTGTGCGCACCACCTTCCTCAGGACAAAATTAAAAACAATCTGTTGGGAAAAATTACAAAAAATAGACCCAAGTCACTGCTCATTCTTTACAGTATGTATAACAAACAGTAAGCATGCTCATCCCTAACTTATGGTGTTATAAATCCTCTCCTTGGCCTCATAGTACAATACATTTCTAATCATCTATAAATTTATACCCCACTACCTGTGCTCTTAGTTTGTAGGTCCCACTCTTCATGCCAATATCCTCTATTAATCCTCATCTTACATTCCTTATTATTCAGATGCCACTCACATCACATTATCCCTGTAATTTGTGTATAAATGCTGATCTTGGTCATCCCTGACACTATCCCGCTGTTCATGTTCTCAGGCTCCATGTTTATACTAAAACTAGCTCCTTATACCCATTATGGAGTTATATTGGTGTTTTTTTTTATTACACACCTTATTAAAAACCGTGAAATGTTCCACTTATCAATTGTTCTGGTAGCTTCACTCTTGGGTTTAACCACTTAGGTGGGGGGGAGGAGCAGATAGGGGTCAAATAGCAGGGAGGAGGTCAGTCTTAGAGCTACAGTGTCTGGGAGAAACGACCAGCAGGGAATTGTGTTTAGATGGCAGCTATCCACTCTTGAGAGAGCAGGTGAGGAAAAGGACTTTTAGGTGCCTTTTTTTAATTTTGTGAAGGATGAAATAGTCCTGTTACCGACTGGGATAGCGTTCCAGATTTTGGGTGCATTTCCGGCGAAGGACAGTGCAGCAATTTTTTGTTTGCTTGTTTGCGTGTTTTCATAGGGATGAGTAATAGGGTGCTGGACCTCCTGAGGGTCCTTGTCTGACCAGCCCTCTTGAGATTAGCAGCCAAATACTCAGGTTTTCCTGTGTGCAGGGCTTTGTGTGTGAGGCAGGCAGGTCTGAAACTGGCAAGCAATTCGACTGGGAGCCATTTTAGTTCTCTGAGTGCTGGTGAAATATGGTCATATTTCCTGATTCCAGTGACCATTCTAGCTGCTGCGTTGAGAGTAGTTTTGAGGGGAGCTAGATGAGATTTTGTTATACCAGTGAGGGTGGCATTCCCATGGTCGAGTCTGGATAGCACCTGTGATTGGGTGGCTTATTTGAGGTTGTTGGTTGGGATGAATGGTTTTATTTTGTTAAGTAGCTTCAGGTTGATGAAGGCACTCTTTGCGGAGTTCTTGATGTGTTTGACCATGTCGAGTTCTGAGTCCTAATGATTTAACGGAATGGGTCAGAGTGTGATTGCTGTTTAGAGCATCCAGAGCTTTTAGCCATTCTGAAATATGAGCATTCGTTTATTTGTTGGAGATGAGGAGGATTTCGGTATCTTGGTTGAGTTTTAGGTAGTTAAGTGACAGCCAATGTTGGATTTCTTTTAGAGTGATATTTAGTTTGTGAATGTCATCTGTGGACGAGGTTTCTAGATAGATCTGGGTCTCATCTGTATAGAGGTGGAAAGGGATGTTAGCATTTTTGAGTAGGGTGGTGAGGGGTTTCATGTATATGTTGATCAGTTGAGGTGTGAGTACTGAACCTTGGGGGACGCTCCTGTTAATGGGGTGTCGGTCGTAAGTAACGTTTTTTATCCTTTGTGAGCTGTTGTGTAAGAAGGAAAACCAGCGTAGGACCATCTCTTCAGCACATATCCTTTCATGCAAAGCCTTGATGAGAAGTTGTTGATCAACCGTGTCAAAGGCTGCCGATAGGTCTAGGAGAATGAGGAGGCAGCATTGGTTGGAATCAAGGGATTTGTGGATGTCGTTTGTGATGTTAAGGATCACGGTCTCAGTGCTATAGCCTTTACTGAAACCCGATTAGTGGGGGTCAAGAAGGTTGATGCTATCCATGTGCTGCGTCAGTTGTTGGAGAACACATTTTTCAAGAATTTTGTATAGGAGGGGGAGATTGGAGACGGGTCTGAAGTTATTCAGTTCCTTGGAGTCAAGGCCTGTGTTTTTTTAGTAGTGGTGTGAATTGGCCAACTTTGAGGCATTCAGGTATGCTGCCAGTTCTCAGGAAGCTGTTTATGATCTTGCACCAGAACGGTGCTATGGTGAGTTTCAGTTTTTTGGTCAGTTGGGTGGGTATCGGGTCAAGGACATGAGAGGCTGGTTTGGAGGTGAGATCAGTTTGAGGATCTTGATTTCAGGTATGGGGTTGAAGGACTTCCAGGATTTTTTGGGGTGCTTGGGTGTGTTATCTACTGCTGGGGGCAGGCCTTTGCAGACGGGGTTGATGTTGATGTGCAGTGAGAGCTCAATCTTGGCGATTGTTTCTTCGAAGAAGTTGGCAAAGTTTTCACACAAGTCCTTGGAGGCCTGTATGGAGGATTCCTGGGGCTTGGAGGTTTGTTGCTTGAGGATTTCGAACAGTTCGTTGGGTGGAATCGGCCTAGCAAGCATTCAAACTTGATCATCGCAGCAAATTCATATATTATAACCATTCTTCAGACAGTTTTGTGAGGAACTCACATTGCCTCCAAATATCTCAGTTTGGAGTTCTAAAACCTAATTATTTTCTTTAAAATATTTTAGAATAGAATAGGCTAATTAACTATTCTACCCTCAGTCCCCTAATTAGTTAAAAAGGTGTCCCCAGTGCCCTGGGGTACACCCCTGAGGCACACCCCTTATTCATACAGTACCTGTAAGTGAATTTTCAAAGAACAATTTGGTGGGCAGAGTGTGCTGAACCCTGGAGAATGGTGAGAGAGAGGACAGAGCCTACCTTAAAGGTGGCAGAAGAAGAAGGCTTTGGGCCATGCACACCTTCATGTCACACGTTGTTCATTCGTTACTTTGAAGTGGTCTAAATAATTTATGATATCCCTTGACCTTCTAGGTATCTCATGGCTCATTAATTTAACCAGTATTCATTACTGATTTAATTGTGCTTAACCACTTTCTGAACATAACACATGTGGCTGCCCTTTACCCAGCTTTACTGGCTTCCATTAGAAGTATAGGTGGCATATGGCTGACTCTACCCCAGCCCCACTTACCCCCCGTAGAGATTAAACTGCTCACTGGACATGCGACTTGTGTCTGACTTTATCCCAACCCCGCTGGCTTTCGTTGATGACATGATCACGAGGCATGTGGAACACTCTGGCCCAACCCACTGACTTTTTACAGGCATTGGCTTGTTCAGTAATTCCCTGCTCTCGGCATGCGCTAGTTTGACTCAGCATAGAACTATTGAGGACAGATGTGCACCCAGAAGAGCATCACCTAAGACCGTTCCTTACATGGGGGGTGGAGGGGGGCTAATGGAAACAGCTGGCCACTTTTAATATGCTGTGGTGGTAGCCTATTTCTTAAACACCGCTCTCGCCGTCTCACTAATGGCGCTGGAACCTGCTCAAGTCAACGCTTTCCCTGATTCCCTTATTAATGTTTCCCTGGGCAGTCGATTACAGTAACTCACCCCAGTTTGCAGTTCCAGTAACATAACAGCTGAGGTTTTGCTGTTATTTCCAGAACGAAGCCAAGACAAACCACGGCGCATTCAGAGCCTCCCACCCCTCTGCAAGAATGGGGTGTTTCCATCCAGCCTGGTACTGACGCTCGCTTTGCAGCTGACCCTCCATCATCCCCTGACATTCACTTTTTCTGCCTTTAAATCCCAGGACAAATAAGCTGACCTTCTATTAGGGAACATAAAATCGGCCCGATTTGACACATTCACAGAACTGTTTATGGCTTGCCTACCGCTTCTGCAAGGGAATCCTCTGTTCTGTCTCCTGGCCTCGCTCCAGCCCAACGTGTTAAGTCTGCTGTGCTTCCAAGAGATTCTGTAGAAAGGCATCAGGTGAGGCGCTCGTCTGGGTGAGGATTGCGGCCATGTTTTTGGTACCCTCCCACTCCTCTCACCCACAGTCGTATCCTGGCCAAATTAAAACCCACTGTTTTACGAGCTTCTCAGGGAAAGGAAACAGTCGCATGCCTTGTTAGATACTTAGAATACATTTTAGGTGATGGGTTACGTACAGCAGGACGACTGCACACAGTTAAAGAGTATTAGATGCCGCCTCGGAGTGTAAACAGTCTGAAATGTTAACAGCACACCAACTCGCATGGCCCTAGGCTTGCTTGTATGATTGATTGGAACACTTCAAGGTAGCGTTTAGTCTGTTGTCCATGGCATACCAGTGTTCAACATGTTGATACCTGCTTATGTAGTGCCAAGCATACAGCTATATTATTATGCAGGCATGACAAGTAAATCCAATGGAATCAACATCTGTAATCACATATTTAGACTGATGTAGCATTGTGGTGAATATAATACATGCGAGTCCCTAGTCTCCTGTGTTAAGAATGTGTGTTGCTGCTCCACTATAATAACTTATTAAATCTATACTTCAAATACGAAAATGATACTTGGTTTTCCTTTTTATCATATTTTAGATGAACAGTAATAAGCAGAAGGAAGATATTTATGGCAACGTATTTATTTTTTTCCAAGTTTTAGGTAACTATAGCAAATATAGACTTTGCATGTTTCTATGCATTCTGAGAAATTGCATTTATTTAATTGTGACTTTTATTGAAATTATTCTATTATCCTTTTATAACAAACAGTTCATTTCTTAATATCTACTTTGATTTTTTTCATTACATATTCTAATTTTATTGTTCAAGCTTACAACCATCTTTTCTCTTCCATATGAAATGGCACCACCAAAGGATTTAAATGGTTTCTGCAAAGGGTGATTGTGGGTCTATGTATGTTAATAAAAATTAATGTCACTGAGCCATGCCCTTTAGCCTCATTACTCTATGTAGTCTCAGAACTCCTCAGTGACTTTCAAAACACTTACAATGTACTGCCAGGGATAATTTATCCCATATTTTTTCAAGACATATTCGAATTTTATTGTTCAAGCTTACAACCATCTTTTCTCTGCCATATGAAATGGCACCACCCAAGGATTTAAATGGTTTCTGCAAAGGGTGATTGTGGGTCTATGTATGTTAATTAATATTAATGTCACTGAGCCATGTCCTTTAGCTATATAGAGTAATAAGGCTATATAGTCTCAGAACTTCTCAGTGACTTTCAAAGCATTTACAATGTACTGCCAGAGATAATTTATCCTATATTTTCTAACCCACTTATATCTAATCATCAGCATAGATGAACGCATGAATACATACATACACCTGAATCTTACATAAGTGATGAAAGATTAAATGTATGCACATGTATGTCTCTTTAAATACATATCCACATGTGGAAAGGTTAGGTGATAGCTGAATTCTTTGAACATAATTTTTGCTTCTAAAACCTATTGCATATATTTATAGAATGCTACATGTGTATACAGACTCCTATCATGTCTGTATAGTTGCACTAACACAAATTAAGCTGTTTCAACATACTAATGGTTTGAAACTTAATTTCTCCTCACTACAACGATGTGTTCTTTTTATCAGATAAAACTCTGTGCTGCCAGAATAGATGGAAGTGGACAAATAGCCACCTCTCTGAGTTAGGGGTAACCTGGTTTTCATTGATACATATGTTTGTTGTGTTTGTAAACATGAATCTAGTAGAATGTCAGTGGAATACCATCTGACTCAACCATTTACTAGAGTAAGCCATGATCTAATAATCTCCTATATATAGAACTATATGCACTGTCTAATAGTATATATTTTCTTTCACACGTATGTTTAAGATCCTCCAACCTAGGAATCACCTGAATATTAATATTTAGCAAATTGTTCTTGTCCAAACTAATTTCAGGCCACCGGGCAAGAAGGAATAGCTGGCCCACAACCGTGGTGGTTGAGGCCTTTTACTCCTGATGGCCGGGGTCCTGGCCTATTATGGGATCTGAGCAACTGGGTCAAGTAAATCCTCAGCACTTGACTCTCAGTGGTAGCACAGGTCAACCCGCTCAAGGCTTATCAGAGAGGAGGTAAGTGAAAGGCGAGCACAGACTCACAACTCAAAACACATCCAGAAACCCCAATAAATGACTGCCCATACAAATCCTTGCTAGGGGTGAGGTACTTCCATCCAGACAATCCAAATCGGCAATTGGGTAGTTCAGAAGAGTTTCAAGAGGGCTTTAACTATTAGCTCTACATAGGAATAAATGGGCAGCCAACAGTGCCACACTCTGAAAATACCAGTAGTTCAGGATTCAATCAGATCAAAGCATAAAGGATGTTCAGTGAACTGCAGAACAATTGTTCCAAGTTATATTCTTACATCTCTGCAGGTGGGCAGATGCACGTTATCGTTCAGTGTGGGGCACATCATAAGGTTGCAGAATATGGATTGGTCTTGAGTCTAAAAGGTTCAAAAGAAGGTACATCATGTGCCCAGAATCACAGTATGTTTTTTAGCGTCATTACCAAGACTCGAACCCAATTACCCAGGTCCGAGGTCGAGCACCCTAGCCGTTAGGCCAACTCCTCCATAAAGTGGGATATGTGTTTTTATTTCACCTTTTACTTCAAACATTCATTTGTATAGTGTACATAAAAGACATTAAATTCATGTCATAAAAGAGGGACAGTTTGTGAGTGAGATGCACACCCGTGTAATCAGGGACATACATATAATCATTCAACATTTCTTGTCTAACTCAAGGACTGGTCATTTATGTTGTTAATGACTATTTTGTCATGTATTCGTTAAATGTCAATTATATTGTATTCATTATTTGATGTAATGTTAAATGATTATATGTATGTCTCTCTTTTATGACATGAATTTAATGTATTTTATGTACACTATACAAATGAATGTTTGAAGTAAAAGGTGAAATAAAAACACCTAACCCACTTTATGTACCAAAAGGGTTTTTTCCTAAGAAACTTAACCAAACAAAACATCCAAACAATCTCTTGTTACTAGCTGTGCCACAGTGGCACCACAGAGCATATTTTGTGTTGCCTCACTGCCACCATTTTCATGGCAGGTGGCAATGAGACAACAAAGGAGGCCCTGCAGGGTCCCCATGCTTCTGTGCTTGGGGGTGCATGTGGGCCACATGTTGAGCCCCCCTGTGGTTTGACAACCCCAGTTTCTGCATGGGAAAGAATGCATGACATGGTGCATTTTTCCCAATGCAGGAACGTGCACTGGTGGTCCAGCGGCTGTGCTATTTAAGGCATACAATGAGCCTTTAAACAACACCATCACGGCACTGCCATGCTCCCAGCCTGGCAGACCACAAAATTACTTGTAATCTGGCGGGCGGGCGGTGGTGAGTTTCTGTGGGTCTGAAATGAAACAGTGGCATGCCGCCTACTCCAGGACTGCCGAAACTCATAAAAAGGGCCATAGAAAGAGCAGAAAACAAGGAGAAATTGTAATTTCTTCTTGTATCCCCATCCTAAGACCAGGTTACCTGGTCTTCGTTTTTGGCGCTGCCCCAGCCTTGTAGATCTGGGACAGCACCAAAAAGCAATGGGTGTTGCAGTGAAACGCCCACTGCAACACCAATTGCCTGCCCCTTTGCCGCAGCGGACAGCTGTGGAAAGCGGTAACGTTAAGTGGCTTAGCACCACCTTGTAAATATAGAAAATAGTCCACCGGATTATAAGAAAAAGTGGCTCTCTGGTACCGTTAGGGGCTGGTAAATATTCCCTCTCATCTAAGAAATGCATCTCAATATTGATCCACCAGTTTATTTTATTTTCTCCATCCCCTATTTAACCTGGAAACCACTGGGAGCATTTCAACCACTTTAATTTTTTACACTTACTGAAGAATTGCTTTGTGTTTTCATCAGCATTGCTCGGTACTTGCAGAAATAGATTTCAGATTCTTCCTTCAAATCAGGCAACATCATTTGCTTTCTTCTGTAGTGCTTATAGTTTAGTGCCATAAGCCACCATGCCTGCAAATGTTGACTCCACAGCTTTTTTCAGGATGGACAGTGTATACTAACCCATGCTATAGACAAACATCTAAATTCCTCTAGCTGCATGTTCATTCTCAATGGTGCATGAGGTATATTGTCATCAAATTCTACATTACCAGTCGTAGGTCCCCACGAAGGTAAATTGTCTACAATTTCCAAACATCCTTTGTAAACCTTGAATTTCAACTTATTTTACTGTCTGCTTAATCTCAACATCAAATATGTCCTGATTGATCTTTAATTACTCATTTATGCAAATTATCTCTGTTTCTTCTGACAAAGCTCATAATAGATTTTACATTTAAACAACCTAAATTCAGTTGTGTGTTCATTTTTTGGGTATTGTAACAAATGTGTCTTTCCTGCATGGTCGAGTCAAATTTTCAGTTTTTTTCAATACATAGTTTTACTGGTGGTAGGACTCTGTCTATTTCTATACAGTAGTAAAGAGCCAGTGCTTCCCCTCAAGATCATGTGCTGTACTTTGGAACTCCTTATTTTACCTTTTTAACTTCCCATAAGTCCATTGTAAATGGTGCCTTAAGTGGACCTATTTATTGCATGGAAAATTAAATTTCATATGTGGACTGTAATAACACCATTCATATATATATATATATATATATATATATATATATATATATATATATATATATATATATATATATATGACAAAAATATTCTGCCAGGAGCAACACTATGGTATGGCAAGGCTGCAGTTCAAATGCACTACAGCAGGCTTCCACAATGAGTAGTTTGTGAGCTTCTGGTGGCTCTCCAGCTACCTCTAAGTAGCTCTCCTGTGTGCAGCTCACCTTACTAAATTAGAAGCTTTTGCTTGGCTGAATCAATACATGCATAACAAAATTGAGTATGGATATTCAAGACTGAATTGTGGGTATTTTCAGAACTCATTAGCTGACAATTCGAGCAGAATGGATCAATTTCCAAGTATATTTGAAGCTGATATTTGAGTGCTAAATCATGTGCATTGAACATACTTACTATTAAAACCATAACATTGCTGTCAGCCACATCTGTTACCCACGAAGAGGCATTTGAAATTGACAAAGCATTTTTTACATTATTGATGGAAGTCCTGTCTAATGATCTCAATTGATCACTGCTGGTAATCTTGCATATGGTGGCCCCTAACTTGTCTAGTGTGGTCACTATTACAGCACTTATACTATTTGTAGCTTGGCATGACCTTCATTGAATAAAGGCAGCTCTTGTTAGAGAATAGATTGAAGACCACTGCACTACAGTGACATGTGACAGGGAAAATGTCTTTGCTATGTAGGACATTACCATTTTTGTATGTTCGTAAGTCACCCCTAAAAGGGACTTACATATAAAAACATAGCACACTACATATTTGGAATAGTGTGTCCTCACAGTGAAAAAAAAAAACGATTTCACTTTGAAGGCCTGACCTGACCTTATCCAAGTTGGCATAGATAGGATTAAAACCTTTCTTTTCCACCTTCACTTAGGAAAGGGATAAAACAATTCTTCAAAGTTAAAATCTGGCATAATGGTGAAATCAGATTTTTGATAATATAAGCAGAAAAGTAACTTTGTAAGAATGCAATTTGGGCTGCCTGAGCCAGAATCTCTAAAGCTAGAATAAACATCCTTGGCTGAAAGAGTCGGACAACTAACTCAGAGGTCATTGGCTTGCCTCTGGGCCCAGGAAAGGCCAATTGGTGTTAACTGTTAAACTCTTAGCAGGGTTTTGCTGAGTAGGAATAGACGGGAACAGCTGGCAGAACAAAGAGCACCTTTTGCACTTCCTCTTTTGACGTGGAGATGTTAGGGAAGGTTTCTACTATTCAATCCCAGGAACCACCTAGAAATCAGACTCCATCACAGTAGGAGAGAAAAACAGTTATGCCACTTATCACACTTTCAGAGCTGGAAAATACGTCTTTGGCTGGAAGAGGAAATAACTCTGGCTCAGAGGACATTGGCATGCTTCTGGGCCAAAGAAAGCCCGATGAGTGTTCACTGCTGACCACTTAACAAGGATTCACTATCTGGGTGTGGACAGGAACAGCTGGCAGAACAAAGAGCACCTTTCGCACTACCTCTTTTGGCTTGGAGATGTTAGGGAAGGTTTCTACTATTCAATCCCAGGAACCACCTAGAAAGCAGACTCCATCACAGTAGGAGAGAAAAACAGTTATGCCACTTATCACACTGTCAGAGCTGGAAAATACATCTTTGGCCGGAAGAGGAAATAACTCTGGCTCAGAGGACATTGGCATGCTTCTGGGCCAAGGAAAGCCTGATGAGTGTTCACTGCTGACCACTTAACAAGGATTCACTATCTGGGTGTAGACAGAAACAGTTGGCAGAACAAAAGGTAGTTTCATCACTACCTTTTGTGATTTGGAGATGCCATGGAGGGGGAAATGGTCAGAACTAAGTGGACAGAGCAACGCGTGTCCCAGCAATGCAAGCCTCTGGCCTTAACCATGCATATGCACTAACCACACATATGCATGGTTAAGGCAGTGTGCGGTCTTGCTGCTAGAAAGGGCAGAAGCAGGAGGAATCAGGGAAGGACGCGGTGAGGTAAGTGTGGCTGTGGCCTGGGCTTTGAAGGAGGTGGGGTCTTTTTAAGGGTTGTGGGTTACTTTTAAGGACTGGAGGGTCGGGGTTGTTTTCAGGGCTGGAGGGGTTGGGACATTTTTAGGGCTCGGGGGCCATGGTAGTGTTTAGTGTGTAAGGGAGGGTGGGGTAGTGTTCAGGGCTTAGGGGGCAGGGAAGTGTTTTGGGCTCGGGTTGGAGGGGTTGGTTTTCAGGAGGGAGTGGGTCTTTTTAGGTCTCAGGACGGTGGCTTGGGGCTGTTTTAGGGTTCAGGGTGGGGGCAGGGTTCTGGATACTTTTCAGTGTTTGGGCGCAAGGTAGTGTTTAGGGCTCTGGGGGGTGGGGTACACTTTAGGATTTAGGTGAGGGCGAGATAGTTTTTAGGGCTCAGGGGCAGCAAGGGTAGGGGGTAATGCTTACCTGATAATATTTAACCACGCATATGTCTTTGCCATACATGCCTTAACCATACATATTTTGTTGTGGAGCAATTTCACAGTAAAGGCATACATGTGGTTAAGACTGTGCATGGGTAAGACTGCGTGGTACAGGCATGTGTGGTAAATGTGTGGGTATGAGACTGAGAAGACACCAATGACTGAAACATAAATGTGTGTACATTTTCTACCATGCAAATTTTGCGTGCAAAGAGAGGACAAATATGTGTCATGGAGAGTGAATCACATGATGGCCAACATCCTCATGCTATGTTTAGATTTATTTGCAGGAATATCACAGAGTGGCAAGCAATACACGTTATGTGCATGCGTTAGGTATTTTCTATGCCATACACAAAAAAGACACATCAGACACGTCATTGGGGGAGTGACATATTTACAAACCCACCTTGACAAAAGCTCTGGACCTTAATGGCCGTGAGTATAGGGCTGAAACATTTTGGTGATTTAGGGTCATAGGACCATAGCATCCTAGTGTTTACTTTTATCCTTCCCACCAACCCCAGTAAAAAAGGGAAACTTTGAGAGTTGGTGAGGACTTTATCTTTAAAGTTACGCCTCCTGTCCAACTATCTTCATAAGTGCTCCCTGAAATATGGTTGAGTGCACTCTGACCTTTAGGATTAAGCGTGAACCCGATGGTGAAGCATGACACTATTATAGTGGGTGAGGGTGGGTTAAAAAAAAGTGTTCTTTCCCTTCCTCACGCCAGTAGGAGTGGTGCTATGTGTAACACATAACAGATTCTTCTTCTTTGTGGAGGTGCTTGAACTCCATAAGGGATACTGCTTGGGTTCTGCCAGAAGCAGTTGCTGTAGAAGCCCATAACTGGTGCACTACAGAGAAGGGAGGCCACTCAAAATCATTGGGGCCCGGGCCGGGCGGCCCGGGTGTAGAGTGGTTAGGTCTGCTGGGATGGGTGACGAAAGATGCTCCTCACGGTCAGGGACAAACAGCTGTCAGTTAAAATCAAGGCAGCTTGGCCACTCACAAAGTGGGCCTCAGTGATGCTGGCATCCCTCAATGGCCACTTGGTCTTGTTGCAGTGGGAATCTGGACTGGACTCTCACTGTTAGTGTTTGGTGCAGGGCGTCTGGTACCTCAGGGGTTGGTGATGCACAGCTCTAGGTGGTCCAGGTGTCTCCACACTCGGTCGTGAGTCAGAGATCACCTTCGAGAGCATGAGAACCTTCTCCTGGTCATCTGCGGCATAGGTTGGGCAGGGAATCTGCAAGGTGTGGGGCTGGATTCTGCTTGTCAGTCCCTGCAAACTGCAAGGGAGTAGCTCCTCTACTCCAAGGGAGACTGTAGGTGATGTTTGAAGTGCTGGCAGGTTACCTAACACTTTGGTAGTTCTCCACATTGCAGGACAAGTCATGTTGTTGCAATTGTTGAGTGAAGGCTAAGGACAGGCAGGGTTTTGCGCCAAAAGTCCACATTCTGCTGCAGTTCTTGCCAGGCAGTGACTCTTTTTCATCCTTCTTTTCTTGATCCATCAAATCTGAGTTCTTGGGTTCAAGGGTGCCACCTAAATACTCAATTTAGGAGTGTTTAAGGGGAGTGACAGGCCAATGGCCTACATACCTTTAGGGTGTTGACACCCTCTATATGACCAGCCCTGACCCTAGAATTCTAATTCCATCTAAGACAAGAAGGAAAATCTGAAAGTGGGTCCACATCTGCTGGCCCGCTCTAGGGATAGCTGTGGCTGAATTTATGCACACCTCTCAATTTTGTGGTGGGCTGTAAAGTCCATGCTGCCTGTGAAGTACACATAGTTTTGAGACTCTGCACTCCGTTTGGAGCACAGAGTTTAAGGCAAAAACTCTGCCAGCCATTGACGGAACACAGTTTACCAGTACTAGAGGTTGCATCAAAGATAATAACTTTCATTTAATTTCTCAGATGTTTGCCAGCGATATTTACACATATTGATCTTAAATCCATGCCTCAATACTTGGTTTTGCTTGTGAGACAAGTCATCTGGCCACCATAATAGATCACCATCAGAACTGCTTTTGTTGTTCATTTACAGCTAGCTTTCAGCTGTTTGTTATAACGTACAATTATTAAGAGGGTGTGTGGTGGCTCTGACATTTACTGCTCTTCCCTGAGCTCCCTGGGTATAGGAGGTGCTCTGTGCCTGGGAGGTGGCTATGCCATTTTCTGCTCATCCCTGACATAGAGCATGAAGAGCTGATGCACAGGGACAGCGAGACACAACTGGGCATGGTGAGGACTGAGGAGCTCGAGGCACACTTGATAAACAGGCTGCCGGGGTCCAGGAACGTCAGAGACGCGGATGAGATGGCCTTGGGTAGAGAGTGTTACAGCAGCTGGCCCGGCTCTCAGCAGAGTGGGAGCACTTCAAGTCAAATTGTGAGTGGCAACTGCTGCCACTGGGCACGATAGGTGTGGTGATGTTGTGAGATGCTAAACAGAGCAATTGTGCAATTTTCACAGAAAAAGAGGGTAGGTCACTCAATGATTTGGTGAAAGGTCGACACAATGAATGAGTCTACAAGGAGATTGGCAAGTCTGGCTCGTTTGCCCACTTTCCTGGCTATCCAGCTCTGTTCCCCCCGCTCTAGCACTGGTAACTCAGCGCTATCCAGCTAGAGTTTGTTCTCCCCAGCTATGCATTAATTGATATAGACCAATTTGGTGCACCTGGGTGCGGCGGTAGGGGTGGGCATTGTGGGGGTGCACTCGGTGCTGCTGCGATGTGCTCAGTGCTGCCGAATACGCCTGCCCGGGCTTCCCCACCTCCTCCTCTTGCTCCTGTCTATGCTGGGTGAAAAATATATCTGACAGATATTTGATGGCCAGGGCCTGCGCCTGGGCACCAGTCACATGAGTCTGGCACCCTCCTCCACCCCAGAGCCCCCTAGGATGTAGGGCCAGGTGGATGTCTGGCTCTTTCTTCACACCTAGTCCAATCCGTGCTCCATAGATTTTTTAGAGGGGCCCAGGCACACTATGCCAGCATGGAGCTGGTCACAATGTTGGCATCTCTTCTCTTAGCTGTTTGCACCAACGAATAAGGCTGCCAGGATCCTGAATGGTGAGTTTTGAATTTTTATTAATTAATTGGTACTATTTTATTAGCATTATTATTTATGAACTCTGAGCAACCAGTGACCAATGCATGGACCTTACCTCTTTGCACCACTCTAAAGCTTGAATTCAAAATAAGGAGTCCCACACTGGGAGCGCAATGCTTAGAAGCTCAGATGGATGATGGTGCATGTTAACGAGGACAGTCACTGACTATGGTACAGATTTTAAAGCCGGACAAATTAGGAGAACACAGTATCTCCCCTCAGTGCCCCTGAATATGACATTCTCAGCAAGCCTTTGCTGGGCCCTATTTGTTACAAATGACTTGCTCTAATTCGACTTCATTTACTGAGAGCCTTGAAATAAAACGGGTAAAAACAGCCTCAATTTCATTATTAACTTAAAGACCCAGCACCACCTCATTCTTCTTCTCGAGCATGGAAGTGTCGAGGGATGAACTGATGTGCAAATGTACAGATTTAGATAAAGAGAAGCGATTAAGGTAATATGAATCCACCTAGTTGGCACTGATTTTTCCAGTTTACTTCAGATGTGGAATATGCTGAAATATGACCGTTTCATATGCTTCTGAATGTGTCTGTGTGTTTGCAAATGGTGCTCTCCTGCTTGTCTGTATATATCTTGTAATGCTGATGAGTGTGACTGCCTGTCTTTAGAACACCTTGTGTTTTGGTGTGTTCGATTTCAGTAATGTGACAAAGATTGAGCCCTTGCGACCTGCAGTTTGTTATGACCTGTTCGGTTTCGGAGATAGACCCCACATTGGCTCTGCGTATCTCGTGGCTCTGACGCTCTGTTTTTAGGTCTCGCCTGGCGACGCAGCGCGAAGCGCTGTCGCCAGCTAGAACTAATTTTTACGGAGTTGTCTCTCATGCGATACAAGAGATGGGCACGTGCAAGAGACGTACTGGAAATGTGGACGCGCGCGTGAACAGGAGATGTTCACGTGCATAGGGCTCATTTCCAGTCTGTCTCTTGCGCGTGCCCATCTCCTGTCTCGCGTGAGAGGCAACTCCCTGTGTAGCGCAGGCAGGACAGGAGATATGCAAGCGCGCTGGCACAACACCAACAGCATTTTAAAATGCGCCTCGGCGTGCTCCTGTTGCCACCTCCCTCGGGCCAAGCCTCGTTGCTGCTTTCCATGACTGCACCTCCCCATTCTTCTGTGCGCTGCAATTAGTCATCACTCTCCCGATCACTACTACGACAGGAGATGTGCACACGCGTGGCCGCCGGCGTCTCGCGTCTCTTCCGCCTTGTTACAGTGCACGCATGACGTGCTTTCATTTTCCCTCCCTCCCTCCCCCCGTCGGCTCCAGATCATCTCGCTCGGAGAAGCAAAGGCTGAGAGCTGACAGGCAGCGTCTGGTGCGGAGGTAGGCTGGTTATTAAGAGTAATCTGTAAAAATTAACCCGGGTCCCCATGTGCAAGTTAGTCAAACGTAGTGTGCAAAGTATATGTTTATCAGGGAAATCTAGAGTACGTACCTTTTAAATGCATTGAAGTCTGGTCTGCTCAGCTGAACATGACGTTCAGTTCATGATCCTTAGTTACTGCACATTCTACATATGCCATTTTTGCCCCCCTCCTATATTTGCAAACGAAGTGTCAGGGGGTCTAGAACGTAAGCAAACGTTTCTCTGCTAGACCAGCGTAGTACACTAGCAGACGCTGTTATTGCTAGGAGGTTAATTTTAATTTGATCTAATGGTTGAGGCCCAAGTGAAATATAGATCTGTGAACCCCCGCCTTCTTAAACAAGTGCTAACATGATCCCCCGTCCCCCTTGACTAAAGCTTAACAAAACCGGCTACTTGTTGCTTATTTTTTCGGTATGCGGTGTTAAAGGGCAATAAAATTTTAGAACTTTTTGAATGCTAATTGTGCAGGTGAATCTTCCCTGAATGGGATAGACCCCATAGTGCAGTAATTTAATTGAAGCTAGTGCTTTATAACTTTCAAGCAAATATGTGCCTGCACACTTTTTAAATGCAGAAGCGATAGCCGTTAGCGCTGGATCGCTTACGGGTAGCCATGCGCTCTAGAAATCCTTAAACATAAACATAAACATAGCTACATTCTGTTTAGAAAAGTGGCAGTGCCTGTACAGATACCATATTTGATGACGTGTTTTGGTTGGTTACTTTGCATCTTAGGGAATCGTGTTTGATCTTGGATTTGGCACTTTGAACAAACATCGTGTTCTGGACAAATCGCCTTATATCATTGTGTCTTAATTTGTAAATGTATGTAATTATGGCTTATTAAGTGTTTTGTGCCTGGTACTGTTCGAACTCTATGTGCATTATACCACTACCTACGTCTATTTATGTAATTTTGTTTCAGTAGGACCCTCCGCTCCTCCCCCACACACTTTTTTCTGTGTACAACACCTCTTGTTTGAGATGTCCTCTTGCAATAACATTTATTCTGTAATGTGCTCTGCTGCTGTTTGGTCTATGTGAATCATATCAAATAAGTCCCTGGTTAAGGTTATCACGCACCAAGCTCTGCACACGGGGGTGAGGGCCTCAATATCTTATTAAGCGCTTTGCTTTCTACACGCAGACCAGACATCTGAGGTCGGCATCTCAGCTTCTTGCACAGATTTCCCGTGGGCGCCTTCAAAGAATGGGGGGCAAAGGGGCAGGTCCTTAGCTGTTAGGGCAGCCACGATTTGCTTCCTTTTCCGCACCTCATAGGTTCGCGCCGGTACACTCCTAGGAATATCTGTGCACGGTACAAACTTCAATAACATAACAAGTTCAAATAAAATGAGTGTCTTCTTAGAAGGCAATCTAGCACCAAATGCTGGTCTTTAATTCTGTGAATAGTGCTTTGATGATTGTGCTTTTATCTACCCACTTGATGGATTTACAGGAGTGGCGCAACTTAATGGTGCCACGATAACATTAAGAAATCTGAAGGGTCACCTTCAACCCTACACACTTATTCACTGGACGTGGGTAAGACGAGAAAAATAGTGTACACCTTTTAACCACATTAGAAAACTCACATTAATGCGCAACTTAGGCCACAAAGTTGACCCTGTCTGGGACTTGTTTCTGTGCAACTGCAGTAGTGCACTGCATACTGATCCACTTCCTGAAGAACACTTAACATCACTTCAGCTGGTTCAAAAGTGAGAAGCAATATTAGAGCTGAGCTGGAGGAGCCAAGAGGACACCACCTACGCTGGGGGTAAAACATTCAGTTTGCTGTCCATAGTGTGCTCAGGTGCTGGGGTCCCCAAACCATTTTTAAAGTAGTCTGCCACTACAGACTGACTCTTGCCCAGATGGCTGTGAAAAACTTGTTTACACTTGCACTGTACAAGAAAAAATAGTATATGGAGGCAAGACTTGGGACACAATGACCAGATGCATGGCGATGGTTGATCAGGCACTAATGGAACACAAATGGTTCATGCTTGGAAACTCTTCAGAAGCTACTATAGGAGCAACTTTTTTACTAGCTTTTTGTGCTGGTTAACTAGAATGAGATTGTTAGCAATGGATCCTTGAAACGTTTAAACCCTAACACCTTCAGCAGCCAGTAGCGTTACTACTATCCAAAAAGGCACTCCCCTACTTCGACCTCCTAGCCTAATTACCTGATCTGTCGTGATTTTCACTATTGTCTCCCTCTTGACCATTTGTTTTATATCTGAAGAAGCCTATGGATAGCACAGTGCATATCTGAATAAGCTAGTAAAGTGTGGTATTAGTGTGTTGTAATTGGTTATTTTCTTTGACCATCTCGCTTAATAAAGCTGATGGGATACCCCTCTTTGATCCTCATTGTGAATTGCAGCAGGGCAGGTTGTACAGGTCGCAGAAAAGTACCTGACGCATTTCTCCATACTGGGGCCTGAGAACTCGTCTCCCCTGCCACAAACAACAAGGACTTACAATGCAATAGGGCTTGCATTATTAAAGTTTGAGCTTTTGGCATTGCTAAAGAATGCAACACCAATAGCTCAAACTTTAATAATGCGAGACCTATTGCATTGCAAATGCTTGTTAGCATTAGGAATAGCCTCATATTGCCTATGCGGCCATCAGGTTCCTGGCGCACTCTCCTGGATCAGTAATTACCATTGGCATATTTTGTTAGAAAGTTACCATTGATTGGATGATGCAGCCTTGCCTCCAAGTTTCCGGTCCAGGGAAGACATGGCTTGGCAGATCGGGCTGGACTGTTCCCATGAGGCACAGGGTCAGACTGATTTGCATATGGCCATTTCTGAACTGGGGTGGTGGAGTGAGCTAAAGAATGATGATGGATTAAACTCAGATCAGTTGACTGGGGGTGAGGGTTTGATTTGCTCAAAAGCTCCGTCCATCATCCCCTTCGGTATCGCTTTGTTCGCCCTAAGTTGGCAGGATATGCCCAGAAATGGGTCCCTTGCTCACTTTGCCACTGGATTCAAGATAGCCTGGCTGATGATGGTTATGAACCCGAAACTGGTCCCAGGATGCTTGTTTCCGGTCCAGGGAAGACATGGCTTGGCAGTTTGGGCTGGACTGTTCCCATGAGGCACAGGGTCAGACTGATTAGCATATGGCCATGTCTGAACTGGGGTGATGGAGTGAGCTAAAGAATGATGATGGATTAAACTCAGATCAGTTGACTGGGGTAAGGGTTTGATTTGCTCAAACGCTCCGTCCATCATCCCCTTCGGTATTGCAGAGTTCAGTAGTTAGCACTAAAACACGCCAGGAGCGCTATCTGATTACCGGCTGATCGATGTGACCCCCATTAGTACCTGATAATACTAACCAATCAGCTCGTCTGCCTTCCTCAATTTCCTTAAAGAAACATCCTTCTCATCTGCTGCGCCGGGGCTCCAACAGGATAATGAATCAAATAACAGATACAAATTGCTCTACAGTGGGACCCTGTAAGCAAGTGAAATAAAGAGTGCAAAGAAGTGCGAAGTGCACAAACCATATTCATAAAGGCAACTTGAGTGTACGCAGACTCAGTAGCCTGAACGGACATGCCCAGGCTCACTCAGGGCTTGCACTTTAGAGGGTTGGCCAGAACATCGACATGCACGCGCCTCTTTCATGACCAGATGCATCTGTATACAAGTCAAGTGCCCTAAACATTTTTTGTCGTCAGCAAGCCGCTCCCTTGCGAGAAAAAACACACATGCTGAAAATTAAACCATTTTAAGGTACTGTCTTCAAAATAACTTTTAATCTTTAGACTTCACAAACACGCATGAAAAGCGTTTCCATGACCATAGAAATACCATCATCATCGAAGAAAATGTAAATTATCCAACAGTGCATGAGATCCAATTTGCTTAACACTTGTCACTTGTCCACATTTATGCTTCATTAGATGTCCACAAAACATGTTCATCCTTAATTAGTGTATGTATGTTCTCAAACTGTGTAACGAATCATACCTAATTATTGAATGTGGAGATAAGCTTTTGCTCGCTATAATATTTTGCGGAAATACCACTGCTGCAATTACTTTATGGGTTTCAGTTACAGTTAGTTTACAAGTTGAAAGACACTTAGAACCCCAAAACGTGGTATTTTTCAACTGTTTTTGTTGAGCCAAAGTTGTTTTTCGCCTTGAAACCATGGCTGTTTCTTTTACCAGAAGCCGTTGCCCTTATCGACACTCACGTGAGACAATATGCGTGTCGAACAATTGTTGGTCGAGTCAATTTCCCCCCAGACTGTAAATGGCCTTTAAGCAACAACAGGGGGTCCCCTGCCACTTTCTTCACACGTCAGCCAAGGTGGAGTTAGCCTCTGAATGTCTTCAAGTCGAAATGTAATGTTGTATATTAAATGCATGTCAGATACTACAGTGAATAGGTGCCGTGCCAACAGTAGCAATTGGCGTACTTTGTGGAGGTTTTGTTATTATCCCCGAAACAATGCAAAAAGTGGGGGTTCAGTTGTGGTCGGCATTATGGGCAGGTGGGGGTAGGGGGGTAGAAATGGGGTCGTCTTGGGGGAGATGGGAGGAGACGGGAGGGGTTTAATTAAATAAAAATATAAAATTAAACTTACTCAGCTTCTGGATAGGGATGGGTCCAGGTCTGAATCCGACTCCCTCCATCCTGCACCAATTCCGCCAGCTCTTCTCGCCACCTGGAAAGGCAGCCTCCCTCCCTTGATTCCGCCAATCACAAGGCTACAATGGCAGCATTGTGATTGGTGAGGCGCATCGGAGCGCGCCCCAACCGGGCCATTTTCTCCTGCATAGAGAAACAGGGAGCATGGGCGGTCGTGCTTGAGGGCAGTGGGTGGAGTGGCTTACCCACTCTTGTGGGTACTAACTATTTGGTCAACTCCAGGGGCCGACCAAACAGTCAGTACCAACAACAGTGGGTAAGCCACTCCCTCCCTGCACTCAAGCACGACTGCCCATGCTCCCGCCCACGCTCCCGCCCCAACCAGGCACTTCTGCTTTCTCGCAGTGCGAGAAGCAGAAACATAAAATTTTAGTTTTTTACCATTTTATGTTTCTGTTTCTCGCACTGCGAGAAAGCAGTGGGGCGACGCCCAAATGCCCCTATGGAAGAGCCGCTGCTGCCTGGGACTGCACACGCAGCAACCGCGACCTGGAAGGCAGAGTAGAAACAGAGTCGTCTTCCACAGTGCACTGGGCTGTTGTTTATCAACACAAGTGACTCTCCGAGGGCAGCTCCGGCGTGGGACTTTACCACATGGCAATATTCTCTTCAACTCCTGCCGGCTGTTCAAGGTGGAGTTCTTGCCACCTGTTTCTAAGGCTTCCTGCCCTCAGCCAGGGGAAATGTATAATCATTTAAGTGTGCTCCTCAGAAACAAATTAATTTGGGATTTAAAAAGTGCTCTCTTGACACCAGAATTGTTCACGTTTTAAAGCAGAGCAACTTCAGTTAGTCCTATCTGCAGGTCTCTTTTGACCCAGTCACAACTTCAGCAGCAGCTGAGCAGAGTGCACTCTATTACTCCTGCTCGCAGAACACTGCGGAATCTCGCGGAGTGTTACAGTAACTAAGAGGAAACCTCCACACAGGACTACACCTAATCTTACAAATTTTTCAGCCTGTCTTGCTGCCAAAAGTGGGTGCAGGACAGGGGTGAGGGCACCTCCACTATCTGAAGATGCCTGGGCCACATAATATAGACAACAGGGAATTTGAAGCTTCCCGCCCTAAAATACACATCCTACGTGGAGGAGGTGTGAGCACCTGCGCACTGAACAAGCTTTGTTCCTGGCCTCTGAGAACAAAGGCTCTCGCCTCAGGAGGTCAGAAACTTTTCTATGATGGTTGGCTGGTCAAGACCTTTCAGTCAATACACTAGTAGTCAGTAGGTTTTCAGGGGGTGCTTCTAAGGTGCTCTCGGGGTGCATTGCTTAATAAATCCAAAACTGTCAATAGTGTGGATTTACTAAGATAAGGTGTTTGGTATCAAATACTTTAGGGTACAGTGAAGCCATCATGAGGCTGGGGGACACATAATCATGAGTGTCCAGCCCACGTACTCTTCATGTCTTCACTGTGCACTAGTAATATCTAAGGTTCTGATTCGATATCACCGGGACACATCTACTCATGCAGATATGCCCACACATGGAGCATAGTGCACTCTGTCCTAGGGCTATAAGGCATGCTGTAGGGGTGACTTACCTATCCCAAATGTAGTGCTTTGACAGCATGGCACCCAGGGGTGTCTGCCATGTTGACTTTTCATTTTTCTCTACATCAAGACACACATACTGCAATGGCAGTTTGCATGAGTTTGATGAGGGGCTCTTTAAGGAAGCACAGTTTGTGCTGCAGCCTTTAGGGACCATCTTTAATTCCAAGGCCCTAGGTACCAGAGGTACCATTTACTAGGGACTTCCAAGGATCCTAAACAGGTGCAATTTGTGGTACAATGGTACAGTGTAGAGAAAGAACACTGGTACTGAGGACCTGATTAGCAGGAACCCAGTACACTTTCAGACAAAGTCACACCAGATACCAGTTACAAACTGGGGGGTAACCATGTCAAATGGGACACTTTCCTGCATTGCCAAAATCACCTGTTACTCTGGGAAGGTTAGGAATTCAGGTGAGGCACTGTGAGCTAGCCAGGATTGGACTGACAGGGACTGAAATTGTAGAGAGACTTAGGGGCATATTACCAACCAATAGAGATAATTTTTGTCTCTAACTTGTTTAGAGACAAATATTATCGCCGCATATCGGCGATTTTTATCGCAGATAAACCTTGCTATTAGCAAGGTTTATCGCAAATGCGATAAAAAACGGCAGCAATGCATGAATATCGCTGAAAAGTCAGCGATATTCATGCATTATCGAGCAAATGCTCTTAGCCATGTTATCCACCTCCCATTGGATAACATGGCTAAGAACTGCTCAGGGCAGGTGTTAGCTTTTGGAGATATTCGCGCTTAGCGCGAATATCTCCAAAAGTTGGTAATAGGAGATAGCGATGTTAGCGACTGTTTCCAGTCGCTAACATCTTGGCACGCCCACTTTGCATGTCATTAGTGATAAATATCACTGACATGCAAAGCGGGGCCCAAGATGTTCGCTATCTCCTATTAGCTGTCACTAACTGGTGTTAGCGACAGCTTGGTAATAGGGAGATAATTTTATCTCCGCTTTCTTGGCTTTTAAAGCCAAAAAAGCGGAGATAAACCCCCTTGATAATATGCTGTTTAGTCCCTACATTCTTATGTCCTGTCGTCCTAATACATGGTTCTGCTTTACTAGCAGAATCTGTGCAACAAAATGTGATATATTTATGGAATGCCACAGGTGTAGACTTATAATTGAGGTGCAGGCATGTGTATCAAACTCCTACCATCAATGCCTATATTCAGTCATTTAACAATACTTATATCGAGCTACCTCTGAGATATTCATTTAATGTTTGAAACACAGCATACAACAGCAAATGAGCTAAGGGGAATTCTGTTGTATTTTCAGATACCTCACACAACAAACGTGGGATAGGGTGACAGTCAAACAACCAGATCTGACAAGCACTGACCTCGCCAAAAAGCCCTGATCCCACCAAAATGACTGTATCTTGGTGCGTGTCCACCACTTATGCAGATATGTGATAGGGAAGAAAGCTCTGTTTCCCAGAGTGTACCATATTCATAATTTTAAGAGTCATGTATGTTCTATTAATTCACCTGCATCAAATACATTTCGAGTTAGGATTTCTAGTTACTGCTTCAGAGTGCACTTCATTGATGTCTTCACTCAACTTTGTGCTACAGGCAAGGGATGGGCAGTTCCCCCTTGGCATGGAGACCTTGATCACTTTGATCTCCATGGTGATCCCTTCCACCTCCCATGTCTTATGAATAGCTGCATATAAAGGCTTGATAGTGAAAAGAAAAAGCAGCAATAGGAGACATCCCTGACAAGTGCCGCAATCTGAAGTAGTCTGAGAGCTACCCTCCACAGGACTCCTCAGGCATGGGGGATGTGTACAGGAGGGTAACCTGCCCAATTAAATCATTCTCCAGTCCTAAACGAGACATAACTTGAGAGTGGTACAGCCACTCAACATGGTCGATTTTCTATTCAGCTTCCAATGAGAGCACTAATGTATTCGATTGATTATTTCTCTTTCACAACATTAGGTGGGCTAGAGCCCGGCAGTGATTGTGGGAGCTACAGCCCAGTTCAAAATGCCCCTCTGATGTGTGGATGAGCTGGGGGATCACCTTCCCCAGAATGATTGCGCTGAGTTTGGCCATGGTTTTGAGATCACATTGAGGATATCAGGCAGAAGCAAGCACAATCCATGGGTCATTGTTATCCTTGTGAAGAAGTGTGATGATATAACACCTAGGGAGTTATTTTCTACTGCCTTATTGAAGGCACTGGTAAAGTGGGGCATGAGGAGAGCCTTTCTGGTTTTGTAAACTCTTGTAGAACTCTTGTAGTCCTGGGAACTTGCAGGTCTAGAACATCGATATGGCTTAAGCCACCTCTTCCTCCAGGAAGACCAGGTGAAACCTCTGGCAATAGTTACTTGTCAGGCCTAACAGCCCGCCGTCCAGATCCAGCATCTTAAAAAGAGCAACGTAGGCTGCTAGGGCCCGATGGAGGCACAGAACTCTCTCCATCGGGAGTCACCGATAGACAGTCAGTGCAAGAAGCAATGGTTGCTGAAAAGAGGTGTGCTTGCCAGAAGGTGAGAGAACCCTTGATGGCAACCAGTCTATTCTACTGCTAACTGCAGAATGGGACCAGGCAGGAGGCAAGCCCTGCAGGACTCAGGCAGCAATAATGTCTAGTAATGTCCAGTTAGCAGGCCAGAGTGTTGGTTGTACCCTACTGAAGCTGAAATCCGGAGCCTGGGCAGGGTTAGATGAAGATGGGCAGCAGTATGCCTCTGGTGTCGATGAGTCTCCCTGGCCACGGGTGAAGCCAATCTCCATTTCCAGTCGCTTCCTCTAGAGGAGGATGATGTAACAACTTGGGTTTTTGCACAGCAGAAGCACTGACCGATTTGTTAATTGCCCCCCCACAGAGCACAAAAAGTGGTTCCCTTTCCCTTCAGGGAGAAAGCTGGGTCAGAGAGGGCTGATGGGGCAGTTGAAAGGGGAGCTGCCCACTGCTGCTCCCTATACTTTGCAAGCCCTCTGCCTCTTCAGCAGAATTCAATTCCATGCCGACCCTCATATGGCTATGGAGGGCCTCTGGCTCTCAGTGCAAAATCCATGGGGCAGTGGAGGGCAGCTTCCAGAAGCCACCCCCCTTATTCACCCCATTTGGAAGGCGGAGTTGCAGCTCTGATTTTTGAGTTGTGAGGGTATAGGCCAAAGCAAGCTAACCAGTTCCATTCAGTGTTCCAGGGAGGGAGGTGGGGCAACTGTAAGTTCTTTTACACCCCACTGATTGCCTGGGGGGGCCACAAAATGATTAGTATGAGTCTGGCACCTGGACCTGACAGATGACGTTCAGAGCGGCTCCTAGGTAGTTGCTCTCCTAGCAGGCCTTAGGCGGTCAGTGGCAGCCCTCAAGACATCAGGAATGGGTCTGGCATGGCAGCGCTGGTAACAGAACCTTCCACTACAGCTTGGTGCTATGCTTTGGAGCCCCGGGGCTGGCCCGGTAAGTCAGAATGGCAGGTGATGTATGGAAACAAATAACGGAGCGGCCCTTGGTCAACACCAAGCTCTGTGACAGTGAACAACATCTCAAAGAAGTTTGCAGTGTCTGTATTAGGTGTGCATATATCACATAAAACCATTAGTCTATTATGGAAAATTCTTGCAACCCCAACATATCTATCGTTAGTGCCCTTAAAAGCCTCATTTGTTGCTAGTGGCACTGCAGTGATATCCACAATAGTATTACCCTTGAGGAAAAAATGAACAATAAGAACCAGCAAGTGCCAGCCTATCTCTTCCCTATTTTACCATGCTGCTCTGCCACAATGTGTGTCTTCTTATTGAGCACTGCAGTTAAAAATTTTCTCTATTTTAAATATGTCCACATTCTATGTCATTTCACTACTCCATTAACGCCTTTAATTAACTTTCCCTGGCAATACTATGTATTCCAAAATGTAACAATACAGTTATTTATTTGGCTGGAAACACAGTTTACACCACTCACATTCAAAGTCTTAATAAACTTCTTCCGCTACCAGGATGCTTGTTTCTGGTCCAGGGAGGACCTGGCTTGGCAGTTCGGTCTGGACTATTCCCGTGAGGTAAAGGGTCAAGACTGATTTGCATATGGCTGGGTCTAAACTTGGGTGGCATGGTGAGCAAAAGACTGATGGATTTAATCCAGATCTATTGACTGGGGGAGACTGTTTGATTTGCTTTGCATTCCATCCATCATCTGTGTGTCTTTTGCTTTCTTGAGCTAAGTGCACCTGGTATGCCCAGACGTGGGTCCCTGGCTCAGTGTGCCACTGGATTCAAGCTAGCATGGCTGACGAGGGGTGATGAAACTGGTCCTAGGATGCTTCTTTCCAGTCCAGGGAAGACCTGGCTTGGCAGTTTGGTCTGGACTGTTCCCATGAGGCACAGGGTCAAGACTGATTTGCATATGGCTGGGTCTAGACTGGAGTGGCATGATGAGTAAAAGAACAATGGTTTTAATCCAGATCTATTGACTGGGGAGAATGTTTGATTTTATCTGCATTCCGTCCATCATCTGTGTGTCTTTTGCTAATAAACTTCTCATCCCATTTCAATATTGCAATCTTGCGGTTACTTCCAACATGAACACATCCTTGGGTCCATCGTTGTACCTCCCTCTCCAATGAACATCTACTTCTATTATACTGCATAGCCAGTGGTCAACTCATCGTTTGATTCTTGCCAAACGAATCTCCAATTTGGACGGTCATGTTTGATAACCCGGGCAGTGGTCCCTGTCTGAAGAACATCTGCAAGGTAGGAATGAGGAGTCTTCTCTACTGTTCCTGGCAATGACCACCTGGTACCTTGCTAACAATGAATAATTATACCTCTTAAAGTGTAAAAAGGTATCCCCTAAACAAATCTTAAGTAAAATGCTGATGGTCCTTCCCAAATACCACTCTGTCTCGGCAATCATCAGCGATTTTCACTTGCTTCCGGTGAGTTGGAGAATTGTATTTAAAGCCCTGTGTTTGGTGTAGGAAGGTGGATATCTGACTATATGGTTACCCCAACTTTTTGCCTAGTGTTTTGCTGGTTTTCGATTTAGTTGGCCTGGGATCCTGCTATTCAGGGCCCCAGGCTATCTGCTCTCCCTATAAAATCGACTCCATGTACTTTAGGTACATACCAGATTGGGTATTGGGTCACCTTTGTGAGCCCCTGTATAGTGTATCATAGGTACCCAGGGCATAGGTGCATCCAAGGCCTACCAGGGGCTGCAGCATGTATTATGCCACCGATGGCTGGCTCTCCAAACTGACACCACAGGCTGATCACTCAGCTTGGGTAAGGTGGTGTAATCATCCTTTACTTAGATATAGTATACCTATATCTACCTTATATATAGACACTTATGCACCTATAAGTCAGTCCTATGGTAGGTCTCGACAATCCTGGAGGCAGAGTGCTTGGTTTTATGTGAGAGGGTGCCCTAGCATGAGCTGAGCCCCTCTGCAGCTTTCGGAACCATCTCCTTATAGCTGTCCTATGATATTGCCATACCATATACTCTTAAGTGCATTATAATCCTCGCGGTCAATGCTAACTTTAGTTTGGCTTTTATCAAAACATGTTGTGTAAGGCGGCGGGGGTAGCATTCCACCCTTCTAGAGGGAAAAGACATGTATGTTACTGCTTTACCCGGTTAAAGTTAAACAGAGCCCCAGCATCACAAAATGGATGCTGCTGCCACAGACACAAGTCTGGCCTCCTGCTGCTGGACGAAACTCCGGCAGGGGAGGCCTGGACAATAGGTTTCCTGTCCAGGGAGGTGCTAGCACCTCCCCAGACAGGCAGATGTGTATTGGGACAGGTAGGGCTGCATCAGCAGATGCTTTTGAGACATTGCCTGGGGCACACAAGGTGCTCCATGCATAGCCCGGTTCAAACCAGTTGCTGGGGCACTCCAGCCCCGCTCTGGCGCGAAACTGGAGAAAGGGAAAGGGGTGTAACCACACCCTTCCCAGGTTCACCCATAGGAGGGACCTCGGAAGGTAATCCAGCGCCTTAGCTTAGTATAAGTATAGGAGCTGTGTCCCCAGGACTTTAGATTATCCTGGAAAGAAACTTTGATGCAGAACTCTTGGACCTTCGACATTCTATTCTGACTAGAAGATGGAAGACATCTCCCTTGTGGTCAAGGAGTGACCACCCTGTGCAAACAGGCACCACCAGTAACTTGCCGGTCTGCTTTGTCGATGCTCCCGCCGGAACCCGAAAACTCAGCGACACAGAAACTGGACTCTCAGACTTTTCTAACTCTGACCCACATCCACAGCAAAGCTGAGACGTGGGACTGGACACCCTAGACATCTTGCATTTTGCTAACTGCTCAACCACCGAGGTACCGTTGCAGTTGTGAACTGGAGTACGAGAAGCCCCAGGCCCGAGCACCATTTGCACCAAAGCTCAGCCCTCCACACTCCACGAGTGCCGCGTGGGGCCTGCTCTTGCATTTCAGCTTGATGCATTTTCCTGGTTGCTAGCCCATTAGCTAGTGAGCCCCCTGAAGACTTTCGTTTAAACTAAACTGCTTTCCTGGTTGCTCCAGGCTTGCTCCAGCTTCCCTTCAAAGGAGAAGCACCACAGATCTTGCTGATCTGCAACAGAGCCAATCTTGACATCCTGCATGGGTTGCGTTTACCAAGGCTTGTTGGGTCCAATCCAGATACTGACACGACAGTCAACTAGATCCTTTGTGGGGCAGCTTAAATCCAGTGCCTGGTCATCGTCGATGCCTCCTGGACCTCGTGGCTGAAGAGACAAACTCACCTTCTTCACCTTCAAGCACGCGACATCGCCTGGTTCCTTCCTGGTTCCTCCCTGTTCACTGGCTAGTGACCCAGACTCTGTCCCCTCTGCTTTCAGGTTCTTCACATCGCCGATCCACCCTTGGATCCACCCGGACACTTTTCCTCTGGTCGCCTGCAGCACTTCTTTGCAGATCTCCACAGAAAACGACGACGAACCCCGACACAAAAAGACACCTATGCACCCGGCTTCCCTGGGTGAGGTAACACGAGTACTCCGGAGCTCCCGTGGGTCTTGCCTCTCGAAGTGTCCTCGTTTAAAAGGGTTCCATCCTAGTCCATCCGGAAGTGTCCTTATACAGTAACTTTATAACTTCTTCGTTTCCCATTAAATGTCAATGGTAACTCGCGACTGTGTTTAGTCACTGCACGCTTCTCCCGTGGGCCTCCTACTTCCTAACCTTTGGATGTTTAGTGTAGTCCCAGTGGTTCTACAGACCCTAGGCCTGCTGTCTAACTCTCGCGTGGTTTTTATACCACTTTCTTAGTATATGGTTCGTGCGGCCCTTAGGGCATAACCGTATATGTGTAACTTATCGTGTGCTAATTGAGTAACTTGCGATGTACTTTGACCTCTGACCTCATAAAGAGTGCAGAGGGGTTGTGTTAGAAATGAATACATATATATTTGATATATACCTTGTGTGGTGTCCTTTCATTTGGTATTCAAGGGATTATAATTGGTAAAACAGCTTGCTTCACATGCTCTCTGAAGTCTTAGCCTATGACTGCTGGTCCATGCTACTACTAGGATTGCTTGTCTATAAGATTGACTTTACAACCACCATCAATAAGGGTCGATTAGACTGGTGCAGGGTGCCCACTAGAATAGTGGACATCATATGCCAGGCTAACTTCTCACATTTGGTACACAAGGCCTTCTACAATATGGGGTCAGAAGGCTTTAAAAACTCTTTCACAGATATGTCTCCACTAAGCAGCTAAGATTTGCCATCAAGAATCTGGTGATAGGCCCCAGGTTTAGGAAAGCCAGATGGGGGGGTAGGGCCT
The DNA here is from genome assembly GCF_964261635.1 of Lissotriton helveticus. Taxonomy (NCBI): domain Eukaryota; kingdom Metazoa; phylum Chordata; class Amphibia; order Caudata; family Salamandridae; genus Lissotriton; species Lissotriton helveticus. The sequence goes on along the minus strand of NC_136068.1, from coordinate 1,129,310,220 downwards.
TCTTGCTGGCTGCAGCTAAACTGTGGAATTCCCTTCCTCTTTGAATTTCGGCTCTGGAAATACCTTTGTTTCGTAAGGTCTTGTAGACGTGGCTCTTCACCAGCTTGAATCTGTAAGCCCTTTTACTTATGGGCATCTCTGTACCCTGATCCCTTTACACAGTGCCTTAATGCCCCTGGGCTAAGTTTGCGCTTTATAAAGTTTTTATTCATTCATTCATTCACTGCAATTAAACTTATGGTTAGTAACCATACACAATCCTAAATTTGGTCCCCAAGTTTCAGCATATTGTATTTCTCATTCAGGTGGGCAGACCTAGCTGAGAGCAGCAGTCCCCGAGGTATTCCTATGTCTCTTAACTTGCTTTTGGCCCCACTTAACATTTTCTTTTTCTTCTGTATGTTCAGGCCATAAGCAAGTTAGGCTGCCTTTTGATTCCTATTATATTCAATGTCTCTCTGTTATTGAATGCCTGTTTAAAGCTTAACGTTGTCACAGTAAATCAAGATCCAGACCATTATCATTCTGAGTCGTAGCCTCAGGAGAGGGCTCTGGTTTGGCATTTTGTGTGCTCTTTCTGCCTGCTTGCCTCTCATGAAATCCTGGTCTGTGATCACGGTGAGCACAAGGTGTTCCAAGAAAAACTCCATGGGATCTTTACATTTCTTCCAGCAAGGCAAATGCCTTTCTGTCCCTTAATCTGGGATTTACATGTCTAATGAAAGTTTCCAGAGATCAGTTCCAGTCCATGCTTCTGTCCTCTCTCTGGGGCCTTCAGTGTGCTCAGAAGTATGTGATTCCTTTTGTTGAGTTTCCAATTGTCCTTAATGTTTTTTTTTAGCAGAATTATCAGAAGCCTGTCTTGACTATGATTCGACTATGATCTGACCACAATGACAATTAATTTTGAGAGAATTGTTGAGACGTGAGGGACATCCGTAAAAGGGTTTTTGCAGACAACAGAGGATGCTTAAAATATGAGACATTAAAAATTGTTTTATATGGTTGTAAAATAATATTACAGATTAATAGAGTGAATAATGTTGTTAAATGTGTGAATCTAGGACTAGAGGGATGCCCAGGATAGTGTATTGTTATGTAGTAGAGTTGCCTGTTTTTAGCAGCACATGAGATCTCCAGGTGCTGTGAAAGATTCCATACTCCTACAGGTATTCAGAGGCAGACATACCTTATTCAAGTATCCTTCACGTTGACATAGGAAAAGTGAGGAGCACAAGGGCAAATGCGAAGAGGCAATAGATTAGTAGTGAAGTTCAAGTAAAAATATAAGCAGGGCTGGACTGGGGCAAAAAATAGGCCTGAACAAGATGGCTGAAAATGTGGCCCACATTTGCAAATCAGGACAGTTTTGAACATGTAAAGGCATGCTGCATGAGTATTTTCCAAGATAAGGGAAACTGGGTGCTTTTGTGTTTGCTGTAGGCAATGTTTGTGACAATATCAGCTCACCTGGCCTTGGAACAGGCACAGAAACGGCTAAAAAAAGTCCCATGTACTGATCTGTGAGGCTAGCCCATTGGGCACTGCCTGATTGCTCCGACTGGAAATTATGGTTTAGAAGGCACCAAGAGGGCACTTTATGAGTAATTTGATTTAAGAGACGTGATGAGTTGAAAAAACATAAAAGCTGCATAGGGCATGGTCAGGCGTTCCAACACAGACAATGCTGGAAAGGAATAATTTACTATCGAATCCCATAAACTAGAGGTTAAGGGGTGGTAGCAGAAAGAAGGAGTCGCAAGGGGTGGACTCATGAGAATGAGTATGACCTTAACTTTCGCCTCTATTTATTGAAAATTCTGCAAGAGAGGTTGGCAACAAGGACAAATGTGATACTGTTTTGGTGCAGAAATCATTCTTTTATCTGCCGTTCCCCCATTAACATCCCTGTAATGCAGCTCAGTGAGTTATATGCCTGCATCAAGCTGCATGCAGACTGCAGGGCATGAGTGCAGAACGTTGCTGGTTTTTTCCCCAATATTTTTTTATTCTGAAGTGGCTAAAATGATTCCTTTGGGTACTAATAAAGTCTTATTAGTGAGTGCTGCATCAATGGTCATTGGTGCAAATAATTCAGTAAAAAGATATACCTGACATTCTTACAGCGCATTCATCTTTCGAACATGCGGATCTTTAAACATTCAAAAACCTTGGGGCATATTAGCAAGAACCTCGTTAAAAGTATCTCCGTTTTAGCGGTAGGAAACTGCTGCTAAAACTCCGATAATGGGCTTGCTAATATGCGTTATAGAATGTCCTGCACATCTAACCTGGGCTTCTATTGGAATTCTAAACGCATATTAGCAAGCCCATTATCGCCGTTTTAGCGGCAGCTTCCTGCCGCTAAAATGGCGATAATTTTAACGAGGTTCTTGCTAATATGCCCCCTTGTCCCTTTTAACAGTTTATCGCTGATGCACTAGAACAAGCTCAGTGTCTTTGCTTGCTCTATCCCACTGGCATCAAGGTGTTAAGGTCTACTTCCCCCCAGCCATTTTTAGACTTGAACAAAAGGGGCGTTGTTAGCCCACGAAGTGGGGCATTTGTGTTGAGGCCTGTTGGAAATTAAACTAAGAGAACATCTTGGCTTTGCAGGTTGCTGCTCTGAACACAACAAAAAGCAAAGTGTGGGTGCAGCTCATTGTGTCGTGGTGTCAGGAAATTGCACCTGGGCAAAGTCAGCACTTTTCACGGCTTGGATCCCAGATCTGGCTCAATAAAAACTGCCTGATCAGAGATCCAGATGGATCCATCTAATTTCCAGCAATGAACACGGAAAGAATTACAAAGCTGTTACACAATAAGATCTAGATCATTCTGAGATGCCAGTAATGGTGAAATCGAGCAAAGTGTGTGCGCCACATTTCCATCCTGTCGTTGTGTAAATTGCACATGATTCCTGTTTGTTTTCACACACAAATTCCTCCTGGTATTTTGCCTGGAGGTGATTCGATGAGAAAAAACGATGCAGGAGGTAGCATACCATGCTATTTTATTTTAGTTCTTAAGTTTATTTAGACAAGGAAAAGGGAAGCAAATGAAGGAAAAAGAGGGACAGTTAAGTTACAGAATGCGTATGAACAACACAAACGGTGCATACAATATGACGTGTATATAATCTAAAGAATGCATGACAGAAAATCCTTATACAAATACTGCACAGCAACATTGCTTCACATGACATCTAAAAGGGAGCTGCAATCCGTACCTGAATACTTAGTTAATTGCATATTGTCATCGTCAACTCAGACTTTAGCATCATCCAAAGCCCGCTGTGTCATTTATGACTGCAGCGGCATCAATCAATCAATCAATCAATCAATCAAAGCATTTGTAGAGCGCGCTACTCACCCGTGAGGGTATCAAGGCGCTGAGGGGGGGTGGATGGGTGCTGCTACTGCTCGAATAGCCAGGTCTTGAGGTGTCTTCTGAAGGTGAGATGGTCCTGGGTCATTCATAGGTGAGCGGGTAGGGAGTTCCATGTCTTGGCTGCCAGGTAGGAGAACGATCTTCCTCCGGTGGTGGCTCTGCGAATCCGTGGGACGGTGGCGAGGGCGAGGCTGGTCCTAGAGCTAGATCTTGAAGACATAGGCATTCTAAAGTTATTTGAAGTATTACAGTAGTAAAGATCATACACCCACTCATCGTTCATTGTGAGAGGACTCCTACCCAATCTCATTGCCGTGTAGCTACTAAACGTGCTAGTACAGTGTATTTCCTGGCAGGTGCCAGCATCTTCCACTTACCCAAGTAAAGTTCCAAGGTGGTTTGGCTCAATCCCAAAGTCTATCATTTTATTTAGTTTAGTGAACACAGCATGCCAAAACACTTGCATCACCAAGATAAAGGCAAAAAATCTGCCAACTATGGCATCTCGCTTCTTCATTAAAACCCATACTGATAGCAAAGAAGCAAAACAACCACTGCTCATCAGTGATGTCACTTTGAGTTCATGCTGCCACCTGAGTGGGCACCAGTCTTGACAGAGATCCATTGTGCCAATCCAGAGCATACATTCTGGAAATTCTAGGTTCAAAACTAACATTTGTATCAGATAGTTTAACAGTGGAAAAGAAACAGTGAAAGAAGAATGCTATTGTAAAGGAACATGTTAAGCACTGTAAGGGGCAGATGCTGAGTACAGACTTGATTGAAGGTCTTTATTTTCATGAAATAAGTCCCCCACTGTTACAATTTGAAGACTTTTCACCTGTTACTCCCTCCCTTCTCCAAAGATACCAATAGTCACGCACAGCATGCATCCCCTCAGTGTTTACCAGTCCATCTTGAAGGTGTCTTGTCAGCCATCACCAGGCATTTGCAATGCCTGCAATTGGATTAACACAACTAAGGGGCAGATTTACAAGCCCCTTGAACCACTTTTGCGCCGCCGTTGCATCACTTCTGTGATGCAGCGGCAGCGTAAAGCTAGCGCCATGCTGCGACGGAATTACAATGAGATGCATCTAGGGAGATGCGCCACATTGTAAAGCCCTGCGCCACATGAAACCTGCGTCAGGTTACATGTGAGTGTTCTGGCGCAGGGTGGGCGTTCCATCGCAGGAACGCCTTGGAAAAGTGACGCAGTGAAATCTACAAGATTTCACTCCGGCACGCATCTGCATTTCCTTGCGCCATGGCATGCCGCATTGTAAATGCGGCGTATCCGTGGTGGCACAAGGATTGTAATGCGTGTCGCAAGTTTCATGGCGCATCCCTGCTGATTTGCAGGGATGCGCCAGGAATGCTATCGTATTAATTATAAAGACATGTATTTAACATTACTCTGCATTCCAATTGAGAGAGCAATACTGCAACCTTGCAATAATGGAGAATTGCAGCTGGTTTGGGTGTAAGACATTGATAACTGGTCGGAGAGCGTAGAAGAAGATGATATAGATGGACTCCTGGAACGAGATGTAAAAAATGGTATGACAGAGTCGTAGAATGATGAAATAAATCACAGAGACACTCAGTGTACACAAGAATATTTAGAGATTGCTCTAGGTGCACGTTATCCACCCTGCAAATGTAGACTTCTGCTTAGTACCGATTAAAAGGCCACATGCATCAAGAAAAAAACTGGTTGCAAATGGGCAGATTCTCAGAATCTGCGCCTTTGCGACCTGTATTTTTGCACTTGGGATGGATCATCCCAAATGCAAAAATCACAAACTGCGATTGCATTTGAGGAATCGCAAATTGCTATGCCTTAAATGAGATGCAAGATGCCATTTAAAATAGAGATTTTGCCATTAGGGTCCACTAATTACCGGAAAATTATACCTGCTGGTAATTAGCGATGACTTTGAAAATTGCACTTTAGTGCATTTTTCAAAGTTACATGTTACACACACACACATGCCCTTGGGGCATGTGTGTGCGCAACATGGGTTCACATTACAATTTCAGGGGTGCAACAGGGTGTCCTTTTGGCACCCTTGCACTCTTGAAATTGCATGTGTAATCCGCGAGTACCTAATGGGTACTCGCAAAATGCGCATGCAATTCCCATTCATTCCTATGGGCCTATAGGCCTATAGGCCCATAGGAATGAATGGGAAGCCATTCCTTAATTGCGACTCGCAATTTGCGAGTCTCTATAAGGAATTTGTAGGAATCGCTATTTCTTTTAGCGATTCCTACATGCATAGGCTTTTGCGATTCCTTAATAATCGCAATTTAGGAATCACAAACGCCTACCTTGATGCACGTGGGGGTAAATTACCTTTCCGTTCTGCAATGCCTTCTTTTAGCTGACTCCTGGTTGCACACCAATTATTGAAGTATGTGTCAAGCACTTCTTTTCTATCTTTAAATCCCATCTGGAAGGGAAACTAAGTGACCTTCAGAACATCAAACTATTCAGTGTACCAATAAAGTATATTGCACCCTTATTTTATATTTTTATGTTAAGGCACAAATTCGGAAACCTGAAACATGACCATAGATACTTGTCTCTTTACCCTTTAAACATTTGATTTGTGGCTCTCTGTTTGCCTCTAGTTCTGGGTATTTTACCCTTTGTGACTTCCAGGCCTGACGTGGGGCTAGCACTCTTTTAGCAGTTGCTGTCCTCACCAACTTTAATATGGCATTTCGTGACATCTTTTCAAACGACCTACAATTTGCTCTGCAGTGAGTCTTGCTGTAGTAATTCACATGCGTCTCCCCAACAGAAACAGGCAGGCGGGGAGTGTTGTAACCATAACACACTCTCATTCCTCCCTGGTATTTGTGTTGTAGAAAATACCAACTATTGAGTGATTTTATATTAATTCAAAAACTGACAAAGTGCACATATTTCAAGGTGTAGGGTTCTCTGCATAAAGACAGAAGTGGGTGGTCTCATGGGTGTGCAGAAAAGGAATAGAAGGCGCCCTGTTATCAGTGAGAGAATCGCCTGCTTTGATCTAATTATATAGGATTCAGCAAGAGTGGGTGGGCCAGGCATGTGTATCAAATGTGAAATCCATTGTTGCTGTAATGATAAACCTATTCCATTAAGATACTCTAATTGAGGTAAAAGTTGAGAGGAGACACTGGAAAGGCGGATATTTTTTGCCTTCAGTGAAGCACACAACACTAATAAGTTGATTTTTTTCGCATGCGTCGAATATCCTGAACGAGATTTTTATTTCGCCGAGCATATTTAGATAGAACTGATTAAATCAAAACATGGTAAGTAATGGTGCACTGGCGAACAGGCAAATGAGCTGGGACATCTCTTTAAATAACTTAACTCAACATACGTGGAACATATGGTTTTCATCCATATATATCAACTGAACCATTCCTAATTGAGAAAGGGTCCGCTCAAAAATCCTTCATCTGCATTATTAACATAGGGGCATATTATCAAGACAGGTGATAAAATTATCGCCCTTTTAGCGGCAGAAAACTGCCGCTAAAATGTCGATAATGGGCTTGATAATATGCTCTATGGAATTCCTATTGAAGCCCATGTTAAATGTGAAGGGCATCTAACATGGGCTTCAATTAGAATTCCGTAGGGCATATTATCAAGTTCATTATCGCCGTTTTAGCGGCAGTTTTCTGCCACTAAAACAGCGATAATTTTATCGCTTGTCTTGATAATATGCCCCATAGTTCTTTTTTTTAGTGTTATGCTCTTTTCCGAAAGAAGAATAGGGTTTTATTTAGGGTTTGTCAGAGCAGGGAGTTCATTGTTATTTGTCAGTGCCGGGCCAGCTTTAGGGGTGGTGGTGCCAGTGCGAGAATCATTTTGGGCGCCCCCACACAGCATGATCACCTCTCGGATTCTCTCACTACCACCGGACAAAAGTGCCCCTCATCTCTCCAATCATGTTATTGCTAAACAGAGCGCCCGCCTGAGGTCAGTCCCTGTTAGAGGAGTGGGAACTGCCAGGTTTCTGATGGTGTCAGCTGAATCCACTGTTTGAAGCCTCTAGACTGCAGCCCATCTGGCACCTCAGTGACGGTTGTTGAAAAAGAGGAGGTCCACCCTATTTAGGACAGACTTTCCAAATCTAATTTGTTTTGTCCAGGGTCATCAACTGAAGCTTGGAAAACATAGGCAGACAAAAGAAAACAATTTCCCTTACATGCAGGGTGAAAACTGCCAGTGCATCTTGACTTTTGTTTTTTATTTCATAGTACAAATGTCCAATTTAGAGGGTTTGTTTTTATGAAACAAACAGAATTGCTGAGCGAGCCACCGTAATAACGTTTCCGCCTGTCACTACATTTTTAATGAAAGTGCCAACCTCCCTGTCCCAGAATCACTTTTCTCAAATATAGTACATAAAATCTATGGTCAAGTCATTATATAGAAGGATAATACAGAAAGTCAAACAGGTGGGGGGATGGCTTTAGCCAAGCCAGAGGTTTGGAGGCATGCCCACTTAACAATAAATGAGCCCCTATATTTCAGAATAGATGTATTTGCACACAGTCCTGTATTCTCACTTTTAACCAATTGTGTACTCTTTTGGTTCCCAATAATGACAAGTAAGCAGTTTTGATGTAGAAGAATTTGTGTTTTAATGAATATTTTATACATTATCACAATGTCACCCAAGGCACCTTCACTAGGTATGCATAATGCACTCTCTGTGCCATGGTAATTTTATAAAACATGATTACATTTTGTAGAGGTCCTTTTTAGGTTTCGCCTGCACAGCGCCTGTTCTGTGCTTGTGAAATCTCTTGTATTTAATATGTCTTAAAAGAGGGCTCTTATCAGTTCCCAATGCCGAATTGCTGTGTTCATTCGCTTTTCTGTGGAACATTATTTTTCTTAACTTCCCCTGGCTGCACGCATCTACAATACTTCTACTAAAGCCGTTCAAGCTCTCTTCCTATAGAAATGGCAGATAGCTTCTAAAGTATGCTGGAATACTTGGCTTGTATTACTTAGTTGATTAAAGCAGATACTTTAGCCTTAGAATGTTTGTGGCATTTCCAATTCATGCCCCAGTGTTGTGTGGCGTTTTAAGCTCCAAGTGAATTTTCCCGATTCATGCCCTTATATAGATACAATTCACATTGCCCTTATATAGGCATAGAAATCAAGTCCATATTTAGGCATAGCCAATGCTACCCAAATACAGGCATGGCTACTTCCACCCGTACCAAAAGCCATAACGACTTCTTGGAAAAGCAGCTTAAGCAGTCACGGACTTCGCCTTGCTTGAATACTGATTTGTCCAAGAACTCAGTTACTTTACAAAGAACAACCATTCCCTAGGAGTTCTTTACTGGCGTTCATATGCCCGAATATATGTCAAACTATGGCATTCCTAAACACCTTCAAGGTATAAATATACCTTCACTTGCTCTAGCAAGATACGGTGGTTCAAAGCAGTTCAAAGACCTACTTGCGAGCTGACGCACTGATCAGGAAGCTGCCCTTCTCCTGCCGAGAATCCAGCTCCAGGGTTTCCGGCTCCCCTTGCGGGGTGTTGGGAAATCGAGTCCCGAGGCAGAGATACCAGACCTCCTTCATTCTAACAAGGTATGGAGCTGATGAGAACCTATAGAAACCTGTGGTAGATTCTTGGCAAAAACTAAACCTATGCTACACAAAACATACTTATTCTCTCGTACTAGACTTAGGTTAGGTACATTAGGGTAGGCGTATTTTAGAAGCACCAGTTGAGTATTTAAGTCAATGGTATTTATGTATTTATTTTTATATGGCTTAAAAACCATACAATGCTCTTACAGTATATTTTCATATTACTGTTTACGCTGTACGCATTATACTTTGCAGTCTGCATAACGATTGTAGCAGTTCACCTTTCTTGCATGAGAAAGAAGACTGTTCAATAAACCCTTTTTATTGAAAACGTCCGTCTCACTATTTCTCTGCAATTCTGTAGAAACGAAGCATGCATGATGGACTGAGTGAAATACTTATCTATTGTTTCCGGGACTCTGAGAGAAATATTCCTATTCTTGGGAAACAAAGTTGTCATGGTTATGCGGTTGTCGGAAAGTAATCCCTTCTTGTGAATTCCGGAAAGTTTCTAGTGACCTCTGAGTTAGCTGGCGCACACACAATTAAGTTTAGTATATTCGATAGAGACCTAGCTGACCTCAGCCCTACATCAAATCTATAGGATATATTATTCCAATGCGCAGAGCCTATTGGGAATATAGGAACTACACTGCACCAGTACCTTGGTCATTATGATAAAAAATGTAATGTTGTAATAAACATTGTTAGTTAAAAATAAAGTTAATGTTCAAGAGCTATGCTATATTTTCCTGGTGTCCAAAGCTCTAGGGGCCCAACTAAAACCAGATTATTGACCATTTTAAACTAAACGGGAAGTCACAAGTGTGTTACCTTGCAGGCAACAGGGTCATTATTTGAATTGTGCAACAGGTGCAGTGGCACCAGGTACAACAGTTGTCAGAACTCCTCTAAACACATGATATTGCTATATTTTACAACTAAATAGGCAGTCATAAGTGAAGTTATCTAGCAAGTCCTAGGTTAAAAAGTGCAGCAGGTGCAGTGGCACCGGGACCAATAGCTCCAGGCACCCAGCTAAACACCTAATATTGCTGTATTTTATTACTAAACAGGCAACCACAGTGCAGTTTCCTTGCAGACAACATGATCATGATTTGAATGGCAAAGCAGGTGCAGTAGCACTGGGACCAACAGTTCTCAGAACTCCTCCAAATATATAATATTGTTATATTTGACTACTAAACAGGCAGTCACAATTGCAGTTACCGTGTAGCTAAAAGGGACTTAATTTAAATTGCGCAGGGGCTCTAGGGATAAAAGCACTGGGGACTCCACGAAACCCAGATTATTGCTAAATTCTACGACGTAACAAGACAGCCACAAGTGTATTTATATAGCAGGCAATAGGGTTGGGATTTGAATGGTGCAGCAGGCACAGTAGCACCAGGACCAAAAGCTCTAGGCACCCCTCTAAACACTTATTATTGCTATATGTTACTACTAAACAGGCAGTCACAAGTGCAGTTATCTTGCAGACAAAAAGGTCATGACTTGAAAGGTGCAGCAGGCACAGTAGCAAGCTCTAGGTTCATGATTTCAATCGTGCAGCAGGGGCAGTGGCACCGGGACCAAAAGCTTCAGGCACCCCGCTAAACACATAATATCGCTATATTTTATTCTGAAACAGGCAACCACAAGTGCAGTTACCTTGCAGACAACAGGGTCATAATTTGAATGTGAAGCAGGTGCAGTAGCACCGGGCCAAAAAGTTGTCAGAACTCCTTTAAACACCTAATTTTGCTATATTTAAAAACTATACATACAGACAAAATTACAGTTGTCTTGTAGTTGAAAGAAGGCTGGACAGGATTATTCGTGAAACAATTCACCAGACACACAGTCAATCTGTACCGTGTGACCACTGGATTTAATTTTCCAAACAAGTTTATTTTTCTTTTTTACATTTATCAGCAATTTTTTGAAACACACGCACAAACAAAACCACTGTCAATTCAAAAGGTTCATATATACAGTATCTACAAATGCACACATTTACAAATTTACAACAAAGAATCAAACAAAAGATTGGTTAGACACACCAAAAGACAATCACAAATGTATAATAATTCAAATAAATTACAATTATATACAGTGCAAAGATTAATCCATAAGCGAACAAACGGGAACCAGTCCTAGAGATTGAAAAAACCAAGTGACAGGCGGGGTTGAGATCAAAAACAAGCCTGCCTGTCAACGAAAGCCTGTGGTGTAATGTTAAATAGGGTTGCAAGGCTAGGATACAGAGTGGTGGTATGATTTACATCCTAGCGGCACCCTTTGTTGTAGCCACAGGGTGGTATTGTCGACGCGTTTCGAACCTAAGTTTTCAAGGTTCTCTTCAGGACAGGGACTGGGAAACAGATTCTGCACGCGGACACAAAGGTTGCCGTGGCGTAGGTATGTCGTGTTCACACCTGCAATAGGCGCAGAGCAGGACTTAAGGCGTGGTGTCAGGCTTCAGAAGCTTGCAGGTATCAGGGCGGCTCACATTATTTTGCGCGTGTAGGTCTGGCTATGCAGACCACAGGGAGGGAAGCGGCCGGTCACTGGCCTCAGTTCAGGCCAGTGACAGTGACCTCAGTTCGGGCCAACTTTAACTGCCGGCCTGAACTGAGGCCAGTGACCGGCCGCTTCCCTCCCTGTGGTCTGCATAGCCAGACCTACACGCGCAAAATAATGTGAGCCGCCCTGATACCTGCAAGCTTCTGAAGCCTGACACCACGCCTTAAGTCCTGCTCTGCGCCTATTGCAGGTGTGAACACGACATACCTACGCCACGGCAACCTTTGTGCCCGCGTGCAGAATCTGTTTCCCAGTCCCTGTCCTGAAGAGAACCTTGAATACTTAGGTTCGAAACGCGTCGACAATACCACCCTGTGGCTACAACAAAGGGTGCCGCTAGGATGTAAATCATACCACCACTCTGTATCCTAGCCTTGCAACCCTATTTAACATTACACCACAGGCTTTTGTTGACAGGCAGGCTTGTTTTTGATCTCAACCCCGCCTGTCACTTGGTTTTTTCAATCTCTAGGACTGGTTCCCGTTTGTTCGCTTATGGATTAATCTCTGCACTGTATATAATTGCAATTTATTTGAATTATTATACATTTGTGATTGTCTTTTGGTGTGTCTAACCAATCTTTTGTTTGATTCTTTGTTGTAAATTTGTAAATGTGTGCATTTGTAGATACTGTATATATGAACCTTTTGAATTGACAGTGGTTTTGTTTGTGCTTGTGTTTCAAAAAATTGCTGATAAATGTAAAAAAGAAAAATAAACTTGTTTGGAAAATTAAATCCAGTGGTCACACGGTACAGATTGACTGTGTGTCTGGTGAATTGTTTCACGAATAATCCTGTCCAGCCACCCTGTTCTGTTTTTCCTATTGTTGAGATCCGGGTTGGTCAGATGTAGGATCCAATACCTTTACTGTTTCACAGTTGTAGTTGAAAGAGGCAGGATTTGAATGGTGCAGCAGATGCAGTGGCACTGAGGCAAAAAGCTCTAGGAACCCCTAAAACATATAAATCACATTACCAGCCTCAAATCGAGGCCGTATTTCCTGATACTACCCCTCATGAGAAACACAGAATTCTAACAATCTGTTTACCTATGGGGATCGCACCACATCTGGAGGACTGCGACACTTGGGGTACAGTCTTTGCTGCAATCTACACTAAAACACATGGTGTTCTGTCTATGGCGGTAATACCAGACGTCCTGAAACAGATTCAAAATGAATATGGGGAAAAGCCTGCTCTAAATGTAGGTATGTAATTGCTGAAAGATTTCAAACAGGTCTCAACAATAATATTTAGCTAATATTAAAGGTGAAGCAGCACCCGTGGCGATCCGCCAAAAGCTATGAGAATTTGATGTAACCGAGCAACCACATGAACTGGCCAGAATAATTGAAAAATCCTATGAAGAACTAGGCAGAGACAGCTTGGGGGGGAAACCAGTTAAACCTCAACTGTCCGAAAGGGCTGAAAAGGTCTTTAATAAAAACACTCCTGCTACTCCTAAAAAGCAGTGGGAGAACACTAAACAGACTTCTAAAGAGAAGCATTCTCAATCCCGAGGTAGGTCTCCTCAAAAGGAGTCCTCTGAAAGGAGGTATAACCTCAGAAATCAGGTTAATTTGAGAAAACCTGATAGATATCAAGATACTGATACACGTTCCTCTCGTACTTTTCATACTTTGTTACAGAAATCCGAAAGAAAAGGACGGTCAGAACACAAAGAAGAACGCGTGAACTCCAAAGACGATCAACATGTTCAGAAAAATATGAAAACTCAATTCACCAAAAAGAAAGTAGCAGGCCTAAAAATCAGACATGCAGAGGATCTTGAGGACACAACTCAAGAACAGGGAATGGGCTGAAACGATGTTGGACTGCGCAGCAGAAGTCACCATAGCTCGCAAGAACTAGAATGATCATCTGGAGACAGGGGACTTGAATGTATTCATCCAAGTTGAAACTGCAGACACCAGGGTTAGTGTCCCACATACGTTATATGAAGTAACACTCCAGATGGAGGGGAACAGGACAAGAAAAATAAGAGCACTCTTTTGGGAGCGACTCTCTCAGGGTTATGACATTCTTCTAGCTGAATAAGACTGGCCACCTGAATTTGTCAGGGAGTGCCCACATGCCAAAGAAATCATTATGCCAGCTTTCTCCAACCACATTCCAATTCATTTAAAATATACCTATGCCAGGAAATGCAAAGTAGCTCAGGCTCCTGCATTATATAAGAATCATGTAGGATGGGATGAGGATTCTCCTCACCATAAAATCCAGTTACAAAATCAACCAACTGCACAAAGGCAGTATCCAGTTAAGCAAGAAGCTAAAAAATAAGTCAGGGAGATGTTAGATCAACCTGAATACCAAGGGGTGATTGAAACATGCACGTCGTCCATGAACAATCGTTTGTTTCCTGTTTCCAAACCAGACAATACATATCGTCTAGTTTTGGATTACATTCATCTAAACTCTTGTTGCAAAACCTTTTCAGTACAAAATGCACACAGTGCAGCACTAATGAATAACATTGTGTGTGAAAAGTACAAAGCCACATTAGATATTTGTTAGAAACGGGATCCCTGGCTGGCCAGGGCTTGCGCCAAAGTCAGTCAGAGACCACCACTCCTAAGTCAGGGCAAGGGATTCACACGCCAAGATAACCCCTGCTCACCCTCTAGGTAACGTGACGCGAGCAGCCAGGCTAAACTTGGAGGCTATGTAGGTTAAGTGTTTGCGCGCGCACCCAGCAACAACTTCCAAGGCCCACCACAAAGGAAACTCCACACAAGGTTATATAAAAATAGCCTTTGTATTATAACAAAACACATTAGATAAGAACACACATTTTACAATGTGCCAGGAAGGAAACACATGATGCATCAAAACACATTCAGAGGTGTAAGGAAGGAAACACATGATGCGTCAAAACACATTCAGAGGTGCAAGCACAAGTAATTGCGCAAAACTCACATGAGCCACAACCTGTGGCAGTCCATAGGCCCTCTGGCCTTGTTGGGGCTAGGACGCCCGGTGTCCCAATGTCAGGCCTAAACGGAGCAGCTGCCCACGAAGTGCTGGGCAGCTGTGAAGACAATGGGGGCCAACGCTGGAGCCTTGTGGGCTCAAGAACACAAAGAGCTGGCACTCGAGCCTCTCTGGGCTCGTAGAAATCAAGGTGCCCCCTCGAGCCTTCTCTGGGCTCGCAAAACCACTGTGGGAAACAAGAGCCTCTCGTGGCTCTAAACAAATGTGGCGCTTTGAGCCTCTCGGGGCTCTGAATTTCTAAATGCCGCAAGGAGCCTCGTGGCTCCGAACAAGAATGCCCAGGCGGGAGGGGCGGGCACCGGCAATGTGCCCCGACGCCCTCCTCCCTTAAAAGGCACAACAGGGCCCAAATTCAGGGGGAGCCTCGCAGGCTCGCAGCAACCAAATAATTGTCCCTTGGTAGCGGGAGCCCCCCTTTTGGGGACTCCGACACGATGTGGGCCGCCTGGATAGATTCCCCCCCTCTGGGGACTCGCAAATGCCCGATGCTTCCTGAGCCCCTCGGGGCTCTTCCACGCACAATGCCCCCTGACCCCCTCTGGGCTTTCTGCCAGACTGCGGCCGTTGTCGGAGCCTCACTGGGCTCAGAAACGAGCGATGCCCCTAAGCCTCAGGGTGCCCTCACTCACCGGCCTCTTGTCTTGCGGCGGATACAGCACTCTCCGGCTGCAACCCGGGGCTCTCCTTGCCGAATGCCGGATGTGGGCTTCTTCTTGGGGGCAGTGCAAGGCTCTTCTTCTTCGGGGTCTTTGCTGGAAGTCTTCTCTGGGCAGCGCGGGGCTCTCCTTCCTACAACGGAGCACCGCCTGCACCTTCCGCCACCTCAGCTCTTCTCGTGTTGCCCTGCGCACCACAGGGGGCGGAGCCAGCATTGTGTGGGGAAAGCCCAGCCCCATCAGGAACCAGGTGCAGCCACCCCTCACATCATTCATGCTGATCTCTCCACTCACTCCTGGGCAGACCCATCCAGACTTCCTGGAGCCAGGCTTGTCAGCCAGCTCCAGCCAATCAAGCTCCAGCACCCTCACTGCACACACACATCAATGTCTAGAAGTGGCACTTCCCCACTAGACACATACAACATACCATCGCACAGCATTCATTCTCACGAGTTTGCACATACCAAACTCGAGCCTGCACTCCCCACGCATCAGGAACTAACATGGACACACACATTCCCAATATATTCCTATGGGAGGGCAGGCCAGCCATACTACACGCACGCACTTTACACTGGGAAAAAGTGCGCCAAGCCAGAAATCATGAACGCCAGGTCCCATCAAAAGCGAAAAGTTCAGGGGTGAACCAGCCCAAAAGGCCCGGGTCCAACACAACCCCCTTCCAGCCAAAACGCAGGGTAGACCGATCACCACCGTGATGGGCTTCCCTGCTTTGGGCGAAAGAACACGGACACGGGCCCACCACTGCCGGGACACCGTCCTGTTCCACGCCACTGTGAACCCCTGGGATTCCTTCTAAAACCACCATCTGGAACAACTGGGCTACCCCACTGGTACTCCCAAGCTGTCCGCGGCCAGGACCAGGCCCTGGGCCACCCAGGTGCCACCGGTCCTTGCCTATCCACAGGGTGGGGGGTAGTAACCCCTGGCACATAGCAGCCATTCTACACTCTTCCTGTCTGCAAGACAGGGCTAGACTGCCACTGGTTCTCCAGCCTAGGGTCTACACCCTCAGGCGGACCAGGAGTCTCAGGGAAGGCTCTCCTCCCCCTACCTTTTCTTCTAGGGTTCCTCCACCTCCTGCGAGGGGTACCCATAGAACACCATTCCAACCCAGGGTTTAACCCCTCAGGTTGCACCGGGGTCAGAGGCGGGCTCTCCCACCCTCTGTACCCCCTTCCAGAGTTCTGCACCCTCCCAACTGGAGAGGTACCCCTAGAAGAAGCACTGGCTAGGACTCTGGTTACAGACGTCCCACCCTTCAGGTCAGGCCAATCCTGAACCTGGCCTCCCAACCTTCGGTCTAAACCCCTAGGTGGGATAATTGCCTGGCACTCCAGGACTTCTGGGGACTCACTCACCCTGAGGCTAACACATGACTCATGTGCTGTGTGACTGTCTGTCTGGCGCAGATCTTCCATCCCCTGTCCACCTGACAGTGCAGGAGGATCCCTCAGAACAGAAGTAGTGTCACCATGGTCACTCCAAGGGAACGTAGCCCAACTGGCTAGTCCCTGACCCACTGGTTCTCCCACTGGGGAACACATCCCCCATTCGCTCCTCACTTCGGACTTCTGTGCCCCCCCAACTGGAGTGGCACTGCCGGACACTAGAACCACTGGAACACTATTTAAAGATACTCCAGGTTCTCTAGACACTAGGAGATCCCCCTCAAGGGGTCTAACAGGACAGCCTAGGTCGCCAACCTGGTGTTCCCTCAAGAAACCATCCAGGTTCTGAGACTGGGTTTCGGGCACCTGGGAACACTCAGTCCCCCTCTCACTCTTACTCCACTGAGACAAGACGTGAGCCCCTACACCCCTCTCGCTACACTGGGACCTAGCTGGGCTACTCTGAGCCTCTCCCACCACACTGGGCTGGAAGATACCTGACCCACTACTCTCGGGTTCACTCACCCATGACGTGTCAGAACCTCCGGCACCTTCCCAGCGGTCTGCTTCCTCTGCAAGCTTCCAAGGACTAACGTAGTCACCCCTGGACAGGTGTTGGCGCAACTCTGGCGCAAAACAATTGAGCAGCTGCTCTCTGATAACCAGGTTGAGCAGTCCATCAAAATCAGGTTCCCCGTGAAACTCTATCCAATCAATCAGTGCATCATGGCAGTCATCCACATAATCCCCCCAATCCTGGTGAGGCAGTCTCCTACTGCCCCTGAACTTCAACCGGTACTTGTCCTCTCTGAAACAAGGTACTATTCTTTGGAGAAGGGGACTGGGACCTCCTGCACTGAACTCTCTATTGCTTCCACCACTGGATCCAACCCTCCCTGGGGAATCCAGAAAACTATGACTCATCACTTCGGACTTCTGTGCCCCCCCAACTGGAGTGGCACTGCCGGACACTAGAACCACTGGAACACTATTTAAAGATACTCCAGGTTCTCTAGACACTGACCGTCCTGACTCTGTTGGAAACGGTCGCTCCCTTCCGCCCTGCTTTCTCCTGACCACGCTGGCTGGGTATCGTTAGAGCTGCTACAGTGCCAGAAAAGAGTCCTGAATCCGCCTAATCTTGATAGTAAAGAAATCAGCAAGGGCACTCACCCAAGCCCCCGTAGGGGGTGCCATGGTCAAAGGAACACGTGGGGCTGTAAATTCCCTCACGACAGCAAACAGCTATCTCCTTGGCATGCTCTAACCTGAGCTTCTCCATAGCCAGCTGGTGCTCCCTCTCTTCCCTCCTATCCAACCACTCATCTGGGGACAGGGAAAGGGATGGGGTGCTGCATCTGACACTGGACCCAGCAAGGGACTCCCTATCTATGGGGTCCTCACCATCTGCTGATGCCCATTCACTGTCATCCTCATTGTCCTCTTTAGACTCTTCGGGCTCCCCTCAGACCCACCACCCTCATGGCGTGCGTCCCGGGCCCTATCTTTCTCACTGTGCTCATGTTCCCAGTCATTCTTCTGCCATAGGATCAGGTTATCTCTAAGCTTGGACTGGGTGTCTGACTCATTCACTGTGATGTCTCTCTCCTCACAAAACTGTACCAACTCATGCATACTGTACTTAAACAGACCACAGAGGTTAAAAGAAGATTCCATCTTGGCAGGATGCTCACAGACACGTGCAACACAGGGGACCTAACAGTCTGAACTGAAGCAAGTACACAGTTCAAAGTATTTCAGCAAGCTCTCTACCCCAGAGAACTCACACTCATGTGTCCATGGAATCACACCATTCATCCACACACACACACCGGTAAGGCAGTTTTTACCACCCCTGATTTCTCAACCTGACCACACGTGACACAGGTACCAAACTCTGGGAGCAGGATGGGAATAAATGTACTGGACACTCTTTGGAAAAGAAATACTAGAACTTCAAAGGACACTAATCTCCAACATGTAATTATCTAAAATGCAGAGTTTTGTAGTGTGGCCTGTCGCCACTGCGGTACAACGCAAACACAAATCCGGATCCTCACCGCCTGCCACCAATGTTAGAAACGGGATCCCTGGCTGGCCAGGGCTTGTGCCAAAGTCAGTCAGAGACCACCACTCCTAAGTCAGGGCAAGGGAGTCACACGCCAAGATAACCCCTGCTCACCCTCTAGGTAACGTGACTAAGCATGGGCGGATTTTACGAATTGGCAATCCGCGAACTTGCGTATTTACGGATTCGCAATCCGCAAAATCCGCGAACTCTCGCGAATTTGCGGATTTTTTTTTTGTGTGCGCAAGGATTTCTGCCAGTTCGCGAGGGTTCTGTACCAGTTCGCAATTGCGAACTTACTTGTCGGCTCGCAACGGCCGCGACTATGTTGTTTCTACATCTGGTTCATCATCACAGTTTCACAGCACCCTCTGTTTCACCACTGTCACCCTCTGGTACACCCATGCCACCCTCTGGTACATCACTGGCACCCTCTGGTTGGTTTATCACTGTAGATTATGGGGGTGAAAAAAAGCAAGCACACCTGCCCTGCTTCAACTGACATGAATTAATTTGGGGTTGATTAATGTGTCACTGAATTTAAACTTCCAGTCTGGCTGGCACCTGCTTCCTTATCTGTAATTTGCTGAACTCTGAAGGGGCCCCTCAGGAAGCACTACAGGGAATGGTTACTAATGATAAGATTGAACTTTTGCACCTGCTGAGTGCTTTCAGTTTTGCAAAAATCCAAATACCAAGCAGCATCCACAAAAGTAATCCTTCCAGGTCAAGATCCAAATCAAAGTGACCAGCACATGAAGAAAGCACTGGGAGGAGCCTGGTGGACAGGAACAGGAAGTTGGAGACTGTGGGGCACTTCCTTCCTCCCACCCCCACCCCCCAAAATGGACTCCTTGCAAAGAAAAAGTGCAGGCAAATGTCAACCTGAGGAGTTATTCTGATAAAAATCATAATTTTCAAGGTTTATGCTGCCTGCTGGTGGATTTCTTGTGCGAAATTGCAAATTTTGCAATCTCGCAATTGCGAGATTGTCGCTGCCCGCCGCATCTACGTGTTCACAAGTGTTTACTCCCGCGAAATTGTATAGTATTCTAGTTGGCAAGTGCGACCAAGCAAAAAATCCGCTTCGCACGGATTTTACGAATTTTCGGCAAGTTCGCGAGAGTTCGCGGATTGCGAATTTACCGAAAATACGCAAAATCCACGAGCGGAACAGATTTTACGCCCATGCTTAAACGTGACGCGAGCAGCCAGGCTAAACTTGGAGGCTATGCAGGTTAAGTGTTTGCGCGCGCACCCAGCAACAACTTCCAAGGCGCACCAAAAAGGAAATTCCACACAAGATTATATAAAAATAGCCTTTGTATTATACCGAAACACATTAGATAAGAACACACATTTTACAATGTGCCAACAGGCACGGGCAGAATTTACAGGGGATATGTACAAGACAGGGCCACATGGACCACTGTCAGGAATCATCACTTTTTAGGAATAGTAACTAGCACATAGAACACTTTGTAGAACAAAATAGAAAATGTAGCACAAATTAGCACACAACCAGTAATTACTGGTAACGGGTAAGTAACTCCTACGCAACCCTAACCACCTTAGGAAAATACTGCGCAGGGAATCAAGACCTCACTAGCCACACCTGGACTAGGAGAAAAACAACCACCTAAGTATCACTAACATTTAGTGGTATAAGCATAGGAACATTACACATGATGTATTAACATTCAGTGGTGTAGAAAAGTAAAACACATGATGCATCCAAACACATTCAGAGGTGGAAGGAAGGAAACACATGATGCATCAAAACACATTCAGAGGTGTAAGGAAGGAAACACATGATGCGTCAAAACACATTCAGAGGTGCAAGCACAAGTAATTGCGCAAAACTCACATGAGCCACAACCTGTGGCAGTCCCTAGGCCCTCTGGCCTTGTTGGGGCTAGGACACCCGGTGTCCCAATGTCAGGCCTAAACGGAGCAGCTGCCCACGAAGTGCTGGGCAGCTGTGAAGACAATGGGGGCCAACGCTGGAGCCTCGTGGGCTCAAGAACACAAAGAGCTTGCACTCGAGCCTCTCTGGGCTCGTAGAAATCAAGGTGCCCCCTCGAGCCTTCTCTGGGCTCGCAAAACCACTGTGGGACACAAGAGCCTCTCGTGGCTCTAAACAAATATGGCGCTTTGAGCCTCTCGGGGCTCTGAATTTCTAAATGCCACCAGGAGCCTCGTGGCTCCGAACAAGAATGCCCAGGCGGGAGGGGCGGGCACCGGCAATGTGCCCCGACGCCCTCCTCCCTTAAAAGGCACAACAGGGCCCAAATTCAGGGGGAGCCTCGCAGGCTCGCAGCATCCAAATAATTGCCCCTTGGTAGCTGGAGCCCCCCTTTTGGGGACTCCGACACGATGTGGGCCGCCTGGATAGAGTCCCCCCCTCTGGGGACTCGCAAATGCCCGATGCTTCCTGAGCCCCTCGGGGCTCTTCCCCGCACAATGCCCCCTTAGCCCCTCTGGGCTTTCATCCAGACTGCGGCCGTTGTCGGAGCCTCACTGGGCTCAGAAACGAGCAATGCCCCTAAGCCTCAAGGTGCCCTCACTCACCGGCCTCTTCTCTTGCGGTGGACACAGCACTCTCCGGCTGCTACTCGGGGCTCTCCTTGCCGACTGCCGGACGTGGGCTTCTTCTTGGGGGCAGTGCAAGGCTCTTCTTCTTCGGGGTCTTTGCTGGACGTCTTCTCTGGGCAGCGCCGGGCTCTCCTTCCTACAACGGAGCCCCGCCTGCACCTTGCGCCACCTCAGCTCTTCTCGTGTTGCCCTGCGGAGGCGGGACTTCCTGTGTTGACCCGCAGTACTTCCGGGTCGCCGCGGGCAGCGCGGCGGCCCTCTCCCCAGCATTCTCGGCTGCGCTCAGATCCAAGGAGGGGTGGGCACCCTCGAGGCCGCAACCTATCGGGACAATGCCGGGTGGGCACCGGCCTTAGCGAGTGAAGCGCTCCCCGGCGCTTAGAGGACAGTCAAGCGCTTTGAGGCGCTTCGAGGGCCATACAGCGCTCCCAGCGCTAGAGGGGCATACAGCGCTGCTACAGGGCAAGATAAAGCGCTTTTAAGCGCTATAAGGCAAGGTCCAAATTCAGCAAAGTTCTTTATGTAGGCAGGGGGGCAAGGCTGGGCCCAGAGCCAGCTCACTGGGCCCCCAGGCCGGGAGGCAATCCAAGTGGCGGTCCTCCTGCCCAGCAACAGCAGCAGCCCCCTCAGGATCCTGGAAGAGAACCTTTTCTAAGGGGACACAGCCCCTTCTTATACTAGTAAATCCTTTGCTTCAGGGTGCAGAGTGGGGGAAGAACCAGTCGCAGCTGGTTTTGGAGCACCCTTGTTGGCCCAACCACCCCTTTCATTAACTGGGGAGGCTAGGGTCGTTAGATGCACCACAGGGGGCGGAGCCAGCATTGTGTGGGGAAAGCCCAGCCCCATCAGAAACCAGGTGCAGCCACCCCTCACATCATTCATGCTGATCTCTCCACTCACTCCTGGGCACACCCATCCAGACTTCCTGGAGCCAGGCTTGCCAACCAGCTCCAGCCAATCACGCTCCAGCACCCTCACTGCACACACACATCAATGTTTAGAAGTGGCACTTCCCCACTAAACACATACAAGCAGCAGATACCATCGCACAGCATTCATTCTCGCGAGCTCGCACATACCAAACTCGAGCCTGCACTCCCCACGCATCAGGAACTAACATGGACACACACATTCCCCATGCATTCCTATGGGAGGGCAGGCCAGCCATACTACACGCACGCACTTTACTCTGGGAAAAAGTGCGCCAAGCCAGAACGCCAGGTCGCCATCAAAAGCGAACCAGCCCAAAAGGCCCGGGTCCAACAATATTTCTAACTGTTTCTTCTGTCAAAACATTGTACCAGAAAGTAGGCACTTGACCGCTTGCTTAATTATGGGGACACATCGTCAATTCTGTCGTCTCCCACAGGGTTTCAAGAATAGTCCAGGGTTATTTTCAGCCAAAGTAACAGAATTACTACAAACCTATGATGATGAGGCATTATCATATGTCGATGACATCTATCTAACAGACGATGACTTGGATAGGCACTTGAACAGGGTGAACACCATAATATTGGGCTTCGCCTCTGAAGGGTACAAATTAAGAAATCAAGAATTGCCCATTTAAACATCCTTTTCCTAGGATATGAACTTTCAAGTGTAAGCAAAAGCCAGGCAGCAAACTTTCTAGAGAAATTTGCACTGCTCCAACCTCCAAAAATGCTGAAAAACTTACAGTCGATTCTAGGTTTCCAGAATTTTGAATGAACTTACATTCTAAACTATGCAGAAAGGGTTAAACCTATCTACAAATTAATCAAACCTGATTTCAAAACAGTTAATTAGACTAAAAAACACAGAAATGTTGCATTCTTTGCAAACAGACATGTTAGCAACAAAACATTTACAAACATGCGTAAACGTATGCAACTTAGTGATCCGAATCATACCAGGACAATGCGGATTCACATACTTAACCTTTAATAAAGGAGAAAAAGTACCAATAGCTAACAAATCACACTTGTACACACAAGCAGAAATGAAATTCACTTCAACAGAAAAAATTCTGACAGCGGTTCAAACTGCAGTAGCAAAAGAGAGAGCCCTCCTACAGGGTAAGCTCATTATGGTTGCTACACCTGTACCTGCCTTAGAGGCAGTGACAAAAGCGAGCGTTCCGAATGCTAAAGCTTTACATCCAAGATGGACACAATGGGTTCATTCTCTTGCTGCAACAGCCGTTGAATATGTTTTTGACCCTTATTTGAAAACATAAGCATTTCTACAATACGAACAAGAATGTCCTCTGCCTACTGAGATTCTGCCTCTAGAACAGTATGAATATATAATTTATACTGACGAATCAGCCCAACCCGCTACGGAGGATAAACAAGCTTGTAGTGCTGCGTGCGCAATTGTTAAAGGTCGCTGGCGCAATGGAAAATTCCGACCAATGGGCACTAAAACACAATCTTTAGGAGATTGTACAGCTCAGCGAGCTGAACTACAAGCATTCAAGATTGCGCTTGAAAATACAGATCGCAAATTCCCCACACTCATAGTGTGCGATTCGTTTTATTGTGTTCAATCTTACAATGAATACTTCCAAAACTGGATTAAAAACGGTTACAAAGATGCAAAAGGGGGCACAATTAAGCATAAATTGCTTTGGGAACAAGTAGTTCAGCTACGACAAGAACTACAAAAGGCTCACGTGATACATACACTGAGTCATCAACGTAATGGCGTTCACGTTGCAGTGAATTCATTGGCTGATGAAGCAGCGAAGGCAGCTGTGCACACGGCTTCCGTAGCTGCAATCACATGTTCAAAAACAAAAATAGATGGCAAAATAATGCTAGCTGTCAATGCGACAAGCAAAGGCAGCGGTGCAGCGTTACCTCAAAACTATCCACTCAAATACTCATATTCAATTGACGCAAACTCCGTTCCTTTTGCTCAAATTCCTGGAGTGGTGGTGTTAGACCTGGCATCCTTGGCGTGGTTTCCCCCTATCTTTTTGCCTCTACCTCCTGAATGTTTGATGCTGTGCTGGAATTCATTTTTGCTGGTTTAGATGCTTTGGGCACTCTGCCACTGCTGATCAGTGTCAGAGTGTAAGTGCTCCCTGTGTAAATTGTCATTATGATTGTATATACATGATTGGCATATTTGTACCACCACGAAGTCCCTAGTAAAGTGCACTGGGTGTGCCAGGGCTGGGGATGGCAAATGCTACTAGTGGGCCTGCAGCACTGATTGTGCCACCCACATGAGTACCCCCAAAATTGTGTCTCAGGCCTCCCACCGCTGCGCCTGTGTGCAGTCTGTGAACTGCCATGTCTTCCTGGTCAGTGTCCCCACTGACCGGGCCTAACCCTTCCCTCTCTGTGCACATTGGTCACCCCCTTGGGCAGGGTGCAGTGCATGTGAAAGGTAGAGCATGTACTTGAGCAGGTGACATGCTCTGGTAGTGAATTACAGCCATTTTCGTTTTTCACTGCTGCAAGGCTATCTTGCTCCATAGGCTATCATGGGGGATGCTGGCTACAGTGGATACCAGCATATCTTCCCACAGGAGCAAGATAGGACATAACAGTCTGGTGTCCCTGAACTCAGAATTTAATAACACAACTTTTAGGAAAGGTGGTGTTTAACTCCTGTCCTTGAGAATAGCACTTTTAGAAAGTTGCTGTTCTCTTGTCTGACCTTTCTGTGTGCCTTGGCCTGTTTGTGGATTGACTGTCTGGTTTGAGAGTGACAGGGGCTGGGGATTCCCCAGGAGACTGGCTGAGTCATCCCTAGGATGAATGGCTGCATTTACAACTTGAGTGGTGGGAGGAGATAGCACCTGGGCCTGAATAGGGCTGTGACTGCCTTCCACAATGCTGGCTCCACCTCCTGCTGGGCGGCTGACGACCCTGCCCCTCACTCTGAAAGGAAAGGAGAAGCCAGGAAAACAAAGTGCTCAAGGAACACCCAGAACTGGCTCAGACCGGGCTCAGAGCCCTCCTGCACAAAGGGAACAAAGACTTTTAGGGGTATAAGTACAGGACCCCTGACAACAGAAAATTGGATCATCCTGGAATAAAGAAGGAACCTCTGCCAAGGAGAAAGCTGAATCTGAAGAAGGAAGACAGTCCTGCTGTTTCTCTGCTGGACTGACCTGCTGTGGCTTTGCTGTCAAGGAGAGGGGAAGTACTTTGCTGTTGTGCTGTGTCCCCTGTCTTGAAGGAATCTCCAAGGGCCTGAGAAGAGCTGGCTCCCTGTTTTTGAAGTCCCAGGAACAAAAGGACTTCACCCCCAGCTTCCCTGAACTCTGCTGAGAGAGTTCTGTCCTTCCTCGAGTGCTTGGGCCAGTTGTGGTGCCTCTGGAAGTTGTACCTGTGCTGGGAAGCTGGAAACTAAGATTGAGAGACTTTTGCAACTGGAAAGTTATCGCATCGCTCGCTGCGGAGCGCATCCCCGACAGTGCGAGGAAATTCTCGCCGCAACGAAGGTCGATATCGTCGCAGCGCCTGTTGCTGCTGCCTAAGACGACGCATCCTTCGATTGGGGAAAGATCACCATCGCTGCGAGCTTTGTCGCAGGGCCTGTCATCACTGAGGGAGATCGCCGCACCGCCGGCTTGCGGAACGCATCACGTCGCTGCGAGCATTGTTGCAGAGCCATCGTATCGAGGAGCGGCGAGAGAGAGAGGATCGCCGCTGGATCGCGCATCGCCGCCCCGGAGATCGTCGCAGCCCCTACGAGATCCTCGCATCGTGCCTTTGCGAGAACAATCTTCCTACAGAATCTACGCACGAAATCCATACAAGTGGCCTTCCTCCCCATACAGACCGTATTCGTCGCAACACACCCGCTGCTGCAGCGGGGTTGTCCCAAACGCCTCCCCAGGGTCTCAGGAGCAACGCATCACTTGTTTTCCACCGCACCAGCTTCTGCGTTTGGAACTTTGTCGCAACTAAAGGTACTGTTGGCTAAACGTGACGCAACTTTGAACTTTTCACGCATCTGTCGATTATTTTATCGCAACCTTAAGAACTCTTTTGAAACCATATTCTTGAACTGTGTATGTTGGATTTTTGTTGTTCTGGTCTTGTGAAGTTTAGATTAAATACCTTTATTTTTCTAAACTGTTGTGGAGTCAATTTGTGGTGTTTTCACTGTGTTACTGTGAGTGTTGGTACAAATACTTTACACATTGCTTTGATAAGCCTGACTGCTTGTGCCAAGCTACCAAGGGGGTGAGCAGAGGTTATCTAAAGAGTGTTTCCTCCTTACCCTGACTAGAAGCAAGGGTCCCTATTAGGACAGTGATGCCTACCTCTGCCAACTAGAGACCCCCAGTTCTAACAGGGTGATAGAGTGATTCCAAACAGGAAACGCAGAGTAGCTTTGATACACGAAGCACATTTGGGAGAGGGTCTGATACATCAGGGGATCTCTAAATCTATACTAGAATTAAAAGAGACGTACTGGTGGCCAGGGATGAATGGTCACATTCACACATTCACAATTAACTGCCATAACTGCAACAGAGATCACAGCAGAGAACACCGCCAGATACCTGACTAAAGTGTAGCCAGCCCAGTACAGACACCATTGACTTTCTACACACAGACGTCCCTATGGACAAATATGGTCCCACAAATATTAAGACAAGATTTATTTGGATATGGCCTCAGCGCTCGGCTGATGCTCGAACTGTTATAAAAGATTTCCGAGTCTTTATCGGCACATACGCAGTCGGCACGCTCCATTCTGACCAGGGTCCTGCGTTTAGCTTTCGAGCTTACAAGGAGGACATGGCCAAATTGGGCGTTGCATTGCGGTACTCTAGTCCATTCCATCCTGAGGGAAATTCGGTAGTGGAGAGAAAAAACCGGGACATAAAGCAATCTATAACAGCTAGGGTATTAGGCTCGGGTGACGGGTGGGTCAAACACCTAATAAGTGTCCAATGTAGTCTTAATAATCTGCCAAGAAGTTCTCTAGGGGGAATCACGCCATATGAAATCCTTTTTAGTACTTGAATGATTATTTCGGATCTCGATTATAAGACTTCAGTGGTAGAACAAAAACCCTTTGATATCAAAGATCAATTTGGCTGTTTTACAGGACTTAAATGAAATAAGGAAAAGCCAAAGTAACATGTTCCTGAAGCCAACAACCACTGAAGAAAAAACAACCGTCCCAGCAAGACCTGTCTGGATTCCAAAGATTGGGGATCTAGTCAGAGAAAAGATTGCGTCAAGAAGAAATTTGGGCCATCTTACAGGCGACCAGTACCTGTCCTAGCAATCCACGGATCAAGAACAGTATTACTGCCACCCCTTGCTGGTAAATGCTGGTAAAAAGGAGAAGAGGTTTGTGTCCATCGACCTGGTAAAACCACATCATGTGGCCGATCATAAGCAGTAGGCCAAGTGGACTCCAAAGATGTAGCAGACGCCCTAACCTGGCTACTATCCAAGAGGTTCAAACTGAGAGACTCATCACCTTTGAAGAATTTGCAGTGCGAAAAGGAGGACTATGCAACAAAGCCATGGAACTTGTACCACCTGAGACCCAAAAAACAGTTTGTCAATAAATGTCTATCTACAATGAAATAGCATCTGACTATACAAATGTAACAAGTGATCAAGTGGTTCCAGCGATTTCAATGAATCCTGATGCAATCCCTACCATTGACAGAACTGCTTCTGGCTATTTCATTAACTTTGATACGTTTTCCGAGGATCCCAGCAAACCTGAAACGATGCCAGTGAAAAGAACTTTTAAAGAACAAGCAACAGAACTTTTGCATCACCTGGAAAGACTTATCTGGTTTCACCATGGATTGAACTTTGAATTGTGTGGGGTGTACTTTTTCTTCTACTTTGGTTGACTCTTGTAATAAGTTTGGGAATGCTGATAAATGGAAGATATGTTAGAAAGGACACAGCAAGTAAGAACATCAACTTACTCCTCAAGCCACACAAATCATCTCATCGTGAACAAAGAGACTTGTCATCAGTGAACATCACAGCGGTTCCTATACCTGGTAGTGTAGCTTGGGACAGAACTGATTATGACATTTTCGGTCCGGCGGAGCTGTTGAAGATTCCACACCAGTTCAAGATTTCCTTGAATGACTTTGTTTCATCTAGTACCTTTTCTGATGATTGGAACTTCGAGACTGTTAATAATATGATGTCAGACTTAGAAATGTCTGCTGTATTTAAAAATCATGAATACTTAGAAGGTTCATAAGATTATGAACAAATATATTGTTATAATCACTATGGTCATCATTTCTTGCACGAATCTGCAAATCCTAGAAATGAATTGAAATATAACCAATTGGAACATTGTCCAACACCACCAAAGGGTAGTTCAAAAACATTTTATGGCAAATTTCCATACTTTTCAGGTTTTAATGTTTCAAATCCAGAATCATTTTACTTTAAAAATGTTAATAGGACAGGTGTGGTAAATAAATAATTAATTACCGGTACTATTTTTCTAGGCATTAACTGAAACAGATAGCTCAATAAATAAGAGGCAGGATCCGTGGTATCTGAGTCGAATAGGCTTTAATCAGATGGCTCGAGCCAATGGACCATCGGGTTCCATCACCTGCAAAGGTTCAGGAAGGGACAGACACAGGACAAAGGGAAGTAAAAACCTCTCTGTCATATTAACATCATACAGTATATATAGTAAAACAGTACAATTGCATTGAATACAGTAGGCGTAAGAAGTGACAAACGGAAGATAAGAACACATGGGCGTAAAGAGAAGGCGTGCACAGGGCGTGCACGAAGACATGTGATGTAAACGTCACAGAAGTGTCATAAGTAGGTGGATACATGGAGGGGGCTACCTGGGCAGCTGGAACCTTTAACCTACTGGTGCGCGCAAACGGGCCATGATGTGTAACTGGGGAGAGCTGGGGCTCTGACTTCTGGCACTAGAAGAGGAGACTAAAGTCTGGGATGTCAGGACGACATGTACCTATAGCATATCTGATATCTGGTGTTTGGAGAACATGTTGCTAGAATCTAAATGTCATCAGGGCAAATGCTACTTGTCACTAAGGCTAGTGCATGCATATATTCTACATGGATTGCGTGTGCTATGAATCTTCTATGGATATTAATTCAGTAATTCTCTTGCATGGAGACAGAAAGACTAGACTATAGATGAAGATGTTTATACGGTTCGTTATCTAGGAATGTGAAGCCGGGGAGCTGAACTGATAACTAGAGGCATAACATATTCTTGGCAGACAGGCAGGCAGGCCAGGCCGGGCACCGCGCTGCTTGGCAGAAAGTAAGTGAAGGGTCAGGGATGCGGGAGGGGCTGCATCGCTCCTCGGAGTGGTTTCAGGAGACTTGAGACTTGAATCTGGTGTCCGGGCCCTTTGAGGCCTAGAAACGGGGACAACTCGATGATTTAACGTGCACAATGTAAAGACGTTGGCAACATAGGCCTAATACTCGTTGCTTTCGCGAGGGACTGGATAACTGGCATACTAACGTTGGACACAACTATAATTGCGTCTTTAATCGGTCAAGGGGGTAAATATGCATAGTGTGCATGCACATATAGCATATAATGGGGAACACGTAGGGACACATGACAGGGCAAAATTCAATTTTCCTCATTCCCTCCTTGTTCCCTACGTTTCCTTCAGGAAACATCAATATTCATAAGACCATCTATCTGTTCATAGAGCATCATTTGCTCGTCTTGAATCTTCTTGGAATGGGACTTAGGACTTGGAATACAAGAGGTAGCGCACAAGCCGCAAATCGCAGGGCCACATTGTAAACATAGGCAACAACTGAATATGATTATTACTACTATTCCTAGGAATGACAATACTTTCCATCCCCAAGCAGATATTATACTCCAGAACCAACCGGACCATGTCCAGGTGCCTGGATTCTGGTGCAACTGATGGGCTATCTTGTGAAGTCTGGTTATAGCTGAATAAACAGACGGTGCGTTATTAGGAATGAAAATGCAACAACTAGATCCGATGACTCTACAAGCTCCGCCCCTATCGGCCAGTATGACGTCAAGAACAAGGCGGTTCTGAAGAACAACAAATCTCATAGCAGACTGTTCTTCTGTTAAGTTACCTAGAGCGGAAGTAGTCTCATTCACTACTGCTTCAAGGGTTCTGGTTAACCTACGTATTAGCTTACTATTCTGGATAGGTCCTATGAAGAAAAAGAAACCTTTATTGAAGTCTGTATACTGTTCTAATGCAGTTTCAGTCTGATCGACAATTGGGGACTCGATCTCCCTTCTATGTCTGATGTGTACTAGATGTGTATTTCGGTGGTAATCGGATGGGGCTAGGAAAACTGGTGGCAGTAGGAAGGCAATGTAACATGTTCCATCCCAATCTAGGGGCAGACGTACATATGCGGTTTGACCACATACAAAATATGAATGACGTGAGGTTTTGAAAGTAGATTTCCCACTGTCACTGTACTTGACCACAGTAGTACAATCACTGTGTCCTAGATGTACTGAACCATTCTTTCTAACACATAATTCGCCTTTTACTGGTAGAACTGTAATAGCAGGCAAGTCTGGAGTAGTCTCGGACTGAACATTCAAAACCATGAAATTCGAGGAGAAATTACCTAGATCATATACTTCATTTTCTAGATCTAACCCTGTCCTATGGGAAAGACCTTCCTTGTCTGGGAAACATGTTCTATTCAGAAGGGACTTATCGTCTAGGGATGATGTTATCGTAAACCATGCTCCACACGAACCATTGTGTGAAAACGGATAGGGAAAGAGTGGCAGAACTCCCTTCGGTGTCTGGAAAGGGGGGAGTCGACCACACACCCAACAATTAGTGGCATTGCTAGTCTGGTGTGAATAGTGTAACATTCGTATAAAAGTATTGTTGCGCATGGCAAGTCGATAGGATAACTCGTGTGGAGGTAGTTCACTAAAAGTGTGCTCTACTGTATCATTAGAAGAAAGATGTACATGCGAAAAAATACATGTAAAACGTAACTTATACATGTGATCGTAAGACTCAGAAATAACATAAATAATAACGTAATAATACATCTGCTTCGCAGGTTTTTACAATAACGTATTTTCTTGGAGTTTCGTCTAACTCTCTCACTATGGGGGTCTATCTCATACATGTCAGGAACCTGTCTAACCGCTTCACCCGAGAGGGACTTAAACAATTAAACTGTCTGACTTGCTAGACCGTAGCTTGATTTTATACTCCTGCTGCGGAGTTTTCTCTAACAGGGGAAGTTTAGAGTCAGTATCTGGGCAATCCTTGAAAAAATTCTTTGGACGGAGTCCATGAAAACGTTTAACGTGACTGGAGTGGAGCCATCCCTTGCGGCCCTCCACTTTGACGGCGGTCCTTGTGGTCATCAGAACAAGCTTCGGTTCTTTCCAGCGGGGCTCCAGCGGACTTGAACGATCGAAGTTCCTCACTAGAACGAGGTCGCCTGGAATGACCTCGTGCGGTTTCACTTGGGTGTTGTCTGGAAAGGCAGCCGCGACCTGTGAACGACAAGAGAGTAGTGCAGACATCAAGGAAGCTAGGTAATCTGTCAGCATATTACTCTCAACATCGGTAATTTTACGTGGCATAGGTGTACCCCACATGTTCGGGGGACGGCCGAATACAACCTCGAAAGGGGACAGACCTGAACGGGAGTGAGCGACCATTCTCATGTAAAAAAAGGGCGACTGGCAGGGCTACCAACCAATCTACGCCTTTCTCGGCACAGACCTTCGCAATGCGTATTTTTAGAGTTTGATTATGTCTCTCGACGAGGCCAGCTGCCTCGGGATGTCGCACACAGTGGAACTTCCACTGGTACCCTAACAGAAGAGATACTTGTTTCATGAGTTCGGATGAGAATGGCTGGCCGTTGTCTGAATACACGACCCTGGGCAAACCATAGCGTGGGAAAAACTCACGAACCAACTGCCTGGCAGTGGTCGCGGCAGTGTAATCTGGGACTGGATATGCTTCTGTCCATCTGGACAAAGCGCATACTACTACGAGGACATACTTGAAACCTCGACATCGATCCATCTGAATATAATCCATCTGGAGGACTTCAAAAGGGTGGTCAGGAGGATGGAATCCACCTTGTTCCACCGGAACACCTTTACCTGGATTGAACTGACAACAGATCATGCAGGTACGCACTTTCTGCTTCGCTGCTGCTCGTAAATGCTTGTTAAACCAAAGGTTCTGGATGCTGTCTAACATGGCTTTTTCTCCTAAGTGTGCTGGACTATGTGCGGTGTTAATAATGACTTGAACCATAGAGTCGGGGAGAAACCATGTGGCTTTTCCCTTCGTCAACCATCCCTGATCTGTCTGGACCCCTCCTTGTTCAGACCATTGCTTGATTTCGTCTGGAGTAGCATGTGACTGTATGTCTAGTACATCTTGTGTAGGGTCCTTAACTGTCATACAAGTCGTCTGGTCTGGAACGTCTGTTTTTATCATGTTAACTGGAATGTCTGGAGTCTGAGCTGTAAGCTTGGCTGTTCGATCTGCTAGATCGTTACCTTGGGAAATGGTGTCAGTGGCTTTCGTATGTGCTTTGCACTTCATAATGGCAATGGCTTTCGGTAAATGTATTGCTTCTAACAGAGCTTGAATGAGGGGGCCATGCTGAATCTTGGCTCCATGAGAGGTCATGAAACCTCTTTCTTGCCAGAGTACTCCAAAGTCGTGAACGACTCCGAATGCATAACGTGAATCTGTATATATGTTTACTTTCAGGTTCTTGGCTCGTATGCAGGCTTGGGTCAGAGCAATAAGCTCTGCTGCTTGAGCAGACAGGGTGTCAATACGATGTGTTTCTATAACATTAGTTTCAGTAGTCACTGCATACGCGGCTACTAACTCTCCTGTACTTGTTCTCATACATGAACCATCCACATAAAGTGTCAGGTCTGGATCAGGTAATGCAATGTCCGTCAAGTCTTGTCTTGGCTTTGTCATGGTGTTGATAACTTCCACACAGTCATGTGTGGCAGGGTTTGATGTAATCGAGGGTAACAGTGTAGCAGGATTTAAAATGTTGCAGCGTCTGATGTCTATGTGTGACTGAAATAGTGTCAGTTCATATCCTGTTAAACGTGCAATTGTCAAGTGCTGAGTCTGTGTTCGGTTTAAAAGAACTTCCACGGAGTGTGGAACTTGTACTGTCAGGGAGTGTCCTAACACTATGGAATCACTTTGTCTGATAGCTAGAGCTGTGGCTGCAACTGATTTGAGGCACGCAGGCAGAGCCTGGGCTACTGGATCTAATGTGCTAGAAAAATAAGCACAAGGCTTGTGTTGTCCTGCTTGATCTTGTGTGAGAACAAACAATGCTGTACCATCACGTTCAGTAACAAAAAGTGTAAAAGGCTTACTGTAGTTTGGTGTCGCTAACACAGGTGCATTACATAAAGCTTTCTTTAACTCATTAAAAACAAGTGTATGTTCCTGGGTCCAAGGGAGGACAGTCGATGTGGCTGCCTCCTGT
Organism: Lissotriton helveticus; assembly: GCF_964261635.1. Lineage (NCBI taxonomy): Eukaryota > Metazoa > Chordata > Amphibia > Caudata > Salamandridae > Lissotriton > Lissotriton helveticus. The sequence goes on along the minus strand of NC_136068.1, from coordinate 1,129,276,381 downwards.
GTCGTTAACTGTATCAGTGGTTTGGCTAGGTATGCGTACTGAGGAATCCATTGTCTGCAGTAAGAAGTGAGGCCGATAAAAGCTCGTACCTCCTTCTGTGTCTTGGGCTGTGGAAGATGTGCTATTAACTGGATACGGTCAGGTGTCAACTGTCTACCCCTCTTGGACAGCAAGTGTCCAAGGTATACCACTTGCTGGACACAGAATTGCAGTTTGGAAGGGGACACCTTGTGTCCCATCTCTGCCAGGAAATACAAGACTGTCAGTGACGCACGTTCGCAGTCACGTTCTGTACGGGCTGTGATCAATAGATCATCAACATACTGGAGCAGGGCAGTGTCAGTTGGCATGTGAATACTGTCTAGTTGTCTTTTAAGTGCTTGACTGTAAATACTAGGACTTTCTGTGAAACCTTGAGGTGCTCGTGTGAATTTATAGCTTCTTCCATTTAAACAGAATCCGAAAAGAAACTGGCTGTCTGGATGAATGGGGACACTAAAGAATGCGTTCTTGAGATCAATAACAGTAAAGAACGTAGCTTCGGAATCAATGGCAGTCAATAGGGAAGAAATATCTGGAACCACAGGGTACTGGGGTATGATACATTTATTGAGTTCTCGAAGGTCAATCACTAATCGATAAACTGGAGGTGCATTTGGGTCAGTACGTTTAAGAATCGGAATGATAGGAGAATTACATACATTGGAGTCAGTTTCTACAACTACTCCTTGAGCAATGAGCTCGTCAATTATTTTCGATAAGGCTGCTACAGCCTCAGGGGGTAACTTGTATTGTCGGATTTGTGGTAATACAACACCTGGTTTCAGAGTGACACGATATGGTGTAATGTGCATACAACCTACATCAGTTGGACCTTGCGCCCATAAATGCTGTGGTACATTCAGTAATCTTGGATCAAAATCACGTAACACAAAATGACCTTTAAAATCACGTAAAAACAATCTCACTCCTTCTGGGGAGCAGCATATTACGGCACCTAACTCTTTCAATGTTTTAATACCCAGTAAATTTTCAGGACAGGATTTCGTAAGCAACAAGTCTGTAGTTCGGGACAATGGACCAACTTCTAGGGAAACTGGTTTCGATATTTCATTAACAATCGGCTTTCCTGAAAATCCCAGGGAAACATTTCTTGAGCCTGAGAGTGGAGCCCCTGGAACCTCGTCATGACTGATGGTAGTCCTACTTGCCCCTGTATCAATCAGAAACTTTCTGTCTTTCCCTAATACTTGACTGTGTACATAGGGACCCTCTTGATCTACAGGAACCTCGATGAGAGGCAAGCCAACTTCCCTCTCTAGGCTATTTCATGAATACTGCTGATATTCTGGATAATCTGACTGTGCGTACTGGTACATCTGTTGTGTAACGTGTTGTGTGGCAGCTATAGGCTGCGGTACTGTAACTGTCTGTTGTGCGTTCTGCGGTGGTTGCGTATTTTGCGGAACATGTTCTTGTCTAGGAGGACGCGGTCTCTCTTTCGTCTTACCTGTAGCTATGTTATGTTTCAGAACTGCACATTCGTTTATATAATGACCTGGCTGTTTACAGTAATTGCATGTCCCTTTAACGGGAGCTGCAGAATGAGTAGTCTGATTCGTACCCCTCTTCTGACTATCTGCTGGAACAGACTGTGCAACTAGTACTTTCATTTTCGTATCTTTCATACGTCTTCTTTCGTGTTCTTGCTCCTCCCTGAATCGATTCTGGTGATACTGTAACATCTGTAGCATTTGGGACGGGGTATTAGCTTGCCATGTACTCTCGACTTTTAATACTCGATTTTTAACTTGTGGTAAAGAATTCTCGACTAGTTTGGAAACAAAAAGATGTGGATACGACTCACTACTTGTTTTCAGACCGCTATTAATAATGAAACATTTCTCGAATCTGGAATAAAAATCACTAGTGTCTTCGTCCTGTTTCTGTTTACAGGCTGAGATGGCATCCCAGTCTTCCTTTTTCGTGGCTAGTAATCTTGGCAAGACTTGTATTAACAACTCGGGCAACTCTTTGGCTTTATCCCCAAGACCAGTACCTGGGACTCGTGTATTATCTTCGTTCTCTAACGCGGTCCAGTCAATCTTTTTCTCTCCCACCTCCCATTCTTTTTCTTTAAGTTTTTCATATATGCCCGCAGGCAACAGGACCTTTAACATTTTGATGATATCAGGATACGTGTATTCTCCCATACGGAGCATGTCTTTTAACTCTCGGTGGAACCCTGCTGGATCTTTATCGTGACAGGGCACTAACTTTTTCATTTCGAGTAGTTCTATTTTCGTTATAGGGGTGTAAACAAATACTCGTTCGAGCTCACCCCCGTTCCTTTAACAGGATGTACTTCTCGCAACGGATTCTGTCTATCTATGTAGAAAGGGGGTGAAACAGGAACAAAATGCGGAGTCAGGAACGTTCTGTATTTGTGGCGTTGTTCTAAAATGACACTAATTAAATCGGTACCTAGACCTTTCCATCGGTTTAGGAGTAACTCGTTCAGTACATTATATAATGGACCTGGATCAGAGTGCTGACTCTCGTACAGTGTAATGAGGTGCTGGATCATATACATACCCACCAGTCGCTGCTCGGCTGGGGGCAGTTTCAGAAACATTTGAGCCACTACTTCGTCTGGAAACGTGGTAGAATCACTAGTCCATCGAACTGCTGATCGGGCTAGTTCTTGGTCATGCATGGTACTAAGTTTACTGTAACCAATTCGTAATTTCAGAACTTTATCGGTAGACTGGAATACTTGTTCAAGAGAACACTGTTCTGGTACGGGAGGAGGAAAAGCTTTCTTGTAGTCTAGGCGTGTGTGTCTATCAGAAGGTCTCGTCCTACCTACATACGCTATTCTAGTGGGATTCTCGTTGTCTACCTCTTCGTCTGAAGAGTCATTCTCTTTCTCGGCTACTCTCATTGCTTCCTCCTTTTGGTGTATACTTATCATTTCTTTACGAATCTTTCTGTACATGGTTTCTATACTATTCTGTGTCTTGTGTTTTCCTTCTGCTATATTGTCACTCCATCTGGTCAGGACTCTCATCTCTTCTGGATTTTTATCAGGATGATCCTGTTCTCTTATTAAACAATTTATTAAAAATTGCAAAATCATGCCTTGAATCTCGACTTTTCTGTGTACCATAGCTTCGTGAATACTTTCTGGTTTCTCCCCTGTTCGGATGAAATGATATATTCTGTCTAGATGTTCTTTCATATTTGATATGGTAACCAAGAAGCTTGCAACTCGTCGTAAGCGTATGGAATATATTATCATACTATCTTCACCTGGTACTGGATCATATCTACAATCAGATCCGCACTCATTGAAATACTTTCTGAGGGCTTCGTACGTAGTCACTTTCGGGGTACGTTGTAACGCTGCATCTCTCAGCGTCAGGCGTTTTGTTTGAGGCGGGGTGATAGGAATACCTCCCCCTGCCCCTCCTGAACTGGAATCGTCAATTAATACTGAATGTGCGGCTGCTGGTAACGTGACTGGTAAAGTAGGGGTACGTGATGTGGGTTGGTCCTGGGGTACTGGCACATGGACAGGATTCCCGGGACCAACGGCTGGAGGCACAGTAATTACATTAACAGGAGGCGGAGGTTGAACTGGGGGAGGATTCGTATTAGCATATTCTGGGACAGTGTCGTCTAAATAGGAAGAAAGAAAATTTTCAGCTGCAGTCGGTTTATGACGCAGCTTAGTCGGGACCAATGGTGGCGGTAAATCACAGAGTGTTTCCGGGGTCGCCTTCGGCAAACCCTCGGCGAGAAGGGGATACATACCTTTAATAAGGGCATTTCTTTGTCGGTCTGACTGTTCTGCTCTAACTCGTTCACCTTCTTCTAGTAATTCCCTTTCTTGGGCTTTTTCGGAGAATTCCCTACTTAATTCTGCTTTTCTGAATTCCTTTTCTGTTCTTTTATGCGATTCTTTACGCCATAATTCTATGGCATCTTTCTGGGATTGTCTGGCTTTCTTTTTCCATAATGCTTCCTCTACTCTCATGATGCACTCGGCATCCCATGTTCCTGAAACAGGCCATCTATATTTCTCTTCAAGATGTTTGGTGTAGTCCACACATAAATCTAGATACAGTATGGCATCTAAGCCATGCTTATGATACATGAAATGTCCAGGACTGTCCCTAGGAGGGGCAGGAACCGATTCTTCGAGTAACCCTTTTCTGGTTTTTATCTGACGTAACTTCGAAAACAGCGGCATATTTGAACCGTACTTGAACTTGAACACAATACACAATGAACACAGTAATGAAATAGCAAAACAATCACTCATACCACAACATCAAAAAACACATTAATAACAGTTCCAACAGATACTACCTAATACATTGAAAACATAATACTTGAATTTCTCGAGAAACGGACTTACTAGAATTACTGGATGCACTGCTAAAACAGTACAGAACATACCGGTCTCCTAAAGAGACACGTCATACCGTATCCACCTAGGTGAACACGTCGGACCGGATCTGTGTACCCAAACCCGTCGGACCGGGCACAAACTAATGAACCCGTCTAGATACTTTCCAGCAACGGTACTCACCGGGAAGCAAACTGAAGGCCTCGGACTGGACTGGACTGCTACGACGTCTGGTTACTGCTACGCACTACGCATGTGCCTCGGGCTTCGGGCTTCGGAAACAGGTGGGCCTCCGGATACCTCGGACCTTGCTCTCTCGGCTTGGGCTCTGGTCGGGACAATCCGCCTTCCTCACCGCCTCGTCTGGATGCCGGACCGCAGTCTCCATCTCCTCCGTGGGCCTGAGGGAGACTTGAAGCAGAAATATCTGCACGTGCACAGTAGGGGTCCGTCACGGCTGTAGAAGGGTCAGGGGGCCTGCGTTACATCGCCGGCGCGTGGGGAAGGGGCTAGTCCCTGTTCGGGCGCCATTTTGTGGTAAATAAATAATTAATTACCGGTACTATTTTTCTAGGCATTAACTGAAACAGATAGCTCAATAAATAAGAGGCAGGATCCGTGGTATCTGAGTCGAATAGGCTTTAATCAGATGGCTCGAGCCAATGGACCATCGGGTTCCATCACCTGCAAAGGTTCAGGAAGGGACAGACACAGGACAAAGGGAAGTAAAAACCTCTCTGTCATATTAACATCATACAGTATATATAGTAAAACAGTACAATTGCATTGAATACAGTAGGCGTAAGAAGTGACAAACGGAAGATAAGAACACATGGGCGTAAAGAGAAGGCGTGCACAGGGCGTGCACGAAGACATGTGATGTAAACGTCACAGAAGTGTCATAAGTAGGTGGATACATGGAGGGGGCTACCTGGGCAGCTGGAACCTTTAACCTACTGGTGCGCGCAAACGGGCCATGACGTGTAACTGGGGAGAGCTGGGGCTCTGACTTCTGGCACTAGAAGACGAGACTAAAGTCTGGGATGTCAGGACGACATGTTATGTTAAAATGTTATGTTAAAATAGCTCTTTTATAGCGCGCGGCTACTCCGTGGAGTGTCCCGGCGCTTTGGCAAAGAGAAAATCAAAGAAAATACATAACACAGTGCCCTGCTCAGGAGGTACAGATATTACTGAGCAAAAAGCCACGTCTTTAGCTCCTTACGAAAGGCGAGCAGATTGGACGACGAACGCAGCGTAAAAGGAAGCTCATTCCAACTGCGAGCAGCCAGATAACGGAAGGAGCGGCCTCCTATACGGGCACGCTTAATTGGGGGAATCGTGGCTTTAAGTAGTTGCGCGGATCTCAGAGACCTCCTTGGAACATAAAAGGCCATTCGTTTCTGAAGATATTTAGGGCCAATATGATGGAGGGCCTTAAAAGCCAGAGTCAAGGTCTTAAAAATGACTCTCTTGGCAATAGGAAGCCAGTGGAGTTTCTCAAGCAGCTCCGACGCGTGCGCCCTTCGTGGCAGTCCAAAAATTGCTCTAGCGGCTGCGTTTTGCACAACCTGCAAACGAGTTAAAAGGTATTTAGGGAGGCCCAGGTAGAGGGCATTTGCATAATCAAGGCGAGACCCTATCATGGCTTGGACTATGATTTTTTTGTGTACCTATAGCATATCTGATATCTGGTGTTTGGAGAACATGTTGCTAGAATCTAAATGTCATCAGGGCAAATGCTACTTGTCACTAAGGCTAGTGCATGCATATATTCTACATGGATTGCGTGTGCTATGAATCTTCTATGGATATTAATTCAGTAATTCTCTTGCATGGAGACAGAAAGACTAGACTATAGATGAAGATGTTTATACGGTTCGTTAGCTAGGAATGTGAAGCCGGGGAGCTGAACTGATAACTAGAGGCATAACATATTCTTGGCAGACAGGCAGGCAGGCCAGGCCGGGCACCGCGCTGCTTGGCAGAAAGTAAGTGAAGGGTCAGGGATGCGGGAGGGGCTGCATCGCTCCTCGGAGTGTTTTCAGGAGACTTGAGACTCGAATCTGGTGTCCGGGCCCTTTGAGGCCTAGAAACGGGGACAACTCGATGATTTAACGTGCACAATGTAAAGACGTTGGCAACATAGGCCTAATACTCGTTGCTTTCGCGAGGGACTGGATAACTGGCATACTAACGTTGGACACAACTATAATTGCGTCTTTAATCGGTCAAGGGGGTAAATATGCATAGTGTGCATGCACATATAGCATATAATGGGGAACACGTAGGGACACATGACAGGGCAAAATTCAATTTTCCTCACAGGAATGAAAAGTATGTTGACAAATACCAAGCAAATTTATTCTGCGACCTTTTATGCTCAGCTGTCTTTGTTAGGTTTCGACTTTTGGAAAGACAACATTGAGACAAAAACTGTCTGGGGCACAAAGGACTGGCAGGTGCAGGGTTTAGAAGCTTTATTTAGAGCCTGCATCATCCCAGAGCAAATAATGTTTTTGAATGACACTGTCCAACAGACATCTTGTCTTTGGTTAGCCAAGATAAAAGATTTAAACAAACCGTCAATACCTCCACCTACACCTGATAGCAATAACACTTCAGAGGGAGAGGTTGACATACATACTATTTTGCTTCACAACAGAACAGATCCAGATTAGAAAAAAATGTTAATCTGGCCCACAGACACAAACAACTGTCAGGATGGATTCCTGAATAAGACACAAAGGTACACATTTACTAGGCCAGATCCAAGATATGTTCAGAGACAGCATCCAGGAATAGTAACAACATACAGTGTAGGGAAACTGTGCCTTGAATGGCTACACAAGTCTACACTAAAGAAAGTAAAACAACACTAATCTTTACCTGAAGATGGTGCTAACCTGAGGGACTTCTTACAAGGACCTACTAAACCGCGACATAAACATTTTATATAACTGCAGAACGAATACGAAAAATTGATCGTATTAATTTAGAGAAATCTAGTTGGCAATGGGTTAACGACTCTGTCGTCCAGGATATATTCTTTGGACAGCTTAGTATCCTCTGCCATAGACATAATGGAATAGGACTTGGTCATGTTGCAACATGGGCAACATGGTCAGTCGCAATTACGTTCTATAATGCTATTAGGCTGGACGTTACAAAACCTTTGTTCAGACTTTGTGCCTTGTCATTCAAACTAAAAGAGACAGTATCATCTTAATCATCCATTAGATTTGGACGAATCTCAAATACATTCTGCTCTTAAACATTGAAGAAGCAGGGGGTGCTTTCTTCTCAGCAGTAAGATTGGGGGCACAAACTTTAAGGTAATTTTCCCCAAAATATTTCCACTTGGAGAGTTTTAGGGTAAGGTCAATAGGAGATACTAAAAACAAGAAAGCAGGGAGGCTGGGCAATATTATGCATGCGCCAAAAGCTCAACTGCAATAAAATAATTTGACCCAGACAATGAAGGAAATTGCTAATATAAGCACACTATCAACTAAAATAATAAGTAAGCAAAAGGAATACCTGAAGAAATAAATGATGAATACACCTGTATACCATTTTTGCCAGTCACAATCCATAAGAGAATCCAATGCAATAAAAAAAGAACAGTGTGACCACATTTCTGTTCAAAGGAGAAGCATCGTAGAGGTAAACATTGATGGCATAATGTTGGAATATATTACTTATATTGTCATCTTTTTTTGTTTGAGACATATTTAGGCTGGGAGCTACATGGAGACTAAAATTTGGATGCCAATGCAATTGAGGGAAGTAAAGGCATTCATCCTAGCACTTCACAAGTGCTTAAGAGAAACTGTTAGTCGGACAAAGGTTTTTCACTTTCTACAACCCTTGTATGTAAGAGACATACATGCACTGTAAGAATGTCAGATGTATCTGCCTGTATGAGTAATTATACTACTGCGATTTAATTAGCATTTACTCATTTATGTTATGTAATTTGTTTTATAGTGCTACTCATCCCAATGTAGGGTGTCAGAGTGCTTTACATCACACACATATAATTTACAGAGAAAATGAATCACATACATGTGTAACTCAATTTTGAATAAGACAATGAAGTTTTCAAGATGTAGGAGTCACATATCATCCATCCAGAACGCTTAGTCTGTACACAGACAAAGTGAACATTTAAAATAAATGTAATGTAGTGGTTTGTATTATCTGCACTTATAAGGCTTTGAACCTTATTCAGAGTTTGGCAGACAGGATATTCAGTCAGAAATGTCCACCATATTACAAGTGTATTATATACTATGACATTTGTATTACGGCAGACAAGATATTTACCATATTTGTCATGGAGTACCCCATCTGTAAGCTCTGAAAGGGCCTTTATTACTATCAAAAGGACTCCATTTAAGCAACCTTAGACTAATAAATGCTTGAGAAAAATGTTGTTCTTAGGGCCATATGTACAAAATGACCGAATAGTGAGAACCAAATTGTGAATGAGTGCAAATCGCAATTTGATAAACTCCATTCATTATGTACGAAACAACATGATCAAAATTTAGCTATTTTTAATTTAGTTAGTAATTAAGAAATCGCGTTTTCTGATTCCCTATATAGTGAATGGACATTCAAATAACGAGCATTGCATTTGGCATACAGTGATGAGATCTGAACCAGGAAAACCGGATAATATTGTTGCTGAAGACTCCTAACAGTATCGATGATAAATCACTCTGTGTGCTTGCCATCCAGCCTGTTTGAACCTAAAAAGTCATGAACTACAACAACAAGGATGCTGAGGGCAGAAAAAGGAAATTAAAGTTCTCAGAAAAGGAACTCGAAATCTTAACAGAGGAGTGTGTTGGGCACCACAATAAACCGTTTGGTAAGTTATTTCTGACAGTACCTGAATCTGAGAAACAAAATATGGAAGATAATGCTAGAAAAAAAATATTCTGTAGGAATGAAGCAGAGATCTATTGAGGAGATACAGAAAAGATGGTATGATCTCAGATCATGTACAAAGGAGAATGTGGCAAGCTGACTAAGTGAGGCTAGAGTAACTGGAGTAGGACCTCCCTAACGTGCTCCCCCCACCAACTACAATCAAGGAACTAGTATAAACAAAACTGGAGCTAGAATCTGTCAATGGATTGACACCTCAGGCATTCCAGGGTCATGAGTTGCTGTGTCAGCACCAACCCCACATTCAATGTGACTTCTGAGGTGAAACAGAGGGAGCAGACTTATAACCGCCTATGTGGTAAATATCATTTGACTCTGGGTCGAAAATGGTGGCATTTCTAGAAGAAAATGTCATAGGGCGCATTCCACTTCAAGGTGGCCTCCATGTATTCCTTGCATCGCAAGACATGTGTAGCAGGGAAAGAACTGAGTCTTTGTTCCCATTGGTCAACAAAAGCATAAGGGGCTGAAGATTCATAGGACCGGCGCCTGCTATTCGAGGTTTTTGTTCCTGCAGTATGTGAGTAGTCTGAGTCCAGGAGGACACAAGCCTGTGAGAGACTGCACTGGATTTACCAGCTTCTTTCTGGTCGCCACTGTGGTATTTGAGTCCCTTTGAGATGTGGACATTTCTCATGCACATTAACAGTCTGCTGACGACGACACCCCAGGGGAATTCCAGGATTCGTAGGAGGTGTCGGGTCTCTGCTCAAGAGTGCTTCCGCATTCACAGAGATACCTGTACTGCGGTAAATACAATTTGATATTCTGTTTTCAAATTTATTTTGAAATTCAGGGTTATGGGGGGTTAGGCATAATCCAAGTGTCAGCTTACTCTTTAGTGGCTTTTCATTTTCCATTACACTTTGACGTCAGTGGGTATGGTGCTGTGTTGTCAACAACCATTGTGTTTTGTTGCCAAGTGTGACATATGAGAAAGTGATTGTTTGTGTTTATTTATGTTAAGCCTTAGCTTCACAAAAGGTGACAATCCTGTATAGTGATAATGCACTGAGGGTATAGCAATTTGAATGTTCTGTGCTTACCTTAACAATACATTTATCTAGCAATTTGTTACCACCATGCTACCAGATGCTCAAGTTATGATGCAATGCTGGCTACGTTTGATGTGCATCTCATTCTTTGTATCAATTATTGCCTAACAACCCTTCTTTCAGGTCTCTTTTTTTTTATTGTTTTTGTCAGTACAGCAGACATGCTTTTTTAATACATCATAAATTTCATCAGACTTCCAAATACAGCCTTAGATTAACATACATAGATAAGATCATACCCAGTTAGCCAAAGGAGACCAGAGCTTCTGCCCATACATTTTTTCCTGCTACCTTTTGATTTATACACAGCAGACTCCAGATAAAATATAGATAATAGTCTAGCTTGCCAATTATTAAAGACTGGCGGATCTACATCTAACCATTGCGGGGTTACACACAAGCGAAAAATGGACATACAAATAAATAAAAACCCTTCCTCTGCTATCGTCCTATTACACATAGGTTTTACCTGAAGCCCCAAACTTATCATATCCGGGGACAGCTGAACCTGTATCCCCAAACTAACATTCAGAAAATATTCCACATCTGTTATAAATTGGCTTAGTTTGGGACACCAAAAAAGACATATGTGCAGCATCTGCTGCCAATAAGCCACATCGGTTGCATTTATCTCCTTTCAGGGATTTCCATTTTGCCATTTTCGCCGGAATCGAATAATGACATATAATGCTGGCTGTTTAGAGGACCATTAAACAATACTTTCCGTGAAAGTTCAATAACTCTAACCATATCTATTCCGTCAAGTACGAATTTTCTTTGCCACTTGTCCTCCCAAGTATCCAAATCATCATCTAATTTAGTAACTAAAGATTGATAAATTGGTACGATTTTAACTGTTATTCTAATTGCTTCCAAAATGCTAGATTTCTCAGTCGAAATTTGATTTTGAGCCTTCCTTAAATCCCAAAAACTTCGTAACTGAAGAAATTTGAAAAAATCTGTCTTGGGGAGATTACATTTCTGTTGGAGAAAAAGAAAGGAAGCAAACTGATTCCCCTGAAGTAGATATCCTATTGTTTGTATCTCAACTGTTTTCCACCTAATCATCACCTGGTCCCTAAACACCCCCGGCAGTAGCGAACAGCTATTTAGAGGTGTGTAATAATTAATATTAATACCAAAGCCTAGTCCCACATTTACTTTCCTCCATATTTCAAAAGCAGCAGCAAACATTTTAAATGTTGTCTTTTTGTAATAACTGGGCTCGATTTCTCGAACAAGACATTGCCTGGCCTCTATCCCTGATACCATCTCATATATTGATGGACTAACCGCTTCATCCAATATAGAGTCGTGAAATATTAAAACCCCAATATGTTTTAATAGTACTGCCCAGTAATACAAACGAAAATTAGATATCCCCCAGCCCCCCTCTCCATAGGTAGTATGCACCATTTCATCGCTCTTCTAGACCTACGATAGCTCCAGAGAAACCTGGAACACATTCTTTCAGTTTTTACAAAAAAAGAAATAGGAAAGAGAAGGGGAATTGTTCGAAATAAATACAGGAATTTCGGAAAGATTGACATTTTTAAGACATTACTCCGCCCATACAGTGACAGATGAAGATTATTCAATCTCTCCAAAGTTTTATTGGACAAACCTAATAAAGGTTCTGTATTTAGCCGCACTATTTCCTCCAGCTTTGCGCAAATTTTAATACCCAAATATAGAGCTTCCGAAACGAAGCTCATATCCTTTGGGCGTCCAGTTTCTGAAAGGATTACCTGGGTTTTAGCCATATTTAATTTATAGCCCGAGTACCCTCCAAATTCCTTAGCAGCTTGTACTATATTTGGTATAGAAGTTTTAATATTCGGTGTTGCAATGGCAATGTCGTCCGCGTAAGCAAACACTTTGTACTCCACCTGATTAATCTGGACTGGGATAATTCCTGCCTCTCTTTCTAGTTTAATTAAAAAGGGTTCAATATATAACGCAAATAACAGGGGGGAACAAGGACAACCTTGCCTCGTCCCCCGTGTTATCATGACATTTTTTGATAAATTCCCAGCAATGCGGATTGTCGCTCTAGGATTAGTATATAATGTCTGTATCGCTTTAATGAGTTCCCCCGAAAAACCCTTCCAGGCTAAGGTCGCCCATAAAAAGTCCCAAGAAACCCTGTCAAACGCTTTTCCGCATCTAACAGGGCTACCGCAACAGGGGAATTCGTAGTTTGCGCCCAATCAAGAAGAGAGATAATTCTTCTTACGTGATCTGCAGTGTCGCGTTTTAAAATTAAACCATGTTGCCTCTTTGAAACTAAATTACTTATAACAGTGCTCAGCCTATTAGCCAACACTTTTGAGTAGACCTTATTATCTGCATTTAATAGAGAGATTGGCCTATAGGACCCCATCTCTTTTGCCTCCTTTCCTTTCTTTTTAAAAATGACTATAGTAGCTTCGGACCATGAAGCTGAAGGGCTACCCAAAAAAGCTTGCTTCCCCTAATTCTTTTTTCAACATCCTCCTAAAGGTACAATAAAATTCCAATGGAATACTGTCCTGCCCCATAGCTTTGCCAGGTGGCAGACTTAGTAAGGCTTTTTCGATTTCATCCTACGTTATAGGTGCGGACAGCACTTCTCTTTCTATTCCGGTAAGTCTAGTAGTATCCATGTTATTCAAATATTCAGCGGCAGCCCTCCCTATCATCTCTTCTATTGGAGTCCTATATAAATCTTGATAAAATTGATGAAATGCATCCAAGACGCCATCTTTGGATTCCTGTAGGATCCCATTTGCATCGAAGATCTTCTCCATGTCATTAGACACAGTTTTATGCCGCAATCTTTTGGCTAAAACTCTCCCTGTATTTTCACTAAATTCATAAACTAATTCCTTATGCTGCCTGTATTTAAGGGCGATTTGATCCGTAATATTAGAATAGGCAATAGCTCTTTTAATAGTTAAATCTCTCTGTACTATATCAATATGATGCCCTGACCTAATTGCATTAGCAAGGTTTTGTTCTTCAGCCAATACTAGATCAAAATCTCCCTTATACTTGGCGATTCTTCGCTTAAATCGGCTGTTAGAATAGCTAATGGTTTCTCCTCTGACTATCGCCTTAAAGGTGTCCCAAACTATCCCCTTCTGTGCTGTGTTATTATTGAATTTGAAAAATTCCTGTAATATTTTAGCCATATGATGACAATAGTCTTTGTCCAATAATAAATTCCTTTCAAAAGACCATGATCGTGTCTTCGACATTCTATCTAAACCGAGGATTACTTCTAATATTAGGGGGTTATGATCAGATGCAATCTTAGGGAGAATTTGTACATTATTTTTACCTACCAATTGCTGTGACACTAAAAAGTAATCTAAACTGACAAGTTTTCTATGGGGAGCTGAATAGAAAGTATATCCTGGGTCAGCTGTGTGAAGCAAATTCCAAACATCCTTGAGCCCATGTTTGTTTGCTAAATCGCGCAGTGCCCTAAAAAACTGTTGTTTCCTTCCGGTATAGCCCTTATTCTCCCTAATATTAAAACTTGCCTCCAAATGTATATTGAGATCCCCACACATAATCACTGGCTGAGGCCATTGAGCCAATTCTGAATCTAAGAAATTCAAAAGCTCGGCATCGTCCAGATTGGGGCAATAAAGTGTACAGAGCGTGAATCTTCTCTGATTATATTCACATTCCGCTATAGCCCAACGCCCCCATTTGTCCGCCACACTCTTTTTACACATCGCTAGCCCCCGTCTAACTAATATAGCCACGCCTTTCTTAATCCCCGTTTGTTTGGAACATGTCACTAAATATAACCCTAAATTCTGTAGCAATCCACGGTTTGCCCAAGGAATGTGCGTTTCTTGTAGACATAATATATCAACTCTGGATAATTGGATGATTTTAGCCAAAACATCTCTCTTCTTCCTGTCATTAAGCCCAGAGATATTAAGTGTGCATATCCTTAATTTCCTATCCATTTAGCCAAAAAAAAAAACAAGCTGTAAAGAGGCAAATACTGCATTCAGAATACGAACATATCTCACTGCCACTTTTATATGACCATTCTTAACCAGACGGGATTTTAGAATACCAAAAAAAATGTAAACATTACACATGTCTGCTACTGACTTTACACACCCACATCCAAACCCCCCCTTTACCCACAACACACCCTCCCACCTCACCCCTTTTCCCCCCACCCCTCTCCCAACCCTCCATATGAGGCATGGGGACCAACTGTCCCTAATATGGAATGCCGCCCCCCACCCCTTCTCTAGGTCAGGAAGAAGAAAAATCCTTATACTATAAACCAAGCTAAACATTTCTATAAAACCTATTGCTTACCCAAAAGAGAAAAAAAAAAGAATAAGGCTTTTTAAACCGGTACTAACTATGACCCAGCCTTTCCTAATTACAAAAATGATTACAGAGATAACAAATACTCTTTAGCTTCTATTTCAGAAAAAAAAAACTTTGTTTGATCCTTCACCATAACCTTTAACTTGGCTGGATTTTGTAAATACACCGTGGCACCCTTTTCTTGAAACCCTGGGATAAGTTGGCACAAATGCCAACGTTTTGACACTGTTGCCTGACAAAAATCAGGCCGAACGAAAAAATTGCACCCTTTTGCCTGCCTTTTTCTATCCGGTCTAGCCAACGCAAACACAGCTTCCTGTGCCAACAAATTACCAAATCGAGCCAAAATGGCTCTAGGGCGCTCTTCTTCTTCAGTCCCACATAGTCAGTTCAGGAAATGCTTCTGCGAAAAGCTCACAAACAAATTCACGCACGTCTGCTTCTTTTCCCAGAATCCGTAAATTGTTCCTGCGAGCCTGATTTTCCAACTCAGAGAGCTTAAAACTTATGTTGTCGCGATGAAGCCTCATATTTTTATCTCTACTTTCTGCGCAGCAACCTCATCCTCAAGCGTGGAAATTCTTGATTCAGCTTCCGTCACTCTCAGAGCTGTGTCTGAGCATATTTTTATCACTCGTCGTACTGCGTTCTGTACTTTCCGGCAAGTAGCCTGGGTACGATTGTTGTCTGCCCTAATCTCAGATCTGTGTTCCATCATAGTACGGTAAATCATTGAGAGTGTAATTTCCTGGTCAGGTCTCTGTCTCCCTACGTTAGAGCCTTCATCCGCCAAACAATTCCCTTCCCTAGGGGGTCCCAACAAAGTATTCTCAGGAGATGCCCCTCCCGTGACATAAGGATCATTATAGTTCAGCAGTTTCCTCATTTTTAATCTCTTCACTGTAGTTGTTGCTGCTCTTGGTGAAGCTATATTGAGTCCATCCTCATCATCCATGCTGCTGCCTTCTGCATGATCATCAGCCCAATCTTTGCTGAAATTCTCGCTTTCGTCTGAGGAGTGGTCAGACATTGAATAGAAATTATCCAAAACCTCCTGAGACCCGGTCAAGTCCTGTATCGGAGCAACGTCAATTGATGCCAGAGACTCTCTCAATGAAACAAGGTTCCCGAGGCTGCCAGCAGTTGGATCCGTAAACTCTTCGCCACTCTGCTCAGAAACTACATCTCCCACAACACCCTCTGTTACAACTAAATCAACAGAAATCCCTTTCTCTTTCTCTTTTTGCACATCGAGCAGAGATATACTTTGCCCTTCAGAACTCGCTGCTACAATGTCACTGAAGAGTGAAAGAGAGCCAATTTCCTTCTGTCCCATCAACACTTCGATTTCGCCAGTTAGTTTCTTGGTCTGTGTTTGAAGCTGCAATTGTGTATTTTTTAGACTTAGCTTCCCAAATAGCTCCAGCACGGTTGGATTCCCCTGGTTATTAGTTCGTGCAGCAGCGCTCACCTTTGCTAAACGGTCAAGCCCTTTTCTCCTGTTCGTACCAGCAGGAGACTGTTCACTTGCTTGTGCTCCCTTCCGCAGTTCTCCCTGCTCGGTGTCTCCATTTTCCCCACCCTCACATGGAGCAGGGTTAGCCTTTGTTTTCCCGGTTCGGGCAATCGATTTCGGCGGCATATTGCCCCAAACAGCTCCTCGGCCACCACAGTCCCGAACAACTTGCCGAGACGCTCGGGCGAACAAAGTCGGAAGTCGCCAGCCCAGAATTCTAAGCAATCGAAAAAGTAGGAGCCGCCAAGTCATCCGATAACACGAGCATCGTCACGCAGCAAAAATGGGGCAGCAACACAGTATCCTTCACGGCAGGGAACTGGCTCCTTAATCAGACAGGACACATGCAGGCTCGAAGGTGCATATCTTCTGAT
Organism: Lissotriton helveticus; assembly: GCF_964261635.1. Classification (NCBI taxonomy): domain Eukaryota; kingdom Metazoa; phylum Chordata; class Amphibia; order Caudata; family Salamandridae; genus Lissotriton; species Lissotriton helveticus. Next base: position 1,129,259,716 of record NC_136068.1, on the reverse strand, counting down.
CTAGGTAAGCTGCTTCAATTTCTTTCTCCTTCCTGACCCAGAGCAGGGTCCGAACTACTCACTCGGCATCCACAGCGGCCGCCATCTTGCCTCAGTTTTGATCTTCTTTCAGGTCTCAATGCCTGCAGTATACCACCATTTAACCCTTCCCCCATCTAGTCACTCTGTTCATCTGGTTTAATATATTTTACCAGATACAATGCTGCTAAGAAATGGGATTCTGGGTGGCACCAAACGTGTCATCCAGGAACCTCTCGATGTAAGTTCAATATTGCATTGTAATGCAAAACATGGTTCAGAACATAGTTAAGTGAGATAAATGTACATTTGAACAACCATTAAAGATGTAGTCAATCCCAGTAAGTACAGTATTCAAAATAGTATGCACATTAGTAGTTTTCAATGTACTTTCAAAGTGCATTATGGAAGATGTAGTCAAACAAATTCACAGGAAATGACATTCTAAATATCTTTCATTGAAAAATAACAAATCTAAAGTAACTACAGTTAAGTATAAATCACTAAGCAATTGTCAATCCACTTTTTTAAAAAAAATCAAGGAAGTGAACGTTCTGAAGAGAAGTGCTATGAAGATGTACATATTCATGTAGATGAATGCAATTATAGTTGCACCAGGACAGTCCAAACTTTAAATGTGAGTCCTGCAGTTACACAGTTTACAGTTTGCAGTTGATCAAGGTGGTGAGCAAATCACACAGAATGTAACACAGGAACTTTCAGTGAGGCCAAGACAACTGCAGGAAACATTTTGAGTTTGCAGTGCTCATGCTTTACACACATATTCCCGGCCAACTGTAGCAAATGAACTTATATTTGGAACCATTATGCTGAAGATCCATTGCCTGCAACAAAAGCAAATAAAATGTATCAATCAAAAACTGCCAATACTGAATAAAAACATTAAAAACAGGTTTACACACCGTTTTTAATGCTCTTGCTTCAAATCAGATATGCATAAATGATACATTTGATAATGTAACTGATGGAATCAGCTTTTTTATGGAAATTACACCAGAAGAACATTGATCTATGACGTCGGGAGTGCCATAACTCATTAACTGGTGCAGTCAATTTTCCTGCAGAAGTCAGAAGCACCTTATCACGCTGCACTACGAGCTTTCAAATCAAAATGATGCACTACAATACAGATGTTAGAGGACTCATTCAAGTGACTAATGCAGTAGAAACAAAGCAAACCACTCAAATTGCTAGTGGCAGTCAAGTTAGAGTTGGGGAAAGTGAGGATGAATCCAGTGTCAGCAGCATTTCAGCCACAGACAGTATGAAGCTGCATTGAAGAAGGACAATCAGTGGGTCTGGAGAGAATGTTGGATCAAAAACATGTGGCAGAGGCAAAAGCAATGCTAATAATATTGTTTAATTTAATTGCCAAATATTTTTGTATTTAACATTAATACATTACCTCACCTTAAATCAAATCAAATATCTTTATGACTTGATTAATAAAAACCATTGCAATATAATGCTTGATAAAACACATTATAAAACACCTAAAAATAAACGTATATTATGGTTTCAAAATGACAAAGCATCTTTCTAGTTATTGCTTTAAAAATACTTATTTACTAGCACAGTCATGGAGGTGTGGGATCGAGTTGCCTCCAAACATGAGTTCACATCCTTCCCGTCACCCCTGACTCCGCTATTTGCCAACCTCGACTTCACACCAGGCCTCGATCCTAAGGCGTTCACGTCATGGCGGAGTTCCCCCTGCAAAGCCCTGGGACATCTCTTTAACCTGAACGGTATCCTCTCCTTCCACCAAATAAGAGAAGACTATGGCCTTCCAGAGAGCGATAGGTTACCCTATCTACAAATCCAACACTGGGCTCTTCAGCCGCAGGTTAGGCCGGGAGCGCAACGTCACCTTACTCCCTATGAAAAGTGGCTGGTCACTCGCACGTCTGATAAAAAATGTATCTCTGACCTGTACCAACACCTCCTTACCACAAACATTTTCACCTACAATGCGGGTAGGAATAGATGGAAGCGGGAGCTGGGAAGGACACTCACACACAAGGAATGGCACGGGATATACCACAGAGCTAGGCACTCAGCATATCACACAGGCCTGACCGAAACCCTAACCAAGGTGGCTCCCTACTGGTACCATACCCCAGAGCGCCTGCATCACTTCGACCCCCGAATTAGCGACCGCTGCTGGAGAGGGTGTGGGGAATGTGGCACACTGGAACATCTGCTGTGGAGTTGTGATCACCTACAGGGATACTGGAGCTCCATCTTAGATGACATAGACTCCCACCTTGATACCCAACTCCCTCAGTTCCCTGCATACGTCTTATTGGGACTACCTAACGCCTTGATGTACCCATTGAAATCACGGAGGGGTCGTCTCATCGCGATTGAACTAGGGGCAGCTATACAAAACATTTTAGCACACTGGAGGACAACACAGGCCCCACCACACACAGGTTGGCTCCATAGATTGTGGATGGTGCTCGGTATGGAGAAATGATCACTTTTGCAGGCAGGGAGGGAGGGCGAGTTCCCAGAACTGTGGCGACCCTTTTTGACACTACTTACCGGGGAGTTTCGAGAACTGAGCTGCCCACGATACCTCCGCCTTCTGCGGTTGGCAGATACTCCAATTCCCGAACAGAGAGAACCCGTGCGGAAACGAAAGGTCACACAATGTTGATTCTTTCACCTTCCCACCTTTTTTAGCGGGGTAACCCCACTTTGAGTTAGGGACAGAGGGGAGTGGGTGGGGGTGGGAAATGCTGTCTTGTTTGTGGGAGTTGTATGTGATCCGTATCGTTTCCCTCCATGTTCTGGCTAGAGTCTTGCATGACCTTAATGTATCGGACTTTGTCTTGCTTTATCTGCTGGGACAACGGGGATCCTTTTGTTTTGTTTTTACTGAAACTTTAATAAAAGAGTTAAACCATAAAAATACTTATTTTTTACCCTTACTGTGAGAAATAATGATTAGCAATGTTAGCACATCTTACTCGCTGTTCTGCAGCTCCAGATTCCTCAAGTGAATGAGATGGTGTAAACTATTCATCCTCCTTATCAGCCTCTGAATCTGACATAATGTTTAATCATTTTCTCGTAGCTGTAGTGTGCAGATTAGCACGTGTTGCTTCAATATGGCAGCTTGTTTTAGGTGAATATTGTAGGGCACCACCACCCTTATGTAAACACCTGAAACGTTTAGCAGTCCAAAACTTCATTTTATGACACCTCTTCTTCTTCAGTGTGCAACATTGTATCGATGCTCATTTGGTGTTGTGGGGAAAAGATAAAGTTTCATAATCCATGAGCACGTGGGATATGCACCATCACCTACAAACAAACACAACAGATTGAGATACAGGAAACAAGTCACATGTAAGTTAGTTTAAAAAATGGCTCACTGTATAGTTACCCAATAAATATCAATCATTGAAATCTCCTCTTTGTAGTATTGTGTAAATGCCACAATGGTAAAAAATGAAATAGTTGGTGGTGCTCCCTAGAAATTGTGCCACACAATCCGTGCTTACATGTTTTGTATTATCCCCCACTTGGATGTTTAGGGAATAAGTAGTTTTGTGATTTGTGAAGAAATACTTAGTGTCAGATGATGGGGAGAAAGGCACATGTATATCATCAATACATACAATTACATGAGGAACAATTATTGGCCAAGCAAATAGGTCTTGCCTTTTGAGAGGTTTTTTTCTTTGATTTACAGTAGTGTGGGTGTATTGTAAAGGTAGATTGTATGTGTTTTTGATAATAATATAGCCTTGAATGCTTTGCTGATTAATTGATGCATGATGGTATACACTTGTGAAATGTACTGTAACTCAGCAAATACATAAAACCATTCTCGAATATGGAATCGTCTCCTTAGCGCCAATAACTCATTTTGATCATGCACTTTCAACTAAATGTGTGCAAAACAAATGCAAATATTGCTAGAAAAAGACAAAACCTGCTGAGGCTAGAGAGATGATATGGCGTCCTTTCAGGAAAGGATGTGGCATAAGGGCCAGAGCTTCTGACTAAGGAGCTGGGAACCAGGTTGGAGTTTCAGTGTTGGCTTAACGTCCTTGATTTTGGGCAGATCACTTAATCTTGCTATGCCTACAATAGTGAATGTCCTTGTGTTTAATAACTGGTGCTAATGTACAGCACCCCAATACATTTGGGTGGTGTTGGCACTATTTAAAACTGCACCAAAAAAGAACTGATGCTAATGTAAAGTGCTCCAAAACCCTTGGGTGGTGTTGGCCCTATATAAAACTGCACCAAAAAAAGTAACGGGTGCTAATGTAAATTGCTCCAATACATCCGGATGGTGATGGCGTTATATAAAACTGCACCAAATAAGTAATGGGTTCTTATGTAAAGCACTCCAATACCTTCAGGTGGAATAGGCTCTGAATAAAGCTGCACACAAAAAACAAAGTTGAAAAGCAGAGTGAGAGGAGGAGGGGATCAGGGTGAAGAGGGCATCTGTGCAACGGAGTCCAGCGTGGATAAGCAGCGATTGCGGGAGGTGGAGGGCAACCAAAAGCAAATGTAGGCTGCCATATGGAGATTAAGTGATGTGCCTAAGTTTATGGGGTCATCATGAAAAGTAACTGGTGTTAATGTAAAGCGCTTCAATACATTTGTGTGGTGTTGGTGCTATTTAAAACTGCACAAAAAAGTAACTGGTGCTAATATAAAGTGCTACAATACCTTCGGGTGGTGTTGGCACTATATAATACTGCACGGACTACACATTTTGATGAAGTGAAGTAACTGAAGCCGTTGGAGGTGTAAATTAACCCACATGCATTGGGAAAAGTTACCTTACTATGATTATATTCCTTTTCTTTAATCTGTCTGCTCTTATTCTTTCATCCCTGTAATGCCCTTTTCGGCCACGTTGCATGGATCTGCCTTGTTTTCTAGAACAAGAGAAGATCAGTCAAACTAACAGAAGGCTCGACATTGTTTCCGGTTGATTTGCCTTTCTATTTGTATATGCTGGCTGCAGGCAGCGCTTTAATACAGGTATGTGTGAATGAAAGTGGCATATGGAGCCAAAAGGAGCCCGGAGGTGTGAGTGGAGAGAGGCAGAGTACAGTCCTTAAGTGAGGGTTCTACTGTGAAGATTTCAAAAGAAGGGGAGAGGATGTGGTCTGACGGCTAGATTGCCAACTTTGGTGCTAGAAACCAAGGTTCGAGCCTCAGGGTATCATTCACATCTTGTGATTCTGGGCAAATCATTTAATCTCCCCGTGCCTGAATGTGTCCTTGTGTAACGTAACCGGTGCTTATGTAAAGCGCTCCAATACCTTCGGGTGGAGTGCGCGCTATATAAATCTGCATTTAAACAAAAACAAAAAAAAATGGAACAGAAAGCACTGGGGCGAGCGAGCCATAAAGCTAGACAGAGACCTCATAGGAAGTAATAGGCTCTACAGCGACCAGAAGCTTGCTTAAAACACATCGTCTTTATAATATTAACGTGAAAGCTGAATGACAGTCTAGTGCATTCTGGGATTATGGGATTAGTAGTCATTGATTGTATCATGAATGTGATCGGACTTAATTAACTGATGACCAGATTTTTAACAAAAAGCCCAGATCCCTCTGAATTAGTAGGCTCCGAAAAAGTAGCCTGAAAACTTGCCAGAACTGCAGAGAAAATAGAAATCCCATACTCCTAAACAAACAAGTAGCAGCCCTGCAAGCACTGATATAAAGAGAGAGTACCAACCCTGTCTCAAAGGACTGGGAGCAAAATGTTAGGCGCAGGAGCTGACTGGATCTTTAAACAAGGAGGAAAGGCACAACTCAGCGGCTCTGCTCCACTCCCTACTTCAGAGAAGCAGATAACATGCAGCTCTTTCAGAGTGGTCTGTTTTATTGAGCATAACATTCAAAACCGTTGTACTTGGAAGAGTCGGACCGGGGAGTGCGGTTTACAGTGAGGCACCCAAAAACTCCTATTTGCAACCCGGGAGGTTAGTGGGATCCAGGAGAGAGAGCGCCTGCACTCACTGAGCATCAGAGCACCCCGTCGCAGCAGCTCTAATTGGATCACAACAGCTGGTCTTTTCCATCTATGGCAGATGAGGAAATTAAAGGGAGCAGAGTTAAAGGCAAAGCGGAGCACTGGGGCACGATGATTGTTATGGGGGCATTTGCATGAACAGCAAATGCGACAAGATAATAATTACAGCCCTGTTTACAAAAATGCTCAGAGCAAGTGAAATCACAGAGCACTCGCTCATGTGAACTGCACTTAGACAAATAAATAAAATGTTCCTTTATCAGTTGCTATAATGGGACAAGCGAAAGGATACAAGTAATAGGCCACTGCTCGGTGGGCATGAGCTAGACACTGATAGGAGGGGCACAAAACTGAGATTAGCCACATACATGCAAGCTTTTAGAAAGCACATGTCAACAAGCAAATCAAAAGCGATGGGCGGGCTACAATCCCACAGAGAAGATACAGCATGTGTTGAAAAGACAGCGCATGCGCAGCCTAGGCAAGACCTAAAAAGGGCAATGGAATAAAATTCATTTTTGATGTAATGTAATTCCTGTGGTTATCTGAGAAAATATAGATAAGTCTGAATGTGCATTAACATAGTATCTAGAAATGCGTTTAAAATGCAAGATAAACCACTCAGTGACACACTACCAGCTGAAGCATTAACACCTTGAGGCTATAAGATACACACTACATAAAATCTGCACATGGGTGGGAATGGAATTACAGTACAAGGTGTTTCTCTCAAGCTGAGCCTTTAAATCAGCTATAAGCTTGAGGATAGTAGTGCTACATAGCCTGTACTTTACATATGTCTCTTTGTCAGTTTGGTCGACAAGTTGGTATGAGTTGGTGGTAATTTGCATGTACAAAATGAAGTTTATGCAACCATTTTCCCAGTATTTATCATACAGATAGTGATTTGCAATCAACAATGCCTTATTTGTGATTCGCTATTTTAGTGTCGCAAAAATCCGATTCTCTCTTCATTTGCATCACTTCAAAATTATCAACCAATGGCTTTCATGCATTTTAAAGCCCTGTTTTTATGAACGGTTACCAGTTTGCAACTGATTGCTGATTCTATAACACATCAAAAAAATGACCCTAAATCTATACTTTGCAGTTTGCTGCTTCTTTATCCCGGCACCTTTCAAAACACTGATGAAAATCCACAAAAAATTAAAAAGACTACCTTTGGCTAAAATAGTCTAGTACAACGTTTGGCAAAGTAAAGTAATCACTCATTTCACAGCGACATTGGTGAATGTCTATTTTTGCAAAATGTTCCAGATTATGATATTTTTTTGTTTTTTTATGGCAAGTCAAATTGGTGGGTACTTTGGAATGAATCTCACCTTGCAGCCCACCTTCTCTGCAGAGGGCCTCTCTTCCTCAAACACTGTACTTTTCATAGCAAGCTATTAGCAGGTTCTGTGTCCTTCCGCCCCTTTGAGTTTGACCCTGTGTGGTTAGCAGTGCTCACTTTCTTATTATTTTGTCTCTGAAGTCGGAACCTGTGTATTTACAGATATGTACTCAATAACGCTAGTGCAGCCTAAATATAACACTATGGTGCCAAGCTTTCATGGAGTAACCGCAGGAAAGGAGGCTCCTCTGCCCAAGGTTGTTTTCCAAACTGTGCCTCCATGTCTCTGGAAGCCTGTTTGCACACCCGTCAAGAGTCTCACGTCCTGAAACAACTGGAAACATTGCATTAGTGGATTGAAGCCCTATTCCGGGATTTCAGCTAGGCTTTCTATTTCTGTAATGTTGGCCATTTTTGCAAAAAAAGAGTAAAGTGTGGTGCACTGGCAATGCCAGTGTCCCTTTCTTGGTCACTACAATGACTCAGTCACGGGAACCTCGCAAGCACCCGGGCACAATTTGTGTCTTGTTTAGCTGCTCTCGTGAAAGTGGCATAGATTTATTTATTTTTGAAAGAGGGTCTTTTGGGACTGCAGCACTGGTTGTGCAGGGCACTGCGGAAAATCTTTCCATTTAGCTTCTGTTGTGAAAATAGCGTTGGACGCTTCACTGAAACCACAGAGGAACACTGCTGTGCACTGTAGGTTTTATGATAGAAGGGTGGGGGGGGGGGAGGTGCATAGTAACCAGGGCCTCTGGGATAATGCGGCAGGGGCGGCAACGTATGCAGTATATGGCAGCACATTTTGTCATAGCACTGCTGAATTATTTTGCAATTTTTAACAATGTCTGGTAAAATGATTACCTCATTAGAGCTAGTTTCACACCCAAACATAGCAATAAGCTACAGAAAGGCGACCAGGTTACCTTTGGAAAAGACCGTACGTTTTTAGACATTTTTGATTTGTTTGAGCTTGAAACATTTTTTTTTAATCTGTAGAAGATGACGAATTATGTGGCAAATGTAGCACTTCCAGAAATATGCAGAAGACGCCCCAAAATCGCATAATTCCAATGGCCCGGATTATACTATACAATTGTTTCAGGCTCGCCTAAAATTACTTTAAAGAATAAATAATTACTTAAATTAAGTTTCTTCCGTTTACAAAGCACTGAAGTTAGATATGTGCATCGCAGTGATTAGGTCAGCAATGCCAAGTGTATGGAATTTTCATTATCGTGTTTCTATACATAGGGCATACGTCTGCCCGTCCCACACATTTAATATGAGCTGCGGCTACATGAGTGTGCACATCTTGTGACTTTATATCTGAGGTGACATATTGGCACTCCAATGTCGAGAAGTACTTCTATTGTTACGAACAGACTTTTGCTTAGTTACCTATGGATTCGCAGCACGTTTTACCAAAGGAGGCCGCATAACGTTCTTCTTGCCCTCCAGACTAGGGGGCATATTATCAAGAAAGGGCGTTACATTATCGCCGCTTTTATCGGCATGAAACTGCCGATAAAGCGGCGATAATGTGCTTGATAATATGCTCTATGAATTCCAATCGAAGCCCATGTTAGATATCTTCACATGACTTCACATGACTTAAACAACTTCAGACTCGTCTCTAACCTTCCTCTTCTCTCCAAAATCCTGGAAAGATGTGTTCTCCACCAACTAACTCGGCACTTGGACAATACCAGCCTTCTCGACTCACATCAATCGGGATTCAGGAAACGATGCAGCACAGAAACTGCAATCCTCAACGTAATTGATGACTTACACAAATCACTGGACTCAGATCATTGCTGCCTCCTCATTCTCCTAGACCTATCGGCGGCATTTGACACGGTCGATCACATTCTTCTCCTCAAAGCTCTGAAAGAAAGGGCAGGACTCGACGACGTGGTCCTCAACTGGTTCTCCTCATTGTTGCACAACCGCTCACAAAGAATCAAAATCAGAAGCTCTGAATCCGACCTCTACCCAGTCATAAGGGGAGTACCCCAAGGCTCAGTGCTCTCCCCCCAACACTTCAACATCTACATGGAACCCCTCACCACCCTACTCAGAAAAGCTAACATGCCCTTTCACCTCTACGCTGAAGATACACATCTCTACCCAGAAATCTCCTCTTCTAAAGCCATCCATAGACTAAATGAAACACTAAAGGATGTCCAACGTTGGATGTCAAGCAACCATTTAAAGCTTAACCCGGACAATACTGAACTACTTCTTATCTCGAACAAATAAGAGAACCCACAAATGATCGAATGGCTAAAAGATATTGATGCGCTCAATGGGAAACTCTCCTTGGCTAACTCCGTCAAATCATTAGGCATCACGCTAGACTCTAAACTTGATTTGACCAAACACATCAATTTTTTGGCAAAGAGTGCCTTCCTTAACTTGAAACTTCGAAACAAAATTAAACCTTTCATTCCATCCAAATATCTCAAACAAGCCACCCAAGCATTGGCGCTGTCACGACTGGACTATGGAAATGCAATCCTCTCGGGAATAGCCAAAACTCACCTTGCTCCTCTGAAAACAACCCTCAACGCGGCTGCCAGAATGGTCACTGGAATAACGAAATTCGATCACATTTCCCGGCACTAAAAGAACTCAAGTGGCTACCAATAGAAATGCGGGCGAACTTTAGAACAGCCTGCCTCACCCATAAAGCCCTTCACACAGGCAAACCCGAACATCTGGCATCCAAACTCAGAAAAGCAAGTCAGAACAGGACTCTCAGAAGCTCTAACACCCTACTTCTTATCCCACTAAAAGCACGAAAACAAAAAAACGTGGTCAGGTCCTTTGCCAAAAATGCTCCCAAAATATGGAACTCTACCCCCCCACATGAGAACTATTCCTTACTTCCGAAATTCAAAAGCCAGCTCAAAATCCTTTTCCTCAACCGCTCCCTATCGAACAGATAGGAACTGCTCGGAGTGTTTAAAACGCTACTGCTCTCCTCTGCGATGCGGTTTGTCACCTGTTTTTTGGAACTCATCAGCACCCTCTCTACTACGACTCGTATCCTGAACTGTATTATATTGCTTTCTTTTGCACTGCTCTCTACTTGTTGTGAAGCGCTCCGATACCTTCCGGTCAGGCTAGCGCTATATAAAACTTCTTCAATAAAAAATAAAATAACAATTACCAGATGGAAGTTTTCCTACAGAATTACCTTGCTAGGCATTCGATACCACTCCTGGGAAATGAGGGTGTCTCCTCCGCAGTGGGGAACACCTTTATGTTTTTAGGTCCCCTCACACACCAACAGGCCCCTTGGTGTCATGCTTCATCATCCGGGTCATTGTACCCCTCTACGGGGTACGGCGTGCTGCGACCTACGAAGACGCGGGAGCACTCGTTTGGACTATGTGTGGTGTAGGTGAGGGGATGATTTAAATTAATGTGAGTGTATAGTGGGGTTTGGAAAATAGTGAAAAAATTAAAAAGAACCTGGCTCGTGGGGTGACTAAAAATTATTTAATGAGCCCCCGGGCTGGTCCTGTTAAAATTAGAGATGGGAGGTCTCTACGCTGACAATGTGCGTTACCTTCATCATGTGTGCGTCGACATGTTTCGGTGCCAAAAACACCTTCTTCAGGACGGGGTGCACAAATCCCCACCTTACTCACGTTTCTCTAACTAATACTAGAAATTTCTAATAAAAGTGAGGAAAAAATATTACAGTGCAGGTGATGGAGCCACGAAGGGATCGATCAGGAGGTATTTCCTCGTAGAAATCGTGCTAAGTAGCACACCAGATCCTGATGTATGGACTCATGAGGTTTATCCCCAACTGGAAAACAGTTGATTAATAGACAACGTTCTTCTTGTTTTGCTAGGTACATAACCTGCACTGTAATATTTTTTCCTCACTTTTATTAGAAATTTGTGTTCCCCACTGCGGAGGAGACACCCTCATTTCCCAGGAGTGGATTCTTACTGTTTATTTATGTATGCACAGGAGAATGAATCCATTCTGATCTCTCTCTCTCCCCCCTCTGTTTGTTAACTAGGCATTCGATACCCCAGAAAGGGGGCTGTGTAATTAATGTATGCTAATGTTTCAGATGAAACCATAGCAATTGCGGATTTTGTAACATGGGAGTTACACGGGGTTGCATATTAAACGAAAGAAACGTATTCTAAGTAATCAACCTTTAAGTTAATTTTAAGTTAGCCTGAAACAAATGAATAGTATAACCAGGGCCATGGAAATTATGTGATTTTGAAGCGTTTACTGCATATGTATGGAAGTGCCACATTTGCCACATAATTTACTATCTACTACATAATCTGCAGATTCTTTTTATTAAAGAGAAAACATAAAAGCCAATAACAGGTACCTTACATCACGGACCAAACAACAATTATACCATCATAAAATAGAATTGACTGTGTTCCCCGGGGCAAAAACAAAGTTATGAGTTGTAGCTGTCGTGCGGTCGCAAAATATACAGGAGATACGTTATTTCAGTTCAGCCAGCATCGATCACAGACCCCACCACCCCTAGGGTCCGAAGTGTAGTAAACAGGATAATTTCAAGTGGCAGGAGTGCGTAAGACAGTAAAACAAAAAATGAAACAACGACCGCAACTAGTATGCAAGAATAATACACGATACATTCTATAGGTGAATGTGAGCAATGTCACCCCGGGACCCGTCCACCCATCGAGCAGGATTACCCCTCAGGAAGGCACCTAATAACAGGATATAAATAGGACATTGGACATATAAACAAACAGGGACAATACAAAACACCCGTTCCCCCCACCCTGCACCCCTGCATATGGCTTTCGCCTAACCCCAACTAGCAGTGTGCCTGTCGCCCCATCTAACTAGGTTCTAAAAGTAGAAAAAATGTGGAGGAGGATATCTTCATATAGGCTCCCAGTCTCCCCTCCCCCCGCCAGGAACAAGCAACCCCCGTAGAATAGCTAAAAGATTTAGAGAACGTCGGCAAAACAGACAGGGGAAGCCGTAAACACCGCCCAACTTCTCGTAACCATAATGGTGACAAATCCCACATCTATTGGAGCCACAATAGTAAACCCAGTCCGTCAATCTCATCCTTGGCCCTTCCGATCTTTCATGCGAACCCTTTTCATTTGCACTACCGCATCGACAGGAGAGTCAAAGTGCGTCAAGAGTTCAAAAAAGTTCAGTCTGGAACGAGTCAAAATTGTTAAATCCCTCGGGGCTCCTTCAGCACTGAAGATCTCCCTCACCCAGTTTAGTTCCCAATGTCGTTTCCTTCTCGACTGTGATAAAGCTGCCAGGGAGGGGGAAGATGGTATTGTAATCCGGGAACGAGCACCAACAGTATCCAGGAACGGAGAGCCGATAGGTCCTCCCTCGGTCGGCAGCGATGTTAAGGGTAGCAATCTTTCCGAGGCCACGGGCTCATTATTATTTATCGGCACACTAACCAAGGGCTTTAATATTACTTTCTGCACGGGGCCCTTATCCGTTGTTAAGATGTTCACCGTGGGAATCATGGCTCGCTGTAGATCTCGCAATGGAGCAGGGTCCAGTCTCACACATCTCGTCACTAGTGCACTGGCGATCATTTTGTGGACTATGATTTCCATATGTTGGCGTAGTGCCCCAATGGCAGCCAAGACGGTCTTCAGCGACGGCTCAAACTCCGTCTGAACCTTACCCTCTCGATCAATTTCGAACATAGTCACTTTCCCCAGAGAGCTGGGTCTCTCCGGGGGAACAGGCAAGAGTGGAACAGACGGCCACGGAGGGTGACTTATCGAGTACCACGGCAGCACTCCGTAATCCGCTACCGCGAGCGAAGATCCCGACCCAGCGAACCCGGCGGCGGCATATCGGGTATCCGGGACAGAGACCTCCGCCCACAGCCTTAGACGTGCCTTGTCACCACTCCTGCGGTGTTATATCGACCAAGTGACCGCCATCAGAATCGGTCAAGAACAACCTCCACAGCGAGAGACCGGACCCCACCAGGGTCCCACGGCCGATGTTGTTCAACTGAAACCTGGCTGGATCAGTACTTGAGGCCCCGGCTCACAATCTGGGTTAGGCCGTAAATTAAAACACAACGTATCTCCGTCAGTCAAGCCGGTAAAATTCTCGGGACTTCACCATCAGACTCTGCACCTGTTCATACACACGAAAGTTGGGCGTAAACTCAGGATATTCGACAGGATCGTCTGGCTGGAGAAGGAGGTCGGCAGAGCCGGGAGCCTAAGCGGCCATCTTGGTTGCTAGCGTAGCTCCTCCTCCCTAATCTGCAGATTTTAACAAAAAAATAATTCTAGCTCAAACGGACCAAATATATTTTTAACGTCCTCAATCTGTTCCATAGCAAAACCATGGGAAGATAAATATATGCGTTTTCCTGAAAAGGAAGAGGCTGAGAGAGAAAGGCATGTAACAATAACACTGGTACACATCAGGCATGCAGGGCTATTACATGAATCCTCAACAAGAGGCACAATTAAGCATGGGCGTAAAATCCGCTCCGCTCGCGGATTTTTCGGATTTTCGGCAAATCCGCAATCCGCGAACGCTCGCGAATTTGTCGAAAATCCGTGAATCCGCTCGCGGCGGATTTTTTGCTTGGTTGCGGCGCGCGGCGTGGTGCACGGCGTTCACTTTCCGTCATTTTAGCGTTTGCCGAGTTGTTTTTCTTTGCGAGTGACGCGCCATTTTAGATCTTGCTGCGTGTTCCCGCGGGAGTTTGTCGCCCGCGAATACGTACTCGCGGCTTGCCACCTTGCACAGCACACCTCGCGAGAGTTCGCAATTGCGAACACGTAGTTGCGGCGGAAAGGAACAATCTCGCACTTGCGAAATAGAGATTTTGCAATTTCGCACAAGAAAATCAGCAGCAAACAGGATAAACCTTCAGAAAATTATGATTTTTATCAGAATCACTCCTCAGGTTGACATTTGCATGGCCTTTTTTTTTGCAAGGAGTCCATTTTGGGGGGGGGGGGAGGAAGGAAGTGCCCCACAGTCTCCAACTTCCTGTTCCTGTCCAGCAGGCTCCTCCCAGTGCTTTGTCCATCTCCTGGTCACTTTCATTTGGATCTGGAGCTGGAAGGATTACTTTTTGTGGGTGCTGCTGGATATTTGGATTTGAGGCCTTTTTGACTGTCTTTGGATCACTTTTGGATTAGAAATCAACTTTCACAAGTAAGTTTGTTTGGGGCATTACAGTTGCTGCAAGTACAATTTTGGAACTTTTTCAGAAAATTAAATAAATTATATTGTGGGTAGCCACAGTATCCAGTAGGACCAGGGTTGGTTATGGGTGCATGATACAACTGTTTTGTTGAATTTAAACACCATTGAGGCCATGGATGGGCTGGGATTGTGCAGATTTTATTGTTTTTTGTCGTTTTTTTGGGCCTGCTGGTGTGGCCCTTTGCCCAGGGGTGGTGAGTGTTGCATGGGCCTAGTCTTTCTGTGGGGTGTCTTCTTGAATTTAAACATAATTGAGGCCATGGATGGGCTGGGATTGTGCTTATTTTATTGTTTTTTGTCGTTTTTGGGGGGCTGCTGGTGTGGCCTTTTGCTTGCCCAGGGGTGGTGGTGGTGCATGGACTGAGTGTGCCTGTGGTGTTGTCTCACTCTCTTTGATGTAAACATCATGGATGGCATTGGATTGTGGTGATTTCTGGCTGTTTTTCTGTTTTTTGGGGGTGTACTGTTGATGTGGTCTGGCCATGTGGGTGGTGGTGGTGGCCATCTTGAGTGCTGGCTGGTACAGGCAACATGTGCTTGGGGTGTAAGGGGGCCATTTTGAGGAGAGGCAGTGTCTGAGGCCTGCACTTATTTTGCCTACTTTTCATCCCTTATGCCCAGGGGTAGTGAGTGTTGCATGGGCCTAGTGTTTCTGAGGGGTGTCTTCTTGAATTTAAACACCATTGAGGCCATGGATGGGCTGGGATTGTGCAGATTTTATTGTTTTTTGTCGTTTTTTTGGGCCTGCTGGTGTGGCCCTTTGCCCAGGGGTGGTGAGTGTTGCATGGGCCTAGTCTTTCTGTGGGGTGTCTTCTTGAATTTAAACACCATTGAGGCCATGGATGGGCTGGGATTGTGCAGATTTTATTGTTTTTTGTCGTTTTTTTGGGCCTGCTGGTGTGGCCCTTTGCCCAGGGGTGGTGAGTGTTGCATGGGCCTAGTCTTTCTGTGGGGTGTCTTCTTGAATTTAAACATAATTGAGGCCATGGATGGGCTGGGATTGTGCTTATTTTATTGTTTTTTGTCGTTTTTGGGGGGCTGCTGGTGTGGCCTTTTGCTTGCCCAGGGGTGGTGGTGGTGCATGGACTGAGTGTGCCTGTGGTGTTGTCTCACTCTCTTTGATGTAAACATCATGGATGGCATTGGATTGTGGTGATTTCTGGCTGTTTTTCTGTTTTTTGGGGGTGTACTGTTGATGTGGTCTGGCCATGTGGGTGGTGGTGGTGGCCATCTTGAGTGCTGGCTGGTACAGGCAACATGTGCTTGGGGTGTAAGGGGGCCATTTTGAGGAGAGGCAGTGTCTGAGGCCTGCACTTATTTTGCCTACTTTTCATCCCTTATGCCCAGGGGTAGTGAGTGTTGCATGGGCCTAGTGTTTCTGAGGGGTGTCTTCTTGAATTTAAACACCATTGAGGCCATGGATGGGCTGGGATTGTGCAGATTTTATTGTTTTTTGTCGTTTTTTTGGGCCTGCTGGTGTGGCCCTTTGCCCAGGGGTGGTGAGTGTTGCATGGGCCTAGTCTTTCTGTGGGGTGTCTTCTTGAATTTAAACACCATTGAGGCCATGGATGGGCTGGGATTGTGCAGATTTTATTGTTTTTTGTCTTTTTTTGGGCCTGCTGGTGTGGCCCTTTGCCCAGGGGTGGTGAGTGTTGCATGGGCCTAGTCTTTCTGTGGGGTGTCTTCTTGAATTTAAACATAATTGAGGCCATGGATGGGCTGGGATTGTGCTTATTTTATTGTTTTTTGTCGTTTTTGGGGGGCTGCTGGTGTGGCCTTTTGCTTGCCCAGGGGTGGTGGTGGTGCATGGACTGAGTGTGCCTGTGGTGTTGTCTCACTCTCTTTGATGTAAACATCATGGATGGCATTGGATTGTGGTGATTTCTGGCAGTTTTTCTGTTTTTTGGGGGTGTACTGTTGATGTGGACTGGCCATGTGGGTGGTGGTGGTGGCCATCTTGAGTGCTGGCTGGTACAGGCAACATGTGCTTGGGGTGTAAGGGGGCCATTTTGAGGAGAGGCAGTGTCTGAGGCCTGCACTTATTTTGCCTACTTTTCATCCCTTATGCCCAGGGGTAGTGAGTGTTGCATGGGCCTAGTGTTTCTGAGGGGTGTCTTCTTGAATTTAAACACCATTGAGGCCATGGATGGACTGGGATTGTGCAGATTTTATTGTTTTTTGTCGTTTTTTTGGGCCTGCTGGTGTGGCCCTTTGCCCAGGGGTGGTGAGTGTTGCATGGGCCTAGTCTTTCTGTGGGGTGTCTTCTTGAATTTAAACACCATTGAGGCCATGGATGGGCTGGGATTGTGCAGATTTTATTGTTTTTTGTCGTTTTTTTGGGCCTGCTGGTGTGGCCCTTTGCCCAGGGGTGGTGAGTGTTGCATGGGCCTAGTCTTTCTGTGGGGTGTCTTCTTGAATTTAAACATAATTGAGGCCATGGATGGGCTGGGATTGTGCTTATTTTATTGTTTTTTGTCGTTTTTGGGGGGCTGCTGGTGTGGCCTTTTGCTTGCCCAGGGGTGGTGGTGGTGCATGGACTGAGTGTGCCTGTGGTGTTGTCTCACTCTCTTTGATGTAAACATCATGGATGGCATTGGATTGTGGTGATTTCTGGCAGTTTTTCTGTTTTTTGGGGGTGTACTGTTGATGTGGACTGGCCATGTGGGTGGTGGTGGTGGCCATCTTGAGTGCTGGCTGGTACAGGCAACATGTGCTTGGGGTGTAAGGGGGCCATTTTGAGGAGAGGCAGTGTCTGAGGCCTGCACTTATTTTGCCTACTTTTCATCCCTTATGCCCAGGGGTAGTGAGTGTTGCATACTTGCATGTCCCTAGTCTTTCTGTGGGGTGTCTTCAATGTAAACATCATGGATGGCATGGGATTGTGCTCATTTTTCTGTGTTTTGTCGATTTTTTGGGGTGTATAACTGAACTGATGTTCCTCTGTCTTCCATTGCTTTTAGGTGCACAAGAAGACTCAATAGAACCACCAGTGCCAGGAAGAAGTCCTGCAGCGGTGTGTGCAGCATAACGTCACGCGACGTCACGTCTGGACACAGAACCCTCTGCAACTCGTGCAACTGCTGCCTGCTGACCTGCTCTGAAGAAGATGGCCCCAAAAAAAGTAACCCGTAGCTCCTCTAGCAAGAAAGGTGCCAGTAAGGAGCAGAAGAAGCAAGTTACCAAGGACACTGGTGTGCCGCCCGCCCCTTTTTTTGTGAGTAAAAAAAAAAGTATGCCTGCAGCAGCTGCAGCGGGATCTGCTGGGGACCAAGCTGGCAGCAGCACCCCCGCTCCATTGGGCTCAGTGCCACCACCACCACCACGCCAACTTAAGTCCAAGCCCTTGAGTGCTGCAGAGGCAGCCAGTATACTTCTTCAATCACCATCGACCAGTGATGTTGGCTCATCGCAAGAAAGCAGCAGCAATGTCCCTCAATCAACACAGGTTGTTGTAGCTCATCTGACGAGTGTTGAACAACCACAGCGGCAACAACAATCACATGTGCAAGTACAAGCCCAAGTACATGTGGAAGGAGAGGCAGCGCAAGGAGATGCGCATGCAGAGGTGCATGGAGGGTCACAACAAGTGCCCACAATAGTTGTTCCTCCCGAAGTAGGGGCACATCAGGAAATCGACAATCAAGGCGAGGTATCATTTGAGGAAGCCACTCCTCCTGATGATCCTTCATTGTCTTCCACAACCCTAGCAAGGAAGAGATCAAGGGTGGTGTCTACATCCTCTTCAAGCACACCTCCTTCTGATGATACGGATCAAACTTGGGAACCAGCACCACAGCCGTCTGAGAGTGAGGCACACCATGATCCAACAAAGGTACTTAAGCGTAAAAGGAAGCTCGTCCAAAGTCTCAGACTTATGGAGTGTGATGAGGCTCAACAAGAAGTGGCGGATACTGCTGCTGATGAAGACTCTGCCAACGACGACCCAGTCATCATAAAGGTCACTGCAGCCCCAGCGGGCATGCAGCAAACAGACATTTTGACCCTAGCCCGAAGAGCTGCTGCGCGTGATGATGATGATGATGATGTTGTCGATGAGGAGGCAGTGGAAACACCACAATCATTGGAGTTAAGTAGTACACCAACTCGTCCCGCTTCCATATTTCTTTCTGGCAAGAAGAGACCTGCGTCAACCTCGACCTTAATTAGTGGCGGTGAAAGTGGAAAACGTACAAAAGTTGGCCAATCCAGATCCTCCACTTCATCTGGCATTAGCTTCATGACCACCACCACCACCAGTATCGCCGCCTCCTCCAGGTCCCACAGACACTTCAAGTCCCCAGTTTGGGACTTCTTTACTGTTTGTCCCAAAAATCCAAGGTTTGCCATTTGTACCCTTTGTAAGCTTGCAGTTAGTCGTGGTAAGTCAGGTAGCAACTATGGTACCGGCGGCCAGAGTGGTCATCTTGACAGAAAGCACGCTGTCCAATGGTTTGCACACCTAGCTGCGATCAAGAAAGGCCAAAATCAAGGAAACGTTGTTGTTTCATCTGATGTTGACGAGCAGGAAGAAGACGTGTCAAACACTTCCCTTACACCCAGTACCCCTCTCAGCAGCACACCCAATGTGAGGCACACTAAGAGTGTTGGAGCGAGTGAGACACCAACGCACAAAAGTTCACCAGCGAGCAAAATTGGGTCAACGAAGTCATTATCAGCCCGTAAATGCTTGGTCCAGGGCAACATTAGAACAATGCTTACTTCAGAGGTGCCATATGAACGCAACCACCCACTGACGCGTCTGTATAACACTAAGCTGGCTAAAATGCTAGCTGTGGACCTTCTACCTTTTTCTTTTGTAGAAGCGGTAGGTTTTCTTGAATTAGTTGCAACGCTCTGCCCTAAATGGAAGGTTCCGAGCCGGTTCTATTTTGCCAGAGTTGCGGTTCCAGCACTACATGAAGATGTGCTGCAGGCGATTGGGGCAGCTTTGCAGAAGAGTGCTGTTCACACAATACATCTGACAACAGACATGTGGACCAGTGGCCCAGGCGATGATTACATGTGCATCACTGCACACTGGGTCTCTTTTTCAGGTGTTATAGCAAAGCTAAACGCAGGTGTTGACCCGGACCAAGTTTTCAAAGCTGCTCGGAAACATGCAACACTAGCCATGTTTGCCTTGGAGAAAAGTCACACAGCAGAAAACCTTTTGGAAGAGTTTGACAAAAAGGTGTTGTCAATGCTATCCCCCCTAAAACGCAAGATTGGTTATGTTTCCACGGATAATGGCGCCAATGTAGTTAAGGCCATGTTACAGGGTCACCATGTTAGAGTGCCGTGTTTGGCGCACTGTATCAACCTGGTAGTTCAAAAATTCTTGAGTGATAAAGAGAGTCCAGCGTTCGAGGTAATGGCCACCTGCCGCAAAATGTGCAACCATTTCAGCCATTCTTTTAAGGCCCGGAAGCATCTGCGGAGACTGCTACTTCAACGTGGAATGCCAGTGAAAGCACTCATCCAGGAGGTGGCAACACGTTGGAACTCAACCTTCTACATGCTTGAGCGTCTGCATGAGCAGTATACGGTACTCGATCACTATTTCTTGACAGAGGCTACATCTCAGAAGGAGGACCTGCGGATGAGTAAGGCGCAATGGGCCATAGTTAAAAGCCTGACAGACATGCTTCGTCCTTTTGAGTTCTTCACGCGTGCAGTCAGCCAGGAGGACTGTAATTTGGGAAAAGCTATCCCATTGTTGTGCATACTGGAGCACCAACTGATGGCGGTTTCTTCTGAGTTTGAAAAAGATGAAAAAAAAAAAAACCATTTCATTTTGTCTGAGAAATTATTACATCGCCTACGTGGTGATGAACGTCTTAAAAACATCAACTCAGATCAGCATTACATTTGTGCTACTATTCTGGATCCACGCTACAAAAAGGCGCTGGCAGACAACGCATTCTTTCCTTTCGCTGATGCAGATGTTAAAAAGTACAAACATTGGTTAGCCTGGTCAGCCAAGAGGTTTGAAAAAGAACGGCAGGTTATTGAAGGAGAAGCCAGTACATCAGCATCAGCATCAGCAGGCCATCCGCAGTCACAAGAATCCACTTCTGCACCTGTGGCTGGGGCACAAGTGACCTCTCAGCCGTTAAAGACACCGGCAACTGGATCATCTGCACCACACACAATGACAACACTAACAGTGGCTGGGGAGGAGGATTGGCTAAGTTTGATGGGGTATGGTTCTCGAAAAAATGTCACAGGCACAGCAAAAAGTAAGCAAAGTGGAGGAACAGTTGATGACCTTGAGTCGATGGTGCTGGACTATCTGAATGACTCAACAGTGGTCTTTCTTAATGAGGAGCCATTGCAGTATTGGCATGGCAAAAAACAATTGTGGCCACAGCTCTACAACCTGGCTATAAACTATTTGTCTTGCCCACTCGCAAGTGTGTCTTCTGAACGTGTTTTCAGTGCTGCTGGTGGCATTGTAACTGCCAAACGGAGCCGCCTATCGCCCAAAAATGTGGAGCGGCTGACAATGATCAAGATGAATCAGCACCTCATACCACCAGATTACAAAGTGCGAGAAAGCACGCCACATGAAGACGATGAGGACAGCAACGTAGATGAGGGGATTTTTTCTCTGTTCGGTGCCACTGACCTCATCCAGCCTGAATTCGCAGAGTATGATGACGAAATCTTGTTCTTATTCCCTGACACCGAGCCCTGAAAATGAGACAATCAATCAAGAACTTTCTTTTTCGTCCTTATTCACTTTTATTCCTGTGTGCTTTGTGTCTCTCTTTCTTTGTTTTGCACAGTTAATTTAATTCAAACTTTAATCACCTAATCCCAAAAACAAGACCATCATCAGAACTGTCTTCACTTGTTTGCTTATTGATTTGAAGGTGCCGCAGTCTACATTCCTCAGGTTCACAAGTTCTGAAGAACATGCTCCTCTATCCTCCTCCTCCAGACTGCGATTTCCCTCCAAGCAGAGTGCTGGATTACGCACAATGAAGAAAGACTCAGCACTTGTGGGGGTGTTGTACTTCTTTGCGGGTGAGTTGACGGTTTTGGGCCCATTGCTGTGAAGCTCTAATAATGGACAAAAGTGTTTTGGACCAAATATGAGGTGGAAATTTCTTGCCGTTTTTGCTGACTTGCTTGCCTTTGAGGTGCTCTTTGGCGGGGTTCCGGGGGTTTGTGTGTAATTTTTGGTGTCTGTCGAAGCACTGCTGCGACAGTCTAATCTTGATTGCATTTGCTTTTCAGGAAATCCGTGGTGGAAAACAGGAGTTATGATGATTGATGATGACCTAGCTGCACAGCGCGTTACTTTGGACCGAAGGCCGAGAGATATTGTAAGTATGAGATTTAGCTTTTTCGCTGTTTGGGGGTGTTGTCGGGTGTTTTTTTGCAGGTGGGTTGGCGCCGGCGGGTCTTGCCTGGGGCATTCCTGGGAAGGTCTAATACCGGATACAAGTGTTTTGGACAAAATCCATAAGGAACAGCCTTTTTTTTGCCATTTCTTCAGACATCTTGCTCAATGTAGCGTTTTGGGGGGCTTCCTGCTGTTCGTGGGTGGGTTGCGGCCGGGGTCTCTGTCGAAGCACTGCTGCGACAGTCTAATCTTGATTGCATTTGCTTTTCAGGAAATCCGTGGTGGAAAACAGGAGTTATGATGATTGATGATGACCTAGCTGCACAGCGCGTTACTTTGGACCGAAGGCCGAGAGATATTGTAAGTATGAGATTTAGCTTTTTCGCTGTTTGGGGGTGTTGTCGCGTGTTTTTTTGCGGGTGGGTTGGCGGGTCTTGGCTGGGGCATTCCTGGGAAGGTCTAATGCCGGATAGAAGTGTTTTGGACAAAATCCTTAAGGAAAAGCCTTTTTTTTGCCATTTCTTCAGACATCTTGCTCAATGTAGCGTTTTGGGGGGCTTCCTGCTGTTCGTGGGTGGGTTGCGGCCGGGGTCTCTGTCGAAGCACTGCTGCGACAGTCTAATCTTGATTGCATTTGCTTTTCAGGAAATCCGTGGTGGAAAACAGGAGTTATGATGATTGATGATGATGACGACCTAGCTGCACAGCGCCGCGTTTGGACCGAAGGCCGAGAGACATTGTAAGTATGAGATTTAGCTTTTTCGCTGTTTGGTGGTGTTGTGTCGCGTGTTTTTTTGCGGGTGGGTTGGCGGGTCTTGCCTGGGGCATTCCTGGGAAGGTCTAATACCGGCTAGAAGTTTGTTGGACAAAATCCATAAGGAAACACCAGTTTTTGCACTTTTTGTAAGTTAGGGTTCGTTAGGGTTAGCCCTAGCAGCAGGATTGCATGTGTTTAGGGGGGTTCTATTGCAACGCGGTTCTGTTGTTGTAGAGCACTGTTGGAGCGATGCTGGCTATGGATACTTTTGCTTGCAGGCAAGTGGTTTGAATACAATCCACGGTCTGTATTTGGGTCTACTGTTACTTTCAAAGTACGTTTTGTAACCATTTTTCTGCTAGGCATCGTTTTTGGAGATATGATTGGGTTCTTCTACATTTTTGCGACTGGCTTTAGTAAGGGTCTTGGTGGGAGCATTGCTGGGAAGGTCAAATTTTGTTCTAAAACACAGTAGTACACCCACCTTGAGGGGAAAGATCCGCTATAATATTTTGGCCATACTTATTGATCCTTAAAAAGGTGACTCAGACAGAGCACGCAATTTCAAAAATATTGTACTGTCTATTAGGGAAATCAAAGTGTCACTTTTTGAACCACACAGCGTACATACCTTTTATTTATTTATCAGTGGTATTGTAATAGCACTTCCTGTTTTCCGTTCAATAATTACAGGCCGGGTTTCAGTCAACATCCGCCAGGCAGGCAGTGGACAGGGTGTCTCTTCTGTCAGTGGTCACCACCACATTGATGGACGAAGCGTCAGCTGGAATGGAGGAGTGCCGCCAATAAGAGGAATTGTTTGCTGCATGCAACTTACTTACCAATTTCAACAGGACAACTCCAACAACATACGCAATACAGATACAGTATCCATTGTTGTCTTTTATTCTATGAGTGTGACTGCATGTGCTTACCTTTACTTTGTAACCAAAGATTGTCTGTAAACTCTGTATCTTCAATTATTGTTTGTCCATGCTCTGCTTTTTTTTTCTTCTCTCAACAAAACCTACCCAAAAAGAAACCCCCATTCCCATCCATTTTACAAACCCTAACCCTCTTCCCCGGGCTGTGTTGTTTTGCTTGATGTCTGACTAAAATGACATCAATAATTCCACACACTTGCTGGGGAGGATAAGGTGATAGCAGCAACAGGCTGGTGAAGGAATACGAGGATATCTTCTAGACTTACTCAGCTTCAGTACTATATCTTCTAGTAGTAGTAGCCAATGTCAAATAAATTCAACGCAAGTACTAGTTATACTTGCAATACTTTACCATTTGTTAGGCTACATTATGGCACTGTTCTAGTGTACTGTCACCTGCTATTTTCTCGATCGTACCGTAACCGTTGTAATGCTACAGTAAGGAGTACAAACAAGGTTTCGTTTTCTTTTTTTCCATAGGCATGCAACTGCCACTGTGTCACACCACTAGTAACACCGCAATGAGGAAATGTCACCCGCCCAGGAATGACAACGTTAATCCCCATTTCACCTGGAGCCAGCCCTGGGCCTAGCCCTAATTTCTAACACAAATTACAGGTAAGATAAGCGTTTGGTGGGAGGTAGTATAATGGAGTATTATTTCGGAGTAGACAAGAGATTGACGGTTGTACTACTAAAGTCCTACGACTGTTCAGGAAAACAAAGTTACTGTTACACCCCCGCCCCCCACCCACCAGACTGAAAAGCAGTAAAAAACAGGTATGGTCAGATAAAGTAGTTGAAAAATATATTTATTTATCCCTAACAAAATAATCTCCCTCACCCACCCTAACCCCAACGATTGTCTCTGAAACGTCCCAAAACGATCCCAACTCCCAAATCCCACCCCCCAAAAGTCTATAAAAAAAGGGCAAGGGACACTCCACTACTGGAGGGTGCTGGTGCTGGTGCATGATGCGGCATGGGCATCATACTCCTTGCGGAGGGTGGCAAGCTCGGAGCGGAGGCCCTTAACCAAGGTCTTATACCTCAGGACCTCCTGCTCCAGGTTGGACATGCGGACTCGTAGGCGGCGTTGGCGTTCCTTGCAGCTCCTGTGGGGGGCAGCTGGTATTTCGGGTGCTTGGCGGTGGCGGTCGGCTTTCTTAGCCCGGCTCGGTCCCGCTGGTTTAGTCACGGAGGAGGATGCAGTGGTCACAGTCGAAGATGTTGCCCCGCTCGACTGCGTGTCCTCCTCCTCCTCCAGGGCCACCAGCCGCCGATACTCGGCGACTGTGGCCTCCAGCCTCCGTTGCCGGGCCAATCTAGCCTGCTCCCTCCTTGTTGTTGATTTGGAAGGAGCAACTATATGAAGAAAGAAAGACATAGTCTGTAACCAATGCTCCTTATTAATAACACAAAGTGATTGAGCCGAAAGTTGGGTCACAGAGTACAAGTAGCAAATTGAAAGCACAGTACATAACTATTGAGGACAGTATCTATGTAACCTCCCACTTCTGCATCCTTGCTCTAACAGTAGTGGTACTTTAATGAACTAATTCTACGACCACTATGGACTTCCATTACAGTCGACTATGACAGTACACCAGTCTTATTCTTCTTCTTCTCTCTTGTTTAGGGAAATGGGTACGTTATCTTATGCAAGCAGGCAGAATGACATGGACACAGCACAGTGAAGTTGCACCCGAGAAAAAAAGTTGCACACCATGATGATGGAGACAGACTTGCGTTACTGTACCGGTCCAGTACATGCAGGTGGTGAAGCTATTACTTTTCTATTACGGGTGGCACTGAGAATACTCTGTTACAAGGGCTACTGCTTAATTAATTTACCTTTCACCCTACAGTGCAAATGAGTACTAGAAAAGGAAACTGAAGAAGCTAACTAATTTGATTATCTATCACTTCACATGGGACGTATTTAATGACAGATGAGATGACTTTAGGTGCTTTGCTTAATATTGAGTGAACACAGTGATACACCCACACATGAATGACGTACTACAAGTAAACTAAAGTTATTAAGAGAGGTACGGAGTGTCCACCGTAATAACCAGATATATGCTGTGAATGCAAACGCAATACAAAGTACTGCTACTATTCATGGTAGTATTGGACACATTTACAATTTCTTTTCCTTGCCTTCCCTGCACTGGGACGGACGTGCGGGTGCGGTGGTACATGCTCTTCAAGGTAACACTTACTTCACCTGGCGACCATCTACTCTCTCTAGATACACATTTGCTATGTAAGAGTCAGAGAATACCATGCTCCAGGCATCCATTCATTCAAAGTATACGCACACATACAGTTTCTGTTTCACCCACCCAGGCTGCTGTCCTTCCACCCATCCTTGCTTCATCATTGACCCAGCCATGCACCATACCATATTCTTTCCTTCCCAGCCACCTCTGGGTCCAAGCAAACACATATCGTTCTTCTTTGCCAGCCATCACACAAGTTCGCGTCCCACTTACTTACACCCTTCTTTCGCTTTTCGTTCATCCCATCCATCACGTTCGTCTAAGAACTTATTGGGATTCTTCTCACCAAAAACTTCACAGCTAAGTCGAAGTACATTTCGAGGAGGCTACTACCTGGTTGATTTGTAATTGTAATACACCCGTGCAGAAAGCACACTATGCAGTCTTCAATCTCAATAAGTAAGGAATATATAGCTTACCTGTTTCCGCCACCACCGTTTGATCCCCCACAGGAACGGCCACCAGCTCTTCTAACGCCGCATCCTCCCCAGAGGCCTCCGAGTCCAAGTCCAACACAGCCACCTCCGCGCTGGCCCCGTCACCAGATGTTACACCTACAAAGTACATTTAAGAAAGTTAGAATACACCACTCACTACTATATAATATTTGGTCTAGGAGAAATGTTAAAAAAACAGAATACAATGTAATAATTTGTGACTGTCTACTCCATAGTAAAAATGTCCCATTTTCCAGGGAAGGCTGTTGTCTTGCTGCACTTTTATGCACAACTGATGAATGCTTGCTTTTGATTTTTAACACGCACCACTTTTTCTCCTAACAGACAGAAGCTTGACTCCTGAGTCCTAAGAACACGACCAGGATCAAGTTCAAAGTAGGTGAGAGTTCGGCTCGACCACAAGAAATGTGTCCAATTAATCGTCGTCAGCACTAACCACTTTTCCGTTTACAGTTAAATAGTTTTATGACAAAGTAGATTTTAATAAATGTGTTTACTTTTAATAAAGCTTTTACACTTAAATAGACTCTGTGGTTTTTGTTCCTCTAGACTAGAGTGGATGAGCTAAAGGTTTTGGAATTTTTGCAAGCATGAGTGCCTCTGACACTTCTTGACTGTGCTGTGACTCCGTACTACTCTCTTGTCCTGCGTACGATAATCTAGAGATCATTGGGGATCTATAATCGGTGACTTCGGGAGCTGAATGACTCTGCCACACTATCTAGTCAGTAAGGAGACAGTGCATAGAGGTATTGCTGAATATAATGGGAGTCCAATGGAATTGCCAAATGTCCAATCTTAGTTAGCTACACAGACAGACTAATAAGAATAGTCTAGTAATACCACAGGGAGTCATATTCGAGGCAGGATAAGAATTTATATCCAGTCTACAAGAAGATCAAAGACGATTTAGAAAAAATCGAATGAGGAACGCTAGGAAAAAATAGGTACTGTTTAGTAAAATGTAAACTTACTGGGGCCAGCAAAGGAGCCCTCGCCTGCCCGATCCTGGCCTGCATCCTCAGCACCCTCCTCCTGTGTCCTCTTGCCCTTGGGGGGAGCTGATGTACAACATGAAAGAAAGAAAAACCATAAAACATGGATGAGATTTTTCAACCAAATCAAACATTTCAAAAGAACAACAACAACATATTTTGGAAAAATAGCAAATAGATAGACAACTATTCCACGGGATCTATCTCATGTGGTATACTACGTTATTCGTATTGCCTGATTTGCGGAACGTTGACTTAGAAAGTTCCTATGTAACTCAATAAACAGACTACTAAAGAGGTTTGCCTAGGCCTGGCACTGCAGGCAGTAGTGCGCAACACGTGACAGACAAAGTCCATCCTGCTTGCAGATCAGTGAATACTCAAACTATCAATCCACCCGCCACCACCGCCACTATTTCTTCTGATAGCCATGTGACTGTCTAAAGGAAGGACACTGGACTTCAGTCTGTTGGGGCTGATTTATAAGTCCCTTGCGGAAGTTGCGGCTGATTTTCCTCCATTGTTGCGTGCCTTTTCTGACGCAGCGGCAGAACAAAAGACTCGCCATGGTGTTGGTGCGGCGTATATATTAAAAAAAAAACACACATATGGGCATATGGGCGATGCATCACGTTGTAAAGCCCTGCGCCATCAGGGGGCGTTCCGGCGCAAGGGAGGGCGTACCTGCGCAGGAACGAATCCTAAAAGTGGCTGAGGGAAATCTACAAGATGTCAATCAGTCATTTTTAGGACAATGATGCATGACTCAAACCCTGCGCGCTTGAAGCCGACGTACGGCTTGATGCAGCATTGGGGAGATAGGGTACCCCAGAGCATTGCTGGAGCTGCGCCATCGTTGGCACGCAACTCCAGCAATGCGCTGCCTTTACGGCACAGATGCGTAAGGCTTCTGTGACGTTTTGGGCCAATGGGTGGTGGTGGCATGGCACACAATTACTGCCGCATCCCTGCTACTTTGCAGGGATGCGCCGGTAATTGAAAATATGACCCTTACTGTCTAGCATTACGCAGTTCTTTTCTTTACAGTACACTGATACATAATTTCTCAGGCCAATGAAATGCTTCTGAACACAACATACAAAACAAAGAAGCATAGTAGCAAGCAAGGCTACTGAGAAGGAGAGCAGTGCACCTGAAAATGAAATGCATAGAAGATTTTGAAATATAATTTACCTCAATGTAATCGGCAGCATTATTGCTCTTGGTAAAGAACAAAGATTTGCAAATAACAGAGCAGGATAAAACAGAGTAGTAAATGTACTACTACTACTACTCACCAAGCCCGGGGACCTCTACGCCGAGCGCGTCCAGCAAGTCCCGCTCCCGGTCCATGACATCGGTCCAGCGGTGGGTGGCCTGGTTATATGTGCGCCGGACCCCAGAGATCTTGTACATGGCCCGGCACACCTTCTCCCACCGCTGGCGGCGCTCCCGGATGCCATAGCCGGTCGCGATCTTGCCGCCTCCCAGGATCGTCTTGGGGAGGCGGCGCTGGACATGGAAGATCAGTGCCGCCACTTCCTCCGCGCTGAAGATCTCCCTCGGGACCACTTGCTCCCCCCTTAAACGCCCGCACGGGAGCCGGGCACGGGGTGCGGGACCCTTCCCCTTCTCAGGGTGCTTCCCGGCTCCCTTTACCATGGTCTGGGCAGAAATAAACTTAAATGATAAAGAAGAAATAGAATAGTGAAGAAGAAAAGAAAAGAGTTTAAAAAAGTAGTTTAAAAGTAAATAAAAGCTGCAGAAAACACAAAAATATAGAGCTAGAAAAATAGAGGGTTAGATAATAAGTAAAATTAGATCAAAAAAACTTCAAACAAGCAAAGGATGGCAGAGATTGAGAGAGGATACAGAAAGCATGCCCAGAACCATAGCAATGAATGAGAAACAAGATGGCCGCGCCCGTTCACGACCGCGTGGGTAAGTTCGCGCGAGATTTTCCTTGCGAGTACGCGCGAAATTGTACTCGCGAGCAGCACACTTTGCGAGATTACACATAGCGGGCGGAAACGGAATTACGTCACGCCAACAAGATGGCCGCGCCCGTGTACGACCGATAGGGTAACTTGGCAAACGAATAGCTAGAAGCGCCTCGCGAACACGCGCAAGATCACGCGAACATACACGTCGCAACAAAAACAATTTTGTATTCGCACGTATTCGCGGCTTCCGAAATCGATCTCGCACGGATTCGCGCCCCAAATAACGCGCGAAATTGCAAAAAAAACGATTTTAGCTAAAATGAAAGCAATGAGCAGGTGCAAAAGTTCAAACTTAACATTAGTAACATTCAAGGTAGTGCTTCCTGATGGGCCCCTCCAGAGTTTGCAACAATTCTATGACCCTGCTATGACCCAAACAGCAGGCTCATAGAATAGCACCATGAAGGTCCTGTAAAAAAAAAATTTCACTGCAACAAAAAGCAAATTACAGATAAGGAAGGAAGCAGGTGCCAGCCAGACTGGAACTTTCAAAATGACTGACACATTAATGAAACACAAATTAATTGATGGCAGTTGAAGAAGGGCAGGTGTGCTAGCTTTTTTCAACCACCATAATCTACAGTAATAAATAAACCTAATAGGTGCCTGTGAGGATGTACTAGAGGGTGGCATGGGTGTCCCAGAGGGTGGCAGTGGTGAAACAGAGGGTGCTGTGAACCTGTGATGATAAACCAGACGTAGAAACAACATAGTCGCGGCCGTTGCAAGCCGAAAAGTAAGTTCGCAATTGCGAACTTGTCCCAAAATCGGCGCGAACACGCGCCAACACAAAAAACGGAAAAATCCGCAAATCCGCTAGAGTTCGCGGATCTTCGCGGATTGCGAATCCGTAAATACGCAAGTTCGCGGATTGCCAATCCGCAAAATCCGCCCATGCTTAGGCACAATGTCATGTTACCTTAAGGCAGATAGAGAGTTGGAGTCTATTGATAGGTGATGTGTGATAAATAATGCTTGTGGGGGGGGGGGGTCTATGTTTCCTTCACCTTGATAACATTTATAATTTCTGGTTATCCATTACCACTAGATTAGCACATGGTAGATACTAGTGGGCCAATTTATGAAATAGTCACGCAGCACAGTGCAATAAATCAATTACTTGCTGCGCTGTGTGATGGTGAATGGGGAGGAATGCGCAGTATTTAAAGCAATACGAAGCATGGCTGCCTTTACCTCTCCGCTGGTGCCCTTTTGGCAGCCTAGCTCCAATGTAGGTACCCTTGTACCATGGTGCAAGGTGCCTGTGTTGAATGCAGGATTGTTTTTGTGCAGGACGGAGCACCTTCCTGTGCGTAAACAATCCTGAGAAGCATATTCCTCTTTCTATATGGACTGAAGCATGCAGCATTGTAGTAAAGTGCCTCTTTTTGCATGCTTTGCCCCCATTTTTTGCCTGATCTGATTTTGAACTTCAAGTGCACTGGATCTCTGCTAACCAGGTTCCCAGTGCCAGGTCTCTTGCCCAAACACTATACCACAATTGGCAACTTCAATTACCCTGTAAATCCCTAGTAAATGGTATCCCTGGTACCTAGGGCACCAGGAACCCTTACCAAGTCTGTGCACTCTGCCTCTACAGGCTGCGTGCCTTGATGCAGAAAAATCCGAAGAGTTGACATGGCACACAGCCCTGTGTGCCGTACCACCAATACACTGCATAAGATATAGGTACGTCACTGCTTCAAAAAGGCCTTTAACCCTAAGGCAGGGTGCACCATATCCTATGTGAGGGCATATCCACATGAGCAGATAGTTTGAGATATTGTAAGGGCACAGGGAAGCCGTAAGGAGTTCATTGGCTGGATACATGTCAAAACAAGTTTCTTGCATCCATGATGGCTTCACTGATTTCTAAGATGTTTGGTACTAAAGGTCTTGTCTTAACATCCTCACTGATGCCAGTGTTGAGTTTATAATAAATTCACAAAGGAACCCCTTTTGTAGTGCCCCCTGAAAACCTACCAAGCAGTGGGTGGTCTCTGAATTGTTTTTGCCAGTGTGCCACCCCCAGACACATTTCTGACCTCATGGGGTCAGAGCCGGCGCTCTCAGAGGACAGAGACAAAGTCTGTTCTGGGCAGAGGTGCATCACAACTCCTCCAGGACAGGATGGACTTCCTAGACTGGCAGCTTTAAAGGTAATGCTGCCTTTGAAATCCAACCCAGGAACCTCTAGATAGTGGGGGAAGCCAAGCCCCCTTTGCTGCTCCATTTTTGGAGGGAGGAAAGGCAGGTAAATTTGGTACACCGCCCCAAGGGATGGGCAGACGATATGAAACCCTCTCCTGAAATTCAACCATTTTAAGGTTATGGAGAGCCAACCTATCAGGGCTAGGGTAGTGTCCCTTCCCACAGGAAGTGGTCATTAAATGGTAGACACCCTAATGGTAGGTAGCCTATTGGCTAATATGTGTTTTCCCTTGTAACACCCATAAATTCAGTATTTAGGTGACAATCCAAGATCTGAACATCAGATTAAATGGACAAGAGACCAGGACAAAGCAGACCTGCTGCACGAGAACTGAAGCCCTGCTGCAGAAAGAAAATATGTCAAATCCAGAAGCAAGCACCCATTTAGGGATGTCGAGACACCCAAGACTCACTTCCTGAGTGGTTGAGGGATGTCGAGACACCTGAGTCTAACTTCCTGAGTGGCCTAGCTGTCCCTAGATCATCTCTCCAAGTTCCCTGCTCCTGACTGCAAGGAGCTCAAGATACATGATGCCTGGCTTACCTGTTTGCTCTGCAACAGGTCCCACTGGCCCTGGCATCAACTAACCATCTGTGCGTCCATGGTCTCCAAGCCTGTGCAAGCTCCTACCTCAAAGAAGCCTCATTGCACGTACCTGTAAGTCCTATCGTGCAGTGTACTTTCAAGTGACTCCCTCTGTCTTTGTGCACCATCTCCCAAGACACTCAGCATTTTGCCCCTTGCCATTCCGGGATGTTCCTGAACTTTTCCTGCTGGAACTTTGAACCTGGTCCTGACATCAACCTAAAAAGAGAAGATGAACTTCATGAATGAATTGCTTGATTTTATATGCATTTTTTTGCTTTTTCCCCATTATTTCCAATTGCGCGTAATTGCTCCCAATAGTGATATATTTTACAAACTTTCAAAAATTGTAACTCTAAAGGTACTTACCTTAGAGCTGTGTTCTTGTTCTTACAAATTACATAAAAATCAATATTATTTTTATGAATTGGTGTCTGATGCATTCTTGTGTGTGTGTCTCAGGTATTGCCTCTGCAAGTACTAAAAATGCTTAGCACTACACTCTGATAAGCCTAACTGCTCGACCACATTACCACAAACAGTGCATTGGAATTAGGAGGCATATTATCAAGCACGTGGTTAACATTTTCTCTGATTTAGCGGCAGAAAACTGCCGCTAAAGCAGCGATAATGGGCTTGATTATACGTTGTAGAGAATGCCCATAGAAGCCGGTGTTCACACTAGAACATGGGCTTCTATGGAAATTCACAAGGGCGTATTATCAAGCCTATTATCGCCACTTTAGCTGCAGTTTTCTGCCACTAAAGCGGCGATAATGTTAACGCTGTTGCTTGATAATATGCCCCTATGTGTTTTTACCTCTGTATACCTTTTGGGGATTCAGTGGACTCTCTGCACAGTGTACTTCACTTTAGTACACTATATACAGAGCCAGCTTCCTACACGCACAAATAGCAAGAGGAAGTAAACAGGAGAAATAAAGATATTTTTCCTTGTTATGCCTCTCCTAAGAAGGCATATCTTTTTGGTGCATTCCCAGTTTCACCAGTTCAGGTTAATCTGGGAATGCATCAAAAACCATTGGAGTTTCAAGGGAACACCCAAGGAAGGCCTTCCAAGAGCAGTGTAAGGCAACACAGTGATTTGTGCTGCATTGCCTTCCAGAGCTATGGAGCCACTCAGAGTCATGCAAAGTCATTTAAGGTTTGCGTCACTCTTGCATCAAGTTGCATGGTGCAAGAACGATGCAACCCACCTTGTAAATAGTTCCCTAATAACTTTGTGTGTGCATTGATTTCAGGCGTTTGTAGCAGCATTTAATTGAAAACAAGAGCATTGTTTAATGCCAACTAATTGAACAGCTCAATTGTCCAAAAGTTTGATGCAACCTTTAATGCAAGAGAACAAAAAACTGAATATTGCAATGACTAATTGTTCGCATTGACATAATTATTTTTGCTGAATGCAGAGACACCCTGGGCACGACCACAATCAAATGTTATTTAGGATGTATGTTACTTCACGCTCAACTTGCTATAAAGCTGGTCACAAAATGCAACACTAACTTGCTAATTGTTTACTGCAGCTTGACATATTGTCACAAAGGGCATCCTACACACATTCAAAATTGGTTGGATTCAAGGGAAAATAGCTTGCTAGTACAAATGCACTTATGTCTAGTCTTTCAAAATACATAATTGTACACTTGTAGCATTTTCACATTCTTAAACGGCTACCCATGGAGAAACGTAGTATTTAAAAAACAAAATCTGAAACTGATCTGGGAAATCACTGACTATCTCATATTCCCAAGAGAAAGAGAAGTGCCTTGTAAATTCCATGCTAGTTAGATATTCACTTCAAATGCAGGAATTGCCCACAGCAGGAAATTCCCGTGTGTTGGGTAGTGTGTCTAAAATAAGTATTTGGCGGTGGCAGACACAAATTATAATTTTCGCAACATGTAAATTACAAATGACATAAAATGCACTTGCAAGTGTTTATTAATCTCAAAAAAAGCATGGACATTCTGTCTAAGCTGAAGGTTGTAAGTCCCAAGGATAAAACATTTGTAAGGCCTAATATCATGAGGAAATGTTTGAATTGTCCTAGTTTTTAAAAGATAACACAAGATCAATGGATGGATTGTAACTCTATTTTTTGGTTTTTTTTTAAGTAAACTACCTCGATTTGCCACACTAGGATTCCAGAATCGATGACAGCTTGTGGCATAACAGACAGAGCTGCTGACTTTGGAACTAGGGAACCAGGTTCAAGTCTCTGTGTTGGTTCAACATCCTGTGGTTCTAGGCAAATCACTTAATTGCCTGTGCCCAAACAAAAATGAATGTGCGCGTGTGTAACGTAACTGGTACTTATATAAACCACTCCAATACCTTCAGGTCGAGTTGACACTGTCTAAAACTGCAAAAAAATAAAATATGCCCAGTTGGAAGAAATAATTAATTTATGACCAGGGAAAATATAACCATGATTTGGTCCTGTCAGAAATGGGTTCATTAGCTTTGGAGAAGGGCTGTCCCTGTCAACCCAATAACTCAATTAACCCATTTTTATAAGTAGAAAACCTGTTCTGAGAGAATGTGGGCTCAACCCCTGGTAGCTGTGGTACATCTAACAGGCAATCCCCAGAGAACTGCAGGCTTAGTTAAAGGACTGCTAATAATTTCAAAGTTAAGCTCCAGTTAAACCAAATTAGACAAATAGATCAATATGTAATTAGCAAAAAGACACCAAGATCATCAAAATATGTAAAGGGCAACTGGAGATATGAGTTTTTAAAGTTTTAAGGCAAAAGGCAAGCACTATCCACTTTTGTTGGACTACGAATAGGTACAAGTTCAGACTGACTACGAAGGAGTGGAAGTCGGATACACCAAGCATGTAGTACTGGTAAATAATTTTACTTTCAGTCTGAGGGTCTGATTTATACCACAAGCATGTACAGCAACCTCACACACCAAAGCAACCCAGTAAACCTGTTGCTAACCTAGCCACCACCAACCAAGAAGGCCACCTGACCAAATGGACAACCCTCACCAGAAAAGTCACAGTGGCAATCATGCAAACCATTCACTCTGGGGCCCAATGGACCAATGCCCCATCACATCTACAACCTGGAAAAATCCCCAATCATGACCAAATCACCCACATCATCAACACCTCCATCATGTCTGCCACTTTCACAGAAGAATTGAAACTTGTAGAAATCAAAGCCCTACTCAAGAAGCCCATAGTCGACCTGAATCAACAGGGCAACTACCGATCCATCTCCCTTCTTCCCTCTCCAACAAAGTACTTGAGAAGGCCATCAACAAGCCACTCACAACCCACCTCGAACTTCACCATCTTCTAGATAACACATAATCAGGATTCGGAAGGAACCACAGCAGGGAAAACAACTCTTATCGCGGCCACCGATAACATTTGAATCATCCCGTACTGAAAGAAACAGCTGCCCATATCTTGCTCGACCTCTCTGCTGTCTTCCACACTGTCTCCCATACCACCCTTATCAGAAGACTCCACAAGATTAGCATACAAGGATCCGCTCTCAGATGGATTTGTTCCTTCATCATGAGAAGAATACAAAGGGTCAAGCTGATACCCTTCACATCAGAAACCAAGAAATTATATCACAGGGATCATCCCTTAGCCCTACGCAGTTCAACCTATTCCCGATACCTCTCGCCAACATCATCCGATCACAAGACATCTCCATCATCTCCAATGCCAATAACACTCAACTCATCCTTTCTCTGATGGCCAAATAACTACCTCCATAACAAACTTCACCAAATGCATCACCATTGTAGCAAACTGGATGTGAATCAACTGCCTGCAACTGAACTCCGACAAGATGGAAGTACTGATCGTTGGCAACAAGACTTCAGCATGGGACTCCACGCAGGAAATCTTGGGATCATCCTAAATGACAAGCTCAATATGATAGTGTGGAGCGGCAGCGGCACCTACCTTGGCGCAACACAGTCCGAGCGCGGGGGTCCCGTCCCCCGCGCCCGGTCACTTAACGTCCCGGACACCCAGGACACCTTCTCTTTTTCGTCCCCTGCAGGTTCCGACGCTGGAGCCCGAAGGACCGGAAGCCCTCGCCAGTAACCCCGGAAGTGACGGCGGGTCGACCCCAAGCAACCCGGAAGCGGTCGACCTTGACCCCGGAAGTGGACGGCCAGACCAGAACCCGGAAGGTAGAAAAAGCCCCGAGGACGAAGGAGAGGCGTTCGGAGCAACCGACTCGTGGCAGGAGGCAGCGGACAGCGACGGACCCCGGAGAGAGAGAGGAGCAGTATTGCAAGACCGAAGCGAGGACGAGGAAGAGGACGTCTGGACGGAGGACTGGTGGCGTCCTCAGGAGGAAGCTGGAGAGCGGCCGCAACTCGGACGAGAGTTGCGGCGGGGCACGTGAGTACCTGTTACCCTTTCTCCGTGTCCCCTCCTGTGTATATAGTACTAATTGTAAATACCCTTGTATATATTCCGTAGACTGCACGAGCACAGGGATATTTAGGGTTGTTCTCACACGCACTGTACAAAGACCGAGCACTGCCCTGCACCATCCCGCCTTCAACCCTCCCACCTTTTTCTTGCCTGTTCCATCCCCCCTACCGTCCCCTCCTCACTGGCCTTTCTACGTACCCTTCACTCCCCGGTGTAGGTGGTGGGGTGTACTGATTGAGTACTCAGTTTAAAAGCCCTACGCTTCTCTCCTCTTTTTCAAGCCTCCAAGGAGCCCCAGTACCACACCGAGGAGACTACTGGCGGAACAAGGAGAAGCAGATCCTGATCCCCAACAACCTCGCCGAGCCTGGTTCACTGCCGTTTCTATCAGCCGACCACCCCTTGGATTCTACACTGCCTCCCTCCCTCATTTTGACTTTGTCCTTCTGCTGCAATAAAACACTTGTCATAGCTCAATATATACGGCCTCCCCGCCTGTTATTCCGGTCCGCCCGCCACCCAGCTCCACAGATAGCTCAAGTCAACGCAGTGTGCACCACCAGCTTCTACATCCTAGGTATGCTGTGAAAAATCTTAAAATGGTTACCTCAGAAAACTAAATGGACTGTCACACAAGCATTCATCAAAAAGTCACGCAAGCACTCATTAACAGCAGGCTGGACTATCATTCAATCAATCATATCATATCATTTGTAAAGCGCACTTCTCACCTGTGAGGGTCTCAAGGCGCTGGGGTGGGGAATGCTGCTACTACAACAATACCTTCATGCTAGAATCTCCAAACAACTCTTACACAGACTACAGAACATCCAGAACACCACTCTAAGAGTCATATTCAATCTCCCATGCCACACCCACATCACACCATACCTCGGGAAGCTTCACTGGCTCCTCATTCACAAGCGCAGCTAATTCTAACTTCTCAGGCACACATACAAAGCCCTACACAACACAGGACCAGAATACCTGAACAGCTGCATACACTTTCACCAGCCCACCAGACACCTTCCCCTACCTCACTGTTACTTGTGCAAATTCCCCATATTCTGGAGGTTACTCATTCTCCTTCATTGCACCCAAGACATGGAACAATCTCCCTTCACACATCAGAGCCTCCTCCTCACTTCTTGAGTTCACCAAGAAGCTGAAGACCTGGCTCTTCGTATAAGCACCTTGGGGACTACATGTGCCCAAGCACATGGATACCCTCTCGGATAACTAGTGTGCTATAAAAATCAATAGAACATAACATAACATACCATACTGTTGGTGGTA
This sequence comes from Lissotriton helveticus, assembly GCF_964261635.1. Taxonomy (NCBI): domain Eukaryota; kingdom Metazoa; phylum Chordata; class Amphibia; order Caudata; family Salamandridae; genus Lissotriton; species Lissotriton helveticus. The sequence continues at coordinate 1,129,221,725 of NC_136068.1, read as the reverse complement.
AGTATATTTCATCACAATGGCAACAAAGTATACATACCGCCAACATAATGGTCTGCCTGCCCGATTTATATGTTGGCAGATCATAGGTGTGACTATTCTTTCTTTGCCATAGCGAAATATCTCCAATGACTATATGTCCATCCACTCACCCCATCAGGATGGCTGTCATAAAGTAATTTTTAGGTCGAGCTGGAAAAAGCATGCGAAGCATGCGTCCAAGCTAGACAACTAATGTTAATGACTTATGGGAATGTGAGACACGAGTCGGCCACGTGCTTTTTCTGCCTCGGATTTGTCCTTGTGAGCGCGCTTTGGCTGCTGGCTGCTTGCTGTGTGGGCGTGCTTTCGTTTTCGGTTAGGCTACAATTCCCTTGCAATGCACGCATATTGATCCTCCCGGGCCATCGTCGGCCAGGGCAACAGCACGTACGGAGCCCCCCCCGCCCCCTTTTAAACTTACCGGGCCAATCTCGGGGGACTCCGCTCTCAGCACGCGGCAGGGGCAGGCACCGGGCATGTGCCTCGTGCCCCCTCCGCAGAGTTCATGCTGCGGCTCTTGCCAGCTCCTTTCCCGGGGCTCCCTCTTGGTCAAGGGAGCCCCGCAACACTTGCGCAGTCTCCTGCTGGCGACCCCGGAGCTCTCCACCGCTCACAGGAGCCCCGGGCCGCGAGACGCATTCACTCTGCCTGCCTCCTTTTCCGGACCGGACGCGGCCCCGCCCCCGTCACAGGCGACCTTGCCCGACTTCCGGGGCGGCCGCGGCGGGATTCCAGGGGCATTTTCTGCCACACAAACCTTGTTAACTTTCCCGGACAGTATTTTTCCTGGTGAAATAGTTGCTGTCCGTGTGCCTTCAGCAGCATGACGGCGTTTCTGGAAAATCCCGACCAATTGTTTCAAAATGTTTGAGTGCTATATTTAGTCGTGCAAATTTAGCGAAAACAAACCACTGAGACGCTGTGTGGCTGCCCTCATAGTTACGGCTTTTTAGGTTTCGACCTGGCGAGGGCACGAAGTGCCCCTCCCAGATCGAAAACTTTTGTCAACAGTATGGATGTCGGCACCGCCTCTGTCTCTCATTGGCTAGCTCCATAAATGGAGGCTAGCCATTGGGAGACAGAGGCTGTCAATCGCGCTTTCTCGAGAAAACGCAATTCGGGGGCGTTTCTCGGGCTTTTTATAAGCCCCACCCCTTTGTCCCGGGCCGCGCTGTCATTGGCTACCGGCCCGGGACACCCCCGTGACGTCATTCCCCGGGCCGCGCTGTGATTGGCTGGCCGGCCCGGGACCTGACTTGTTTTGTTTGTTTTCGTCGCCATGTTTTTTTCATTCAGGACACCAAACTCCAGGCTGATGCTTCTCCCGTATGCCGAGGCCCCCTCTCACCACACCGGATCAGGTATTCAGCCTCCGAAAATCACACTGGGTGAATCTTTTAGGCATGATTCAGAAAGCCACTTACAGTTTAAAATGGTTCTATTTAGGTACAAGCCATACAGACTTCTGTGACCACAAAATATAAAAGTGTATGCGCAAAGTCTGACAGCTGGCTACTGGAAGAAAACATTTAAGGGCAACCACTAATCGACACCACCAAGGGGGGCGGGGTGGATTAAAAAGGTGAGAAAAACAACGTTTAGAGGAGAAAAATGCGGGCGGGAGGTTCAGGGAGGGAAAGGCGCGCTCAGCTAGTGGTACCCCCTCGCCCTCACAAGGACATCCCGTTTCAATCACGAGCAATGGTGTCGAATCAACAACGTATTAGCATCAACAAAGTATTAGCGTCGAGATTTACTCCATGCTGGGTAGACCATAAAGCAGCTTTTAATCACGAAATCAGGCACGGGGAGATTAGGTGATGTGCCCAAAATCACAGGCTGTTGAGGCAATGCCAGGACTCGAACCTGGTTAACAGTTGCAAAATCGGCGGTTCCCAGTTGCATAGTCGGCAGCTGTGGCTCAAACACCAAGATCTCTCCCTATCGAAAGAAGAAGCCACACCGATGACACCATCAAGGGGGGCGGGGTGGATTAAAAAGGTGAGAAAAACAACGTTTAGAGGAGAAAAATGCGGGCGGGAGGTTCAGGGAGGGCAAGGCGCGCTCAGCTAGTGGTACCCCCTCGCCCTCACAAGGACATCCTGTTTCAATCACGAGCAATGGTGTCGAATCAACAACGTATTAGCATCAACAACGTATTAGCTTCGAGATTTACTCCATGCTGGGTAGACCATAAAGCAGCTTTTAATCACGAAATCAGGCACGGGGAGATTAGGTGATGTGCCCAAAATCACAGACTGTTGAGGCAATGCCAGGACTCGAACCTGGTTAACAGTTGCAAAATCGGCGGTTCCCAGTTGCATAGTCGGCAGCTGTGGCTCGAACACCAAGATCTCTCCCTATCGAAAGAAGAAGCCACACCGATGACTTTACGTGGGATAAAATAAGTAGGAGACCTCTAAAAAGGGTATGGCCTAAGAGGTTTAGCAATTTTTATGTATTTTTATATAGCGCGGACTTTACCCAAAGGTGTCACTGCGCTTCACAATAGAACCAAGTACGTTACATGAGGAGAATATAAAAAATGTACACGTTACAGAAACAAGAACAGGACATGGCCTAAAAAGTAAACTTAAATCACAAATTCAATTGAAGCTCGTGACTACTGTTCTGTAGAGTCCAGTGTTTGACGAGCAAGTGTTCGGCGCACTTTTATTACCCAATGTGACTGACTGACACCTTCAGAAAAACGCGGTCTGCAGCCTCCGCTCCAGCGCTTGCAATTATGCAAGTGATTAACAGCCACTCACAAAGTGAACTCAGAGATACAGACACTCGGCTCCATATAAGAGCAAAATGCTGCACAAGAAAAACTATAAATCAATATCCTGGAAAAAGCAAACAATCAAAGAATGCACGATTAACACAATTTGAAACATAAACAGGTCCTGAATCCTTGAGATGGAATTCCTTAACGTTTGTACAGTTATTGTTAAAAAAAAATCGGAGTCTGCCTGTAGCATTAAGCTCACGAGGACCCGACAGAGGACTGTTACAATGTCAGTTTTTAATGACTGGCGGGCTAAGAACCAGAGGGACCCAATCCCTTTGAATTGACCTTTGAGTGTCAAAGAAGGGTAATGTGGAGTGATTCTGAATGGGAAGCCGAATGAAATCCGTGGGGATGAAACTATCAGAAAACAACGCCCCTTCGACCACTGCGCACATCATACTCTTCTGTCCTGAAGGAAGTTTTTAGGCATGATTCAGAAAGCCACTTACAGTTTAAAATGGTTCTATTTAGGTACAAGCCATACAGACTTCTGTGACCACAAAATATAAAAGTGTATGCGCAAAGTCTGACAGCTGGCTACTGGAAGAAAACATTTAAGGGCAACCACTAATCAACACCACCAAGGGGGGCGGGGTGGATTAAAAAGGTGAGAAAAACAACGTTTAGAGGAGAAAAATGAGGGCGGGAGGTTCAGGGAGGGCAAGGCGCGCTCAGCTAGTGGTACCCCCTCGCCCTCACAAGGACATCCCGTTTCAATCACGAGCAATGGTGTCGAATCAACAACGTATTAGCGTCGAGATTTACTCCATGCTGGGTAGACCATAAAGAAGCTTGTAATCACGAAATCAGGCACGGGGAGATTAGGTGATGTGCCCAAAATCACAGGCTGTTGAGGCAATGCCAGGACTTGAACCTGGTTAACAGTTGCAAAATCGGCGGTTCCCAGTTGCATAGTCGGCAGCTGTGGCTCGAACACCAAGATCTCTCCCTATCGAAAGAAGAAGCCACACCGATGACTTTACGTGGGATAAAATAAGTAGGAGACCTCTAAAAAGGGTATGGCCTAAGAGGTTTAGCAATTTTTACGTATTTTTATATAGCGCGGACTTTACCCAAAGGTGTCACTGCGCTTCACAATAGAACCAAGTACGTTACATGAGGAGAATATAAAAAATGTACACGTTACAGAAACAAGAACAGGACATGGCCTAAAAAGTAAACTTAAATCACAAATTCAATTGAAGCTCGTGACTACTGTTCTGTAGAGTCCAGTGTTTGACGAGCAAGTGTTCGGTGCACTTTTATTACCCAATGTGACTGACTGACACCTTCAGAAAAACGCGGTCTACAGCCTCCGCTCCAGCGCTTGCAATTATGCAAGTGATTAACAGCCACTCACAAAGTGAACTCAGAGATACAGAGACTCGGCTCCATATAAGAGCAACATGCTGCACAAGAAAAACTATAAATCAATATCCTGGAAAAAGCAAACAATCAAAGAATGCACGATTAACACAAATTGAAACGTAAACAGGTCCTGCATCCTTGAGATGGAATTCCTTAACGTTTGTACAGTTATTGTTAAAAAAATAATCGGAGTCTGCCTGTAGCATTAAGCTCACGAGGACCCGACAGGGGCCTGTTACAATGTCGGTTTTTAATGACTGGCGGGCTAAGAACCAGAGGGACCCAATCCCTTTGAATTGACCTTTGAGTGTCAAAGAAGGGTAATGTGGAGTGATTCTGAATGGGAAGCTGAATGAAATCCGTGGGGATGAAACTATCAGAAAACAACGCCCCTTCGACCACTGCACACATCATACTCTTCTGTCCTGAAGGAAGTCCACCACACACTTTGTGGTCCGTCAAGTTGCTTCCCACAAACGTTGACTAAACAGCAAACGTGCGACTGTGAGGGTCTCTTATCTCCGGAGGAGTGGCGGAAATGGAAATGAAGGCCGAAACAACAAGCAACGCGGAAAGCCTCTTTGTACAACTAAAGAGGAACCTTCTTGCAGGTTTCTGTTTTGGGAAGTTGGGGGTTGGGGGTAGGCTTAACGAAATAGTGGATTTTCCCACCGCCACCCTCTGGGCCTGCCCTACTCAATTATTAGAGCCAGGTCACAGCAGCCCCGAGGGAAGTAGTGGGGGACACATCATGGCACAAGGCTGAAAATTGCCTTATAGGCATCTACCCACGGAGGAAGGGTCATGAAGTCTAGGCCAAATTTGCAGACGTGGCTCTAATTTTAGCTAAGCGCAGCATCACCAGGAGGTGGAAATCCGCTACCCTCCCTTGGCGCCTAAAACTGTCCCCTGCCATGCACCCTACAAAGCCTCAACTTAGTAAACTGTCCCTTCTCTGTGTGCTTCGAGGCCGTAAAATGTAAGCCTAGGCACAAATGGATGGTTGGATTTGTGGGGTAAAGTTTTATTTAATGTGATTTTATGTAGCGCGAACTTTACCCGAAAGTGTCAGAGCGCTTTACATAAGAACCAGTTGCCAAACCTAAAGACTTTGATTTACATGCGTTAAGTAAAAGATACAAACAGGAAAACAATTGAAATGTACTAGATGTAGTCACACAAAGAAGAGACTGTTGATTCTCGTTATATTTCTATATACATATGGAAGGGATATGAATAGATGTACTGCAAGAGTCACATAGGAATGTTAGAGTAGAAAGGTCTACTGCATATACTAGTGAATACAGTCATCTCTATATACAGAAAAAATGAGTTATATTTAGAGGGGTCGGAGTGGGACACAGTGGGTGGATGGATGCATGATGGATGGTATGCGTGGATGTATGGGTGGATGCATGGATGGGGTGTTGGATGGGTTGGTGGATTGCATACATTGTTGAGGGATTGGCTGTATATATGAATCTATCCATCCACCCATTCATGCATCTATCCATACACCCATCCATACACCCATCCATGCATGCACCCATGCATGCATCCACCAACTCATCCATGCAAGCATTACAACAAGAGCCCGCAGCTCTCCTTCGTCTCTCCTCGCCCCCCCTTCCCTGAGCCCGCAGCTCTCCTTCGTCTCTCCTCTCCCCCCTTCCCTGTGCCCTGCCCTGCTATTGTAAATGACAATGCCATTTATTTATGTTAAAAAAAACAATATAATGCAGAGGAGGAACTAAGTATTACTTTTTATGGGGTCGCGGTACTTTTAAAAATCATACTGAAATGGTCTGCCGTGACTTCTACGTGCCCTCCAGCCACCTCCTACACAGCTGTTAGCCTCTAGCGGTGCAGACGCACACCATGCCAGCTTACTGACTGCTCCTCCACCCTCCCCTCCTGCGCCCTCCCCTCTCTCCCCAAGCCCCACCTTCCCCGTGGGTGGGTTGGTATCTCCTCGTCAGCCTCGCTGAGCCCTGCGCGTGCAGTGGTAGCCCCTTCCCGCATGAATATGGAATAGGCTATTGTAAATGACAATGCCATTTATTTATCTGTTTTCAAAACCAACACATAAATAAACAATTTGTCAATTACAATGCCAATAGCTCTAACTTTGTCAAAGGCGAAACCGTTGCATTGTAAATGCTTGTTAATGTTGCCTTAAATTCCCAGTTACCAACCTCCCCTAATGGTAAAATAGCTGCTGCTTTTTAGTTGTTATGTTGAGGAACATTGTGAGGCCGCAGGTTCTGTCATCTGGACTGTGTCCTCAGATCCAGAATCTCTAAAACGCGATTCATTACCGTGTACGACTACAGAGGGTATTTTGTGTAACTAATTCGACCGTAGGTGTATACAATAACGGGCACTGAGTCCCAATGATTTCCTGGGGCACCGCATCATTTCAGCCTTCTTTAGGGCACAATATCACAAAAAAAGGCTTTGAGTTCAATTCTACTCAATTAGGGCATTTGATCACAACTGAAACAGACAAAGAATAAAACTTCACTTACTGCCATAGGAGCAAAGTTTAAATGTGTGCTCCTCCCCTGTAAGTAAGGGTTACTTGTCATAACTATGACATACCTTGGCACAGTTACTAAAGCACCATAGGCCTCTGCTTTCCTTTACTCCCCAGGCCTGTTGCAGCAAATACCCTCCATAACAAGCACTGGCAACGTACACAGGTCTGCATTTGCAGCATTAGTACATCAGAGTGAGACACCCGGGAGGGAGAGGACAGAAAGGGCTGTAGTTATGACCACAACAGCACCAACCCTTGCTTGCTACCAACAAGCATTGCCATAGCCAATAGGACTCGCATTAGGAAAGTGTAAGCTATTGGCTTTGTGAATAATAATGCTATTAATTTATATATTTTCAAAGCCAACACATATTTAAAAATTGTGTCATTTACAATACCAATAGCTCACACTTTCCTAATGCGAGACCTATTGCATTGCAAATGCTTGTTTACTGTTTGTCACTGCCAGGCAAACCCTGGCAGTGAGGGACAGTAAATTGCAAATAATGTTCCGACTGTACACATTACTGAGCATTACATTTTTTGATTTTCAAAAAGAAAACTGTTTGTTGCATGTCTGTATCATACTGACATAGACTTCAGCTAAACAGCAATATGCATTGAAAGGAATCACCATGATGGCAATACCTGCCAATACAATGCAAATGTATGACAGCTTGGTGGTCATTTATAAATGTGGTGGGTGGTACCTCCACCATGGAGACAGAGTAATTTACTTCATTCCCATGGTGGGAGAATGGGCTGACCATCAAAATATAAATCATGCCCCAACTCTCCAAATGCTGGGAAAGCTTTTTTTGATCAGCCCTGCAACCCCTGGCTCCTCGGTGCAGGCATCTGGGCATCAGGTCTTTCTCCAGTAAGGTATTCTGTAGGGTCTAGTCCTCTTTACTCAGCTGTGCCCTCTTAGAGTCAGGAGTACTTCTGCTTTTTGTGTCCCTGAAGCTGATAAACAGGAGACCAGTCATGTGACTGTTTGAGAGCAGTTTCAGTCACTGGGTGTCAGTAGGATTCAGTGTTCTTTGTATGAGGTCTTCTTCTAGTAGGAACCAGAAGTCAGGATTCTTATTCCATCTTCTGATGAATGATCAGAGGAGGTGGTAAAGGAGATGTCAGCGTTATCTAGTGAACTACCCAGAGTTTGGAGGAATTCTACCCACCAAGTCCTTAATCTTTGCCTTACTGTAAAATTATACAATAGCCCCTGTTTAAAGATGGCAGGACCAAGCTGTCAACAAGTAGGCCTGTCTTCAGCTTCTTGGCGACTTCACTGCACAAGAGTATTAAAGCCTGCATTGTCTCCAGTGGCTGGAGCCTAACTAACTACAAGTGTTGTGGGAATGAATGGAAGACGTCTTGCTTGGCATCTCCAAGTCAAGAGAGGTAGTATTAAAACTAACTTTTGTTCTGCCAAGTGTACCTGTCCTGTTCAAGATAGCTAATCCTTGCAGATAACACTCAATGACATTGGCTGTTTATTGACACAGTAGAGGCATTGCTGATCCTCCAACGAATTAAGAGAGTTTAAAGCATGGCATAATCTCCTGCTCAGTAACCCCAAAGCCTCCAATATTTATTCTCGTCTAATGACACCTTCCAATAAGGGAAAACCAAGGGTGATGATGGACGGAGCATTGACAATACAAACACTCACCCCCAGGCAACTGATCTGGGTTTAATCCATCACCGTTCTTTAGCTCACTCCGCCACCTTCCGATAATAGACAGAAAACTAAAGTAGAACTCTCAGGGGACTCTGATCTGGAAGCAAGTTGGCCCATTTCTCTATGGATAGAATTTGGATGAAACTAAGGAAATCTTCTAGTGCGGTCAGTACAACACAAACACTTTTCTTTATCTACAATCGTTTGTTTTTCACCCCTGTTTCACCTCTGTTCACCTAAACAAGATTCACAACATAAATCCTAACACACGTTGGACATGCTCCCGAGGTTACGCTCACTTCAAACACATGATATTTACATGCACACATGTTTTTAAATTTTGGAAACAAGTTTGTCACCAGATCAACGTTATTTTTCATACCAACACACCCCTCTCCCTTACTAACATTTTCCTAGGTAGTTTAGCACCGGAATGGGGGGCACATCAACCCCAACTAAGACTCATTGACTTGCTACTGGTTGTAGCATTTCAACAGATTTCAAACAATTGGAAAGACTCTTCAAAACTATCCTATTTAGCATGGTGGTATGTGGTATGCCATAACCATTGTTTAGATACAGCCCTTGTCCACCCTATCTCTTTAGCTACGAAGAGATTACACATCTGGTCTCCTCTCATGCATTTTCTGAATACAACAGCAAAGAACACTTCTGCACCAGTTTGTTCAATGCAAAATGTTACCAAGCCTCTTTGACTTCCAACTGTTTGTTTTCACATAATTGTGCTTAATTTATCACTTCCTATTACACCCTTTCAATTGTATATTTTTTTACATGTACTACTACTTACAATATCTATGAACCTTTGAATGTATTCATATAATTCCTTAAGTTATATTACTATTACCTTGAAGATTTTTGTATATCAATAATATTCTTAAATATCCTTTTCTGCTTAATATGCATCGGTAAATGATTGCCTGTATGAAGTATTGTTTTTTTAAATAACCTTAATTTCTAAATAAACCTTTACTTGAACTTAAAAAGAGGGTTTAAAGCAAGCTGTGGTTTGAATATTCAAATTAGTACTTTTGGAAATTCTGAAAATTGACTGTATCCATATCCTTGCATGTCTTAAAACCTGGAAATTACCCGATTGGAACTCTTAAACAAAACGTAAGTAGGCATTACTCGGAATGGGACAACTTCAACCTTATTTTGACTGAAGGTTTCATGGACTCTAAAAGTACTGCTATGGCTGAGAAAGTAGAGTAGAGATATTGGGGGCCCACAAGAGCGCCCATGCTGTTACAATATGCACACAAACCCGCAGCTGTTTATGACTGTGAAAGTGACACTGAGATGGTGATGACATACGAGTGTTCTTGTTATCACAATCTGCATTTAAACTAGCAGTAGTTAATGACAGAGAAAGTAACAATGAGATGATGGAGACTCATGAGAGTGTTCATTTTGTTATAATATGTACAAAAATTAGCCGTGGTATATGATGGAAAAAGCAAGGTAGAGATGGTGAAGACTCACAAGATTGCTTATGTTATTACAATATGCACATAAAGTAGCAGTTGTTTCGCATTGTGCAAATGATGCATGACTTGGATGCATTTACAAGAGTCTCAATGTTATTTCCATATGCATAAAAAGGAGCAGTTGTTTGTGATTGAGAAAGTAATGTAGCGACGGTTAAAACTCTCAGGAGAATTCATGTGACTGCAGCATGCACAAATACCAACCATTGCTTTATGTTTTACCTCCACCAACCTCATTCTGTTCAGAAAGGGTAAATCAAAGATATCTCCTACTCCCTTGGCGCTATGAGATCTGTCAGGATGCCAAGAATGGGAAATTAGATTTAAAATCATTTTCCAAGGAGGCTAACATAGACTCCCCCCCAGTCAATGCTGAAGTCTTCACTTCACCAAAGGACTGGACAATTAACGAGTGTGTGTGGCTTGATTCACAAAGTACTGCAGGCACATTTTTAAGGAATACTTTACTTCGCACAGATATGTGTGCACACTCTTTTCCTTCAGCTCCTGATTCATAGAAAGAACATGCATGAACGAACCCTGGTTGACCAATTTAGCTGGGTAGTTACTGTGCATGGAGTTTGTGGTTAGGCCAGATTCTGGGCCTCATTTATGAAAAGTGATGCATCGCTGCGTGAAAACAGCGATGCGTCACTTTTCATTGCGCCCTCCTTACGACATGATGGTTAAGTCATATTTACTGTATGACGCATCATACCGCAAGGAATAATAGACACGTCAGTTTTACTGACGTATCGGTCTGCGCAAAAATGCTGCATTACTGGAGTTTGTGTCGGAAGCGTGACACACCTGCAGCAATACGGGGGGATGGCTATGGATATAATACTGGGCCAACCTGGAGCCTGCCACGAGGCAGGCTTTAGGTTTTGAAGCATTTTTGTCCTAGAAGTGACACACTGAAATCTCATAAATTTCACTGCGTAACTTATATGAGGCCCCCCTGCATACATTATACCTGATGCAGGTATAATATAGTGCAGGGGTTTACAAAGTGACTCATCAGCTTAGATACATCAATTTGTAAATAGGGCACAACAGGGGGCACGTTTTACGCCACCAATATCAAAGCAGGTGGCACGCTTGATAAGATCAGCACCTAGAGCCATATAAGGGCAAGCGGAAGAGTACTGTTAGAACCCGGGGTCTCTGGTTGGCAGAGGTAAGTACCTTAGACCAAGTAGGGACCCTAGCTTCCGGTCAGGGCGACGGAATAACCCTCTGAGATAACCCCTGCTCACCCTCTAGGTAGCATGGCGCGAGCAGTCTAGGCTAAACAGAGGCAATGTGGATAACATTTGCACTTAACACAACAATAATCCCCAATCCACCACAAACTGAGACCACACAGGTAAGTATTTTTATAAAAATATATAACTTTATCTAGTTTCAGCAAGTAAATCAAACCTTTGCACGATAATCACTTTGTTAGGAATATATTGCGCTTAAATCTTAATGGTTGCAGTTAATCTTTAAGGTGGTACTTAATTTCAGGAAGTTCGTAGATCAAACAGTCTCAAGTCTCTTTGGGAATCAGTACTGAAAATGGGTAATACTGATTGTTCTACAGAAAACAAAAATGTGCTCTTAAAAACGAGCAAGGAAAACAATGCCACGTGCAATCTTACTTTTGGCCTCTAAGCGCTGCAAGTGCGCTTCCTCGCGAGGCCCGGGGGCTCTTTTCCTCCCCGGGTTCCACCTCGCTCTTCTGAGTGCCCCCAGGCGCCCTGCACCCACCAGAACTCCCTCGCCAACGGCCCGCCCGGTCCCTCCTGCTCCCCCGCCTGCTCTCGACAATCCAACGAGCGGCGGGGAGCGGGCCAGGCGCTTAAAGGCTGGGACGGCAGGCCGGGGCGGAAGACACTCAGGGGAATCCCTCGGCGAGGGCCGGTCGCTTCTTCCCGGGCCCGGCGGTGATCGCGCAGCACTTCCCTGGGTCCCGAGGACGGGGACCAATCCGGTCGCGACGTCTGGACGAGCCTCTGGTGCACCCGGGAGTCAGCCAATGGCAGAGCGGCTCCCGGGACAGTCAAGCCGTGACGCTCCGCTACTTCGGCCAATCACGGCCCACCACCACGGATGACGCTGCGCCGCACGGGCCAATCCCGTCGCGGCGTTAGTGAGGGGGCTCGGCTCCCTCCACCAATGGGAGCACGGCGGCTTCGTCCTTCGCCGCGGCAGCTCCCAGACCTCGAAGCGGGTTACGGGGGGGTTTGCTGGCCCCGGGCCCCAGTGGTGATTTGGCGGCAAAGGGGTTTTCGGGGCCGCTGATCAAGGTCAGCCGGATTCTCCACCTGTGGATCAACAGGGGGAGCGTAGGACGCCGAAAGCCACTCCGGGTCCCTCCTCACCCCCTGGATCTGTGCCGAAGAGCACAGCGATTAATCCTCACGGCTGGCCAGTAATAATCACACGTTGGAGCGGACCACAGCACGATCTCTCAGTAGACCTTGGCAAAGTTTTAGGAACCTTTAACCCTGGGTTCCCAGCAGGAGGCCAGCTCTTCTCAGGCCCTTGCAGATTCAGTATTGTAGACACAGCACACAGCAAAGTCTTGGCAGTTGCAAGCAGGCAGGGTCACAGCACACAGCAAAGTCCCTTTCTCCTCCTCAGCTTCCAGGTAGACAGTAGAACAGGTCAGCCCTTGGAGCACACAGCAAGGCAATCTTCCTTTGGTTCTCTAGCCGTCCTCCTTCCAGCCGAGGTTCCTTCTTGGTTGCAGAGTTTCAGAATCTAAACTTCTGTAGTCAGGGGTCCTTTCCTTATACCCCTCAATGTCTTTGAAGTCCTTTGAAGTCTTTGTGCATGGAGGCCCTGGGTCCAGTCTAAACCAGTTCTGGGGGTTGCGGAGCACTGAGGTGTCTCTGGTTTTCTTCTCCCTGTCAGCTTCAGGGCCAGAGGTGTCAGTTGACCATCAGGAGGGAGCTAGCATGGGGGAGGTGGCCGGCACAGCCCAGTACTTATCAGGCATTCCTTCCTCCCACCTCCCAGGCAGCAGATGTGCCCTTTCATCCCTGGGCTGGCTCCGACCCTCTCCTCCGGGGGCTCTGCAGCCCCCCCTGTCACACCCAAGCATTCCACAAACCCAGGCACACAGAAAGGTTTAGATAAGAGAACAGCCACTTTCCAAAAGTGCTATTCTCCAACACAGAATTTAAAAACACCCTTCACTAAAAGATGTGTCATTAAATTCTAAGTTCAGGGATATCTTTCATTTATGTCCCATCTTGTTCCTATGGGAAGATAGGCTGGCATCACATGGGGCCAGTCTCCTCCATGTTACTCTATGGAGCAAGAGAGCCTTACAGCAGTGAGCACATAAAATGGCTGCTGCCCACTACCAGAGCATGTGACCTGCACTAGTACATGCTCTACCTTAGCTATACACTGCACCCTGCCCAGGGGGGTACCTTGAGCCTTCCATAGGGGTGGCTGATGTGCACAGACAGGGAAGGGTTAGGCCCAGCCAGTGGAGACACTGGCCAGGGGGACAGGGCAGTCCACTGACTGCCCACAGGCCCTGCGCTGGCAGGCCTGAGTCACTATTTTAAAGCTACTCATGTGGGTGGCGCAATCTGCGCTGCAGGCCCACTAGTAGCATCTGTCATCACCAGCCCTGGCACACACAGTGCACTTTACTAGGGACTTCGTGGTGATACAAATATGCCAATCAGGTATATTCAATCAATATCACAATTTACAGAGGGAGCACTTACACTCTGGCACTGATCAGCAGTGGCAGAGTGTCCAAAGCATCTAAATCAGCAAAAACGAAATCCAGCACAGCATCAAAACACATGAGTCAGAGGCAAAAAGATGGGGGAAGAACCACGCCAAAAGGTGTCAGGTCTAACACGTGTCCCCTCCAGCTGAAAGTGGGGAGAACTACCCAACCTCTTGGGAGTCCTCATCACTAAGGCGGAAGAATCTGGACAGACCGTCAGCATTGGCGTGTTCTGTACCAGGGCGGTGCTCCACCGTAAAGTCCATCCCCTGTAGGGAAATGGACCACCTCAACAATTTTGGATTCTCACCCCTCATCTGCATTAACCATCTGAGGGGCCTGTGGTCGGTCTGAACACGGAAGTGAGTCCCAAACAGGTAGGGCCTCAGCTTCTTCAGAGCCCAGACCACAGCGAAAGCTTCTCTTTCAATGGCACTCCATTTCTGTTCCCTGGGGATTAGCCTCCGGCTAATGAAAGCCACTGGTTGGTCTCCGCCCTCATCATTAATCTGTGAGAGCACTGCTCCCACGCCTTGCTCTGAAGCGTCAGTTTGCACAATGAACTCACTGGAAAAGTCAGGTGCCTTAAGCACCGGTGCTGTGCACATGGCAGTTTTGAGGGTGTCAAAAGCAGTTTGACAGGCCTCCGTCCAATTCACTTTCCTGGGCTGATTTCTAGATGTCAGCTCTGTCAAAGGGGCCACGATGGTGCCATAGCCTTTGACAAACCGTCTGTAATACCCGGTGAGACCTAAAAAGGCTCTCACCTCAGTCTGGGTCTTGGGGGGTTCCCAAGCCAGAATGGTATCAATTTTTGCCTGTAGGGGCGCCACCTTGCCGCTCCCCACCTGGTGTCCCAAGTACACCACTGATCCCTGCCCTATCTGGCATTTACTGGCCTTGATAGTGAGGCCTGCCTTCTGCAGAGCCTTCAACACTTCAGTGAGGTGTTGCAGGTGTTCCTCCCAAGTGGAGCTGAACACAGCAATGTCATCCAGGTAGGCTGCGCTGAATTGCTCCAGCCCTGCCAGTACCTGGTTGACCAATCTCTGAAATGTGGCTGGAGCATTTTTCAACCCAAAGGGCATAACACGGAACTGGAAGTGCCCCTCTGGTGTCGAAAATGATGACCTCTCCTTTGCCCCCTCAGTTAAGGCAATCTGCCAGTACCCTGAAGTCAAATCATTGGGCAGCTCCCAACCGATCCACCAGTTCATCCGCTCTGGGGATGGGGTGCGCGTCAGTCTTGGTGACCGCATTGAGCCCACGGTAGTCCACGCAGAACCGAAGTTCTGGGGTGCCACCGGGGGTAGCAGCTTTCTTAGGTACTAAGACCACTGGGCTAGCCCAGGGGCTGCTGGAGGGCTCAATAACCCCTAGCGTCAACATCTTGGAAACTTCCTCCTTAATGCTGGCTCTGACCTTGTCAGCCACTCTGTAAAATTTCTGTTTCACAGGCAGACTGTCTCCAGTGTCCACGTCGTGGACACACCACTTGGTGACACCTGGGGTCAGGGAGAACAGGGGGGCGAACTGACCCAAGACTTGGCGACAGTCATCCTGCTGCTCTGGAGTCAGGGTGGGGGAGAGGACCACACCATCCACTGACCCACCTTGCTCCTTGACTACCAGGAGGTCAGGGAGAGGATCACTATCCTCCTCCCCTCCAGCATCTGTAGCCATGAGCATAGTTACTTCAGTCCTCTCAAAGTGGGGTTTGAGGCGGTTCACATGCAGCACCCTCAGGGGCTGCCTCGGAGTCTTCAGGTTAACCAAATAGGTAACCTCGCTCTTGCGCTCCACCACCTCATATGGCCCAGACCACTTGTCACGGAGCGCACAAGGCTCCAGTGGCGCCATCACCCACACTTTCTGACCAGGGTGGAACTCAACCAGAGAAGTGTTCTGATCATACCACCTCTTCATTTCCTCCTGGCTCGCCTCCAGGTTCTCTTGAGCTAGCTTCCTGAAGCGCTTGGTCTGGTTGCGGATGGCCAGCACATAGCTGAACACATCCTGAGGGGTTTTCCCACGGGATTTCTCCCACCCCTCTTTCACCAGAGTCAGAGGCCCTCTGACAGGGTGGCCATACAGCAACTCAAAGGGACTGAACCCTAAGGATTTCTGAGGCACTTCCCTGTAGGCAAACAACAGGCATGGCAACAAGACATCCCATTTCCGCCTCATGGGCTCTTCCAGGCCCATAATCATGCCCTTCAATGTGCGGTTGAATCTCTCAACCAAACCATTTCCTTGAGGGTGGTAAGGAGTGGTGAATTTGTATGTCACCCCACACTCACTCCACAGGGACTTCATATACTTAGAAATGAAGTTTGTCCCGCGGTCTGAGACGACCTCCCTGGGAAATCCCACCCGGGAAAAGATCCCCATCAGGGCACGGCCCACCACTGGGGCGGTGACTGTCCTGAGCGGGATGGCTTCCGGGTACCGAGTGGCATGGTCCACCAAGACCAGGATAAACCTGTTGCCTAGGGCTGTCTTGGGATCCAGGGGCCCCACGATGTCAATGCCCACCCGCTCGAAAGGGGTGCTCACCACGGGAAAGGGTTGGAGGGGGGCCACGTGCTTCCCTCCACTCTTGCCACTGGCCTGACAAGTCTGGCAAGATTTACAAAAGGCAGAGACGTGTGTCTTCATCTGGGGCCAGTAGAAATGGGTGACAAGCCTGTGATAGGTCTTGTCTTGCCCAAAGATGTCCTGCGAGAGGCACGTCATGAGCCAGACCCAGTAGGAAGTTCCTGAAGCGCTCCGGTACCACCAGCACACGGGCTGCACCGGGCTCAGCGAACTTAGGCTCACTATAAAGTAAGTCATCCTCCCAGTAGATCAAATGCTCCTTGGACCCCAGGCCTGCGGCCTTGTCTGCAGCCTGCTGCCGCACACCAATGAGAGAAGGGCACTCCTTCTGAGCCTGGCAGAATTCCTCCCTGGAGGGACCACCCTCTTGCTGCCACTGGGACAGCTCAGGCAATTCCCCTAGTTCGGCCACCTGCTCCCCTGTAGGTTCCAGGGCATCCCCTTCCGGGTCTGCCTCCTCCTGGACCGTGGGAACAGTGGGGGCCGGTTTCCCGCACCCTCTACCCCTTCCTCTCTTGGCAGGTCCCTGGGCCATTGTTCCAGGCTCCAGTTCTGCTAGACCGCCCTCTCTGGCTGTCATTGCACGGGTGGACACACAGATCCACGCAGGCAAACCCAACATCTCCAAGTGAGTCCTGTGCTCCACCTCTTTCCATGGGGAGCTCTCCAGGTCATTACCTAATAGACAATCTACAGGCAAGGCATCACTTACAACAATTTCCAGAATACCGGAGACTCCTCCCCATTCGAATGGAACTTTCGCCAACTTGCAGTAGCGCACTGAACTGTCAGCTGCCACCACAGGCCGGAGTACCTGGGGAACAATTTGCTCTTCAGACACCCACCGACACCTAACAGATGTCACGCTGGCCCCTGTGTCTCTCAGAGCCTCTACCACCTGTCCATTGATGGTCACCTTCTGCCCGTATTTCTTAGTATTTTGGGGCAGCAAGGTTTCCTGGACCATCTCTTGGTCTCCTAGAGAGACAAGGGTCATCAATGCTAACCCCTCCTCCCCACTAGAAATCAAATCCCCTCCCAAAGCTACACTGGCCAACGCCGGAGCTGGAGCTGGAGCACCAGTGGGTGCTGATTTCTTCTTTGGACAGTTTGGAGCAATGTGCCCCACCTCCCTGCATGAATAGCAAGTAAGGGTCTTTTTGTCCTGCGGGCCCTTATGGGGCCAGGACTTCTTAGGCTTGGGGGGTTGAGACACCTTCTCCTGGGAACTACTTTGGGGCCCTTTAGAAGACTCCTTTTGATTACCCGTGTCCCCCCCACTCTTCTGCTGGGGACCCTGTCCACCTTTGGCTGGGGTACTTACCACCCCCTTGTGGACCCTGGTGCTCGTCCACCGGTCCGCCTCTTTAGCAAGCTCACTGGGATCAGTTAACTTGCTATCCAACAGATGCTGGCGCAGCTCTGGGACACATAAACTACTTAAGTGCTCACTACTAATCAAGTGACACAACCCCACATAATCAGTAACTTTGCTGCCCTTCATCCAACCTTCCAGTGCACGCGTGTACATACTCACACACTCCACCCAAGTACTTGAATCAAGCTTCTTGAAGTTCCTAAACCTCTGGCGGTACTGTTCAGCAGTGAGCCCATACCTGAGGCACAAAGCCTCCTTCATGGCGGAGTAGGACAAAGCATCCTTTGCTTCTAAGGGTGCCAAGACATCCCTCCCAGAGGCCTCAAAATGCTTCCACAATCCTGCTCCCCAATTCTTCTCAGGCACCTCATTCATCTTTAAGGCAAGTTCATACGCTCTGAACCACGCATAAATATCCTCACCCCTCTGATAATTCTGTACCAGATCCTTTGGTATGTATACCTTACCCGCCTGTACTGGTTGTGCGCTGCCACCATTAGAACTGGACACCCTCTCTTTATATTTGAAGTCCAACTCCTTCATGCTCCTCTCATGAGCCAATTGGAGCTTCTTTTCCTCCAAAGCGAGAGTATGTCTTCTCTCCTGTGCCGCTCTCTCCTGCGCCTCTTTCTCAACTTCCAGGCGCAGTCTCTTCTCATCGGCCTCCGCTCTGAGCTTCAAAAGCTCAATCTCATGGGCCCTTACTCGCTGATTCTCCTCTATTTCCTCTGGAGACATAACCCTACTGGAGTGGTCGCTGCCGGTCCTAGACCCTGGCTTCCTCACTGGCAATTCACTGGGCAAAAACCCATTCTCCTGTGTGTCTCCCTCTCCAGTAGTAACCTCTGGGTCACCATGTTTGGCCTCCCACCAGGCCCTCAGAGCTGTCCGTAGCTCTTCCTTATTTGCGCTGCCCCTTACTGGGCATTCAAGCTGTCTGCAGACTTTTCTCAGTTGCTCCTTGTTATAGTTTAACAACTCTTGGATTTCAAATTCCACTTCCATTTCTCCATTCACGCTTGGCGCTTTCCGAGACATGATGCTTCCTAACCTTTTCAACTAAAAAGGTTTCACCAAAAAGAAAAAAAATCTTGTGCAACCTGTTACTAGACTAGACTAGTGATGTACAAGAGATCACTGCCGGTCAAGTGCAATTATTAGTTCAAAAATCCCACCGCTGCCACCAATGTTAGAACCCGGGGTCTCTGGTTGGCAGAGGTAAGTACCTTAGACCAAGTAGGGACCCTAGCTGCCGGTCAGGGCGACGGAATAACCCTCTGAGATAACCCCTGCTCACCCTCTAGGTAGCATGGCGCGAGCAGTCTAGGCTAAACAGAGGCAATGTGGATAACATTTGCACTTAACACAACAATAATCCCCAATCCACCACAAACTGAGACCACACAGGTAAGTATTTTTATAAAAATATATAACTTTATCTAGTTTCAGCAAGTAAATCAAACCTTTGCACGATAATCACTTTGTTAGGAATATATTGCGCTTAAATCTTAATGGTTGCAGTTAATCTTTAAGGTGGTACTTAATTTCAGGAAGTTCGTAGATCAAACAGTCTCAAGTCTCTTTGGGAATCAGTACTGAAAATGGGTAATACTGATTGTTCTACAGAAAACAAAAATGTGCTCTTAAAAACGAGCAAGGAAAACAATGCCACATGCACTCTTACTTTTGGCCTCTAAGCGCTGCAAGTGCGCTTCCTCGTGAGGCCCGGGGGCTCTTTTCCTCCCCGGGTTCCACCTCGCTCTTCTGTGTGCCCCCAGGCGCCCTGCACCCACCAGAACTCCCTCGCCCCCGGCCCCGCCCGGTCCCTCCTGCTCCCCCGCCTGCTCTCGACAATCCAACGAGCGGCGGGGAGCGGGCCAGGCGCTTAAAGGCTGGGACGGCAGGCCGGGGCGGAAGACACTCGGGGGAATCCCTCGGCGAGGGCCGGTCGCTTCTTCCCGGGCCCGGCGGTGATCGCGCAGCACTTCCCTGGGTCCCGAGGACGGGGACCAATCCGGTCGCGGCGTCTGGACGAGCCTCTGGTGCACCCGGGAGTCAGCCAATGGCAGAGCGGCTCCCGGGACAGTCAAGCCGTGACGCTCCGCTACTTCGGCCAATCACGGCCCACCACCACGGATGACGCTGCGCCGCACGGGCCAATCCCGTCGCGGCGTTAGTGAGGGGGCTCGGCTCCCTCCACCAATGGGAGCACGGCGGCTTCGTTCTTCGCCGCGGCAGCTCCCAGACCTCGAAGCGGGTTACGGGGGGGTTTGCTGGCCCCGGGCCGCAGTGGTGATTTGGCGGCAAAGGGGTTTTCGGGGCCGCTGATCACGGTCAGCCGGATTCTCCACCTGTGGATCAACAGGGGGAGCGTAGGATGCCGAAAGCCACTCCGGGTCCCTCCTCACCCCCTGGATCTGTGCCGAAGAGCACAGCGATTAATCCTCACGGCTGGCCAGTAATAATCACACGTTGGAGCGGACCACAGCACAATCTCTCAGTAGACCTTGGCAAAGTTTTAGGAACCTTTAACCCTGGGTTCCCAGCAGGAGGCCAGCTCTTCTCAGGCCCTTGGAGATTCAGTATTGTAGACACAGCACACAGCAAAGTCTTGGCAGTTGCAAGCAGGCAGGGTCACAGCACACAGCAAAGTCCCTTTCTCCTCCTCAGCTTCCAGGTAGACAGTAGAACAGGTCAGCCCTTGGAGCACACAGCAAGGCAATCTTCCTTTGGTTCTCTAGCCGTCCTCCTTCCAGCCGAGGTTCCTTCTTGGTTGCAGAGTTTCAGAATCTAAACTTCTGTAGTCAGGGGTCCTTTCCTTATACCCCTCAATGTCTTTGAAGTCCTTTGAAGTCTTTGTGCATGGAGGCCCTGGGTCCAGTCTAAACCAGTTCTGGGGGTTGCGGAGCACTGAGGTGTCTCTGGTTTTCTTCTCCCTGTCAGCTTCAGGGCCAGAGGTGTCAGTGGACCATCAGGAGGGAGCTAGCATGGGGGAGGTGGCCGGCACAGCCCAGTACTTATCAGGCATTCCTTCCTCCCACCTCCCAGGCAGCAGATGTGCCCTTTCATCCCCGGGCTGGCTCCAACCCTCTCCTCCGGTGGCTCTGCAGCCCCCCCTGTCACACCCAAGCATTCCACAAACCCAGGCACACAGAAAGGTTTAGACAAGAGAACAGCCACTTTCCAAAAGTGCTATTCTCCAACACAGGATTTAAAAACACCCTTCACTAAAAGATGTGTCATTAAATTCTGAGTTCAGGGATATCTTTCATTTATGTCCCATCTTGTTCCTATGGGAAGATAGGCTGGCATCACATGGGGCCAGTCTCCTCCATGTTACTCTATGGAGCAAGAGAGCCTTACAGCAGTGAGCACATAAAATGGCTGCTGCCCACTACCAGAGCATGTGACCTGCACTAGTACATGCTCTACCTTAGCTATACACTGCACCCTGCCCAGGGGGGTACCTTGAGCCTTCCATAGGGGTGGCTGATGTGCACAGACAGGGAAGGGTTAGGCCCAGCCAGTGGAGACACTGGCCAGGGGGACAGGGCAGTCCACTGACTGCCCACAGGCCCTGCGCTGGCAGGCCTGAGTCACTATTTTAAAGCTACTCATGTGGGTGGCGCAATCTGCGCTGCAGGCCCACTAGTAGCATCTGTCATCACCAGCCCTGGCACACACAGTGCACTTTACTAGGGACTTCGTGGTGATACAAATATGACAATCAGGTATATTCAATCAATATCACAATTTACAGAGGGAGCACTTACACTCTGGCACTGATCAGCAGTGGCAGAGTGTCCAAAGCATCTAAATCAGCAAAAACGAAATCCAGCACAGGATCAAAACACATGAGTCAGAGGCAAAAAGATGGGGGAAGAACCACGCCAAAAGGTGTCAGGTCTAACAAGTACTGTACAAATGCAAGACGTATAGCGAAGGTCCTTGCCACTCAACGCACCTGGCCAATGAGGTACCTTGAGTAGCAAGGACCTTCCCTATATGCCTATTTCATCATGGGGTCAAAAATGCATTGAAAGTGATGACAATGACAATAATGATTATTATTATTATTACTATTATATTATTATTAGTAGTGATAGTAGTATTTATGCCAGTAGTCCGTGGATACTTTTATATTTTCTGAAATGGATGAGAAATGAGATGCAGCATCATCAAATGATATTAGACTTTGAGTGCAGAATGGGGACGGCTGAGAGTATGATCTACTGAACAGTGGACCTCTCTGTCGTGAAGCTAATTATCATTGTGATCTAATATTAAATGTTCCTTCAGTGAAGTTGATTGCTAAAAGCCTTTGAATGTAGGAGTCGGAAAACAATCTCGGATTATTATGGTGATTCCTGCAACATTTGTGGATTTAAGGTCATTCTTTGTCTGCACTCGTTGCCTCATAAGAATGTTGCTTTGAGGATTGAAGGCCTCTAGGAGTTTCTTATTTTTAGGGTATTAGGGTACCTCGGTGCATAGGACTACTGAGGTTATGATTCAGTGAGTAATAACATTATTGAGTGCTGGTGACAATCATCCCAAATTACTGAAGGCGGTTGATTCTCTGTTCTTGTGGTCACCGAGTACTGAGATAGGTGACTAGTGATGAGAGGTATTGAGAAGTCAGGGTCCTTGTGATCTGGGGCTAATCAGAGCCACGATCACTGTATGCTGATGGCCTCCAACTGCTCACATTATATCGGGGAGAACATGTAGCAATGGACAAGTGAGGAACTATGGGGGCACACATTTATGTATATTTGACTTGAACCGCTGTCCTTGTCAACATGTAGAATCAACGAATTTTGTTGCTAAGTGGGGCGACCAAAAAATCATGAAAATCCGGTCTGACCCATGAATGACCCGAGAAAAGATTTCTGATGTAACAAAAATGGCAAAAAATATAACTGTTATTGCCAGTAGGTTTGTGAATAGTTGTTATTATTCATTAATACTAGAAACATGTCATCATCTTTTTTGCCTATTATTGAACTGTATCCCTTTTATTCATGTCAAATGACCTTTCAGTAAACCTTTCTAGGCACAACTCTAGCAGTACGTGCTTTCAGTGGTAAGGTCATGACCTGCGCAGACTGAGTGGCATAAAGCAAAATCAGGCGTTGCCCGCTGCGTTTTTGTCTTCAAGTTGCTAATAGCCCAGTATGATTTCCCCTATAACCAAGTATTTAAGGAAAGGAAACCACAGAAGCAAACTAAGACAAAATGATTTGCATATCCCAGCAGGGTCCCATGGTGCACTGCAACCGGAGAACAGAAGCGGAACACCATATCCATGTTACAAAAGGAAAGAGGCGGAAATGAACACCAATGTTAATTCAAAACAGAATAGGATAGGAGCAACAGAGTTCCAAGCCAAATCACACAAAGAAGGTCTATTCTTGTTCAGGAGGTGCTGACAGAATGGGCGAGGGTCTATCCGGTGAGGAATCGCACATCCTTAAATCTCAGCACCCCGCTACAGCTCAGGAGATCTCGAAGGAACTGAGGAAGAGTTTATTACAAAGCAGCGGCACTGGGGTTCCCCTGCATGTGCCCTCAGCTGCCTTGTTGCTGAGCAAGCGCTAAAGGGCAACACGAGTTCTTACTTTTCTACAAAGAGATTCCTTTCTATTAAATAGAACAATATTAAGCACTACCATTAAAGTTCTCGATGGGCCCAGGCTTGGGTGGGAGCAACTACTTGGAAGGATATATTTCAAGGCTGCCAATGTTATACCAAGTGAACATTCCAAAAATTCATAGGACTCTATGTATAACTTCGCCAAAGCGCCAAACACACCAAAGGACACCACCATTAAACTGGGAGCTCTACCTCAAATTGTATTGCCACCCCATAGGGTATTTCACTTTTGCCCTTTGCCAACCATATCATTAACGTTTTTAACGAGAAATTTCTTCCTGGACTCTTGTTCCAATATGAAACCATATATTTGTGCTTTTTAGCCCTCGTGAAGCAATACTTCAAATACATCTGAACACGTGCTGGCTTTAGTTGTTTGGGAAATTAACTATTAAAAAGCACTTTTTGTCTAACACTAACTTGCTTTGGAGTCCTCCATACTCAACTTAACAAATGACATCAGAGCCGGGCGGCCTACTTTACAATGTTGAGACTTTATTTTCTTTCCCTTGTTGCAGTTGAAAAACATATCAATCAGAAATAGATAGGTGATACCCTGGGCATGAAAATATAGTACCCTGTATGCTAGAATGGAGAGCAGCGAAAAAAGAGGATGCGCAAACCTGGCAGCTTGGAAAGCGTATTCTCTACTTGTCACAATGTTTCGCATCTCATGATTTCTCCTATTTGTTGTTATACTTGCAGCATGTTTGTATTGTCTGAAAGCACTGGCAAGTATTTATGAGACATATATCTATCTGAGCTATATAAAAGACCAAGGTAAAAAAAAGGTGTTTTTGCTGTTATAGAGCGCAATAAACCTCGTGTACCCAAGTTATTTGTTAGATAAAGAAAATCAATGCACTACATAGGGTCGCGGTGCAATGAGTAATAAAGGAAAAAAAGAAAGGCCTTAAAAAAAAGGAAAAAAGCATATATTTTATAAACCAGAACACACAAATATATTTAAAATCAACAAGATGAATTTGTAAAACAATTGGGCGCTCAAAGAGTTAAGATATTATTACTTCATTTCGCTAACCATGCGCAGATTGAAATGCACTAAACTGGAATCGGCGTGGCAGGTTAATCGGCCAGCACACTTCAGTCCCTGCGCACAGTAAATGGCTGCGAAACAGGGCAATTGTTTTAAATTAAGTAGTTATGGAGGTGACGCTAACATTTGCCAGTCAGTGACATAAAAGCCAAAATCAATTACCGTGAACAGACTAGTTAAAAAGAAATTGGATCATTTGTAACAGAGTTTATTCCTGAGCTGTCGGTGTAATGGAATTTTAATAAGTGCGTTTATTTGAGGGAGGATTAATTGCATTGTAAAAACGCTGAGCCCAGTGAGCTTGGGAACGGACCGCACCGCACTCCTGCCGGTTTGGGCAGAACCCTGTATCTTCGTGTTTCTCCTATGGCCTCAATACGAGTTGTGCAGAATGGTGAATTTAATTGTCTTTTGTGGTGGAATCACCTCCTAGCCTAAGTTCAACATGTTCTGTAGACTTCAGCGAGCCAACAAATAGGCAGGGTAAGTCAGCCAGGGTCGAGCCAAGAGTTTGGCTTAGCTCTTAGAGCCCATGTAGGACCCGAGTCCTGAACATATGTGCTATGTAAATGATAAAAGACGTCACGTAAAATTTTATAAAGTTTCTTTGAATTAAAAAAAGTGTATTTCTTTAAATGTGGAAGCTTTGACATCAATATATAACAATATAGTATTGCAATGAAAAGTACTTTTTAGAAGTTTTTAAACATAAACATAAAACCATTGCTGCCTCCGTCACCTCTCTGGAGAGGTAAGGTTGTCATGTGAACCCTGCACGTGGCCCAGAATATTTTAGAGCAAAATTAAAATCTATCCAATCAAACAAAATAGGTTTTTGTATAGCAGGTATTCTGACCTCACAAATTTGAAAGTGCTCCCTCTCATACGTGATTAATTAAAAAAAATAGTTTTGTTGAAATAAAATATTTACCTAAGATCACACAATTTAAGTGAAGAGCAACATTTTATCCAGGTTTTCTGGTTTCACTTTATACAAATCACCCTTCAAACTGGTATCTATTTGTCTGTCCTTTATATGTTAATGCTTTGTTTTTACCTCCTTCTGCATTTTTCAACAGTTTTCATGAGGTGCATATTTGACCTGAAGGTATTGAAGTGATTTACATGAGTGACCACCAGTTACATTACATAAGGTAGCATTCTTTTTTCTTTTTTTTAGGCCTGAGTTAGAATTCGGGTGAATGGCTACTTAGTCACAAATGTGACGGATGTTGCGTCCTCAGTATTACAAGTGCATTATATCCAATGTGAGGTTTGTGACTGAGTAACCTTTCAGCTGAACAGTAAATTGGGCCTGGTGTGATTTGCCCAGACTCACAGGTTGTTCAGCTGATGCCGAAACTCAAAACCTGGATCCCCAGTTCCAAAGTTAGCAGCTCTGACTTCAACACCACATCCTGGTAGACAGAGGGTGGCAGGCAGATGCCACATGAAAGCTCAGCTTATTATTGGCTCGATGTTCCAATTAGCCCTCGGGCTGCACCAGAGCCAGACTTTATGCTCAAGTCTGGCTCGAGCTTTCAGTGCCTCGCCCACCTCTAATATACTGGGTGCAGAAACTGCACCTTATAATACCATCTACATGCCAGCTTCAAGCAAGTGAATATTTGGAGTGGAAAAGGTTTCAGAAAAGCACAGTTAAGACTGCGGTTATTCAGGGAACCAAATATTATTCCCCATGCCAGCTTCAAACTGAATATGAGTAGTAAATGGGTTGGTAATACCACCCGGAAACAGTTTAATCGCAGAGCCAATATTACCACTGCATTTTAGTGGCCAGCTCATGCTAAACATTTAAATAAATAAAACGAATTTCGTTGCGCGCACTGCATCACATTTGGTGATGCAGTGCGCGCAATACAATTTGTTTTATTTATTTAAATGTTTACTTACCTGTTAAACTCCGTAATCCATACATTACTACCCCCCACCCTGCCCCTCCCCCTGCCCACGTCACCGCCCTGCAGAAACTCCTACTGCCGACCGCTACTGATAGCAGCTGATTTTCAGTGAACAATATTTGAGTGGCGCTGGAAATTCGGTTTCTGGTTGGCAGAGGTATATACCTTTCCAAGCAGGAACCACAACCTGAGTTAGGGTAAGTGTAATACACACTAAGGGTCAGATTTACAAGCTCCTTATGGCACATTTGCGCCGCAGTTGCATCACTTCTGTGACGCAGCGGCATCGTAAACAATGCGCCACATTGTGACATATTTACAACGTAACACATCTAGGGAGATGTGTCACTTTGTAAAGTCCTGCGCTACATTATACCTGCATCAATTATGATGTATGCAGGGTGGGCATTCTGACGCAAGAAAGCCTTGTACTGGGTCATGTTTACGACGCTGCTGTGTCAAAATCGTACGCCTGCTTGAAGCAGGCGTAAGGAGTGATGCAGCACAATAAGTATAGGCCGCCCCTGAGCATTGCTGGAGTTGCGTGCTGCTAGTAGCATGATTCCAGCAATGCGCTGCCCTTATGACAAAAGATGCGACACACATCTGTCTATCCTTGCACCACGGTGAGCCGCATTGTAAATGCAACACATCTGTGGTGGCGCAAGGGTATTTTTTGCGTGTCGCATCTTTACTGGCGCATCCCTGCTAACATGCAGAGATGCAACAGTTCTTGTAAATCTCTGCCCCTAAAAGTTTACCTTTGCACTTCCTCTGGTAGCTTGACACAGAAAATTCAGGCTAAACTAAAGATGCAATGTGTAAATTATTTGTGTGCGCGCGCACACACACACACACAGTAACACAGTGAAAACACCACAAAAGTACTCTGCACTGGTTTAGAAAAATAGCCAATATTTATTTAATTAATACAAGACCAAAATGATTAAAAAAACAATATACAAAGGTCAACGTATGAATTTTGAAAGATTTAATCAAAATGCAATGCTTAGAAATCAATATTTCCTACTGGGATTATCTAGTCATGCTTGACAAGGGCAAATCCAAAAGTTCAGTCTGACATCAATGGAGCGCGGGCCAGATAAACGAATCATGCAGACCTGCTGATAGTATCTTGGATGTGTCGAAGCTCGGGAACAATGCATTGAAAAACAGTGGGGATGCATCGCTGTCGTAGGCGTTGCAATGGTTCTGAAGTAGAGAAATGTCGTTGATGTGGCGATATCAAGAGCTCTGTTCGTCAGTCCAAGGTGTCAACGTCAAACTGCTGGGTTGTAGGTGATGCATTGGTGTGAAGTCAGGCAGGGTTGGGAATGCATCGGAATCGGGGACGGTGCATTGCAGACATTGACGATGCAGTGTCTTAGACTCACACAACAGCTGTGATTCAGAGGCTCTATTTTGGCAATGTCGGGCTGCGTTGTAAGTCAATGTCATTGCATCACTCTTTACGCTGTACATGCAAGCCCTGAGGATTCGCGAACACTCTGTTCCTAACGTGATGAAACACGTGTCGGCTGGTTGTGGAACGATTAAAACCTTGAAATTCACGGATACCTAGTGTCAAGGAATCTGATTAATGTTGTTGTCTTTGATTTGACAATTGTGTTTTTTGTTATGTACAGACACAAATGTAAATGACCAGTGCAAGTGTGTGCATAGGCATTTTGTGTATTGTCATTGCATCACTCAGTCAGCAAGCGGTATCCACGGCTTTGGTGCACGCAGCGGTGATTCATCGATATCGCAGGGAATGCACCAGTTCTGAACAACGCTTTGGTGTTGATGCGTTGGCTTCTTGGGTTGCAACACCAAACACTCACTTTTGAAGGCCCAGGACTGGATTTGGCACCATTTGGCAGAGCAGGACTCACAGCAGAGAAACCCAGGAGCTGGAAGCTAGAGGCTGGTGAAGTCTTTGAAATACCTGAGACTTCATATTTTATTTTAAAGGTTTTATATAGTGCTGGCTAGACCGCGGAGGTATCAGAACGCTTTACATGAGCATCAAATCATAGTTAAAGATTACTTAGTTACAAAGGTTACACAGTTATTAGAGCATGGCAACTTAGTTACTTGTAAGGTCGAGATAAAACAATAAGCACAAATACGTAAGGGGAAAAGAAGGCAAGGGGAAAGATTCAGGGGAGGGGTAATGAGGGGGAAAAGAGAAGAGGAGGGTGACGGACACAGCATGGAAAGAGGAGGGGAAGGGCGACCAGCACACAAACTGGTAGACGAGTCAAAGCAACGTCCAAAGTCCAATAAGCTGTGATCCCAGGGGAAGTGGTATCACTTCTCTATCTCTGTTGTGGGAGGTTCTCTTTACACAGTGGGCTCTCTCAGAGGGGTCTCTGAGACTCCAAGGCTTACATACTGGATCCTTCCCCAAAAAGGAGAGACGGAGTGCTTTGACAAGGAGTGCGATACCATACCTCAGCAGTGAGTGGCTCCCTTGGCGCAGTGGACTCACTCAGCGGATTTGGTGAGACTCCAGAGTATAAATATTGGATCTTTCCCCAACAAGGGGAGAATGAGTGCTTAGTCAAAGGGCACAAAGGACAGGGGACTAGGCAGACCAGCAGGCAAGGTGAGGGATTCAGGGGAGAGGGGATAGAAGATAGGGAAGTAGACAAAGAGAAAAAGTGTACTAAATGGGAACAAATTTAAATTAATGAGTTATTATATAGCACTGGCTAGACCTGAAGGAAACAGAGCACTTTACATGAGGAACAATAATGTTGCAATTTACATCAGTTAAAAATGTTATAAGTATCAAGAAAAGCATTTAAAGAACATAGGGGACAAGGTGAATGGCGCAAGGAAGTATAAGGGGATAGGGTAAAGGGTAGGAGGAAGATAGGACGTAGAGACGAGGGGAAGATCTGCCCAAGGTCCGGCTGGGTAGGTGATGGCGGGGGGGGAGTCCACAACCCATCTCCTCTTTAGCTATATGGTAGCTCCACCGGGAATCAGCCAAATCACTTGGTCTCTACAGTCTGGGGTAAGTTCCACAGGTTCCAAGTCCTGATGTGTAAGCAGGTTAGGAGATTGGTTCAAGGTCTGATCAATTGTTGTCCCAGGGAAGTAAAACAACGTGGAGGGGACCACTATGGAAGCCATCTTGGGGTCAGGCAGGAGACTGTAATGTACACTGGTGGCCATCTTAATGTCAGGCATCTGGCAGTTAGAGTCAATTGCCAGGACAGTGGCTGCTAGAGAATAACAAATCCAGCGTGCACACACCATCACAGGCACAGACATGCACAAGCACATACACATGTGGGCACACACTCTGATGTGCGCACAGAAGCAAACACACAAGCACATAGACAGAGACATCCAAAAACACAAGTATACATAACGTCCCATGCTCTAGTACAAAAACACCCAAGTACAAGCAAACACAAACACCATCACATGCACAGATGCACAGACATGCACAAGCACACACAAATGCGCTCACACTCTCATACACGCACAGACGCACAAACACACATGCACACATACAGAAACTACTAAAAACACAAGCACACGTACAATCATAAGCTCCAGAAAAAAATACCCAAGGATGTGCACACAGGTACATGCACACACACACCATCACACGCACAGACATGCACAAGCACACACAAATGTGCGCGCACACTCATTCGCTAACAGAGGGCGCACACAAGCACGCATACAGAAGCATCCACACGCCCAAGCACACATACAATCCCATGCTCTAGTACAAAAACACTCAAGCACATGCACACACCATCACACGCACAGACATAAGCATACATACAGAAATATCTGCGCGCACCAACACGAGCACACATAGAATAACATGCTCTAGTACAAAAATACCAGAGTACATGTCCACACCATCACACGTCGCCTTTGGGGTTGTGAAGATTCTGAAATTCCCCTCCGATCCCACAAGCAGACGCGCAGGATACAACATAGCGTATGGAATGTTTTCGGACTGAAGGAATTTTTTAATAAATAAGAGGCAAGCCCAACAAACCCTTGGAGAACCTTTAGAGATGTAGGATGTAGAGAGTCAAGTCCAGTCCACTCACTCTCAGGCAAGAAGCAGCAAGCCAATACGGCAAAGCAATCAGCAGTGTGGCAGTCCCTCCTGACAACACAACAGCTCTTCTTCCCGGTCGAATGTCCTCAGATCCAGATGTATTCTTAGTATATGGTGTTGGAGGTGCTGTACTTATACACATATTCGCCTTTGAAGTAGGGAGACTTCAAAGAAAGGTCTTTGTAGTGTGCAAGACCCTGCCATTCCCTGCCCTGGCTCCAGACACACTACAGGTGGGTATGCAACTCTTTGTGTGGGGACAAGCACAGCCCTATTGACTGCAAGTGTTAGCCCCTCCCTCTCACTCTAGCTCAGAAAGACGCATCAGCCTGGTGATGGGCCATCATCATATGCAGCTCCCTTTGTGTGTGACTGTTTAGAGGGATTGCAGAAAGCCCAGTTGTCACCCAACCCAGATGTTTATTCCAGAGATAAGCAGAGGCGCAAAATGGTTAAAATAGGACAATGC
The DNA here is from genome assembly GCF_964261635.1 of Lissotriton helveticus. Lineage (NCBI taxonomy): Eukaryota > Metazoa > Chordata > Amphibia > Caudata > Salamandridae > Lissotriton > Lissotriton helveticus. Next base: position 1,129,190,869 of record NC_136068.1, on the reverse strand, counting down.
TCATTTTCTAAAAGTGGCATTTACAGACCTGCAATTTAAAAACAACTTCAATAAAATATATGCTTTTAAATTGTGAATCCAGAGATACCAAACTTACTTTTCCTATTGTTTTCCCGAATGGAAGTTACACTTGTAAAGTGTTACAAGGAAGCTCCAATGCTAACCTATGGGTGAGATAGGCCTTGTAGTAGTGAAAAATGAATTGAGCAGTTTGTCACAACCAGGCAGTGCTTAATTTCTGCTGGTCGTTTCTGGTGCTCGGCACCGGCACCTGACCTTTGCTGATCAACTGCTGCCTTGGCTTCTGCCCACGCTCACGGATGACCTTATTTATGCATCTGGGTGACTTCTCCCCTGGCACTTGGGTTCCGGACTGCTCTGTGTGTTGTTTGCATTTCTTTGAACTCTTTTGGGCTCATAGGAGATCGCTACTTCCTAGTAACTTTCTGCCTAGTGTTTTTGGTGATGAGAGCTGCTGATCTCATTAACAGACAAAGGACTATAGATGCAAGCCCAAATAGATTGGGCAGAGAAAGAAAGGTAGGACTTCTTTCCTGCTCTACTTGTGGAGTGGCAATCTTGGAATAGTCTGGCTGCAATAAGTCACTATGCCCTGCTTTTACCTAGGAGTGTAAAATTTCACTAACCTCCGGTGTCCTCTCAGCAACTAACAATTGCATCCTTGCGCATTGCTCTGTTGAACTTGGAACCCAAGAATGGAATAGTGCACCCCTAAAGTTGGTTTATTGTAATTCTCTTATGGTGGCCTTAATAATATCTAGCTATGATCTTTCCTCACCCCTTTTATTCTGCTCGCTATACTCACCATGGCTCAATCTATTACTCGCTCCTCTTATTTCCTGGCACTGATAGGCCTTAATGCTGTCAAGATTGTCTACCCCTCAACCTCTTGAAGAAAGCGGCAAAGACCTTTAAACACAATCTACTCAAACATTGTCCTGAAACGCTTATCTCGAATACCTATTTTTGCTCGTCAAAGGGTATGGTGGTTACAGACCGTATTTTCTACACAACCAGAAGAGCCCAGTGGAAAAGAGCCTTAACTGTTATGCTTCGTTCCAAACCTCTGTGCAAAACCCCTCATGGTTTCTGAATAATCATATTACCTTCTCCCGTCCTCAATGCTGATCAGACCATATCTCTCTACAATAAGGGTAACATCCTTATTCAAGCCTCCGACCTGAATCTTAAACACTTTGACAGAATTTTTATGAGGATAAAAAATACACTTAATAACTTGCCTCAGTTGTCAGATGATGGCACACTCCCACTTCTTCTACAATGGCTCTTGGTGTGTCTCCTCTGACTCACTAATCAACATCCCAACGATCTCCTCTGACCCTGGTAGAAAACCAAGTGTTAACCTTAGATATGTGAATAGGGATAACCTACTTCAGATCACCATGTCTCGCCAAGAAGTGGTCACTACCAACTCACACATCAAATCAATGCTTCTCAACTGCAGAAAGACAGTGAAACAAACAGCGAATATCTCGGAACTCATCATCATGCAAGAATTGGACCTCCTGATCCTAACTGAAACTTGGTTTAATATCACCTCCTCCCCAATGCTCGACATCGTAATCCCTCCTGATTATGACATTATCAGATGCGATACACCTGTTAAATCTGGGTGGGGGGCATTGCTTGCGTCCATCGCTCCAGCCTCATGTTAAAACAGGCTCAAAATGATATGATGCCGTCCTGTGAGTACCAAGTCACCGAAATCTGGAACAATGGCAAGCTTTTCTGTGTACTACACACGATATATCATCCACCTTGTGATAATCTGCTCTTCAGAGAGCAAATTATGGAGTCCATTTCCTCAGGCTCGGACCATCATCCTAGCCATATCTTCCTTGGGGTTTTTAACCTTCACTGGAATGACACAAATGATCCCTTAGTAAGCTCCTTTAAGGCTTTCCTCTCTGACCTCGTCATCCAGGCCTGCAATGGACCCACCCACAACAAGGGCGCTACCCTTGACCTTATCATAGCTAGAGACAACACCATACAACTTGATGACATTATACCCTGTGATTGGTCGAATCATCACCAAATTTCCTTTTACATCTTGAAAAAGGTCATTCTCAGACAAGGACAACTGCTTAAAACCAAACAGCTGGTTTGCAATCTGAGAGACATCAACATCTGTAATCTAACTACCATTAGCAAGAATCTTCTTCAGCCACCCCCTAACATGACCATTCTGGACAACCTTACGGATCATTACATCAACTCTATGACACATATGTTCAACTCTATTGCTCTGAAGCAACTCAAAAGGATTCAGATCCAACAATTCAAACTCTGATTGAATGTAGCAAACTTAGGCTTTTCGAGAGACTATAGAGAAATTCTCTTGCCATTACAAGCCTCAAACAGTTAAGGAGGATGAGAAGCACATACAAAAAACAGCTTTGCAGTGCTAAAACAGATAATTTCAGGGCTCAACTTGACAGTGCTAAAAACAGACCCATGAAACAGTTTGAAATCAATCATCATACAACCAGCTAACCACTCCACTAATCTCATCTCAGCACTCCCGATCGACTGCACAAAGTGAGGAGGACTTCTCAGCTCACTTCCCTGAAAAGTCAAGAAAAATTGAACTTGAACTGCAATGTACCTCACCAAACTTGCGGTCTCTGAGCTCCCTTGCATCTGTGGTATCCTCCGGCGCGAGTGCACCTTCTTACCCCACAGTTTGAACTCCTAAAAACAGCACTTCTTGGAATTCTTTTCCGCTCCTAGATGATGCAGAGCTGCTCCATTCTTTGGCATCTTTAAAACCCTCCAATCACTTCAGCTATCCTCTACCCTCTAAGCTTCTCAAAGATCTCAATTCGGCCATTCTTCCACTTTGGGCCTGGATCATCTCTTGCAGGGGAGGGTTTCCGATTGCATCAAGATGGGGCAAGTCACTCCCATCCCTAAGAAGACTAATGCCGACTTAGCGGATTCTAACAATTTCAGTCCGATCACCAGCATCATGACTTTATCTAAATAGCTCTAAAAATGTGTTCACACACAGCTCTGCAATCACATCACTAAATGTCAGTTTCTTGACCTCTACCTGTCAGGTTTCAAAGTGGGGCACAGTACAGACACAGCTCTAACACACATTGTTGATGACACCTTGAGATCTCTTGACCAAAATGTTCCATGTCTTCTGATCCTTCTTGACTTGTCCTCAGCATTGGACCCCATCACACATGAAAACGTGATTGGCCTTCTTCAATATAGGATGGGGTTATCGGGCCCTCTCTTTAAATAGGTTAGCCTCTTTCTTACATAACCGTACCCAAAGAATCAAAGTTAACCAATCCCTTGCTGCTAGTACCCCAGACACTATTAGAGTACCTCAAAGTTTGAAACTTTTGCCCACGCTCTTCAACCTTTTCGTGGATTCTCTCTCCGATATTCTGAACTGCTCTAACATTCAATACCATATGTATGCTGATGACACTCAACTGTATTTGAAGATCTCCTCTCCAGATAACATAAACACTCGAAATGGTTCGCTCTTAAAAACTAAACAATGACTAACTCACAATCATCTGTTGTTATATGCCCTCAAAACAGAAGTCCTTCTTATTGTCCCCCACAACCACTTGGCTCTTGTTCAAGAATGGATCAAAACACTTACTGCACTTAACTGCACCCCTCATGTTGTTGACTCTGATAGATATTTAGGTATTACCCTGGACAAACACCTAAATATGTAAGATCACATTAGTGCCACTATAAGGAGAGCCAATCATCAGCTCAACACTCTAAGGAAAATGAAGCAATTCTTGCCACCTGAGGACATCCAGTCAGCAGTCCAATCCCTAGTTATCTCACATTTGAAATATGGTTTGGTGACCCTGCCTGGGCTACCTAAAGCTAGATTCGCTCTGCTTAGATGCACTCTGAACGCTTCTGCCAGACTCATCACGGGTTCTAGAAAACATGACCATATCACACCTGACCTAATTCAACTTAAATGCCTATCCCTCAAAGCAAGGATCCGTTTCAAGATAGCTTGCCTGACGCACAGAGCTATTCATTACAACACCCCTGTTTACTCGGCAAAAAAACTTGAGCTATATGGCTCGAGTCAGAACTTAAGAAGCTCTAATACCCTACTACTGAAACCTCCTAAATTCAATATGAAAAGAACATACAATAGTGCCTTCTCTAGTCTTGCTCCAAGAATTTGGAACGCTCTTCCTACTGAGATCAGTTCCAACCCACAGACTGCCTTGTTAAAAAAACATGTGAAATGGCTACTCCTGAATGACCATCAACAGCAATAGACCTGATGCCATCTTTAATCTAGTTCCATCTCCTGTTTGACAGTCTTTTATACCTTTTGTTCAAAGTGTGTTATGTTTCTCATCTCCTTATGATGTATCGCTTTTCTGGAACTTTACAGCTCCCACTAGTTGGGCTGATACCTTGGATCACCTTTAATATTTCATCTTCCCCGTGCTCCCCTATGATCTTGTTATTTTTCAGGTACTTCTTATGTTCCATTTTATACTGGACTCATGCTTTTACCTCATGCCATGTACATTCCTTTGGACAGCACTCTGATACCCGTATGGATCATGTTTGTGCTTTATAAAACTTTTCAAATAAATAAATAAATTGTCAGCACCGGCTCTAGTCACAGCCCACCATATGATGGTGTTGTCTTTTATAATTTTCAGATGAGCATAGCAACCACATTTACTAGGTCAATATACACTGGAAACGAATAATACCAGCCTCTCATGCCATTATTTTAGCTTTGTATGGCCGGAAGTCATCTGAATTGTCAAACTTGCAGGATTTCAATGCTTAGGTATTATGTTGGTACTGTCAATTGCAGCACTGGCAGGGTATGGGTGATGCCGGCTGCAGAACCCTTCCAAGAAGGGCCCTGGCACTTAATCCTTTACAAATTAAGCACTTTTACCAGGACATGTAAAACTCAAAAATAAATGTCCAACCTTTTAAATACACTGCACCCTGCCCACGGGACTACCTATGGACTTTCTTAGGGGTGACATATTTGTAATAAAAGGGAAGGTCTGGGCCTGGCAAATAGATGAACTTGCCAGGGTGAAATGGCAGTTTACAACTGCACACACAAGCTTTGCAGTGGCAAGCCTGAGAAAGGTTTGAAGGGCTACTCATGTGGGTGGCACAATCAGTGCTGTAGGCCCACTATTAGCATTTGAGTTACAGGCCCTAGGCACATGTAGTGCACTGTACTAGGGACTTATCAGTAAATAAATCATGCCAACCGTGGAGAAACTGAATGCCATTATATTTTAGGCCCAGAGCACATGCACTTTAGCCCTAATAAGCAGTGAAGAAGTACACTGAGACCCAAAGCCAGCAAAAACAAAGTTGAGCACACAATCAAAACAGGAGGTCAGAAGGGAAAAAGTCAGGGGAAAACACATCAAAGAATGCGCGGTCTAACAAGCGAATACGTAGACGATAATGCATTGAAATATAATTTGTTGACTGGCACAGGGGCAGGTTACAGTTGTAGTCTTGGTTAATAGTAGTATATCTCTTATTTCCAATAGAGGTAGACAAGCCAACACATTTATATGGAGAGCCAAGCCAGAACTGAGCCAATGGTCTGGCTTGGTTCTAAAAGCTCATGCATGAGACCAGCCACAAAACTGTTTGTCATGTAAATCATGCATTAAACATCTTGTAAAAATATGATCAATTCTCTTCAAAAGTTTATTTATTCAATCAACATGTGGAAGCTTTTGACCCTAGTACATCAACTTATATCACTCCATTAAGAGGCATTTAGTTAAGTGATAGTTTTAACCTGATTTAGAACAATTCATGGTCCCCCCAAAGACAATCACACTAGTGAACCAAGAGTCAAGTCAGTTGTCATGTACACCCTATCGGAGGCCTAGATGTTTGCACTTATTAAACAAAATTATAGTCAATGAAATAAAAGATGAGATTTGTACAGCAAACATCTACAACTAATGTAATTCAAATTGCCCATATATGAAATAATGAAGAAAAAGCAGACACCGTAAAATAATTATTTGAATAGGATAACAAAAATTCAGCCATGCGGTTAAACTGGGATTAATCCCAATTTTATACTTCACATTGTGCAATGTATCTACTACATGGGTTAAATATTTCTCTAGCTTGTTTTACATCAAAGGTTAATACATAAAATCTCTTTAATGTTCACCTTTAATTCTTGGAGTATGGGTTTAGAACATGGATGGCAGACAGACGTCAAAACAAAACTCACCTAACTTTGGGCAAAAGGGTCTAAGAGGACGTCGAGTAGAGGCAGAGCCAGGCATCTGAATTCAGCCTGAGTGGAGCCTTCAGTGTCTCATCCATCTTTATTTTCATACTCTAAAATCCTACTTAAGCATGATCCAATGCCCTGCTATGTTCATTTTCTTTTATACTTGAGATTGGTATTGGAGCACATTTCATGAGCACCAGCTACATTACACAAAGTCAGATTAACATTTTTTAGGCTTGGGAATATTTGGGAGGCCTAGTGTATATCTTGGCAGTATGTATACTGCATCTCAAAATGACAGAGTATACATACCACCAAGATAATGGTCAGCCTACCAGTCTCCACCATGGTTAAACCTCTCCGATGGACCTGCAGAGTAAGGGCCTTCGGAGGCAGACCTCTAATTCCGCCCACCTAATTTCCTGTCACCTCCAGTAAAACCCTGGCAGTGGTGCTGTAAAAACTGGTGAATGCTCCTCTTGCCATAAAAGAGGACTCCCATGGTAAGGGGAGCATTTTCTCATTAATTTTCAAAAAGAAAATCCTAGTTCAGGATTTTCTTTTTCAAAATACAAAAGAAATCAGTTTGGTGCAGTGCTTTGTCAGGTTGATGGAGTCAAACTTTACAGTGGTTCCCGTCAATGCTTTAGAAATGACCGCCGGCTTCACAATCATTTCTAAATTTGCCAGGCAGAGAAGACTCTGCCTGGTGGACGTTAAGTCCTCCGACAGGCCAACGAAGATTACTTCATCAGGCAAAATATGTGATGTGCTTTAAATCATAGAGTGTTGAGCCCACACCAAAACTCAAACTGCTTCCCCAATTCCAAAGTTGGAAGATTTGGCCATAAAACCATATAATCTCCCTGCTAGTGAAAGTTTAAACTGTGTCACTCTTAAACCCTCTGCACAATGCCCGAGAATTCGAGAGAGCAACATTACAAAATTTAATTTAATCCTGGTTGTCAACAGATGCAAATAGATACAAATGGCTGAATGAAATGGAACATGATTTTAGTGTGAAGCAAGTTGATTAGTTCATTCACTGTACACTCAAAGATGCCGACCTAACAGATTCTAGAGTGGTGTTGCCGTGTCACCTTTCTGCCACTTCACTGCACATGTGTTTAAGAGGAAACAAGCCTGACCCTGCACAGGTCCATGGACGAACCCTCCTCTTGAATGAGCCATGAGATTTCAAATGATTGAATAAGAAAGGTGGGTTCTTTGGCTTTTTCCAAGTCCATGCTATTATAAGAACAGCCCATCAGTTGTGTCTTGGTTAATACACTGATATTTTACTGGTGTTATCAGACTGGACTGACAGACATCATAGAGGGGTTAGAAGTTCATATATGGTTTGAGGCTGAGTTTATGCTTGCTGTTTTATATATGCTTAATTTACTATATTAGCATCCTGTCTTGTGGGTTTACAAAGCACTCTATAGAACGTTTCCTACATGACAAAGACATTGTCCCAGCCAAGTCTCATATAAACTACAGACGAGCCAGAGCAAAAAGGTGCTCCTGGCAGATTGAAGACTCTTGACCGAGCTTCTGAGATGCTAATGCTTGCTATTTTGATCTTTTGTGTCCTGACCAGACTTCCTTTATGGTGTGTCCTTGATTATTAGAACTATTTTTCCTCAAACCATCCTCTGGACTTCTGAATTCTAGTTTAATCTATAGGAGAGAGAACATTAGATTATTCTCTGAGCATCACAGTTTATTGTTGTTGTTCTGCATAGCAGTAACAGAACTGCTTGTCTGTCTGATATTAATTTGCCTTAATTTGTTTCGGCATCTGGGGATCCTTGTTGTCATTTTGTATCTTTATAGCATGGTGACGAGAGTTCTTCATTTGAATCTGTTTATTAACTTGTAATACACCTTTTGGAACTTGTCTTCCGATTCCTGGTCGTCATTGTGCGCCAAATGGGTTGCACTGTTAATTGAAATGTAATTGACTGTTGGTGCTAACTCTCATCATCTCTCAGGAGGATAGAAAGGCCCATCACAGGACCAATGGTTAGCAAGTAGGCCCAGAAAACACTGGATCACAGCATATGTTTTAGAAGTGAAGCACAGACACATGTTATGTTATGTTACGTTAGAAGACTTATAAACTGCTACTGTTACCCAAAGTTTCCTGGTGCTAGCTACAATCCTCTAGAAAGCAAAATGTGAGAAACCCGGGTGAGCGGTTAGTCAAATAGCCCCGTTTTTAAGGCCTTCCTGAATCCAAGTAAGTCTGAGCTATTTCTCAGGTGGAAAGGAAGGTCATTCCAAGCCTTAGCTGCACAAATGCTAAAACGTTTACCTCCCCACCTGACTCTTTTTGTAGGTGGTACAGTCACCAGTTTCGCTCCGAAAGAGCGCAGTGGTCTATTTGGCACATACCACTGAAATTGCCACTTTAGATGGTCAGGTTATGTGCCATATAGAACCTTAAAGACCATGCAGAGTGATTTAAACTGTGCTCATTTCCTGACAGGTAGCCAGTGGGGTCTACGGATTTCACTAGAAACAGATGAGAATTTGGGTAGATCTGAAAGAAGTCTAGCCGCTATGTTCTGCAAGAGTTGGAGTCTATGCAAAAAAAAACTGGATGTTCAGATATAAACTGTTACAGTAGTCTAGCCTTGATGTGATTAGTGAGGTAATCACCAGGCGTTGACTGTCCCTTGGCAGAAGAGGCAGTATTTTCTTGCAAGTCCTTAGGACATAGGACGTTGCCAAGGCTACTGGATTGACTTGTGGCTCAAAATTGAGTCTATCATCAATTTGGACTCCCAGGTTTTTTACTTTCCCAGTGGGAGTCGGTAGAAACCCCATAGAGTCCAGCCACCAACCTGAATTCCAGAAGCTGGGAACATTCCCAAACATGATGACCTCGGTCTTGCTTGAGTTGAGCTTAAGACAATTTTGGGACATCACTTCCCCACTGATTCAATGCACTCTTGGAACCGTTTGCCTGTTCTAGCTCCTGCCCGGGCATCAGAGACACCACAACTTGTGTGTCATCAGCGTAAGAGGTGAGGCTGAATCCAAAGGAGTTGATGAGGGGGGCCAAAGAGGACACATACATGTTAAAAAGTGTAGGACTCAAAGATGACGCCTGTGGGACTCCGTAAGGCAGGCAAAACAGAGTGGAGTAGAATTCACCCAATGAGACAGTTTGAGATCTATTGGAAAGGAAGGAGTTCAATAATTTCCAGGCTTTACCCTGCACTCCGCAATCCTGCAACCGCTCAATCAACAAATCATGATGGACCGTATTGAAGGCCTCTAACAGGTACAGCATTATCAAGGCAGCCCTACCACCGCGGTCCAGGGCTGCCCGCATCTCCTCTGTGGATTTGATAAGTGCGGACTCCGTACTATGACCCTCTCTAAATCCAAATTGGGTGGGATCCAGAGCTTGAGTGTCTCACAAATGAATACTTAGTTGGGCAATCATTCTTTTCTCCACCTTTTTTGCCGGAACAGGGAGGCGAGATATCGGGCGAAAATTATTTGGATCGTTAGGGTCCAGATTGGACTTTTTAAGGAGTGGAAGTATAGAGGCTTTCTTCCAAGCTTTAGGAAAATGGCCCTCAGAGAACATTGCATTGAACAAAGACATAAGTGTCAGTGCAATTGGTTACGGGGCCATTTTTAACACCGTGACCGGACACAGGTCATAGGGGGATCCTGATTTAGTGGACATAAGCAAATTATAAGTGTCCAAGAAGGACAATGAAGTGAACGTGTCAAGAATGGACTGTGACTTGGGCACTTGCTTATGATCCTTTTTCTGGACCATGGCATTCTTAGCAATTGGCCCTTTGAAAGTAGAAAGGATGGACTCTACTTTTGACAATAAAAAGTTGGCCTTTCATCACAAAGTCCCTGGCTCATTAAGATGTTTGCAGGACGAGGGTGAGCCAGACTGGTTACTCTCTTAAACAGTTCTTTGGCTGAATTTTTTAGCTAAGTTGATTCAGTTTGCAAATAATTCCTGCTTTGTCTTGACGAGAAGTTGTTTGTATATCCTGAGACTTTGATTGTAAATGCGTTTTTCTAACTCTTTATACCCTTTCCTCCAGTTTCTCTCCAGCTGTTTGCAACACACTTTCTGGTCTTTGAGTTCCTGCGTTAACCAAGGGGCGGAGAGTTGAGCCCTATTAAGAGATAGTATTTTCTTAGGGACTAGTTTGTTACATACTGCCTCCAGCCAGTTGCTGTATAGCGTAGTGGCTTCTTCCACATCTGGCAGCGCAGGAAGTACTGTGGCCAAGTGTAATTCTAATAACTCTGACCCATCCACTTTATTTCACTCTCTGGATTCCCTCTCTCTCGTGGGGGGTCAGCCCGCAATGCGATGGTCAGGGACGGTCCATTCAAACAATACTGTCACATGGTCTCACCAATCTAAAGGCAGCAGGCCGGTAAATGAGAGATAAGGATGGTTTGAGAAAATGCCATCCAACGTATGGCCTGCCACATGTGTGGGTCCTATTACTTTTTGCCCAAGCTCAGCGGTGTTCATAAGGTCTCTGAGGATGGCCGTATCTGAGTCCTTATGCGCCTCAAGATGAAAATCAAAATCTCCCAATATTGTATAGGAGTTAGCGTTCATCCTGTCTTCCAAAGGATTTCCCAAAGATGTTACAAAGGTATGCCTGGGCTCCGGAGGTCTATATACAAGGGTGCCTTTAAGCGTGTGATGCGAGGCTAAGGTGAAGCAGTTGGGGTGGGGATGCTCAGCTAACAGAGCTGGGGAGGAATGGTTTGTACTCCCTTAGTGCGGAAGAATGTTTGGCCCACCGTCTCGGGCCAGCCAAACATTCATGCGCACTTAGCATGTTCTCTACCTAGGCTACATTACAGCCTGAATGGAGAACATGCACATGCTCCCATTCCGTGGCTGAGCGCCGAACCACGGCCCTCAGACCAAACACAATGCTGCATTGCTACGTTGTGATTGGCTATGGGGAGTCTGGGTGCTTTCTGTTCTGGCGTGGAGGGATGAGGAGAGATGCAATGAGGAAAACGCGGTAAGGAGGTAAGTGAAATTCTATTTTTATTTACCCCCTTCCACCGTAGGCCAGGGGATGGTCTCTGTGGGAACGGGGTGATATGAAGGGTTAATGGAGGCAAGGTATGGCTTCAGATGGGGCTCTTTGAAGGGGTGATGACAGTGCAGGGTACAGCAAAGAAATGATTGATAGTGGGAAATGTCTCCTTCTAATGTACTTGTGTGGTGGTAGGTGGGGGCAAAGGAGCATTGGATTTTGCCTTGGAGCAGAGGGCTAAGAGCAGGGTACAGGGGCTACATGGTGTAAGTTCACTTGCTTCCGCGAACAGTCATTTGTGGTGGTAAGACTAGTTTTCCATTGATACAAAGGGAAGCTAATTTGGTCTTTCGCAATAAAATCTAAACTTCTCACTTTGCACAGCTGAAAAAAGTTTAAACCAATCTACAAGAATTCGTGATTCGGGTGACTTAACTACTTTGTACACCCTCGCCCTGTCCTTTCTGTGTTTAAAATTCATGTTGGTTCTGTAAACCTTTTTGTTGACGCATGACTTTTCCAATCCACACTCCACCTCACTGAATGTCAATTCCCTATAGACTCACCCTATGCAGTTTGATTTTTTACCATGTGACACATGTCCATCCACCATACATTTTCTTAAAATCACACATGCACTCCACTTAGCACATATCTAATAGCCTCTCAACCCAGTGGCAATAATGACACTTGTGGGGGCCCACCTGCAAAGTGCACGGAGGGGGACCCAATGCTCCGGACCTAGTTAGGAACTCTGAGGCCACCCTGCATAGTGCCAAAGGGGGCCCCTGTATCATTGGGGCATCCCCACACCACGCAGGCTGCGGGGCAATAGTTACGCCACTGTCCCACCCCTGACCCCTGATTTTAAAGAAATCTAATTATGTGTCTATTTCCTGCTCTTTCCACTGTAACACACGTCCAATTCTACCAACCTGCCGTCTTCCATGTCCCAATTTAGCTTCGATTGTCAGCTCTGCAAATGGAGATATTCAGAAAGACAATGTAAGTTGACCACGTTCACATACAGGCAGAGCTTCATTTGAGCCAGTGTTTACCGCTGGGGCTCACAGGTACGTCATTTATGGAACTGGCATTTATTTTTCCTCATCATACTCTGACCTAGACAAAGAGAAACAAAAACACAAAAGAGGAAAGAAGGGTAAAGAAAATGATAGAAAAAAATGTGACAAAGAGAAAACGCAGAATGAGACACAGAGGCAGGGCACTGTATGGCAGATTGTGCCTATATGTATAATCAAATGAAAACACCACAGCTTTTCCTGTAAGCCCTACAGACCTACTATATGAATGTCTACTCATAAGGCCTTCCCCAGGTCAGCACCAATCCTTACATAATCCCTACTGTGACAGCCTACTTGAGAACAGATACTGCACTGTACAATGATGGTAGTATGTATGTGTAGTAGAATTCTGTTTTCTTTATAATAAAGTGCTTGTTTTTATACAAACAGTGCTTGTATTACGCTGCTGGGGGGAGGGTGGGTGATGTTAATTTCTGAGCCTGAGTACCCCCACACCAACCACCCTGAGGAGCCAGTGACTGCTCGCTTTCTCTACCATTAAGAGCCAAATGCGGAAAGGATTGTACTTGGTCTAGTTTGCCAAGCCAATGTAGTACAGACCCCAGGACATCAGTGGTAAAAGGCCTCAACCCCCACAGTTGTGGCCCAGTACCCTCTGTCTGCCCGTGACATCCTGAACGGGGTCTGGCAATGTCTTTAGTTTGGGGGTTGTTTCATTGCTATCTCTTATCAGTTCTCCATTTTATTTTAAAGATCACCGCTGGTCAGCAGGGATTAACATATTTCAGGATACACACTCATTTATGGGTTGTAGATAGATATCAAAACCCTGCTGATTTTAGCTCAGTCAGCAGCATGTAACATTAAATGCCAGGAGACAGCATCTCCTCAGAAATGTGGAAATATGCGCAACCCGGTGTCTAATATTTCCCTTCAGGTCAACGTATTCCATCAATTAAGCATACAGAGTAAATATGAAGCTTCTGGGTTGGAAAAGCAAACAGCCCGGGGAGAGTTTGGCTGGCGCAGCCTTCCAACAACTGACGAAGGACTAGAATCCCCAGCGGTGATTGGTGAAAAAGGAAAACAGGCTCGTAGCGGAAAGGACACCGGGAGTGGGCAGGCGACGTTAGGCCTTTTGCTGTTATGGAATATGTCACTTTCTGCCACGGACGTTCCCCGCAGAGCTGCAGTTACCTACGGAAACCGAGAGGCACCGGCCTGCGTAGGCAGCCGTCTAGAGCTACCGAGACGAGCGGAGCCAGAGCGCTGATCCCCTGGCCCCAGCACACAGGCTCCCTTTCACCACCTTCTGTTTACACAAAGGCTAGCTTATCCCACTTTTTTTTCCTACACTGTGAAATGAAAAGGTATCCACGTGCCGCATAATAAAATCTTAAATACACACACAACCCCCTTCCCAAAGTACTAGTGCCAAAGATGAAAACGTCAGAATTAGAAATTGAGGGTGTGTACGAAGCGAGCAAGGATAGGGAGAAGAGAGCGGCAGGAGGAAAGAGAGAGCGAGGGATCCCTACTGACAGAAAAGACCCAAAGAGAGCAGTGTGAGAGAGACGAGTGACAGAATTAGATAAAGTGAGAGGCACCCAAATGATAGGGCATCGCAAGGATGTGACAAAGGTGAGGAGAAGTGGAAGAGAAATTATTACCTGATAAAAGTGCAGAGAAAAAGACAATACAAATAAGTGGTGATATAAATGGATTTGTATATTTGTAGGTTTGTTCGTTGATCAGAGCTTGCAGTTAAAAAATGTAATATAAAGTAAACTTACCCAACAGTAGTACAATATACTATATGTCTCAATGCATTATAGTTATATCACTATATCATATTTTGACAATTTAATTCAGCTAATTTTACACTCTAAGATTAGAATTATACGTCAAATGTGATTCTGTTAAAATAAAAAATATTTCACTAGTTTTGGGACTCCACCATTGCTTTTTGAGCACCTGCCGTGACATGAGTGTGTTGCAGATGTTTGGCTGCTCTCATAGCACAGAGCCCGTATTTTATTAGGATAATGGTAAAGCCATTAAATATTTTTCATGGTTTGTGAAACTGACACACAATGAGAAAGCTTTTGCATCCAGTTCCTTCTCCTCGTCTAATTTAGTCCTTAGTTATACATTCAGGTAATGAAATAATCAAATCACACTGCTCAGCTTCATCACTGACCTTTACATCATCAGCTTATCTTTAAGAAACACATCTGAACAGTCGATCACAATCGGCTCTATTAATAGCAATCAACAATTGCAAAACGCTTCAGAACTACTTACAAATTACAGTCTACATCAGCAATAACTCCTCTAATAAGATAAAAAAAACATCTCTGTATCCTTATCCTGATTTATGACTCCATGTAGCTGCAGGTTTTTTGTGGCCATTTAAAATCAGCATTTCTCATTTTGTTTTATCATTGGATTGTTTGCCCCTCCACTGCAGCAGAAATTGCTATGGACAGGTGCATCAAAGTTAGATTGTGGAAGAACTTGCTCCCAAATAGACCCTTTTCGTAGTATTTTTGAAAAAAAAAAACTTGGTAACTGTTGAGTAGTTTATACTACTTGCTTAGCTAGAAGTGTTAGATGGATTTCCAAGAGTTACTGTCTTCCATAATCTCACAGTTATTTTTTGTTGTTGTTTTTGCAGTTTTGTATAGCACGAGCGTAGTCCGAGGGCATTAGAGTATTTTACAACAGGACCAGAATTTGTTACTAATTATTTTTCTTTTGTAAGCCATGGAGAGACTAAGGGATTTGTCCAATTACAGGGTAGGCAGCTCTAGCTGCTAGTCAGACAGGTTCAAGAATTTGTACCTCAAGCGACAATGTTGAATTGAGAAATATACTTGATTTGCTAAGATAATTTTCTTCCTGTCCCACCTGCAGATGTTTTAATGCTTTGAGACAGGCTGTCGCCAATTGAAAATATTGTCCTGTAACCATTATGTGTTGTCGGTGATGTATAAATTGCGGTGAAAAAAATCTTGGATGTCAAGTGGTGACAAAGATGCACATCTAAACACGAAGAAATGTCAGGTTACATCCAAGAGGGTCGGAAAATGCGCTCTGTTTGCAAGAAAATTGGCTAAATCTGAATACTGATGGAGATTAAGCTGGTGAGAGAGTTCCCACATGTGCAATCATAGGACCGGTATCAACAGGACATAGTCAAAGTTCATTACCTGCTCATGTTCCATGCATGAATATTAGGCCCAGGGGGCTGGGCAGGGTCACTTCTCATGGTCTATTCACATTCTGCTCATGGCTATATCTTGTTAGTACTCTGGTCAGCGGTACTTCTGACGTTTTGCTCACGTGTTATCAAACCTAGCCTAGTACATGTCGTTTTTGTTTTTTTACAAATAACAAACTTTGCTCCGTTTTGTTTTCGTAAGATATATTGTTTTGGTGCTAATATGGATACATTCAGGGTATCATAGTATCACTGATCACAATGTCATGACCTTGAACCGTACTGCAATATTTTGGGGGTGAATCTATAATTAAATATGTCAACACAACTGAAATTGGTATTAACACAAATCTCTCACTCTGGAAATGTAAATTATGTCTTGCAAGTCAGCCTTAACCTTTATCATTTTTTTGTATAGGTACTTAACATCACAAACAACACCCCAAATCGCATTGCATCTTAAATTGTAAACCCTCTTTCATGTCGTGCATTATTAGAAATTTGAAAAGTACTAAAAATGTACCTGCCTAGACATTGGAGTTCTGTGTCCACTGTAAAAGTGCCTAAATACATCTAATATGTGCAATGTTGCCATATTGGGGCAGTGGCACTTCAGTAACACTATAGGAATGGTATTCTATCACATGCCTTTTCCTAGTCAAATGATTGGTTCCACTGCTGTTCATCAGCATAGGATCAATTTAGTGTAATGGTGGTGCATTGATCTGCTTAATGCGCATTTTGTATGACAATGCTAGAATGCAATTCTTTCCTTTGCCTACAGGTGTAATCCAGAAGATGTGGACAGCCAGAAGAGATGCTCCGAATCTTAAATCCACCTACGCGCTCAAGTGCAGAAGAAGAGGTGGACATCTGAGTGAGAGCCCACTGGCAGATTTGTTGATGTTACATCTTTGTTGTTGGCTTTCAGATTGGAGATGAGTTGGGAAAGGTTAGAGCAAGTGTCATAGTTTTGCTCTCCCACATGATGCTGTGTCCACAGCTCAATATCAACCAAGACCAAGCCATGTTCTGCTTCATCCTGGGGCCATCAGATCCCTACTTCTTCTTCCTCTGCTCCCTGGCCTTCAGTTTTGTCCCCACCCTCTCTGTGTTGCTGTCTCCTAACTTGGTTACCTCCAGTACACCTGCCTCGTTCCTTCTATTTCTTTCTCAGGAGTTCCATTGGCCCCACTATGTAAAGCGATCCTTGAAACAGGCTTTCACATGGAACTCATTCTCAAGAAAAATGGTAATGTCACAAATGTTTCTGTGCAGACTAAATCCAAATAAACCAATGTCAATTACAACGTTTGGAAAAGCCATAATAGCACAGCCAGTGTATTTAGTACGCAACTCCGGTTCAGGTGAACAGAGTTTTTATTCAACAACAATCATATAGGCACAAATTATTAGGCATGTTTTAGTGAGAGGATAGGATAAGGGGACCCCAGGTGTGTAACCAAACCAGAACCAAAGAAAAAAAGAACAAGGTGAAGTAAATTATCAGCATCAGGGGTATATTGATTGATACCAATAGGAGGCAGCAGTTTCTATTCAAAACAATTGTGGATACATAGAGTAAATCATTGTACCAGCAATACGGAAACATTGTCTGTCTCTATAATCATGTTGATGGCGTTTCAACCCTTAAGCGATTATAGGGTCTCATCAGGACTCAAATTGCCTGGGGCGTGGACAAGATTCACTATCTCTTAAGGGCGGCAAACCTTGTAGTCCACTGAGTGTAGATCTCTGGTGGACCAACAAGTAAATCAAAAAAGGGCAAATTCTAAATAGAGGGCTTTGTTCAATATGATAGTCCCTGAAGGAGCACGAATAGCTCCTGGTGGTGTGGACGCTCCTGTAGGACAAGGATGCTCCTTCAGGGACTATGATATTGAACATATCCCTCTACCAGAGTATTCTATTGGGTTAATAATTGTTGCACTTTCCATTTCCAGCCAACCCCAGGCAATCTGAGTCCTGATGAGACCCTATTATCCCTTAAGGGTCGAAACCGAGTCGACATGATTAAAGAGGTAGACAGTGTTAATGAGTTAACAGAAGAGGAAAGGGACCAAAGCAATCAGACCTGCAGCAATGTGCAGTTGCCAGGGCCTTGCAAAAAGAAGAACATTAATAAAAAAGTGGATACAGAAATAGAAGAAGAAAATAGATGCACCTCAATATAATGCTGAAAAAAGGATATTCCCCTCACATCACCAAAAAAGGTGAAACGCATCCAATGCAAAGAAGAAATATTTCAGGGGTTTGAAGAGCACAAGAATTCTAAATCTGTCTGCAGGTGAGTCCTAAAAAGACTGTCCTCCTGCTAGCATCCAAAGATTTCTAATCACGCCCAAAGGTAATAGCAGTAGCTCCCTCAACACTGTGCACAATTTTCCAATACATGTTCTGGTGGAAAACAAATTGCTGGATACAAAGCCCAGAGAGATCCATGTCAGGGTTAGGCCATCTCTTGCTTGAACCCTGAATCAAACCTGAAAGTCCATCCGGTATCTTGAACTGAGAGATGGCTTAAATCTAACACCGTCAGAATGGTATGGGGGCACTGGCTTCTTCCTGCAAATACATCCCGATAATGCCCTCACCACTAGTCAGTTATTTACCCCTTGTTATGTCTGAAATCCCAATCATGCTTTCAATCCATATCAGCTGTGAAGAAACCTAAGTTGACACACTGTTTTAGAAAACAGTTAACATAAACTACCATATTTCTCTAGCTTATTTTTTAGCTCTGCTCTGTCTCTTTATCTGGTGAACATATAACATTCCAGATGTTATTTATGTTATCCTCTGGTGGATGTGATTTATCATTTTAATACCAAGTTGATTGTTGCTTCATTGGCTCCCATTGCTGCCTGCACCACCTTCACAAGTAGCTGCATCATTTACAAAATCATCACAGCCAACACCCCTGCTTGTCTTAAAGACAAACTCACTATCTGTGGTGGTTTTCTGCACATCCATAAGCAGGACACCATCAGACTGCACACTAAGACATTTTAAACAAGAATGAAAAGACAACAAACCTTGTCTATCTACGCACCTAGTATCTGGCATAACGCTGCAGTATCCAGCAGGACTGCCCCAACGTTGCTGCAATTTCCAAAGCAGTTGAAGACTCACCCCTTTCAAGAACACTACATCACTGACCATTATCTGTCCACAATCCAGCTTTCTCTCCTATCACCTGTTGCCTTTATGCTTGTCTTTGACCCTGTGCAATGCTTTGCTGCCTTGTGGCTAGGTTTGCTTTTTTGAAATACCTTTACATACATACTTAAACACATACATAGCATGTCAGTAAGAACTTACTGCGTTGCGAGCATGTGATCCTTGCACTTTGGGGAATTGTCTCTGGAGGGATTTCGATTGTATTTTAAAAGTGTTTTATTTGTTTAAAAAAACCAGAGATTGCACTGAAGTGTTCTGGTGCACTGTACCCTTAAGGCTTCGCTTTCAACTCCCTGTTCCTCCTCGGAGAGCCGTTGCGTTGAGGGAGGCGCCTAGAGGAGGCGGGAAAGAGTTAGAAGCTGAAGGGAAGTGGCGGCTATAATAACCGGGAGCAAACGCGAGTGCGCAGAATGTCAGTAAGAACTTACTGTGTTGCAAGCGTGTGATCCTTGCACTTTGCACTTTGGGGAATTGACTCTGGGGAGAATTCGATTGTGTGTTAAAAGCGTTTAATTTGTTTAAAAAAACGGAGATTGCACTGAAGTGTTCTGGTGCACTGTACCCTTAAGGCTTCGCTTTCACCTCCCTGTTCCTGCTCAGAAAGCTGGTGTGTTGAGAGAGGCAGCTAGAGGAGCGGGGCAGAGTTAGAAGCTGAAGGGAAGTGGCGGCTATATTAACCTGATGCAAACGCGAACGCGCATCAGGCACGCGCAGCGGACGCGCGCAGCGCGCACAGCTGGCTCGCCGAAGGTGCGCCTAAGGCAAGCCCGTCTGCGCCCGCCCGCGCCGGTTCCACGACCAACACCAGCCATGCTGCCGGGGCCACCACCGGAGCACAAATATACTGGGCTAGAGCCGAACTTATGAACCTAAGGGATGCAGGTTGTAAGGCTTCGTTACTCTGCAAATTTGATGGGTCTCACTCTAACCATTTCTATTTTGCTGGGTGCTCATTCTCATTTAACCCTGAACCTATCAGGGCATCCAGTTCCGGCCCCTCCTCCACCTCTCCAGAAGCGGATCACAGCACCCCAGCCTCCAGCACCAAGGCGTGTCTGCTTAACTGCAGATCACTACCCCGCCATGCGGCTGTTGTCTGGTTTTCCCTCTCTACTCAGGCATGGGACTCAATGTTCCTGACAGAAACTTGGGTAAAGGACTCCTCAAATCCAGACCTCAATTTGGCTATCTCCCCTGAATATCGGTTTGTTGGGAAAAATCGGACTAGTTCCAGGGTGGGGGGTGGAATTGCGGTGATTTTACACTCAGGCTGGAAAATCTGCTCTATTAAGCTTTTTAATATTGACCCTTTGAAAGCCATATATTTTAGCATCACTGAAGATTCACTCTCAATTTTAGCAGGGATTCTCTAATATCGACCTCCCGGGACCCCCTCAACCCCTTACAGACTTCTTTACTTTGGCTGCTGATCTATCGCTCAAACATCCCCGTTTCATTATTTTAGGTGATTTTAACCTTCACGTGGACAAAATCTTCTGTGTCAAAGCTAGTCTGCTCTTGGATACTTTGAATGGCCTTAACCGGACTCAGCATGTGAGTGACCCCACTCATATGGCTGGCCATACGCTGGATTTATTATTCCCCAACTATCCTAATTTGGAAACCTTCTCCCCCTTCCCCTTACGTGGTCAGATCATTTTCTTATTCCTTTCAGTCTGTCCACCCCCCGCACAGCTATTCTAGTTAAGGCCAGGGCCTCTGGTAGGAAGTGGTGTAAAATCACTTGTGCTTCAATGGCCCCGCACTTTTCCTTGGTCCCGGGCAGTCAGGAGGGGATTTAGACTCTGACATCTCAATGCTTAATGGCAGGCTTTCCTCAGCCATAAACGCCATTTCCCCTCTACGACCGAATAAATTATTTAAGATCCAAACCCTCTGCTCCTTGGTTTTCCTCTGCCCTGCGCTCTGAGAAGAGCCTCTGAAAAAAACTTGAGAGTTCCGGGAGGCTCTCCTATGATCCTGAGGCAAAAGCTATCTATAGAACTGTCATTAAGAACTTTCACAAATTAAAATGGTCTGAAATGAAAGAATTTTACTTGGAAAAATCAGCTCAGCTAATAATTCCTCTAAAACACTCGTTAACATAGTGAAAGAATTTTCTAACCCTGCTGTACTCTCCAGCTCGATCGCCCCTAGCCAAGTACTTTGTGATGGTTTATCCAATTTTTTTAAGACAAAATATTGGATATTTTCTCGCAGTACATTCGGTCCTGGGATTCCCCTGTTTCAGGCTCAAGGGCAACCAAGAAGGAGACTTTTAGCTCCTTTGAGGCTGTCTCCGCGGAGACTTTTGCTCAACTATTGTTGACATGTAAATCAGGTTCTCCTCTTGGCCCCTGTCCGGCTCGAGTGTTCAACACTCTTGCCCCTCTCGTCCTGCCCCCACTGAACCTGATCTGGAATAAATCCTTATAAACGGGTCACTATCTTATATCCTGGAAACAGGCCTTGCTTATATCCATTATCAAAAAACCTGAAGCTAATCCATCAGTATTTAGTAATTACACACCCATCTCCCTCCTACCTAAACCAGCCAAGATCCTGGAGAAAGTTGTTCAGCAGCAACTCGCCAAATATATTGAGTCCGGCCAACTTCTCCATGACTCGCAATCCTGTTTCAGAGCCGGTTACAGCACCAAATCTGCACTTTTGGAAGTTTCAGAGACTTTACGCGAATCCGTGGATGCAGGCAAGGCAGCAATGTTAGTGCTGCTCGACATGTCCGCGGCATTCGATATGGTCTCTCACGATATATTGATAGAGAGACTGTATGATATTGGAATTCGGGGCACCCCTCTGGCCTGGATCAGATCTTTCTTAAGTGAGCGCACCCAACAGGTTTTCCTCCAACCTTTTATCTCGGAGAGGAAACCACTGAGTTGTGGGGTACCTCAGGGCTCTGCCCTGAGCCCGTTGTTTTTTAATGTCTATGTCTCACCTTTGGCGATAGTGGCAGAATCTTGTGGGGTCAGAGTGATCTCCTATGCTGATGACACACAACTTGTGTTTTCATTTCAAGATCACTCTGACGCCAGTTTTCTGAACTTCCGCCGCTGTCTCTGTGACATCGCTGCTTCGATGTCACGTAACACCCTCAGGCTTAACTCTGATAAAACTGAGGTGTTGTTTTTTAACCAAAAAATCCCCCCGCCCCCTTTTCTACTTTGGAGGTCCCCTGTACTGAATCCCCCTCCTGTTCCGGTGACTTCGGCCAGGAATCTGGGATTCGTATTCGACAATGAGCTATCCTGTAAGGCTCAAATAAATAAGGTCACTTCGGCCTATTTTGGTAAACTCCGCATGATCCGGAAAATTCTTTCATTTCTTCCCGTGGATGCCCGGCGTACCATCATCAACGCCCTCATTACCTCTCATCTGGATTACGCAAATAGCCTCTATGCCGGAGCCCCAGCCTATCAGATTAAACAGGTACAGATAGTGCAGAATGCGGCGGCAAGACTGATCTGTAACATTCCATATCGCCACTCAATTTCACCGCATCTAAAGAAATTACACTGGTTGCCCGTGACTAGCCGCATTCGGTTAAAATCCTTGGTACTGGCATACAGAGCATTGCGAGGTCAGGGGCCGGCCTATTTTAAAGCCAGACTCAAGCACGCTCAGGCTCCCCGCTCCCTCAGATCCAACCATCTCCCTCTTTTACATACTCCCCGTTTTTGCCGTTCAAGAATGGGGGGAGAGCGTACGCGGTCATCACAACCCAAGCTTGGAACAACCTGCCACTGCCGCTTCAGTTGTCAGAATCGGAATGCATTTTTCGACACAACTTAAAAACCTGGCTGTTTACCTTCCTTTAGTTGCTGAGTGTCTCTTGTGAATCTATGCTGCTCTCAGTGCTGGGACAACCCCATTGGGGGAAGCTGTGCGCTACATAAGATTCTATAAGATAAGATAAGATGATGAGGCACAACATCATTGATCCTTAGGGGGTGAAGTTCTTATCATCTGTGTGTGTATAAAATTATCACAGAGTATCTAAACTGTAAGTTTCTTGGTTGATTTGCTAGTCCACAGATGTCTTGTTCTTCAGTAATCTGCAGCATTTTTATGAATTTTCCATTTTTCGAAATAGCTGCCGAACTACACCTTCAGCTCATCAGCCGGTAGAGGTAAAATTGTTTTGAATCACATGTTCTACAAGTAACAAATGAAAACATAGGGGCAGGCATGCACATACACGCCTTCTTTCATATCTTTTCAGCACTGGTTATATATTTTTACTTCATTGGATATTCATTTTAATCTTATTTCAGTAACATGTGAATACCCAAATCACTTCCCAACAACAAACACGGCCAACTAAGAGCATAAAAAAGTCCTTCTCCTCATCTCACTAAATAGACAGAGTGACAGACAGGTAGGTAGGTTGGTAGGTAGGTAGGTAGATAGATAGATAGATAGATAGATAGATAGATGGATGATCGGGTGGATAGAATGAGTTACAAATGTGCAGATGCCCTATCTCTGTGCATATCAGAAAGGTAGGAGAGAAAAAACGAGAGAGAAAACACATACATAGTGAAAGCCAAACCTGGAACTCATTTGGAAAAAAAAATCGCTCGCTAACCAGAACCCATCAAGAACTGCTGATGGCACGTCTTATGATAATAAATCCATTACCCTTTCGATGTGGCCCTGGCTAGACTGGGTTTGATTTTATGAACTGTGAGAATGGCATGTTGAAAGTCTGCAAATTGGACACAAATTGGACTGCAAAAGCATAGGTAATTGAATATTTTTGCTCCGGGGTGATGTAACAGACCTTGGCGTTCACCAGCAGCCCACTGTTCCGAAGAGTGATTGCATGCGTGTGCTGGAGCCACGGATCCTTCTGCGGAGATTATGCTGCGTGCCCAAAAGGCAAATTATGTTTTTTCCTATTTAGTATTTATGCAAAAGTAGAAAATGGGATATCTTTCATGGTATGTGAGTAACTATCATGTAGCACCTATTGGCAAATATGCACAGCAGGAAGCAATCATTTCACTAAACTCATTAAAATAATTCATTAAAATATGTTAAAAATAATGATTATGTCCCTGCACACGTTACCTTGATTGTCCTTTGTATCTGAAAATATATGGACTTATTGATACAATTTCAAAGTCATTTTCAGTATCATTGTTCTGCAAACTTTAAAAAACTCTCCATAAACGAAAAAAATAAAGGGGCCTATTTATTAAAGTAGTGGCGCAAGGCCTTGCTGTTCTGCCCTGCATTACTGGAAAAGGACAGGAATGCACTGTATTTAAGCAATATTACACATCCCTGTCCATTTCCCCTTGCGCTGGTGCCATTGCGGCAGCCTAGCGCCAATGCAGGCACTCTTGCATATTGGTGCAAGGGTGCCTGAGTTGCATGCAGGATTGTTTAAGAGCAAGAAGGGGCATCTTCCTGCACAAAAACAATCTTGTGAGGCATTTTTCTCTTTCGATGTATGCTGTGAATGCAGCACATGCCAAAAGAGGAAAAATGCAGAAAAACATTTTTGGAGCATAATTTTTTATACACCGCAAACTCGACCCGAAGGTATTGGAGCGCTTTACATGAGCACCGTATTTACATTACACATTCAGGCATGGGGAGATATTGGGCCCGAAGTAGGTAATCTCGATTTACCTACTCTTAAATACTGAATCATACGATTGGGTATTTAAGAGTAGGTAAATGGGATGTAGGTAATTTTACTTTTGAAATTACCGAATCGGATTGATTCGGTAATTACCGAATCTGTATTTACCGATTCCTATGGGCCTTGAGGCCCATAGGAATCAATGCCAATTACCGAATCGGTAAATACCGATTTGGTAAAATTACCGAATTTGAAAGGGGGACAGGGTGTCACTTTGACACCCTGTTGCACCCCTCAATTGTGCATGGGTGCACATGTTGCTGACATACATGCCCTTAGGGCATGTATGTCTGCAACATGGCACATTTTTTTAAAGCAAAAAAATGCTTTTTGAAGGGTTTTCATTATTTACCACCAACTTCCAGTTGGTGGTAAATAACGAATTCTTAAACCCTTGTAGCACTGATTATAGTGCTACCTACATGTTAAATTACAGAATCTGTAATTTTACAGATTCGGTATTTTACCGAATCGGAAAAATTACAGATTCGGTAAAATTACCGATTCTGTAATTTAACATGCCCCTACATCTCAATATCCAAATACCGGTCGGACACGGCCGAAAATCGGTATTTCGGCCGTTTCCGACCAGTATTTGCCTACCTACATCGGGCCCTAAGTGATTTGCCCAGAATCACAGGATGTGGATGCGACCTTGAGGCTCGAACCCTGGTTTCCGGCACCAGCGTCTGGCGTTTACACCTCACCTGGGGAGGCATATCTTTTTGGCGCATTCGCAGGTTTACCAGGTTTCTTAAATCTGTGAATGTGTCAAAAAACATGGAATTTGTGTGGAAACACCAACCGCAATGCCCATGGCACGCCTCCCTTGCTCAGAATAATGCGAGACTGCGATTGCGCTGCACTGCATTATTCCAGATTTTTGAAGCTATTCAAAGCCACACAAAGTGAGCCTTGATGGGGGAAAAACATGGGGTATTGTGGGGAAATAAACAAAAGACAGCAGCTGTGGAGCAGGTGAGCAGAATCACACAAGTGAAAATGAAGTGTGGAGGATGGAAGAGAAGCACACGGGCAAGAGAAGAACACATAGCATGGTAGAGGGAGAGAAGTACACAAGGGAGACATTTGGAAAACCTATGCACACTTATTGAGTGCTTAACGCCTTAACCGCGGTGGTTTTTCAGCTGCGGTGCGGGCGTTCTATTGAGTGGGCGGGGCTTCGTCAGCCATTGGCTGATGGCAGCACCCGCGAGGTAGTCGGGAGCATGGAACGGGTTAAAAAATTGGCGCCTAAAAAAGAGAGCAGTAGAAGGAAACAGTAATACTCTCATACTCCAGAGAAGGGACAAACACAAAAGGAAGACAGCAATCACACACAAGCTAATGATTAAGAAACAAGCAAATTAGAGAGACAATAAAGCCGACCAATGGTACGCAATGGACGGGCTCTAAGTTCACTCTAAGTTAACAGTATCTCTCCCAACAGAAAACGATTGCTCTGTTTTAGGTGATACCTAATCCTTTACCTAATCATATAGAGTCCTTATGCTGCAGAAATGGATTTTTTGTCCTGGGGAGCATTCTTTGGTTAGATTGTCAACATATCCACCTGATATTGTCTCCATCCTTGGTAAAACGGTGCAGTGAATAATGTTTCTATATTACTAACCTTCATTTTCAGTGATGAGTTGCAACATTAGGTGATGGTGTTAATCTCTTTCAAAATTCCTAGACACAGGGTTCCTCATATCATGCAGTTCTTGCATATTTTTCCCAAGTGTTCACTCCATGCAGGCAGCATTAAAAATAAGATATATTTTATTGTGGTAAAGTTGTAATCACTCTCTGTGATACCATCACTTCAATATGGCTTCATTGCAAATATTTATAGCATCAGTTCAGCTTCGCTTTCTCTGTAACACTGATTTTTTATTGTTGAATCTTGTTTGGTTTTTTCATCAACTGTAATTAACTAAATACATTTGCATCCATTTGAGCTGCTCTTGTAGGGGGTGATATTAACAGTTAGTTCAATATTGGAAACTTATTTCCCAAAAATTATAATGAAACTTCACTTAATAAAAGGAATTCATACACTGTGAAAAGACAAGGAAATCACTAAATGTGTTATATTATATATTTACTTGAGGCAAAATCCCATTACAAGAGAGGCTCCAGTGCTACAATATATTATCTTTTTGAGCTAAGGGTATGAAAAATATGGTGGATATCGGTTTCTACAAATCTGTTATGATCACTGTCCATAGTCAATAATGGTATACAGAAGGTTGCTGGTAGGAGGTGCTGAGTTCTTCAGTGTTCTAAGGGCGTTAGTTGTACAGATCTAGAGTACAGTGTGTTCTTTAGCTATGGGTATGAAGATAGTGGTTTGTCGTACGGCTTCTACTTCCTCAGTAGGAACTGTATGTTTGTTTAACAACAGAAACGTTAGGATGGTGCCAGACTGATTCTACGTACTTCCTCGGGATACGTTGGAATACATTCCTGCTTACTTACAGTGCAACCATAAGTACCCCTGAATCTAGGAAGGTAACAAATGGATTATGCATCCTCAGAACTTTGACAGCCCTGACTCCCCTAGGAATTATGGTAACGGATCTGGAAACCTTCCACTCAGTTACTCGTGCATACCCAAAGAGATATACAAGAAGTACACATGTAAGCATTTCAATAATTATTGAAGCATTGCAATTCTTGAATGTAATATACGTGCAGCAATGATTGATGGACAGAAATACATTTGAGTTATTAGCATCATGAGAAAAGTGAAAACGATAAACAATTCCACCTTTGTGATAACGCAGTGTATATATGCTGGCATATAAGTACTTGGTATAGTGTACTCATTCTAAGCTCTCGCTAACCTAATTGCCTAGGGTGGGTGATCTGCCAAAGTTCCTTACTGAATGATCTGACTCCCCATTACCTGAGGATAGGTCTCTTCAGGGGCCCATCTTGGTCAAAAGTTGGACATCCGTCCTTGTAGAGGGAAACAGGAACAGCTGGGCTGGAATTCTGACAAGCAGCGACCTAGCAGTAACAGTAGAGTGCTCCTCTGATCTGAACATGGAAGTGCTCATGTATATGTAATAAACAGATCCATGCTTCTGTACCGAGACCTTGGCCAGGTTGTCAATGTTTATCCTTCTATGATAGCTATGTCACCTACTGGATGATCGACAAACAACAACATTAGCGCAATTAACTTTCGTACTAGATATTCAAGGTATTGTGCTAATGTGCAGATGAAGCTGAAAAGTAAGCAAATGTGGTTTCTAAGAACCATATCCTGCACAGTCATGCAAGCAAATGTATGTCAAAAGTCACCGTGTAGAAAAGAAGGCATCTTAAGAAATGGGTACATGTAAAATGAAAGTGTTTCTACCCAGTCTACCCAGTCTAAAAAAGAGCTATGTGACAGTTTGTAATCTCGTAATACAATCTGTTGTGATCACCATCTTGGTCATTAAACATATACAGACTGTAGATGGTAAGATTTGTTGATTTCTTCAGTGGTTGAGGTTGTTAGTCTTGTATATCTACAGTATATCTACAGTGCAGTATCTTCTCCAACTAAGGGTCAGTGGCAGCTCCACCGCCAAGACGGAGGAGTGTCGCCCCACACAAAAAAGAAAATGATAATAACATAACGTTATTATCAATTTAGTTTTATGGTACTCACCCACTTTTATTTCACGGACGGGCGGGGTGGAGCTGGGGTGTCAGCCTCCAAGGGGAGGAGTGGTATTTTTACTTAAGTGCTTATGATGATTTGTCTGGCCGTATCGGGCCGGCCAAATCGTCATGCGCATTTTGCATGTTCTCCATGCAAGCTGTAAAACAGCCTGGGTGGAGAACATGCACAGGCTCCCACTGCCTGTCTGAGTGCTGAACTACAGCACTCAGAACAATCACGACGTTGCCATCAGCAGCATCATGATTGGCTGGGAGAGATTGGGACCCTTGGTGCTTCCTGATCCGATGGAAGAAGAACAAAGGTGAGTGTTTCTTTAGTTTTTTTAACCCTCATCCCACCTTCCCTCACACACGCCACACCACCATGACCACATAGCAGCCACCACTGCTAAGGGCATGGAGAATGTGGTTGCAATCTGGTTCTGCATATCTGTTATGGTTAACATCCATGCTCACTAACCATGTTGAGAAGTTTGCTGCGTAAGAGTTATTAAGCACTCCGGAGGTGTGAGGTTGTTAGTCCTGGATATCAATGGCCTACATTTATGAATATACACATCAGTACTGATGGTATACCCAGATACTGATTTGATAATAATATTCATGTTAAGCTAGTTATTGAACCACTGCTTCACAGTTATTTCAAATTCATTTTATATAAAGTGAAGAGCAAGGAGCATTCCATGACTTAAGCATGTTAACTGAGCAGACTAGCCCTGGGGGTTTGAGTTTCCTCCATAGACAACAGTACCTTTTTCGATCTAATTTTTAAAAATCCCATTCCAGACTTCATTAGCTTCTTGTTCAAGAAATCTGAGTCAACCTGTTTTCTGTCCCAAAAAAGAGCAATATGGAATCTCAAACCATGCTTTGACATATATGGCCATCACAGATGCCAAAATAAAAGCCCCTAGCTCCAGGTGAAGGATGAACACATACACCATTCTTTCCCATCCAAATTAATGCAAGATTTCAGATAGCATCCAACTTTTTTTCCCAAAAACGATTCTACATGGTGAATGCCAGCCTGCTGTAGGCTGTGGTGACCATCATGACCCATCACAGCAACACCTGTGTTATAAACAATGACCTTCTTGGAAAGGTCATAGCACAATTGTAAAGGGATATTTATTATTTTCAGTGCTACCCTAAAGATTTGCATGAAACATAAAATAAAACAAATCCCAAGTAATGGTGGAGCACATTTGTTATCCCTAAACCTGGTAGTGATCATTGCTAGATTTTAAATAATTGACCTACATCCGTAGTTACTTAAAACTGCAAAGTCTAAACCAGAGTTTTTTGGCAGTAGACTGGCTGTCCTTCTCCATCCTACCAAGTAGTTTTTCACAAACACTACCTGCAGTCTGATAGCATTGCAATGTAACTTTCACAGCCTTACACAATGCCATTCTTGGGTCAATGACGACTAATAATAGCAAAGATTCCTTCATTACCTCTCTCAGGATCAGCAAAAGCTATAACGTTAAGCATTCCATTTTGGTATTCAGGCTGTCTTTAATAGGTGTGTACAAAATGCATGTAACTTCCTTTTAGGCAATTATGCGTAATTTCTCTATTTTGCTCTATAAAATGCATTCTCTCATTAATTTTGGATGCACACGTAAAATTCACTCTAAAATAATATAACACAAGTGCCATGAATAAGAGCTGCTCCCATTCTGTTTGTTTATAATGCTGCAGTTCTGTAGCAATAGGGTTTTTCCACAAAAAGAACTCCAATTACGTCATGTAGCATAACGAACAAGTTACTTACCTTTGGTAACGATGTATCTGGTAGAGACATAGTCTAGCCGCATATTCCCTAACTTAGAATATTCCCCAGGCGTCAGACTGGTCTGGAAAATTTAGCGTAGCAGCACCTCTGCGCACCGCTGGCGGCGCGGTACTGCTCCGCCCTGACGTCGTCCATGGACGTGACATCAGCGAATCCATATATGGCCAGCCCCAGCACGCCAACATCATTTTCGTCAGAATTCTTTTCCGCGTCAGAACGAGAAGCTCCACCAAAAACGGTGAAAATATGGGAACAGTGTGCAGAAAAAGAAAAAAACAAGGTATGGTGAACACCATTACCATAGAAATACAGTGCTAGGCACCGTATATTGTAAACCGAGGGGAGAGGAAAGAACAGAGCACCACTCTGGGAGAGACCCCCGGATTTGATAAGACCAAAACCTCCCCTTGGGACAGAAGAAGATGCAGAGCATAGGCAGGATTCAAATCCTTGCCTGTGTGAGCCTGTGCCACCAGAGACTCAAGACTTACCCTTGAGCCATAGCTCCTTGGTGAACCATCACATCAGCCGGCAGAAAGTCTGCCTCCGCAATATAAGACAGTGGAGGACAACCAGTCCAGAATCCAGGAGTAAGGACAAACTACCAGAAGGCGTCACCCAAAAGGAGACGTCAGATCCCAATAAGGGACCTAACGAATGTAGCATTGCCAGAGACCTGAACCACTAGAGTGCAGGGGAGGCAAGACACTTCAAGATGGAGAAGAAAGGATTTGGACTCACAACGGGCAACCCAGGGTAAGGGTTGTAAAGGACACATGGCATATGGATCTACCATCCAATAACAAGGATGGGTAGAGCAGAGCCACGAAATAAAATCAAGTGTCAGAGAGAAGAGAAGACATCACCCTGGAGAGGAATAAAGCCACCCAAAAGGAGGCGAAGGCAAGAAACCCAACCTGAAAAGGTTGTCGCAGGACAGGGAGGACTGGCGGGTATTAAGGAATCTGCAGCTATACTATGTCTCTACCAGATATATCGTTACCGAAAGTAAGTAACTTGTTCATCTGACAACAAGTCAAAAAGAATCCCTGGAGAAGATTTACTCACTCACACTAGATATTCTGAACCTCATTCATAATCACTGGTCACAAACTAATTTATACCGTTCACAGACTTTTTATTAAAAGAACAGTGTCACATATAAATAAAACACAATTCATTACATAATAAATTCTGAAACTCATAAGAGAGACAACTTATTAATACAATAAAAACAACGTTTAAAATAATTTATCAATGTTAAAAAATATCCACAGAAAAGGAAGCACACATTTAACACATCCTATCTAAGTTCATCCAAGCTAAATTTCAAATAAAGCACATGACATTTGCAATTGGAAACAAGACCCCAATAGAAAAGAAAACATCTATAAAAAATACTGATTTCAAGATTCAAAAGCCCTTGTTATATTTTGGAACACATATCCACTTCACGACTAAACCTGATGACAGGGATTTCCTGGGCTTGAATTCTAAGGAACAAGAAAAAGCGTTGATGCGTTTCGGTGTCTCTGCCTTTAGATAATGGCACACCTTCCTCAGGACAATTTTGGAGTAGTTGGGGTTAACCTCATGTGTCCTTCCTTTAAAAATAAGGTTCCTTGTCTTATAGATGGAGTCAGGACCTCACGTTATCCTGGATATTTGAATACGACCGTCGAAGTTTCTGCGGTCGTTTTAGTCAAATCCCTTGCTCTTTTATATTCTCCGGTTCAGATAGGTGCCCTGTCGGGTAGATGGACAATCCTTTGGATATAGGAGTTTCCTCTGTTATAGGGATGGAATCCCTACTGGTTTTCTAGGGTCGCCTTTTTTTATAAAGAATATGAAGAACAAATCTCAGGATGCGAGAGTTCTGTAGCTGGGGTCCCTACTAATGTGGGGGGATGCCTTCTCCCCGTGGTATTCCTTCTTTTATGCGTTCCCCATATACCTCTGGATAATAGTGGGTGGCTTGGACGTGGATGTGTCCGTTCTTCGCGTTCGTTCGATGTAATCCCACCACGGGTACGTCTGCTTCTGATTTCTGCTTCGCTTGTTCATCTGATACAGACGTCTAGCCGCAGATCCCTTAACTTAGAATAGATACCAAAGCCATACCCACAGAGGAGGCGGTACTGCAACTAAACCTCACTAAGGTTACAAGAGAACCTAGCTGTCAACAACATGATCAAAAGAGTAACGTCAATCAAAGGACGAAACACAGTGGGGACAGAAATGATAGCACAGCCAACCACCAGACCCTTATGCTCTGAAGAGAGCGGGAATCAAGGGGAGGCTAGGGCACCACAGCCCATCCTGAATAACATGAAAACCTCGTATGTAGAGGGGCTGAGAGAAGAAAAATCACAAATCCAGAACGCTGGTGCCTAATTGACAAATGCCGAACTCTGAAAGAAGACGACCAAAGAGGCTTGAAGGATCCTCAGGATCCAAGGTGTCGACAAGAAGCCAGAGGTAGCCCCAGCAAAATAACTGGAACAGCCTAAACGCTGTTGAACCTGCTCCTGTGAAGATACGAAAGCAGCAGGATACTGACCCCTGCTCAGCACGGGTCGACATGGAACAAAAACAGACCTAGTAAAGAAACTGGCGTGAAAAGAGAGTTCAACACCTTGCAGGGAATAGAACTGAACCCCATGGTGCGAAGGAACCACAGGATGCAGCAGTCGACAAAACCAACCCAAAGGACTGGTTAAGTGGTATGGCAGAGAGAACGCGCAGCGCCCTCACACGTACCACAGAAGAAGAAGAGTACTGCGGAGACAAACAAATAAGGAGAGCGATATAGTGTGTTCTCTGTGTGGAGGTGGGAAGCTTCATAATTACAAATAGCGTAATCATAATTTTTGCTCTAGATAATATACTTATCGTAGGAGGAGACAATTAAGCTATCTCACCTATTACTAGAAGTGTGTTATTTATGTCCTAGGCATCATTTGTTTTATATGTGACGTTATTTACCCAGATGCCAATGGCTTACCGGGTTCCCCCTGTTGTTTGAAGAAGTAGTGGAGACCTGTGTCGCCCCGAGGAATACGGAGGAAGGTCAATCCCATGTATGGACACTGGTGTCGATGAATGGATGGACACCGGTAGCGATGGATGCGTGGACAGCGGCGTCGGTGGATGCCGTGTGGGAGTCGACCCGACGTCAGGGCCTCCACTGGAGACGCAACCTAGGCATTGACTGGCGTCAGCTGAAGCGTCACTCAAGACGTGGGCTCGGGCTTAGAGCTGGATGTGGGCTTGTCCGACGTGGAACCCAGCTCCAAGCTCGCCGTCTGCGCAGGAAGCCACACAGGGCTATGCGCTTACTGGCAGTGCAAGCCTGGCGTTGAACCCGGTGTCGCCGACATCGCCAGCGTCACTGACACCGCTTCCGCTGTCCTTGCAGGAAGCCGCACAAGGCTATGCATTGACTGGCGGAGTGTGCTAGAGCGACAAGGGCGGTCTGGGCCACGGCTCAACATCGTCGCCTGGGCTCCAGAATCAGAGTCGGTGCACACAACCCTGGTCGGGGAAGGATTCACCGACGAGGGCCCGGCCTGAGAACCCTCCACCTCTGTGGGGCCCGAAGGTGCACCAGGGAGAGAGGGGGGCTCAAAGTAGGCCTGAAGAGCCCGGGAGTAGACCTCAAATAGGGCGCTTGTCGCTCCAACTACTGGAAAAGGAGGGTATGGAGGAGGTGATCTCCGAGCACCCGTAGCTGACCCCGTACAAGAGGAGTGGGTGCCAGCGGCACGCTTAAGTGAGGTGGACCTCAGTGGACGTTTGTGGGACTGCATACCTTTTTTAGGGCACCGGTCGCAGGAGCGGCCCCGGGAGCGAGCCCCCTCTGGAGAGGAAGAGCGGCGACGAGAACAAGCTGGGCCGGACAGCCACGCAGCCAACAGCTTCATACGGTGTTCCCAAAGGAACTTCAGCTTCATCTGTTGACAGTCGCTGCATTGCTTGAAATGGTGGTGCACACCAAGGCACCACATGCAAATAAGGTGCGGGTCAGTGCCAGACATCTGACATGCACTGGCCGCACAGGCTTTGAACCCGGAGGGCATTACACACTGTTCCGATACGACACCAACGGTGTCGAGAAGGCCCAAAGTAGGCCAGGAACTGCGGGTATCCAGGATCCGCGTTGTGACGCGGAAAAGAAGAAAACTGATGTTGGCGTGCCGGGACGGGGGATATATGGCTCCGCTGACGTCACGTCCATGGATGATGTCAGGGCGGAGCGGTACAACGACGCCTTACCCGGCACGCAGAGGTGTTGCTGTGCAAAATTTTCCAGACCTGTCTGACGTCTGGGGAATATATCTAAGTTAAGGAATCTGTGGCTAAACGTCTCTATCAGATTGTGTTATGTCACATAAAACGTGTAACTTGAAATGCCAGAAATTATGTGAATTAGACCATAGTAATTGGAAATTTTGCCTATTCTTACCCTTCAATTCCATTGCAACATTAAGATGAGAATAATGAGATACAAATATATTGAAGAATTTGGTGGACAAAAGTAATGCAGGTGGATATCTTTGGTAAATATCATTAAAATAACAATAAATGTATTGTCTCGTCTAACCTTAAGCTTTACATTTTATAACTTGTTTCGATGTGCCTGGCACTGAAATACCTCAGATCACCTTTTCCTGTAAAAGTAATTTCTAATGCTATGTCTCTTGATAATACTGCTAATAGTTTACCTTCTGAAGAGTGATGTCAGACATTTATCTCTAATTTAGCGTATCAAATCTTCTTACATTCTTTCCACAAGAAGAGTCCACACCTGCTCATTAATGCCTATTTACAATGTGTTCTTTCCCACATTCATTGTAGCATCAACACATATGGGTGTTAACATTGTATGCTCTAACTGACCTGGGGTGGAACTCTGGTCTGTTTATAAGGAGCTCCTCAGCTTGTTTTTGATGTTTGTTTACTATTTTGCATTAAACATGTGTTAGACTTCTACGAGCTTTCTGGTGTTTCTATTTTCTTTGACGATAGAACTGTTACCTTTCAGATGTGTCTTTCAGCAGTGTTCTTGGATATTATGTGGTTAAAGTATGGGAAGTCAAAAAATAGATAAAAAAGCAAAGACCAAAAAAGAGACAGCTTTGATTTGTTAAGGAATTGGAATTAGGAAATCCTGGGGTTGATAAATACGAATCATGACTAGATATTTAATATTTAACACCTTATATTGGTACTGAAAGACCAGGGATACAGAGGCGTATTAATTTCTCAAATTCTTTTAGTAACTTAGATCAAGAAAAGCCATTCTCTTAATACATGGCTAATCTGGCTTAGTTAAAAAAGAAAACAGAGAAAGATCATTTAAACATTATGATGGATTTCTGAAAGACTACAATGAGTTAAATCAATATTTCAAATGTTTAGAAGTAACTGTCACCAAATTTGAAGGAAAACCACATGAATAGCTCATTATGGGCTAGATGTAGGTAATCACAATTTACCGATTCTTAAATACCGAATTTTACCGATTCGGTATTTAATAATCGGTAAATGTTATGTGGGTAATAAATCGGTAAAATGTACTGATTCAGTAATATTCGGTAATATTCCTTATTACCGAATATTACCGAATCAGTACATTTTAATACCGATTCGGTAATGAGGAATACCTTCCCAGTTGCTGTATCCCTTTCAAACTCTCACACCGACAACAATACAATCTTTCCAAAATGGTATGAGAGCCGTGGCAGATTGGATGGCCCATAACTTCCTCCAATGCAATGTGACCAAAACCGAAGTCATGTTGTTTGGAGGGGCCACCCTGCAATGGTCCCCCGACTGGTGGCCACTTGAATTAGGATCTGTCCCTGTACCAAAACAGACTGTCAAAAATCTGGGAGTGCGCCTAGACCAAGCATTGATATTAAAAGATCATGTCAATCAAGTTACTGGCACTTGTTTCCGAGTAATTGGGCTATTACGACGCATTTTCCCCTTCCTGCCTGATATTCACAGGAAGACGTTGGTACAAGCTTTGGTCATAAGTCGGATAGACTATTGTAATGGACTCCTCATTTCTGCCAATCAAGAACAACTGGACAAACTGCAGGTGGTTCAAAACACCGCAGCAAGACTCATCTTGAATGCCTTGCCCCGAACTCCTTCATGTCCACTCCTCTCTCAACTTCATTAGCTCCCGGTGAGACAACGCGTCAACTTTAAAGTATGCTGTATAATGCACAAATGTATTTACGGGTCGGGCCCTAAATACTTAAGAGACATATTTGTCCCTTACTCACCTGGACGTGTCCTGCGTTCTAGCAGCACTATGTTGCTACAGGTCCCTAGGGTGACGAGAGCAAGACAGGGAGGATGGGCCATCTCACTTAAAGGCCCCATGCTATGGAACTCTCTGCCCCCACAGCTGAGACACACCCCTAATCTTCTCTCCTTTAGAAAGAAGTTAAAAACATATATTTTCATATAAGATTAATGACTTATCTTGTTATTTTGCAGTCTCATGTCCTTGGCTGTTCCTATTTCTTTTCCAGAAGCTACGCGCGGAGATACCCCTTCGGGGCTGATTCAGGCGCGATACAAATATATAAATAAATAAATAAATATTCATTCCTATGGGCCTGAAGGCCCAAAGGAATGAATGGGAAGCCATTCACTATTACCGATTCGAATAGCGGGAGCATATTCAAGGATGGCAGGGTGTCACATTGACACCCTGTTGCTTCCCTGAATCGTGCATGTGTGCACATGTGGGGCACATACACTTGTAATTGGTGGAAAATAACGAATACTTAAAGCAGAAATGCACTCACTTGAGTGCTTCCTACATAGGTTTTAAGGATTCGGTAATTTACCAATTCCTTAAAATAACGAATCAGTATTTTACCGATTCCTTGAAATAAATTACCGAATTCTCATTTAGGGCTTCCTACATTGGAAAGGGCTAAATACCGGTCGGTAACGGGAAAATTACCGATTTTCGGCCGTTACCGACCGGTATTAAGCTACCTAATCTGGCCCTATATTATTTCAGCAAGTGGCATTTATGATGAAAACCATAAAAGTATTCAAATCTTCACTTTAGGATTATTTTACAGTTGACTTTTACAGACTAAAGATAACTGTGAAGAGATGACTTCTTAAGTTATGTTATAGAAATTAGTTAAACATGTACACACAAAGGTGTCTTAGTGCTGACTTCACTTTCACTTACAACCTCATAAAAGAGTAAAGGGCTCATTATAAGTGCCACAGCATACATAGTTGGTAATATTGCTCCAAGAAATTAAGAAACCACAGATTTTAATATTTCTCCAGGGTGAAATTACCCTGCATGAGTTTGTCAGATATTTCTCTGATGCATCATTTCCTACTCTTGAGGTCCATAGTTTGAATGGAGTATACCTTGGAATGCCTTGTTACAAAGTATGAAACTTGTGCTCGAAATGACATGTCTCTTATTCATTTTAGAATGTATGTTGTCCTCCATTAAAGTGGTGTTCCCACCATTCCTTCACTACAAATAACGTTAGTGGCTAATGGCTGTCCTGACTACTGGTATTCAGGATGGAGACAAAGGTCCTACTTAACGCTGGGTGGAACACTCCGCGGAGTGTGTGTAGTTTGCACAACAACACGCTACGCGAATTGAAAATAGCCCAGTGCAAAAAATTGTAGCGTAGCGGGCATTTTTTGCTCGCTCGCAGTCCTCAACTTCAAGTTGGCAACTGCGAGCGAGCAAAACACCATCTCGGCAAGACTTTTTCCTTGTTGCCGATCACGAGCGTGGAAAATAAACCTCCCAGCGAGATTCTCAAAGCGGGAAGGTCAGGTTTCTCATTGCGAGAGGTCACGTATGCTCGCAACCGATAGCGAAGAGAAACTACCAGTCCATGTTGAGAAACTGTTGCTCGAGTACAAATCTACTCGAGCGGCAGAAAACGACCGCTTGCAGCGTGCAAGATGCCGTTTGCAATGATTGCACAGTGCGGACAAGCATCCGGCACTGTGCAATCAGTGTGCGTACAAAATTTTCCCTACCGCTCTACGCAGTTCGCGTAGCTACGTACAGCTTGTGTAGTGCAAAGTGCACTTCGCGTAGCTACGCGTTGCGCTACTAAGCGAACTACGCCCAGGGTTAATACTACTATATTATTGTTTAAGAAATCACGAGGCCTAGAAAAGTACTGCAATATGTTTTCCAACCAATCGCATTTGACACAACTCCAAGCACCATGATGCACACAACAGAGCTCCAAGTCAAGTAATTGGGCTGAGAGTTTGATACTCAATTTCATATGCACAACTTTCACCAAATTGTATATAAACCACTTAGTAGAAGTGAACTGAAATGTACAAAATCTACTTAGCATTGCATCACAGTTACATAATAAGGAAATATTTCTTGAACCATGAAGGACAATCTTACACCACACAGAACTCAACAACCAGCACTGTCTATCATCACACACATTCATGCAGATATTGGTATACACAGATCCAAAGCAAGAAAAGGATGTAGGTGGCCACTCTTGAAAATAATCAATCACTAAACAATGTACTAGTAAATTATAAACTTCTCCACTACTTTGCAGTATTACTCATTTCTAAATAAAACGGAACACAACCAAATACGTCTAAAGGCCACTTCGGCTAAACAAAAGCACGTGGAATAACAGTTACATTTTGTTCATATCTTTTGCTAACTCAGTTTTATTTTATGGTAACCAATAAAAAAAATACAGTGTGATGAGTTATTTACTGAATCTAGTAAATACCTCCTTTATCAAGTTTCCCTGAAAAAATGAGAAATTACTTGGAGAATTTGTGTTTCTTACATCAAATTCTACATGTATCAGAATTTACTGTGCATTTTTTCCCAGTAAAGGCTAGTTTGACCTGCCAAATTGTATTTGGGGAAAATGCAGGGCTAGTGTAATGACCACATCACTGATAATTGTGACATGCAAGATCAAATCAGTTGCCATACGAATCGGAATTTATTGGGGCACTCATAAACTGCGTCTTAGTTGTTCAGAAATATTTTGTGATATCACCCACAAAACATATCACTTATTTTAAAAGTTCCTCAGTGAAGCATGACCCTCGTGATTGCACAAAAATCAGTTTACCATGAGTTTGTTTCGCTAACTTCAATATACCTGCACCCTTTCAAGAGCCTATTTGCGCAGGAAGCAGGCCCAAAGGTACCAAGTGTACCTTCCCTGTTTGTCTGATTATGTTCATCGTATAAACAGGAATGGCTGAAACTGCTTTGCAATCACTCTCAGCTTCAGCTCTGCTTTCGATCATTTAACACTTTTAAAAAACACATTTTTGTTTACAGCCTAACTGCCGTTTGATTGTTGCTCTTATGAAATATCTGGAAAACCACAAGTCCAATAAAAAGCAGAAAATGGAACAAAGTGTGATTAGAGGTTTGACTTTAGAACGTTTATTTTGTTGTTGATACATTTTAAACTTCAGATTTGTGATATAGGTTCAAACCAAAACGTGCTTTTCTCAGTCAATGTCTCTTTCATGCCAATCATAAAATCCAACACAAGCCCAAAAACTTAAAAGTACCAATACAATGTGCAAAAGGTTGCTGTATGCATTATAGTTCCAGAAAATTAGGATCAGCTAATTCCCAAAAGGACTGGTTAATTGAGTTCCTGGCCCCATGGACATTTTCAAAGTCTGCGAATTTCCTGATGCATTTTATTCGGGGACTAATAGTTCAAAAGTAGCAAAAAACTCTGGGTGAAACCTTGTAGAACAAGCATTGGCATAGCCAATAAGTCTCGCCTTTGGGACCTTATAAGTGTTTAGTTATCCAGCGCAATATCCTTGGTGCAACAACATCAAGTGTTGCATGGCCAAACACTTATAAGGTCCCAAAGGCGAGACCTATTGGCTATGCCAATGCTTATTTTGAGTGAGTGGCTCATGCAGGTATGCCACTCTGAGGTAGAGATGCTGCAAGTGCTTTTACAGGAGCCCCTGTGACATTGCGCTCTTACAAAATGTATCTTGGGTGTGGTGTAATACTTCTAGCCCCTATTCCCATCTTCTCGCTCCGAATCCGTAAATGTCCTATGTACAGCCGGGGTTGACATTCCTATTGCCCCTGTCCTCCAGTGACCCTTTACCCGTCATAGGTGGTGGTGGAGGTGGTGGATGTGGTGGTTGTGGTGGACATGGTGGTGGAGGAAGTGCTGGTGGTGGTGGATGTGATGGATGAAGTGGTGTATGTGGTGGTGGTGTATGTGGTGGTGGTGGTGTATGTGGTGGTGGACGTGGTGGTGGATGTGGTGGGCGTGGTGGTGGATGTGTTGCTGGATGTGGTGGTGGAGGTGGACGTGGTGGACGTGGTGGTGGTAGTGGATGTGGTGGTGGTGGTGGACATGGTGGTGGATGTGGTGGTGATGGTGGACATGGTGGTGGTAGACTTGGTGTTGTGGTGGAGGTGGTAGTAGTTGTGGTAGACGTGGTGGTGGTGGATGTGGTGGATGTGGTGGTGGTGGACATGGTGGTGGTGGATGTGGTGGTGGATGTGGTAGTGGACGTGGTGGTGGTGGATGTGGTGGTGGATGTGGTGGTGGACATGGTGGTGAATGTGGTGATGGACATGGTTGTGATGGTGGACGTGGTGCTGGTGGATGTGGTGGTGGTGGACATGGTGGTGGTGGACGTGGTGGTGGTGGTGGACGTGGTGGTGGTGCACCGGGTGGTGGACGTAGTGGTGGTAGTGGACATGGTGGTGGTGGTGCACGTGGTGTTGGACATGGTGGTGGTGGACGTGGTGGTGGTGGACATGGAGGTGGAAGTGGTGGTGTGGTGGACGTGGTGGTGGTGTTGGTGGATGTGGTCGTGGTGGTGGATGTTGTGGAGATGATGGACATGGTGGTGGTAGTGGACGTGGTGGTGGTGATGGAGGTGGTGGTGCACGTGGTGGATGTGGTGGTCTTGGTGGATGGGGTGGTGGTGGACATGGCTGACATGGTGGTGGTGGATGTGGTGGTGGTGGTGGACATGGTGGTGGACGTGGTGGTGGTGGTGAATGTGGTGGTGGACATGGTGGATGTGATGGGCATGGTGGTGGTGGTGAATGTGGTGGTGGACATGGTGCATGTGGTGGGCACCTTGGTGGTGGTGGTGGACGTGGTGGACATGGGACATGGTGGTGGTCGTGGTGGTGGTGGTGGACGTGGTAGTGATGGATGTTGTGGTGGTGGTGGACATGGTGGTGGATGTGGTGGTGGAGGTGGTGGTGGTGGGCGTGGTGGTGGACGTGGTAGATGTACTGGTGGTGGAAATGGTGGTGGTGGTGGACATGGTGGTGGTGAAGTTGGTAGTGGTGGTGGACATGGTAGTGGTGGATGTGGTGGTGGACGTGGTAGTGGTGGATGTGGTGGTGGTGATAGATGTGGTGGTGGAGGTGGATGTGGTAGCGGTGGACATGGTGGTGGTAGACGTAGTGGTGGTGGATGCGGTGGACGTGGTAAACATGGTGGTGGTGTTGGATGTGGTGGTGGATGTGGTGGTGGACATGGTGGTGGTGGTGGTTGTGGACATGATGGTGGTGGACGTGGTGGTGGTGGATGTGGTGGTGGGTGACATGGTGGTAGTGGTGGACATGGTGGTGATGGTGGAAGTGGTGGTGGTGGACATTGTGGTGGTGGGCATGGTGGTGGATGTGGTGTTGGTGAACATGGTGGTGGTGGTGGACGTGGTGGTGGACATGGTGGTGGTGATGGATGTGGTGGTGGTGGTGGACTTGGTGGTGGTGGACATGGTGGTGGTGGTGGTGGTGGACGTGGTGGTGGTCGTGGTGGATGTGGTGGCGGTAGTGGACATGGTGGTGGACGTGGTGGTGGACATGGTGGTGGACGTGGTGGTGGTGGTGGACGTGGTGGTCTTGGATGTGGTGGTGGTGTGGTGGTGGACGTGGTGGACATGGTTGTGGTTGTGGTGGTGGACAAGGTGGTAGTGGTGGACGACTATTGGGTAGGAGGGTGCTGGCAGAATGCAGAAGGAGAGGAGGATCTCGAAAGGGGCACCTGGGAGAGCAGAAAGATGCCAAATATTAGAAACAATAAGAAGTCACTGCATGGTAACAGGGACCAGACACGCACATTGTTTACTTTTGCTTAAACGCAAGCATGTTTTGCATTGGGTTGTTTTGCCACTCGTGCATGTTTGGCATTTCCCTTGCAGGAGTGTGCAGCAGCGCCATCTGTTTTGAAAGCGCGATCAAGATAATTAAAAACAGATGGGGCTGCTGCTTGCTCCCACAAGGGAAACGTCAAACATGCATGAGTTGCAATACAAAAGAATGGAAAACATGCACGCGTTTAGGCAAAAGTCCTGAGTGATGGCTAAAGGTTCCCCTAAGCAGCACTTGCGTGACCAGCTAGCCGAGACCTAAAAATGAGGAATTACTGGCAAAATCGTACACATAGTCATCAATTCCACCCGTAATTCAGCATTTCTCATGAGTGCCTAAGGGCTCCCACCTATATTGCTGGTTAACTGTTCCCTCAGACTTTGCAGTACCTCTGGTATCGGTAACTTTGGGGAGGGCTGAGAAATAACAGTGACTGTGCAAGTTTTATCACTTGTAGGGTAAGATTTGGGCCCTCATTTACAAATGTTTTGTGTGGCTATTTGCACAAAGTATTGTAATGCAATGAA
The DNA here is from genome assembly GCF_964261635.1 of Lissotriton helveticus. Taxonomy (NCBI): domain Eukaryota; kingdom Metazoa; phylum Chordata; class Amphibia; order Caudata; family Salamandridae; genus Lissotriton; species Lissotriton helveticus. The sequence goes on along the minus strand of NC_136068.1, from coordinate 1,129,148,180 downwards.
AGCCAAAATATAGTTTTAATTCACTTACCATTTCAAAGGCTCACATGTGCGTTGATAAATTGCGATGAGTGCCCAAGTTCCAGCACAAACTTTAGCAAATGAGGGCAAAATAATGAAACAGGAATGATATAAACTGCCCAATGGCGGATAGGAGGGGCTCGGAACGAGCACAATGGGAGTCATAAAGCAGAAATGAAGGCAGGGTTGGGCGGGAGTGTCAAAGGAAATGCATTCAGTTGGATGGGGACAGGGGGTAAACCTGTGCCCACAGTGGGAAGGTGGGAGAGATAGAGAAACAGCAAACTCCATCCATCTGTACACTAGTCTGTTCTGAAACCATTGGCCACAACAACTCATTTCATTGATTTCTTTATTTGTTGAATGCACATGTACAAATAAATCCTCTCGCTTTATCAGACCATTCGCCTGAATTGCAGCAATGAATATGGCTGTTTTCAGACAAAAAAATATAAGGAATGGGATCAAACAATGGCTAGCTTCCACACCGACACAACTCCAGCATTCCCTGTGTCACGTGATGAAACAATGCAAGATCCTGGAGGCCAGAGGTTCAAAATATACACACCCACATATATTGCACCAATGGTAGTTTTACCTCCCATGCATGTCATTGAAAGTACTTATTACTTTGCAATCTAAAGATTTGTGCTAGACCCAGCTAAAGTCTTCTCAGTTCAGGCTTATTTCTTTATGACACAATCCCACAGTTTTTCTCTAGTGGTGCTTATGACCACTATGCAGGGTCGAACTGGGAACGCAAAGCATTCCAGGCAAATTTTGTCAGACCAGCCACCACACAGTGCATAGCGAGGGAGTACAGCAAGCGAGTCTGATCACTATAGGAGGTTCTCCCCCAAGAAAATTTTGGGGGAAATTGGAACAATTGTGCATTCTACAACACATTTTTCACTATATATTCAATTGTATTCGTTTTTAAAGCATAGTAATAGATGACCTTACAGTGCACCAGGATAGAGCAATCTTTATTGGGACTCTTCAGTTATTCCCTCACTATCACCCTCCAACAGTGCTTCATCTCTTTATAGCCCTTCTCTTTAGCACCTCTCATACCACTGTAGGACATTGGAGCATTTTACATCACACACACATACAGGGGCAATTAATCATACGTGTATACATCAGAGTGTAAAACATGTTATATACGACAAAGGAGGCTACAAGGTGAGGATTCACATGTCATCCATACTGGTAAGCATTGTTTAGGAGTGCTTGGTCTGAATAAGCATAAACTCAAGATTCAGAACATAATACAATGGTTTAGGTTAACTTTACTAATAAGAAAGTATTTCTACTCAAACAAACCTGTTTTAGCAAAATTGGGATAATGAAAGTCTGGGAAAAAACCATAACATTCTATCTTAGATTGCGACTGTAACTTATGAACTATACAGTAACAAAAGGATCTCTGTGACAAAAGCAGCAACCCACTGAGCTATGCACATAAAATACTGTTTTTGATCTGCATAGTACTCCCTCTTTTCACCAGGCATATTACCTTTCAGTGCTACCTTAGCTGAGTCAAAACTGCCACTAGACAAAACTCCATCTCTCTCCAGCAGGTACATTAATCACCACAGTACATAAACATAATGTCTAAATAAACGTCTGCATTAAAGTGAATGTAGTACATTTAAAATAGCGAAAGTTAACATTTAAAAGGGAGCATTCCGACAGTAGAATACTGTAGAACACTCTCTTTCATATTTATATTACTGACATTTATTGACATTAAATATGACATTAAATATGTTTTCGAAAAGCAAATAACACCAAAAGCCAAGTTGTCCTCTTTTGTTTTAAAAATTTGTTATGCTGTAATGAAGGTAGACCTATTTTTTTTTAGCTTTTCGCTGTATGTTGTTGAAGACCTATAGCTTCTTTATCATCAATTCATTGGATGACTTGCATCTTTCCACTGCGTACAGTCAGGAAGTGCTCTTTTTTGTTTTCAGCAGTCTATGGGAGTGTATGTGGTTTCTTACTTCTACCCTTTTGTTGTGCTTCCTCACTGAAGTCCTCCTAGCCTCTCTCTCTCTCTGTTTCTCACCTCTCTAACTCTAAGCACGTCTTTTGCTTCTCCATCACTCCATAATGCACCCACCACACTTTCCATACTACTTCCCACTCCCCTCCACTAATTATTTGCTATTTATTTTGCTCCTCCTCAGTAAGGTTTCTTGCTTTAATTTTTTATTACTCTTTTAAATCCTCCCTAGTATCTGAGTTGCTTCCTCCCTGCTGTCACCCTGCCGCTCCACCATTGTTCTACTTACGGTTTTTAAGTCAGGTCTTTGCTAATGACATCTTTGGGACATTTGGCAAGCCTCCCTGGGCATACATTCCGCCCATCACTTACCTTTGGCTTTGTGATTTGTAACTAACATTTGCTTGTTTTATATTTGCTGGCTCTGTTTGTTTTACGCTGTCCAGGTTGAGTTTGTCCCTTCCCTGACCCAAATCCATTTTACTCTATTCTTCTACCAGCCCTGTATTGAAATTCAGTATACAGACCTTTAAATCTTGTTCTCATCTTGTCACATTTGTTGTGTATTCAAAGACAGAGGTAAAATGTCAGGCTTTGTCGTCCTGGAAGCTTGGTGTTTAATAATAATTAATAATAATTCTGAGTTTATACAGCGCCTGGTTACACTAACCAGTGTGTCCCCGCGCTATTCAGTAGCCTCAGCAACTCCCCAATACAGCTCACAAACCTAATGCATCTAACACCTTGGGAACAGGTATGTTTTGAGTTCCCTGCGAAAGACAGCCTCCGAGGGCTCCGTGCGGAGTCTGAGAGGGAGAGTATTCCATCTACGGGCCGCCAGAAGGCAGAAAGATCTGCCACCCATCCTGGCCCTACTGGTCCTCGGGATGCACATTAGGCCAGCACCCTCAGACCGCAGAAGTCGAGTGGGCGTGTACGGAGTGAGCAAGTTCCACAGGAAGCTAGGACCATTCCCATGAGCGATCCGATGACTAATACAAAGGACTTTAAACTGGATACGCTCCCTGATCGGCAGCCAGTGCAGCGTCTCCAAGGCCTTTTTGGAGGTAGATCTTCTAAGCAGCATCAATACCAGACGTGCGGCAGCATTTTGAATATGCTGCAGTCGCTGGAGACAACTCGCATTGGCACCCATGTATAGGGCATTCCCGCAGTCCAGCCTGGAAGTAACCAGGGCATGGACTAGGGCCCTCCTAGCTGACAGCGGGAGCAAATCGAGCGTCTTCCTCAGACTGCGGAGAATGCCAAAGCAAGTTCCGCCCACCCGTCTAGTATGATACTCGAAAGATATTTTTTAGTCCATCCAAATGCCGAGATTCTTAACCTGATCTTTGGGTACAGGTAGAGGGCCCAAGGTCTGAGGCCACCATGCAGATGTCCAAACAGACGGAGATTTGCCTACAATTAGCATCTCCGTCTTGTCCCCGTTTAATCTGAGACAGTTATTCGACATCCAGCCATACATTTCTTTCTCTGCCTTCAAAGTGAGAGGATTTATGGGACAGTCATGCTAGCTACTGGGGAGTGTTTTAGGAAGGCTGTGCAATTGTATTTTTCTTTCTAGCCCACAACAAAATGTAACTGTCTACAAATGAACTGAATATATTTCATAATGTATCAGAATAAGGAAAAGACAAATGAAGCAAATCTTTTGGTTATTCTAAAGTGTGGTTCAAACAAATATTTGAATACAATCAAAATAAATCAATACACTAGGTGATGACATTTCCATACATTATTGTTTGTGTGCTGCATACTTTTATCAATAAAACTGTATGTCTGTGCAAATGTAATAGTCATTTCAATTTAAGATATGTTGTCCATAACAGCAGTGTGCTACCACACCATGCATATTCCACTCTAAGCACCTCCACTTTGGTCTGCACTACTCCACAATGCGCCACTCTCAATTGCGTCACGGCACTCTACTCTGCACCACTCCACTCTATGCCATTTCACTCTACACCATTTACTCTACACCACTGTATTCTGTGCCAATGCACTCTACCACACACTACCCTACTTTGCACCACTGTACTCTGTACCACTCCACTTTATGCACGGGCACTCTACGCCAATCCACTCTACACCACTCTAAGCTACTCTGCACTCTATGCTACTCTGCTATATGCCACTCTCCTCTACCATGCGCCACTCTACTCTACTCTGAAACAATCTACTCTACGTCACTGTACTCCGGGCCACTCCACTCAGCGTCATTGCTCTCCACTCTTTGCCAATCCACTCTAGTCTGCATCACTGCAGTCTATGCCAAAGCACTCTACACCACTTTACTCAAAAATAAATGCACTCTATGCCACTGCACTCTACACCAATCTACTCTGCATCACTGCACTCCATGCCACTATAATCTACTCTGCAACACTTTACACAATTCCACTCTACACCATTGCACTCTACTATATACCACTGCTGTCTACAACAGTCTACTCTGCAACACTACACTCCCTGCCACTGAACTCTATGCCACTGCACTCTATGCTGCACCACTCTATGCCACCCTACTTTACACCACTCTACTCTACGCCACTGCCCTCTATGCCACTCTACTCTAAACCACTGCACTCTACGCCAATGCACTAAACATCACTTTACTGAAAACCAATGAACACCACTCAATGACACTCCACTCCATTCTACTCTGCACCACTACACTCTGCTCCACATCACTGCACTCTACACTACTTTACTCAAAAACAAGGTACTCTATGCCACCTCACTTAATGCCAATTTACCCTGCACCTCTGCACTCTATACTCTGCTCTACAACACTTTATGCCACTGCACTCTACGCCATTGTGCCTTACATCACTGCACACTACGCCACTTTACATAATTCTGCAATACTTTACTCTATGGTACTGCTCTCTATGCTGCGCCACTCTATGCCGCTCTACTCTACACTACTTTACTCTATGACACTGCCCTCTATGCCACTCTACTCTAAACCACTGCACTTTACGTCAATGCATTAAATACCAAATTACTGAAAACCAATGCACTCTATGACAATGCACTCTATGCAACTACTCTACCCTGCTACACTCTATGCCACTAGGCCCTACTCTGCAACATTCTACATTACTGCACACAATGACACTCCATGCTAAGCCACTCTCTTCTACTCTGTTCCACTCCTCTCTGTCCACACTCCTCTCTGCGCCACTCTACTCTGTGCCACTGCACTCTATGACAATCTACTCTACAAGACGGCACTCTCTGCCACTGATCTCAATGCAACTCTACTCTGCACCATTGCAATCTAAGCCACTGCACGCTACGCCACTGCATACCATTGCGCTCTGTCATTGCACACGATACCACTCTATTCTACTCTGCACCACTGTACTCTATGCCACGGCTCTCTGCACCAGTCCTCACCACTCTACTCTACGCCACTGTGCTTTACACTGCTGCACTCTACTCTGCACTGCCCAACTTTTTGCCACTCTATTGCACTCTACTCCAATGCACTCTACCTCACTAAACTCTGCATCACTCCACACCACTCTAATCTATTCTGCACCACTGCACTCCATGCCACTGCACTCTACATCACTCTACTCTACACCTCTGCACTTTTCCCTGCCCCACTCCACTCCACTCTACGATGAGCCACTCCACTCCACGCCACTTCCCTCTTTTCTGAAACACTCTACTATATGCCACAGCACTCCCTGTGACTGCAGCCTACTCTGCACCACTCTACTCGACTCTACACACCTGCACTCTGTGCCACTCTACTCTGCATCACTGCACCCAATACCACTTTACTCAAAACCAATACACTCTATGTCACTGTACTCTATGCCAAATCTTCTGTGCACCATTGTACCTTCCGACACCTCACTCTAGGCACTCTACTCCACTCTACAACACTGCACTCCATGATTCTTCACTCTTTGATGCCCTATTCCATTAAACTCCGCGACACTCTATGACACTATGTGACACTCTATACCACTCCACTCTACAACTCCTTACTCCACTCTATTCTACTCTACAACACTGCTCCACCGTACGATGCTTTACGCAGCTCCCTCTATGCCACTCCATGTCACTTCACTTCACTTATTCTATGACACACTACTCCACTCTGCACCACTCCACTCATTTCTATGCCACTCCATGCTATGCCACTCTACTCTATAATGCTCTACTCCACTCTAGGCCACTCCACTCCCCTACACTACTGAACTCTATGCCACTCCACTCTATACCACTCCACTCTATGGCAATCTGCTCAGCTCTGTGCCACTCTACTCTACAATACTAAATTCCACTCCAAGCAACACCCTCTACTCCACTTCACTGTGCTCCACATCACTTAATGACACCACATGCTGTTCTACTCTACAACACTCTACTCCACTGTACACTGTTCCACTCTATGACACTCTATTCTCTCCACAACACTCCATGCCAGTCCACTCCACTCTACTCCACCCCATGGTAGAGGTGTGGCGCCGTGGCGAGGGCAACTGACTCCGCAATCTGGGGATCACTGTTCGATCCCCGGCACTGGCGGCAGATTAGCCCAGCACCCTGTGACTCTGGGCAATAGCTTTCTTAATCTTCCCGACGGCCCCCAGCGCCTAGAGACCCTTACGGGTGATTGTGCGCTTTACAAATGTGGATTATTATTATTATTATTATTATTATTATTACTCCACTCAACTCTACTCGGCACCACTCCAAAACACTTCACTCTACTTCACTTTATGACACTCAGCTCCAATCCTCTCCTTTACCCCACTAACCTTTAGTCATGCTGAACAGCTGCCATGCTAGTGTACAACATGGCTAAAACATATTGACAAAGCCAATAGCTCTTTCATAAGCAAGACGTATTGGCTTTGCCACGGCTTGTTGAACATGTTTGCATGGCTCAGCAGCTGCAAATTGCTTCATGGCAGCCTCTTTTTGAGGTCTCGCCTGGCGAAAGCAGCGCTTGCGCTGCTCTCGCCCTTGCGAGTACCTTTTGCAATCAATTCTGCCGAGGGCTTTCTTGCACGCGTCTGCATGGACAAAGATGGCTGTTCTCGCCATTTGTCCAAAGCAAACAGCATGTGCGTGCCCGTAGGGACGGTGGACAGTCTGACGCCATCTTTATTCCAAGGTTTCCATTGTCATGGAAACTCGTCACGCTGCCTTGTTTTTATAGCGCAAAATTCACCCCAAGGTATCGGGTATCAGAGCGCTTTACATGAACACCAGTTGCGCTATACAAGGCTGTAACTTTTCTTGACCACGCTGCCTTGTCTCATCTGGGATGTATGTAAACATGCCACCCTGAGTTCTAGTTCCTCCTCCTCCAGGCTGTCCTGCAGCCACGCTGACTTCATGACTGGAGCATGCGCCTCCTTACTCATTCCCCGCTCTCAGCCCGCCCCCTGCATGCCCTCAGTGGATTGGTAAACTTTCTTACCCCTTTACTGCCGCCCCATTAACTTTCGCCCACCCACCGGCCTCGTCCTCTACTGGTCTCCCTGTCGCCCGTGGTGTGCTACACTGGCCACATATACCTGTTACATGTTTTACACGGTTCCCATATGTGCTGTTAGTAAACACGGGTGTGTAATGCCCGGGGAAGCGGTGCCCACGCTCTTGCAGCAGTGCGGGCTTCAGGGCACCACTTAGCGGCGCGACTCGTCCCATCATTCCCTGCAGCTCCTTGATGAAATGTGCCTGGCTCAACTCCAGCACTTCGATACTGGGCTGCATCTCTTCAGACCCAAACAAAACACAATGCGGTGATTGGCCAAATGAGAGTAGACTCAAAAGATGACCTCACTCTTCAGACCCACTAGCACCCCCCTTCCCTCGCTCCTTGAGCCCACGTCACCCATCAACCATTATTTGAATCCAGGCAAATCAGTTTGTGTCCAAACATCCTCTTGTGGCTTCAGCTTCCCTTCACTGAGCTCTCCACAAGTGCCAGTGCGTGGGTGTGCTAGTGACTGCAAGCTCAAGCCAGACTGCGGAGAGTCCCCACGGAAACCCGAGCTGAGCTTTCACTGGCGGTGCTGTGTTTGGTGGCCGCCGCCCCCCATGACCTGGGTCCAGCATCGAATCAAATCTCATTGTGCTAAAAAGAACTGTAAAGTGAGATGATTAATCACGGCTTCCCCACTTAACCAAATGGTGTGAAATTGGGCAAATAATGTACTACCCACCGCCTCCTTTTTCTGCATTACATCATGTAAAAGCACCTTCACATAGTGAGTTGAGAATATGAGGTGTACACATTGGGAACACAGGCGGGGATGCGTGCAGTGGGTCAATCGTGCACCACATTTTTTTGCAGTGTGGTGTCCGATTTTTGTCCTGTTTTGCAATCAGCGCCGTCACAAGGGCCTGTGCGGCAGCCTCAGTCCCATTCACATATAGGGCTGGTCTAGACGCTTGCACTAAAGGGAAGGCGTGCGGTGATCATGTCCCTTTTGACACCAGCCAGCAGCACCTTGGTCAACTTTTCAGCGATGCACCCCATCGATTTTCAAAGTTACTAGCCGACTCGGACAATGTCGAGGAAGTTAACAGGGTCCATTTCTGACCCTGGGTGCCTTTGGATCTTACAAGTTTCCTTCTTAGAAAGTGTAACATAAAAACATCCTCGCAGTGTATGTTGTGTGATGTCATTTCCACTGTCAGGCAGTTGTATTGCTTGGTGTATTACAGGTGCAGCTTTCAGGTTTTTGATGTTGTGATGTTAAGAAAGTCCGTTTTTGACAGTGGGTAACCTGGCATCCTGCAGGTGCCAGTTTCAGACAGTGACCAACAGTGGATATCTCGGGATATTATGAGTTCAGCTTATGGACAATGAGTGTCTGTGGATAATATAAAGGTCGCTTTTTGCCCAGGAGTGCCTTAGGATGCTCAAAGTTGCACTTGTTGACAATGAGTGTCTGGTAATGCTGCAAGTGTCATTTTTAGAAAAGTAAAATTGATTGACAGAATGCTTTACAATGTCAAACGTTCACCCCCAGTACCGAAATCTGGGCCTAAATACTTAGTTTTTTTGCTCATCACGCCATTCCAGTTTGGACTAAGCCATATGCAAATTAGTCTTAACATGGCTGCGCCCAATGGGAACAGTCCAGCCCGGACTGCCAGGCCAGGTCCTCCCTGCAAGGGCGTAACATAGGTTCCGCAGCCCCTGCAGTACAGAGGGCCCTCGGGTCCAGGGGGCCCCCTCAGCACAATGCAGACTGGCTCAGCATATTAACGTGCAGTGACACAACAGGCATGCATTGGCTGGACACAGTCTCCGGGGCAGAGGAGCATTTAAATAATGATAATGACCTGCCGCCTATGCACCGCAAAGGCTGGCTCTGTGCACGGGTTCCAGGCCTTTGTTAAAATGGGCCCTCGGCCTCAGAGAGGGAGGCTGGGCTCACGCAGCCGCACTGCAGCACGTTCACATTTGGTGCACCAACCTCGCACCATCACACAGGGTGGGTCAGGGCGGGTAATGCACGCACTGTAAACTGCACGTGCAATGGCATCTTCCATCTGCGCCTGCCTCCATGGACGCTACAGAAGCAGCCTGCAAGCAACTAAGTTAGGTAAGTTATTAAATATGGAGCTTGAGCCGTTTCAGTTTACAAACTCGATTCAGTAAAGAAATAGAAAAAAAGCAGTAGTCAACAAGCATAAAAAATGCAACAGGTCTCACTTTTCATTAAGTTAAAGCCATTTGCTTTGCTATTCAATAACATTAGCAAAGCAAATGGCTTTAACTTAATCAAAGGCGAGACCTATTGCATTTTCAATGCTTGTTTTTAAAGCCTCCTTTAAAACAAATGTGTTTTGGCGCACTTTTCAAGTTTTTTTAAATGTACTGTTCCAAGGTGGGCTTCCATCATCTTAGAACGGTAAAAATAAATATATAAATAAAATGTTCTCTACATTTTGACACCTGTGCATGCATCCCTAGCGCAGCATGCTCTCACGTTCATGGTGATGCTGGGGCAGTCATTCCATGTGTGCATACATTGTTGATACCTTGCTTGGTCTCTCGTGGTTCTTTATTGTGCACTTCAAAAGTGTATGAGATCAGTGTGCAGAATCTGTTTTTGGTCTGAGGACTTCCGCCAAAGAGATGTTCAAGCAAACTTTGGTAACGAAATGCACTTTAGTTCTTCAATGGTCTTCCTTCGCACAGAGCACTTCCAAGGGATCCCTACAGACTGAAAAGGGGGGGCCCTTGGCCCCCCCCGCACGCAGGCGGTGCGGCGACCGCCCCCCTCCAACAAGGCCTCTCGGTGGTAGGGCGTGTCCTCGGGGGCACGCCCTGCCACCGATTGGCGGGCGCCCTCCCCGACCCGGATGTCATTGTGCGACATCCGGGTCGGGGGGGGCGGGCTGTGGGGATCAATAAAGGGGCGGGGAGCGCCCGGGGGACTCCTTGTTCCTGGACGCTCCCCCCCACACCGGTGGTGCCCCGCGCTCGGGGCTTGTTGTTTGTTTTAATATTTGTCGCGTTTATATTTCAGGGCTCCGGAGTATCAGGCGACTGGTCGTCGGCAGCAGCGGAGCGGGCGTCGAGGTGTTTCTCCTATGGGGCTCTGAGAATCGGCGAACAGCGCGCACGAGGGAAGGGAAGGTGTTTCGGGCAAAAAGTAAAAGCGGAGCGCCGCCTGAGCTTTCCCCGGCCTCGTTTGCACAAGGTATTTGTCGGGTGGGGCTGGGACGAGCAGCGTTGCTGGCTGATATCGCCTGAGTGTCGGTCGGCGGGGCTCCAAGGCGGCAAATTACTAGAGCGCCGCCACCCCCCCCCCCCCTATGCACAACGGTTGGGATTCCACACAGGGAGGGTAGGCGCTGTTTTCCTCGTGGTGGGGGCGAAACAGGGCCAACTGGGTCAGTGCTTGGGGGGGAGACTGAAGGGAGAGGGTGAATACTGCATATGGCAATAGGTTTTATTTAGGAATAGTGCGGTAATTTTGGTACAATTTGACAGCCAGGTGTTGGCTTTGGGCTGTAATCTGATTGAACAACACGTTTAGACATAGAGGTGGTCAATAAGGCAGGAGCAAATCCCCATTCCCTGGGGACACTATTCCCAGTCGCTTTTATTTGATGATTCTCAGCAACTGAGTGTGTTAGCCTCTTCCAAGTGTTAATATCTTTTTCCATTTACAGACAACCGCAAATTTTGTGTTCCCATTACAAGCCACAGCATCTGGCACGCAGTGAGCCCGGAGGGGGAGAGGGCGGACGTAGCTGCACTGCCAATACCAGCCAGGAAAGACGCAGGATTGATCGGTAAGAGGTGAGCGGGGGGCTTGCATTTCACTGCTTCTGGTAGCCGCCGGGTGGGTCTACGTTAGAGTTCACTCACCCCTGACAAACCGGAGAAGCCGGGGCGTTGAGGTTTGCGTGGTGCTTATAGCCCCCTGTGCATCCTCCAGCTGGTGAAGGTACAAAGCACACGGTCACCTGTGTTTTAACACTAGGAGTGTAGGGCCGGGGTGTGCGAACATGCCGGGGCCAAGGGGTGGTAATAGAGGGCCTAGCATGGAGGTTATGATGCACGCCATGATGCGTGAGATGGGCGAAATTAACAAGAGGTTGGGGAAGGTTGATGAATTAGAGGCCCGCATGAATGAGAGGTTTGCAGATCCACCAGGCCCATCAGGCAGGCCCATTTGGCAGAGAGCGGCCCCCTTGCCGAGGGGGGATTTTGTTACCCCACCAAAGAGATCTAAGGCCAAGAAGCCGAGGTACAGTGCCCCAGGTCTCGTGCCCCTAGTGCAGGTCCTAAATATTGCCTCATCAGATCATGCGGCAGAGGCGGCGAAGTTGGTAGAAAAGATTAAAGCTGCGACTGCGGCTGACAATATTCCGGTGCCCTCATCTTCTTCACTTACAGGTTCCAGTCCCGCCCAACCGAAGGTAGTCGAAGGCTTACCGGTTCAGGTGCCCGTTAATGGTAGGGAGGTGTCTCTGCCTCTTTTGGGGGACGGATCAGTGCCATCCAGGAGTGAAGATTTGGCACAACATATGTCACAGGCAGTGAAGGAGTTGATTTGGGCGGGGAAGTATGTTTACATTTTTTCATTGCTGCTAGACAATAGGGAAATGGAGCAGGCCAAGTTAATGAAGGAATGGATGCATCCGAGTGAATGGAGGGCACAGTGTTCTAGGTTCAGGGTTGAAGAGACTTTGAAGAACTGGATCAGGGCCTTTTCCGTCCTTACGGCTATCACGGCCGAACGCCCCCCTAATGTGCAGGCAGCAATGGCTTGCTACCAGAGCAGGATTGTGGGGTGGAGTGATCAATACTCTGGGGATGTGTGGAAAGAGTATGATGTTAATTTCAGGAAAGCAAAGGAATTTGACTCATCACTGGCGTGGGACAGAGTGGATTCTATGTCCTGGCATAAGCAGTTCTCAGGAGACACAGCCCCATCCCAGGCCACCAACACAGTCAGGGTGTTCACCGCCAGACCCCAACAGCCCTTTCGGTCAGCACAGGGGGGTGAGATCCCGGGGAAGAATAGGGGGGGGTCAGAGAGAAAAGGGGTGTGCTGGGACTTTAATAAGCGCTCCTGCACAAGGGCCCAGGGCACCTGTAGATTTAGACATGCATGTGCAGTCTGTGGTCATCCATCCCACCCCGAGACAACTTGCAGGTCCAAACAAGGCAACCACGGTCAAAGGGGAAGGGGGAAGCCGGAGTAGTACAGACTATTCGGGTCCCCCCACGCCAGTAGACGTTTTGGCAATGATCCCATGGTTGAATAGATACCCAGACCACTCAGCGGCCACTCTCCTTCAGGAGGGTTTCTCACAAGGTTTTAGGATCCCGGCAGTGGGGTACACAGGTAACGCTCATTGAAGGAACCAACTGTCAGTAAAGCATAACCCCGAAGTGGTGGGTGCGAAGATTAGCAAGGAACTGTCGCTTGGCAGGATAGCGGGCCCCTTCCAGGAGGTGCCGGTCCACAATTTTGTGTGTTCACCGCTTGGAGTAGTACCTAAAAAAGAGAGGGGCGAGTTTAGACTGATCCACAAACTGTCGGCACCAAGGGGAGCATCCTTGAATGATGCGATTGATGAGGGCATTTGTAGTGTAAAATATGCCTCATTTGACCAGGCTGTGGAGTTATTGCGAGCTCTGGGGCCAGGGGTACTGATGGCAAAGTCCGACATAGAATCTGCTTTCCGTCTCCTCCCAGTTCATCCTTTGGATCACCACCTCCTGGGTTTCAATTTCGAAGGCAAGTTTTACATGGACAAATGCATGCCCATGGGATGTTCCATTTCATGTGCTTATTTTGAGACGTTTAGCTCGTTTCTAGAATGGGTCATGAGACAGGCGACGGGCCACCAGCAGGTAATGCATTACCTAGACGATTTCCTTTTCTTAGGTGTGGCGGGCTCTCAGGAGTGCGCCTGGGCATTGCAGGAATTTTGCGTGCTCATGCGGGCTTTTGGGGTCCCGTTAGCACCAGGGAAGACGGTCGGCCCGTCTACCTGCTTGAAATTCCTTGGTATCGAAATTGACTCGGTAGAGGGATGCTTCAGGTTGCCCAGGGACAAAGTGTCTAGCTTTAGAGCAGCGCTTCGTCAATTATTATTATTTATTATTTTTTACACTTGTAATGCGCACAGATACCCACAAAGGGTTTCCCGGCGCCATGGCTAAGAGAACGAAATACAGAAAGCAAATGCCGTCAAAAGATCAAACAACCATTTATTAAACAATTATTTATTCAATGCTTACGCAAAGACAAGGTGTCATTGCAACAGCTCCAGGAAGTGGTGGGGCAACTGAACTTTGCCCTGCGGGTCATCCCAATGGCACGCCCATTCTCACGCTCCATTGCTCAAGCAATGAAGGGACTACGGGAGAAACATCACCGCACGAGGTTGTCATCTGAGGTCCGCCAGGATATGCATATATGGATGGCATTCCTGGAGGACTTTAATGGCAGGGTAGTGCGGCCCGGTCCTCCCGCCACATCAGCAGAGTTGGGTCTGTGGACAGACGCTGCTGGTAGTGCGGGCTTCGGCGCCATCTTGGGGTCCAAATGGGTCGCTCAGCGGTGGCCGGAGGAGTGGAAAGTATGGGGTCTGACCGTCAATATTGGCTTCCTGGAACTCTTCCCGATATGGGTGGCCTTGAAGGTCTGGCCGGAACACCTGTGTAACCAATCAGTGGTGTTCTGGTCGGATAACATGACAGTGGTGAAATGTATAAACCAACAGGGGGCACGCTGTCCTTTCATACTGCGCCTGATAAAGGAGATTGTGTTACAATGCTTAAAATGGAATGTGGTTTTCAGAGCCAAACATGTCCCAGGAATCCTCAACAATGCAGCTGATTCCCTTTCTCGCTTTAAAATGCAGGTATTCAGGGAGCATCTTCCTGCAGAAGACCCCTCGCCAGCCTACTTCCCGGCAGTACTTTGGCAGATTGGTGCCCCAGACTACAGGACCTCGTGGTTGCTAGCTTAGCCCCCAGGACCAAGACAGCTTACGAAGGGGCGTTTTTGTCTTACCGGGCTTTCTTGGGGCTGGAATGGGAGGCAAGGTGGGCGCAGGAGGACAGCTTTGCGGCCTACTTAGAAGCAATGCACAGGGAGGGGCGCTCAGCGGCGGCAGCGAGCAGACACAGGGCGGCGGTCGCCTTCTTTGCACAGGCTAAGGGCATGCGAGATCCTACTAACACCTTTATGGTGCGCAAGGCGTTGAGGGGTTGGCGCCGCCTACAAGGTCACGCACCAGATGGGAGAAGGCCCATTGGGCTAGCTCGGCTGACAGCCTTATTGGTAGCGCTGCACAGTGTCTGTAGCTCCGAGTGGGAGGTACTTCTGTTTAAAGCTGCGTTTTCCCTGGCCTTCTATGGGCTCTGAGAATTGGTGAATTAGTCGCAGGGTCAAAAGGGGACAAGTTGGACGGCCTGCAGCAGAATGGTGTAAAGATCAGAGAGGATACTATGTGGGTGACAATCCATAGGTCAAAAACTGACCAGGAGTCCCGGGGTCACACCATAGTGCTCCACCGGGCACGGGCCAACCCTTGCTGCCCGGTTTCACATGTGGAGTACCTCCACAGGCAGCGAGGGGGCACGACGGGGGGTGCACTGTTGTGTCACGCCGATGGCACGCCGTTGACCAGGTACCAGTTTAGGCGAGTCTTGGAGCTGACAGTCAGACAGGCAGGTTTTGACCCCAAGGAATTTGGCACTCACTCATTTAGGATTGGGGCAGGAACTGAAGCAGTAGCAAGGGGTCTCCCGGTTGAGAATGTAAAGAGAATTGGGAGATGGTCGTCAGAATGTTACAAACGATATGTGCGAATTGACTTGTTGTGACAGGACGGTGCTCACGCCTGGTGTCTTTCTGGTTTTTGCAGTTTCTCAAACCTGTGACGCAGGGGAGGAACTCGCCGGCGTGCGTCAACGATCAACACCATCGCAGCACAGGCAACAGGAAGGACACACGGAATTGGTGACTTGGATTGTGGGCCACTCTTATGTGAGGCGTGCTAAACATGTTTTTCTTTCAGGAGACCGTATGAAAAGGGCTGCGCTGAAAGGGTTCCATATCTCCTTTTTGGGTAGGGGGGGTCTGTGCCTCAGCCAGTTTAGAGGCTTCTTCCAGGGACTCTTAGCGCAGCAGCCCGCCCCCCCCGTCAGTGGTGATACTTCACCTAGGGGAGAACGATTTGATTAGACTAGGGAGGCGCATCCTGATTGAGGAAATCATCTCCACTGCTGGGTGGGTCACGAGGATTTGCCCGGGCTGCACAGTAGTATGGTCGCAACTTATCCCCCGGTGGCAGTGGCGAGGGGGGGACTCTGTCAGAGCGTTGAATCACTCGGTAAAGAGGATCAACACGCAGTTGGACAAACTATTCTGAGCCCCCCGGTTGCAGACGATTCCACACGGGTGTATCTGGGGCAAGCAGTTCTATCTAGGAGATGGGGTCCACCTGACTGAGGCGGGGAATGTCCTGTGGTCGAATAATCTCTGGGCGTGGTTAGAGGGATTTGCTAAGTAAGTCAGTCCAAGTTTAGGGCTTGGAAGGGGGAGGCCAGATCGTCGGTCAACAATGCTGGCCTGTGGCGGTAAGGTCATGACCGGTGAGCAGCTATTTTAAGGTCTGAGGGGGCGGGCATCATCCTATGGAGGTTCCCGCCCAGGGGGAGGGGCCATTGGCCCTTCCTTGAACTTCAGGGGCAAGGTAACTGGTGCTTCAAAGGGGCGCGGGTTGGAGGAGTCACGCTTTCCTTAGGCTGGTAGCCACCCCGCGCGCGCATACTTATGACGTCAACAGATGGCGCTGAGTAAGGGCCCTCCTTAAGTGGGTAAATGGAGTTCACGCCGTGGACCGGGTAATTACCGGGCCCGGCTGCGCATGCGCACATCTTGTGGTGAGGCGCAGCTAGTAGGACCTGACACTGGTTAGCGACATTGCCATATGGCCAGAAATGTTAGCATACTAAATTTCAGATGAGGATGTTAGATTCGGTTAGGAAACAATCTGTATTAGAGTTTTTGTTAAGGATAGTCTCTCACACCTGTTGACAATCATGTATCTAATGTCCTGCTGATTTTTTGTATAAACTGCATATCGTATATTTAAATTTGTTGTTTTATATCTTAATAAATACGGCCGGGGGGTCCCGCGACCCCCCGCCTTCCAAAGATAACCATGTGCAGATGTCCTTGTGGCCGGGGGTTGGTGTGGTCATAGGGAGGGGGCGGCAGCCAATCACTGACCATGTGATGCAGGAAACTTTCACCAACTTGGTTTAGTGCAAGACTGGTAAATGACTCCAGGAGTTCAGATTTCATTGGAACAAAAATTGGTATTCAGATAAAAAAGCAACCAAAACAACACAAGGATAAGCCATTCCAGGGCTTCGGCTGTACATTTATATTCTCATAGGAGCAAGAGTGCAATTATCAAGGGGGCAGCAGGTGCAGTGGCACCAAAGCCCAAGGGTGTGAGGGGTCTAACTGCATCCTGCTAACTGCAATCTCACTACAAAACTGGAGTCTTTTGAGACCAGTGGACTGGAGGTTGTTCATCGTAGTATCTCGGTTGGAAGTTCCATCAGCATGAGACGTTTCAGCGAGCAATCCCAGAGGCAAGTATCCAGATTTTTTTTAGATATGTGCAGGGCAGCAATCAATAATGCAATTCTACATCTGCCAGTGACAGGTGAACACCAGGCAGACAGCAGTCAGTTAGGTATCAGATTGTTTCCTGCCTTTGATGTCCTGCAGACTAGCTGTTGGCGGACCTGCACCATGCTGACAAGGCGCTACTGGGGCTTTTGTAGCTCTTGGGTATGTGTGGGTGTGCGCGGAGCAGGATTAACTGTCCGGCTGAATGTGCTTCTTGTCACCAGCGGGTGGCTTTTGATGTGGGATGGTGGTCATTAGAGTCTAATTGAGTGAATACCGCCAGCAGTAGCTCAGGGCTTTCATGACCTGTCAATTCGTGAGACCTTCAGTCACAGCATGTGTTCACTCTTCATGTACATTTCATCAGAGTTATTGTTCAATAACTTCGCTAATAGGGCTTTAAAACCAATGCACTGTTAGCAGACTGTGAAATGTGCTTTCTTAGATTCCTGTACATGACTATATCCAGAATAGCAGTCCCTCAGTTTTATAAAATGTGCAAAGAAATGAAGAAACATTATAAGGTGTTTAGGAATGGCGCGTGATCCAAGAGTATTCATGTGAATGTTAATATGGAAATAGTGTTGAAGGCAGTGAATGCCTGCTAGGATATACTTCCTTAATTAAATAGAGCTTTTATCTTAATTGAAGGAGGCTTACTCATCAGGTGTCAACAAGGGAGAAGTCAGATGTGTTTCCCTTTCAACGTTTATTAGGCTCTAATGAGAGCCTTAGTGTGAAGAGAAGCATCAATTACTATCCAGTAGCCTTCTGATCGACCAATGTACCCTACCTCTATAGGAACATCTCATGTGCACTGTGCCCCCTCCTTCACTGATCTGGATTCAAGTGAACTTTGGAGGCAGAAGGGGAATGTAAAAAAATAAAAATAAAAACCACTCACCTTATCGCTGCACCACTCGTCTCTGCTCCATCTCTCTCCCACGTAGGAACAGGAACCAGGAAGCACACCCAGGCTCCCCTGACGAATCACAATGCTACAATGCAGAATTGTGATTGGTCTGAGTGCCGTGGTTCGGAGCTCAGCCGGGGACTGGGGGCCCAGGCATCTTCTCCAATCAGGCTGTTATGCAGCCTGGATGGAAAACATGGAAAGCGCATGACTGTTTGGCCGGCCCCAAAGGGTGGGCCAAAGCGTCATGCACACTTCAGTGTGTCCACCACTCGTCCCCTACCCTGCTCTGAGAGCAGAGCAGCCATGCCTGCCCACTCGCAAAGCAGCTAGAACAAATAAAATGATCATAACATTCAGTTATTATCATTTTATTTTTTTTCCTTTAGTGACACTGCTGAAAAGCAGTGTGGTGACGCTCCTCCGCTGCCGCCACTGGGAGTTCCTCTAATTTGCCAAGAAATCCAGTTTGCATCAGTTCAGCTTACTGAGTTAGAAGCTTTGCCTCCAAAAGGAAGAACTTCAAGAGAAACTAGCCCAGACGTTTCTCTCCCTCTGGAGTGCAGCTTGAGTGATAGACCTACTTTCCTCATTGATTAAGGCAATCTTTCCTGGCTGCCTTTTTAGGTGGCCCTTCACTACAGGAAGGAGTCTAATCTGAGATGGAGCTCCAGCCATGTGGGAGTGATTCCCCTGGACAATCATTCTTTAGAAGATCTGTTGTGGTGATTGCACAACATAGAAGCGTGAAATGAGGAAAGCTATAATTCTGGAGTTGGACACCAGCAGAATAGGCTGGGATGCCAATATACATGACATCATGACAGGGGGTCTCGTAATACAAAGTAGCTATTCAGCAAGTGCCTGGAACTGTTGGTTGGAATAGTCACCATGAAGAGCCTGGTCAAGAAGCATTTCCAATGCACTATACTACTTCAGATTGACAACATCTCAGCCCTTCTCTGAGTGAACAAGCTTGATAAAGAACAGGTCCAACAATATTTAGACGCATTCCAATGACCTCTTGTCCTTATGCCCAGCATCTCACATATCTCGGCAGGTAGAATTCCTACCAAGCCTCTCCAATCCCATCGTCAAATAGCACTCAAGGAATCTCCAGGATTTCAATGTCTGAGAGTTCTCATCGGCCCTGCGATGAACACTATGGTCCTCATGGTGGTGACTGACAGCAAAAAAAGCCATCCAACCTCCCACTCTAAATAGGGCGATGGTTGAATGGCTTACCTGCGAATGCCCGCACTCCCTTGGGCCGTCAGAGAAAAGTTTATGATGACAGAGTACATTTTACTCCTTCGGCTCAAACCTGGTGGTCTTTCTGGCTCAAAATTGGATGGGTGGACTGAGATTTTGCCAGAGACAGTTCTCCATTGCCATTACAATGGAAAACCATGTGTACCAAACGTTAAATACGGCACTAAATCTGGTGTGTCTGTATTTAAAACTTTCTGAATACCCCAATGCATATGGAGGTCCAGAAACAGCTTGTAACAGATTTGAAGAAATCCAATGTCCTGCTAAAAACACAATGGTGCAAACTATGCAATTATACACGATCTCACAAATGTGGCTGTGTTATTCTGATCGGTTGGGCTGGTTCAGAGCAGAGCGCTTGTATTATGCGCCCGGAGGGTATACAGTGCATTTGTTTAACCCAATACTTCTATGAGTTAATGCTTTCTTTTCAGATTGGACAGCTCAGAATCAGTGGGCAAGGTTTGCCCCTTTCTGTCTCTGAGCTGTGCTGTCTGACAATATAGCAATAACTGACAGGAATATTTAGCTAACTGAATTCACTTTACGTCCTGCAGACGCATAATACAAGCACTTCCTTTAGCGCTATGCCACAAAACAATGATCATAATACGGCCCCCTACCCTCTTCCGGGTACTCCATGGAGTTTGAGGTTACTAAGGGTGTTAACCCTCCATTATAACGAACGGCCATTTTGCTCTGTAGAAATGGTTGTCTGTGCTTGTAACTTAGAAAGTAATAAGTCTTTGCCCTGGAGCGGAATGAGGAAAGGTTATGAGACACGGGAGGTTAGGCAGCACGGAGCTCTCTATGGCTTCGAATGATTTCACGCATTTCATGCAGACTTAGCGTAGGCTCCCTCGGGCTGCAATGCTTATTTCTTCCTTAGTAAAACGATCTTAACAAATTTGTAAATGAATGAGTTGCATTGGATTTGGATGCTAATAGAATATTGTATTGACCGAAGGTGTCACGTGTCCGTGACACCAACATGATTAATCTAAGGCATTATGAGAGAGGTATGCCTGATTCCTTTTTATTAAACCAAAGTGACAGATCTGGGACCATAATGTCCCTGGTGACATCATGTAAAATGCGCAGCCTTCATGTGGGTCAGTGAAAGGTTCAATCATTCGTTTTCACAACCTGGACCTTTAAACACTCATTTAAGAATAGAGGGTCCTTTTGTTTGTTAACAGGTGATGCTATCTTTAAACAATCAGCTGCCAGATAAGAGCACGTCTGCATTCGTGCCCTAAAATAGCCATTTCAGTGATTCTCGCATAGGTTTTAAGAAGGGACAGCAAGTTAACCACTCGCTACCGACATCTGCACTGGTCCTCTGATTACAAGTTTGAATCTCAGGAGGACCAACGCAACTTTTATCTTCAAAGGCTGATAAATTGTGTAAAACTGAGAGTTGCAAGGCGAACGTGCCATTTACAATACCCCGAAAAGAAAGTCACAGGTGCTGTGGTGATCATTTTTAGCGTTATTATTGTATTCATAATGTCCTACAGACTATGCAACAAGAGGCTGATGTCTCACGAGGCCTATCATGTGGAACATTGCACATGTCCTGATCCAGTGCTACTGTTTCCAAGACCATTCCTCCTAGGAGACAAATCCACTTTGCAAAACAAATAGAACACAGCAATCTACATCTGAACTCCCGATATACCTTCTGAAAAATAAACCCAAGTGCCCAGCATACCATCTATTTATTTTTAAAGTGTGTTTTGTGAGGAGAAGGCCATTCAATCAGTGGAAAGTGTTCCTCACCACAGAGGTAGCAGAAGCTGTGACTCACCTCAAACTCCACTGCCAGATTTTGGGTGGTGGGGTTTCCAGTAAACAGCCATGCGTCCTGAACTCCAGGGCACTCACGCGTGCGCGAATACACGCACGCTCCCAGACACCAACACATGCACAAGCACACACACACGCTTCTCTTCCAGTGAACTAGATCATACAGTCTGACGATGAAAACACTCTTAAGCAACCTTGAACAATGAACTCACGATACACCAAAATAACCTCTGTTTTAGGAAGTTCTCTGGGTAAATACAACTCTTCCGCTCTTTTGGATAACACTTTTTATTCACTATGCACTGACATGGGAATCATTTAGAACATCCCTTGCAGGTTAATCTCGGATACTCAAAAACGATCTCTAAAATATTTGCTAAAATATTAATATAATATAATAAAATATTATACCTAAGAACTAGTCCTGATTTGCGGGTGATGAGGCCGTTCACTTAACCAGGTAACTTTCACATTTTTTAATTAGCAAACTTAAGAGTCCATGGTGCTTTTTGCGCCCCATCCGCCTCTAACAGAAACCTGTGCCATTTTGCAGAAATACTAAAGGGTTGCAAAACAAAATCGCAGCATGATTTTACTTTGTTTAATTGCGGCTGAGAACACTGCATGTGCTTGAAGCAAACGTTTTGCAGCAGTATAAAAAAGGGTGCAAAATGATCTTGCACAATTTTTTAGAGTTTCTATATTAGGAAATTATAGCATACAGAAAACAAGCATTGGCAAAGTCAAAGGTTCTCGCATATACTAGAACTATTAATGGCTTTGGCAGTGCGGATTTTCCATTTTGTACACCAGTGTGGCTGCTGTTCAGCATGGCTAAAAGTTAGCAGTGGGGGGAGTGGAGCATCGTACACTGGACTTGTTGGAGTAGAGTGTCGTAGTGTGGAGTAGAGGAGTATAGTTTTGTAGAGTTGACTAGAAGGTAGTAGAATTCAGTGGTACATTGGCAGAGAGTGTCGTGGAGTGCAGTACTGTAAAGTGGAATGGCATAGAGTGGAATGGCATAGAGTGGAGTGGCATAGAGTGGTGTAGAGTGAATTGGAGAGGGGTGGAATAGGCTGGAATGGGTTGGACTGGATTGAGGTAGTAGGTTGAATTGGACTAGAGTATATTAGGGTGGATTGGGCTATATTAGGTTGGATTTAATGGAGGGGTGGACTTGATTGGGTGGACTGGATGGGGTGGATTGGATTAGAGTTGGGTGGATTGAAATAGAGTGAGGTTGAATGGATTGGGGTGGGTTGGAGTTGGAGGGGGGTGGGGTGGATTAGATTGCTTTTGGGTGGGGGGGATTGGATTGGAGTAGGGTGGTTTGGAGTGGGGTGAATTTAAGTGGAGTGGATGGGGTGGACTGGATTGTACTGGAGGGGGGTGGATTGGAATGGGGTGGATTGGATTTGAGTGGGATGCCTTGGAATGGAGTGGATTAGATTAGAGTGGGGTGGATTGGAATGCAGTGGGGTGGACTGGAGTGTTGTGGTCTGGATGGATTGGATTTAGTGGGGTGACTGAACTGGGGTGGGGTAGGGGTGGATTGGATTGGGTAGAGTGGGGTGGACTGGATTAACATGTGGTAGATTGGACTGCAATGAAGTGGGGTGGATTAGATTGGAGTTGGATGGATTGAAATGAGATGGGGTGGATTGGATTATAGTGGGCTGGAGTGGGGTGGATTGTAGTGGGTGGATTGGAATGGGGTGGATTGGATTAGAGTGGAGTGGACAGTAGTGGGGTGGAATGAAGCGGGGTGAATTGGAGTGGGGTCGATTGGATTGACATGGGGTGGATTGAAGTATTTTGGATTGAATATGGTGGATTGGATTTGATTGATGTGGGTTTAACTGTGATGGGTGATACCGAATTTCGAAGGGGTGGATTGGATTGTGGTGGACTGGATTGGGGTTGGGTGGATTGGAGTGGGGTGGGGTGGAGTGGATTGAACTGCGGTAGATTGGAGTGGATTGGATTAGATGAGGTAGATTGGATTGGGTGAGGTGGCTGGAATTGTTGGATAACGGGGGATTGGAGTGGGGCAGATTGGAGTGGATTGGAGTGAGGCAGGTAGGAGTGGGCGATTGTTTTGGATTGGCATGGGGCAAATTGTTTTGGAGTGGAGTGTGGCTGAATGGAGTGGGGCATATTGTTTTAGATTGGAGTGGGGCAGATTGGAGTGGGCTGATTGTTTTGGGCTAGAGTCGGGCAGATTGCACTGGATTGGAGTGGGGCAGATTGGAGTGTGGCAGCCTGTTTAGTATTGGAGTAGGGCAGATTGTTTTTGACTGGATTGGAGCAGATTGTTTTGGACCGGAGTGGGGCAGATTGGTATGGGACTGTACGGAGTGGGGTGGATTGTATTGCATTGGAGTGGGGTGCGATGGGGAGGGAGTGGGATGGATTTGTTTGGGGTGAGGTAGATTGGATTGGAGTGGGGAAGGTTGGATTGGGTTGTGTGGGGTGGAGTCGATTGGAGTGGGGTGAATTAGGATGGAGTGGGTGGATTATAGTGAGGTAGATTGGATTATAGAGGGCGAATTGAAGTGGGGAAGATTGTTTTTGATTGAACTGTGGTGGATTGGGTGGGGCAGATTGGACTGAGGCAGACTGTTTTGATTGGAGTAAGGTGGATTAGAGAGGGACAGATTGGAGTGGAGCAGATTGTTTTGGGCTGGAGTGTGGCAGATTGGAGAGGGATGGATTGAAGTGGGCAGTTTGTTTTAGATTGGAGTGGGATTGATTGGAGTAGGCAAATTGTTTTGGATTCGACTGGGGGGATTGGGTGTGACAGATTGTTTAGGATTGAGTGGGAAGATTGTGTTGAGCTGGAGTGGGGCAGATTGAAGTGGGGAATTTTTTTGGGATTGGAGTGGGGCACATTGAAATGGGGCAAATTGTATTGGATTAGAGCGGTGCACATTGAAGTGGGGCAAATTGTTTTGGATTGGAGCGGGGCAGATTGTTTTAGATTGGAATAGGGCAGATTGTTTTGTATTGTAGTGGAACAGAATGTTTTGGATTGGAGTGGGGAAAATCTTTTTGGATTGGTATGGGGCGAATTGTAGTGAGGCAGATTGGAGTGGTGGTTCGGGAGGGTTGGAGTTGATTACATTGGGGTGAGGTGGGGTGGATTGGCCTGGATTGGAGTTGGGCGGATGGGAGTAGGGTTGTTTGGGGGTTTGGGGTATACTACACAATTATGTGTTAAAGCATGATTTCAGAAATTACACATAAAAAATAAACAATGTCGCTTTGCAATAACATAATCCTCAACGTTTGAGAACAGCACCCACAATCAAAAACAAAAGAAAACATGAGTGCAAAGTGAGAAAAGAAGACTTGCCAAAATAAAGAAAGTTAACTACAGAAAATAAATCATTACAATGTTGTTTGTCCTCCTGTGCACATTTCTTCCACAGTCACATACCTTCTGGTTGCAGTGCACTAAAAGTTAAAAAGAACAAATTAGTACCTCAATCATGTCAGGAGCAGTGAACGGGCACTGATTAAGTTGAATCAATCAGTGCTTGGTGTCTGCTTCACAGAATGGAAGGAAACTTCTGCTAGGCCTGCCTTGACGAATTGCAGGGCTATAAAGAAGAGTGCCAAGCAAGCCAACAAATGCTAAGAAAAAGGCAGGCTCAAAGCCCTTTCCTGTATCAAGAGAGTCTCTCAAACAAGACACACATGCTATTGCATGTTCTCGCAGGTTTGACCCTAAATATACTTTCTTCCTCTTTCAAATTCAAAGATTTGGTGGAAAAATACTTTTTGCTATTATATAAAATTACGGAAATAGAAAGAATTGTGCTTATTCAGCTAGCTCGTTTGGGAAACAGCCACCACAACGCGGCCGTTTCCACGCATAACCTTAACCACGCATGCATTACAACACATGTGTGGTTACCACATATAGGGGGTCATTAGGATGACGGGTGGACTTTTTCCGCCCGCCATCCTGTCGGAATTTGGGACCGCCCACTATAAGGGCGGGGTCCCGTGGGGGGTATTAGGATGTACCCGCCACAGTGCTAAAAATGCATTGACGCATTTGCATAAACAAAGCGGCAGGCACCGCGCGGTGCCTGCAGCTTTGTTAATGCAAATGAAGGGGGGGTACCCCCCCGTGTGCACCCTCCACCTCTCCTTCACTCTGGGGGCCCACAGGGGGCCTCCAGATTGAAGACCGCATTCCTTTCCGTGGCGGCATTGCCACCGCGCAAAGGCACCTAAGGACGCCCATCATAATATGTCTGATAGACACAGCCACCATATTATTCTTTTTCCGCCCCGGCCGCAAGGCGACCGGGGCAGAAAAGCGGCGGACGGTCTTTCCGTCTGCCGAGGTCCCCCCTGCCATACTAATATGGCGGGGGGGGGGAACGAGTGTGGATGTCCGGCTGGCGGTGGCTACCGCCAACCTGGCGGGGGCACTCTGCCCAACATCATAATGGGCCCCTAAGACTTTACCACACATTACTCTACTACGAGATATATAGTAAAGGCATGTGTGTTAAAGGTACAATTAAAAAAAAAAGCGTGTGTTTCAAAAAGGAGGCTTGGGGGGTCTCCCCTCCCCCAAAAAATGGAACTGTTTCCGTCACTGTTAAAAGATGTGGAGGCAATCGGCATCGTTAGAGGAAATGGAAAGACCCTTCCGCCTCCTCTTTACAATGTACAATGCACCACGGAAGAGCTTGAAGAGGAGAGGACGTGGAGAGGTAAGGGGGATTTTAGTTAAAAAATAAAATAAAGGAATGAGAGAGTGGTGTCACGCAGGGGTAAATTTTCAGGGTTCCGTGGAGGGGTATTTACTAAAAGTGTTTGTGGGTGGGGGCGAAGGGGCGTACAAGGGTACAGGGATGGGATATTTAAAAAAAAAAAAAGAGAGCTGGGGTGGGGAGGGTGCAGGAGAGCAGTGAAAGGAATTATTAGGGCAGGGATCAGAGATAACCTATACCATGAAAATGCCACTACCATGCATGGTTTTACAACGAAAATCGTTGTAAAGGCATGCGTGGTAAAAGCATTTTCGTGGTAAAGGTTATGCATAGTAATGACATTTGCGTTGTAACGCATGCGTGGTAAAGGCGTTGCAACGGAATGCGTTGTAACGTCAAGTACTGTCATTTCTTTGCTGAAATTTCTATCACATGTGTAAAGTGATTTATAAGCAAACATTGCACAATACGTCATGGAAACACTTCCACAATACAGCTTCTCTATTTTTGCCTTAATGAACAAATCTTTCTGCAAGATTATTTGGATCAAATGTTGTTCCTTCAATGCTAATTACACAAGTTTTTTTATTTTTATTTTAATAGTTTTATATAGCACAAACATGACCCATGCAGGTATTAGAGGGCTTTACACATGTTCAGAGGGCAAAAACATATGGAAACAAGTAAGGCTCCCAAGTTATGGGAGAGATTAGCACAACATTTAGAAGCAAATGGATACTGAAGTACAAATGAAATAATCATAAAAAGAACAATTAGCAAAACAATGATAGCAAGTAGTAGTCGTGGGAGTAATTGATGAACCAAGAGAGATACTGGGAGAGGAGATCCTAGGATCTAGGGTATACAGGACATATTAGCAAGAACCTCGTTAAAATTATAGCCGTTTTAGTGGCAGGAAACTGCTGCTAAAATGGCAATAACGGGCTTGCTAATATGCGTTATAGAATTCCAATAGAAGCCCAGGTTAGATGTGAAGGACATCTAACCTGGGCTTCTATTGGAATTCAAAAACGCATATTAGCGAGCACATTGTCACCATGGTAGTGGCTGTTTCCTGCCGCTAAAACAGCGATAATTTTAACGAGGTTCTTGCGAATATGCCCCTACATTTGTTCATGAGTACTAGTTTAACTTCTTCTTTGAAAGAAAGAGTTTAGAAATTCAGTCTGATTTCAGGGGCGGGGAGTTCCAGATTAACGGGGCGATCCCTGAGAAAGCTCAGTTGTAGGTTTTCTTTTTAGTTTGTGGTTTCAGCTGTAAGGTGCGGGCCCTTCTGGTGGATCTGTCACCACCAGAGAGATCCAACTTCCGAGCCAGTTATCTCGGGGGTATTGAAGTGTAGGGCTTTATGGGGCATGTGGTGTTTTCTTTTTGGTCCTCTGATGAGTCTAGCAGCAGAATTAAGGAAGACCCTTAGAGGAGCCGTTGTGCATCTGGGCAGGCCGCAAAGGGGTGCCCTTCCATTGTCTATCCTAGGAATTATTAGGGCTTGCACTTCAGATTTGAAGTCATTAGAGGGCAGGAAGGGTTTTCATTTTCAAAGATGTTCTTTTGGAGGTTTGCTCCTTTGGTGTTGGCGCTGATGTGCTTCTGCATGTTAAGGTTCTTGTTGGGAGTTAGTCCCTGTGACCTCACTGATCTGATATCTTGGGACAGGCAGTTGAGGGCTGTTAGTTGTTTCAGCCAATCCTCAATGATGGGTGATTATAAGGCATTCGGTTTTGAGGGTGTTTAGTTAGAGGTGGTTGTCTGCCAGTCAGCATTGTGTTTTCTGGAAAGTTCAATTGAGGGGTCTGTATAAAGGTCACAGCAGAAGAGTAGGCTTTCATTGGAACAGTAACAATGAGGTCTTAGCATGTACCATTTTATTAAAATGTGCTCTAAGCAGTAGCTCAGCACAAAAAGGGTACCTTCAGTTAAAATTGGCGAGGGCTCTCTAAAATGTCACGTAGGTTGTTTCATTTGCTTATCGACTTAGACACTGTCAAAAACCATTAGGCTTTAACAGGCTGCGCTATAGGCTGTGCCAATGCTTGTTTACACTGGATGTCCACCAGCAACTCATGTAAGTGGAGTTGCTAAGCAATGCCAAAAAAACAATAAGGAAGGGCACTGTGTAACAGTGGAGTGGTTTAGAGGTAGGGGGATCGTAAGTAATGCCTAGCTACAAGAGAAAGAGAGGGTAGTAGTGAAGGGAGTATATGGTTTAATACACGATTAAAAGTTAAATAGCTGAGACAGACTTGGAGGGGCAGGAACGTAATCTGGGAGGCTGTTTGGGGGCACGAGGTATGCGAGGTGGGAAACAGCATACAGGTGCGAGAGCAAGAAAACATATTCATTCCCATGGAGCAGTCCAACGTATTAAAAACATGAATCCCCTAAACTGGACAGTGGAAGGATAAAATGAATCCAGTCAGAACAATGTAAAACCGAAATGCTGCTTTGTGGGTCAAACACAAGAACAGAGAGGAAAGACATAAAATCCGAAGCCGTGCAGTGAGATAGACAAAAAGCCTTCCATTCATGAGCAATAAGCTGGCCCAAAGACCACTCTGTTATTATTGGAAACAATAGGCCTGGTCAATAGATAGCCAAATCTGTCTGTAGCTGAGACCCCAAAAAAACTTGTGCTGAGAGGATGCACCGGTAAGAGTTAGTACATGTGCATTGTAGGGACTTTAAAGGCCTTCACCCTGGGCCCCGAGACATGGCCTTTATACCTGCTGGGCACCTTAGCAGCCAAGTAGTGGGTTTTACCCATGATCTTCACACATGTTCTGTTCTGATTTTCCCTACCCACAATACCTGCTGCAAGTGTCCCAAGTTGTATTGACCACAAATTATGACCATTGGACTTCCCTATGCCAAGCATCCTTGCCTTTGGTGCCCGTACACAGTTGCTGAGAATAATCCAAGTAGACCCCATTGCTTCTGGTAATTCCTGGTGTGCAGTGGGTACAAGCAATCAGCCGCTTAATAGCCCTCACCTAGGCATGGCCTGCCACTCTGTTCAGTGAGCTCTATGGCCATGCCATGTCCACTGGTTACTGTCTTTGAATTGTACTTGAGCCATGCCGTCACTAAACCCATTCTCAGAGACACAGTGAACATGGTCTTCAGATTTTTGTTTATCATTCTACCTTTTCAAAGAATCCCTTACATGAAATTCAGTAGCATATGTAACCTTTGGGACACACTATGGTCCTGATTCCCATGGTGTTTAGTCGCATCATCGCCCGCTTTTGCAGCAGTCAGGATACTGGCATATATATATTTGTGTGTATATTTATTTATAAATATATAGATATATAGATAGATGTGTATATATAGTTATATATATACTTATAGGGAGCGAGAGAGTCTTTATATTTACCTTCAAAATACATACATTTGCTATGTAAAGGTATGCATGGTAATATGTTTTGTGGTAAAGACATGCTTTGTATAGACTAATATGTTATTAACACCACGTTGTTAATGCGTGTGTGGTAATGGCATGCATGGTTCCGTCACAGAACCAGAATTTATAATGTTCGGTAATATGCACTCTTACCAGGTACAAAACCGTTGTATTCCATCTTTTAAAGCATCAACCCATAGTTGCTCTATAGCTGCGTATATAACATGTATATATAAAGGAACTAATTGGTGAGTCGTGTGGTTGTATGAACAACTTGGTTTTGAGAAATCTTTTGAAATACAGTGGTATGGCTCCATATTTGTGATAAGGTACCTCAGAAACGAAAAGTTAATCTCCTCTTCTTCTACGTTTCCTCCCTTCCACCTTTTAAGAAATGAATTGCCATTTGTTTGTCATTTGTGTTACTCTTCTTCTCAATAGTGAGAGCCTATTCTTGACTTATGTTTCAAGTAGTGAAAGCAGAAACCAGCATTGTGGTGACTCTGGAAAATCAATATCTATATTTATATTTCACTAGCTTATTCATGTTTAGCAAGGTAAAATATTTTAGGACAAACGATGCAACTGATCTGCATATTGTGCCTATACTTACACGGCCCTATAGGATAAGAGGAATACTTCTTTGTATTGGCCATGTGGTCCTGAGACCAAATGGAGATGGCTTCTTTGCAGAATCTCCATTTTCAGATGTTTCAACAAAAAGATAACCTTAACCTTCCAATGTCCTAACAATGTGATGTGTTTCACTCCCTTCATTGTCCTTACCTAAGTGTGCCAACACATACATCACACTCTTGCTTTCTTCCCTCTAAACAGCTCTTGTCCGTGTGATGGAGACTTCGTTCAAATTATACAATTTCAAGATATTGTGATGTGGCCACACCCAACCAATAACCATATCCTGCTTTCAGTTGTTTGTTAAGTGACAATGTTAAAAACAGATGGTCACAGATTAAGTTAACAGACTGGCAAAATAATAGATTACAACTGCAACAA
Organism: Lissotriton helveticus; assembly: GCF_964261635.1. Classification (NCBI taxonomy): domain Eukaryota; kingdom Metazoa; phylum Chordata; class Amphibia; order Caudata; family Salamandridae; genus Lissotriton; species Lissotriton helveticus. The sequence goes on along the minus strand of NC_136068.1, from coordinate 1,129,117,795 downwards.
GTGAAAGGTTCCATGGGCAGTTATGCCTAGTAAAAATAATACATTATTTTTACTCAAGTTTCTTTGTAGAAGGCTAACATGCCATCATGTGGGCATTTGAGAATGATAGCCACCTAAGTAGACTCTAAACAGATGGCAATTGAGCTGAGAAGTAGCGCATTTTCCAGGTGGTCCGCCTTAAATCAGGGGATGTTCCTAGTCTAGTTTGCTAGAGTGAGGATCTCAGCCCTCATGCCCTAGCATGTATCATTGCTACTTTCAATTTATAGTTAAATCCATTGTAAAACCTGATCAGCTGAGTAAACGGGGAGAAAAACTGCTGCTCTTACGTTCCAACAAATGGGTAGTGGGCACCACCTGGACAGGACAGAACATTGTCATGTTATAACATCGAAGGTCTCAAATGCCAGCTTTTGTATAGAGGCAACCTCTTTGGCATTAGCGGCAATCAGAAATTAAGGTGAACTCAATTTATAGTTCCCCATAATGGAAAAACCAGAGGTTATATCCAACTGCCAAATTTGGAATCCGTCTGTACAGCTAAAGATGGCAGATCATATTAGACAGGAGCTATGCTTCCATGGACATTCTTTGGATAAGCAAGCCAAAGCCAACTCCCTTTTATAAGGAGTTGATATCCTCTACTGTGCAAAGAAGTTAGCAATGTTAATTAAAATGCATAATGGTGCTTTTAGTCCTCCTACTAAAACTTTAATCTGTCCTCCCCTAGGCCGAGAGAACTGAAGACTGATGGCCAGTGAGTCAGCAAGTGAATGAGTGTGTGAGTCACATGTGTCTGTAAGGAAAAACACACAGAGGAGAAATCCAAGATGAGAGTTGTCCTTAAGCGTAAGAGGAAGTGAAGGAGTGGTTGAACGAGTATGGGTTTCAGATGTATCTCGGAAAGCATCTGAAAAAATAACATAAATATTCAAACAATTTCCCATGGTGCCAAAATATCTTTGTTAAAAAGTCAGCCCCTATCGCACCCGATGCCCAGGCTGCTGGTGCAGGGCGACTCTTCGTTCTCACCTTGAATAATTACCAAATAAGGAGACGGGCACTGGAAGTAGGAAAACAAGAACAGAGTTTATTACTCATGAGGAGAGCATGTCCTTTGGGACACTCGCATGGTGTCTTCCGGAGGTGCTCTAACAAGTTTCTCTGAGGCTTCGTCTTTTATACACAGGTTTATGGCACACAGGCATCCTTTATTACAATCAACACATTGTATAGTATGGAGGTATTCCAACACGTGGCTACAGTAGGGCCCTTATTCTCCATGCAAATAGGAGGGGCTATCATGCGGCTGAGTGTTCTGCTGATTCCATTGGAATGTGTGTGCCTGATCGAGTCTCAGGGGGTGGGGTGGCCATGATCAATAGTAGCTTCTTCCAAGAGAGACGAGTGCATAAAGTAGTGGGCAATAAACCGTATCCTCGGGCTAAGGGATGACCAGCGGTCCGTGCAAACATTCAGGCTCGGAGGAAGAGGTCATCAAAGGAGGGGTATTCACGGAGGGACAGGAGGTGTTGGTCAGGCGCGGGGTGCGATTCTTAGGGACAGAGTCATGCGGGAGGGGTGGGCTCATGACTCGCGCATGTGGGAGAGGGGGCAGTCAGGGTGCATGGGGGAATGCTTGCAGGGTCAGGGAAGTGCGCTGATGAGCGATCGTGAACAGGGAGACCATGGTACCTAAAATGGCTGTCATGTACATGTGTGCATGGATCTATGCTGGCGGAATAACACATTCAGTGTTTTCGCAATATCGGTTCTGCTTACAACAAGGGGTGCTATGAACACAAATGAACGCCGCTTATGTACATACACATTGCTATTTTTACCACCTTGACACCACCTCGAGCAATTTATACACTATCTATGAAGCCCACCTTGTACAAAGCAAATAGAAGCAAAATTGTGCACAATAGAAGGGATCTAATAACAAATGTGGTGGCTGGGTCAGGTGCAAATAATCACACCTCATATTCAGGGAGAAGACAAATACAACACCACATAAAAATTACAATACATTCACCTCTGGATCACATATTGATGTATACACTTGCTCAGATCCTCTCACCATTCTATTGACCATGAGACAGATTTGTCCAACAAAAAAACTTGAGAGAGATCATTTACAGGGTATCTCCAAGATATGCACAACCAATTAAGAAAAACATGAAAGTGCAGACTTTATCCAGCTGTTCCTGCATTCACTACTTCTATTGTGGGCGTTCTTCATCATTGAAGTTTGAAAATGTGACATTAAAATAGAACTAGGTAAAATACATCCACCATGTAAAGTAATCCATATGGTGCACATCTTCTCCATTATCACTATAACTTAACTAAATAAAGGAGAATACATATGTTTTTATTTGTAGAGTAGTCTCTGAGTTGCCACCCTTGATCCAAGCAAAGCATGCTTGTTTACATTCTGGATAGTAAGGCATCACTCCGGGAAGGCAGCATAAGTGCTGATTGGAAGGTATAAAAGATGTCTACTATTGAAGCCTTCTAATAATTTGGGATATAAACTACCAACCTCAATACACAATAGGTATGAAAGCAAATACTTTTCAAATGACAAGGCATGGCATCAAGGTGAGAGATAGATTGCTATGTACATAGCACAGCTGTCCACATGCAATCATATCTTACACAATGTGTGTAGAAAGGTAGGTGTTAGACCTATCAGTCCTTAGGGTGGTCTTCCCCCAAAATATGTTCCTGTTTCTCCACCTTTTCTATGCCTTGGGACTCTTTGCAATTTACTACTGCCAACTAGTGCTAACATACCTGTGCATACTCCCCTAAACATGGTTAAACTTTCTTACACCTGATGGGCATTTTTAATTTAGTTAAATCAAATGCTACAAGTGGACCCGCACCCCTTATTGATCCACATACTTAAGTAGCCCCTTAAAACATGTCCCTGTCCGCTCATTGCAGCCTGAATGCAGTGGAAAACTGCTGATTCGTCTTGCTAGTATGACCCCCTTGACAAGTCTTAAACTTCCCTTTTGTTCAATATAAGCCACCCCTAATGGTGACCCTAGGTAGTCCAGAGGGCAGGCTGCACTGGAATTAAAAGGTTGGACATATACTTTTACGTTTTACATGCCCTGGTAGTGAAAAACACCTACATTAGTTTCACACTAATGTGAGGCTTACCTGTTCCATAGGATAACATTGGGTTGCCTTAATACATTTAATGAGTGACAACGTTTGATTGGGAACAGATAAGCATGTTATGGTGGTATCTATGAAAATGTAACTAAAAGTCATCTTCAATGGTAAAGTCGGATTTTAAATTACAATTTTGAAAATGACACTTTTAGAAAGTTGGCATTTTTCTGTCCTTAGCCAGTTGGTGTCTGCAGCCTCCCCTGGGTCACATGACAGGGTGTAACTGACAGACTTTGCGAATTCCTCCCAGACACTCACACAATAGAGTGATTAGGTGTGCCTAAATGGACCATCTGCTCAAAGGATGGAGGGGCAGAGCTGGGCACAGCCTCACTTGCAACTGAATAGTCAGTGTGCTGCCTTCACATAAGGGGATTGTGAACTCCATACTGTTTCTGCAGCCAGCTTGGAGTCAGGCAGGGGAGTCAGGAAATTCCAAGGACTTCAAAGAAAAACCTCTAGAAACAACTCCGGAAATTTAAAGAAGGCCTCAGGTATAAAAATAGGGCACTTAGACGCACTTTTCACTTCACCTTCTGGCCCTGTGGAAGGACTCTCAGAGGACTGCCTGCTGCTGTGGCTTGCTGTGTACTCCACAAGAATGCTTTACTGCACCAGAAAGGACTGCTTTGCTGCCTGGAGCCTGCCTTGAACCCTCAAAGGCCAGCTCTGCTGTTTGATCCCAGCATCTTCACCTGAACTCAGGACTACCAAAGAGACTCCAAGGCTAGTTTTCTAGCCTCCTGTTCAGAGCCACAGGTGTTGAAAATGGCAATGTGTATGTACATAAGCGGCGTTCATTTTGTGTTCACTGTACCCCTTGTTGTAAGCAGAACGGATATCGCTAAAACACTGACTGTGTCATCCCGCTAGCATAGACCCATGCACACACGTACACGACAGCCATTTTAGGTATCATGGTCTCCTAGTTCACGTTCGATCATCGGCACATTTCCCTGACCCTGCAAGTTTCCCCATGCACCCTGACCGCCCCCGCTCTCACATGCACGAGTCATGAGCCCTCCCCTCCCGCATGACTCTGTCTCTGAGAATCGCACCCCGCGCCTGACCAACACCTCCTGTCCCTCCATGAATACTCCTCCTGTGATGACCTCTTCCTCTGAACCTAATTGTTTGCATGGACCGCTGGTCATCCCTTAGCCTGAGGATACAGTTTATTGCCCACTACTGTATGCACTCGTCTCTCTTGAAAGAAGCCACTATTGATCATGACCACCCCGCCCCCTGAGATTCGATCAGGCACACACATTCCAATGGAATCAGCAGAACTCTCAGCTGCGTGACAGCCCCCTCCTATTGCATGAAGGATAAGGGCCCCTACTGTAGCCACGTGTTGGAATACCTTCATACTACACAATGTATTAATTGTAATAAAAGGATGCCTGTGTGCCACGAACCTGTGTATAAAAGGCGAAGCCTCAGAGAAACTTGTTAGAGCACCTCCCGAAGACACTATGCGAGTGTCCCAAATGACATGCTCTCCTCTGGAGTAATAAACTCTGTTCTTGTTTTCCTGCCTTCAGCGCCCGTCTCTTTATTTGGTAATTATTCACGATGGAAACGAAGAGTCGCCCTGCACCAGCAGCCTGGGCATTGGGTGCGATATGGGCTGACTTTTCTACAATTGGCGCCCAACGCGGGGCCCATCAGCGACATAAGGTCCGGTAAGAGAGGTCCAGACGATGGGGTGAACATCTAAATGATTGGAGTATACCTGCCTTGAGAGGGCCCTCGTCCGGCTGCCGATTGAATGAACTTCACCGATTCCGAACGGACCTCTCTCAAGTGACCTATTGTCCTGACTGGAATCCCACAGGACTGCTGCGGTAAAAACATGGAGAAAGAGAACGATCGGGCGCTGGAAAAAGGAAGGCGAAGAACTGTCCACATGGTCCGGTCCGGGTAAGGTCGTGACACACGACGAGTTGCGAAATTGATTGATTGATTGTTTGAAAATACTAGTATTACTTATTGATTGCTTCTGAGAGATTCTCTATTTGCAAACAAGCACAGAGTCGCCATACTCTGTTTAGTCTTTGCAGATAGTGAAGGATAGGTAATGCAGACTTTTGTCCCCATTGTAATCCGTCATACCTATTTTTTCTCCCCATTGATTGATTGATTGAATCGAGCATTGAATTGTTCGAAGTTGGTTCTCTTAAGGATCTTCTCTGCCTGCAAACGGGGAAGAATAGGAATATTCTTCCTCCCTTTGCCGGTAGTGAAGGGTAGGTAACGCAAGCCTTTAACACGTCGTACCTATTTCATTCCTCATTGATTGATTGATTGTCCGAACATTGACTGTTTGGAATTGGTTCTTTTTGGAGGTATTCTCTATTTGCAAACAAGCACAGAGTCGCCATGCTCTGTCTAGTCTTTGCAAATAGTGAAGGGTAGGTAATGCGGACCTTTGTCCCCCGTTGTAATCTGCCATGCCTATCTACTCCCCACTGATTGATGCACCAGTCTCACCCGGACCATTTACTAGAGGAAGGTCATCTGGCCCGACCAGAGAGCACCCCTAGTGAAAAGGACATATGCAATAATAACGAAGTGATCACTATATCCTGTTAACAGAAACTTTAGCATGAAACAACCTGGAAAGAAAGGAATAGGAAAACGAAAATCAGTAGGCCACTGATGAACTTTTTATTAAATAACGAACAAGGAAACGATAACAATACTTTGTGATGTATTCCTATAGGTTCTGAATCGATCCCCCTATTCCTGACCCTATTCTGGTTAACAAACCAACAATTTAACTAGCAGTCAGCCCATGAGGCAGCAAACCCCCATGATGCAGATACCGTTATCTGACGAAGCCACACTACGGCACAGGAACGTGTTATCTGATTAGGTCATAACGCTTGCGATCTAATTAGACAAGCGATATTCCTCCAGCCCCTGATAAGGCATACGGAGTTCTCATAACAAATCAAACCTATGACAACCTGGGAAAAACCCTGCGGCCATTGTTTTGATTTCACCAAGAACTTCAGCAAAAGAATGTGCTAACGACCTGGTCGTATGACATCCTTATTGACGTATCTATGTCCATCCTTACGTCAATCTCGGCACCTTAAAGGTATAAATATTACCGATATTGCCCTATGCAAACACATGCGGTGGTGACGAGACGGAGCAGCCATACTTGCCGAAGCCCAGAGCAGAGCAGACCCCGCTGGCGCAGCCCCGCCTTCCTGACGCGCTGAGAACGAGACGCGCTGCTTTCTCCTGCCGAGAAATCCAGCACCGGCGTTTCCGGGTAGCCCTCGCAGGCAGCCTGGAATATCGAGAGCAGAGAAGAGAGATACCATCCCTCATTCATCCTAACTTCCAGGTACAGAACTGAATAACCCCTCACAGAGAATTCTTTAGTCAGTCACTTGGCAAAAACAAACTTAACTTAAACTGTAACTTTCTATTCCCGCCCACGTATTAGGCTTAGGTCAGGTACATGGGGTAGGCGTATCTAGAAACACCAGTTGAGTACGTTTAGTCAAATGTATATGTGTATGTAATATATTTTATTCATTTTAAACCTTCATATGGCTTAGAAACCATATCAATGTTTTTACAGTATTATTTTATACTTCTGCTTTTAATGTATGCACTTTACTTAACGATAAGTATTGCAATAATATCGATCCATTTCTCTTGTACGAGAAAAGAGACTGATCAATAAATAACATCTTTTATTGAACACGCCCGTCTCTTCCTTTTCTCTACAATCTGATGAGACTAAGAATGCACGTACTGACTGAGTAAAATAAATTGCCTTTTGTTCACACGACTCTCGAGATACACTCTTGATTAGGGGAGAGCAAAGTTGTCATGTTCTATGGTTGTCAGAAACTAAATCCCTTCTTGTCTAATCAGGGAAGTTAATTCCTTCCTGAACATTCGAGAAAGTTTCTAGTGAACTCTGAGCTAGCTGGCAAACCCAAAACTTTAAGTCTAATATCGACAGTAGTAGACCTAGTTAACGTCTGGTCTAGGCCTATACTATTGAAGGTATTATTCCAATGCGCAGAGCCTATTGGGATAATAGGAACTACACTACATGGCGCCCAACGCGTTTGGAAAGGGCGATAAAACTAACGTAAGACATTTAGAGTAACTCAGTCGTGCTTTCTCACTCAGACCCCTTTTTCCCATAATACTCCAAAGACGTCTGGAGTGGGTGAAAGGTAATATCCGCCAAACATCGCAGGAGGAAACTCCTATGTATGGTACTTGGTTTAGTCAACGTTGAAGGATAAACCGTTCCAAAATATTGTGCATCTAATCTTTGTTTCCATAAGAAACCTGATCTGCAAACAAACAGAGTAACCATGCTGTCGGTAAAATGGTAGACAGTGATGATGAAAGAGAGGCAGTTAGATTAGCAACTGAACTCGCAGCAGCTGATACTGCACTGCAAGACGCAGACCCGGATATAATACTCATCCCGGTCATTAAAAGGAAATCTATAACTTTAAAACTTATAGAAAATGGACTGACACCTAGAGGTGGTACAGTCATATTCGTAATTGAGGCACACGAATATCGGCAGACAGAGGTATACTATTCATGGATGAATTTTCCAGCAGCAAATGCTGTAACAAAGTACTTCCACTATTACAAAATAGAGGAACCTCCTGAAACGTACACTCCTTTCGAGGAGGTGGAAGTACCACTCAAATTTCAAGAGCACCTGCTCTTATTTGATGGCGCCCTAAAACATAATAATCACATCACCAGGCTCGGTCCCTTAGGTAGACCAGGAGCAACGTGGCCGGTCCTAGCCGGATACACACCACATCCAGACATCGACGGGATGTCTGCAGCAAACCTTTTAACACAGCTAAAACAATTAATAAAAATACATAGACAATTAGTCCAGTATGTGATGCGGACTTCTACAATTCAGCCAGCAATTAAAATTCCACAGCTGACCCCTCACCAGGGGAACACAAATAAAATTACACCACAGAACATACAGTCCTGCCTAGGTAAAGTACCAGCTAAACGGGAACAAATACCATTCTGGTTGGCGCAGAAAATAACCCTAATAGAGGCGGTGTTTCCTGACACCACCCCGTTAGAAAAACACAGGATTCTGACTATCTGTCTTCCAATGGGAATCGCACCACACATTGAGGACTGTGACACTTGGGGTACAGTCTTTGCTTCCATTTACACAAAAACGCACGGTGTTCCATCCATTTCGGTAATACCAGATGTGCTAAAACAAATTCAAGACAAATATGGTCCAGAACCCGCTTTAACTCTTGGTATGAAATTACTAAATGACTTCAAGCAGGTCTCAGCTATATTATTAGCCAACATAAAGGGAGAAGCAGCAAACGTGGCGATCCGCCAGAGGTTAAAGGAGACAGATATAGCAGACAAACCAGCTGAAATTGCCAGAATCATAGAAAAATCCTATGAGGAACTAGGTAGAGATAGTTTAGGTGGAATACCAGTAAAACCACAACTGATTGAAAGTCCTGAAAAAATATTTTTTAATAATAATTCAACATCACAGAAAAAGAGCTGGGATGGAAACAAACAATCCAATCCTAAAGAAAAGAAATTCCAGTCCAGAGGCAGGTCTCCAAGGCGAAGAGAAAAATCTCCGAACCAAAGACACAGGTCACCCCAGAGTGACCCCTCTGGGAAAAGATATAACCTTAGAAATAGGGATAATATAAAAAAGCCTGATAGATATCAAGACATTGATACACGTCCCTCTCAATCTTTTCAGACTTCCTCGCAGAAATCGGAAAGAAGAGGACGATCAGAACACAGAGAAGAGCACGCCAAGTCCAAAGACAAGGAACCTGCTCAGCTAAAAAAGAAATTACAATTTCCAAAAAAGAAGGTAGCCAGTATCAAGGTAGTTAACAATGCCGAGAATACTGAGGACACAACTGAAAAACAGAGAATGGGCTCAGACAATGCTAGACAGCGCAGCAGAAGTGAGCATAGCTCGCAAAGTCCTTATGAATCATCTGGAGACAGTGGACACGAATGAATATCTTCAAGTGGAAACTGCAGACACCAGAGTTAGCAAACCTCACAAAATATACGAAATAACATTACGTATAGAGGGAGATAAGACTAGAAAAATAAGGGGACTATTTTGGGATAATCTCTCCAAGGGCTATGACATCCTTCTAGCTGAAAAAGACTGGCCACCAGAATTTGTCAGGGAGTGCCCTCATGGCGAAGAAGTAATTATGCCTGCCTTCTCAAATCACATCCCAATTCATAAAAAATACACACTTGCTAGAAAGTGGGCAGTAGCTCTAGCTCCTGCTTTATATAAAAATCACGTAGGATGGGATGAGGACTCTCCTCCTCAAAAAATCCAGTTAAAATCACAACCTACTGCACAAAGGCAGTACCCAATTAAGCAAGAAGCTAAAAAACAGGTAAAAGAAATTCTAGATCAGCTAGAATACCAGGGGGTGATTGAAACTTGCACCTCACAAATGAACAACCCTTTGTTTCCGGTCTCCAAACCAGACAATTCATACCGTCTAGTTTTGGATTACCGACACCTTAACTCATGTTGCAAAACTTTTGCAGTGCAAAACTCACATAGTGCTGCACTAATGAATAACATAGTGCGCAAAAAATACAAAACAACCTTAGACATCTCTAATGGATTCTTTTGTCAAAACATAGCACCAGAGAGCAGATATTTGTCTGCGTTCTCAATAAATGGCACTCAAAAACAATTCTGTCGATTAGCCCAGGGGTACAAGAACAGCCCGGGAGTATTCTCAGCGAGAGTAACAGAATTACTACAAATATATGACGACGAAGCATTATCGTATGTCGACGACATATACTTAACAGATGATGACTTGGAGACTCACTTGAAGAGAGTGAACACCATAATACTTGGGTTCGCAGCAGAGGGTTACAAATTCAACTTTAAAAAATCCAGAATTGCCCATCTGACAGTCCTGTTCTTAGGATATGAATTATCAAGTGAAGGCAAAAGCCTGGCTGACAATTTTCTAGAAAAATGTGCCGTACTCCAAGCACCTAGAACACTAAAAAACCTACAGTCAATTCTAGGCTTCCTAAATTTCGGAAGAACATATATTGCAAATTACGCAGAAAGGGTCAAACCCCTTTATGATCTAATAAAACCAGATTTTAAAAGATCTAATTGAACTCAAATACACACAGAAATATTGAGATCCTTACAAACAGACATGCTAATTAAAACAAAATTAGAAACACGTGATAACACACGCAATCTTGTGATCCGAGTCATCCCAGGGAGATGCGGATTCACATACCTGACCTCTAATGAGGGAGAAAAGGTACCAATTGCCTTCAAATCACACTTGTACACTAAGGCTGAAATGAAATTTAGCCCAACGGAAAAAATTCTTACCGCAACACAGACAGCTATAGCAAAAGAACGAGCCCTGGCACAAGGTAAACGAATAATAATCGTGACACCGATACCAGCCCTAGAGGCTGTAACAAAAGCAAGCATTCCAAATGCTAAAGCTCTCCATCCGAGATGGATACAATGGGCTAATTCTCTTGCTGCAACAGACGTGGCGTACGAATTTGATCCTTACTTACAAACACAAGAATTTCTCCAATATGAATTTGAATGTCCTCCGCCGACCGAAATTCTGCCTCTAGAACACTACGGCTGTATAATATATACAGACGGATCAGCACAACCCGCAGTGGGGGGTAAGCAAGCTTACAGTGCTGCGTGCGCGATCGTTAAAGGTCGCTGGCACGAAGAAAAATTTAAACCAGCAATCACTAAAACACAATCTCTAGGAGATTGTACAGCTCAGCGAGCTGAACTACTGGCGTTCAAGATGGCGCTTGAAAATACCGATCGAGAATTCCCCACACTCATAGTGTGCGATTCCTATTATTGCGTTCAGTCTTACAATGAATACTTGCAGATCTGGCTTCAGAATGGTTTCAAGGATGCGAAAGGTGGCACAATCAAGCATAAAATGCTCTGGGAACAAGTAGTTCTTTTACAAAAAGAACTACCAAAGACTCACGTGATACATACGCTGAGTCATCAACGTGATGGCGTTCACGTTGCAGGGAATTCATTGGCTGATGAGGCCGCGAAGGCAGCTGTACAAACGGCTTCCGTAGCTGCCATCACCCGGTCAAAAACAAAAATAGACAGCGAAATATTACAAGCTGTCAGCGCTTCAGAAAAGGATTCGATAGAAACACTCCCGAAAGGCTTTCCAGTAAAATATTCATACATAACTGATACAAACAATGTTCCTTTTGCTCGAATCCCTGGAGTGGGGGATAGGGCAATTCCAAACATGGAACATAGGTTAGGACTAATATTAGCGGCACACGAAGGGCTTGCTTCTATACATGCTGTCAGGGCCTTGGTTTCTTAAGCCCCCCTTGAGTTTCTCAGGAGCATCACCCTAAAACCTACTATGTACTAAACACTGGGATTTCCCGTTTTCCTTGGCGTAAGAATTAACACTTTCTATAGAAGGAAAACAAGAGTAACTTTCCACCATGTATTCTTTATATTCTGGTAAGTAAATTGGCATAAGTTGGCACAGTCATTAAAACAACTACATACATAACTTGTTAATCTCCAAGATTCATTAAAGGTTTCAACATCAGCATCAATGTAGTTCAGAACGCATTAAACTAGTTCCACAGCAAAACACGTATATTATGTTCTCAAGAACACTGTTCGATTCACAGCATTGTTAATTACTAAACATTTCAAATACTATGGAGCAAAATACGAAACCCAAAAGTAGTGTCAAAGACTTAAGCTTTCCTCTGAGAAATATGTTTAAAAGCCTTTAAACGGAATCAGAGGCTAAGAACAGTTTGACAAATCCACAACTAAAAGCAAGGGTCCAGTAAAAAATGTTCGGTAAACCAAGTCCAGAAAATTACAGAGGAAACGCCCTTCGCGTTTCCCCTTACGAGCCTCTTGAAAGTGTCACCAGCCGGTTAACAGAAATTGGATAAATCCTACCTGCGTTTTCAGCAAGCGGATTTTCGTGGTAGATTACTACCATTTAAACAGGAAACAGAGCTGCTTGGAACATCAGCGAAGTCCTCCGTCGTCGGGAATGAAGACCGGACTGGAAGCAGGAGACCTCCGATCACAGGAACCAGGAAGGAATAATCCGCGCGGTGTTTTGGGCGTGGCCGCTTTTATAGTCCCAAACTGAAGTACGGAGGCTGCAGAGGGAAAAAAGACCTCGGCAGCAAAACTCGAAATAGGAACTTCTGAGGCACAAGGCAACAAGCACTGGCAAAGAAGATCATGCCAACAGGATGTGCGGGAACAAGCATTGGCAAAAACGATTCAACAACAAGCATTGGCAAAGGGATTTCAGCAACAAGCATTGGCAAGGCGTTTTGACAAGCATTAGTAACAATAAGCATTAGCATTGGCACATCGGTAACAACAAGCATTGGCACACCAAGCATTGGTACATTGGGAATGACAGTCTAGAGAGCTCAGACTAATGAACAAAGAGCAAGAATCCTGACAGTGCCCCCCAACAAAAAGAGAGACACCCCCCCCCCCAGGACCTCAAAAAAGAGAGATCGGGTGCCGGGCATGAAAAGATCGCACCAAACGGGGAGCATGAACATTGGTCTCGGAGACCCATGAGTCCTCCTCAGGGCCATAGCCTTTCCAGGAGAGTAGGTACCAAAGCTTCCCCCTAACACGCTTACAATCCTTAACACAACGCACCTCGTACTCATCCTGACCTTTCACAAGAAGAGCAGGAGGGCGAGGCCGCCGTTTGACAGCTGCTTTCTTCAGCAGAGAAACATGGAACACAGGGTAAATCTTCATACTTTTAGGAAGGAGCAGCTTGTAAGTCACTGGATTCACACACTGAACAATTTTATATGGACCAATGAATTTAGGATGGAACTTGTAGCGTTTCCTGAACTGAAAGTTTCTGGTAGAAAGCCAAACCACATCTCCTACATGAAGATCTGGCCCCTTTTGACGCTTCCTGTCCGCAAACTTTTTGTACGTGGCTTTGGCTTTCAATACATTTGTTCGTAAGGCTCTAGTGATGCGTTCCATTTCCCTGAAATGCGAATCCAAGGAAGGTATGTGGGTTTTGTGATGAGCCAGTAGCAAGGGCGAGAAATGAGGATGTCGACCATAGACAGCAAAAAAGGGCGACAAACCCGTGGAGGCATTCTGCAGGTTATTGTAAGCAAACTCAGCTTCCCATAAGAGAGTTAACCAGGAACCCTGTTTCTTGAACAGGAAACACCTCAGATACTGTTTCAGGATTTGGTTAACTCGTTCGGTTTGCCCGTCCGACTCCGGATGGAAGCTCGTGGAGGTGTTACAGGTAATGTGAAGAGCTTTACACCAGGCCTTCCAGAATTGCGAGATAAACTGTGAACCTCGATCTGAAGTAATGGATCTAGGAAGGCCGTGTAGACGAACTACATGTTCCAGGAGTAATTGGACCAAATGAGACGAAGTAGGAAGCCTAGAGCAAGGGATAAAGTGGGCCATCTTTGATAAACGATCCACCACCACAAGAATAGTGTTCATACCTTTCTCTTCCGGCAAATCAGTTATAAAGTCCATAGCAATGTCCTCCCAGACCTGAGTTGGGGTGGGAAGCGGAAGAAGAAGACCTTTCTTTCGACCATATTCCGTTTTAGCTTGGGCACAAACATCACAGTTTTGTATGAAAGACTGAACATCCTTATTCCAGGTTGGCCACCAGAAATTCCTCTGTAACAATTCTTTGGTTTTTGTGATTCCAGGATGACCAGCCAATTGACTAACATGACACCACTGTAAAACCTGTGTTTGTAGTTTCTTTGTTGGAACAAATAAGAGACTGGAGAAGAAGGGTAGATTCTGATGAATGGTTCTATTAGGCCCATCCTGGACCGAGAAAAGAAGTTTGGGTATAGGCATTGCTTGTCTAATTTGTTGAAAGAAAACATCGGACATTGTGGCACCTATGATTTGTTTTTCGGAGAGCATACTAGTAGGTCTGGGATTTGAAAGGATATCATCTGGCTTATGATCATATCGTGACAGAGAATCTGCTTTGTTATTCTTGGTTCCAGGTCTAAAAGTTATGACGCAGTCAAATTCTGCAAAGAACAATGTCCAACGGAGTTGTCTGGGAGTTAAGGCTTTTGCACATCTTAGGAATTGCAGATTCCGATGGTCTGTGTATACGGTTACCGTGTGTCTTGCTCCTAGTAGATAATGACGCCATTCTTTGAAGGCATAACGAATGGCCAGGAGTTCTTTCTCTGCAATGGTATAATTGGTTTCTGCAGGCAAAAACTTTCTGGACAAAAAGGCAATGGGGTGCAGTTCATTGGTTTCTTGGTCTTTTTGTGAAAGAATTGCTCCTACTGCAAAGTCAGAAGCATCCGCTTCTACAATAAAAGGTAAGTCCGAGTCAGGATGTCGCAAAACAGGTGCTTGAGTAAAGGTTCTTTTAAGGGTTTGAAAGGAGGAGTCAGTGTTAGAGGACCAAGTGAATTTAACATTCTTCCTTAACAGCTGGGTTAAGGGTGTGGCCAAGGTTGAAAAATCTTTGATGAAACGGCGGTAGAAGTTCGCAAATCCAAGAAAACGTTGGATATCTTTCACTGAAGTTGGGGTAGGCCAATCAAGGATTGCTTGGATTTTTCTTGGGGCCACAGTAATTCCAGATGGAGAAAGAATAAAGCCAAGAAATTCAACTTTGGTGGTATGGAACTCACACTTAGACAGCTTACAGAACAAACCATGAGATCTTAAGGTGTTTAAGATAATCTTTACATGTCGAATGTGTTCTTCCGTTGAAGATGAAAAAATTAAAAGGTCGTCAATATAGGCTATGACGAACCTATCTAAGAAGTCCCGAAGGACGTCATTAATAAAAAATTGGAAGGCAGCCGGAGCGTTGCATAAGCCAAAGGGCATTACACAATACTCAAATAAGCCAAAGCGAGTTCGGAAAGCGGTTTTCCACTCATCACCAGGTCTAATACGGACCAAGTGGTAGGCGCCTCGCAAGTCAAGCTTCGTAAAAATTGTGGCTGAGCGCACTTGATCCAGAAGCACCGGAATCAAAGGTAGTGGATATCTATTCTTGATAGTGATGTTATTAAGTGCTCTGTAATCGATACAGGTGCGCAATTCTCCATTGCTTTTAGGTACGAAAAAGAGCGGAGAAGCTGCGGGAGATTTGGAGGGTCGGATGAAACCATTTTTCAAAAATTTATCAAGATATTCCCGAAGGTGATTATTCTCTAGATCAGTCAAGGCGTAGATTCTACTACAGGGTATCTTGGCCCCAGGCACTAGATCTATGGCACAATCATAGTCTCTGTGTGGTGGTAGGGTTTCTGCCTTTTGTTCACAGAAAACATCTGTATACTCTTCATAGATGGGAGGAAGAACTATGTCTTGCTCAGCGGCTGTGGAGACATAAAGGGCAGATGCAGTGTGTAGAAAGGAACTTGGGGAGTCCTTAGAACCTTTTACCGATCCCCCACAGCATTCCTGTTTACACCAAGAGGAAGTGAAGTCAATTGTTCGTTCGGTCCAATTGATAGTAGGATTATGCATCGTTAACCAGGGGATGCCCAAGATAACTCCGAATTGGGGTGCGTCAATTACATCAAAAGATATTGTTTCTTGGTGTTGTCTGGAACCCATATTACAAACCATTACTATGGGAGAGGTACAGTGAGTGATCATTCCAGAAGTTAATTGGGTTCCGTCGACTGCGTAGACTATTTCAGGTTTCTCCTTCACAACAATGGGTATACTCGTTTTTGCAATGAACTTGGAATCTACGAAATTTCCGGTGGCACCAGAGTCAATCATAGCTGCCACCAAGATTTGGTTTAGGTTAGGTATTCTAAAAGAAACATTCAAAGTAAGATGAGGCACTGTTAACTGCAAGGTGTGTGCGATGGTTTGTTCAGGAGGAGATTGCCAACTCGAAAAAGTCTCCTGATCCAATTTCGAGTTCTCTAGTTTTCCGACTTAGTTTCCTTTCTGTCTCGAGACCAAGAGTTCTTAGGTTTGAGTGAACATTCTCTAACGAAATGTCCCTTCTTTCCACAATAAAGACATAGACCATTCTTACGCCGGGTTTCTTTTTCTTCAGAAGTTAAGGGTTTCCTCAAACTTCCTATTTCCATAGGTTCTGCAGATTCCTGGGCACTGGGAAGTGATCTATCCTTAGCTCTAGAAAAGATTCTGACATCTGTTCTTTTTCTATCTCCTTTGCGGTCAGCAACTCGGTGGTCCAGACGTAGACTGGGTGCTATAAGATCTGTACATGTTCGAGGTCGAGGATCGATTGGTGCAATAAGGTCTTTCAGCTCATCTCTTAGCCCTTGGTAATAAAGAGCAGCCCTCTTGGCTTCTGGCCAGTCAGTCTCTGCAATAAGACGGTTAAATTGGGTAAGGTAATGTACTAGTTCCTTGTTTCCCTGTCTTAATTCTAATAGTTCTCTATCGGCTGATCCTGTTATGGTTCGTCTATCGAAAATCCTCTCAAACTCTCGTTTAAACTGCACCCAGTTAGATAATATTGGATCATCAGATTGAACCAGGGGAACCGCCCACATGGCTGCGTCACCACTCAAGAAGGAAATCAGAAAGGCAATTCGTGACTGAGAATTCGGGAATGAAGCTGGTTTAACCATGAAATGCAACTGCACCTGCGTTAGAAAGGTTTGGAACTTGTTCGGTTCCCCACCAAATCTCTCAGGCTGGGCCAATGGAACAGTAGTAGGAACAGTAACTGAAACAGTGGCCGATGAACCTGATACATTTGTTTGATGTTGACCTGCAGATGGTGCAGAGTCCAAACGCGATTGCAAATGAATAACTTTATTGGCTAAAGCTGCTGTTTCAGTTCTACTAACAGTTAATTCAGTTTGTAAATTCCCAATCATTGTACACAGATCATCCATGGTGACATCCATTTGGTTTTGCTCGGGGGAAACAAAATTCGTGGGCGGATTATTCTGTCAGGGCCTTGGTTTCTTAAGCCCCCCTTCAGTTTCTCAGGAGCATCACCCTAAAACCTACTATGTACTAAACACTGGGATTTCCCGTTTTCCTTGGCGTAAGAATTAACACTTTCTATAGAAGGAAAACAAGAGTAACTTTCCACCATGTATTCTTTATATTCTGGTAAGTAAATTGGCATAAGTTGGCACAGTCATTAAAACAACTACATACATAACTTGTTAATCTCCAAGATTCATTAAAGGTTTCAACATCAGCATCAATGTAGTTCAGAACGCATTAAACTAGTTCCACAGCAAAACACGCATATTATGTTCTCAAGAACACTGTTCGATTCACAGCATTGTTAATTACTAAACATTTCAAATACTATGGAGCAAAATACGAAACCCAAAAGTAGTTTCAAAGACTTAAGCTTTCCTCTGAGAAATATGTTTAAAAGCCTTTAAACGGAATCAGAGGCTAAGAACAGTTTGACAAATCCACAACTAAAAGCAAGGGTCCAGTAAAAAATGTTCGGTAAACCAAGTCCAGAAAATTACAGAGGAAACGCCCTTCGCGTTTCCCCTTACGAGCCTCTTGAAAGTGTCACCAGCCGGTTAACAGAAATTGGATAAATCCTACCTGCGTTTTCAGCAAGCGGATTTTCGTGGTAGATTACTACCATTTAAACAGGAAACAGAGCTGCTTGGAACATCAGCGAAGTCCTCCGTCGTCGGGAATGAAGACCGGACTGGAAGCAGGAGACCTCCGATCACAGGAACCAGGAAGGAATAATCCGCGCGGTGTTTTGGGCGTGGCCGCTTTTATAGTCCCAAACTGAAGTACGGAGGCTGCAGAGGGAAAAAAGACCTCGGCAGCAAAACTCGAAATAGGAACTTCTGAGGCACAAGGCAACAAGCACTGGCAAAGAAGATCATGCCAACAGGATGTGCGGGAACAAGCATTGGCAAAAACGATTCAACAACAAGCATTGGCAAAGGGATTTCAGCAACAAGCATTGGCAAGGCGTTTTGACAAGCATTAGTAACAATAAGCATTAGCATTGGCACATCGGTAACAACAAGCATTGGCACACCAAGCATTGGTACATTGGGAATGACAGTCTAGAGAGCTCAGACTAATGAACAAAGAGCAAGAATCCTGACACATGCTGGCGTCTCAGCCACAGTATCATTATTAAAACAGAGATACTGGTGGCCACAAATGAGAAGACAAACAAGGAACTATGTTCTAGAATGTGAAATATGTCAAAGAATGAAAGTATCAACGGTGAGACGTCCAGCGCAGACGCCCCTTCTAATCTCGGATAAACCATTAGCCTGTGTTTACCTAGACCACTGTGGTCCCTTACAAAGGGATGGTAACTATAAATATATCTTGGTTGCAGTGGACTCATGTACGAGATTCATATGGATGTGGCCCCAGCGAACGGCTGACGCCAGAACTGTTATAAAAGATTTGCGAGTCTTTATCGGCACATACGCGATTGGCATGCTGCATTCGGACCACGGTCCTGCTTTTAGCTCTAGAGCTTATAAGGAGGCCATGGTCAGCATGGGCGTGACATTGCGGTACTCTTGTCCATTTCACCCTGAGGGGAACGGAATTGTTGAAAGAAAAAACCGTGACATAAAGCAATCTATAACGGCAAAGGTATTAGGTTCGGGAGCTGGGTGGGTCAAACATCTAATAAGTGTCCAACGTAGTCTAAATAACTTGCCAAGAAATTCTCTGAAGGGATTCAGTCCGTACGAATTATTATTTGGAACTAGGATGTTGATCTCTGACCTTGATAGTCAGACTTCAGTGGTGAAAGAAAAAAGCTTTGATATCAAAGACCGTTTGGCTATTTTGCAGGACTTAAACAAAACAAGAAAAGACCTGAGCAACATAAAGTTGAAACAACAGCCAACGACCACTGAAGAACCACCACCTGTCCCAGCAAGACCTGTCTGGATTCCAAAAGTCGGGGATCTGGTCAGAGAAAAGATCGCGGTAAAGAAGGAATTTGGGCCTTCTTACAGAAAAGCAGTTCCTGTCTTGTCTGTCAACGGGGCAAGATCAGTTGTACTACCGCCGCTTGCTGGTAAAAAGGAGAACCGAGTTGTATCCATCGACCTGGTAAAACCACAATCATGTGGCCGATAACAAATAGTAGGCCAAGTGGACTCCCAATAAGTAGCAGAACACCAAGGTTTGCTACCAGTACAGAGGTCCTAACTAAGAGGCTCATTACATTCGAAACGCCTACAGAAGAACAACAAGGACTATGCAACAATGCAATGGAACTTAGACCTCTGAAAACCCAAATAAAAACATTTAGCAGAGACACACCAATCTATAATGAAGTACCAAGTGCAAATGCAAGAAACAGTGATCCTGAACCAATTGGAACAATTGACAGAACTGCATCCGGCTACTCCATAAACTTCGATGATTCCTCTGAAGGCTTCAGTGAATCAAAGACACAGCCATCATCAAAAACCTTTAAAGATAAAGCTAAAGAACTTTTAAAACAACTGAAAGAAACATATCTGGTTTCTCCATGGCTTGAATTTTGGGTGGGTTTTGGTGCATTTATCCTCATACTTTGGCTCATCATGGTACTAACTTTGGGACGCTTCATTGAGGGAAAATATGCTAAAATGGACACAGCAAGTCAGAAAATCAACTTGATCCTCAAACCACACACATCTTCACACGTCGAGAAAAGAGAACTTTCTTCAGCCAACTTCACAGCCAATCCTATACTGGGTGGGGTAGCATGGGATAACACTGACTATGAAATTTATGGTCCGGTCGAAATCCTGAAATATCCACACCAAATTAAGATCTCATTGAGTGACTTTGTAAAACCAAGCTCATTTGCTGATGATTGGGACTTCGAAAGCATTAATAATATGATGTCTGACTTAGTAATGTCTGCTAAATTTACCAAACATGATTATTTGCAGGGTTCTACAAATTATGATAGTATGTACTGTTATAACCACTATGGTAACCATTTTCTACATAGATCTGCACAACCTAGAAATGTTTTAAATTATAATCAATGGGAACATTGTGCAACCCCTCCAAAAGGAAGCTCAAGAACCGTTTACGACAAATATTCATATTTTTCAGGTTTTAACATAAGTAATGCTGAAACATTTTATTTCAAATTGTCGAATAAGACAGGGATGAAGACCATGATAACCAACACGAAATTGATATATTCAGACTCATTCTTTGAACAAATGAATACTTTTGGTTTTTATTATTGGGACAAAAATGTTGAATTGAAAAGTGTTTGGGGTACAAAAGAATGGCAAGTACAGGGTATAGAATCTTTGTTTAGAGCCTGCATGATCCCAGAACAAATTATATTTTTAAATGACACTGTTCAACAAACCACCTGTCTTGGCCTAGCCAAAATCAAAGACTTAAATAAACCGTCTATTCCAAAACCAACAATGAACAGCAATAGTTCTACAGAAGAAGAGATAGACGTAAATTATGTATTAAACCAAAACAGAACACATCCAGATTGGAAACAGTGGTTGATCTGGCCCACAGATACTAATAACTGTCAAGACAGATTCCTGAACAAAACACAGGGGTTCAAAATGACCAGGCCAGACCCTAGATATCCTCAAAGACAACACCCAGGGATAATAACCACCTACAGTGTGGGCAAATTATGCCTTCAATGGCTACAAACTTCCACACTGGCAGAAATTAAGCAACACCTAACTTTACTTACTGATGGTGCTGACTTGCGTGATTTCACTATGGGACCACGCAAACAGCGTCAAAAGCGTTTCATAGCAGCCTCTGTATATGCAGCATACAATGAGGCCTGGAAGGTTACTCAAATTGAAACAGCAGAGAGAATACGGGAAATTGACCGTATTAATTTGGAAAAATCACTTTCTGTAGTGGACAATGGGTTAATGACTCTGTCCTCCAGAATTTTTTCTTTGGACAGCATTGTGTCTTCAGCAATCGACATATTATCGCAAGACTTACTGTTATTACAACACGGTCAGTCCCAATTGCGTTCTATTGTACAGCTTGGCTGGACGTTACAAAATCTGCGTTCAGGCTATGTGCCTTGGCGTTTAATCAACACAACGTCACTATTCTATATCTTTAACCTTACTGATAGACAAATCAGTATGGCCCAAAAGGGAGCTGATTATACAATCCTGAGCATTGAGAAACTTGAGAGATTACCAGTGACAATGTCAGAACGACCTGTCAGTGAATGGATAATACATGGGATAATAAATATTCCAATTTCAACCTTCAGGTTTCAATACTGCCAAAAATATATACAGGCTGGCATGTACGAGAAATTGGGAAAGGGGTACATTAAAACAACATGGGACCTGCCCTATTCACATGCATGTGTCAGTAATAAAGGACAGAAAGTGTTTCTTAGTGGCAATAATTGTGCAATGTCACTAAGCGGTACACTTCTGTGTAACGGAATTAGTTTGCACGGGGCCTGTGAAGGGAACTCAAATAACCTTTCATGTCACCAGCAAGGCGCACCTGCAACAGAGATAGAACCATTCTTTCAAAGACTCTATAATGGGAGTTACATTCTAATTGTAGATCGCAGATGTTGTAGTCTTATGCCCGGGACTCCTTATCTCATAACTACGACTGCGAAGGTCAAGTGCTGTGGACACTCATTGTTCCCCAGCTCCTTCCCAGACAGGGAGGCAAGGGCATGGCCCAACTTGAAAATTACTTCTATTCGAATAGATACTTTAAGCAGAATGAAAACAGTGCTTCTTCAGACGCCGACCAGGCTCACGTCATCAAAAGAAACATATGATCTACAAGTCGCAAGGACGACTGCAGAGATACATTGATTGTTATCAACTAATTCCCCCATACATTTCGCAGAAATCCTGAATGAAATCTTAAATATTTCTGATACCAGTGGGGTCTCACAAGTATTTAAGACAGTATTTTCGATGGCATTAACACCATTCAAAGCCATACTGGGTATTTTTCCAGACTTCGTCCATTCGATTTTTGGCGGACTTCCCCTCATTTTAGGACTGATTGCAGGAATCCTATTCCTAGTCCTTATTTTTCGTTATGGCAAACCATGTCACAGACAAAACACCTGCGACAAGGGAAGAAACAATCCTAGCCATTGGATACCGGGACCGGATATCAAGAATCCTGGGACTATCCCGGCTTAGAGACCTGAACATGACTTGGTTTCTATCCTTTCGACCTATGTGGCAACGATGTGTTTTACCTGTATTAAGGTGCCTGCTATGCGGAGAAGAATGCGTGTTAGACACCTGTCTGACGCTACAATCGGATGCGCCACTGGATGCAGAAACATTGTTGAGTCCGATCAAGGCTCATGCTTTGTGCTGCCCTCAAAGGCGACCAATCCTGATGACGGCATTCGTGGAAGCTTCACCACTACGATTAAGGGGTAGTGAAGTACAAGATGAAAGCAGCATCGATCAGGTACGACCTTCTGTCAGCAATCCAAATCAGAATGTCAATGGAGACAATCATGCGCATGAATGCATGGTTACACCTATTTCCGAGTTAGTGGAACTCTCCCAGGAAGCTGTTGACAACTTTTTCGAAAGCCTAAATGATATGATGTTCTCACCAGAACAGAAATAGGGACTTTTGAACAAACTCGTACACGGCGTTCCCTGAATTTGGCCTTCAACTTTAATAATATAGTCACATGAACAATTTTCCCTCCAGTTCACGGACAGCAATTTTTTCAGCAGCCCCAAATTATTTTTTACAATTTTTCGGGACACTTATCTTCTGCTTAAAGTAAGAAACTATTCCTAGAGAACTAAGATTTCTATTTTTAGACAGCTTATAGACATTAGCTGCCCGCTGGTATGTTCATTGTATTATATTCTGTGATGAAGTGGTCTCGAACTTTTTTTCTGTATTGAGAGCCATTACATGTGTAAATCTCATATACCAAATAGCAATAATGTATACAAATGCGTTATTACTTTAGCATTTTTCTACAGCTTGAGTGCATACTATACATATGACTGCATTTCTTCTGTATATTTAAAAATTTCAAAATGCGTTTATGTATTTTGGGGTGGTAAGGTATACACAATACTCTATAAATATATTGTACTATGTTTTACTATGCATAGATTAGTAAATATGACCATAGTTAGCGTGGAGTGGGTGTGATGTATTCCTATAGGTTCTGAATCGATCCCCTTATTCCTGACCCTATTCTGGTTAACAAACCAACAAGTTAACTAGCAGTCAGCCCATGAGGCAGCAAACCCCCATGATGCAGATACCGTTATCTGACGAAGCCACACTACGGCACAGGAACGTGTTATCTGATTAGGTCATAACGCTTGCGATCTAATTAGACAAGCGATATTCCTCCAGCCCCTGATAAGGCATACGGAGTTCTCATAACAAATCAAACCTATGACAACCTGGGAAAAACCCTGCGGCCATTGTTTTGATTTCACCAAGAACTTCAGCAAAAGAATGTGCTAACGACCTGGTCGTATGACATCCTTATTGACGTATCTATGTCCATCCTTACGTCAATCTCGGCACCTTAAAGGTATAAATATTACCGATATTGCCCTATGCAAACACACGCGGTGGTGACGAGACGGAGCAGCCATACTTGCCGAAGCCCAGAGCAGAGCAGACCCCACTGGCGCAGCCCCGCCTTCCTGACGCGCTGAGAACGAGACGCGCTGCTTTCTCCTGCCGAGAAATCCAGCACCGGCGTTTCCGGGTAGCCCTCGCAGGCAGCCTGGAATATCGAGAGCAGAGAAGAGAGATACCATCCCTCATTCATCCTAACTTCCAGGTACAGAACTGAATAACCCCTCACAGAGAATTCTTTAGTCAGTCACTTGGCAAAAACAAACTTAACTTAAACTGTAACTTTCTATTCCCGCCCACGTATTAGGCTTAGGTCAGGTACACGGGGTAGGTGTATCTAGAAACACCAGTTGAGTACGTTTAGTCAAATGTATATGTGTATGTAATATATTTTATTCATTTTAAACCTTCATATGGCTTAGAAACCATATCAATGTTTTTACAGTATTATTTTATACTTCTGCTTTTAATGTATGCACTTTACTTAACGATAAGTATTGCAATAATATCGATCCATTTCTCTTGTACGAGAAAAGAGACTGATCAATAAATAACATCTTTTATTGAACACGCCCGTCTCTTCCTTTTCTCTACAATCTGATGAGACTAAGAATGCACGTACTGACTGAGTAAAATAAATTGCCTTTTGTTCACACGACTCTCGAGATACACTCTTGATTAGGGGAGAGCAAAGTTGTCATGTTCTATGGTTGTCAGAAACTAAATCCCTTCTTGTCTAATCAGGGAAGTTAATTCCTTCCTGAACATTCGAGAAAGTTTCTAGTGAACTCTGAGCTAGCTGGCAAACCCAAAACTTTAAGTCTAATATCGACAGTAGTAGACCTAGTTAACGTCTGGTCTAGGCCTATACTATTGAAGGTATTATTCCAATGCGCAGAGCCTATTGGGATAATAGGAACTACACTACAACTTAATGATAAAACCTATTATTGTCCTAGAAACAAGAAACGTTGGAAATAAGCTCGTAATAAGAAACCTGAAAACAGTAAGAGAAACCAAGCGTGACATTGCAACAGTCACAAGGCAACGAGGCTTCATCGCCCCTCACTGCCCCAAACATGTCTGTCCCACTGCCTGCCACGCCCAAATAACGGCAACTTGGGAAAGATACAAGTCAGCAGACATGGAGAAGTGTGGCTCACTGGTTAGAGGAGGCAGACCCGGACGCTGAGATCAGACCCGGGACCAGGGTTCAATTCCCGACGCGGCAGGGTATTGAGCCCAAAATGTCCACGGACTCGATAATTCTCGCTTCGGTGCCTACTGGAATCACAGGTTCACACTCTGCAACTCTGGGCAATAGCTTGCTTAATCTCCACTACGGCCCCCCGCGGCGGGATGCCTGGCTTTCACCTTGGGGATACCCAGTAGGGGCTATCTCACAGGGAGAAACCAGGACGGGTTCCCAATGCAAAGCGCTTTGAGACCTGGCGGTGATATTGCGCTATATAAAAACCTATCCATCCATCCATCCATCCACATCCGCCCCCATTCTGGAAACTTCCAAAGTGCAACAGGGTTGCGGCTACGCCCAGCCGGAAGCAACACATATAGGGCGGGTCCTGCTGCCAACCGTCGACCGGAGATCATCACGTAGGGTGTAGCCGGAGGAGAGGCCGAGGCCAACGGGACCCGGCCAGGGGGATTGCTACGACCACCCTGGAGAGTTGCAGGGGGGGGGGGAATGCCCGTGTCCTCAACCCTCCCCTCCCTCTCCCAGTCCGGCCACCATCAACCAGAGGCTGAGGCCGACGGGATCCGGCCGCGGTGGCGGTAACACTGGAGAGTTGCAGGTTGACCCTCTCTCTCTTTCCCAGTCTGGGCCAGCATCCATGGAGGGCCTGGGAGTGGAGAGGCCACTGCACGAAAGGCCCAGGAGAAGCACCACACGCCAAGGCCTGCCCCACCGGATGAGCCAAGGAACCCGTTCATGGGGCCAGAGCAAAGGGCGTCCGGCCGCCATCCACCGAAGGCCCGGCCCAAAGACGGACGAGACATTTCTTTTTTCTTCCATAATGGCTGCAACACCACTGGGGGGGGATGTCTTGCACATGCCTCCGACCCCCCCCCTCGTCCTCATCGCCTGGTCCGGCCATAACAAATGTCAAGCAAGACGCTGTGGGGTGCACTGGGAGGGAGAGACGGTGCGAACAAGCCTCTCCCGCCTCCCCAGGTGGAGGCTTCCCAGCCGCACCCTCAGCGCTCCAGGCGCCCGGAAAAGGGTTCTTCCACTGTGGCGATGCTGCAACGCCTCGCCTGGCAGGGTAGAGCCCGTCCGCTCATTTGACCCCGCGATCGCCGGTAGCTGCCGAACTTTCAAAATGGCGATCGACCTGGCAAGAGCGGGCCCAGCATGAAGGAATGGCCCGGTCACTTGTTGACTCCACCATCATAGTTCTCCACAACCTTGAAGATTCTAGAGGAGCCGCGGGAGTCCCTGACCCCCGCAGATACCCCCGATGGGGAATGACTGCCATGATTGCCCACGGAACGATGGAAATATAGCCGCAGGACGTCGGCACTTCCATGCTGTCGCCAGCCTCAGTTTGAATGACTAGAATCCTGCAGACTACAGTTCAGATCAGTTCCGGTGGAAGCACAGTATGACCCGGTAGGAACATTGTTGCCTCCCTCCCCTTTTGATTGATGGTTCAGACCACCGATCCCTTCTTTTACCCTTTAACGGAACTTTTGGACTGCCGAAAGAAGCTCTGGGCCAACCACGAGTTAGTAGACATTTAGACTATGCCTGGTTCTGCCTGACTGCACCCAAAATGGCGCCGATGCAAATGAAACTCTCAACTCCTTATTGTACCCCGATTGCTCAGCCTTGATGTCATAGGATATGTATGAAGTTTTTTAAACATATAGATTGATATAGGATGTGTACTGATTATGAGTTCGGACAATGGATTGATATAGGATGTATACTGTCAGCTCGGACAATGAATTGATATGAGATGGGTACGGGTTATATGTTCGGACAAAGAATTGATATTGGATGGGTACTGGTTATGTGTTCAGACGGTAAATGGACATCAGATGGGTATTAATTGAACATTCGGACAATGAATTGTTGTTAAGTTTGACGCATCATGATTATTGAAAGTTGGAAGCCCAACACTTATGACACTCGCTCACACTGAAGTCTCGACATGATTTTATTGCACTTTTCGCACTTTTATTATGAAATAAACGACCACTGACTCCACTAAAGTTTTTATTATTAAAGTATCCCCGCATCTACAGTTCCAGCCTGCTCCGTGGCTGGCCCACGGGGTCGTAGGCCCATATTTATGCACCGACATTCTTATTAAAGATTTTGGAAAAAGCAAACGTAGTTGTCACGTGTGAATTAGTAAGTTTCGAGTAAATGACCACTGTTTAAGGATTAAAAAGTATAGTATGCAGAGATACTGCCAAAAATGAATGGTACAGGTTTTGTTGTATGTACTTTGCACATTTTTGTACAGCCCAAAGCAACCGCTAAATAAAAGACCCTGGAATTCAGTCTATACTTTATATGCTACCGGTATCAGAAAAATTGTGCTAAAAATGCCCCTAAGTCGCTCCAAAGGAGTGCCATCCGGCCTCCCTACATACGATCCGTAATACCACACTTGGGTGACCTATGCTATCCACCGGCTTCCGATAATCATCTCTCACACACTAAAAGATTCATCTAGGCTTAAATGCCGAGTTGGCAAGAACTGCGTTCCGGGGAGATAGACCGAGTATGTAGTAAGTAAAAGCCTTTTCGGGTTTATGCGCGCTGATGTGTTCTTAAAATGCTGCCCCCGCCCCCCTTCTTTTTCCTTCTTTCTGCAGGTCACCTTGGAACATCGATTAAGAATACAAAGAAGGAAAATGGTGATCTAACGGATGAAGAAGACGGGAAAAAGGCGTTTGATTATGGTGCCCACGCATTCCGAATAATACCACGAAAAAATAACGTACACACATGATTAAGCACTCCACACGTAACTGAATAGGGAAAAGTTTAGGGTATATTTCGAGGTAAGGTTTACACAAGTATCCTCCGCCGAGAGGACTAGGAATATTGCCAATGCATTCAAAATCTATCCTTTTTCGCATCCTCATAGACATGTAACTAAAAGCTGCCTCATTGTTCTCCAATTGACACCAACTGTTGTCTCAGCCTAGAAACGCACTTGCTAAAAAATGACTCGAATAAACCACCGTGAGCATTAGCCCGACCAGGTCAGTTCATGACCAATTGCCAACGGCGTAAGTGTGTACAATCAAAGCCACCAGTAAAAGGCAGCCAACGAATAAAAGAGAAGAAAGGGGTAAAAAGAGCTTAGGATGATGAGGGTGCGCGGCATACAGAAAAGGATAATTTTGGCCAATAGCTGTTTATGTTTTGTCTTGGATCTTTGTATGTAATACCTGTACTGTCTCCCCCGTCTGAGTTTGTGTGTACGTGATGTATGGATCTACGTCATCCCTCCGTTTGTGTTTCCATATTACTTAACCCCTGTTGTTCTATGTTGTGCGCGCACTGAATGGTCCATTATTGTACACGTCTCTCTCTCTCTCTCTCTCCCCCCCTCTCTTTCTCTCTCCATGTCACACGTGTACTGAATGGACCACTTAGAGTGCGGTCTCTCTCTCTCTCTCTCTCTCTCTCTCTCTCTCTCTCTCTCTCTCTCTCTCTCTCTCTCTCCCTCTCCCTCTCCCTCACTCTCACTCTCACTCTCTCTCTCTCTCTCTCTCTCTCTCTCTCTCTCTCTCTCTCTCTCTCACTCTCTAAGCCCCCCTGTTCCCTCCTCCCTTGTATGGTAACGTTGTGCTCCGCCCGGCACAACACCTAATTGGGTCTCCTCGAACACAAAAGTGTTTGGAAAAATTGACCGGAACTAAACGATTGTGACTCGCCATATTACTACCTCCCCTTTCCTGTAAAGCGATAGAACCCGAGTTGGTAATGAAGGAAAGGATAGGTAAGACGACGGATGTCCCCTAATCTGGCCTTCTATGGGGGGACTATAACGTCAATGGCCTTCTGTTTCTCAGTTCGCTAAAAATGCAATTCCCAATGCACAAATTACTTCGCTCCTCTGCCCTTGAGTACGAATATCCAGAGTACCCCGCTTCTCCCGATCGACCCCAGCTCCCTGTCCAAAGCATCCACGCGCCCCTGATCAATCCTAGCCTCATGTCAGCTACCCACGAAACGTAATTGATGACCTTGATTAACGGTCATTTCCCAGGAAAGCCATGTTTTACGTCCAACCCCACCCCCTTCTTCATGACGATAACGTCCCACTTGCAAGAGTTAGCCGACCCCGAAGGGAAATGTAAGAGTGTCGATACTTGGGTTAAAGGGAAGGGCGAGTCTCTACATAAGGACTCGATTTTGAGTTTGATATAATACACTGCGTATAAAGGTCCTATTTTCTCCACGTACGTCACGAATGAGCACCAAACAGGGTTATGAATTCCATAGCAATGCACTCCTACAGACTCCATAAATGACGACTTCTGACTGTGACCGATGAACTTATCCCCCACCTACATAGGATTGGGGACGGAATTGAGATGTATAAATGTCTTCTCCTGCCAGTTTTTCTAAAAACTTGTTTTCTACTCATTTAAAGATATAATAACCGGAGGAGAGGAGCTGGACGTGACGCACAGCCTGACCACAGATCATGAAGCACATGTGACCACAACCTAAGGTGGAGCCGCAGAGCAACGAGACGCGGGACGCGGCACAACTCTCAAACTCGGCAGATGAAAGAATGAAGGGCTACCTTGAAGCCCTCGACTTGCTGACCCACTCGTGCCTGAAGTCCCCGTCCCCTTTTGAGTCCGACTGATGGGCCTGCCTGCTCATTGTCCTTTGCTCCCTTGGTCTCTTGGTGTGTTCGAAAATCTGGCCCCACTCCGCCCTCTCTTCCCTCGATTATTCAACAAACTCTTTCATATAAACTTTTGACTATGGAATGGGATTTTGCCACGAGTTAGGAAACAGGACTGTGATCTAACAGCAGAGGACTGATCGCACCCTGCAACTCGTAAGGATGATTCCGAGCTGGACTTATAGCTCCACCGCCGGTGCTCAAAAGCGCCAACGAAAAGAAAACGGACTACCAGAGTCTACCAATGGTGGCTCGTCGTTGAAAAAGACATTTTCACTAAGACCCCCTCTTCCTGAACTTTCTACCCACCCCTTGACTAGCTGCTTACATTGAATTGCATTCCTCCCTCAATTTTATTGCTTACAAAAATGTTTCGTCGGCCACCCATGTATCTAGCTCTCCAAAGTACTGATAGGACCCGAAGGTATCAGATTACTCTTAATTAATGTCATCAGAGAAAAAGTCTGAACTTGATGCTGTAATGTTTCGGAACCTCTTTTCTTGACTCCAACTAAAAAATTATGCCGATCCCTAGGATTGTATGAAGAACCCAACAAATGTAAATTAACATGTAGTGCATTCTGCCTATCGCATTAACTATGTAGAAACTGAACTTGCTTATGTAAAAAAGCGGCGACTGTTGAAAATGGCAATGTGTATGTACATAAGCGGCGTTCATTTTGTGTTCACTGTACCCCTTGTTGTAAGCAGAACGGATATCGCTAAAACACTGACTGTGTCATCCCGCTAGCATAGACCCATGCACACACGTACACGACAGCCATTTTAGGTATCATGGTCTCCTAGTTCACGATCGATCATCGGCACATTTCCCTGACCCTGCAAGTTTCCCCATGCACCCTGACCGCCCCCGCTCTCACATGCACGAGTCATGAGCCCTCCCCTCCCGCATGACTCTGTCTCTGAGAATCGCACCCCGCGCCTGACCAACACCTCCTGTCCCTCCATGAATACTCCTCCTGTGATGACCTCTTCCTCTGAACCTAATTGTTTGCACGGACCGCTGGTCATCCCTTAGCCTGAGGATACAGTTTATTGCCCACTACTGTATGCACTCGTCTCTCTTGAAAGAAGCCACTATTGATCATGACCACCCCGCCCCCTGAGATTCGATCAGGCACACACATTCCAATGGAATCAGCAGAACTCTCAGCTGCGTGACAGCCCCCTCCTATTGCATGAAGGATAAGGGCCCCTACTGTAGCCACGTGTTGGAATACCTTCATACTACACAATGTATTGATTGTAATAAAAGGATGCCTGTGTGCCACAAACCTGTGTATAAAAGGCGAAGCCTCAGAGAAACTTGTTAGAGCACCTCCCGAAGACACTATGCGAGTGTCCCAAATGACATGCTCTCCTCTGGAGTAATAAACTCTGTTCTTGTTTTCCTGCCTTCAGCGCCCGTCTCTTTATTTGGTAATTATTCACGATGGAAACGAAGAGTCGCCCTGCACCAGCAGCCTGGGCATTGGGTGCGATATGGGCTGACTTTTCTACACAGGGATATAAACGACTTCCACCTTTTTTTAACCCAACCTGATCCCAACCTCAGTGAGTCCTGAACCCCCAAGTGGTGTCCCACCAGGCCTTTACCCTGGTTGTAATGGTAACGGTGCCCAGATAACCAAAATCCAAAACTTGATGGGTAAACATTTTATGAGCTAAACACTACTGTTAGAACGAGGGAAGACTGGAACAACCTAATTCATGATCCACCCTAACTTTGCGGCTACTCCTTCTATGTTCTTCTCCACAGCAACATATCCTGTTCAGCTGTACTTCACTAAAGGAATATCCGCCCTCCTGGAATTGTCTTCGACTACAATCTCCTGCCTTTTCCTGCTGGAAATTGTCGATTGAAACAAAAGTGTCTAAGGGTCTGATTTAGATCTTGGCTGATGGATTACTCTGTCACAACAGTGATGGCTATCCTGTATTCTGAAATATAAATCCCATCGGATATAATGGGATTTATATTTCGATGGACAGGATATCCCTCAACGTTGTGACAGAGTAACCCATCCACCAAGATCTAAATCAGGGCCTACAACCGAACATAGAAATCTTCACCGTGACTTCATCCAGCGGCTCGTTGACAATGAATCTCACTCCTCGGACACAGCTTGCAGCCTTGCGCCCCTGAACTTTACCTTCTCAGAACCTCTTTCTTGAAAATTCTTCTAAGGCCGATGGTAAGCGCTGACCGGGCTCAAGCCACATCTTCTATCCAACCCCTGCTCCATAGAAGTCAGCCTTATTTTTTTACTTAACCTTGTCTCACGTCACTAGATACCTGCAGTCGGCGCTTTGATCTATTAGGTGCTAGTTTTTACTAAACACTTTAACAATTTATGACTCTGATTCTACTGTTTGGATTTTTGTTGATTTGGTGTAAAAAATGTTATTAAAATGTTTCCTATTTTTCTAAATTGATGTGGATTTTTTCTTATGTTGTGCTTTCACTTTATCACTGTTTGTGTGCTGCATAAATACTTTACGCATTGTCTCTAAGCTTGACTGCTTTTGGTGCCAAGCTACCTAGGGTTAAGCACAGGTTAATGTAGTGACTTTTTTTAGTTCACCCTGCCAGGGATAGTGGCTTTTGCTTGACCAGGGCTCACACACTAGTCAACTAAAAACTCAATTTCTCACAGTATGTCTGAACAAGGGCCCTCCAACTATGGCCCTTACTAAGACCATAATGTAAGTTTTAATCTCACAGGCACAGTACACACTCTTTATTAAATATGATTTTGTCCTGCTCAAGATTAACAGCTCTGGAGTGGTCCAAGTCATCTTTTTTAGTCGCAGAAGCACATTGAGATCATGTTTTACGGACAAAGAAATGGAGAGAGATACCCATCAGTGCCCTTAGTTAAGGGGCAATCCATTTTGATAAATGGGGCAGAGAACCCTGAAAGCATGCAGAGTGTTCATGGAATACTGCTGATCCATGGCATACTTTTTAAATAAATCTCACAAAAATGTACTTAAAGTTTTTCACACTTATCACGTCCGACTCTTGGCAATTGTCTACCAATATTGCAATGTGCGATCCAGTATCTCTGTTTCAATGTGCCAACTTTTAAGTAATGAAATTACTCAAATGAGTGAGAACAGAGTTGCAGGTCATGGATCTTCTCTCAGCCTAACCTGCACCTGCTTATTCACCTGATTTTAGCCCATCAACCTCCTCCTAACAATTCCTACATATGCACATCCTCCTGCTTCCACCCATCCTGTATTTTCACATCTACTTTTAATCCACCTGACTATCCTGGACCCAAGCTGTCCATCCTTATGCTGCTGCTCTCATCCCATCTACTCTCACTCCCTACTTATATTCTACCTTCTTACATCTATTTGACTACCAACCCATCCCCTTGCGTTCACCTGATCCCAACCATGTAGCAATTCATATGCTCTCAGATCTACCTACCTGCCCATTCTCTGTGTATTCTCCTTCTCATAAACACTCTTTACCTATCCTCCAATCCCCTGTACCTCATTCTTCACATACTCTTAGACCGATCTGCACCTGCTCCCTCACTACAGCCATCACTTCTTTACAATACCTATCTATCTGCTGTCAACAATTCCTTTTCATATCAATTTCCCTTATTTCTCTTATTTCCTATTTGGGAAGAATTTAGTACTTGACCATGCACTATATCCAGTCATATTTGTACCTCTATCTACCCCACCCCACTTATTCTACCTTTCATCTATCAAGGGAAAGCCGGAGCTGGAGCTGAGAATTCAACACAAATCATTGGCCAGGGAGAAGCCACTAAGGGCCCAGAAGTCTCTCTGTACTTGTCATATCTGCCGGGGAGTCTTAGGAGAGATGGCATGCCATGTTTCATGAGACTGGACTTGCCCTTGTGAAATTCAAACAGATGGTTATGACATACCAATAGTGCTTCCAGGATCATACGGGTAACCAGTGGCAAAATACTACTTTCTGCATAATTACTTTGGCCCTGCTTATTTGGAGTTTGCTCTATGGGTGTATTGGGCAGAAAGAGACAAAGCAGGTTTTTGATGATGTCCTTGGTCAATCAGAACTTCTGTATATAGTCTCAGTCTGTATACACATGAAGTGTTGGCCTGTTGTGACTATTCTTCTCGTAAAATCACTCTTTTTTACTCATCATTTTGTACACGAGAATGTGTGACAACTGGATCTCCAGGACAGAGTTTCTTTCCACACTAAGTAACCTGTTGAAACCTTTGGCAGCTGAACCCACCCCCACGATTTTAGGTGATTTTAACTTTCACCTTGAAAATCATGCTGATAATGACACAAACACACTTTTCCCGGAATTGGAAGCAGTAGGCCTTTCACAATGAGTCTTGGCCTCCACACATGTACCCGGCCACACGTTAGATGACCTATTCTCTAACTCTCAAGCGACCTCCTTAAAGAGTACTCTCCCTTTGGTCTGGACTGACCATCATGCGGTTATATTCAACATACAAATTGATAGGAAACCTACACCCAGCATCCAATCAAACACGCCTGTAATAATTAAAGCCTGGAAAAGTATAGACCCCCAGCTCCTTAAAGCACATCTATCTTTAACTCAATCAGATTCCTCTCCAGACCCTAACCTCGCCTCAGCTATTTATTCTAACTGGCTGCATAACGCATTCATCCTGCTGGTGCCAAACAAAATCTTTTCAAAAAATCGTTGCTCTCCATCGTCTCCTTGGGTCTCTGAACCGCTCAGAGCTCAGAAGAAACTGTGCAGAAACTTAGAAAGACAATGGCGAAAAACCTACCATAGTCATGAAAAACTCCTTTATAAAGAAGCACTTACAAAATATAAATTGCTGACTGTGCAGGAAAAAAGAAAATATTACATTGTACAGATTGAATCTGCATGAGACTCTAACAAACAGCTCTATCAAGTAGTCGCTAAACTATCAGGACAAACATCCACCTGTACTCTAGCCCCTTCACAGGCATTATGTGACTCCTTAGCTAACTACGTCTTCGAAAAATTGAATGACATCTATACTAAATTTTTGTCCCAGACTCAAATTGATGGTCAGCCCTCAATTCTTGGCAACACTGAATACTCTCTATTACAAGTCGATAACACCACACCTGACCAGATTGCCAAGCTAATCTCCACTATTAAATCGGGCTCCGCCACAGACCCTTGTCCTCCGGCTGTGCTTAAACCAGTTGCTGATCTGATTGCCCCTACTCTATCTAACATCTGTAATGCAATGTTTACATTAGGCATATACCCTACGACCTCCAACAAGGATACCATCATTAAGCCACTGCTGCAAAAGGAAATCTGGATTCGACCGACACAAAGAGCTACAGACCAATAGCTAGTTTGCCTTTCCCAGCCAAAATCTTTGAAAAGTGATGAACATTCAATTATCTAAGTATATTGAAGACCATCAATTACTAGATGATACTCAATTTGGCTTCCGTAAGGGCCATGGAACAGAAACGGCGCTCATCAAAGCATCTGAAGATATTAGAATCATCTTAGATCAGGGAGGGACGGCCGTTCTTATATTGCTGGATCTCTCAGCAAACTTTAACACAGTCGATCATGCCATCTTGATCGACCTTGTCACAAAAATGGGCATCCAACACAAAGCTAGAGCCCTGCTGTCTTCTTTTCTCACCAACCGTACACAGTTGGTAAACTTTGGCACTTTCAACTCTGCCCAATTGGCACTCCTGTGTGGTGTTCTCCAAGGTTCATCTCTAAACCCGACGCTCTTTTAACATCTATGTGTCGGACTTAGCCAGAGTCATCAAAAAACACGGGATGGGCCGTACATCATATGCTGACGATACACTACTAGTGCTTACGGTACATAATGATGGTGAAAAAGTAGCAGCTCATTTTCAAACAGGTATGTTGGCCATCAGCAGCTGGATGACCAGCAATTGCCTTAAGTTGAACTCTGAGAAAACAGAGGTGATGACATTTTGCTAATTGTCACCCATCTCGTCCTCCGCCTGGTGGCCTCCCTCATTGGGTCCCCCATCCGCACCCAGTGATCAAGGTTAGGAATCTGGGCGTCATATATGATGACAGGCTGACTTTCGTTCAGTGTTTTTAATGGATATGTGTGTTGGGGGGTGATTCAATCTATGGTTGTGTTGGCAATGACGGTGATGTTGCAGTTGCTTCCTCCAGCAGCGTACACTGCTTCATTGACCACTACACTGACTTGTTTGTAGTGTTCAATCATTCCTTGTATTATTGTTTATGTTGTATGGTTTATTGACACTAATTTATGTGCATTTAATTACATGGCTTCTGTGTCGCTGCTCCTATTTTTGTTCTAAATACTCAAAGGATAGGTTATTTTGTGGCATGCACTTTCCTTTTCTATGAGCTAAGCTTGGTGACATGATTCCGATGTTTATTATTTTTCTGAACTTTTAGTGGCAATTATGAAGCATTTGCTTTTCTTTGTTGATGTGGTCAAGTGTGCTTAATTAACTATACTTAGTCTCTCATAGAGTTTGGTGAAGACTGTGAAATCCACATTGCCTGCAGTTTCTGAGGATTTCCCCAGTGTGGATGACTAGCCAAGTGAATTAAACAATCATTCAAGTGAGTACAACCTTGTTCAATCAGACTCTTGCTATGTGAGATATATTCCATCCGATATTGATAAGCTGAAAATACCTTTTCAGTATTTCGTACTGTGCTCTCCGGGGATAGTCACATTTAGTGCTAAAATAATTTTGGACACTTAAACACAGAGGAGCATGAAATTAAGGTTAGTAGGATATTGCAAACATTATCAACAGACTTATAAAAAAAATACATCCAAAGTAGGCACTCATGACATATCTAAAATGTGCATTCCCATCCAAGCAGGTAAACAGTTCCTCACTCGAGTATACAAACTACAAAGGATGATATAAAGTAGTTAAGGTTTATAAATCGTGAAGAAGGGCTTCCCTACCAATCTTGAGTGACCAACAACTATAATTTATTTTATTGAACTACGTAGGCAACAACTCTTTCATATTGTTTTCCTGTATTTATACCATGAAAAACTTAGGGCCAGATTACGAGTCAGACTAGTGGTGGTGCGGCGGTGGCAGTCCAGCCACCTCCGCACTGGCGGTATGACCGCCCCATTAAGACTTGGGCAGTCAGATCGCCATAGGACTGCCATTGCTGCAAGGTGGTGAGCAGAAGTCCTGAGGCCACAATACTCTTGGCAGCACCGCCGTGGTCTTGACAAGCATATTGTGAGTTTCCTCCCCTCCAGAGTTTTCATTGAGGTTCCACAGGACCCCCTGGTGCTTCACCCATGTGGATGCACACAGGGGGGCACAGCATGTGCCCCGTGTGTGCATGCACCCCAGTTCATGCATGACATGGACTTAGCAGTCCTTGTCATGCAGGAGCTGTTTTTGGCGATCCCATTGCAGTGCCCGCCAGACATAAGGATACTCTTAATCTGGCGGGTGGCCCGACCACAGCTTTGGCGCAGCGGGAGCGTGGCGGTGCCATACAGCCCCCTCCCTCAGCGGCACCAAAAGTCATAATCGGGCACTTACTGTTTCGCAATATTTAGACTCACCTAATAACTCAAGATGTGTTGTATTAATAAATGGGTATGTGTGCTGTCACCATATGTGTCATCGATCTTTTGGATGCTTTTCAAACATCTGTTTACTGAGTTACAAATAGGAATGGGTTATAAATGCCACGCCTCGGGTGGAATTGGTCGAATTTTTGCCACGCCTTGATACGCATGTAATGCGGAGATCTTGCCAAATTCCACCAACTGCCACATGGCAGAGTTTTTTCTTGCACGGAGCTCACCAACGGTAAGTTGGCCAGTTTGAGTGAAAATTGGGGATCACCCTGCTCAAGTAGCAGCAAAACCAACCCAAGAAGCAGCGCCTTCTGGCACGCTGCGTGGTGCCATTTGCGCTGAGTTTTCAGTGAGCAACATGCTCATGGCACTAATAATCAGCATGAGCAGTGCAATATCCCAATTTCCACTTGTTCATGGAACTCCAGGGAATCTCACAGAGTTTTCATGTAACTCAGCGGAGTTCCGGGGAGTAAAACTCTGCAAGTTCCATTCACCTCTACAAAACAGAGAAAATGAGGAGAAAGGATGTGGTGTATCAGCCAGAGCTTCTGCATTTTGAGCTGGGGAACCAGGTTGGAGTCTCTGTGGCGTCTCAACATCCTGTGATTTTGAACAAATCACAAAATCTCCCCATGCACATACATAATTAATGTGCTCATGTGAAGCGCTCCAATACCTTTGGTTCGAGTTTGTTATATACAAAACAGCAAAAAAAATATTTTCGATTTAATTACATTTGTAGATCTTGCTCTGGTAAAAAGGGATTTTTTTTTGCTGTCCATAAATGTCGATGTAAGTGTCTTTTTTTAAACCAGAAATTGGTCTAAAGTCGGTGATTTATGTCTAACATGATTGCTTCTAAAGTGCAACAAACATTAGTTGTAGAGTTGTCAAAGTCTGAAATTGCAGCATTCCCGTCCCCGTCGTGTGTGTGTGTATAAATAATATAGACATCATACAGTAAAAACATGTGCTAAACCAAGTTTTACACCATCCTCCTTGAATTGATGTGCTTCAGGTGAGTAACAGTGAATAATGCTGGGACCCCAGCCAACACTCATCCATCTGAACGTGGGAGCAGAAAGACATAGTACCCCAGAAGGTGCTTTTCAAAATCAGGAAAAAGGCACGTTTAAAAAGGCGACTCAAAATATGTGCCTGACCAGGCATGCACACAGCTAGACACAATACCCGAAACCATATTTGCGGTGGGAATTCTCATTAAGGTATTTCACAGCAAGCCAAAAATGTTCTGTGGCTCATAATGTTTAACAATAAAATGTCCTTTTTGGCTGAGATGCTATACACGGGGTTCCTGCCCCAAAAAAAAAAACAGGCCTTTCTGCCAAGTCCTAGAGAAAAAAAAGTCTTCATTATCTTTTGAGTTACTGTGCATGAACAGGACCAAAACATAAAACGTGTTCGTAATTTTTCATGCATGGCAAGCAGTGAGAGAGTATTTGAAGTCTGAGATTGGTTTGTAATGGTTGTGACCACAACTTAATGTTTCTAGCTTTTTTTTTGCAGTTTTATAAAGCGCGAACTCTGCCTATTGGCCTTGCAGCGCTTTACATGAGCACAATATCATCTCACACAAGGCCAGATTCGTTCTTTCTTATTTTTTTCAGACATCCAGAGATTAAGGGCCATATGCATCATCAACCTGATTTGCGATTCTGAAATAGCGATTTTTTAGAAATCGCTATTTCAGAATCGCAAATAGGGATGTATGTACAAATTCACAATGTTTTTGCGAATTCTTAGTATTCCTTAATTGCGTTTAACAAATTGCGAATCGCAATTAAGGAATACTTTCCCATTCATTTCTATGGGACAGGAGGCCCAACGGAATGAATGGAAAGTTATTCTCAATTTGCGATTCGTAGGACACCCTGTTGCACCCCTGAAATAACACCCTGTTGCACCCCTGAAATATGAATGGGTGCACATGTGGCGCACATACATGCCCTAAGGGCATGTACGTGCGGCACATGGCACTTAGAAAAATGCAAAAATGTGCATTTTTCAAGGAATTAGCAAATTACCACCAACTTGAAGTTGGTGGTAAATTGCGATTCCTTAAGGACAATTTGCATTTTTTTTTGCTTCATACATTGCATTTAAGGAATCGCTAAATTTGTGATTCCTTAAATGCAATTGCAAAATAAGGAATCACACATTTTGCGATTCCTTGTTTTGCACCAGATTTTCCTTAATACATACCATTTGCCAAATGCGCATTCGCAAACGCCAAAATTCTGCGTTTGCGAATGCGAATTTGCTTGATACATATGGCCCAAAGGGTCATATTCACAAGAAAGTGTGCTAAACATCATCAAAAAATGCCAAAGCCTTTACACATCGTAGCCGATCGCGGGAAAATAACCCCATGTCAACGTGGAATTCACAACAAGGCAGTTGAATCAAAAAGAGGGGGACACTGTTCCAGGAGTCAGGTGTGAATTATCACCCACTCGTCAAGAGAAGAGAGTTAGAAATGAGGAAATTGAGAAGAAAGTAGATAGTCTGCCTAAACCACAACCAAAGTCCGCGATACAACCAGCCCGACGGAGATAAAAACACAAACCACAACACAAAAAAACATGCGAAGAGCCCATCCGCGATGTGGATAGCAGGGATAAGCACTGCCAGGCCCGCGACACACGGCAGGCGAGTATAAGCACAACAAAAGCCTAAAGAGAAGATGCAATTCAAACAGAAAACAACAGCCAAGCTCAATGGAGGCAACCTGAGCCAGCATACAACCCCACAAGCCCCATTGGCAACAGACCATTGTACCCAGGGAGCCAGAGAGTCCGTGACACACACATTGACATACAAATCAAGACACAACACAGTTGGAGACAAGTGAAAGATCGGAAGCTTTATCAACAAGTGCGTGTCAGTACGGCCAAGAGAAGTGCCACAGTATGCAGACCAATGCAGCAGCATGTCTGAATGAGGAACGTAGGAAAACGCCCATTGCCACCTCGGGGGAGGCCATCACCAACACAAGTCAGTGCCAACCCGCGTCGGTTGTCCACACATGGATCATGAGTCCATGCCAATGCAGCCATGTCCGCTGTCGACTTGGAAAACGTGACCAGCTCCCCAACATGCAACCAGGCATCGGGACACGTGCAATGGGTCACATCCAGTTGTGGCTGCAGGTACCTTGTCAGTCGTCGATGAACACAAGTGTAGCTGCATAGGCCACCACATCTGACATGTAGTCGACGTAATCCATAAGCTGACCTTGACAGAGTGCTGACTCCAAGCACTGGCCCCAGTGTGCACCAAACCCCAATCGGGTAGTGGCTCAATGTGCTCACTGCACATGAGGACTCGTGCAATCTCCCAGGTCCAGTGTCCAGCCTGCATGCCAAACATCCATGCATGCCATAAACCGGCATCACAGTGACTCTCCTGGTCATGGGCCAACAGGGGGTGCACACACACGTCGTAATCCAGGTCAGCAACCATTATGTTGGAGAGGCAGACATCCATGGACCACTCAAATATGCACGAGCAACAATGCAACACTAGCTGACACAGGTGACGTCCGCAAGGCGGAAGCTCAGCCGGTAACTGTTCCGCAAGACTGCCAATGTCAGTGCCCCCAGTACATGCAGCAGACTTGCACGGTACAGGTCCACGTGACTAGATCTGAGCATGTGTCTGAGATGGTCTGCCATTACCTCAGTGGCTCTACAAGAAGCGGCACTGGCTTGCCCTGCGCCAGTCCTGTGGATGAAATGGCACAGCTCGGTGCAATGAGCAGTTTCTGTGTGCAACGGGTGCAGGCCCGTAGTGGGGTGGGAGTAAGTTTGAAGGCCATTTCACCCATGCCAACTATGACCAAGGACTAGTGCGAGTGGGATGTGTACACGTTGGTCTCCCTTTGGGCAGTGCCAGGGAGTGCTGGCAACATGCCAGTTCCTGCTCGGAGCTGCGTATGTGTCACCGCCTGATAGTCCACAAATAGGACCTTTCATCCCTACAGTAATATTACAATCTGCATGCTTACAGGAGATGCACAGGGCCTGGTAGGGGTGTGGTGGGATGTCTGCGACTCTGGAAACACCATGACCCTGGTGTGCGGCCACAGGAGTGTAGGCCAATAGATCGGACATGGCGGACACAGGTGTTCAGCCCTTGACTGGCTGTGATAGCGCTGCAAATGAGGACAGGCAACCGACTCATGCATCCACAGGTGTGATACACATAACACTTGGCATGCCTGTTCCAGGACCCCGAGCGGTCTTGCGCACCTACATGTCCTTGTACATGCGGGCGTGCCCTCCTGGTGCATGCTACATTGCAACATCGACGACTCTCGCCCTAGTGGCGACTCTACCCCAACCCAGAGACACACTTACTGCACTTCCGGCCCAGGGCCAGGTCTGAGTCATGCCCTGCTCCTCCTGATGAATTAGCACATCCCTGTGCTGATCTAATGTACGCTAGACCAGCACATGCCGCTTGTGCATGCAGGATGGTGAGTGCGAAGCTACATGTCCAGGGTCACTGCCAACGCTGAGGTGAGGTGACATGGTAACGTCCATTGAAGATAGCACACTGTGATGTTGCAGGGCCCGTGCCCATCATGCTGACACAATGACCACACAGACACACTTGGTCAGATGGTGTAAATGGCTACGGGCACATGCACACGGCCACATTTATTAGCAGGCACACATACTGAGTGACATCTGTGTGGGGTGTGTGCACACCAGCCGGCAAGGGCTGCCTGGTGCATTCAGAAATCAACAACAGTGTACATAGCAAAGGACACAACCATTCAAAATTAAAGGCTCTATGACTTGTGCTGCACAGAGTTAGTGGCCCCAGATGCACAGTGGCCTGCACGGGCCTACCGCCATGGAACGCTGACTTGCGGGGCACTGGGGCAGGGTAACAATTGCAGAGCAGATTTCCGTAGATGTAAAAGGAGCGTGTTGTGGAGTGTCTCGATGGACAGTGGGAGGTGTACCCCCTGGGCATGATGCAGGGTGCAGGACCAGTCACTATGGTGGAGAGGAATGGAACAGACACATGTCAGACACCAAGTCCGGTCCAGCCTGATGGAGATGCCGGAAACCACCAAGCAATTGACTCAGATGCCACCAAGGTCCAACCAGATAGTGCCCATGACTCATTGCGCACAGAGTTAGTGGCACCAGTGCTGTTAGGGGATGCCACCTTCGATGAGGCGTGTCCAATGGTGTGGACTCCTCCACATCTTACCGACATGTCTGACCTACTACCCGCAGGGTAGGCCTGAGCCCTCATCCATGTGTGGCAGGCTGGCGTTGACCTGGGTTAGTGGCACCTTGTGTGGCCAGCTGGTGTTGAACAGGATTAGTGGCACCTCGTGTGGCCGGCTGGCATTGAACAGGGTTAGTGGCAGCTCGTGTGGCTGGCTGGTGTTGAACAGGGTTAGTGGCACCTCGTGTAGTCGGCTGGCATTGAACAGGGTTAGTGACACCTCATGTGGCCGGCTGGTGTTGAACAGGGTTAGTGGCACCTTGTGTGGCCGGCTTGCCATATAGAATGATGCCTCACTGATCAAAGGGAATCAGGTGCTGTGGCCACTTGCACGGACTTGGGGTCAATGCCATTCAGGACTCAGGACAAAGTTCCACACGTGGGACCTACTGGGCCAGAGCAGAGATCACAGGACTAGTGCTTGGAGCTTGCTCTAGCACGTGGTGGGCCTTCTTTGACACAAGCAGGTGTAGGCAGGTGAACTGAGCCACATTGGGGTGCTGGGGCAGGCATGACCGATCTGGGGACTGGCGGTTCGGGGTGCTGCAGATGCTCAGGGACGCAGGCCCGCCGCGCTCGGTGCAGAACTCGTGGTGGGCTGAGAGTCGCTGCCCTGGCTGACGTGTGGCCCATTCTGAATGAGAACCAAGTCCAGTGCAACAGGCTTTTTTGTTCACACCCCTACGCAGGCCTGGCACATGCAGGTTCGACCCACTACGCACGAACAGGCAGGGGGGGACGTAACGTGCGACATTTCCACATTCTGCTCCTCAGCCTGTGGGGACATGGTAGCGTCCACTGGCCACTACACTCTATGCACCCGTAGTTGTTTGCCACATGGCCATTTCCGTGGTTTGCAATCTGTGGTCTGTCCGGCACCTCTACGCCACAACTGGCATTGGGTAGGTTCACATTCCTTAGTCATTTTTCGCTTTCACACATGGCTGCTCCATGCCTCTCCTCACATCCTGCTATTGTGTGTCTGTGGTGCCATGCTGTGGCTGGGTTGTGGGCATGGCAAGGCCGGATTCCCAATGGAGTCGTGTTTTCGTGTCTGGTCGGTTGGCATGTTGTTTGTCATGTTGGATGTAGTTGTGCTACATGCCCATTGGCAGTGTTGTGAGTTGCATGACTGTGGGCGGCAGGTGCATTTCAGCTGGGTCCGCTGTCTTTGTGTAAGCTGTTTCTGTGGTGTGGTCTGCGGGACGGGTCCTGGGGTTGGTGGCAGGCCTAGGGTGGTTGCGGTGGGTGTTGTGGCCCTCATGGGTATCCGCGGTGCATGGCCATTGTCTCCATGGCATCTGTGGGTCTTCAGGTGTGGCTCTTTGCTGGGCTCCCTTTTATCCTGCAGGTTGTCATCCTCCTTTACGCGAGCAAAGAGCAGGTGTTTAATCCCTGCTGCTACAGTTGCTTATCGCCTGTTTTTGTTTTGCATCACAGATCTGCCAGTTCGTTGTAAAAGTGGTGTTGTGGTTTTTTCTTCCTGTGTTTTTGCATGGGAACGCCTACTCTGAATCTCATTAGGGTTAGTTGGTGGTGTCCACCATGGAGATACATTTTGGGGCAGTTATCATAGGAATCCAGGCAATGTCTGCAGTTTGCACCAGCTTGTGAATGGCGTGTTATTTCTATCTCCACTTTTGATGCGTTACGGTGGGGAAAATTCGGAGTTGTGTCCTTGTGAATATCCCCCTAAGTGATTTGCCCAGAATCACAGGATGTTAAGCTGATGGCGGACTTGGCAGCACTGGCTGATAGGCCATATCTCCTTCCATTAGTTTACTATTTTATATTTCTTGTAACTATTACCTATAATTTTATAGAAAACTGGCTAATGTACTATTCTAGTGTTCTGGGTTAAAGTTCTGCAGAATAGGCAATTGTTTTTATCACCACAGTATATAGCATTACCCCGGTTAATGGTATTTGCAGATGTGGTAAATAGCACCCTATTCCACATTTTCAACTCGGAAATGAGGAATAATATCCATAGTCAATATTTAACACACTAAATGGTGCAATTTTTGCCTTTTCTTCTGGACCTTTTTTCCCTTGAGAAATACTGGCATGTTTACCCTGCAGGCATTTATTAGGGCAACGCTGTGAGGCTATGCTCATCACTGTGCAAGTATTGGACTGTACAAAAATAAAGTAC
Organism: Lissotriton helveticus; assembly: GCF_964261635.1. Classification (NCBI taxonomy): domain Eukaryota; kingdom Metazoa; phylum Chordata; class Amphibia; order Caudata; family Salamandridae; genus Lissotriton; species Lissotriton helveticus. Next base: position 1,129,072,962 of record NC_136068.1, on the reverse strand, counting down.
CACAAGTAGCACTACAAGTGCGTAACGGAATGATATTTACATAGACTTCTGCAAGTCCAACGGGCTCTTACAAATCTTTTGGAACCCATGCCAGTGAATTATAGCACCTGCTGTTCCCAGGTACACAACATATACATATAACAATTCCAAGTTTCCATGGGGCAACGAACCCTTTGATCCATCCAAGGATGAGAAAATAAATACCAATTTCCTGGAGCCAAGGGGCATACAATGGTTCCGTTTTTAAAAGTTCAGCAAGGAGCCTACTGAAAAACGCAATGTTATAGTGTGTTTAGTAGTATTACACAAATATTATTGACATACTCCAAAAGGCTAGTCACAAACCTAAATGTGGACGTCCTGTTGTATTCTGTGAGGACTGTGATCTCCTCACATGTACGACTTCATTTTAGAAGTAAATGTGGAAGGGACAGGGGAATGGCTGGAAAATGGGGAATACTCACCACCAAAGAGGTGGCTTTGAAAGGACTGAGGAGGGGTTGAGGGAGGGCTAGTGAAGTGCTTATGGAGGGAAATGGATGCACCCACAAATGAGTAAGGCTATTCATTTTAACGAACTGTACTTTCAAAAAGGACGTGTGACTGCTCCCCTTTTTAGGTCATGCATTCGCAGCGCGCATGCGCTGCAAGGCAAAAATACCTTTTCCCATCGCTTTGGCTTTTCAGCCAAGCATGTGCACGCGTTCCATTGCCATCAATGGCAACGCGTGCACATCAGGAGATTCACTCGCGGGAGCACGCGCCACCATCTGGCAGCAATTAGCGTTCTCGCAAGTGAATCGCAGGCCCCCCCCCTCCTGTTGCCGCGCGCCTCCCCCTTCTGCCCTATCAGCTATGGTGACTTAGCCGGGTGTTAGAGCACTTACCCTGCTGCTTCTCTTCCTGCAGTCTCAATTCGCAGGCAGCGTAATCACTCGGCCTCACCATGTGGCCATCTTTGTTTCCCTGCAGTTTTGATCTGCCACAGAAGTTTCGCCCGGCTGCTCTCGGTGCACACTCCTCTCCCTTGCAGTCCCGAGTTCACTGGCTCAGCTCGGACGCAGCCTCGGGGTGACCGTCTCTTGATTTAAATTGGAGTTGATTTTATTCTTTGTTTTTAAAACTTGCTTGTGCTGCCGTTCGGACGATACAAAGCAGGGCACATCCATCCACTTTGAAAACGAAAAAGAGTGAGTGAAGCATTGATACTCGTGAGAGTGTGATAGCAATGTTAATCATGTCTTGCATCATTTATACAACAGTACGTTGTGTGGAAGTGCTGCCGCCTTCTGTTCACTCCATGAAGATGCACTACCATCTCTGCAACCTGGTCCGAGTAATATATATTTTTTCTTTTCTAACCGGAAACCTCGTAAGAAGGTTCATTAATTTATTACACAGACTTGGGGAAAATGCGCTGTAGGCAATTCAAATCAGTTTCTGCACTAACCATGCACACCATTTGAGTACAGTAGAGCCTTAATTAAACCGAGCAGGTCCGCCTTTGTTATTGGCTGTCAAAAACCGTCCGAAGGAGCCGTCTTGTCTGGGACTTTACACATTACAAGGAAAGGGCGCATTCTAAATGGACAATATAGACAGCGTGTGTTGTGTATTTAAACAATATAGTTCACGGCTGGGCTCCTTGCCTCACCAACCGGGAAAACCTGCCGTGCTTTCAAAATGACAAGGAATTTGCACGTAATAGCCACTGGAATTCTGTAATGACACTTTAATTTCTCTTGTGTACCTTTCTGGGGTCCTTAATTTTACACTTGGGGTGGTTGAGCGCGTACACACCCCTCGAATCATTCAGCGTTGCCATCTGTTACAACATAAATATCTCTAACCCATAAACAACAAACCCATAATCTTTAGAAAACCTTAGCTGCATTTTGTGTTGCAGGGGCTATGGTGGAGTACCATAACTGAACTGCGAAGGTGTATGTGTGGGCTGATTGTGAGAGGGGTAATGATGACAAACACAAAACAAAGCCTGTTGATAATGTGTTGATATGTGGATGAGGAAATGGGTGTTTTGTTAATGGCTTCTTCAATTACTCATAGATTTATGCAATACATGAGCTAAAATAGTTGTAGAAAGAGTGTTTCACATTGTCCCTCTTCCTGGTTCCTATTCTTATCCATAAGAGTGATCCAACCCGGAGAAGGCCACCTTCTAGAGCTAATGCTATAAAAAGTGAGTTTTTGGCACCCCCCAAAAGAGATGAATATATGCTGGTCGCCCCTACGACCCTAGCAGCATCCTAGCAAGCAAGAAGAGGCATGCATTGCACCCACTCCCTGGTGGGTGGGGAGTGGGAAGCGGATTGTAATGACGATGATTTGAACTCCTTGTAATTATGATTGCTGGCTTGTAAACGGGCCTTCACTTCGCTTGGTCTCGTTTTAGTCTTATGAAGAGCTAGAGAGCAGTATTCAGCATGTGCAATCCTTAAAAGACATGACTGCTTTGATGTTACACATCTGAATCAATTTAATATGACCAATAGAACATGTATGGGGGATTTATAGAGTGTGTACCACTTTATCAAAGCAGATTTTCGACTTTTATGGGATTTAAATGAAATCCCAGGAGAATGCACCTGCAGCTATCTACAACAGTTTCCCGTGCATTAATTTAACTCTAATGTGCGATTTCATCACATTTACTTATATTTTGTTCCTTTTTTTTATTTATTGAGAAAGAAAACATAATACAGATAGAAAGAAATATCATATAAGAGAAATCACAATGAAGAAATACATTGTTCAATATACAACAGATTATAATCCATATCAAGCAAAAGAAGAAAATGAAGGGGGGAAGAGAGAAGGAAAGAGAAAGAGGGGGAATATCATGTATAATAGAATCAGTGAAAGCATCACCTGAATATTATCTCTAAATTAGAACAAGAACAAAAATGCTATGAAACATGAACATTGAAGTAAATAATGAAAGGGGAAAAAGGGAGTATTAACAGAAAACATTCTTCTGGAATCTAAGGTAAGGAGACACAGGAAATTCATGGAGGTTTCTTAACTTCATCCGGTGCGTTAATTTCAGTAGGAGAGGCTGAGCTAGATCTGTAAGGTAGAAGGATAGCGGAAGCCATAAAGGATCTCTCTTAATGCGTAGAGAGAGAGGTGTAACATTACATGTATCTAATCTACGGTGAAAACAAACAGCGTTCCACCAGGCACTGAAGGTAACTTTATCTGCTTGCTTCCAATTAGAAGTTATTAAATGCAGGGCTATCGCTAATAACAAGTCAATTAATGAGGGGATGGGAGTTGGGCGTGGCCAAGAAGGTGATAATGAGCCCAAAAAGATATTGGAAGTGGAAAAGGGGACCTGGATATTGAAAATTCTATTAATTTGGGACCAAACTAAAAGCCGAAAACGAGAGAGAGAGGGACAATAAAAAAGGATATGTTTCAAATCCGCTGTTGTATTCTTACATGACCAACAGGCTGGGGAGAGGTCTGCTGAAAAAGAGGCTAATTTACTGGAGTGAAAAGAAGGCGCTTATAAATAAAATACAGGGTTTGGGACGTATTAGCTGCCCTTGATGTTTTATGAATTTTTAACCATAAAGTGTCCCAAAAAGGTATAGACCAACATTCCCCAAGATCCTTTTCCCAGGCCAATTCAGATTTTCCCTTAGGTCTATCAGAAGAGAAAAACAGGTGTTTGTATAGAGAAGAGGCTGATGTATGAGTAGATAGTAGAGGAAAAAGATTAGAAGATTTAGTAGGAATGATGGGACTAGGAGGCAAAGAATGAAGGCAACGTAGAAAAAAAGAAAGAAGTGCATCATATTGAGATTTACAAGAAGAGGGTAAAGACAAATTTAATTGTAGGTCTGAAAAAGAGAGGGGAAGGGAGTTAAAATACCAATTGTGAAATCCAAAGTAAACCTTTAAGTCTCCACTTTTTCCAATAAATGGTACGACCCTTGATACGCAGTAGATGATTATGCCAAATAGGCTGAAAGTCTAATGATGTAAAGGCAGGATAGGAGGACGGAAGAAGAGGTGTTAATATTTTACGTGTCTGAGAAATCACTTGAGGGCGTAAAGAAGAAATATTATTAGTAAAAGCTAGAGATTCACGAAAATGGAAGGGGGATATAAAGTGGTGCTCTATTTTCAACCAAAGAGGAGGATGGACACATTGATCTTGATCAAGCCAACGAGAAGATTGCCTCAGGGAAAAAGCATGATGATATGATTTGAAGTCAGGGAATTTGAGTCCGCCAGAGGCTTTATCAGCCTCGAGAGCAGTAAGAGCTATTCGAGGAGACTTATTTTTTCAAAGGAATTTATTTAATATAGAATCAATTTTATTAAAATAGAAATCAGGAATGTGAACTGGAACCATAGATAGAAGATAAAGAATTAGCGGAGAGAGCATCATTTTAATTGAATCTAAGAGGCCCCACCAGGAGAGAAAAAGCGGGTGCCATCGATCTATGGATGCAGACAGAGATTTGAAAAGATTATCAAAATTTTCTTTCAAAGTTTCTTGGATAGTGGGAGAAAACCATAAACCTAAGTTTTGATTTTAGAGGTCTTCCAGGAGAAGCAAGAGGAAATAAAATCTTGTTTTAGACAAAGAAAATTGAAAGGAAGAATTTCACACTTTTACAGATTTAAGGCGATAACCGGACAACTGGGAAAAAATATTAACTTGAGAGAGAATATCTGGAAGAGAAATAGAAGGATTGGAACAGTATAAAAGAATGTCATCAGCATAGACAGACATTTTAACATGGGTAGTGTCAAGTTAAAAAACCAGAAATGTTGTTGTCAAGCCGAATTTTCTTTAAAAAGGTTCTAAGACAATGATAAATAAAAGGGGAGATAAAGGACAACCTTGACGGACTCCTCTAGAAAGAGAGAAATAAATGTAAATGTAAATGTACAGGAATTTATATAGCCAGACGATTTACCATTAACAAAAATAGAGGCTTTGGGGTCGGAATATAATAAAGAAATTAAAGAGATTAATTTGGAAGGAAAGCCAATCTATTTAAGTGCTTGGATCATGAACTCCCATCCAATCCTATCAAATGCTTTTTCAGCATCTAATGCTATAGCAGCAATGGGATAATTAAGGGAGGAGGCCTTACTTAGAATATTAAAGAAAACTCTGGAATTGTCGGAAGATAGACGACCCTTGACAAAGCCGGATTGCTCTGGACCAATAATGTTCAGGAGAATGGGATCAAGACAAAGAGCAAGAATTTTTGCAAAAATCTCATAATCTAAATTAACTAAGGAGATCGGACGGTAATTCTTACAAAATGAGGGGTCTTTATTTTCTTTAGGGATTAAACAAATCACAGCTTCCTGAAAAGAACCTGAAGAGGAACCTTCCTTTACAAAATGTTGATAAAGCGATAAAAGATGAGGGAGTAACAAAGAGGTGAAGTGAGTATAAAATTCAATAGTGAATCCGTCAGGACCAGGAGCTTTACCTTTTTTTAGTTTAGAAACAGCATGTGTAATTTCAGATAATGTGATATCCGAGTCTAGCGAGGCAAAGTCTGTGTCGTCTGTGGAAGGAGGGTGTAACGAGTGAGAGAAAGAGGTAAGGGCAGCAGAGGACGGACATTGTTCCGGTGTGTACAAAGTTTTATACAAAGAAACAAATTCATATAAAATATCACTGTCTTTGAATAACGAAACACCGGCATTGTTACGAATGGATTCAATTTTAATTTGTTCCCGATGAATCTTTAAATCATTTGCAAGTAATTTGCCCATCTTTTTCTGGCCTCTATAATCACGGGCACTGCTCTTAAAAAGATAGGAAGACGCAGCTTCCGTAGATGCTTTATTAAAAGACATTTTTGCATCAATGAGATTTTTTAAAGAAATTTCAGAGTTAGAACGATAATAAGAATATTCAAAGTGTTTAATTTTGGCTAACAACTGAGCGTTTTGGGCTTCAAAAAACGTCTTTTTCGGTGAAACAAAGCTTATGATAAATCCTCTAGTCGCCGCCATAAAGGAGTCCCAAATCATTACTGGAGAAGAATCTGGAGTAGAATTAATAGAGAAGAATTTAGACGCAAAAGGAGTGAATTGGCCTGTGAAGTTGGGATCTGATAATAATGAATTATTGAAACGCCATCTACCTGTATGAGGAGTAAAAGGTAGAAGGTCAAAGTCTACAAAAACTGGGGCATGATCTGATATTAAAATGGACCCAATTTCGGCGTGTGAAACAAGTTGGGATAAGCGTTTACTAAAGAAAAGATAATCTATTCTAGATTGCGAATAGTGAGGAGTAGAATAAAAAGTATACTCCTGTAAATCTGGGTTACAGAGTCTCCAAATGTCAGTTAAGGCTTTGCAACGTATAGCGGAGGTGAACTGAGAATGCATCCTAGTGTTTGAGAATCTTACAGAGGAATGTCTAGGATAGGGTTGAGGACCTGATTACAGTCACCTCCAAAGATAATATGGTCATCAGCAAACATAAGGAGGTTGCCAGAAATCTGATTTCAGAACTTATTATCAATACCAACAAGTACATAAACGTTAAACAATACTAAGGGTATTTGATCAATAAGTAATTTAACAATTACCCAACGTCCTTCAAGATCATTTTCCTGATGGACTACTGTAAAGTGATGTTTTTTGTGGCACAATATGGATACGCCTTTTTTCTTTCCAAAGGCTGAGGAGGAGAAAACGGGACCAACCCAACTTCTTTTCAATTTAACTGCTTCAGCATCTGATAGATGGGTTTCTTGAATAAAGGCAATATCAGTGTTCAATCTAGCTAAATAGGATATCACTCGTTGTCTCTTTATAGGGTTATGAACTCCCTTAACATTCCAAGTTAAAAGTCTAAACGAGTATCATGAACATAAACATGCACAGATATTATCAAAATAATCATCAAAATAACATCTAGAAAAAAGAGCATATAAATCAGTCATAAAAATGTAAACTGTATAAGAGTCCAGGCTTACGTTATGGACAGGAACATGACACCCCCGCGCCGCACGGCCACCAGCTGCTGCGTGTGCCCCTTTGCTGTGCCCTCTGCCTCGCTGCCTGCCTCGCTGCCGGCTGACCCTGCTGTCGATCGCTCTCTTCTGTTTTGTCATCCATTTGTGCTTGTTTTTATTTTTCTTAGTTTTTGCCCGTGTTAAGCGTTTTTGACTGTAATTGTGCTTGTTTTTATCTCTCTTAGTTTTTGCCCGTGTTAAGCGTTTGACTGTAATTGTGCTTGTTTTTCTTAGTTTCTGGCCGTCCTCCGTCCTGTTTCCCGCCTCCCTCGCCGCCCCCCGCTTCCCGCCACCACCGCCGACCACGCCCCTTTTTTCCTTCTGTTCCCTCCCCGCTCCCGCCTCCCAGCTGCTCCGCCCACCCGCGCACTTCGCCTTAAATGACGACCGTGCGAACGCGCAGCGTTGACGCGCAGCGGGCGCGCCGATTGTGCGCCGAAGGCGCGCAAAGGTAAGCCCGTCTGCGCCCGTCCGTGACCGGATCGCGACCAGCGCCAGGACCCCTGGCCCCCACCGACGGAAGCCGACCCGACGAACCTACACCGCCGCCGATCTCATCGCACTCAACACCGGCCGCATCCCAGGATGTCACCGAGCCGCCCCGAAGCACACCCACGGACCCTTCAGCTGCCACGCCTGTAAGTTCACCTGCATCCGGACCTTCCCTGCACCCGCCAAGCCGAACACCAGCAGCAACCACCTCAAGTGCATCCTGCTCAACACCCGCTCCGTCCACAGACACGCCATCGAACTCTGGAACCTCCTCGACACCATCGCCCCTGACGTTGCCTTCCTCACCGAGACCTGGATGAACGCCTCCTCAGCCCCCGACATCGCCATCGCCATCCCAGAGGGCTACAAGATCATCCGGAGGGACCGCACCGCCAACCAGACGGAAGGAGGCATCGCCATCATCCACAGAGACACCATCCGCATCACGACCAACACCGACGACACCCTAACCACCGCTGAACACCTGCACTTCCAGATCCACACCAACCCGAAGACCACCCTCAGAGGCACCCTGATCTACCGACCCCCGGGGCCACGCACACGATTCAGCGAGGACATCGCCGACTTCGTCAGCCCGCATGCCCTTCCCTCCGCCGACTACATCCTCCTGGGGGACCTCAACTTCCACCTGGAGAACAACAGCGACCGCAACACCACCGCCCTGCTTGACAACCTCGCCAACCTCGGACTCAAGCAGCTGGTGTCCACCCCCACCCACCTCGCCGGACACACACTCGACGCCGTCTTCTCATCCAGCAAAGACGTCACCATCAGCCACGCAACAGGACTCCACTGGACGGACCACAGCTGCGTCCACTTCACCTTCAGAAGAACGACGACCCACCACCACCAGCAACAGGTTGCCCGAAGAAGCTGGAACAAGATCACAGCCGACCAGCTCACCGCTTCCCTGAGCCAGCACCCTCCCGCCAGCTCAGCGAACCCCAGCCAGGCCGCCGACAACCTCACGAAGTGGATCAACAACTGCGCGGACGAACTCGCCCCTCTGAGAACCCCACCCAGCAGACCCTGCAGCAGAAAAACACCATGGTTCACCGACGAACTCAAGAGCTCCAAGAAGAACTGTCGAGCCCTCGAGAAAGTCTGGAGAAGGGAACCAACTACGGACAACATGACCACCCTCAAGCTCGCCACCCGGAAACACCACCAACTTATCCGCGCCACCAAGAAAAATACATACAAGGACCGACTAGACAACAACGCACACAACTGCAAGGAACTCTTCAACATCGTGAAAGAGCTCTCCAACCCCAACGCCGGAAACAATGACATCACCCCGTCGCAAGACCTCTGCAACTCCCTCGCGTCCTACTTCCACAACAAGATCACGGACATACACAACAGCTTCAGCAACCAACCAACGCAAGCCACAACCGCAACAGCGCCACCCACCACCACCCTCCGCACCTGGACTCCGATCAGCACCGAAGACATCATCCGCACAATGAACTCCATCCATTCCGGATCTCCGACTGACCCCTGCCCTCACCACGTCTTCAACAAGGCCGACGCTGTCATCGCACCCCACCTGCGGGACATCATCAACACCTCCTTCGACACCGCCACCTTCCCTGAGAGCTGGAAGCACGCCGAACTCAGCGCTCTTCTCAAGAAACCCACAGCAGACCCCACCGACCTCAAGAACTACCGTCCCATCTCGCTCCTCCCGTTCCCGGCCAAAGTCATCGAGAAGACCGTCAACAAACAGCTGGCCGCCTTCCTCGAGACGAATGGATCCCTCGACCCCTCACAGTCGGGCTTCCGAGCGAACCACAGCACCGAGACCGCCCTCATCGCTGCCACCGATGACCTTCGAACTCTGATGGACAACGGAGAAACAGCGGCCCTCATCCTCCTGGACCTCTCCGCGGCTTTCGACACTGTCTGCCACCGCACCCTAGTACAGCGCCTCGGCAACATCGGAATCCAGGACAAGGCACTGGAATGGATCACCTCCTTCCTCGACGGAAGAACACAGAGAGTCCGCCTACCACCGTACAAGTCAGAGGCCACCAAAGTCATCTGCGGCGTCCCTCAAGGATCCTCACTGAGCCCCACCCTCTTCAACGTCTACATGAGCCCCCTCGCGGCCATCGTACGCCAACACAACCTCAACATAATCTCCTACGCCGACGACACCCAGCTGATCCTCTCCCTGACCAACGAGAGAGATGTAGCCGAATGGATGACGACCAGCCGCCTGAAACTGAATTCGGACAAGACGGAGGTCCTCATCCTGGGCTCCTCGCCCTCCGCCTGGGACGACTCCTGGTGGCCCCCCGCCCTGGGCACCGCACCCAAACCAACGGACCACGCACGCAACCTGGGCTTCATCCTGGACTCCTCCCTCTCCATGACCAGACAAGTAAACGCCGTCTCCTCGTCTTGCTTCAACATCCTGCGCATGCTACGTAAGATCTTCCGGTGGATCCCCACCGAGACGAGGCAGACGGTCACCCAGGCCCTCGTCACCAGCCGACTGGACTACGGCAACGCCCTCTACGCCGGAACCACCGCCAAGCTCCAGAAGAGACTCCAGCGGATCCAGAACGCCTCGGCCAGACTCATCCTCGACATCCCCCGACGCAGCCACATCTCCGGACACCTGAGAGATCTGCACTGGCTCCCGATCAACAAGAGAATCACCTTCCGTCTCCTCACCCACGCGCACAAAGCCCTACACGACCAAGGCCCGAGCTACCTCAACAACCGGATCAACTTCTACACTCCCAAGCGTCTCCTCAGATCAACCAACCACGCCCTCGCCGCCGTCCCCCGCATCCGAAGAGCGACAACAGGAGGAAGGTCCTTCTCCTACCTGGCCGCCAAGACCTGGAACTCACTCCCGACCGACCTGCGCCTGACCCAAGACCACCTCTCCTTCAGGAAGAAGCTCAAGACCTGGCTGTTCGAGCAGTAACGGCACCCCCCCACCCAGCGCCTTGAGACCCTACGGGTGAGTAGTGCGCTCTATAAATGACCTGATTGATTGATTGATTGATTGATGCACGCTTCTTATAAAAACAAATGAATAGTAACTATTAACAAAGTTGTTGACAACTGGCATGCAAACAATATAACATTGCAGAAACATATTACATAAATAAGAGAAGATAGAGATGGAAATAAAGAGATATAGAGTCTGGAATAAGTAGAGAAACAAGAAATGGTGAAGCAATAGAAAAGTAAAAAGAATATTGTAAAAGGAAGAAATAAAGAAGGAGTGAAAGAGGAGAGGAAGGAACAAGGAAAAAGACCACTGAAAAAGAAGGAAACAGAGAACAAAAATGGAAAACAAGAATAACATTTGATAATGAAGAGAAACATCAAAAAGACATACCACAAGAAAACATTGAGACTGGGGGTGGTGGAACCACATGAGGAAAATAGCACACCGGACCAAAGGAGAAACCACAGGGATGCATGCAGGGAGAGAGACCTCCGAGTGAATGTGAAGAGCGTACAATTCAAAGGGTCACAAAACCGCATCTGAAAGAAATCAAAAGAAATGATGTTAACAAAACGAATAACACAACATGAGAAAAATACAATGTTCAAAAGAAAACACAAAATACAAGTCACAAAATACAGAATACAAAATACAGGATACAAAATACAAAAGGGAGAGAAATACAGAAAGGACAACAAGACTTATCATCCCTCTAATATGTGAAGAATGTATGAGTAGTTATGGTCGAGGAATTTCTATCGATACATTGGTATATGAGTCCAGAAATTGCTGAAGTATAACCGGATCTTCATAATTCGTCGTCTTTTTGTTGTAGGTCACTTTAAAAAGGTGGAATAAGCCATATTGAGTGTCCAAAGAGCGAAGAGCAGGCCTCATATCCAGAAATTTCTTGCGATGATCTGAAGTACTTATGGCGTCATCGTGTGCAAAGAAGAGGTTGGAACCATTCCAAGTAAGTTTCCCTTTTTGCTTGGTAGCTTGAAGGACCTTGAGTAGATCAGTATACTCCAAAAAGTACAAAATAACACCTCTGGGTTTAACTGCAGAAGATGAAGAAGTAGAGATGCGAGAAGGTGGACCTAGGCGGTGCGCACGTTGGATGTTTAAAGTTAGAGAATTCAGAAGACCAAGATGCGTAGGGAAAAAGGATTGAAAAAAGGATATGGGATTTGACCCCTCAAGCCCCTCTGCAAGACCGTAAATGCGTAGGTTATTGCGTCAATTTCGATTTTCCAAATTTTCCACTTGTTGTTTGAGGTTTTGAATCTCTCTGTGCATACTAGGAACTCGATCAGTAAGAGCTTGAACTGAGGAAATATTTTTTTCAAGATGATAAACTGTTTGTTCCGTGTGTGACCAATTGACTTCAAGGTATTGAAGGCGAGTGTTTGTGTCAGCCATGTATGGCTTGAGTGAACAAATCTCCTCCATGTAGGGTTTAAGAGAACACATTTCTTCTAGTAGAAGCTGCATAGAAATAGAGGAGGCTGAATTAGTTGGAGAAGGGGGATTCGTTTTAACTTGTTTCTCCGTATTAGAGGCAGACGCAGGAGGTAATTTAGAAGTATTTTTTGTACTTGAACGAGAGGCATGAGGAGAGGAACTCTTCATAGAGGGAGAGTCATTAGCTGCTTCTTCCAAATTCTCTTGTAAAACACTAAAGGGGTTAACGTCCTCTAAAGACATGCTGGCGGTGTTAACTTGTTGAGAGGAACTTCGATTGAGGCGTGACATTGCCATCGTGAAGGTAAGAAATAATTACGCGAGTCAGCAAAGTTCAACAGTCAAAGCAAGTTTTCTGAGTGCGTAAAATGATGGCACAGTAATAAACTTTATGAAAAATAATTTCTGTTTATCCTAAAGAAATCAACTAGAGCAGTGCAGAAGAAGGAGTGAATCAAAACTGTAGCAACAGCATCACAGGACTTCAACATAGACAGTCTGGTTAAGGACTAAATTTGACCAAAAAAGCAAAAATTCCTTAAAAGCCATCTTTATCCTTGAAAGTATATGTAGAACATACACTGTATGTGCACTTTTATCAGTGGCAGCATAAACAGAAAAATTAATATGCTGGTGAGGTAAAATCCACAAGAAAATGGCAGAAGAATTCTGGACTGTAAAAATAACAAAATAGTCAATTAGCAGTAAAGGTTATTATGCGCATGCTTCACAAAGGGCAAAACATCCACAAAATAACCTTATAAGGAAGTGCAGGTCATTTTCAGCAAGTAGCATGAGGAAACAGCAGGCAGCGCTTTTGAAAACGATCGAGGCGACAAAATGGCGGTCGCTGCTCAGGTGTAATGAGTTCATGCCGAGGGGACAGAGAAAAGCATAGCGCCGCTCACCTCCCTCGACGAAGAAGACAACAAAGTGGGCTGCAAGCGCTCCGGTTTTGAAATATTCGGGTTTGGAAACCGCGTAATCGTTGGGAGCACTCAAAAGCCTCCCGTCGCGACTACGTTCCAGCGGAGCCTCCCGGACCAGTGGCCATCTCTCTGGACGCCGAGACCACGCTACTTTATATTTTGTTGCCTGAGAGGGGAAAAACATTGAAAGTAGAAAATCGGGATGCCTGTTCAGACTGGAAAGAAGGTAATCAGATAGACAGGCATGTGAATTTCCTGAACAGAACAGCAGAGGAAGGCCTAACTCTGCTGCATTAAACAACGGGCCAGATGAGTATTAACTCTGCAGTCTATAACAGGCGAGGAACACCTATGTCGTCTGTACTGATCAGAAGATTAGACAGCTGAGCAATGGAATGAAATTGAGCTTTAATTGGAATTCAGTAGGCCCTTTAACTCCTTAAATTTGGTGCTACTGCACCTGCTGCACTATTGATATGTACGCCCCAGACTTTTCTTTCAATAGCAAATTGAGCCAAATTAATAAACAGTTCCATCATGTAGCTGGGTGGATCAATGCACATACTACATACCTGCAGGGCTGACTCCCACAGTAATACTTGGGAGCTCGTTGACAAAGGTGTGATTAAAAAGGATGGACAGAAAAATGTGTAGGTTGTTATATATATCACTACAAAGTGGCATGAATGTGGCAGCAATCCCTGTATAATAGACATGCATTTTCTTAGGTTTGTTTAAGTGGAAGTCAAGTCTTGGGATGACGTGATGGTGTCTGGTACCACTCTACGCACTTTCAAAAGACACTGCTTCTTCACCACCTTTCCTCATTTGCTAATTGCTCTTACCGGACACACCTTTTTCTGTATTCTAGATGTCTTAATCTGCTTCTCACAATTCATTTTTGTCAATTCTGTGCTGAAATGTTACATAACATTTTTTTTGTACTTGCATGCCAGGCATGAAAGCCGAAAAGTCTCACTTTAACCAAACTCCATTATGTTGGTTGTTTCCAAATATATTCGGAACATGGATGCCTCGTCTGTTATTTGTCCGCTCAATGACATGGATTGTCTCTCCTGTTGCATCATTGATATTCGTATCGGCAGATGGCAAAATCTGCCATTAGGACGACATCACACCAGTGCTTGAAATGGAAAAAAGTATTATGTCTCTCTTAAGAAGTGCAGGTTCTCTCGCTCTCTCTCAATAAACAAGCATTGGCATAGCCAATAGGTCTTGCCTTAGTGCAACAACATCAACTGTTGCATGGTTAAACACATAGGGTCCCAAAGGCGAGACCTATTGGCTATGCCAATACTTGTTTTAATTAGAATAGGGTTACTGTGGATTGCCCACCACCCCTGGTTCATTGTATTTGGCCCAAGAGGATGGGGTCCTTGGAGCCCAAAGGCCAGTCCTATGCCATGTGAAAAAGACTCAACTCTCTGGTGTGGGTGGACTGCCTGTGGGGGTTGGCCAACACCCCACCATGCACAGCCAAAGGCCCTGCTGAGCGTTAGGTTGGCTGCCTTTGGGGGGGTTGGCCACATAAAATAATTAGATGTGTGATGATTTTATTCTTCACACAAAATAGTTTTCCAAGCACTGCAATTCATCCACGTTACAGGAGATGGATTGATATATTAAAGAGCGAATATCATGAGGTGAGAGATTTATAGTCCTCCAGGCAACTCCCTTTAACAGTGACATGTACAAGTTCAGTGATTTGGTGTAAGGTAACGTTTTGTCTATTGGGAGGTCGAACAACATTTTTGTGAATATGTCATATCTTCTGGTTTGAGAATATGGATAGTGCAATGGGAAAACCTTGGCTTGTACATGGCTTCGATGCCATATTATTTGTATTAGTGTTTAATGAGCTCTGTGTAATGTGTTCTGTTGGAAAATAGAAGAGATTTCCAGCCAGCAGTGAGGATGGTCACTGCCTAGTTTGTATCAACAAAAATATGCAAAGGGGGTAGAGAGCACACTGCCTGAAATCCCAGCACCCAGTTCCCTCAGATGCATTTACCGAAGGGCATCTGATGGGAAGTTGATGTGTTTGATTGGGTTTCTCCGAGCTGATGAGCTCACAATCTCTGATTGATGAACCTGGGGTCAGTGAATGTGGTACAGAGATCTGAGAAGACTGGTATTAGCATGGATAGCACCCCTAAAATAAAGTGTTACTTTCTACTGAAGAAGGACAATCTTCCCTATATATATATATACAGCAGTGGCTTCACCAACCATGGTGAAAGAAAATATTTTTTATTGAAGTACGAGTTATCATGCACTGCATTTACCATTAAGAATTGAAGTTAACTGGGTGGGGGATGTCAGGCAGCATGTTCCCTACGCCTTCACTCAATGGAAATATGATAGTGGAGGACAACAAGATACCCAGGATTTTGGTACAAGAAACACCGGAACAAGTAAAATACTCATGACATGGCCACAGGGACACCCACCAGGAACCTGACTATGCAACATAACCGCAATCAAAACAAGTCTCCGTTTGATAAGGCTGAAGATCTTACACAGGTTATATTTAGAAAGACAGTGACTATTCAGAATGGGTAGGGCACAGACCCCTAACTCTCTGAGCTATTGAGAGGGATGGCAGCTTCTTCCACACAATTTGGATCTTCCCCAGTAAACAAGGAAGTAACCTTGAAATTAGCAGATTCAACTAACTTCACAGTTCCTGATAATGGGCATTTCGAATGATGTGGACCTTCCTAGGAAACAGCTGCTCTTCTGTATGCTCAGCTTTGCCTTAGCCAGATGTCGCCAAGGGATGGGGAAATCCTGTCTCCCCCATGCTGAATCAAAGGTCGCAGCATGGGGGATGCACTGTGTGGAAGAAGAATGGCAGTTTGTAAAGCTAGGGGTTGCTGTACGAAATTTCACAAAGTGTGTGCTTCATGGAGCATCTCAATCTTGCCTGAGGCTCTGGGTGCAAGGTGAAATCAGAGAGACATCTGTAGGACTGCGATGAGCAGGAAGTAGGGGAGGTTGGTGGATGGTGGAAATCAGGTCTGAAGGAAGATTCTAGTTAGAGTCATTTGGGCTTTTCACCCATTTTATTGTGTGGAACCCAGGTAATTATGCTGATTCTAAGTATAAGGTGGTGTAATTTGTGTGTTGTCACAAAAACAATAAAAAAACATTTGGAAAAATATGGCGCTATATTTTAAAAAAATAACAAAAATATTAAATGCATAAGTATATCTTAGACATATTGATCAAATATATAAACAATATTTTGGTACTTTTCAAATATAATATTTAAAACAAAATATGTACAGAATTGCATGTTGGTTAAATGATTACTGTAATACATGTTTAAAAAATTGTATATCTACAAATAAAAATGTATGTACAATATTTCTATATTTTACAGGTAATTACAATTATTCTGAAATAAAAACTACTGAAAATAAAATAAATTCAAAACACATATTAATCATTGAAAAATGAATGGACACTGAAATGGTGTGTTTTAAAAGAGTTGTTCAGAATATACAGAACACTCCAAACATAACCACAATTGAGAAAGTGTTGGACATTGAGGGTTTCAGATTTACCATTGCCACTCCCAACTTAACCACATTGGGCAAGTGCTGGACTTTGAGAGGTTCAGATTTACTATTGCCACTCCAGGCTTAACTATATTAGGGGATGTGTTGGGCTTTCAGGGTTCATATTTGCTATTCCCACTCCATAATTAACCACACTGGACAAAGTGTTGGACTTTGGAGAATTTGATTTAATATTCCCATTACAAAGGTAACCACATTTGGGAAAGTGTTGGACTTTGAAGGGTTCAAATTGACCATAACCATTGCAATCCTAACCACACTCAGAAAAATGGTGGACTTTAAGGGGTTCAGATTTACTATTCCCACTCTACAATTTATCACACTAAGGAATGTGTTGGGCTTTGAGGGGTTCAGATTTACTCTTCCCCTTACAAACTAAGCAGCATTGAGGAAAGTGTTAGATTTTGAGTGGTTCAGATTTACTATTCTCACCCAAATGTAAGCACATTAGTGAAAATGTTGGACTTTGGTGGGATTTAGATTTGCTATTTCCACTGCAAACCTAACCACAATGGGGAAAGTGTTGGTCTTCGAAGGGGGTTGGGAGATACAATCTTATTTTCCCATTCTAAATTTAACACATTCGGAAAAATGTTGGAATTTGGCAGGTTCAGATTTACTCCTGCAATTCCAAACGTAAGCAAATATAAGCACACTGGGAAAAGTGTTATGCTTTGAAATGTTCAGGATTTATTATTCCCCCTTCCAACCTAACCAAGTAGAGGATAATTTTGGACTTTGAGAGGCTTCCAGTTTACTAATCCCACTTCAAACTTAATCACACTGCTGAAAGAGTTTGACTTTGACTGGTAGAGGTTTACTATTTTGCCTCCAAACATAGACATTATAGAAAATTCTATATTTTTTTACTTTAAAAACTAACTAATACTGCAAATTTTAAATATACAGTACACAAACAAATGTCATTACAGAATACATGTTATTATCCTAAAAACACACAATATAGAAACTGAATTGAGATAACTAAGAACAAATACATAAACAACAATGATTTTCTATAAATATAAAATGAATAGCTTTAATAATGTATAATAAAAACTAAATACCAATTTTTAAAACTCCCAATGTAAACCATAAAACACAAAATGCACTTTAAAAAATGTAAAAATGATGATGATATAACACCCAACAATATTTTTAACAGCTATATTGAAAACTATTTTTTTTAATTAATAATCTGACCTCCAATTGTTCTCCCAGATTATTTTTGACATTGTTATATTTAAGACACAATTTTTGTGTTTCATGATATTTTTTAAGAGATAGTTAGTCGGAACACCCCAATGGGAGTTACCACCAGTTAACGGTCACTATAAATGTGAAGATTGTAATGCATGTTGCTACTGCCTTAAAACAAAGCTTTTCGAACACAATGTTGTTAAATATACTTTGCAATGCTTCAGTTGGCAAAACAGAAGGGAAAGACAATAATTCTAGAGCACTGAAGTTGAATAAGGTGTGGAATGGTTGGTGCTCCATTGGTAGAACATTATAAGGAGACAAGTCATACATCCAAAGATCTGCACTGGCAGACACTTCCCAACTGCCTTAGCTTTACAGAAACACTGGAACTATATGAGTGCAAATATATTGAATGCGTTAACTCTATTGAAACTGGGCTCAACGAGACTGAGGAATGCATCCAATTGCTCAGACTGTGTCCTAGTTGATATGATAATTCTGACATGTTTTCTATTGATATATACCGAAAAAAGACCTATTCCTTAATGTGTGATGATCATTATCTAATGATTTCATAGAACTATTTCAACTATGCTCTTTGTGTGGGGCATTTTAAATGATGTTTACTTCAGTTATGTTGTAGGCACTATGGCACTTGATATAAGTTACAGACAATGTGTACTTTATCCCTTATGGATTTATTCTTTGTATTTAGTACATGATATGAATTTACTTTTAGTGATCATCAGCTTTATTCAATATGTTTATATAATGTTTATATTCAAAACATTAGTTCAATTTTGTAAATGCTTGTCCCCTCTTTTTGAATAATCTCCAGTAGTACTTTTTGAGTTCAATGGTAGTTCTTCTTTCAGTCATATGCAAAACGTTATTTTCACTAACAGCACTTTAATGTTTTTATGTTGCAAAGAGCCCATTACCATGTTTTTCTGTTATTTTTGGAACAATTCTCCATTATGGTCCATCCATTTGTATAGATGGGTATTGGAGCATGAGGTCTCCTAAGTGTAGTCCATTGTTTGGCTCAGGCTACAGCTTTTTCTAAACATGGTATACATTTTTATTCTAGTGATTTGTATTCCTTTGAATGCCTCTGATGCTGTCCAAGTTCTGTCAGTTTTTGGAACACTCTGATGTATCGAGGTAAATTGCGATCGCAAATGCTCAAATTCACAGAATTTCAGTATTTGCAATCGCAATTTAGCTGTGTGCAATGCAGGTAAGTAAAAACACACTCGCAGAATAAGGAATTGTAAAATTTACGATTCCCTATTTTACACAAGCATTTAGAGAATCGCAATGTGCGATTCCGTAAATGCTATTCAAGTATCCATCACAAATTGTGTTTTGCTGTAAGGAATTGCAAATTATCGCCAACTTCAGGTTGGTGGTAAATTGTGATTTCTTTGAAAAATGCAATTTCATGCACATTTCAGGGGTACTACTGGGTGTCCTTTAGGAACCCTTGCAGCCTTGAAATTGCATGCGTAGTTTGCGAATACCTATTGGGTACTCGCGAATTGCGTACGTAATTCCTATTCATTCCTATGGAACTTGCAATTTGCTAAATTATTGACACATAACATGAAGTGACAACAAAGAAATAAATCTATTTACATATCACAACACAGTATATACATAATAAATGAACATATATTTAAGACAAACATTTAAACACAGTGTGAGAAAAATTTAAATCTGATTTAACTCGACTTATAATCGATCTGGTTATTCTTGAATATTATGGGTGATCAATAACACTTAAAAGTATGTGTCTAAGTCAGATTTTCATTTTGTTTATACTGTTTTTAAATGTTTGTCTTGAATATATGTTCATTTGTTATGTATATATTGTGTTGTGATATGTAAATAGATTTATTTGTTGTCACTTCACGTTATGTGTCAATAAGTGTAATAACAAATCATATATCTATATGTGCATATATAAATGTCCTGTTCTAAATTTTATGAGTATATAGTTTTCACCAAATTTGTTATAAAATCATACACTAATTCAGAAGTACATGAGTTTTTGTTTCTAGGACTTTATTTTGATTTCTCTCATTAAATGTTAATCTCATCCGAGGAGAGGGACAAATTAAATAAATACATTGGATGCTTTCAATAAGCTGATAGGTGGCGGAACCACTGTTCACTTAACGTATGAATCCCCAGGTTCTGCACATAACTGTGTCACCCCATTGTGTTATACTGACTTAAACAATTTCTGTGCAGCCCTGTCATTAAACTGTACCATTAGTGCTGTTTTTAAAACAAATTGATTCTGCCTCTATCTCTTTTTCTGAAACTTTCTCAATCATCAAATTCAATAGTAACCATGCTACTACTATGTCTACCGTCACTGCATTTCTGAGCTTATCTAAAGGCTTAGCAAATTTATTTTCCCATAACATCGAAGCAATACACTCTACCATCAATTTGAAGCCCATAAAGTTTCTTTACCTGGTTTAAAAATAAAGTCCTTTGCTACTATGGACTCCTCACTCCTGGAACTATCTCTTATCCATTGTCAGGCTCCTTCTTTGACACTGCCCCCACCTCATGTTGTTGATCTAAGGCATTTGTACATATCATGTGAACAAGGAGCTAATCAACTTATTACTTCAGTGTTCCAAACTTACCATCAACTGGAAGAATGCAATCGTAAACCTATCTCCTACTTGCCACTGCCTGTTAAGATCTTTGAAAACTGTAGTAATACTATACTTTTTCAATACTTGGAATCTGGTTATCTCCTATATTCATCTTCATTCAATGCACAGCACCAAATCTGCCCTCTTAGCTGTTACAGAGCTATGTGCCTCTCTCGATTAAAGAGGCACAGCTGCTCTGGCACTCTGAAATCTCACTGCAATATTTAATACAGTGTCTCATGCCATCAACTGGCTTTCTGAGTTAGGCATTTGTGATTCTACCCTGTGTTGGTTTCTTTCTTATCTCTCTGATAGATCCTGCACTGTCACTTTGAAATCCTTTCCATCTTCTGAATATTCTATACCTTGTGGAGTGCCTCAGAGATCTTGCCAGAACCCCACACCTAAGATAATACCACCTTCTGTCACAGGTCACCATTATAGACTCTTTCAACTTCACCATATTCTCCTAAGTTGATGACACCATGCTTATTTTATTGCTATCTGGTTGTTCTGTGTCTACCTCACTTAAATTTGAAAATTGTTTGTCAGATGTTGCGAGGTGGATGTGCCTAAAGCTTAGTAGAGACAAGACCAAGGTGGTACAAATTGGTAATCTAATCAGCCATCACAATTTATGTTGACCTAGCAACCTCGGTGGTTCTCTGCCTACTCCTAAAACTGTGGCAAAAAATGTATACATTTGGGTAGATAATAAATCAACCTACAGCTGGCAAATCAAACAAATTGTTGCTTTGGGGTACTACGTGCTGTTAGAAAAATTCTTCCTTTGCTTCCTGTATCAACATGCAAATCTGTAGTTCAGGATCTCATAATCCCAAGTATAGAATACGGGAATTTCCTCTACTGAGGTAAATCTCAAAGTCTTCTTACCTGACGTTAATCAGAACACAGTGGCTAGTCTTTTTCTGGACATTCTTCTTTGTCATTCCATCTCTTCTCAGTTTGAAGATTTGCACTGCCCAGGGCTTAACCCGTTGCCTATTGTGCCTTATCTAAATTACAACATATTTATATTGAACACTTGTTAGATTCTATACTCCAACCCCTGAACAATACCCCAAGTGTCTTTTCCTGACTGTGATTCCTCACATAAATCTCTAGATTAAAGGAAAATACTATTTCAGCTATCTGGCCCACAAAGTATTATATATTTGGCTGAGTGCTTCTGAATCCATCTTCAGGAAGTTCCTTCATGGATCTACAGTGAGTTGTATTACCAGAACGCCCTTTTTGAGGCAGCTGCATGCTTTAAAAAAACCTGAAAGTAAAGTACTCACAGCACAGTCAGCTCCACTTGTGCTGTTCTAGAAAGTAATTGTCGATTTTGTGGGAGAAGAGTGAAATCATATTGTTTAGGCTAATGATGTGAATTCTGAAAGCTTATTTGAACAATCCAGGCCCGGACTGGCCATAGCGGGCACCGGGCAATCCCCCGGTGCGCCGCAAGGGTGGGGGCCGGTTTTGAGCCCCTGGGGGCCGATTTTGTTAGAGGGACGTGTTTGCAGCATAGCTGCAAAATCGGCCCTGCAACAAAATCGGCCGAAAACCGGCCTTAGCAAAGCGCTTGGCGGCACCTCCAACCCCCCCCCCCACCCCCGAGTGAGGGGGGGGAGGGGCGGCTGAGCACTTTGCCAGGGCCGGTTTTGGTTCCCAGTCCGGCCCTGGAACAATCTCATTTCCAATGCACTAAATGGCCACATTTGAAACATGTGTTACCACCTGGTGGTCTGAATTCTCCGCTTTGCCACTCCTGGATGTGCCCAGACCCTATCTTACCTGTTCAGTCTGTCCTCTCCAATCATTTTCCTGCCCCATTACTCCCTGGCCACTCGCTCTAACCATTTGCTAAAATTATGGCTTTTGAAAATACTTTAGTTAGATTCTGTGGATTCTTTCTTTGACTCTTGCACTGCAACATATCGTTTTAAGTGTATTAGTTCCTCCACCTTGGGCAATAGCCATTGAACCAATGCTGCTTGAACAGCTTCTTGAGGGATTTCTGTACCATTATCGATACCAGAATAACCAGGGTACATGAATGGTGTCTTGGCCTGTTAACCTGGAAGCTGGGCACTCTCATAGGTTTAAGAGGACATCTGGATAGAAATGCAAGAAGTCATTTTGAGGATTAATCTCCTCACTAGCTGATTGAGTATATTGGTTGAGTTAGGGCCCTCTCTCAAGCTCTCACACCCTTTGTCCTACAGTTATCCTGAGAATATTTCGAGTAATACCTGGATTGCGTGCCTGACCGCTATGATATGATGCTTCAGAATGATGGGGTACTGAATGAGATAGCACGATGGACATCAAATGAGGTGTTGTAGTACCATCAATCTGTCTCATCCTTGCACCAGTCACACTGTTGCTGGTTATAGCAGCCATGCTTGCATATGCAGTGTTTACCTGTGCACCTCATACTGGCCGATAACTGGTGCTACTCTGTTCTCAAGCACTCGGTGCAGTGTGGGTCTAGCATCTCCTGCTGCAATGGGGGAACTCAGAACATCCAGTATATCCTACTCCTTTTTAACAAGGCTTCTGGGGTCTCACTAGTAATTTAAGGAAACAAATATGGAGGAAGCAGTGCAGTAGGGGCACAAGCTCTACCTCTGTGCCTCAAGTGACTGATTTGATAAATACAGGCAGTTTAGCTTCATTGCATCCACACAAATAGTCATAACATAACATATGGTATGCATATGCCACATGCAAATACACAAGTAGATATTTACTGAACACTAATCGCAAATGCATCTTCACAGATATAAAACAAACATTGGTAAAGCCAAACGCTTTGACTGATGAGTTTGGTCACCCACCCACAGAACTGCACACACAAACTTGAAAATGAAAATAGAAGTATTCCAGTTTTAGCAAAAGCTAAACATAATTACTTTTCCAACGGCTGTTTACTTTGTTATCCCAACAGTTTATTGATATTATGATTTATTTGTGTATCATTTTGCATGAACGATCCAGGTCATGATTAATATACACGTGCGTATTTACACTTTATGTTCCACTGACATATTGCTGTTCGACCGGCTGCGGGGGTGGAGGTGCTAGTAAGAAGCACAACTGCCGCTTTTGGTACAGGGGGCCGATATTACAGCACTGCTGCAAAACGGGCACCCAGTTACAAAACCGGCCCTCAAGCCCACAAAACTAGCCCCACCCCTCCGGCCCACCGGAGAAATGCCCGGTGCCTGCTACAGACAGTACTGCCTACTGGCATGTCTGCCACCAGGCCAGAGACCTCCACCTCAGAGATGCAAATCACCCTTTGGGAAAGAATAGGGAAATATGATGAGGTTCATAATTGTCTTTAAAAATATATATTAAAATATTTAATGTCAAATTGAAATGCAAATAATTTTTCCATATATATTATTTACCTGGAAATAATACAATACATTTTTCTACATAATTTCTCCAATTAAATGAGAATTTAATATTAATATAAATTCGAATATATTAATGAAATTTATCAATAATATTTTAAACAATATTTAAAAAATACTCTAAATAACATTTTTATTTGTAGTTAATATTAAGTAAATTTGGTTAAAAGTTAAACATTTAATTTATATAAAAACGTACTTTTTTTAAAACTGTTTAAAAGTTTAATTTGGTTTGTTTTAAATTAATTTACTATTAAAATAATTTAGAAATAATTATAACAATAATAAATATACTTTTAATCACATTTTTAAAAGTTGAATTAATGTAGTTTGTGTAAGAAATTGGGATTCTGGTTGTCAGAGGTTAGCGCCCTGTCCAAGTAAGAACCACAATCGAAGTCAGCACATACCATAAATTACCCTGTGCTCACCCTCTGGCATCTTACCACAGAGCAGTCATGCTTAACTTAAGAGGCAATGTGTAAAGTATCTGTGCAACACTTCAAAAGGTAACACAGTGGAAACCCCACATTAAGACTCCACCCCAGGTTAGAAAATCAAACTCAATTTTATAAATAAAACAAGACCAAACAACAAGAATCAAATAAGTAGAAGTCAAGATATGAATTTATAAAGATTAAATGTGAACATAGCGCTTAGAAGCAATAGGCACCTATATGTGGTGTCTGGTCGCGCTGGACTGGGACAAAGTCAAAATTTCAAGCTCACTTCAATAGAGCGCTGGCCGAATATAATGACCCTGCAAGGCCCGCTTAACAAATATACCTTGATCCTTGTCGCAACAGCAAAGATGAGGAATGCAGAAGAGTGATGCATCGGTGTCGCTCCCATTTCGAGGTAATGCGTCAATTTTCTCCACGCAACAATGGTTATGTTCCGGTTCCAAAGATGATGCACTGGTTCCGAGATGTACTGGTTCCGAAGCCGATGCACAGGGATTTCCCACACAGGGGATGTGTCAATCATCTCTCTGCAGTGACAGCGATGCAGTGGTTCTGATGGTGATGTGCTGGATCTGGGTACAATGCACCTGTTCTGTTCAAACAACAGTGGCAATGCATTGATTCTGTTCTTGCAGCAGGGGATGCGTCACCAGCACAGCAAGGCAGCAGTCTTACAGAGCGGCAGTCTAGCAGAGTGGCAGTCCATTAGCACAGCAGTTCTTCTTCCTGGCAGAGTGGTATCAGTTCCAGAAGTGTACTGAGTTGATTTTGCCAGAGGTTCAGTGCTTATACCAAATTGTGCCTTTGAAGTGGGAGGGACTACAAAGAATGGACTTTGAAGTGCACAGATGTCCTCCCTTCCTGCCCTGCCTCAAGACTCACTACAGGGGTGATGCAGCCCTCTGTGTGTGAACAGGACATGGCCTATTCAGGTGTAAATCTGAGGCTTTGGCCAGCTCCTCCCTCCTATCTTCTCCGGAAGATCAATCAAGTCACGCCTAAGTTTCCTTTGTGTGGGGCTGTCTAGAGGAAATACACATTGTCCAGCTGTTACCCAACCCAGACTGATAAGAGACAGACATAAAATGGGTAAGAGCACGGAAATGGCAATTTTCTCAAGGAGGCATTTACAAAGTTGCAATGATAAATTCGGCTTTACCATTAAAGAGGATTCATCATTACAAATCCATAGGTATAAACATGACAGATCTTCTCCCTCTCAGTAGGCAATTACAGTATATTAAGTCTAATAAGGAATCCCCAATGTTATAATATGAGAGGGGTAGGCCTCACTGTAGTGAAAAACGACTTTGGAAGATTTTCACTGCCAGGACATGTAAAACGTAGAAGGACATGTTCTACCTTTTAGTTACTTAACACCCAGCACTATGGGCTACCAAGGACCTAACTAAGGGGTGACTTATATGTATTAAAAGGGTAGTTTAAGGCATGGCAAGGGTTTCTCAAATGCTAAGTCGACATGGCAGTGTAAACTGCGGAGCAAATACAAAGAGATGATGGACGGAGCACTAAAACATTTCAGACACTCACCTCTATCACTATTAGATTTAGGTTGAACCCATCATCATCTTTAGCTCACTTCACCACCCCAGTTCAGACCCAGCCATATGCAAATCAGTCTTTTTTCCAAAAATGTATTTTAAGTCATAATCTTCGACAAAGGCCAAGAGTGAGATCTATCAAAAGGTCTGATGGATCTGAGCGCCACGCACCTTCCAAGATATGTGCCAGCGGGAGCCAGACTTTTCCAAATCGCAGTTGATGAGAGGTCTAATGGTAACCACCACTAATCTCATCAACTCATTGAGCTTGTCTTAATCCTTGGACTAGGCAGAAATAAACAACCCAGAGATAGTGTAGCTTCAGATCCCCCTAAAAAATGTACTCTGAGTGCAGATATCAGGGACCGAGTGAGATTGAGAGGGCCCACATTTTTTCTTTCTCAGACAAGCCCGTCTGGCAGTCTAACCTAGCTCCATGCCTAGATAAGCTTAGCCAGCCCGCACAAGTGGGAGAAAGTTCAGACACCCATTTTAAACAAATTTCCCTGCGTGCCTTAGTCATTAGAGAAAACCGCAGGGATATGATATTCCTCCCCAAGACTGTTTTATCTACCTCCCGTACTGCAAATATAACCAAAGGAAGGCTTACCTCAAAGTCGCAACCCAGGATTCTTTTTAATACTTTAACCACATCTCGCCTGAAGAGCTGGATAGCTGGTCACTTCCAAAAGAGATGTATATCATCTGCATTTTCCAGTTGGGATTTCGGACAGCATCTTCTTTTACTACCTCCCATTTTAGCGAGTTTCTTAGGAGACCAGTTGGCCCTGTATATGGTTAACAAGTGATTCCTCCTAAGTGGTGCCGAAACACTGGAGCCCAAAGGGTAGCAGCAGATACTTGCCATAAATAATGTATATCGCAGCCTGGCATGTCTAGCTTCCAGATTTCTTCGGCCATCATCTCCTTAGACCAGTGCCCAGTACCACTTTAAAACTTCCTTCCTGTAGGTTTGCGTCTTTAATAAAGCCTTCTCAATTTACTACTACGCCCCAAGATTTTATTGGGATCGCGAACAACTAACCAACCAGTAATATTTAAATCTGGGTACGTTGAAGTCCGTGCTCTGGCTTAGGTCAGCCCATGTTAGTAACGTGCCTTCCTCAGCAAGTTCACCCCCTTTTAGTAAACCAGTGTTTACTAATGGAGAAGCTAGGCTGTCCTTGATACATAGCGGGGTTCCTGGGGAGATACAGATTGGACCCATTTCTTTTTTACCGGAATCCATATCCTGCATGCTGCAGTTAGAGTCTTAAATTTGTTTTTGTTTTTTTAAATGTAGCATGGCCAAATTTAAATAAAAAACCTTTGCTTTCTTCTCCTAAGTTACTTATTAGAGCCCTGTATCTCATTGGCATGTCAGGGGGTGCCATCAGCAATAGCCTGGTATTTTTCAAAAAGAAGGCCCAACAATATAATTGGAAATCAGGGAGTGATATTACCCCTCCAGCTTTTTGTACCTGAGTTTTTTCCAGGAGATTCTCAAGCTCTTTCTCCTCCATATAAAACTACTGAGTTGCCCACAAAGCTTTTTAAACTTAGCTGACTTAAAGAACAAAGGAAGAGAGTTAAAATTTTTAATTAAAGTTAATTTAGGGAGGATTGTCATTTTTACAAAGTTACCCCTCCCTTAAATGGAAAGGGAAAGGGAAGCCCAGCTTTGCAAAAGGTTTTTAGTCTCTTGTATAAAGCGAGTGAAGATGGCATATGCAATTTTGTCCAGATCCTTTGTCACTCATACTCCTAGGTATCTAAACTCTGTCTTATCCAGGTGTTTAAGGTGGCTGGGAATGGGATTGTTCAATGACAGAGTCTCAGTCTTATCTTCATTGACTAGGTAGTCCTAAATTCACCCAAAAATTGCCCGCTAATTCCATGACTACTGGGAAAGATGTCTCCCAGTTAGCTGTATAGACTACCAGGTTTTCTCCCTTTAAAGCTTCTTTTCTATACCATTCCCTGTGCTGAAATGAGGGGATTTTTTGCTCTACTCTTATTCTCCTTGCAAGAGATTCCAAATACAAAATAAACAATAGCGGCAAAAGTGAGCAACCTTTCCGGGTTCCCCTAATCATCTGGAGGCTAGTGATTAGAGAGCGGTTGATCAATATCTTCGCTGTGGGGCAGCATGTATACCTTAAATAGCATGAAGAAAATTACCACCAAGACCATTTTGTTCTATCACTTCATACAGTTAGGACCAACTCACTCTGTCAAAGGCCTTGGCTGTGTCAACCATAATGAAACATAGGGGGATCCCCATGACAGAAGCTACGTCTATTGCACACACCAGGTCTTGTGTCAGGTCTGAGAGCTGCCTTCCCTTCATGATGCTATTCTGATTTGTGCCTTTTATGTCTCCTAGGACTTTGTCCAATCGTTTAGCCTGAACCTGTGAATAGATTTAGGAATCAAGTTATCTTTTGAAAAGGGAACATGGCAGCCTGCTAACATGCCGGCCGCTAGCTGCAGTACCTCCGCTACACAGAGGCTTGCTTACCGCTTCATCAACGTAATCTCCAGCGGCCTCTCATGCATCCCTCAATGCAGCACTGACGCCTCATCTTGCAGACATGGTTTCCTCGCTTGAACCCCCCCACAGCAGCGCTGTCGGGGAGGAATGTGCTTTAGACATGGGCTCACAGTGCCATCTTGCTGCCTCTGAGCTCCGACGCGATCAACTTGCGGTAGCTCGGATTAGCTTCCAGGGCATTGGGGGAAAAGTCAGCACCTGTCCTTCAGCAGTAAATGCCCCTCTAGGCACCCAGAAGAGAGTAGTGGCGGAAGGGAGGTCATTTGCTTCATCTATGACCCCCAAAAGAGGACTGGATCCTCGCACCAGCAGGAAAACAAAGTCTCCTGCTTCCAAAAAGATACCTGAGCAGGAATTTTATTTATCTAAAAAAGGGGAGACAACATCTGTGTCAGAGGGGCGTTTACCTGATTCCTCCACACTTGCTCCCTCCAGTAGCGTAGGGAAAAATAGATATACCCCATGAATTGCAAAATTTGGAGGGTGTGGGAGCTATAGGATAATAGAGTGACCCAGAATCTATGTAGCACAATAACCGCTCCGGGGGTTAGTCTGGGAGGTGCACAAACCCAAAAATCCACACAAGTTGTCACTCGTAACACCTCTAAAATGGGTACCAAACCTATGGTACCATCTACCAGCAATTCTGGAGAGAGAGTTAAAATGACCCCTTAACTGAGATCTTATTTTAAGATCAAGAACACCGAAGAGTCTCAGTCTAATCAGCCCGGGACCTGCATAATGGAGCCTCCCAATCCCGCTTCGGAGGTGGATCCTTTGTTACTCTTGGAAAACTGCTTTGAAGGCAGGAGAAAAGGAGCTGAGAGACACACTTGAAGGGTTGGAAAAAATTTCAAGAAGAAATAATCTAAAGCTCCTGGGCATTCCGAAAGGCATTGAGGGAGGAATCTTAAAGAGTTTTATAGTAGATCTGCTGACAGAATTTTTCCCAGAAACAGCAAAATTTGAATTATACATGACATCCAGAGTGTACACCATGATCCTTTTAGAAAACCCCCGGAAAAAGGAACGCCTAGAAAAATTCTGATAAATTTACTCACTTACACAAGTATGGAGCTAATCCTTTCAGCTGCTCTTAGTTGCCAACAGTTTAAAAACTCAAGATTGGTCCTTCACGATCAGGTCAAATATCTCCAAGACTACCCAATCTCGTCAATGGGAATTAGGAAAACACATCCAGGACCTGAAGGCTTTAGGGGCGATTGCACAGCTGAAATTCCCGGCGACCCTTAGAATAATGTGGAACAACAGAATGTATAACGTCAGAGAGGTATCTGAGGTAGAAACCTTAATTGTTAAGATCAAGTTTCATAAAGATTCCTAAAAGCTCTAAGTTACTTTATAGGGCAGAGGTACGGAGCGCTAATAGGGTATGCTGGAATACCCAGACAGGATGCAGGCAGGGTTCTCTTTTTGGGACTCAGACATTTTCACGTTGCCTACTTTATCTGAGCATAGAATGGGGAACGGATAGAGAAGAAATCCCCAAAATATGGTCCTCATTAGCTTGAACGGAGAGAACATTAGCAAAGAGAGAGACGTCTAAAGATTATCATTTTAAAGGAAAGGGAAGGAATGGCTAGTAGTTTAAAAATAACCTCTTGGAATGTCAAGGGTTATGGGTTAGCTCTAGATGAAGAAGGATTCTGGAATTCTTCAGATTTTCTGATAGTGACGTTATCCTATTACAGAAGACACATTTATGCCGTGAAGAATGGCTGGAAATTCTAGAGAGGACTACGTGGATTTCTCACCTGGTGTGTACAAATCAGGCCTGTAATATAAAGGGAGTGGCAGTCCTATACAAAAAATCAGCTCAGGCCAGGGTAGAAGGTTCTAAGATTGATCCTAGGTGTAGATGGGCAATAAGCTATGTAAAGATCCACAACATAGGATACACTTTTGTGGCCTATTATGGCCCAAATATTGACTACCCTGCACCACTCAAGAAACTATATCAACAGCTTCTTGAGACAAAATATTATATAATTCTGGGAGGGGATTTTAATACAGACCCAGTCTTGGATAAATATGCCACCAGGCCAGCAGTAAACTCTCCCAAAGTAAGGGATTTTGTTCGCTATTTGATCAAATGTTTTGCCTTGGTGGATATCTGGAGAATGAAAGCAGGGCAGGAGAGAGGGTATACCTTTCAGAACAAAAATCTGGCCCACGCGTCCTGAATTTACTTTTTTCTGACTGACCGGAAACTAGCAATCTCAAGGTAACTCATCAACCGTCACACTTTTCCGACCATGCGCCGCTCAAGTTGATATATTGGGTAAGGCCTCACTTGTACAGACAAGGTGGACTTTAGAACCCTATTAGTAGACTCTGAAGTAGTAAGATCCCTGATAGAGGAAACTGTCTTCTCTTTAAACAAAACGCATACTCTGCCTCCCCACACATTGTCTGGGATGCTTATAAAGTGTATCTCCGTGGAAAGTTAACTAATAAGAACAAGGTGGAAAACAACAAAGTAAGGGAACATGAACAGGACATTGCAGAAATCCAGGGAAAATTTGCAGAAAGTGAGTTTGCCCAAGCTTTGACGAAAGAGGAACTACAAAATAGATTGACAGAAGCAAAGGGGATCTTATCTTATCTGATTATCTAGAGGGACTAGTGAAACAGAGATGTGAAGTTAGTAGGCTGGCGAATCACGAATATTGGGAAGGATGTGGGAAGATGTTAAGATTGAAAGCAATCATCAACAAACTAGGAGCTATAGGGGGATCAAAAGGACAAGCCGTCTCCCACTCAACGCACTGTAAATCAACAACAGGCCAGTCCCACTGTAAATAGACCAAAATCTACAATTCCAACACTAGAGGGGTCTCATAATTTTTTTTTTTAAATTCCCTTGAAGACATTTTAGTCAAGGTGTTGCCATTTAAGTTCTTTGAGTGCAGGGGAGATGTGTTCGAATTTTTTAGTTCTGGTGAACAGTATGGCTGCTGCATTGAAGGTTGTATTCAAAGTGGTGAGGTGAAATGTTGCAGTGCCAGTCAGGGCTGCGATCCCGTAGTCGATTCTGGAGAGCTCCAGAGCTTGGGTGGCTTGTTGAAGGTCCTTGGGCGGGAGGAAGGGTTTTATTTTGTCAAGTAGTCTCAAGTTTAGAAAGGCGCTTTTAGCGGATCATGTAATGTGATTTTTCATGTCCTGTTTTGGGTCCAGGGTGATACCTAGAGATTTTACCGAGTCCGCCAGTGAGATGTTGCCAATAAGGGTATCGATGGGCTTTGAGCCATTCTGCAATTTGGGGGTTTTCATCTTTGTTGGAGAGGAGGAGTATTTCAGTTTTCTCTTGATTGAGTTTCAGGTGGTTACTTGAGAGCCACTGTTGTACCTCTCTGAGCATGGTGTTGAGTCTCTGGAGGTCCTCCATGAAGGTGGTTTCTAGATATAACTGCATGTCGTCAGCATATAGGTGGAAAGGGATGGTGGATTTCCTGAGTAGCACTGACCCTTGAGGAACACCCCTGGTAACGGGGTGGAGGTCGGATTCGAAATTTTTTATTTTTATTCTTTGTGATCGGTTGTGAAGGAAGGAGGAGACCCAGAGGAGGACCATCTCTTCAATACCATCCCTTTCTTGAAGAGCCTTGAGGAGAAGCTAGTGATCGACTGTATCGAATGCAGCCGATAGGTAGAGAGGATGAGAAGGCAGCATTGGTCCGAGTCAAGTAACTTGTGTAGGTCATCTATGACATTGAGGATTGCTGTTTCGGTGCTGCAGCCTTTTTTGAAGCCTGATTGATGGGGATCTAGAAGGTTGATGATGTCCAGGTGTTGGGTCAGTTGGTGGAGTACGCATCTTTCCATGATTTTGGACAGAAGAGGTAAGTTTGAGAGTTGTTCAAATCCTCCGTATCTAATCCTGGCTTTTTCAGCAGAGGTGTGATCTGACCAACTTTGAGGCAATCTGGTACGACTCCTGATCTCAGTGAGCTGGTAATGATCTTGCACCAAGCTGGAGCTAGGACAAGCTTCAAGTCTTTGGTTAGTTGAGGGGGTAGGTGATCAAGGGCGTGGGATGAGGGTTTTGCGTTGGAGATTAGTTTAACTATCTCTTCTTCTTGAAAGGGAGTGCAGGAAGATCAGTGTTTGGGGGGGTTCAAGGAAGCGCTACAGATGGTTCTGGCTGCCTGGATCTCGGTGGAGAGAGTGAGATTGGAACCAAGGGAGAGATTGATCTTTGCGATTTTGTCGTTGAAAAAAGTGGCGAAGTTGTCCCATTGTTCTTTGGATGCCTGAGTTGTGGAGGTCATTGGTTTAGAGGTTTGTTTCCTGATGATATTGAAGAGCTCTTTGGTTCTGTTTTTACCGTTGTCCAGCGCCGAGCAGAAGAAAGAAGTAATTTTGTTCTTAATGTGTTTTTTGTAGTTCCTGCGGGCTGTTTGGAGTTGCTCGTGGTGCAGGGTGGTGGGATTGTTCCTCCAGATTCTTTCTGAGGCTATAAGATGTCTTCTTTCTTCATTGATGTCAGTGGTGAACCATGATCTGGATGGAATGCTTCTGGGTTTTTTTAGTTTAAGAGGGGCAAGTTGATCCAGGGTGCGCGTCATATTTGAGTTGTAGAGAGAGGTGAGTTCGATGGTTGGCAGGTGATCAGTGGTGCTCGGGAGAAGTGAGCTTATTCTTTCTTCTAGATCAGCCTGCGGGATCTGAGCTGTGTTCCTAATCCATGTGGATGGGGCCTTCAAGGTGGGTTGAGCTTGGACCGCTTGGTTGATTTGAAAAAGGATGATGTGGTGATCGGACCAGTCTACAGGAAGGATGTGGTTGATGATGATTGCATTGCTTTCGGCAATGATAGCGTCCAGGGTTGCTCCTCTGTGATTAGTTTCTTCTGAGCAGCGTTGGCTCAGGTTGTTTTCTAGTAGGAGGTTGTTTAGGGTTTGAATAAGCGTTTTTTTTTTTCATTCCATCTTAGGTTAAGGTCGCCAAGAGTGATATTATTTGAGTTTCCAAGAGAGCAGGGGGCAATCAAGTCCGAAAGGTGTTCTCGGAATTCGGTGGAGTTACCTGGGGGGTGGTACAGGAGGTGACATAGAGATGGCCTGTTCTCGTCTGTCATGATCTTGACAGAGAGACATTCAAAGGAGTTATAGAGGCAGGAGGCAGTTTCCGTGATGGAGATGTTATTCTTTGTTTTTCTACGCAACCTGGGCTTCATCCTGGACTCCTCCCTCACGATGACCAAACAAGTCAACGCCGTCTCGTCATCTTGTTTCAACACTCTGCGCATGCTCCGAAAGATCTTCCGGTGGATCCCCATGAAACCAGAAAGACGGTCACCGGGCCCTCGTCACCAGCCGACTGGACTACGGGAACACCCTCTACGCTGGAACCACAGCCAAACTACAGCAAAGACTCCAGCGCATACAGAACGCTTCTGCACGACTCATCCTGGACATCCCCCGTCATGGCCACATCTCCGCCCATCTGAGAGACCTGCACTGGCTCCCCGTCAGCAAGAGGATCACGTTCAGACTCCTCACTCAGCACACAAGGCTCTCCACGACATCGCCCCAAATACCTCAACAACCGCCTCACATTCTACACACCCACCCGCCAGCTCCGTTCCACCAGCCTCTCCCTCGCCACCGTCCCACTAATTTGCAGAGCGACCGCCGGAGGAAGATCATTCTCCTACCTGGTGGCCAAGACATGGAACTCCCTCCCCACCCACCTACGGCTGACCCAGGACCATCTCTCCTTCAGGAAATAACTCAGGACCTGGCTGTTCGAGCAGTACCGGCTCCCCCCCCTCCCAGCACCTTGAGAGCCTAGCGGGTGAGTAGCGCGCTCTACAAATATGTTTGATTGATTGATTGATTGATTATGAATGATTGCTAGGCCCCCTCCTCTTTGAGCTATCCAGTCTTTGTTGAACAATGTGAATCCAGGCGGTACCAACGTGTCCATGATGGGGTAAGAGAGACTATTGAGCCATGTCTCCATGATGAATGTTATATCTATATCATGGGAGAGAATGGCTTCTGCTAGCTCGGTTGCATGTTTGGAGGCCGATCTGCGGTTAGGAGCCAGCAGTTGATGGAGGATCCTACATTGCTCAGAGTCTTAGTAGTTGGGTCCCTGGGTAGAGCAGTTAGATGAGCTGGGGGTCCAGGGGCTCTCGGTGGAAGGAGTTCTCTTCCGACTCCCGTAATTACTTGGATCGTAGATTTGGGGGAGGGATTGGAGGGAGTGTCTTAAGTTGAGGCTAAATATTCCACTTCCCGGGGGGAAAGGGCGGCTTTTGATCTTCTGGGTCTCCCAGAGTGGTTCTCCTTCCCCCTTCTGATCGTCAATGGCTGTGACCTGATAGGGGCCAGGGGCTCGTTGGGTGGCGGTACCTTGGCACGCCAGGGTTGGACGGTATTAGGTGGTGCGGTAGGGGGCTGGGTGGGATTTTTGTTCGTGACCAGATTAGATAACATTTTGTACAGGCCTTGGATCAGGATTGCTAGCTGAGTTTCCAGGAGGTTGAGGTGGTGGGTCGTGAAATCCACGGTGGGAGAAGGGGTGTCTAGGGCAGCAGTGCCCGGGGGGGGAAGGAGGGTGGGTCCCAGTCAGGATGGCCTTTAGCTCATACACACAGGCCCTGCAGTGGAAGGCATGAGACATATATAAAAAGCTACTTGAGTAGGTGGCCCAATCAGTGCTAAAGGCCCACTAGTAGCATTTAATTTACAGGCTACATTTTATGGGGAGAGCACATGCACTTTAGCACTGGTTAGCAGTGGTAAAATACCCAGAATCCTAAAGCCAACAAAAACAAGGTCAGAAAAAAAGGAGGAGGAAGGCAAAAAGTTTGGGGTGTCCCGTCAAAAAAGATAATTTTCCAACAAGTTTTTTTTTATTAGTTTCTATGGAGTGTTATTATAATATTCCACCTCTTTTAATTTAAATGTGCATTTGTTGCAATACCGTTGGTTGACCTTATGTGGACTTGACGTACTCAAAGGCTAGTCTGGAGCATGTTTACACCTGTTTTGACCCTTTTAGGGTTGTAGTAACTTTAAAAGTGTTTTTATGAATTGCAATTGGTTTGCTCTTCTGAAAGTGTGTGTTTTAAATTAGCACGCCCATCAAAAACCACTCCTGAAATTCCCCTAACCACCTCCAGACAATAGTAAGCATTACTGAATATCCAGCCTCTCCCCTTGTCCCTTCCACATTTAATACCAAAACATGTATCTATGTGTGCGGAGATCTCTGCACATGTGGCAGAGACCTCTGTAAAGAAAGAATAGCAGGGGAGGATTCTTTCACCATATGTTTGTGAATTCCATGTTGATGAATGTAGGTAGTACTACTATAGTACTGCTTATACTTACCACAAAATGCAGTTTGTGAAAAGGGTCCTTAGTGTGGATTTGCATGAATGCAAAAACAGGTACAAAATTGCACATTCGTATAACACCTCACATGCACATAACGACACATTTCTCAGTACTTTGGTTGCGTATTATGAAACTAGTAAGAAAACATCGTCTGTTGCTTTGTAATAGGTTGTCCTGTGCAGGGGCACACCCACATCACCCAGGAACTGAAGGAGACACAAGTCATTCCTTGTATGCTGAAATGACTGTCAATTAACTGTTATAGAGTCCTGAAATGAACTGCTTAACTTTGCTTTTCTATTGCAACATTGAAGTCGCATCAGAGCATGTGTTCAACACATGGAAAAACGCCATAAATTTGAGAGGCGCGGATTTGCGTTAAATGAATTAACCCAGACCTCTCCCAAGAGCACAGATATTTGTTGGTACTCATCTTATTTATGTCAGTGTGGTCCTTTGTATAACAAATAATAATTACTTTCAGGCGATATTTAATCAACATGTTACTAAATATACAATAAATCTATACGTGGAATTCTAATGGCCGACATACAAAAATATCGGCATTTTGCATGTCAAAATTTTAACTGCTAAATTTCCCACATGTACAAAGTACTCCTCGGTTTGGTAATATTCTTCTGAAAAACTGTACCAAAGAAGGTTGCATATGTAAGAAGTGTTCTAAATTTGTAATCGAAATTTTGATAGACGTGTTCACCACTTTTGTTTGTTTTTCCAGATAGTACGATTTCATTTTAGATACTGTCAAAATACATACTCTCTGCAACCTTCTGGAGGTAAGCTTGAGCAATTGGAGTCCCTCTTCCTAGAAACCCAAACTTCTTTTTATTAATTTAATTGGATCACTGTCTACTAAGTCATAAACCCTCCATGCAGAGCAATGACCTCCCCTCGCTCTCCATTAAGTTAAGCAAGGGTTTCTCTGCTAATATCTGCTCAGAGCACATTAGCTGTATTTACGAGGGTCAATCAAAAGAATGCAGGGGGATAAAACAGTGACCACAGATGTCCTGTAAAACCGAGGGGGGTTGATGTGGTCTCTAGCAGACCTTTAACACCTCCCAGCTCTCCAGCCCTGGGGCTGTGCCGGTGGTCTGTCAGGACCCAGGGAAGAGAATTAAACACTTTAATAAAACGTTTCCCTGACACCTGGCCTCCAGGTCTCACGTTGGCGAGAAGGGCAGGCGGCCACCCACAGATCGATACTTCACGTCTTCATTGCATTGCCCTACAGAAATTTAACGATTCTTTTTTCCAATGTTTTTTTTGTTTTAAAGATACGTTTCAGTTGCAAAATGCAATCACAAGTAGCTCGCAGCAGAGTTTTAAAGTAATACCTGTATTCTTTAAGCCCACATATTACACCATCATGGGGCTGCATCCATGCCAAGATTTCAATGGAAGGGATGATTCAAATTAAACTACAGGGGTTATTTTCTACGGTTGACGGGCTCTTCCATGCTATTGGACAACTGTATGCTTTTCCCACTGGTTAGGTCTCGCCTGTCGATGCGCATGCGCATCGAGCAAGCGAGACTATAGGGGCTCATCCACACTTTATCTAACTTGCAAGGAATCGTGGCGATTCCTTGCAGTGCCCGTGACTTTTAAGCTCAATGCGCATGTGCATTGAGCTTAAAAGCGCGTGCACATGCACCCAGCCGCCTACTCTCTCTCTCAGCCTTCCCACAACTCCGCCCCCTCACTACTTGATTGCACGGCCGCTAGGCCGTGCCTCCCCTACTCTCCTCCCCCCTCCTCCTCTCCTCCCCTGCCTGCCTGCCGCTAGGCCGTGCCTCCCCTACTCTCCTCCCCCCTCCTCCTCCTACTGCCGTGTCGCACCTCTCCCCTCTCCGCCCCCTCCCCTGCCAGCCGTGTTACGGTGAAAGGCTTGTTTATTTTACCCGCCGTGTCTCTGCTGCTTCCCCCTGTCCTGTCTCTCCTCCTCCCCCTCTCTATACCCTCCCCCTCCCCCCCACCACTCCCATCAAGTCCCTCTGGCCCTTCCCTCCTCCCCGGACCCCTCCTCCCCTGCCCCCTCCTCCCCTGCCCCCTCCACCCTTTCTTGTTACCACTTGTAAAGAGAAAGCGGGCCCATTCACAGTATGGCGTGCAGGCACAGGCTGCACTTTGGGGTCGACCAGATCCACCCAATCTGTTTAATCCTGGCGGCAAGCGGTTGGTGTGTCGCAGGGGTCTCCACAGGTCTCACCAGGTAGGGTTTACCACTGACCGCAGTTCCAGGACGCGTTCAACTTGTTTAATTTTCTTTATCGGGAATGCTTCTTGTCAGAGGATTTAGCTCTTCAAGTTAAATCTCGATGTTATTCAAATATATTGTTACTTGGAGATTTAATCTCTTTATATGGTCATGCCCGTAAACTGTAGTTAAATTGCATCTTTTATTAAGTAGATGTTTTCGACATGAAAATCCAGATTACATTCTGTTACGCTGACGTGCATTTTTGCGAACTTGTTTTATGTTTTCTTTTTGAATATCAGTAAGTAATCATTTCATCGGTTTCTTACATTAAAAGGTTTCGGTTTGGAGAGTCGATTTTAGACGCCTGTCTGTATGCGGGTAGAAAACGGTGCTTTTAAAATTTGAGACAAGATCATTGTTGGTTTATTAAGGGTGTAAATACATTTACCCTTTCTATGAAAAGATGGAATAGTGTAACAAGCTTATTCCTAGTTTCGAAGCGCAAAGCAAGCGTGCTGGGCGTAGAAACCTGACCCCACATGGATATCCCTCTTTGGGTCTAGTTAGTGAAAATAGCTCAGATATGGACTGGTGGAGCCCAGACAGGAGTGACATGGGCCGGTCTTATTAACACATGCGATGTGTATATTACTCACTGGGTTTGTCTGGTTCGGTTGTTGGCTTTTTGGTAATTAATTATTTTGTAGGGAACAACTCTTTAATTGTTGAATAGGTTGCTTGGCTTTGCAGGGGTCTTTGGTTGTGCCACAAGAATAGCAAAAAAAAAGGCTACATCTGGGCTTGCTGCCAACGTGCTTTAATTAAATATTGCATATTCTAATTGAACAGTGCCACTGCTTCCAAAAATCAGGTGGACTTTGAAGACTTTTAGGAACCAATTTTATTTTGAATGCACACCGCATAGAAATTATTGGCACATAAGAAATGTGATACTGCATTTAATCACTGTATACCGACACAAAATGCCACATTTAAGTATTCCTGTCGATGACATGTGGTCAGGCACCCTCAACCCCTCACCCTCACTCACCCTCAACCCCTCACCCACACTCACCCACACTCACCCCCACTCACCCTCACTCACACTCACACTCACCCACCCTCACTCACCCTCACTCACCCTCACTCACCCTCACTCACACTCCCTCACCCTCACTCACCCTCAACCCCTCACTCACCCTCAACCCCTCACTCACCCTCAACCCCTCACCCACCCTCAACCCCTCACCCTCACTCACCCTCAACCCCTCACCCTCAACCCCTCACTCACCCTCACTCACCCTCACCCTCAACCCCTCAGCCTCACCCTCACTCACCCTCAACCCCTCACCCTCACTCACCCTCACTCACCCTCAACCTCATGCTAAAGATTTACAAAAAAAACCATTAACAATTCTAAAAGCACTAACTCTAATGCTGCGAGACCTATTGCATTTCTAATGCTTGTTTTTATAATGGTAATTAAAGTGACGCAATGCTTTGTGGCTCTTTGCCCACACAAAATCTTAGTAAATAAACCTCTACGTCTCAAGGTGTAAGGATTTAATTAGGATTTGATAGAACAGGAAGAACGCCGTAAAGCATGATTGAACAGGAAGGACGGTGTAACAGGAAAGGCACTTCCACCAGGGGCGCAATTAGTCTAGACCTTTGGATGGGTTAATGCTTTCAACAAGAGGGGTGGAGCCATCTTCAGAAGCCGACTCAAAAATATTTGTTGGTTATCCCTTCACTGTCATCGTACAATCTGTAATAGGACCTATCCTTGTCTAGACAATATGTAGGGTGTATTGAATTTTAAATTGCTCTGGACTAGTAAAACTGCTTTCAGCATAACAAGAATTAAAAACTTTTACAGTGGGTTTATGGTTCTTCCTCAGTACATTTGCACAGAATGTATTAAAATGTAAATGTAAATGTCATGGTACTTATAGAGCGCACTGTCACCAGACGGTCACCTATTCAGCTTCCTGGCACTGATACTCATACCGCTGTGGAACCCCTCCTGGCTTTCCCAGTGAAGTGTCCACTCCTGGGCACCCCCAGGGTGAAGCCAGGCATCCTTAGCGCTGTTGGGGCCAGTGTGGAGGCTAAGCAAGCTATTGCCGAGAGTTGCAGCGTGGGGCCCGTGATTGGAATAGGCACCGAGGCGAGAATTAATAGGTCCACGGAAATTGAGCCCGAGACGGGAATCAAACCCTGGTCAGAACTCTGCATCAGGGTCTGCCGCTCTAACCTTTGAGCCACACTCCTCCACGTTACCATTTCACAAATGTGGCCTCCTAAAATAATTTTGGTGTGTACATCTGGTAGGAGGGGATTACGGGTTCTAGTTTTTGCAGCAGGCAGTGGCAAATGATGAATTCTAAAACATAATGTTGCACATTTAGAAAACATTCACCCAAAGCAGGGTAGAAAGCAAAGTTGCTGTACTGTGTTGTATGAAGAGAGCAGAAATGCTCCAGATTTATAAAGATATGGAGCATTTTTTGCTCTCTCCTTGTGCTGGAGCACTGTGTGCAGCCTAGTGCTAATGCAGACATTCTTGTACCATAGTCAATAACGAGAAGAAATAAAGATATTTCTCCTTGTTATGCCTCACTTGGGAAGGTGTTAGTGAAAATGTGCCAGTATCCATAGATGGACACATCCTCCATCCATGGCACTACTCCCTAGATGAAATGTAATGTAATGGAGTGCAAGCACCTGACGTGTTACATTGCTTTAAAAGTCACTCAAGGGCATGCAAATCAGGCATTCCATCAATCAATCAATTAGGAAGTTGTGAAGCACACTACTCACCCGTAAGGGTCTCAAGGGGTTGGGGGGGGGGGGGTGCAGCTCCGGTCAGTTGAAGACCCAGATCTTGAGGGCGTACCTGAAGATGTGCAGAGTGGGGGTGCATCTGATGTCGATTGGGAGCTCGTTACTGGTCTTTGCCGCGATGTAGGAGAAGGCTCTTTCACCCGTTCTGGATCTGTGGATGCGTGGTGTTTCGGCGAGGGTGAGGTCGGCGGATCAGAGGTTTCTCTTGGGTATGTGGCTTTGTAAATATTGCAGAAACTTTTTCATTGGCCTTGCAACACTTAGCGTGGCTTAAGAACAAGGGAAAGGCTTCATAAATATGGGCCATTGAGTCTTGCTTTGATCACACCCAATGTGACTTCACAAAAAATCTCTTGGCAAATATTTGGGTGCACTGCCTCCAAATCAGAATGTGAAAAAATGGCAAAAAATGGAGGAGACTACTCAGTTTATTAGTTATTATTCTACTCATATTACATTTCCCAAAATACAACACCATTGTTTTATTTACAGGATAGAATGTTAGTGCAGTAGACAACTCTATTACAATCAGGAGGATGGTGCTCCAATACAAGGTGAATGTTGAATTGTTACTGGTTTTACATATAAACACTATGTTTCAGCTGTTGTCATCTTCTTGGGCACTCTCAGAAAGTGGAAGTCCACATTTGGAAAGATGTTTGTAGAAACACACATGCAACCTGCAAATTTAGCTTATTGTGTGCAGTTATTCTACAAGACAGACTAGATACCCAAGCTAGCAGCATACCCACGAAAAAAGCTGCAGAATATTAAATAGCAATACAATTTTATAAAATTTTGGGGCAATAGAGCTTGAAGAAAACCTAAGCTACAACTTAAGTCTGTGGAATCTTCACAGATGACATAATAATAGAACGTTTGTGCACTTCTTGTGAGAAGCGAAGCAGTAGCATAACAAGGTACTTGCTCAAAGAACTTGCACCTTCCATATGTGCTTCGGATAACCTTTTATATTATATCACTTATACAATCTAAAATAATAGTGTTACTATAATAGTTTTGACATCACAAATCACATCTTTTGTAAGAACACAGTTAGTTGCAGAGTGGTGAGTTATAGTTAATGTAGTAGGACTACCGAGTTGAATACACTGAATATGGAGCTGCATGATTTAACCCCTTGGCTGCGGGGCATATTCCCTTGCTGTGCTGGGGATACGGGGGGCGCACACAGCGCCCCGGTGCTCATGACGATGAGCCATGGTTCTCGTGTGCTCATGATGAGCTCAGCTCGTCACAACCACGCCCGTTTAATGGAACGATCAGCACAGCAGGAGAATTAGCTCCGCGTGTGAGCGTTCCAACGGTCATGACGACCTCAGCTCGTCATGAGCACACGGGAACCGTGGATCATGATGAGCTGAGCTCGTCATGAGCATGGGAGGGGTTAAATAACTTAAATGTTTTGTGTAAATAATAAATTAAAGGTATACGTTCCAAATTTTACATTTTGTGTGTACTTTAGGGCATGTTTGTAGATAAAGAAAAAATTAATCTGTATTAATTTAAAGGTGGTGCATACTTTATAACTGTAACGATTACCTGTAACT
Organism: Lissotriton helveticus; assembly: GCF_964261635.1. Classification (NCBI taxonomy): domain Eukaryota; kingdom Metazoa; phylum Chordata; class Amphibia; order Caudata; family Salamandridae; genus Lissotriton; species Lissotriton helveticus. The sequence continues at coordinate 1,129,030,551 of NC_136068.1, read as the reverse complement.
TTAAGCTTAAGCATTGTGTATGTTAAGCTTGGTTCATAAGGAAAGAATAAATAGAGTTTTCCTAACTATATCAAATATTTAATCTTTGCTTTTAGGTTGAGCCTAGAGGCAGCGCGTACGCGCTGCTCTGCGAGACATGCTCTAATCCCTCTGTGGAGTTTGAACACACCAATCACACGTCCGCAGCTTTTCTTTGGTTGCTTGGTCCGCCTTTATAAATTCCATAGTTTTTGTTCGTGACTAAGGTACATTTGTCCCGCCTTGTGGCTGTTGTGTTCCTGCCCTGCGGACTGCCCCTGTTACATGGATCCTTTCGATATGAGCCATAGGTTTTGGTAAGCACACTACTTTTTCTTTTGCCTTGGCTTGTTTTGTAACTTTCCTGTCCGTGTTCACTTTGTTCCCGCCCCCTCCCGGCGTAGTTTGTGTTGTCTTTCTTCCCGGCCAGGCACCATAATCAAGCTGGGGAGAGGAAGCAAGGCCACAAGTTTAGTCTGCTGTATGGGCATATTTAATGAGCTGTAACAACTTGCTGCTTGAGATGTGCACTTAGAAGCCTTTGGGGTAAAATGTAAAAAAAAATGGAAATTGATACTTGTATAGCGCACTACTCACCCGCAAGGGTCTCAAGGCGCTTGTACGAATACCGCTGTGGAACCCATCCTGGCTTTCCCTGTGAGGTGTCCACTCCTAGGCACCCCCAAGGTGGAGGCCAGGCATCCTTAGCGTTGTGGGGGCCGTTGTGGAGATTAAGCAAGCTATTGCCCAGAGTGGGACTCCATGATTGGAATAGGCACCGAGGCGAGAATTATCAGGTCCGTGGAATTTTTGAGCCCAAGACCCGTCGAGGCGGGGAATTGAACCCTGGTCCCGGGCTAGACCTCTGCATCAGGGTCTGCCGCTCTAACCATTGAGCCACACTTCTGCAGGACTGCAGGCACCATAATCTAGCTGGACAGACAGGGGCGCATGTTGAGACTGCCATTCGGGCATAATTAGTCAGCTGTAACAGCCCACTGCACAGGGCATGTGCCCAGGTAAAGAACGGGCCAAGGTAGGACCCATCTTTGCCCACTAGAGACAGGATATGGGCCATCCCTCGTTGCAGCTCAATCCTCTGCCCACCTGCTTTAATAAGGAAAATCCCTTTTGTATTTTAACTGTTATATGGACCATCTGTGTCCTGATTACTGTGCCTTGCCAATTAAGTACTTGTGGTAGATGGGGTAATGCCTCAGCTTGTTTTGTAACTTTCCTATTCGTGTTTCACTTTGCTCCTGCCCCCTTCCATTGTCTTTGTTAACTTTGTTCCTGCCCCCTCCCGCCGTAGTTTGTGTTGTTTTTCTACCTGCCCCCTCCAGTTTTCAGTGTTGTTGTTCTCCAATCATTCAATCAGGATTTGTAAAGCGTGGCTACTCACCTGTGAGGGTCTTAAGGCACTGGGGGTAGTGAGGGGGCTGCTGATCTGTCTGAACACTGGGGGTTCAATCTTAGAGGCAAGTCTTGAAATCCTTCCCGAATTGGGTCAGTGACAGGGATTGTCTGAGGTGGAGAGGCAGGGTGTTCCAGGTCTTGGTGGCATGTTAGAAGGATCTTCCTCCAGTTCTAGTCTTGTGGATCCAAGGGACTGTGGCCAGGGCCAGCAGGGAGGAGTGGAGGTGTCCCATGGGTACGTGGAATTAGAACCGTTGGTTCAGGTATGCTGGTCCTGCTTCATGGAGGGCTTTCTAGGCGTGCATGAGGAGCTTGAATGTGATTATTTTGTTGACTGGGAGCCAGTGGAGTTTTCGGAGGTGTTCAGTGATTTGGCGGATGGATGTCGAGGACCAGTCTGGCTGCAGCATTTTCAATGTTTTGTAGTTTCCTGAGGAGTTTCTGGGTAACGCAGGCATAGAGCGCGTTGCCATATTTGAGTCTGCTGCTGATGAGTGCATGGGTGACTGTTTTTCTGGATTCGATGGGGATCCATCTGAATGTCTTTCAGAGCAGGCAAAGCTCGTGGAAGGATGATGAGGATCTGACGGTTCATTGTGAGCGAGGAGTCCAGTGTGATACTGAGGTTTTGTGCATGGTTACTGGGGTTGGGCGGGGTTCCCAATGCGGGGCGTCACCAGGAGTCACCCCAAGCTGAGGGGTTGGGTCCTAGGATGCGGACTTCAGTCTTGTCCGATTTGAGTTTGATGCAACGTGTTGTCATTCAGGTGGCAACGGCCTTTATCCCGCTGTGGAAGTTGTTGCTGGTGGTTGTGGGTTTGTTGGTGAGGGAGAGGATCAGTTGTTCCTGACCCCCTCCTATTGTCTGTGTTGTCTTTCTTCCAGGCCGCTCCCATTGTCCGTGTTGTTTTTCTTCCTGCCCCGTCCTGCTGTCCATGTTGTCTTTCTTCCCGCCGTACTTTGTGTTGACAAGCGATATCACTGCATTTTATGGCACATGCATTGTTTGTTTTTATGTTCATTATCAGTATTAAAAATTTACCAAATTCCAGACAGAATTATGTGTCTCTAGGTACAGAAGGCACACACAGTATATATCTTTCAGTGACTCGCAAACAGTGGACAAGCATTCAGATTTCTATGAGACAACGACAACCCTCTGTCTCTTTCAGGCTCTTATGAAAACATTTCTGTTGTGCCCAGGGGTGTTTATGTTGGCCTGAGGCATTATGAGATATGCATCCTTATATGAACGTGCAGCATGTTGTTGCAATCCAGCTGCTCCGTGCAGTGTACACAATGGAGGGGCTTGAGGGGGAGACACACACTGCATACATGTTTAAATTGCAGGATAGACACTGACTTTACAGAAGGGGCTCCTTCACTGATCATTCACACAAGGGGCAGAATGCTAGTTAACAGTTCTAAAGTGCCTCACAGTTTGCAGGTGGTGGGCGGTCGGGAGGTGCTTGAGCACAAAGAGGCATGTGAAGAGTGACAAGCTTTATATGACCACTTTGTTTTTCACAGGGCTCATCACATGCCTTTTCTTTCTGCTGTTACTCAAGCTGCCCTTTTTTCCCAGAGGGAAACTTTGTTCTCGAATCTCAAAAGAAACATTTGCAATGCAATATGTCTCACATTTGCAAGAGTGTGAGCTATTAGCATTGAAAATAACAATACCTTTTACTTATCTGATTTGAAAACCTGTAAGCACTGCATAAACATGCACTTTGTACTTATAGTCCTTGCTTATGAGAAGCATGGCTGGCAGTAAGAGAGGCACAGTTATTGCCAGCCTTGCTACTTGTAAACAATGACTATCGGGCACATGCATCAAAATCAGAAATAGCGACTTCTTAATTGCAAAAAATAAGGAATCACAATTAAAAAATCGCCATCCGGAATGCATGAAGCCCCACGCGAATAAATAGCGGTTCGCTAATAATCGCAAAAACCACTGCAAGTACACAAATGCGGTTCACAAAACCTGATAATCCCAAATAGCGACCTCACTATTTGTGATCTCACAATTAGCGAAAATCACAAAAAGCGGGTCGCATAGGAAGCAGGCGGATGACATCACAACCAGGAAGTCACACAGACCATGCTTCATTCAGTGCTCTGAGGAGCTCAGAGGAGGAGGCTGAGGCTGACCAGAATCACTGACATTTCTGCATCCAGCTAACTTGTCACACCCAGGATAGCCAAAAATGCTTCAAGGGAGGGTGCCACGCCCAGAAAGAGGAAAATGAAGTTCTCAGAGAGGGAGTTGGAATACCTAATTGAGGAGGTCAGCAGGAGCCACGATAAATTATTTGGTAAATTGTCCCTGAAGGTTCCTGAGGCTGAGAAACTGAAAATATGGCTGCACATCAAGGCTAAAGTTAATGCTGTGATTATTTAAATAAAAGGTGATACGACCTCAGGATACGTGCCAAGGAGTGCATTGCCGAAGGGCTGAGGGATGAAGGTGCCACAGGAGGAGGACCATCGACTGCACCCACAAACACAGACCTTGAGGACCTTGTTGAGGCGACAATCCAGCCTGAGGCGGTGGTGGCAGTCACACAGTTGGACATATACGGTGCAGCAAGTACAACACAAGGTAAGATGCATGCAAGCATTAATCTCTTGCGTAATGTATGATCAGGCACATACCCTCAGGCAAACACAATATGCAGATCATTCCAGGCCACACTTCCCCCAATACACAAAATGCATCATGGGAGTTGTAGTCATGCCAGGAAATTGGGCATTCAAAAGCAGCAAGCAGCAAGGGCAATCAGAAAACACCAACACAGCATGGCAGCCAGTGTATTTAGTCAGTGATTTATATCTGAGCAAAGTATGCCATATGTTCAACAAATGTAGTATTAACAAAAATTAACACTGCACTGTTTCACATCACAGATGCAGCAGAGGCAAACTCTGATGACAGTGACCACCTCCATATCTCTGACACACCTGGGGAGAGCGATGTAGAGACTTCAGTGGTCCAAGCAAGCCCACCACCACCACCACCAAAACGCAGGGCACATGTCCCCTCACTGCTGCCAATGGAGACCGGACTAACTCCAGCACCTACTACAGTCTCCATCCAGCCACATGTTAGCACACCAACTCCAACAGCAGCACAGGTCCAACCAGGGCAACGGCGCAGGTCCAGGGCACATATTGCAGGATGTGATGAGCATGCGACAAATGTCTATGGTGGCGTTGAGTTATGATGTTACGCAACCAGTGCCTGCACGGGAATCACATGGGCACAATCACTCTTCAGATCTCCAAGCTGGCGAAGAATATAAACACAATGGCAGACAGTGTGTGTGAACTAACAACAGTGGTAGCAGAGGGCAATCGTCAAACAAACGCAAGCCTACAGGAGCTCACACGGGCAGTGCTTGCAGGACAGGCCACTAAGCAGAGAAGGCATTGCTAGAAGCTTATCCGCACCTCAGCAAATACAAGGGCCATCAACAAGCTCAGCAACAGCACATCGCTATTGGCACGGCGCTCCATTGCAATGCGAGTTGACCTCGGTCATGACTGTGGGAAAGTTGCAAGGGCCTTGGGACAAGTGATCACAGCGGTGGAACACTGACAGTCTGGGAGACTGAGTGCCATCAACTTGGAAGGGGAGGAGGGGAGTGAGGAGGCATTGAGTGTCAGCAGCATGTTGGTGCCAGTGACCCCTGTCAGGAGGCGCAGTTCACGCAGCACCACATCCACACACATACATCCTGTTGATGTTGCAAAGGCACTCAATAGGAGGCTGGGTTTATGTAGCAGGAGGCACTAGCCATGCATGTCCACATTTCTGGCCCGTGGTGGTGTAGCCATGGTCCTTTATGATGTGGTGATTGACATACAGTGACTTTGACTTTATTCAGTTGACTTTATGCCTCAATTCAATCACCCTCACAATTTGCACTTTTCTAATTTTACTTAACATGGGCTCATGTCAATAAATACCTTAGCATTCACCATTAAGTTGTTATGGGTCATCATTATGTACCTCAGAAATAATGTTGGGTGATGTGTGCACGCCTCCTCTGTCCTTCTGCTGAGTTAGCCACATGCGCCTGTCGGTGTTGTGTGGGTGGTTGGTCGTCCTGATCAGACTCAGTGTTGGACATCTCGAGGTGTATGCTTCTTCTGATAGCAATGTTATGCAACATGGCACATGCAGCCATGATCCTGCAACAGGTCTCTGGTCTCTACTGAAGCGCTATAACAGTCGTGTGAAGAATGCAAAAACGACTTTTCAGTATTCCGAAGGTGCATTCTATCACATTCCGTGTGCTTATGTGTGCTGCATTGCACCTCTGCACCTGTGTTGGGGCTGGGTTGAGGTACGGTGTCAAGATGTAGTCCCCCACGGCGTATGCGCTGTCACCTATAGGGTGGAAAGCAAAGGGTTAGCCACAGTCATGCAAATACATTTGTTTGATTGATGTAGCAAATAGGTATATGTGTGTGCCAAGTAGATGTCCTTCTCCAAATTCACCCCTGAGCAGACGCCTGTGGATGCCACTGTGCCGGAATATATAGGAATCATGGGTGCTTCCTGGAAATTATGCCACGACGTCAGTGTCTGATATGCTTAGCGTTGCACAAAATCTGCACATTAATGGAGTGCTAGGATTTCCTATTCCTGAAGATGTATTCGTTGGTTGCTGGGGGACAGATAGGGAGATGCGTACAGTCTATGCATCCGATCACATGAGGGAATTGTGCTAACTGGTAGAAGTCAAGTTTTGTCTTATTCAACTCCTGTGGGGTTGTGGGGAAGGTGATGTGGGAGTGGATCCTTGTCGTCATGGTATCAAGGAAGTTTTTGAAGAAGCGTGAGAGTGAGCTTTGTGATACCCCTCTGGCTACGGCTACTACCCCCTGGAAACTGCCTGACACCAGTAGGTGCGGGCAACATAGGACCTGTACATGTGCGGTATGGCATGGGTCCTACGGGTCTGGTGCTGCAATAGGGGTTCCAACTCTGCAGTTAATTACATGATCATTGCACAGTTCAGACTGTACTTATGGTATATTTCATCCTCATTTTGGCCCAGCAATGTGATGCACACGCGAAAAGTCCTCTCCTGTTTCCTCCTCCTGCGCTGTTCTGCTGCACTGATCCTCATCCTCCTTGCCAGCCCGTAGAGGGCTGCCATTGTGAAGGTCTTCAGGGGTCGCCTGAGTCACTTTTAAGGGGTTTCAGATGATAAGCACTAGTGTGTTTTTTTCTCGTTTTTTTAACTTTACCACTTGATTGTGATTCCCCTCATTCTGCACTTGCTAAATAGCAAATTTCAGGTAAATCGCTGTTTGCAAGTTTACATGCATTGGATAGCGATTCTTTGATTTGCTATTCGTAATTAGTGGTTGCTGTTGTATGTTCCACTTTTTGCGAATTCACAATCTTGTTTCTCGCAGATGTAGCGACCGGATTTTAGTGATTTTTTGACATTTTCGTTACTTTGGATGCTGCATTGGAAACTGTTGTTTTGCAGGTTCTAAGGGTCTGTTTTACCGATTCGCTATTTTTGCGAATCGTTTTTGGCTTGATGAATGTGCCAGTCTAAGTACAAAGTGTGTGTTTACACACTGCTTGCAGGTTTTCCAAGCATACAAATAAAAGGCATTGCCATTTACAATGCCAATAGCTCAAACTCTTGCAAATGCGAGACGTAAAGCATTGAAAATGTTTGTTTTCATTGTATTTTTATGTTTATTATTGTAATAAAAATGTGTTTCAAATCCTAGAGTTTACAGTTGTGGAGTATGTTTGTAGATAAAGAAAAAATTAATCTGTATTAATTTAAAGGTGGTGCATACTTTATAACTGTAACGATTACCTGTAACTTTAAGCTTAAGCATTGTGTATGTTAAGCTTGGTTCATAAGGAAAGAATAAATAGAGTTTTCCTAACTATATCAAATATTTAATCTTTGCTTTTAGGTTGAGCCTAGAGGCAGCGCGTACGCGCTGCTCTGCGAGACATGCTGTAATCCCTCTGTGGAGTTTGAACACACCAATCACACGTCCGCAGCTTTTCTTTGGTTGCTTGGTCCGCCTTTATAAATTCCATAGTTTTTGTTTGTGACTAAGGTACATTTGTCCCGCCTTGTGGCTGTTGTGTTCCTGCCAAGCGGACTGCCCCTGTTACATGGATCCTTTCGATATGAGCCATAGGTTTTGGTAAGCACACTACTTTTTCTTTTGCCTTGGCTTGTTTTGTAACTTTCCTGTCCGTGTTCACTTTGTTCCCGCCCCCTCCCGACGTAGTTTGTGTTGTCTTTCTTCCCGCCAGGCACCATAATCAAGCTGGGGAGAGGAAGCAAGGCCACAAGTTTAGTCTGCTGTATGGGCATATTTAATGAGCTGTAACAACTTGCTGCTTGTGATGTGCACTTAGAAGCCTTTGGGGTAAAATGTAAAAAAAAATTAAAATTGATACTTGTATAGCGCACTACTCACCCGCAAGGGTCTCAAGGCGCTTGTACGAATACCGCTGTGGAACCCATCCTGGCTTTTCCTGTGAGGTGTCCACTCCTTGGCACCCCCAAGGTGGAGGCCAGGCATCCTTAGCGTTGTGGGAGCCGTTGTGGAGATTAAGCAAGCTATTGCCCAGAGTTGCAGAGTGGGACTCCATGATTGGAATAGGCACCGAGGCGAGAATTATCAGGTCCATGGAATTTTTGAGCCCAAGACCTGTCGAGGCGGGGAATTGAACCATGGTCCCGGGCTAGACCTCTGCATCAGGGTCTGCCGCTCTAACCATTGAGCCACACTTCTGCAGGACTGCAGGCACCATAATCTAGCTGGACAGACAGGGGCGCATGTTGAGACTGCCATTCGGGCATAATTAGTCAGCTGTAACAGCCCACTGCACAGGGCATGTGCCCAGGTAAAGAACGGGCCAAGGTAGGACCCATCTTTGCCCACTAGAGACAGGATATGGGCCATCCCTCGTTGCAGCTCAATCCTCTGCCCACCTGCTTTAATAAGGAAAATCCCTTTTGTATTTTAACTGTTATATGGACCATCTGTGTCCTGATTACTGTGCCTTGCCAATTAAGTACTTGTGGTAGATGGGGTAATGCCTCAGCTTGTTATGTAACTTTCCTATTCGTGTTTCACTTTGCTCCTGCCCCCTTCCATTGTCTTTGTTAACTTTGTTCCTGCCCCCTCCCGCCGTAGTTTGTGTTGTTTTTCTACCTTCCCCCTCCAGTTTTCAGTGTTGTTGTTCTCCAATCATTCAATCAGGATTTGTAAAGCGTGGCTACTCACCTGTGAGGGTCTTAAGGCACTGGGGGTAGTGAGGGGGCTGCTGATCTGTCTGAACACTGGGGGTTCAATCTTAGAGGCAGGTCTTGAAATCCTTCCCGAATTGGGTCAGTGACAGGGATTGTCTGAGGTGGAGAGGCAGGGTGTTCCAGGTCTTGGTGGCATGTTAGAAGGATCTTCCTCCAGTTCTAGTCTTGTGGATCCAAGGGACTGTGGCCAGGGCCAGCAGGGAGGAGTGGAGGTGTCCCATGGGTACGTGGAATTAGAACCGTTGGTTCAGGTATGCTGGTCCTGCTTCATGGAGGGCTTTCTAGGCGTGCATGAGGAGCTTGAATGTGATTATTTTGTTGACTGGGAGCCAGTGGAGTTTTCGGAGGTGTTCAGTGATTTGGCAGATGGATGTCGAGGACCAGTCTGGCTGCAGCATTTTGAATGTTTTGTAGTTTCCTGAGGAGTTTCTGGGTAACGCAGGCATAGAGCGCGTTGCCATATTTGAGTCTGCTGCTGATGAGTGCAGGGGTGACTGTTTTTCTGGATTCGATGGGGATCCATCTGAATGTCTTTCAGAGCAGGCAAAGCTCGTGGAAGGATGATGAGGATCTGACGGTTCATTGTGAGCGAGGAGTCCAGTGTGATACTGAGGTTTTGTGCATGGTTACTGGGGTTGGTCGGGGTTCCCAATGCGGGGCGTCACCAGGAGTCACCCCAAGCTGAGGGGTTGGGTCCTAGGATGCGGACTTCAGTCTTGTCCGATTTGAGTTTGATGCAACGTGTTGTCATCCAGGTGGCAACGGCCTTTATCCCGCTGTGGAAGTTGTTGCTGGTGGTTGTGGGTTTGTTGGTGAGGGAGAGGATCAGTTGTTCCTGACCCCCTCCTATTGTCTGTGTTGTCTTTCTTCCAGGCCGCTCCCATTGTCCGTGTTGTTTTTCTTCCTGCCCCGTCCTGCTGTCCATGTTGTCTTTCTTCCCGCCGTACTTTGTGTTGACAAGCGATATCACTGCATTTTATGGCACATGCATTGTTTGTTTTTATGTTCATTATCAGTATTAAAAATTTACCAAATTCCAGACAGAATTATGTGTCTCTAGGTACAGAAGGCACACACAGTATATATCTTTCAGTGACTCGCAAACAGTGGACAAGCTCTCAGATTTCTATGAGACAACGACAACCCTCTGTCTCTTTCAGGCTCTTATGAAAACATTTCTGTTGTGCCCAGGGGTGTTTTTGTTGGCCTGAGGCATTATGAGATATGCATCCTTATATGAACGTGCAGCATGTTGTTGCAATCCAGCTGCTCCGTGCAGTGTACACAATGGAGGGGCTTGAGGGGGAGACACACACTGCATACCTGTTTAAATTGCAGGATAGACACTGACTTTACAGAAGGGGCTCCTTCACTGATCATTCACACAAGGGGCAGAATGCTAGTTAACAGTTCTAAAGTGCCTCACAGTTTGCAGGTGGTGGGCGGTCGGGAGGTGCTTGAGCACAAAGAGGCATGTGAAGAGTGACAAGCTTTATATGACCACATTGTTTTTCACAGGGCTCATCACATGCCTTTTCTTTCTGCTGTTACTCAAGCTGCCCTTTTTTCCCAGAGGGAAACTTTGTTCTCGAATCTCAAAAGAAACATTTGCAATGCAATATGTCTCACATTTGCAAGAGTGTGAGCTATTAGCATTGAAAATAACAATACCTTTTACTTATCTGATTTGAAAACCTGTAAGCACTGCATAAACAAGCACTTTGTACTTATAGTCCTTGCTTATGAGAAGCATGGCTGGCAGTAAGAGAGGCACAGTTATTGCCAGCCTTGCTACTTGTAAACAATGACTATCGGGCACATGCATCAAAATCAGAAATAGCGACTTCTTAATTGCAAAAAATAAGGAATCACAATTAAAAAATCGCCATCCGGAATGCATGAAGCCCCACGCGAATAAATAGCGGTTCGCTAATAATCGCAAAAACCACTGCAAGTACACAAATGCGGTTCACAAAACCTGATAATCCCAAATAGCGATCTCACTATTTGTGATCTCACAATTAGCGAAAATCACAAAAAGCGGGTCGCATAGGAAGCAGGCGGATGACATCACAACCAGGAAGTCACACAGACCATGCTTCATTCAGTGCTCTGAGGAGCTCAGAGGAGGAGGCTGAGGCTGACCAGAATCACTGACATTTCTGCATCCAGCTAACTTGTCACACCCAGGATAGCCAAAAATGCTTCAAGGGAGGGTGCCACGCCCAGAAAGAGGAAAATGAAGTTCTCAGAGAGGGAGTTGGAATACCTAATTGAGGAGGTCAGCAGGAGCCACGATAAATTATTTGGTAAATTGTCCCTGAAGGTTCCTGAGGCTGAGAAACTGAAAATATGGCTGCACATCAAGGCTAAAGTTAATGCTGTGATGATTTAAAGAAAAGGTGATACGACCTCAGGATACGTGCCAAGGAGTGCATTGCCAAAGGGCTGAGGGATGAAGGTGCCACAGGAGGAGGACCATCGACTGCACCCACAAACACAGACCTTGAGGACCTTGTTGAGGCGACAATCCAGCCTGAGGCGGTGGTGGCAGTCACACAGTTGGACATATACGGTGCAGCAAGTACAACACAAGGTAAGATGCATGCAAGCATTAATCTCTTGCGTAATGTATGATCAGGCACATACCCTCAGGCAAACACAATATGCAGATCATTCCAGGCCACACTTCCCCCAATACACAAAATGCATCATGGGAGTTGTAGTCATGCCAGGAAATTGGGCATTCAAAAGCAGCAAGCAGCAAGGGCAATCAGAAAACACCAACACAGCATGGCAGCCAGTGTATTTAGTCAGTGATTTATATCTGAGCAAAGTATGCCATATGTTTAGGCTGTGGGGTTTTAGGTTTAAACCTATGATAACTGATAAAACCCCACTGAAAGAAAAACAACCCTCACCGGTGAAAACATATAAACACTGAAAAAACACCTGGACAACTACAAACTAAATGCCATTCAAAGAAAGGAAAAAGAGAGTGAAAGAGTCATTTTTTTCTTCCTGAAGGGGTCAATACAATGTAACTTTGTTATACAAGTAGCAGTAAGAAAGACTGGCTAACATTATTCTGCTTGAGTTGTGTTCTTTAGGGATGCCACTAAAATATTGTTTCTTCTTCCTTTTACTTTTTCAGTTTTGTGGCCTTTGGTCTAAAGATGCAGGGTTTAGTTTCATGTTTTAGGTCTAGTTTAATTATTGTGTAAACTATAGAGAATCAGGAAATATCAAACTCATATTTGATATTTTGGCTGCATTTGATTCTTTTACCGAAAGATAAAGTGGCTGGTTTCATAAAAATCTTTCCTAATATGTGTCATCACATTTACCCACAGAGAATGGGTAAAAACCCTTAATACATCAGACCATCGTTTCTAGTGGGTCAGTATTGATAGTAGGTGAATTGCCAACACCTCAGGCTTTAAACATTCAATGCAAGGTATAGTGACAAGTATATATATATCCAAGCACCTGGGATAGTGGTGAAAACATGACACCAGACTTTTGGAAAACATGGAACGCAGTGTCACTTGTAATGCTCTGCAAAAAAGGTTCTTTCCAAGTTCAACAAAGATTGGAGTGATATTTGTTTGTATTTGCAGTGATTCAGCTATGTATATAAAAAAGATGTGTGATGACCTGTCAAAATTGATACCCGAGCTGTAGTGATTTCCTGTAGTAGATCCTTGCCACTTGTTAGATGGTATGCTAAAAGCATCTTTACAATCTTAAGAGTTAATGAGGGATGCTATTGACTTTTTAGTCCATTCTGGTGCACTGGTTTCTAATGCACAAGAACTAAAACGCAAATATTTATCATTTCGTGCTTTATGTGGCATCAAAGAAAGAGTCATCCCAACTGTGTCCCTTAGCTGATGGTTCTCAGCCCAGTGTGCTAAGAATGCTGAAAGGGCCTTTTCACAGAAGTTTACACGGGAAGGAAAGAGCGAGCGCACATGACCCAAAGATTCACTGAAGAAGTATTGTATGGTGTACTACAATAAGATTAATTTGCAAAAATCTATTTGGACTTCATATAAACTATAAGTACACTGTCTATATACCATGTTCTTTCAGTGCAGAAAGCAAGCAATAATAAAAGCAAAAGTTCCATAAACACCGGAAAAACACTTTTTCTGTTGTTTTTAGTGGCGCGAAAATGTGTAACCACTGATAACGACTGTTTTTTAAGATATTGAAAACACTGAAAAAAAACCACCAGAATTTACCAAAAATAGAAACTGAAAACAGGAAAGCCTACATATGTTCAACAAATGTAGTATTAACAAAAATTAACACTGCACTGTTTCACATCACAGATGCAGCAGAGGCAAACTCTGATGACAGTGACCACCTCCATATCTCTGACACACCTGGGGAGAGCGATGTAGAGACTTCAGTGGTCCAAGCAAGCCCACCACCACCACCACCAAAACGCAGGGCACATGTCCCCTCACTGCTGCCAATGGAGACCGGACTAACTCCAGCACCTACTACAGTCTCCATCCAGCCACATGTTAGCACACCAACTCCAACAGCAGCACAGGTCCAACCAGGGCAACGGCGCAGGTCCAGGGCACATATTGCAGGATGTGATGAGCATGCGACAAATGTCTATGGTGGCGTTGAGTTATGATGTTACGCAACCAGTGCCTGCACGGGAATCACATGGGCACAATCACTCTTCAGATCTCCAAGCTGGCGAAGAATATAAACACAATGGCAGACAGTGTGTGTGAACTAACAACAGTGGTAGCAGAGGGCAATCGTCAAACAAACGCAAGCCTACAGGAGCTCACACGGGCAGTGCTTGCAGGACAGGCCACTAAGCAGAGAAGGCATTGCTAGAAGCTTATCCGCACCTCAGCAAATACAAGGGCCATCAACAAGCTCAGCAACAGCACATCGCTATTAGCACGGCGCTCCATTGCAATGCGAGTTGACCTCGGTCATGACTGTGGGGAAGTTGCAAGGGCCTTGGGACAAGTGATCACAGCGGTGGAACACTGACAGTCTGGGAGACTGAGTGCCATCAACTTGGAAGGGGAGGAGGGGAGTGAGGAGGCATTGAGTGTCAGCAGCATGTTGGTGCCAGTGACCCCTGTCAGGAGGCGCAGTTCACGCAGCACCACATCCACCCACATACATCCTGTTGATGTTGCAAAGGCACTCAATAGGAGGCTGGGTTTATGTAGCAGGAGGCACTAGCCATGCATGTCCACATTTCTGGCCCGTGGTGGTGTAGCCATGGTCCTTTATGATGTGGTGATTGACATACAGTGACTTTGACTTTATTCAGTTGACTTTATGCCTCAATTCAATCACCCTCACAATTTGCGCTTTTCTAATTTTACTTAACATGGGCTCATGTCAATAAATACCTTAGCATTCACCATTTAGTTGTTATGGGTCATCATTATGTACCTCAGAAATAATGTTGGGTGATGTGTGCACGCCTCCTCTGTCCTTCTGCTGAGTTAGCCACATGCGCCTGTCGGTGTTGTGTGGGTGGTTGGTCGTCCTGATCAGACTCAGTGTCGGACATCTCGAGGTGTATGCTTCTTCTGATAGCAATGTTATGCAACATGGCACATGCAGCCATGATCCTGCAACAGGTCTCTGGTCTCTACTGAAGCGCTATAACAGTCATGTGAAGAATGCAAAAACGACTTTTCAGTATTCCGAAGGTGCATTCTATCACATTCCGTGTGCTTATGTGTGCTGCATTGCACCTCTGCACCTGTGTTGGGGCTGGGTTGAGGTACGGTGTCAAGATGTAGTCCCCACGGCGTATGCGCTGTCACCTATAGGGTGGAAAGCAAAGGGTTAGCCACAGTCATGCAAATACATTTGTTTGATTGATGTAGCAAATAGGTATATGTGTGTGCCAAGTAGATGTCCTTCTCCAAATTCACCCCTGAGCAGACGCCTGTGGATGCCACTGTGCCGGAATATATAGGAATCATGGGTGCTTCCTGGAAATTATGCCACGATGTCAGTGATGATATGCTTAGCGTTGCACAAAATCTGCACATTAATGGAGTGCTAGGATTTCCTATTCCTGAAGATGTATTCGTTGGTTGCTGGGGGACAGATAGGGAGATGCGTACAGTCTATGCATCCGATCACATGAGGGAATTGTGCTAACTGGTAGAAGTCAAGTTTTGTCTTATTCAACTCCTGTGGGGTTGTGGGGAAGGTGATGTGGGAGTGGATCCTTGTCGTCATGGCATCAAGGAAGTTTTTGAAGAAGCGTGAGAGTGAGCTTTGTGATACCCCTCTGGCTACGGCTACTACCCCCTGGAAACTGCCTGACACCAGTAGGTGCGGGCAACATAGGACCTGTACATGTGCGGTATGGCATGGGTCCTACGGGTCTGGTGCTGCAATAGGGGTTCCAACTCTGCAGTTAGGTACATGATCATTGCACAGTTCAGACTGTACTCATGGTATATTTCATCCTCATTTTGGCCCAGCAATGTGATGCACACGCGAAAAGTCCTCTCCTGTTTCCTCCTCCTGCGCTGTTCTGCGGCACTGATCCTCATCCTCCTTGCCAGCCCGTAGAGGGCTGCCATTGTGAAGGTCTTCAGTGGTCGCCTGAGTCACTTTTAAGGGGTTTCAGATGATAAGCACTAGTGTGTTTTTTTCTCGTTTTTTTAACTTTACCACTTGATTGTGATTCCCCTCATTCTGCACTTGCTAAATAGCAAATTTCAGGTAAATCGCTGTTTGCAAGTTTACATGCATTGGATAGCGATTCTTTGATTTGCTATTCGTAATTAGTGGTTGCTGTTGTATGTTCCACTTTTTGCGAATTCACAATCTTGTTTCTCGCAGATGTAGCGACCGGATTTTAGTGATTTTTTTACATTTTCGTTACTTTGGATGCTGCATTGGAAACTGTTGTTTTGCAGGTTCTAAGGGTCTGTTTTACCGATTCGCTATTTTTGCGAATCGTTTTTGGCTTGATGAATGTGCCAGTCTAAGTACAAAGTGTGTGTTTACACACTGCTTGCAGGTTTTCAAAGCATACAAATAAAAGGCATTGCCATTTACAATGCCAATAGCTCAAACTCTTGCAAATGCGAGACGTAAAGCATTGAAAATGTTTGTTTTCATTGTATTTTTATGTTTATTATTGTAATAAAAATGTGTTTCAAATCCTAGAGTTTACAGTTGTGGAGTGGAGTGTCTTTAAGTGGAGTGTGGTACAATAGACTGAAAGAGATTGTCATCCACTGGACTGTGACAGAGCAAAATGTCGTAGAGTGGACTACAGTGGAGTGGTGCAGAGTTCAGTGGTGTAGAGTGGGATGTTGTAGATTTGAGTGGGCTGCAGTGGAGTGGGGCACAGTGGTGTAGTGTAGAGTGTAGTGGAGCAGAGTGGAGTGTCATTCAGTAGAGCAGGGTGGAGTGGAGTATATTGGAGAGGTGCAGCATACAGCGAAGTAAATTGTTATATAGTGCAGTGTCCTGTTGTATAGTTCTGTGGTGTAGAATGTGTTAGAGTGGACAGGCATAGTGTAGAGTTGAGTAAAGTATTATAAACTGGAGTGGCATCTAGTACAGTACAGTGAAGTGGTTGTGTTGTAGAGTGTTGGAAGGGGTTGTAGAGTAGAGTGTTTTACAGTTGAGTGGAGTGGCATAGGCTGGAGCACAGGGTAGTGTAAGGATATAAAGTGCAGTAGTGTTGCATAGCGGCATAGAGTCTAGTAGAGTCTTTTAGGGTGCAGTAGGGTGTGGTAGAGTGGAACGGTCTAGAGTGGAGTTTGGTACAGTGCCATAGAGTGGGGTAAAGTGCTGTGCAGTGGAGTAGAGTGAAGTGCAGTCCAGTGGAGTCACATAGAATAGAGTGGAGTAGTGTGTTGTAGAGTAGAGTGGCATGGAGTGGAGTAGAGTGGAGTCACATAGCATACAGTGGAGTAATGTGTTATAGAGGGGAGTGGTGTGTTGTGCAGTGGAGTGTACTGGTGTGTTGTAGACTGTCAGACAGTGACAGAGTTTAGCAGAGTAGAGTGTCACAGAGTGGATTAAAGTGTTGTACAGTGGAGTAGCATGTTGTACAGTGGATGTAGAGTAGGGTGGGATAGACTGTTTTAGAGTAGAGTGGCATAGAGTACAATCAGTGGAGTGGTGTAAAGTGCAGTAGTGGACTACAAAGGAATAGTGTCTCATAGAGTATAGAATTATAAACTAGTGTGGAGCGGTGTAGTGGGGGTTGCTTAGAGTGGAATAGAGTGTCATAAATTGGTATAAACTGATGTACAGTTCTGTTCACTGGCATTGACAGGAGTACATTGTTGTACAATGTAGTGGAAAAGAGTGGACTATAGTGTGGTACAGTGGAGGGGCATACACGTTTGTTAATTGGAGTATAGTGTTGTTGAGCAGAGTTCAGTGGCCTGGCAAGGAGCGCAGTGGAGCTGGGTATAGTGGAGTGGCTTTGAATGGAGTAGCGTGCAGTTTAGTGGCATAGAGTAGAGTAGTGTACAATACAATAGTGTACAGTAGAGTGGCGTACAGTGAAGTAGCATAGAGTGGCGTGGCATAGAGTAGAATATCATAGAGTGTAGTGGAGTACAGTGAGGCTATGCACAGTGGAATAGCATAGAGTACAGTGTCGTGGAGTGCAGTGGCGTTGATTGTAGTGACGTAGAGTGGAGTGGCACACTGTGAAATAACAAACAGGGGAGTGGCCTACATAGGAGTGGCATACAGGGGAGTGGTTTAGAATGGAGTAGCATTAGGTGAAGTGGCATAGCGTGGAATGGGGTAGAGTGGAGTGATGTACAGCTGATTAGTGTACAGGGGAGTGGCATTGAGAGCAGTTGCATACAGTAGAATAGCATACAATAGAGTAACATACACTGAAATAGCGCACAGTGGAGTAGAGTGGAGTGGAGTGGTTTACACTAGAGTGGCATATAGTGCAGTGGCATAGATTAGAAGAACATACAGTGGAGTGGAATACAGTGCAGTGACGTATGAAGGAGTGGCATAGAGTGGAATAACATATAGTGTAAGTATGGGCGCAAAATCAGCTCCGCTCGTGAAATTTTTGAATTTTCGTCAATTTCGCGATCCGCAAATCTCGCGAAATTACAGAAAAATTTGCGAATTCGCGAGCGGTGAATTTTTTTATTTGTCCCCAGGAAGCACAGTTAGGGCAGGTACTTGATTTTAAGCTAACTTTGTAACCATTTTAGAATGGCGCCGGCAAGCTGCCAGAGTGCTTCCTGGCGCCATTCTAAAATGGTTACAAAGTTAGCTTCAACTCGGGCACCTGCCTTAACTCTGTAAGTGCTTCCTGTGGGCCAAAAATTAAACCTCAACAGGAAGCACTTACAGATATAAATAAAGCAGGTGACCGAGTTGAATCTCAAATTCAGTAAAGTTTTAATCAGCCCAAAACATTAGTGAGCATGGTCGAGGCTGGGCAAGTGTGCTTCAACCCCATATCTGCCGTCGAAAATTATCTGTAATACCCGAGGGAGGTCTTTGCATCCCTGAGTTTCTGGAGCACAATCCCCGTTCCTGTGACCAGGAGGCTGCTTTCTCCTCACCTGCTGCCCTGCTCGCTCTCTGACCCTTTATACACGAGGCATGTTGACACGCATAGAAGCCCCGCACCACACACTAGCGGTATCAAACGTCTTTCCGCCCTTTCCCAACTATGATGGACAGCTCACTCAAGGGACCTCGGCGCCTTTTGGCACTGTGGCAGAGTTACAGACACACATGGTCAGTGGAGACAAATCTTCTGGCCCTACGCAGCTGCAGTGTAGGAAAAGCACTATCATTTACCCAACGAGGTAGCACTTACTGGATTAGCCAGTAGTACTCCAGTTGAGTAGAGGTATTGCACAAAACGGTGGCATCTTCGTGAATAACTATGCAGGGCAGGATTCATTCTGGCACGAGGCTCCTGTCACAAAAATTAAACCTCAACAGGAAGCACTTACAGATATAAATAAAGCAGGTGCCCGAGTTGAAGCTCAAATTCAGTAACGTTTTAATCAGCCCAAAAGCATAAGTGAGCACAGTCGAGGCTGGGCAAGTGTGCTCTAACCCCATATCTACCTTAGAAAATTAGCTGTAATACCCGAGGGAGGTCTTTGCATTCCTGAGTTTCTGGAGCGCAATTACCGCTCCTGTGACCAGGAGGCTGCTTTCTCCTCACCTGCTGCCCTGCTCGCTCTCTGACCCTTTATACACAAAAGGCATGTAAACACGCATAGAAGCCCTGCACCACACACTAGCGGTATGAAACGTCTTCCCGCCCTTTCCCAACTATGATGGACAGCTCACTCAAGGGACCTCGGCGCCTTTTGGCGGTGTGGCAAAGTTACAAGCACACATGGTCAGTGGAGCCAAATCTTCTGTTCCTACACAGCTGCAGTGTAGGAAAAGCACTATCATTTACCCAACGAGGTAGCACTTACTGGATTAGCCAGTAGTACTCCAGTTGAGTAGAGGTATTGCCCAAAATGGTGGCATCTTCATGGATAACTATGCAGGGCAGGATTCATTCTGGCACGAGGCTCCTGTCACAAAAATGAAACCTCAACAGGAAGCACTTACAGATATAAATAAAGCAGGTGCCCGAGTTGAAGCACAAATTCAGTAACAGTTTAATCAGCCCAAAAGCATTAGTGAGCACGATCGAGGCTGGGCAAGTGTGCTATAACCCCCATATCTGCTTTCGAAAATTAGCTGTAATACCCGAGGGAGGTCTTTGCATCCCTGAGTTTCTCGAGCGCAATCCCCGTTCCTGTGACCAGGAAGCTGCTTTCTCCTCACTGCTGCCCTGCTCACTCTCTGAACCTTTATACACAAGAGGCATGTTGACACGCATAGAAGCCCCGCACCACACACTAGCGGTATCAAACGTCTTCCCGCCCTTTCCCAACTATGATGGACAGCTCACTCAAGGGACCTCGGCGCCTTTTGGCGTGGTGAAAAGCACTATACATCTACCAAACGAGGTAGCACTTACTGATTAGCCAGTAAAAAGCACTCAAGTTGAGTAGATGGAAATCACAAAAAAATCTGCGATTTGGCGGGAAACTTTGCGAATTCGCAGACTTCTTTGCGAATTCACGGACCGCAGATCCGCAAAATTCGCCCATCCTTAATATAGTGGAGTTGCGTAGAGAGGATTAGGCTTCAGTGGAGAGGAGTGGAGTGATGTACAGTGGAGAGGCATAGAGTGAAATAGCATACACTGGAATGTTGTAGAGTGGAGTGGTGTAGAGTGAAGTGGCATACAGTAGAATAGAATAGAGTGGAGTGGCATAGAGTGGATTGTGGTAGAGTATAATAGTGTACAGTGGAGCAGCGCATTGTGGAGAGGTGTTGAGTGGAGTGTAGTAAAGTGGAGTAAGGTACAGTGTAGTGGTATACAGTAGAATGGTGTAGAGTCGAGTGGTGCAGAGTGGAAGAGCATATAGTGTTATGGCATACAGTGGAGTGGTGTTGAGTAGAGAAGCATGAACAGGAATAGTGTATAGTTGAGTGGTGTACAGTGGAGTGGCATAGAGCAGAATAGTATAAAGTGGAATGGAGTACAGTGGAGTGGCATGAAGTGTAATAGTGTAGAGTGGAGTGGTGTGAGTGGAGTTGTGTATAGTGGAATAGTGTAGAGTGGAGTAGCATACAGTGGAGAGGCATAGAGTAGAATAGCGTGGACAGGAGTGACGTAGAGCGGAGTGGGATAGAATAGAGTAGGATAGAGTGGAGAGGTGTACGGAGAAGTCACATACAGTGGAATAGTGTACAAGGAATTGGCGTACAGTGTAGTGGCATACAATGAAGTGGCATCGACTGGAGGGATGCACAGTGGAGCGGCGTATAGTGGAATAGGGTACAGTAGAGTGGTGTACAGTTAAGTGCCTTATAGTTGAGTGTGGTAGAGTGGACTGGCATACAGTGGAATAGCGTAAGTAAAGTGGCATAGAATGGAGTGGCGCAGAGTGGAGTGGGTAGAGTGGACTGGTGTAGAGAGGAGTGAGGTACAGTGTAAAAGCTTATGGTGGAATGGCATGGAGTGGAGTAGCATAGAGTGGAGTGGCATACAGTGGAATAGGATTTTTGAGAGTAGGCTAGAGTGGAGTGGAGTACAGAGGAGTGATGTAGAGTGGAATATTAATGATTGGAGTGGCGCACATTGGAGTGGCACGCAGTGCAGTGGTTTAGCATGGCGCAGAGTGGAGTGTTGCAGAGTGGAGCGGTGTCAAGTGTAGTTGGATAGGTGGTAGTGGGATACAGTGTAATAGCATAGTGTGCAGCGGCTTGGAGTGTTGTAGAGTGAAGTGGTGGACAGTGGAATAGCGTAACATAGTGGTGTAGGGTGGAATACATCAGACGTAGATCTAATGTGGCAGAAATATAGAGGTGGTGTTAATGGTATTTTTTGTAGTATGTGAAAATACTGTTAGTGTTAAAGTTATTTGTTAAAATACTTAGCTATATCTTGTGCCATTGTATACCACTGTTAAGTAGCGGTATACCGTGGTGCATGCTGATGAGAAGGCAGTATCTGATCGGCTAATGGGGCCATCCTACAAAGCACATCAACCTCTCCTGTTCATGAGGAATTGGGCCTTCAATACATCTCAGATGCCATTGCTTTAAGGCCATTTTTACGTTGGATATCCTTATGGTACTAGAGTGAGCAAACCCTGAACAGAGTGATTATTTGGGCCTGTCTTAGCCAATATAACGTGAAAGCAATTTCTTGGTTAATATATATTGAGTCTGAGTTTATTACATTGTGTCATCCAAATTTATTTTTATGTTCCTGATAGGGTTAATAAGGCTGGTTATAAGTGGGTTAAAAGTATTTTTTTAAGTTGCACTATTCCTGCAAGGGACGCCAATGATCTACAGAAACCTGCTGCCTTTGTCCATACTTTGATAAAAACTGTATTCTCAACTGAGCCATATTTGACCAATGTGTATCAAGCCAGTTATAAACAAGGTTTGGATTTTACCTTTTTGTACAACTAATTAGTTCCCCTAGGAGCTGGGCCTTCTATTGCTCTCTCTGGACCTTGTGAGTGTGATAAAACGTCGGCCCAGACCGCTGCACATTTTGTTCTGTTTGTCCGTTTTTCATTTTTCCAAAGACAATATCTTTAATGCCTCTTTTAGAGGATTTAAAATGTAAACAAGTGAGGCCTGCTATGCTATACCTCATAATGCTTAGGGATGTTCATACATGGGTGAATGCTGGACATTATTTAAGTAGCGTAGTCAAGCTTCAGGTGTGGTGACTGTCAGGGGAAAAAACATTTGCAACCTGCCAGGAGCATTGAAAGAAACACACAATACTCGACAGTTGCTCGGGAGCAATATGAAATGTATTTGTAGGT
Source organism: Lissotriton helveticus (assembly GCF_964261635.1). Classification (NCBI taxonomy): domain Eukaryota; kingdom Metazoa; phylum Chordata; class Amphibia; order Caudata; family Salamandridae; genus Lissotriton; species Lissotriton helveticus. Next base: position 1,129,008,404 of record NC_136068.1, on the reverse strand, counting down.
TCCAGTGCTTGCTGGCCATCAAGGAAGAAGTCAGTGGAGACACTGGTGCTCTCAGTCTGCTTCTTTCCAGAGTGCCTGTCCTTTGGGCTTTATCTACAATACAGGAATTCAACTTCAGCAGAACAGGAAAGGGACTCAGTGCCAAACATGGGCAACAGAGAAATGCAAGAGGGGCACCATGCCAAATATAATGCAGACATACATTGTAAGCAGAAATGAACAACCTGATGAGCAAACTAATGTGGAAGTTAGGAAAAGCAAAGTGCTGCTTTAAGGGGCCTCTGAACAGCTGTTAAAACTTGTCCAAGCAAGGTCAGATTGCAAGACTGCAACTCGGAGCAGCTTGTTATGGGGAGAAGTGAGATAGTTCAGCAAGTTTGAAAGAGTGTGGGTGAGAAATATAATAAAGTATGATATGCATGTAGTGCAAATATATGTCTATATATTTTTCCCAACACTGCCCTTCATCTTGTTTGGGGGTTTTAGTTTCTTGTGAGGTATGTTTTTGCACCTCATGAAATATCGGTGGCCAATTTTTTTTAATGATGATCAGTGCTTTGCAATTTTGGCTGAATAGACTTATTTGCTGACCGTTCATAACGTTTTCTGCTAACAGAAGCTGTATTTTAGATATTTGTTTTACTATATGCTTGCATATTTTATTAGCAATTTATGTATAATATATCTAATATCATTATATTGTATTGAATGTTTTGGATTTTGATTGATCTCACGTGTTTTTATGGTTATTTATTTTTTAACAGAATAAAGAAAGAATTAATTGATTATTACATGATGGATGTCTTTACAAAAGCTAAAAGGCAGCCAAGGCATTTTCAGCACACTTTTGCTGCATTCTGCTGGAATCTGGGTGAGGGCCTTAGGTATAGGTAAGTAGTATGTTTTATTGTTATTCCCTACCTATTACCATTTAATTAAAGTGGTATTAGATACAGAAATATATTTATATTTTTCTATGTATTTTTACAGCACGTTACAGAAAGCTGCATTTTTTTGTCATAATTTGTGTAAGTAGCATGGTAATTTTTAGGTATTGCTATGGTACTCTGTAGACTTTTTATTAATTAAGTGCATAGTAACGTATTTGGCAATCCATGAGACTGCCAAACTTGCGGTGGAGTTGCGCTGGCTGTCGGGGACCGCTGCACCAGAGGTTCGACTGCCATCTTACGAGTATCGCATTCGGATCTACAGAGAATCTCCGCAATCGCCAGGGATCCACGAATCCTGGCAGTGGTGCGGTGGTCTTGAAGGTGCAAGATGCTTGGTGGTGCCACAGCAGCACCACTAAGCATATTACAAGTTTGCTCACCGCCAGCGGTCTCATGGCTGTTCTCATGCCTTGAAGCTGCTGGTGATGGGGAACCAAAGGGAGACCTACAAAGCCCCTTCAGGAATGGAGTTGCATGCAGGGGCTACATGTTGTGCCCCCTGTGTGCATACACCCCTGTTCCTGCATTGCATGGACTGCACAGTTCATGCCGTGCAGAAACGTGCATTAGCGGTCCCTCTGTGGTGCAGTTCTAAGGCTCACATATGAGCCTTTGTACTGCATCGCCACAGGACCGCCATGCCACCAGCCCGCCAGACCACAAAATTACTCATAACCCGGCGAGCGGGCGGCAGTCCTGTTTGGCAGTGTAGGAGCAGTGCGGGCGTGGCGGCCCGCTCCACACTGCCAAATTCATAATCGGGCCCTAAATATGTAAAAGATTTAAAATACACTGTAGCTCACTATAATTGTAAAATATTGTGTAATACTGCGTAGGTTTAATTTTTAAACATATTTTTTTTATTTAATTTAATACCACTTTATCAATGTGGAAATAGGTAGGGTAAACATCTCAAATCTAATATTACCTATATCTAAGGGCGTAACGCAGAACTCAGCCAAAGTGTACTGAAAACACATTTTATTGCCATTTAGTACTCAGCAGTGCACATGCATATTATTGCCTAGTCTTGTGACTCCCTCCTGGCTCTTCAAAATGTCCTGCCCTTCCGGGCATCCGGATCCTCCTTCATGTCTCTACTTACTCCATGGCTGCCTACCGCATTATGCCCGCTAACTGCAATCGATTCCATCAATAGTAACATTCAAACAGTCCCCCTTCAACAATCCCACCCACCACCCCCCTCCCCTGCTGCTGTCGAAACAAGATGGCTGCCTTTAGAGTGTGTACAGGCAGTCATTAGCCAATCACACAATGCCCCGTCATCGCTAAGTATCATGGTAGTTTCACAAAACACAGTAAAATACTGCAAAATGTGAAGAAACTACTGCAACAATAGATCTCACTAAGCTTTAATGCCTTATAACTTAAAAAAAAATGTATCCTTGATACCAGTATTACCCAAAAGAATCATCTCCACACCATGAGGTACAATCCTGCCAAAATTAATGAAAAATTGTTGAGCCGTTCTTCTGCAATGTGTAATGCAATAGTCATTTTACTTTTTAATATATGGAGATCGTCTCATACAATGTTGTTTTCTCCCCTTTATCTTTGTTCATTAAAAAAAAAAAAAAAGAGTTCATGGACTACTCACCCTACAGTCACCTATAGATTAACCCCTTGGCTGCGGCGGAAATTCCGCCGCAGTGCTAGGGGGAGGGGGGCCGCGCGGCACTCCCGTACTCGTGACAGAACCGCTCCGTCACGAGCCTCGGGTGGGCTGTGCTTGTGACGGAGCGGTTCCGTCATGGCCCCGCCCGCTCAATAGAACGCGCCGCGCAGGCGCGAAATCAGCACCGCGCAGGCGCGGCGAGCGGGTCGTTACGGAACCGCTCTGTCACCAGCACAGCCCACCCGAGGCTCGTGACGGAGCGGTTCCGTCACGAGCATGGGTGGGGTTAATTGATCTCCTGCATGACAATCAAGGTTTGTTTACAAACTGTATTATACAGGAGTTGTTTTTTTAGAGCGTAACACCTTTGACCATGTTTTTTTAATTTTCCATCTGTGGCAATATCTCAATCTGAAGGAGTCCTTTCATTTCATTGACTTCGAATCTTTGGGGTCGTAAAATATCTTTTGTTTACAATAGGCCTCATGTGTCAGCGTGTTACAGCATTTGGCAAAGTGAATGACCTTCTCAGCATGGCGTTAGGAAGTTCTACATTTAAAAACATAGGTCAAGTGCTAAAATAACTTATCATAAACACATAGAATGTATAACACCCTTATGGGGGATGTGTCACCTAGCCAATAGGATAGGTTGGATTAACACCTCCAGGATACTGCTTCACTTCCATCTCCTGATCTGGCTTGTAGCTCTCGTAAAGAGTATCCAAGTGGGCCAGAAACCTTAATCTGTCCAGTAACAATTATTCCTTCACCTTTCCATCAAACTTCCATCTATTTTCTTTTCATATATTTAATTCGAGCAAGAGTAAAAGAAAACTTGGCAAATGGACTGAAACATGAATGATTACATACATGAATGTAGAATGTGAAATCATATGTAGACTGCTAGTATGATTGCTTCCGGTTTCCTGCCTCTCTCTGATCCTGACACACGTCCTGCATGGTCTTTATGGTTAATTTTGCTTTCTCCTGCTGGTGTTTCCATGTGTCCTCATCCAGATCTTTTTCAAAATAATATAATTTACTCACATTTTCTTTGAGTCCTGTTGGGAGGCTATATTGTCATTCACCACGGTGTGGTGTGCGACATTTTCTCAATTAGAGTAAAATTGCAGTCTTTCACATAGTGCTATTTGCTCAGCAGTGAATATCAGTACACGTCTATTTGTGTGCTTCTTCACCCAGAAGTCATTGGTCTCTACCCAGTACTGTCGCTCCTCACCCATGAAAGATTAAGCTAATTTACATTAGTTTGGGAAAGTTCTAAAATGCCAGCTTTTTCCTCAAACGTTTTAGGATTAGGGCTACCTACGCCTTTGTCTTTCCAGATCTGATTCTATATTAGAAAGATACCTTAGATGGCAATGAGTTGAAAGTTACTCTAAATGAGTACCCATTTGGAAAAAAGGGAGACAAAAGAGAGTGATTTATAATTTGGCAGGCTGGTTACTCTGTCTCCAGTGAAATGGAGTACTCTGTCTATTAAAACATGAAGGACAGCCAGCTTTCCGTCAACAGAGCCCCCACTGGTTCCGTTGACAGACAGCTTCTTCCAACAGCCTGAGAGAGTAGGTGCTATTGGAGCAAAAGCTTTACACTACCCATTCTAATTTGGGTGAAAAGACTAATATCCTTCTTCTCTGTCCATCAATTCCAGGCTTAACCTTGTGCTGAAGGACAGAAAAAAACAATGACCTCACACCCAGGGAAACAAGCATTGGCATAGCCAATAGGTCTCGCCTTTGAGCCAGTATAAGTGTTTAGCCATGCCACACTTGATATTGTTGCACCAAGGATATTGTGCTGGATAACTAAACACTTATAAGGTCCCAAAGGTGATACCTATTGGTTATGCTGCTCGCTGCCTCCTCAGAGCAGACCCCCCTCTGCAGCTAACTCCGAACCCCATTTGTCCTTCTCCCCCCACACCCTACTTACCCCCTCACTCTTATCTCAAACTCCCTTCGCAACATCAAACTTAACGTCTCCACTCTTACCAGAGATCTCTCTCGTCTTAGGAACGATTTCTACAACCTCAAATCCATCGTCCTCCCTCCCTGAAGAAACACCGCTAGCCCTGGTCTAATAAACTCCACCACCTCCAAACCGTGGAAAACAACGCCCTTGCTCTGCCAGGCTCAAAGACCACTCCGCACCACTTGCACCCTCTCTCACCGGGAGATTTCCGACCTTCAAAATTCTTACCCTCCATACTCATCAACCATGAACACGCCTCCCCCCTTCTCAAGCATCCCCGTCATATTGGGGACTAGTCGTATTCCCATCTCACCTGTCTCACCTAGACCCCCTCCTCCTCTCACCTCCATCCATGCCCTCCCATCTCCCAAACCCACTCCCAAATCCCTCACCTGCATGCTTGTTAATTGCCGCTCCGCTGCCCGACATGCCATAGAAATCTCTGGAACCATCCTTAGCGAATCCATCGACATCGTGTTCCTTACAGAATCCTGGCTTAATGACCACTCTACAAGCATTCTAGACCTACTCTCACCCCCGGGCTACTCCATCATTAGGAAAGCTAGACCCATCCGAAAAGGCGGTGGTGTAGCTATCATCTTCAAAGACGAACTACAGCTCTCCTTTATCAATAACGCCGAATATGCCTCCTTTGAATACCTTGTAGCCGAACTCAAAATACAGGGTCCCCCCCCCATCCGCCTTCACAATATATATAATCCGCCTGGAAATCACTACCCATTCATTGACGAGCTATCTGACCTTCTTACCCAATCCTCAATTTCCAAATCTAAAAACATCTTCCTGGGAGACTTTAACCTCCATTGGAATGATACCAAAGATCCCTCAATCTCCCTCCTCTCTGACCTTCTCGAAATTAATGACCTCAAACAAATCTGTCAGTCACCAACCCATTCCAAAGGAGCCACCCTTGACGCTATCATTACCAGCAAGGATCTAGCCCTCCTATCTAACATCATTCCCATTGACTGGTCCGACCATCACCATATCCTATTCTCCATAACTACCTCTGCCTCCCCCCTCCTACAAAACTATTAAACCCATGAAACTGATCAGAAATCTCAGTCATATCCCTCCCGACTTACTTGAATCCAAACTTCAAGCCCGACTTCTCGCTATCCCTCCCTCCCTTAACACGAATGAACTTACCGAACAATATAACAAAGCTGTCACTGCTACCCTTGACCTTCTAGCCCCTCTCAAACCCAAAAAACAAAGAAATATCCCCTCCAAATCATGGTTTAACACAGACATTAATAATGAAAGACGCAGACTCAGAATTACTGAAAGATTATGGAGACAGCACCCCTCTCCTTCTAACCTGACCCGCCTCAGACTTGCTAGATCGTCCTACAAAAAACACATCTTTAGACAAAAAACTTCCTTCTTCAGGTCACAACTAGATCAAGCTCAGAATAGGCCAAGAGAACTATTCAACATTGTGCGCAATCAAACTGCTTCCGCTCCCCCTGTCCCACTGGCCTCGACGACTAGATGTGAAGAAATAGCTCTCTTTTTTCAGACAAAATTAAACTAATTGAGCAATCCTTCCTCTCTACTGCGATCCCTAACACCAATCCGAACATCTCTCTTAATATCCCACCCTCCATCATTACTCCCCCCACACCCACTACTGCCCATCATAACTCTGATCTCCCTCACCCCCCCTTGCCCTCCAATTTCCTGGACTCCAATCATCCTAATTCTCATCCTAAAAACAATGCCGCATTGCTTAACTTCCATCCAGTCACTGAAAGAGACGTCTTTAACATCATTACCAAACTCAAGCCTTCCTCCCACACCAAAGACCCTCTCCCCTCCAAACTTGTCCAAAACCTCAAACACATCATCACCCCTTCCAGGACCTCTATTATCAACAGCTCCCTTGCCACCGGCTGCGTCCCCACTTCATTGCAACTAGGCCAAATCACCCCCATTATCAAAAATCCTCTGGCAGACCCAAACGACCTCAATAACCTTCGTCCCATCTCCAACCTTCCCCTTCTTTCTAAAGCCCTGGAAAAATGTGTCCTTCTCCAACTAGATAGACACATTGAACACTTTAACTTACTAGACCCCTTCCAATCTGGTTTTAGGAAAGTATGCAGCACTGAAACCGCCATGCTAAACATTGTTGACGACATCCAGCACTCACTTGACAATGATGAATCTAGCCGTCTTATCCTCCTTGATCTCTCTGCAGCGTTTGATACTGTTAACCACTCTGCTCTACTCAATGTTCTTAGAGATTGATTCTGCCTAAATGGTACGACACACAAATGGTTTGTCTCATACCTACAACATATGTAAGGAGAGGATGTGGCCTTAGGCCTAGAGCTGCAGACTGGGGAGCTGGGGAACCAGGTTCAATTCTCGGCGTCGGCTCAGCATCCTGTGATTCTTGGCAAATCACATAATCTCTGCATGCCCACCATAAATGATTGTGCCCTTGTGCCACAAAATCTCACAGTGCAAACCAACATTTATTTGTCCATGTGTAGTAACTGGTGCTCACTTAAAGCACCCCAATACCTTCGGGTTGAGTTTGCGCTATATAAATGGCAAGCAAAAAAAGTATAGATGTGTACGTGGACGTGCGTACGCATATCTACGTATTACAAAAGGTAAACACCCATTATCCCGAATCTATCTTCCCGCGTACTATCACTCCGCATACTTTTACAACGAATCTACCATTACTCCGCAATGCCATTATAACGCATGGAATTACATTTTATATGCTTTTACCACGCATACCTTTACAACGAAATTCGTTGTAAATGCATGAATGGTAAAAGCATGTTTTTTCTTAAATGTTAGGATAAGGTAAGTATGGTTATAGGGGTATATGTTTTGGGGTTCTGAGGTATATGTTTAGCAGTGATTGGGTATTTTAAGGGTTCAGGGATAGGTTTGGGTTTTGTGGTACTGGGGTATTTTTAGGGTTAAGGGCTAGGTTTTGGTTTTGGGGTACAGGGGTATTTTTAGGGTTCAGGGATAGGTTTGGGTTTTTGGGTACTGGGGTATTTTTAGGGTTAAGGGCTAGGTTTGGGTTTTGGGGGGCAGGGGTATTTTTAGGGTTAAGGGCTAGGTTTTGGTTTTGGGGTACAGGGGTATTTTTATGGTTCAAGGATAGGTTTGGGTTTTGGGGTACAGGGGTATTTTAAGAGTTCAGGAATAGGTTTGGGTTTTGCGGTACTGGGGTATTTTTAGGGATAAGGGCTAGGTTTGGGTTTTGGGGTACAGGGGTATTTTTAGGGTTCAAAGATAGGATTGGGCTTTGGGGTACAGGGGTATTTTTAGGGTTCAGGGATAGGTTTGGGTTTTGGGGTACAGGGATATTTTTAGGGTTTAGGGATAGGTTTGGGTTTTGGGGTACAAGGGTATTTTTAGGGTTCAGGGATAGGTTTGGGTTTTGGGATACTGGGGTATTTTTAGGGTTCAGGAATAAGTATAGGTTTTGGGGTGCAGGGGTGTTTTTAGGGTTCAGGGATACGTATTGGGTTTTGGGGTATAGGGGTGTTTTAGGGTTCAGGGATAGGTTTGGGTTTTGGGGTACAGGGGTATTTTCAGGGTTCAGGGATAAGGTTTGGATTTTGGGGTACAGGGGTATTTTTAGGGTTCAGGGATAGGTTTGGGGTTTTGGGTGCAGGGGTATTTTTAGGGTTCAGGGATAGGTTTTGGGGTACAGGGGTATTTCTAGGGTTCAGGGATAGGTTTGGGGTTTTGGGGTGCAGGGGTATTTTTAGGGTTCAGGGATAGGGTTTGGGTTTTGGGGTACAAGGGTATTTTTAGGGATCAGGGATAGGTTTGGGTTTTGGGGTGCAAGGTATATTTATAGGGTTAGGATGGGTTAGTGTTTAAGGGTGATGGGGTATTTCAAGGAGTAAGGGTGGGTTATGTTTAAGGGGTGCAGGAGTATTTAAAGGGACCAGGGTGGGATTAGTTTTTAGGGTGTAAAGGGTAATTAAAACAATAAAAAAAATTACAAATATATATAAATATATAAATGTAATATTAATATATATACAAATATATATTTAAATAATGCAATTTAAAAGAATAAGAGCCAAATGTAGGTAATCCCAGTTTACCGATTCTTAAATACCAAATCATACCGATTCGGTATTTCAGAATCGGAAAAAGGGATGTAGGTAAAGAATCGGTAAAAATTACCGATTCGGTAACAATCGGAATTCCCAATCGGAATTTACCGAATCGGAAAATACCGAATGGGTAATTACCGAATCGGTAAATCCCATTCATCCCTATGGGCCTCCAGGGTGTCAACTCTGCGCATGTTGACACCCAGCCCCGTACATCCTGCACAATGCCCTCAACCCACAGGACAGGTCACGGTGAGGTCAACTGTGGCCACCCAGTGTGCAATACTGATATTGTAGTGCCATGGTGTGGTATCAGTGAAGTGCTGTAGTGACAATTAAACTACGTACTTCAAATACTAAACATGTCTGTGTCTCCTTACTTACTTAGAAATATCTGTGTGTGATTTCTTCCCGTCTCAGTCTACCATCTGTTGCTGGTGCTGCTCCTGCTGCATAGGCTCTGCCTGTTCTGTTCCATCATCAATGTCCTCATGATGTGTGATCTCCACCTCTGTGCCTTCCTTGGTGGCAAGATTGTGCAGCATGGCACAGGTTGCTATTATTTTGCAGCAGATGATTGGAGTGCACTGCCGTGCACCTCCACTCTTATGGAGGCAGTGGAACCTGCTTTTTAGTAGTTTAGTAGTGCGGCCTACAACGCTGCATGTTGCTCTGTGTGCCACATTGTAACGCCTCTCACACCTGGTAGATGGATTCATGTAGGGGGTGAGAACAAAGGACCGCAGAGCAAATGGACTATCACCTAGGTGTAAAAGAGAATGCCATTAGATACATACTCATGATTGATCCATCTGCATTCACTATCAGGGTGTGTCACAGTTATTTACCTAGCAGGTATCCATCCCCGAATTCACCGGCAACAAGGCGTGTTTATATTCCACTATTCCGGAAGATGTACGAGTCGTGGGTACTCCCTGGGAATTTGGCCACAATGTCTGTTATGATGTTGCCAGCGTTGCATATCACCTGCACATTGATTGAGTGCGTTGAATTCCGGTTCCTGTAAATGTGTTCTGTTGCGGCAGGTGAGCATAGTGGAATGTGGGTGCCATCTATACAGCCTATCACGTGAGGGAAGTGTGCCAGTTGATAGAAATCTGTTTTGGTCTTCGCAAGTTCCGCAGGTGTGTCAGGGAACCGAATGTAATTATGCATTCTCTGCATCATGGCCTCAAGGAACTTCCTGAAGAAAAGTGACAGGCAGCTCTGAGACACACCACCTACTGCAGCAATCACACTCTGGTAACTCCCAGAGGCAAGCAGGTGTAGGCTACACAGCACCTGCACATGGGTTGGAATGGCATGCGCCCTTGGTGTTGGGTGATCCAGGAGTGGGTGCAGGTCCCTGATCAAGTCCTGGATGGTGTGGGGGTGTAGCCTGTACCTTTGCAGTATCTCTGGCTCAGTCAGTTGGAAGAGTGTTATCTTCTGCCTGTAGACTTGCTCCTCCCTTCTCCATACCCTCCCTCCTGCTGCCTGTAGCCGTAGCCGCCTTGCTATGACGTAGAATGCTGCCATTCTGTTTGCACTGTTGCATTTTGGGACCTTCTTTTATAGCCTGCACCTGGTTACCACCTGCTTTCAATCCATGGTATTTACCGACTCATAAATACCGAATTTCATGAAATTCTGTATTTTTTTGGTTTCCTACATCTCGAAAGTCATCTTTTACCATTTCTTAATTACCGATTCGGTAATTAAGAATTCGGTAAATAAGGATTTGGAATTTCCGAGTCTGTAGATTACCGACTCGTATTTACCGATTGGGTAGTATTTTGACTCCTACATCTCATTTTACAAATACCGGTCGGTAACGGCCGAAATTACCGATTTTCGGCCGTTACCGACCGGTATTTGGCTACCTACATCTGGCTCTAAATGTTCTATTTAAATAAAAAAAGTGTGTGGAGGCAGCACCAGTTATATAGTCAAAAGTTGAACACGTAGTTGTATTGAAATTTCTTTTATTTCTCTCTTCGTAATAAACAGTGCACAAGACAGACAACGCGTTTCGTTCCTACCCAGAAAACTTCGTCAGGGCAGAAATTACAATTTACAGAATATCCCAAAGACTGAAGGAAGACCACGTCCGGTGTGAACCAATTTGACGAAATAGCAACGATAGAGTATATTACAAGTGAGAAAGAGGCCACTTGATAATTCACCACTTCAAAATCGTATTGCAGTCACCAGGTATCCACGAATACCATATACGTGAAGGGACACCATCAACCCTATAATTGATAATGTTCGCTAACCAATGGTCCGGTGACGATGCCCCGATATGCAAGCAGGCCTTGATAAGCTGCCAGTTTTGCCAGATCTAGGCAAATAAGCAATAACAGAAAAAAGGAAACTTTATTTTTAAAAGTAAGCCACCGTCTGGTGTTCCCTATACAGTATCCCCCATATCTATAAGAAGTAATATTGCCCACATGTAACAGGTAGGGTAGGTCCCCGTGAGGAATATGAAGAGAACAAAATGACTAGTTAAATAGACCGAAACCCAAGGACGTTCCGATTATCAATAAAGTTACAATAGAAACAAACCGAGAATGGCGTCCCTACCGATCCCGTTGAAATCAATAATAAAAACCGATTCTACAGGAGAAAACCCCGAAAAGTGAAAAAAACGGACTCACCTACGAGTAGTAAGCGATCGGTAGTCTCCCCTGTACCTTGTGAGACCTCAGACGCCATGCTGGAACCGCTGTGTGTTATTTAAGACACTAGCAGCCGGTCACGTGGTACGTCACGTGTCGCCTTTGAAAATGGTATTATAGTCAAAGTCAGGGAGGAGGAAAGATTACAACGGCGCGATATTAGAGTAGTATATCGAGAGATAAAAATTACTCGTAAGTTGAAACTTGTGGCACAATCCAAGAGATAAAACTAATTTGAGCCACATTTTATGAGATTCGATTTAAGGAAAGCAAAAAATTTTAGCTAGTGCATATTATTAGAATTAAAGTATTCCAAAGACTTCAAAAATGTAAGCTTCGAATTATACATCAGAAAATATAACGGAGAAAGTAAAAAAAAACATTCCATGTAGTGATATATATTAGCCACATGTTAAAAGATAAGATAACCAAAATAGAATGTATATTACGTAGGCTGCTATATCGGCGCCATGTTGAAATTAGTATGTTTAAATACCTACGTTTTGACTGCATATTCTAAAAATTTTAACAATAGAGGTCTAGTTAATATTATGAAAATGGTCTAGTAACGTACGTAGGAAAAGAGGTATGTTTAGGATGTTTTAGACAATTGAAATTGTACATAACCATAAGGCAGAGTCCGAGCAGTTTGCTTGCTCCAAATAGGTTTAGTGCCATTTCCTCGCATCCATCATTGTATTTAGGCATTGTTGTATATTAGTTTCGTAGCGCGAAGATGAGTGCTCAAAAGTCCATCTACTTAAAACAAAAAAATAACAACCACAGCGGACTGTAGGATGAGCACCTCAAACTTAAAAGTCCTAAACAATATCTTAAGTCCTGTGCTGACAGACCTCTGGAACCTGCTGTGTTTAGATCCCACTGGATTTCCAGATAACAACTTAAAGCAGCGTGGAGGCAGCACCAGTTATATAGTCAAAAGTTGAAGCACGTAGTTGTATTGAAATTTCTTTTATTTTTCTCTTCGTAATAAACAGTGCACAAGACAGCCAACGCGTTTCGTTCCTACCCAGGGAAATTCGTCAGGGCAGAAATTAAATCTTGACAGAAAATCCCAAAGACTGAAGGAAGACCACGTCCGGTGTGAACTAATTTGACGAAATAGCCACAAAGTAATGGATATAATAGCCAATTGCTTGGTTACTAGGGGTAAATACTGATGGCCTCTTTTGGTACAGATGGAGATGAAACTCGAATCACCAACTGCTAGGGAAGAAAGGAATTACATAGCAGCAAAGTATAGGCACCCTAATTCATTACGAAAGTAATACGGGTATAGCCTCAAAACACATACCAATAGAGTATATTACAAGTGAGAAAGAGGCCACTTCAAAATCGTATTGCAGTCACCAGGTATCCACGAATACCATATACGTGAGGGGACACCATCAACCCTATAATTGATAATGTTCGCTAACCAATGGTCCGGTGACGATGCCCCGATATGCAAGCAGGCCTTGATAAGCTGCCAGTTTTCCCGATCTACGAGTAGTAAGCGATCGGTAGTCTCCCCTGTACCTTGTGAGACGCCAGACCTTCTCTTGATGTAAATCTACATTTTTTATGTTTTATTGTCTTTACACTATTTTCCGTATTTTTATGAGTAATTAACATTACCACTCAATTTCTGGCATCATTTTAACTAAACAATCTGTTCTGTTACTTTGCTGATATTTTCACTTACTAGATTATTTCGTTCTATTTTGATATCTCTTATTTATCATCCTAGCGGACCTTTTCCAACATGGCGCCTATAATTTTACTTTTACCCTCATGTATTCCACCGATCGCTGTCGATCGGACTGTGGCTTATGGTTATGTACAATTTCAATTGTCTAAAACATCCTAAACATACCTCTTTTCCTACATACGTTACTAGACCATTTTCATAATATTAACTAGACCGCTATTGTTAAAATTTTTAGAATAATCAGTCAAAACTTATGTATTTAAACATACTAATTTCAACTAGGCGCCAATATAGCAACCTACGTAATATACATTCTATTTTGGTTATCTTATCTTTTAACATGTGGCCAATATATATCACTACATGGAATGTTTTTTTTAACTTTCTCCATTATATTTTCTGATGTATAATTCGAAGCTTACATTTTTGAAGTCTTTGGAATACTTTAATTCTAATAATATGCACTAGCTACGATTTTTTGCTTTCCTTAAATCGAATCTCATAAAATGTGTCTCGAATTAGTTTTATCTCTTGGATTGTGCCACAAGTTTCAACTTACAAATAATTTTTATCTCTCGATATACTACTCTAATATGGCGCCGTTGTAATCTTTCCCCCTCCCTGACTTTGACTATAATACCATTTTCAAAGGCGACACGTGACATACCACGTGACCGGCTGCTAGTGTCTTAAATAACACACAGCGGTTCCAGCATGGCGTCTGACAAGGTACAAGGGAGACTACCGATCGCTTACTACTCGTAGGTGAGTCCGTTTTTTTCACTTCTCTGGGTTTTCTCCTGTTGAATCGGTTTTTATTATTGATTTCAGCGGGATCGGTAGGGACGCCATTCTCTGTTTGTTTCTATTGTAACTTTATTGATAATCGGAACGTCCCTGGGTTTCGGTCTATTTAACTAGTCATTTTGTTCTCTTCATATTCCTCACGGGGACCTACGCTGGGGGTTAGTACCTGTTACATGTGGGCAATAATGCTTCTTATCGATATCGGTGGCTTACTTTTAAAAATACATTTTCCTTTTTTCTGTTATTGCTTATTTGTCTAGATCGGGATAACTGGCAGCTTATCAAGGCCTGCTTGCATATCGGGGCATCGTCACATGACCATTGGTTAGCGAACATTATCAATTATAGGGTTGATGGTGTCCCCTCACGTATATGGTATTCGTGGATACCTGGTGACTGCAATACGATTTTGAAGTGGCGAATTATCAAGTGGCCTCTTTCTCACTTGTAATATACTCTATCGTTGCTATTTCTTCAAATTGGTTCACACCGGACGTGGTCTTCCTTCAGTCTTTGGGATATTCTGTAAAGATTTAATTTCTGCCCTGACGAAGTTCCCTGGGTAGGAACGAAACGCGTTGGCTGTCTTGTGCACTGTTTATTACGAAGAGAAAAATAAAAGAAATTTCAATACAACTACGTGCTTCAACTTTTGACTTTATAACTGGTGCTGCCTCCACGCTGCTTTAAGTTGTTATCTGGAAATCCAGTGGGATCTAAACACAGCAGGTCCCGGAGGTCTGTCAGCACAGGACTTAAGATATTGTTTGGGACTTTTAAGTTTGAGGTGCTCATCTTACAGTCCGCTGTGGTTGTTATTTTTTTGTTTTAAAAAATAGTGTGTATATATATATTGCTTTGGTTTAGTTTTGTTAAAATGCACTGATGTTTTTAACAAGCAATACAACATGCATTGTGTATGGCAAAGACATTTGCAAAACAATTCAGGAAAGAAGTTTGTTTTCTATGCTTATGGTCATGTGACCGGAACAAGTGTGAAGGGGTGTACACGAAACACGCAGATAAAAAGTTAAATGGTGCAGTACCAAGCTGTATGTGATCAAGGTCTTCAGTAGCCCGAAACGCTTTGTTGCAGGCTGTGTTTTAAATAAGGAAACTTCGCCTGAAGAGCTGTGGTGGTCTGAGTCTCCTTCTTCGGTGCCAGCAATTGTGGGTTGGAAGTGGACGGAGCTACGTGCTGCATGTTGTTACGGAGGTCGGTTGCCTCCGTTACCAGACCCCCTCCCAGAAGTTGGAAGCTGCCCTCAACCGAACTCGAGTGGTTCCGTGGTGGAAGGTTGGCGGCTTCCCCCTGCTATCGCCGGAGACAAACAGGATCCGACAGAAGTACGTGCTTGGCCAGATCAGAGGACCCGGAAGAACGCGACGGACGCCGGTGAGTGAATGGTGCGAAATTTGCAGGAGAGGAGATTCAGCTCGAGGCAATAAACTGTAGTGACTGCGGACACTTTGTTAAATCACAGTACATAATTCACAGCCTGCCATGTCAGCGGATATAGAAAGAGAAAGGGAGATATCGGCAGATTAAATGTTTGGTAATCTGTCGAATACATCTCGCAACACAACGCAAGTGCCTGTTGAGGACAGTGATAAAGACAAGGATGCCAAAACGTTACTTAAGAATCTGGAGAAAAAATCTAACTTGGAAATTACAAAATGGTGGGAGAATAAATCGCTTTCCAAATATGCGGAAGTTGGGCGTGTGCCGCGCGGCTTGAGAATCCTATTAGCCCCCTGTGAGAAGTTGGCCTGGTATATAATGTTCACTATTCTAGTGAGCACCTTGCACCAGTCCAAACAACCCTCATGGTGATGGTTGTAAGTCAACCTTATAGACCAGCTATCCTAGTGGTAGCGTGGACAGAACAGTCTTAGGCTAAAAGACTCTTGAGGGCGTGTAAAGCCAGCTGTTTTACCATATGTAACCCCTTGAATACCAAATGAAAGGACACCACACAGGATATATATAAAATATATATGTATTTATTCACTAACACACTCCTCTGAACTCTTTATGAGGTCAGAGGCAAAAGCACATAACAAGTTACACTTAGAAATACTTTAAATAGCACAATTTACAGTTAGGCCCTAGGGGCGCGTAAAACCATATACTAAGTAAGTGGTATAAGAACCACGACTTAGGAAAGGAGAAAGCCTAGGGCCTAGGGAATCGCTGGGGCTACACTATCTGACCCTTAGGTTAGAAGTAGGAGGCCCACAGGCGGCGCGTGCAGTGTCAGTACACTCACGCGAGAGTCAATAGAAAGTCAATGGGAACTTAAAAGGTAAGTAATCGAAGATTTAGGACACTTCCGGTCTGACAAGGAATGTACAACTAGCAAAACTAGACACTAGGATAGTCAATCCCTACAGGAGCACCGAAGTACTCGCGTTACCTCACCCACGGGCTGCGGGTGCATAGATGTCAAAGTGTGTCGGGTTTTCTCGTTGATTCCTATGGAGCCTTGGAAGAAGATGCTGCAGGCGACCAGGAGGAAGATGTCCGGGTGGATCCAAGGGTGGAACTAGGATGAAGAGGACCTGAAAGCAGAGGAGACAAAGTCTAGGTCACTAGCCAGTGACCGGGTGGAACCAGGGAGGAACCAGACGTCGTCGAGGAGCAATCAGGTGCAGATGTGAAGCTTGTCGTTGCAGCCACGCGGACCAGGAGGCGTCGAGGATGACCAGGTGCTGGAGAGGAGCTGTCCCATGAAGGTTCTCGCAGATGGAGGGGTCGACTTCAAGATTGGAGCCAACAAGCCTAAGCAAAGGCAACCCACGCAGGATACATGAGGAGATTCTGGTGCAGACCAGGAGGGTCTTAGGTACTTCACCTTTTCAGGGAAGCAAGTGCCAGTCTGGAGCAACCAGACCAGTGACAAATTTTCTCAAGGATCATCGTCAGAGGGCTACTAGCCAACGGACCAGCAACCGGACAACGCGTCGAGCAGAACACAAGCAGAAGGGCCCCACGCAGATCTCGTGGAGTGTGGAGGGCTGGTCTTCGGTGCAGGTGGAGCTTGGTGTCCCAGTCCACAGTGCACAGCTTCGAGGATGCCTCAGGAGCTGCGCTGGTAGCAAGTTGAAGACTTTCCAAGTTGCCTGGTTCCACGGATTCCGACGCCTTCCACGGAGCTCAGCTGTGCTGGAGTCGTGCAGTGGGGTCAGAGGAGTCCTGGAGTTGAGGTCTTGTCAAGCTCTGCACTCGAGTTCTGGCGGGAACGGGTACAAAGCAAGCCATCGAGTAAGGGGGCTGGTTTACTCACTAGGTCCCTCCTATGGGTGGGACCAGGAAGGGGGGTGTTTACACCCCCTTTCCTTTGTCCAGTTTCACGCCAGAGCTGGGACTGGAGTGCCCCAGCACCGGTTTGAACTGGACTATGCATGGAGCACCTAGTGTGCCCCGGGCAGTGTCTGTTTCCTTTCAGCCCTCCCTGTCCCAATACACAAAATCCTGTCTGGGGTGGTGCTCGCACCTCTCCAGGCAGGAAACCTATTGTCGAGGCCTCCCTCGCTGGAAGGACCCCTAGCAGCAGGAGGTCAGACTTGTGTCTGTGGCAGCAGCATCCATTTTGTGATGCTGGGGCTCTGGTTAACTTTAACCGGGTACAGTAGTTTCAACATGTCTTCTCCCTCTAGAAGGGTGGAATGCTACCCCCGTCGCCAGAATTGGTGAGGGGGTAGTATTCCAAAGCGTATGACACCTTACATGACATGTTTGGATAAAGCCAAAGCAAAGTTAGCATTAACCGCGAGGATTATAATGCACTTAAGAGTATATGGTATGGCAAGCTAGAAGGACATGGTTCCGAAAGCTGCAGACAGGCACAGCTCATGCTAGAGCACATCTCACACATAACCCAGCACTCTGCCTCCAGGATTGGTAAGGCCTGCCATAGGAGTGACTTATAGGTTACTATGTGTCTATATATAAGGTAGGTATAGGGATACTATACCTAAGAAAGGGGTGATTACACGACCTTGCCCCAGCTGAGTGATCAGCCAGTTGTGTCAATTTAGGTGGCCAGCCAGGGGTAGCATAATACATGCTGCAGCCCCTGGAAGGCCTTGGATGCACCTATGCCCTGGGTACCTATAGTACACTGTACAGGGGCTCATGAGGTGACCCAATTCCCAATTGGAGATGTACCTAAGGTACATTTAGTCCATTTTACAGTGAGAGCAGATAGCCTGGGGCCCTGAATAGCAGGATCCCAGGCCAACTAAGTCAAAAACCAGCTAAACACAAGGCAAAAAATTTGGGGTAACCATAGTCAGGTATCCACCTTCCTACACAACCCCCCCCCCCCAAACGAAAGGAGATGAGGCTCTCCTTGACCAGGTAAGCCTATATTGCCTAAGTGGCCATATAAGGAAGTACCTGCACTAGCATGGTTACCCCCTGTCTCATGGTCCACTAAGCAATCCCTCACCCTAAGGGTATCAGAGGGTCTCCACCATAAGGAATCTCTACCTGTGGTGTGTTTTGGCAAAGTAAAAGGCTGGTGTTGAGATGGAGTACTGAAGTGAGGCTCCACTAATGTAGGGCTCAGCTTCCTCCAATCACTATCCACCATGTGTGCTTTTCTTTCCATGACTGGGTTGCACTGTGCTCTCAGGGTCAACCTCTGGCTACCTACAGCTGGAGGCTGGGTCCCTTCTGTTGGCTTACTGGAGGGACAGGTCAGGTTTGGGGCTTTTAGGTCCCAGGTTTGGCTGTGCCCAACAGTGTCCATCTGGGGGAGGTTCCTAACTAAATGTAAGGGAGATCCCTCAGGAGTTTTTAAAACGTTCACCTTGCTAGGGCTGCTAGCTTTGGTGCCCCAAATCTGCTGATGGGGGAGTTCTTGTGGACAGGGGGCCCTTTGGGGTCCACTGGCCTCCCTGACCTCTACAGCCCTGGGCTGACTGAGGCAGGGTAGAGAGGGGCAGGTTACCTGCTCCAGACTGGGATCCACCTTGGAAGGGCCCACTGACATCAGGTGCTCTGCCAGGCTAGGCCTGACTACCTCTGGGGCAGTTCCTTCACAAGGGGTATGGTCAGTTCCCTGTGGAGGCTGACTCTCACCTAATATCTGGTGGGAGGGAGACTTTTCTTCCTCCCCAATGCTCTCTGCCTGAGTGGAGTGATCCAAAGTTTCAGGCTTCACAGCCCTAAAATCTGTTTGAGTTTGGGCTGTGGCCATCACAGCCCCACCAACCTTTTCAGGAAGGGACTCAGTTTCGATTTGGGCTGTTACCATCACAGCCCTGTCAATCTGTCTAGGGAAGGAGTCTGCTTGAGATTGCGCTGAGACTAGCACAGCCCTACCAACCTTTTCAGGGAGGATATCCTGTACTGGGGCTGTCGCCATCACAGCCCCACTAACCTTTCCATGGAGATTTACCATTTTAGAATGGGTTTCTTGTTCTACCTCAGCCCAGGCAGAGATTTCCAGATCATTTCCCAGTAGACAATCTACAGGCAAGTTTGTAGACACTGCCACTCTCTTGGGGCCAGTGACACCTCCCCAGCTGAGATTAACTACTGCCATGGGATGATCTTTCTGAACTCCATCAATGTTGGTCACCTGGTATGTGGCTCCAGGTAAAAGTTGCCTTGAGGGGACTAGACTCTCAGTCACCATAGTGATACTAGCCCCTGTGTCTCTATAGGCCTCAACTTTCTGACCATTGATGAGGGGCTCCGGTCTGTACTTGCTCAAAGTGTTGGGACAATCAGTGAAGTTGGCAAACCACATGCCATTTTCACAGACAAGAGTAGCTATGTTAGGGGACCTGGTTAGGCCAGAGTCCACCTGAGTTCCCAAAGTAAACCCAGCCAAATTCTTGGGGGCACTCCCACCACCTGGGGGATTACTACTAATTGTAACAGGAGGTTTGGGAGCATTACTTGAGGGAATGTTTTCCTTATTGTCGGCCCTGGGGCAACTGCTGTCAGTCTTCCAGTGGCCAGGCTGTTTACAGACATGGCAATAAAGTTTCTTTTGGTTAGAGGAAGTGTTTTGGGACCCACCCCCACCATTGGAGTTTTGGGGCCCTGTGGAGGACTTGTCTTTTGATTTATCCCCACCTTTCTCTTGAGGCTTGGTAAAATCTTTCTTCTGGTCACCACCCTGATTTTTAGGCCTAATCCTGGTTCTGACCCATTTGTCTGTCCTCTTACCCAATTCTCGTGGAGAGGTCAGATCTGAGTCCACCAGGTGCTGGTGTAGAAGCTGGTTTTGACAATTACTAAGGATCTGCTCCCTCATAATCAAATTATACAATCCTGTAAAGTCTTGTACTTTGCTGCCCAATAACCAGCCCTCCAGAGCCTTAGTAGCACAATCTTCAAAATCAGTCTAGTTCTGAGTCTGCATCTTCTGGGTATCCCTGAACATCAACCTGTACTGTTCAGTGGTTAAGCCAAACACATCAATCAGAGCACTCTTCAGGACAGTGTAATTGTTAGCATCCTCATAACTAACTGTGAGGAGCTTATCTCTACCTTTTTCAGAAAAGGAGAGCCATAAGATTGCTGCCCACTGACTTTGGGGTACCTGCTGCACTTTGCAGGCCCTCTCCAAAGCAGTAATCCGTTTGCGGATGTCATCCCCTTCTTTATAGGGGGGCACAATCTTACTCAGGTGTCTATTGTCATAGGACCTGTCTTTATCCTTAGGGATATTGCTGCCACCAGTGGGTTCTACTAACCCACTCTCTCTATGCTCTCTAGCACGAGCAAGCTTCTCTTTGGCTAGGGCAACCTCAAGTTCCTGTCTTTAAATCCTAAGAGCAGCCTCTCTCATCTTTGCCTCATGTTCCCTTCTCTGAGGGGAAGTCATCCCTCTCTGAGGAAGGCCATGAGAGCTATTATTATTATTATTATTATGTTTCTTATATAGCGCCTGAATCGACCCCCGAAGGGGTATCTCCGCGCTTGCCTTGGGAACCCTTCCTGGCTTTTCCCTGTGAGATAGCCCCTACAGGGCATCCCCAAGGTGAAAGCCAGGCATCCCGCCGCAGGGGGGCCGTTGTGGAGATTAAGCAAGCTTAATGCCCAGAGTTGCAGAGTGTGAACCCATGATTAGGTCAGGCACCGAAGCGAGAATTATCGAGTCCATGGACATTTGAGCTCAAGACCCTGCCGCGTCGGGAATTGAACCCTGGTCCCGGGTCTGACCTCTGCTTCAGGGTCTGCCTGCTCTAACCAGTGAGCCACACTTCTCCACTGCCTGCTCTAACCAGTGAGCCACACTTCTCTTTGAAGCATGAGATCTGAGAGAGTCTTTGAAGCATGAGATCTGAGAGAGTCCCTGGAGTGGGATCTCCCTCTTCTCTGCCCCTGGTTAAGTCCACTTGGGGTCTGTATGGGGGCTGCCCATACTGACTACCATGCATGCTTAAGTTCGCCTGACTAAGTCTTCTGACTATGGTCTGACTGTTTGTCTCAGGATCAGAATCATCTCCCTCTCCCCCTTCTCCTTCTTCCTCATCTGGAACTGGAGTATCTGTGGTATCCTCTGTGGAGGGTAGGACTTCATCTGAGCTACCTGAAGCACCTGAGTCAGGTGTCTTTTGAGCATCATACTCTTCTAAGAGCTCAACTAAGAACTTTAGGGTAGGGTTTGAACCCTTTTTAGCCTTCTAGAAGTACACAATTGTCTCAATTCTTGGAAGGCTAAGGCTTCATAGCTTGAGGCAGTCCCCAAGGGATCTACCTCTGCAGGCAGAGAACCACTGGGGTTCACTGTCTGAGACATGGTTTCTAGTGAGGTGTGGTGTTGCACCTACCTACACTATGTGTTTTCCTACAGACCTATCTAGGAGTTGTAGTCAGGGTGTGCTAGGCCCAGGCTCTACAACAGCTAAGTTCATTAGAACTTAAGAATACTAAGACTTGTTTTTATATGTACCTACAGGTTCCTGTGTGATCTTTCAAATGATATCTCAAGATTACAAGTGGTAAAACAACAGCAAGCTCTAATCCCAACCGCTGCACACCAATGTGAGAAGTTGGCCTGGTATATGATGTTCACTATTCTAGTGAGCACCTTGCACCAGTCCAAACAACCCTTATGGTGATGGTTGTAAGTCAACATTATAGACCGGCTATGCTAGTGGTAGCGTCGACAGAACAGTCTTAGGCTAAAAGACTCTTGAGGGCGTGTAAAGCCAGCTGTTTTACCATATGTAACCCCTTGAATAACAAATGAAAGGACACCACACAGGATATATATAAAATATATATGTATTTATTCACTAACACACTCCTCTGAACTCTTTATGAGTTCAGAGGCAAAAGCACATAACAAGTTACACTTAGAAATACTTTAAATAGCACAATTTACAGTTAGGCCCTAGGGGCGCGTAAAACCATATACTAAGTAAGTGGTATAAGAACCACGACTTAGGAAAGGAGAAAGCCTAGGGCCTAGGGAATCGCTGGGGCTACACTATCTGACCCTTAGGTTAGGAGTAGGAGGCCCACAGGCGGCGCGTGCAGTGTCAGTACACTCACGCGAGAGTCAATAGAAAGTCAATGGGAACTTAAAAGGTAAGTAATCGAAGATTTAGGACACTTCCGGTCTGACTAGGAATGTACAACTAGCAAAACTAGACACTAGGATAGTCAATCCCTACAGGAGCACCGAAGTACTCGCGTTACCTCACCCACGGGCTGCGGGTGCATAGGTGTCAAAGTGTGTCGGGTTTTCTCGTTGATTCCTATGGAGCCTTGGAAGAAGATGCTGCAGGCGACCAGGAGGAAGATGTCTGGGTGGATCCAAGGGTGGATCTAGGATGAAGAGGACCTGAAAGCAGAGGGGACCGAGTCTAGGTCACTAGCCAGTGACAGAGTGGAACCAGGGAGGAACCAGACGTCGTTGAGGAGCAATCAGGTGCAGATGTGAAGCTTGTCGTTGCAGCCACGCGGACCAGGAGGCGTCGAGGATGACCAGGTGCTGGAGAGGAGCTGTCCCACGAAGGTTCTCGCAGATGGAGGGGTCGACTTCAAGATTGGAGCCAACAAGCCTAAGCAAAGGCAACCCACGCAGGATACATGAGGAGCTTCTGGTGCAGACCAGGAGGGTCTGAGGTACTTCACCTTTTCAGGGAAGCAAGTGCCAGTCTGGAGCAACCAGACCAGCAATGGATTTTCTCACAGAGGGCTACTAGCCAACGGGCCAGCAACCGGACAACGCGTCGAGCAGAACACAAGCAGAAGGGCCCCACACAGATCTCGTGGAGTGTGGAGGGCTGGTCTTCGGTGCAGGTGGAGCTTGGTGTTGGGGTGTCTCAGTCCTCAGTGCACAGCTTCGAGGATGCCTCAGGAGCTGCGCTGGTAGCAAGTTGAAGACTTTCCAAGTTGCCTGGTTCCACGGATTCCGACGTCTTCCACGGAGCTCAGCTGTGCTGGAGTCATGTAGTGGGATCAGAGGAGTCCTGGAGTTGAGGTCTTGTCAAGCTCTGCACTCGAGTTCTGGCGGGAACGGGGACAAAGCAAGCCGTCGAGTTGCTGGATGGTGCCTGGTTTCCCAGGGTGGTCACTCCTTGGCCACAAGGGAGATTCTTCAGTCTTCAAGTCGGTTTGAATGTCGAAGGGTCCAGAGTTTCGTTTCAAAGTTTCATCAGGAAAAATCTAAAATCTCCTGGGTCAGCTCCTACCTTTATACAATTAAAGGGGGCTGGTTTACTCACTAGGTCCCTCCTATGGGTGGGACCAGGAAGGGGGGTGGTTACACCCCCTTTCCTTTGTCCAGTTTCGCGCCAGAGCTGGGGCTGGAGTGCCCCAGCACCTGTTTGAACTGGACTATGCATGGAGCACCTAGTGTGCCCCAGGCAGTGTCTGTTTCTTTTCAGCCCTCCCTGTCCCAATACACAAAATCCTTTCTGGGGTGGTGCTCGCACCTCTCCAGGCAGGAAACCTATTGTCGAGGCCTTCCTCGCTGGAAGGACTCCCAGCAGCAGGAGGTCAGACTTGTGTCTGTGGCAGCAGCATCCATTTTGTCATGCTGGGGCTCTGGTTAACTTTAACCGGGTACAGTAGTTTCAACATGTCTTCTCCCTCTAAAAGGGTGGAATGCTACCCCCGTCACCAGAATTGGCGAGGGGGTAGTATTCCAAAGCGTATGACACCTTACACGACATGTTTGGATAAAGCCAAACCAAAGTTAGCATTAACCGCGAGGATTATAATGCACTTAAGAGTATATGGTATGGCAATATCATAGAACAGCTAGAAGGACATGGTTCCGAAAACTGCAGACAGGCTCAGCTCATGCTAGAGCACCATCTCACACATAACCAAGCACTCTGCCTCCAGGATTGTTAAGGCCTGCCATAGGAGTGACTTATAGGTTACTATGTGTCTATATATAAGGTAGGTATAGGGATACTATACCTAAGCAAGGGGTGATTACACGACCTTGCCCCAGCTGAGTGATCAGCCAGTTGTGTCAATTTAGGTGGCCAGCCAGGGGTGGCATAATACATGCTGCAGACCCTGGTAGGCCTTGGATACACCTATGCCCTGGGTACCTATAGCACACTGTACAGGGGCTCATAAGGTGACCCAATTCCCAATTGGAGATGTACCTAGGGTACATGGAGTCCATTTTACAGTGAGAGCAGATAGCCTGGGGCCCTGAATAGCAGGATCCCAGGCCAACTAAGTCGAAAACCAGCTAAACAAAAGGCAAAAAAATCTGGGGTAACCATAGTCAGGTGTCCACCTTCCTACACCCCCGGCTTTGACAGACCCAATCCCAATATGCTTCTAGAGTGGGGAGAAAGAAATTTAGATGCCTCCATGAACTTAGTCAAGATTCTTACTAAATACGCCAAAATAGATCGTATGGAAGTATTTAAAAGAAATAGAGGAGATAAACAACTAATTGGACAAGTTACAAGTAACAGAGTATATAACCAAGACAAGAGTGGCCATAAAAGAAAGGCTAAAAAAACATGAAGAAAAAATCAAAGCAAGAAAGACTCATAAATTCGCCAGGGACCTGGCGGATACTGAAAATGGCCAAATATTCACGTTTGCCCGTAAGTTTGATACTGCCAAAAGAAAACAATATAGTGAATAAACCAAAAGCAATGCAAATAATGCCGGTACATCTGTCAGTCTCAATGATAATTCCTCTAACGCAGATACGGTGTCCCTAACAAGTGAATCGAGTGGAAACACAGACTATACATCCAGTTGAAAAACAAAATTAAGCGTAAGCCAGGAACTGGATTTTCTAGTAGAGGAGAGACTGAAAACGCTGCGACCGAGGCAGCAAAAGAGGCCAGAAGAAAGCGCAGAAACAAGAGAAGGCGGGACATACGCAAAAGGTGGAAAGCAAGCCACAAAAAAGAAGACATTCTGGCAAAAGAAACAGCGGTAATGGACAATAGTATCATTAATCTAACCAATGTGGAGCTAACTAACGCGAAGCAACAGCTTTTTGCCCTGGGTTTGGATTTTTGTCCAGGCGAGGATTTTACCTATGCATGAATTCGCATAGACGTATAAAGTTTTATCCGAAAATTGAATCTCAAAGAATTCTTTGCACTAAAATCAGACAAAGACCAAACAAATATACCAATGAGTTGTGAAGGAGGGGAAGAGGGTATTCCATCACTCTTGGCTTCTGATGTTTCAAACTTACTTACCATACATGACCTAAATAATCAAGCTGGATCGCAAACAGATAATGATAAAATAGATATGTCCACTCAAGAGAGGTTACGCAAGATTGATTATGTACAGAAAGGGGCTGGAATCAGCCCTTTTAAGCCCAAATCTTGTTTTGTACCTCTCATGCCGAAAGACGCTGTTGACACTTATCATGATATGATTATCACAGATTTGAAAAAGTTAAATCATAGTGTCAAGAAGAACAAGCAATAGCGCGGTATATTCCTTAAAAAGTTAGCCTACGACAAGCTGATCAAAAAATTGGGGGAAAATTGTGAGATTGTTATAAAAAAATCAAACAAGGGGTGTAACTTAGTGTTATGGCCCAAAAAGGAATATATAGCAGAAGCCAATAGACAGCTAAATGATGAACGTTATCAAAAAGAAGACACTGTTCCTATAACGGGGTACAACAAAGTTACCCTCGCATGGGGGTGCAAATAGTCACCCGTGCACAACCAATAGAAAAGTGAAAAAAGAAAAGTAAGGGGAAAAGACATCCTAGGTTGATGTGACCCATAAGTGAAGTGGAACAAACACTGTTGTCCTCTGTTGCCCTCACACACCCCGAGGGGTGTCATGCTTCATCATCGGGCAGTTGCTCCTCGTAGGGCCGGCGCTGCAATCCCCTACGGGTCCCCCGAAGGGTCTCTTTATCGGAGATCTTTTAAGAACTGCCGGAAGGTGCATGTGGGTATGTGGGGTATGGGTCTAATGAGGGTTAAGGCATCAAGTTGTTACTGATGCGCTTATCTGTCATTTACCCTTTTTTCTGTTTTCTAGGACTCCATCAGGAGCGATCTATCATCATGCAGCTGTAGCCTTACAACAGGTATACAGGGTGCTGCCTCGCCCTGTATGTTTTTAGAGGGTTTATTTACTTTTTATCACGTGCACTTTATACATTATTTTCCTGGTCCTGAAGAAGCGCCAACGACCCTTACGGCGACGCAGGCGCGAAACATGTTGACCTATGATCTCATGACACCCATGCATAGTGTGCCTCAGGGACAAGATTTTATCTAGCAGATTATCTGCCAAGGGTTTACAATTCATACATTCGCTGCATGTTTACCCTTTATACAACATTGATTCTCTCACCACTTTGCACGTATTATGTTCTTCTTTTCTTCCTTTTCCTACAGGCACACGAGACATTATCGCATACAGTAGGGCCACGATTATGGATCCTGCATTCTGTGAAAATCGGGGTGGGGACCATATTGTTATTACCCCCCACTAAATTCCCTTGCAAATGAGCTTGAGGAGGCAGAAATCTGAGGGCATGCAAGGGTTACTTTTCCCTAGACTTCAACTCAACAATTCTCAAGGCTCTAATTTATAGGGTTTGGGAAGTCTATCTAGCAGGAACAGCCACTAGCAACATGGACTATCATCTTACTTATTTCAGCACGGGGATATTGTCCCGATATAACTTTATGGGATCTGCGCCCATGCGACAGGGTATTCAATATGAGGTACTTGGCAATGAAGTTTAACTTTGTGGTCTATATATAAAAATATGGATATTTCATTAAACATTGTGGCACGATCACACATTGCCCACTTCAGTTTCCAACTATTATGCCTATGCGCATACACCGGGGGGTATGTTCCCTGCCAATGCGCATGCGCCGGTGATCCCTGTTTTTGGCGCATGCGCATTACATTGGATTTTGTGAGGACAACCCGGAAGTGGTACCGCCCACACCTGACCACGCTCTTTAATTTGACTCGCGTCTTGCCACTAACGTTCCAACAACCGGCAGACGCATGGAGGGGGTAGGTGGATAGGAGCCAATACCCGGATGAAATTGTAAGTAGATCATTATGGCATGGATTAGGGACATGGTGAGTGTATTGCCCATCTGAGCATGTTCCGTTTTCCTCTTCCTACACGTTTCTGTTTATACTATTTTCCTTCTTTCAACAGCCCGGTAATGTACGGGCGTCCCTTGCTCTCGCCGGTGGAAGTGTTTTAGTAACATGGCGAGGTAAGCATTGTTTAGAGCTTACCACCTTATGGCACTGGTATAGGGTGGTATTAGATTCACATGTATTACCAGTTGTTGAAACTTTATGGATATTTGCCGTATTTGAGACGTAGGGAGGTCACGAGTAATACAATTTTTTTTTTACAATGAGCAATTGACTTGGCGTGCTTTGAGCATTGCACAGAGTCAGGCCCCCTTGTTTTGATAATGCTGAAGTGTCTCATGTGCCCGTTTCTTTAAATAATGTTGTTTGATTTAACTGATGTGCACACATGTGTGGCACATTGTAAGGCATCAAGTTGTTACTGATGCGCTTATAAGGCATCAAGTTGTTACTGATGCGCTTATCTGTCATTTACCCTTTTTTCTGTTTCCTAGGACTCCATCAGGAGCGATCTATCATCATGCAGCTGTAGCCTTACAAGAGGTATACAGGGTGCTGCCTCGCCCTGTATGTTTTTAGAGGGTTTATTTACTTTTTATCACGTGCACTTTATACATTATTTTCCTGGTCCTGAAGAAGCGCCAACGACCCTTACGGCGACGCAGGCGCGAAACATGTTGACCTATGATCTCATGACACCCGGGCATAGTGTGCCTCAGGGACAAGATTTTATGTAGCAGATTATCTGCCAAGGGTTTACAATTCATACATTCGCTGCCTGTTTACCCTTTATACAACATTGATTCTCTCAACACTTTGCACGTACACCCCCTTTTTTAACCCTCATTAGACCCATACCCCACATACCCACATGCACCTTCCGGCAGTTCTTAAAAGATCTCCGATAAAGAGACCCTTCGGGGGACCCGTAGGGGATTGCGGCGCCGGCCCTACGAGGAGCAACTGCCCGATGATGAAGCATGACACCCCTCGGGGTGTGTGAGGGCAACAGAGGACAACAGTGTTTGTTCAACTTCACTTATGGGTCACATCAACCTAGGATGTCTTTTCCCCTTACTTTTCTTTTTTCACTTTTCTATTGGTTGTGCACGGGTGACTATTTGCACCCCCATGCGAGGGTAACTTTGTTGTACCCCGTTATAGGAACAGTGTCTTCTTTTTGATAACGTATGTTGACATGAGGAGCATGGACACTGGACCTTAATTGCTCCTTGGCCCCCCTCTTTTTTTTGTGAAAAATTATGTACGGTGGATCAGCCGTGGGCCATTATTATGTTCTTCTTTTCTTCCTTTTCCTACAGGCACACGAGACATTATCGCATACAGTAGGGCCTCGATTATGGATCCTGCATTCTGTGAAAATCGGGGTGGGGACCATATTGTTATTACCCCCCACTAAATTCCCTTGCAAATGAGCTTGAGGAGGCAGAAATCTGAGGGCATGCAAGGGTTACTTTTCCCTAGACTTCAACTCAACAATTCTCAAGGCTCTAATTTATAGGGTTTGGGAAGTCTATCTAGCAGGAACAGCCACTAGCAACATGGACTATCATCTTACTTATTTCAGCATGGGGATATTGTCCCGATATAACTTTATGGGATCTGCGCCCATGCGACAGGGTATTCAATATGAGGTACTTGGCAATGAAGTTTAACTTTGTGGGCTATATATAAAAATATGGATATTTCATTAAACATTGTGGCACGATCACACATTGCCCACTTCAGCATGTTTCCAACTATTATGCCTATGCGCATACACCGGGGAGTATGTTCCCTGCCAATGCGCATGCGCCGGTGATCCCTGTTTTTGGCGCATGCGCATTACATTGGATTTTGTGAGGACAACCCGGAAAGGGGTACCGCCCACACCTGACCACGCTCTTTAATTTAACTCGCGTCTTGCCACTAACGTTCCAACAACCGGCAGACGCATGGAGGGGGTAGGTGGATAGGAGCCAATACCCGGATGAAATTGTAAGTAGATCATTATGAAATGGATTAGGGACATGGTGAGCGTATTGCCCATCTGAGCATGTTCCGTTTTCCTCTTCCTACACGTTTCTGTTTATACTATTTTCCTTCTTTCAACAGCCCGGTAATGTACGGGCGTCCCTTGCTCTCGCCGGTGGAAGTGTTTTAGTATCATGGCGAGGTAAGCATTGTTTAGAGCTAACCACCTTATGGCACTGGTATAGGGTGGTATTAGATTCACATGTATTACCAGTTGTTGAAACTTTATGGATATTTGCCGTATTTGAGACGAAGGGAGGTCACGAGTAATACAATTTTTTTTTTTTTACAATGAGCAATTGACTTGGCGTGCTTTGAGCATTGCACAGAGTCAGGCCCCCTTGTTTTGATAATGCTGAAGTGTCTCCTGTGCCCGTTTCTTTAAATAATGTTGTTTGATTTAACTGATGTGCACACATGTGTGGCACATTGTAAGGCATCAAGTTGTTACTGATGCGCTTATAAGGCATCAAGTTGTTACTGATGCGCTTATCTGTCATTTACCCTTTTTTCTGTTTCCTAGGACTCCATCAGGAGCGATCTATCATCATGCAGCTGTAGCCTTACAACAGGTATACAGGGTGCTGCCTCGCCCTGTATGTTTTTAGAGGGTTTATTTATTTTTTATCACGTGCACTTTATACATTATTTTCCTGGTCCTGAAGAAGCGCCAACGACCCTTACGGCGACGCAGGCGCGAAACATGTTGACCTATGATCTCATGACACCCGGGCATAGTGTGCCTCAGGGACAAGATTTTATCTAGCAGATTATCTGCCAAGGGTTTACAATTCATACATTTGCTGCATGTTTACCCTTTATACAACATTGATTCTCTCACCACCTTGCACGTACACCCCCTTTTTTAACCCTCATTAGACCCATACCCCACATACCCACATGCACCTTCCGGCAGTTCTTAAAAGATCTCCGATAAAGAGACCCTTCGGGGGACCCGTAGGGGATTGCAGCGCCGGCCCTACGAGGAGCAACTGCCCGATGATGAAGCATGACACCCCTCGGGGTGTGTGAGGGCAACAGAGGACAACAGTGTTTGTTCCACTTCACTTATGGGTCACATCAACCTAGGATGTCTTTTCCCCTTACTTTTCTTTTTTCACTTTTCTATTGGTTGTGCACGGGTGACTGTTTGCACCCCCATGCGAGGGTAACTTTGTTGTACCCCGTTATAGGAACAGTGTCTTCTTTTTGATAACGTATGTTGACATGAGGAGCATGGACACTGGACCTTAATTGCTCTTTGGCCCCCCTCCTTTTTTTTGTGAAAAAAACAAAAAAAGCTAAATGATGAAGCCTGCTTTAAAAAATCGACCATCAAAGAATATGACAAAGCTAGAGAAGTACTGCAAAAACTGTTGGCGCAATGGAGAAGAGAGGGTCTCATTTCAAATGAAGAGAACACATTTTTGTATAAAGAGTTCCCTATGTTACCCATCCTATATCTCATTCCCAAAATACATAAGGGAGTAATACCAGTCCCAGGGAGGCCAATTATCTCTGCCATTGATAGTGCAGGAGAGAATATAGGTCAATACATTGACAATTTTTTACAAAATATAGTTAGATCCCTCCCTAGTTTTATTAAAGACACGGGCGATTTCCTTATGAAAATGAGTGATGTGGTATGGACAGATGATCTTTATTTAATAACGCTTGATATAGAAGCATTGATCATACACAGGGACTTGAGGCCGTTAAACATTTTTTGGCCGGCAGACCCATTGAATATTATGGACACAGTAAAGTGATTGTTGAGCTCATCGATTGGTGTCTCAACAATAACTTCTTTCTTTTCAACAATGTGCTCTATAAACAACTAAGAGGAGTAGCTATGGGGGCCTGTTTCTCCCCCAGCTATGCATGTTTACATGTAGGCTGGTGGGAGGATCAGGTCCTCTGGCGCAGGCACAAGGCACCTTTTGATAAACACGTTGCGACTTATTTTAGATACTGTGTTTATACTGTGGCGAGGAAATATATCTGAAGCGGAAGAATTCATAACAGACATCAACAATAATTCTATGAATTTGACCTTCTCCTCACACATTCATAAAACACAAATAGAATTTTTGGACGTGAGGCTTCAGGTCAGAGATGGTAAGCTTGAAAGTATGCTTTTTAGAAAGCCCACGGCTGTGAACATTACGTTACATGCCAATAGTTCCCACCCCAAGCATCTAATAGCAAGCATACCATACGGCGAAATTCTAAGACTTAGGCGTATCTGTAGCAACGATGATGATTTTATTAGGTGCCAGGAAGATATGCGAAGAAGATTTAGTGTGAGAGGGTATAGCGAAAAAAACATTGGGGAGGCTATTAAAAAAGCCAACAAACGTCCAAGAGATAGCCTCTTTAAGAATGATGACATAAAAAGGGTTGACGCTAGTAATCAAAATGATAACCCCAGACTTATCACCACCTTTTCCAGGCAAGAAAGAAAGATTAGAGCTATTGTCCAAAAACACTGGCCAATAGTTTTAACAGACAATACTTTAGAAGATCGGCTGGCTTCATCACCCATCATAACCTTTAGGAAAGGTAGATCGATGGGTATAGATCTTGATAAGAATTCTCCAGAAACCAGAAAAGCAGTAACATGGATTCAACCTACTAGAGGTTTCAGGGGATACACAACGTGTCGTGCCTGCAAATTTGGCTGTAACAAAACATCTTACTGCACCCCTTTTGAAGCATCCCCTGTCCCCATCAAAGGCAGTTACAACTGCAAAACTGAGTATGCTGGTTATGTTCTGACGTGCACCAGTGGCTTTAACTACGTTGGGAGTACTAAGCTGCAGGTGCACGTCAGAATATTGCAGCATATAAGAGCCATTCTGCATAATGACCCGGCGTACCCTGTGGCACGGCATTTCTATAAATGCCATGACAAAGATATCAACTGCCTTTCCTATTATGTTATCAGTGCCATACCCAAACTTAAAAGGGGTAGTAATAAGGTAAGGCAGTTAAAACAACTAGAAACTAAGTTTATCCTTGAACTTGATAGCAAGTGGCCACAGGGGCTAAATAATACAGAGGATATGTACAACTTTCTGTAAATACGCCAATCACAGGATGGTTACGTATGCATTTGCTAATAATCAGTGCTGCTTGAAGAGTTGTTGTTATCAACAACAACAGAAATAACCTATGAAATTTGCCTATGCTTAATTAATTTTTCTATGACAGTTTGTTGCTATTAGTGATGTTTTTAGCAAACTTTTAACCATTTTTATA
Organism: Lissotriton helveticus; assembly: GCF_964261635.1. Lineage (NCBI taxonomy): Eukaryota > Metazoa > Chordata > Amphibia > Caudata > Salamandridae > Lissotriton > Lissotriton helveticus. The sequence continues at coordinate 1,128,975,624 of NC_136068.1, read as the reverse complement.
TATTTTTAATGGGTTTTTTTCCGGCTGGAAATTTTTACTGTTGAGAAGATGGAATGCATGTTTGCTATTTAATATAATTGTATTAACTCTGGTCTTATTGTATATATTACTACAATTTATTTAAAATTTGCTTGTTTTTGCACAAATTGAATTGCACTTTATACTAGTATTTGCACTTATAAGACCTCTAGCACTTGGACACTTTATTTCGCAGCATACTCTAGATATATCCTAAAAGACATCGTGCTATTCGAAAGCATATATCTGTGATAAAAAACAGCAGGCACAACTTTACCAAAAGATCTTTTCTATGGATTTATCCAGTCACAAAAAAGAATCGAAATATGGTTTATTTGTTTATTTTTGTATTTATACATTAATACCTGCTTTGGTTTAGTTTTGTTAAAATGCACTGATGTTTTTAACAAGCAATACAACATGCATTGTGAATGGCAAAGACATTTGCTAAACAATTCAGGAAATAAGTTTGTTGTCTATGCCTATGGTCATGTGACCGGATCTAGTGTGAAGGGGTGTACACGAAACACGCATATAAAAAGTAAAAGGGCTTCGGTAGCCCGGAACGCGTCGTTGCAGGCTGTGTTTTAAATAAAGAAACTTTGCCTGAAGAGCTGTGGTGGTCTGAGTCTCCTTCTTCGCCGCCAGCAATTGTGGGTTGGAAGTGGTCGGAGCTACGTGCTGCATATATATATATATATTAAGTCCAATGCCCGCTCCCCAAGAAGGATAAGGCACGACACAACTCCGAGGCTGTAGGCAAGCGGCTTTATTGATTTTCTGTGGCGCGTGGTGCTGATAGTTCCTGAAACGCTCAGGCATACGCGTTTCAAGCCTCCATTGGCTCTCATCAGTGCCGGTTCCACGAACTCCACGCTCGCTCTGGGGGTCAGATGGCTTGTAGGTGGTAATTAGACCGCTCCCATGATGGTGTCATATATATATATATATATATATATATTTCAAACACAACAGCTAGTTTTCTGCCGAAAAAGGAGAGCACATCATTATCCTTTCGTTGATGTTTATTGCGAACCCCTCATCCCCCCGACAGACGCGTTTCGTCTTGCGGCTTCACCAGTGTCGGTTTGTAAAGTATAAACAGCAGCCATTTCTACCTCCAAGTTTTCATAAACATAGAAAAGAGATCGATACATGTGCTACGAATGAAAAAAAAATACAATAATATATATATATATATATACATATATATATATATATATATATATATATATATATATATATATATATATATATATATATATATCCACTAGGGTTTCCCACACCTCTTAGATGCACTCCAACCGGCAGCGCTCCAAAGGACGAGAAACGGACACCAAAGTAATGTGGTTAAGCAGGTCTTTATTTGCTCACAGCTGATGTCAGGTGAGACGCGTTTGGAATAACAAGTATTCTTTATCAATTGACTGGACACAGTCCGCTTTCTATTTTTATACCCCGATTTTTTCTTCTATTGGTGATGCTTTCACCCCCCACATGTGAATATTAGACATGAAAGAAATACTAGACATGCATAAACGCTAAGTTTCTTTGCCGTTTCTGAATAACTTTGTATTGTCTGACACATAAATGTTATTGACATTTCTTTGTAGTGTGCACATTGGTTGTTGTTACATGCATCTGTAAACATGACAGTGTGATAAGTGGCTTAAATGCTTTTTAGGAGCACCCTACATTGGCCTCTATTTGTGAGGGAGCACAGTTTGTAATTTGCAGATTGTGTGTATGTATACATGTATATTCCATATCATAAATATAAATAAATAAATATGAAAATTGGATACATACGCACCTTGGTATATACATACAAATATATATATATATATATATATATATATATATATATATATATACGTATCAATACATATATTTTTAAAACCATTAAATATCTTGAAAATAAATAAAATGCTTAAAATGCATATATTCTAGTGCAAATGGAATCACAATCTAGCAAAAAATGAATTCTAAACTGATTAAAGACCTAATATAATTAAAATCAGTATGGGCAACTATCCGAATTGTATGTGCAAATTGTCACAATGTGCAAAAATTGTCATATGTGCAAATATAGCATTTGAGCAGCTTTTTCTTGTATTTCTAAACATTGTCATAAAGTGCATACAAAAAGGGTTATCTGTGCAGGTTAAAGTGCAAAAATAGAGATAGGGTGGGTATGTTAAAAGATACATACAAAAAATATGTTTTGTATGTATTGGGAAAGACTAAAACCATGTTGTTTTCTGTTGTAAGGGAAACACAAACATGATGACAGTTTGTTTAGAGTAACAGAGTGGATGACAAACCGTGGAGAAGTGTGGCTCACTGGTTAGAGGAGGCAGACCTGGAAACAGAGGTCAGCCCGGGACCAGGGTTCAATTCCCAGCTCGGCGGGGTCATGAGTCCTAAAATGTCCATGGACTCGACAATTCTTGCTCCGGTGCCTACTCGATTCACGGGTTCACACTCTGCGACTCTGGGCAATAGCTTGCTTAATCTCCACAACGGCCCCTCGCGGCGGGATGCCTGGCTTTCACCTTGCGGATACCTTGCCGGGGTTATCTCACAGGGGAATACCAGGACGGGTTCCCTAAGCAAGCGCTTAGAAACCGCTTGGTGATTTGCGCTATATAAATTCCTGTACATTTACATTAACACATTTTGGTATACAGCAGATTAAATCAAATTAACTTTAAAACCAGAGCCACTGTATTACAGGAAGTTGTGTAGGTCCTCTGTATTATTGAGTCCATTTGGATGTTTGCTGTCTAACTCGAGGATATATTTACATTCCAACTACCTTAAGCTCTTCTCTCGGTTGCCACCCCGGAGAGGTTCAGACACAGCAGCTATGACAAAATATTTAAGATCCTTGAGTTCATTTTTTTGGACAGCCTATATATGCATTTTTTTTTTAATAATGTACTTTTACAATGTATATGACTTTACCACACATGCATTTGCGTTTTAATGGCATGTGTGATAAAGTCAAAAGCAGGGTAAAAGTTTTAGAAATGATGGCATTGCGGAGTAATAGTCCCACGTTGTAAAAATTGCTGAGTGATGGTATGCAGGATGTTGGATTGCGGAATATCGTCACATATGCATTACAAAAGGCATTTTGTTTTTTCTGTTTGAGTGCATACCGCAATATTTTCTGCACACTTATATTTATCTGTAGGTGTCCTTCATATTGCGCCAGAGTACTGCTCTCATGCGCCCCCTGTGCACGTTGGTGGCTTTCCTCGAGTCTGAGGCAGGCGTAGCTCTAGTGTCTCCGGGAGATACCATTCCTGAAGCCCTTGGGTGCCCTGTTGTGACTCTTTTCTCTTCCCGTCGCTTCAGTAGATGCCCCCCGCACACGCAGAGCCCACCCGGCCAGAGTGTGCGCTGCGCCTGATGCACACTAATGGAATGATTTACCTGGCTCCGCTCACAGCATGGCGGGCCTGAGTGTGTGAGCAGTAAATATTTAGTGTGCTGACATCCTCGGTCCCTCAGCCGATCAATAGCGCCCTTCACGTCAGAGCCCACCGACAGTGCAGCGGACGTAAATTGGAGCCGGATAAGGTTGGAAGAGCCGGGCCGGGATCCATTGTGCTGTACATAACATAGAAAAGTTAATGCCAAATAGCACAACCCCGGATAGATGCCACATTAACAAGATGAAGTGAGACCCTAGCTGCCGCAAGTGTCTTTAAGTGTCTTTGAAAGAACAATAAGGAACAAGCCTCCAAGTGGTGCGCGCGCGCGCCACAGCGAGCGATCTGTTTTTAATTATCGTGCCCGTGTCTGGGCACGATAATTGAAAACAGATGTGGCCTGTGCGAGTAACCTCAAGCATTAGGCCGTGGGTGGAGCAAAGATGGGATATCCACCTGCCTTTGCCCAATTGCGTGCTGCCTTTATTTGAAAGATGCACGCAAAGCCCATTAGCCTGTGAGGAAACAAAAAACACACGCACAAGCGTGTGGTGAGCTTGGGGAGCTTTCTGAAGCCCCTTACTAAAAGTCGAGCAAGCAGCGCATGCGCGTTGCTCTAGGCTCAACCTAAAAAACTGTGTGCATGTGGGGATCATATATTTTTTATTTTCAATAAAAAACTTCTACTTTGATAGTTGTTTTTTGAAATACAAAACCAGTGGTGGTAGTCCATCAAACATTTACTCACCATTCTTCTTTTATTGCGTTTTAAAGAGCAAAAGGACTCAACACTTAGTTTAAATCAAGAGTACATTCATCTATCCATCTCTTCCTATGTCTGGGAAGGCTCGTGATGTGTTTGTGATCTTTGTCAAGATATGCATGGACGGTCTGTGCCTCTGAGCATGCGCTATACAAAACCGAAGTTATTGGATTAGTTACAGCATGTTTACATCTGACAGATATAGTGTTTGTATTTTCCACACTTTTATTCACTGGGAACCGAAGAGATTCTGCTTTGGTCCCACTCTTTCGACGTTCACCTTCCTCTCTTACTCGAAGTGTTGCTCTTGTATTAAAGAGAACAGACTGACAAGTAAAACAAACAAAAGAAGACACTTGATGTTTGCAGAAATGAGATGAAAACACTCGAAGTCGAACTCTGTCTCTCCATCGAGAGACTAGGTTAAGGCAGAAGATTGTTCTGACCTGTTGTGTTAAGGGCAAGAGAGCCTTAGCAGCTCTTTACAAAGGGAAAACAAGAACTGGGCAAACCACTCTTTCCATTCCACCTTGTGTCAAGTAAGAATATATGGTAGCAGAGATCAGGTTTTGTTCCTCACCTCCTTTTCCGTGAACCGTTTAATAACAGCTGTTTCGGACACTAAGGACACATTAGTGGAAAGTACATAATTAGTGCCAAACTAGAAGACGTAATCATCAACATGGGTATTTTATTTATTTATTTTATTTTGTATTTAATGCGATTTTATATAGCACGAACTTTACCCGAAGGTGTCAGAGCGCTTTACATAAGAACCAGTTGCAAAACATAAGGACTAAGGATTACATGCGTTACATAAAAGATACAAACAGAAAAAATTGCAAATGTACAAGATGTAAAGTCACACAAGGAAGAGATACACACAGAAAGAAAAATTGCAAATGTGCAATTAGTAAAGTCACTCAAGGAAGAGATACGAATGGATATACTCTAAGAGTCACATAGGAATGGTCGAGAGTACAAAGGACTACTGCATATACTAGTGATTAGAATTATCTCTATATACAGAAAAGCAGAGTTCCATTAAGTGGGGTTGGAGGGGGGATGCAGTCACAGCACCAAGGGAGGGTGGGAGGGATACACGGGTATGGAAAAAAGGCAAGGGGGAAACGAGGGAAAAGGGTTAAAGGACGAGGGAATGGGCAAGATGGCGGGTCAGGGTCCAGAGAAAAGCGGCGGAGAGCAGCAGCAAAATGGCGGCCAGAACAAAAGAAAAAGTAAAGAAGTCCAGGAGAGTCCATGGTGTAGTTTCTTTCCTTCGAATGAGGCTGCAGGGCTGCTGCCTGCATCTGGTATTTTCACGGCCTCCCTGCTTTGTTCTGCGGAGGGGTGTGTGAGCCCCGAGGGCCGCTCCGCACGGGCCCTCTCTACTGGCCCAGAATTGCGGGGGCTGCTGCAGGCGTGTGGCGGCCTTGGAGCTCACCTTTCTCGGCGGGGGCTGCATGGTGATCCTGCAGGTCCGGGAGAACCAAAAATCCCTGGTGTGGAGAGGAGCCTCCGGCACTGCTCTGGCTCACGGGGGCCGGAAGAATTGAAAGGTTTAAAATTCACACACTGAGCAAAACGAAATAGGCTCGACGTTTATTCGAAGGACTGGGAAAATGGTGTGTTTGAATCAAACTACCAGCAATTTCAGCCTAAATGAACAACCCAGATGCGGAGTCTTTAATATCCTGTAAGCTACTTCTCATACTAACAAAGAACCCCCCTCTTTCCACACTCTACACTTGTGGAACAAGCACTGCAGCCCTCAACGCCACCTCAAGATACTGATATACTGGTGCCCCACATTCAGTGTGATAGCCGGCCATCTTAAGTTGGGCTCTGTAACATCTAAGCCTAATGAAAGAGTCAAGGCAGTAGCTATCTTGGTGTGGGTCCAAGTAGCCCAGTGGCATAAAAGAGTACAATCCACTTTGGTGACCGGAGACTTAACCTTTACCTCTTCTGCACAATCATGCTAATCTGCATGATCCTCTCACCCTCCTTTCCTGATTGCATCTATCATCCGACTTACCGGCCACAACTATTCTGCCACTCAACCATACTTCTCATCTCCTGGATGTGTGTGACCATGAAGCAGGTTGCTTGCAATTAATTTGACTGTAGCACAGGGAAGAATGATGACCAAACTCGGTACCTGAAGCTGGAGGCACACACACAATGGATGTGGCAAAGATGGGGAGACCAGGGAATTGCCACTGAAGTGAGTTAGATCCATGAGCAGGAAGGAGCGTGGGGTGGAACGAGAAACTAGGTGATATTGGGTGCAAATGGACAGTGATGCAGGAAGTCAGCCAGTACATGTGACTGCAGTGGGAGGTCAATGCCTAGACACTCTGTCAGGGTGTATGTGCAGAGAATGCTAGTGCAATTAGGTGAAGAAAACGAGACTTGTTCAAACTGCACAAGACAAGAGTGGGCAACATTACACTACTGCCAAAGATCAACAGAAAGACAGAGTAGACAATGAACAACAATGCAATTGCCATAGTTTATACCCTTTCGTTAGCCAACAGGCCTACTCATGGAGATGTACATTTGCCCCTGAAATGCATATTCATTTACAGGTCGTGAGTTTTAATCCCCTCAAGTTCCACTAAGCCTTCCATCCTTCCTATATGAATTCACTGAGTATTATTAAATTGTACAACAGTAACAGTGCCTATTGGCAGCACATATAAATGCATCAGTGTGTGTGTTATAAGAACAGGGTTTGATTGGGGAAAGTGTGAGATGCTTTATACTTCTGTTTATGTCAGCCCATAATTTGCACAAGGCCATTTTACAGTATCTCAGAACTGACACACATGCTCCCTTCCCCTTAACAGCGACAATCGCAGCATGCTACTAAAACTTGCCTCTGGCAGAGAAAGAGTCCTATGGGTAGATTTAGAAACATTTAGAACTGGGTCAGTGTCTCAAAAGTGACACTACCCAACACAAAATGTTTTTTTCCTAATCTACTTTCAGTACCTTGAAAGTAACACAAAGCAGCGCACTGCTTTGCATTACTTAGCGCTGAGGGGACATTACATGAGTAGTACATAGGCTACCACCCATGCCTTTTGACACAAAACCCTATCTACAAACAATAGTAGACAGGGTTTAACACCAAAGGTTAATGACATTTTAAAGCAGGTGTTAAGAGGAGAAATGTTTTTGTTTCTCCTTTCTTTTCCAACTTTGCATGCTGTGCAGCACACATACAAAGTAGGGAAAGTTTTAAAGTGTGTCCAGTCATAGTATTTTGCAGTGGAAGGGTACCCTTCCTGTACATAACCTATGGCAGACTCAGGCACGCTCCCTAGCACTATGAGGCTAAGGTGTTTGCCTGGCGCACGGCAGCTGAAATCCGCACTGGCACTAGGGTGAGAGGAGGAACATGCCATATACCTCAGTAGATATAGTGATCTCCTGCTCCGTACCTGTCACGCGATGCAGTGCAGTATTTCTGGCTGCCGTGCTGCATTTCATGCCCTTTCTGACAATCTGGGCCCTAGGGACATATTTATTAGAAAATGACGCAGCGCAGCGCTGCAAGCCATCTTGCTGCTCAGAGCTGCATCATTATGACAGTGAAGGGATGGGTCACATTTACAGCAATATATCGCATCCCTGTGCTTTCCTCTGCACTGGCACACATTTAGCGTCAATGCAGGTACCCTTGCACCATGGTGCAAGGGTGCCTGCGTTGCAGGGATGGTTGTTTCTGTGCAGGACGGGAAACCTTCCTGCACAAAAACAATCATTGATGGTGTGTTTTCCTCTTCTTTGTGTGCTGCAGAATGCATCACACATAAAATAGCAAAAAACAAGGAGAAATACCTTTGCGTCACTGTAATGCCTCCCCTGGGGAGGCGTTAGAAGATGACACATTACCAAGTTTACGAAACTTTGTAAATTTGGGAATGTGTCAGAATCCATGGGTATTGCGTGGGAACACCCATGGAACGCCCCTTCCACGCTGAGTAATGCATGAAGGGGCCATATTTACAAGGCCAAGAAAAGCCACGCAGGGTGGCTTTGAATGGTCTTCTAAATATGGCTTCGCATTGGTGCCACTGGATCGTCAAAAAAAGTAATGCTCCGGTGGCGCAGGGGCCTTGTAAATATGCCTCCTAGAATCACGAAAACATGGTTATCCAAGATATTACCACCAATCATTTACCCGACTGAAGTTTTACCTCCTTATTAGATAGTGGATTCCAACGTTATGCCACCTGAATTAATAGTAACACAGCGCATTTTTAAATTCTCTTTGGACATCCGTACTCAGAGAGTTACTGAATATTGTGCAAAGTTTTGCGATGACTTCGGGCACCAGCTGCTCTCAGCAAACGGGAGGTGGTGTTTACTGGATCAGCTCTGGAATGTCAGGGTTATAACTCGACTGGACAGCATTCCTCGACCAACTCGTCATACAACTTGACCGCTGCTTCTCCCACCTCCCACCGTGCGTTAAATCATTCTTAACTTTCCCTCTCTCCAGGCATGGATGTCCCTGCAGACCTGCGTAGGACCGTTTGTTATTTTACACCATTTAATTCTGCTGAAAAATAAACAGCATTATGATAAATCAGAGCAGGCCCTGCGACCCCGGCCCCGGGGCCTACAAGAAAGCGACTGATCCTCTGATGTAAAACATGAATACCGCCCCTCTGGCAAGGCATGGCTATCCCTTTAGTAGGGTTCAGCTGTTAGTCTGAAACATGCAACCAGCACTCAACACGGCTAGCCCCCTTCTCTGCCTGTAATGTGATTTTAGGAGTCTCCACACTGTCTACAGGTCAGGATGCAATCTACAATTTGCAGAACTACCGTGTTTACATTTTAATTCCACCAATAGAAAGTCGAAGCGTGCCTCTTATTTCAGTCGCCATCCTACACCAACACCCAAAATCCCTTTCCCTGATAATATGGTTGGAGATGGGAAGTGAGTGAGCTTAAAGGTAAAACATGGAAAACATAATTAGTGAATTTATTTGAAAGCTTTTATACCGGTTTATAAAGAAACAAAAATTATGTTTTCCTTCCTGAATATTTAGCTCATATTCATAAAAGGTACACTCCTTGGATAACAAGTTGTTTCCCTTTATTTCTGTAGTACTTTGCATTGCAAACGTTTTTTTCCTGCTGGGCATGGGGACTTTTCTAGGTCTTGCCTACGACAGTGGATGAGCTGTCTTTGTGAGGGGTATTGTCTAGTATAAGGGGCTTCGAGCTTGCCCATTGTTTATTATCAATTGCTTCATTGTTACTCTTGTTTGCTGCCTTCGAATTGACCAGAGCATGGCGGCTTCACTTTCTCTTTTTTCATGTCGAGCATGGACCAACTACTGATTGATTTAGCTTGATTAGTTTCCTATGCTGTCCATCCACTGCTCAGGCTGTGAATCAGGTACTGTTTTCTTTATTTGCTTCTTCCCTCATGCTCATGTGCTCCTCCCACCTCCATGGTCCTGTTGCTTGGTCCACTTTTTCATTTCCTAGCTCCTTTTGTTTAAAATACCTGATCCACCATAACCCCTGTTATCTGTGTAGCCCCCATCCACTTGCCTTAGGAAAAAAATGCACTATGATACAGCGAGTGCTGGCCACACAATAACGCTTTTTTTACCGTTCCCTCCCTAATCACCATTCCTCCAACTGTCCGTCTTGCCCATTCCTTATTGTCTGTCTTGCCCATTCCCACCCACCAGGAGAAAAACAAGCATTGGCATAGCCAATAGGTCTCTCTTTTGGGACCTTATAATTATTTAGTTATGCAGCACAATATACTCGGTGCAACCACATCAGCTGTTGCATGGCTAAACCTTGTACCTTATAAGTGTTTAGCCATGCACCAGTTGATGTTGTTGTACCAAGGATATTGTGCTGCATAACTAAATACTTATAAGGTCCCAAAACCGAGATCTATTGGCTATGCCAATGCTTGTTATATTATGGACCAAGCCTTCAGGGCGCCTGAGTCTTTAAGAGAATAAGCAATTGCAGAGTAATCTTGACAGACGTGCACACGTTAAAAGCAGAAGTGGTACAACGGGAGCAAGGAAATGAAGAACCGGAATAACCCACTTACTGGGTCTCGGTGGCGGGGGAACTGCCCAAGTCTTCCATACCCTTCATACGTAGTAAAAGGAGACACAGGAGCCTTCGTCTGCAGGAGGAACCCAGATTTATTCAAATAGCCCGGGCTATGGAACAGAGTCCCAAGCTCGTTAGAAACAAGACAGAGGAGGGTGCTGCTTTACTCCGCAGCTTACAAACCTATTAAACTTTTCCATTCGAGTCTTTTGGCTTTTAGTTCATTGTTCAATCAGGGCAGTGTTTGCAGTTGATAACCAGATCCAGACAACGTTTGTAGATGGTGACCTGGTCAAGGCTTGGTACACAAATCATTGTTTACTCGGCTTGATCAAGACTCAGTCTTTCAGGTCATTGTTCACTCAGCTTGATCAAAGCCCGGTCTTTCTGGTCATTGCTTTAATCACCCTGATCAAGGCCCAGCAGTCAGACCATTGTCCAGATAACCTGATCACGGTGTCAAGGATGTTTGCCAGGCTGGGAGCAGGAAAATGAAAACAAATCATTTACACAGGGTGTGAGTGTCTCATGGCTTTCTGTTGAACTGCAAAGAACACGGGGGTTGGGTGTGCGACAGTTACTCGGTAGAAATGGAGGCTGCAAGATGGCTGTTGTCGTTTTAGTTAGATTTTCCTCAGGCATCAGTAGAAACGACCAGGTGGGTCGTGTGGAAGTGTTTGACATGAGATGGCAATGAAAAAACAATGGAGTCCCGGTACAAATGATGCCGATCAGAAGAACACTTTTCCTCAGACCCTCCTTTTGCCATTGAGTGGCAAATACTTTAAGAAATGTCAATGTTCATAACGCCATCGGTTTCTTGTTGGAGCATCATCATCATATTGGTGATGTGAATGTTAGAAGGTGGAGGCTTGATGGTCTGGACACACATTGTACAGAGTACTGGCAGGCAATTAAAGCACAAACAGCAGGAGACCAGGACAGTTACTTTCAAGGCAAGGAAGATGAGGACCCTCCACCCCCACTGGGGAAGGAGGCCCCAGATTCAGACTGTGAGGGATCAGTTGCCTTCATCCAGATGAATTTTGGAAGAAAGGCGAAGCAGACATTGGATGGCATCGTACACTGTAGGTGCGTTGTCTGAGATGTACACGCAGCAGCTGGAGCCGATCAATTTACACACACCACCACGATCAGCAAGGATGACATCTAGGACCATTCGGTTCTGAAGCATTATGAGGCGGTCCGCCTGTAGCTCTGCAGTGATGTTGGAGAGGGCACCAGCTGTTACTGTGATGGTGGCTTCAAGGACCCTGGTCAGTCCTCGTACAGCCCGACTGTTGGCCATGGGGCCCCAGAAAGGAAGGAAACCTTTAAAGAAGTCCCCGGTTTCCTGGCCTGCTGTATCCTCGTCTGATATGATGCCCCAACGTGAGCGGCGCAGAGCGCCCTTCATTGACAGGTGGTAACCTCCATGGGTAGAATACGTTGGTGGAAGGAGGAAGGCCAGATAGCAGGTACCAGACAAGTTATGGGGGAGCCAAGTGTAGGCGGCAGTGCCACAGATGAAATAGGTGTTGGGGGATGCCACCAGCTTCGGAGGAGATTCAGAGTTTAGAGCTTTTGTGATATCACATGTACTGGTACCAACTTTCTTAGTCCCTAGGCCATGGATGCAGACATGGCCTTGCACATTTATGACATTCACAGTGTCTCGTTCATCAGACAGTGTCCTTCTTGTGCGGAATCTAGAAAATGTTTGTTGAGTGGTTGAGTTGAATACTACCATTTCACTGAGTTCATCTGGTGTTAGTAGCGATGTGGATGAGCTGCTTGGGCAAAAAGGAGCATTGGCATGGCCCGATCTGTTCCGCCAGAAGTCATCCCGAAATGTTCCAAGGGCAGAATTGGCAGGACCATTGACAGTGTAGGCCTCCTGTATCAACATCCACCATGCAAGACAAGACCCAGAGATGGAAAAGGGATAGGGAAAGAATGGGACAGGGTGTATCATGGCATGCGGCATCAGTCCACAAACCAAGCAGTTGAAGTGTTCATGATCAGCTGTTGATGATGCAACATTTGGATGAAGGTGTTATTGAAGAATTCTGCACAGCTGGGTAATTCGTGGGCTGGTAACGTGTAATACTGGTGCTCTGGAGGAGTCGGGATAGGAGTTGGTGAGGTAACAGGATGGTAGATTAGTAACAGCCAACCAAGGATAGACAGGATGAGGGAGTCAAACAGCGTCACCACGGTGGCCATGAAGCATTTACTATGTCAGAGACTGACATATTGTTTCTGGATTTGGGTGTTTTGGATGGCAGCCATTGTGCTAAGCCAGGGACCTCTAGTGGCTGTCTGTGATTGGTGGTTGCTTCACTGGGTGCAGGTACCAAGGGCCCTATGGCGTACCTTAGTCTGACACACCAGCACTACTCTCAGCCAGGGAAAATCACAGCCCTACAGCCTATAGGCGAAGTCAAGGCCAAGCCTTCCTTCGGGGGCACAAGTTATATCGGTCGGAAGTAGGGACAGTATGGTCGGGAAACAATTGTTCTTGGTGTTGAGCAGAGTTAAGGGAGGGTTCCACCCTTCCTTTCAGTATGCTGTCACTCTCTGCTTCGGTAGATGTAGAATGCAGTCTGGAATCGCTGAATGGGACAAACGTCGGGACTGTTTCCGTTTCTGAGTCTCCTTGTCCTTCCCTCACCCACTGATCATAGGGGATGGGCAGAGGCACACGCCGGCAGTGAGATGAATGCACCTACTTCTTCCAACCTTCTACTTTCACGGCGGTGCGGGTGGCCAGTTGTCACTAAGACCCAATCACCAGGTTGGATGATGTGTCCTGGGCGCTCGCTTTTGTCAGGTATGGCCTCATGCACCTGGTGATAAAGAGTACAAAAGGTATTAGTTAGACTGTACAGATAATCAGTTAATACAGGGTATTCACCGTCAGACAGTTTCTTAGGCCGTGGGACACCCGATACATTGGCAGGCCTCCCGAACACTCATGAATAGGGCTATCATTGGGGGATAGCCCTATTCTGGTGTGGGCCATTGTTCTTGTGGACAGTAGGGCCAAGGGAAGAGCATCAACCCAAGTGACACCTGTCTCGGCTACTATTTTAGCCATTTTAGTTTTTAGGATGCCATTGTACACCTTCACTAGACTTGCTGACTGTGGGTGGTTAGCTGCATGAAATGTTTGTTTTTTACCCAATGCTGTGCAGACATATTCCATAATTTGAGCTGTAAAGTGTGTCCCCTTGTCACTTCAGACCAAGCGGGGAAAACCGGATTGTGGGAGGTACACCTTTAATAGCACTTTGGCGGTGGTGATAGCGGTGCAGTCTTTGATGGGGTAGGCCTCCACCCATCGGCTGGAGATACAGACCACTACCAGGACATATTTCAAATTGTTATATATGTCCATCTGGATGTAATCCATTGGGAGGACTTCAAAAGGGAAGGTAGGAGGAGAGAATCCTCCCTTAGGAGTAACTGTGCCTTTTCCTGGGTTATACATTAGGCAAATCATGAATGTTTTGACCAGCTTGTCAGCATATCCTGGTATCTTAGAGTTGTACCATGTAGGTTCCAACAGTTTACATATCCCTTTTGCACTCATGTGATCAGGACCATGGGCCATCATAACTACTGGTAGCACGTGACTGTCAGGTAACATCCATTGTCTTTCCATAGTTGTACGGACCCAACAACCATCAATTCCTTCCTTTGCTAATTGCTCCTTCCACACCCTTAGTTCCTTAGTAGTAGTATGGGACTGAATATCGATCACACTCTGTACTGTGTTTTCAACCATGCCCTTGTCTGCCACCCACCTAGCAGGACCTCCTACATACATTCCTTCCCTTTCCTAAGAGCTGTTTGTCTGGCCGTCTGGTCAGCCAGGGCATTACCTTTCCCAACATCATCTGTCACTTTCTTATGGGCTTTATATTTTATAATGGCCACCTTTCTGGGGAGTGTCAAGGAGTCTAACAATCGGTGAATTAGGGGGCCATGTTGAATCTTGGTCCCATGGGAAGTAAGGAAATTCCTTTCTTTCCATAACCTCCCGAAGTTGTGGGCCACCCGAAGGAATATTGTCTATCAGTATAAATATTTACCATCATCCTTTGCGTAACTCACAGGCTCTAGTGAGGGCCACTAATTCTGCTGCTTGAGCAGAGTACTGCGAAATCTGAGCTGTTTCTACTACTTGCCCTAATGTCATGAGGGCGTAGGCGGCTGAGGTGTTACCATCTGACCCTCTGAGACATGATCCGTCCACATACAGTGCACCTTCTGGTTCTGCTATTGGGGTGTCCTGTAAGTCAACCCGTCCCTTCGTCTCCTCCTCTGTCCTTAATATGCAGTCATGTAGGTCTAAGCGGGCATCCTGAGTGTCCAGTGAGAGTAATGTGGCGGGGTTTAGTAGAGTGCATCTTTTGATGTTAATGTGGCTGGCAAAGTGTGTCAGTTTATATCTTGTGAGTCGTGCGGTAGTGAGGTACTGTGTCTTGATGTTATTAAGGAGGGAATGTACAGAATGGGAGACCATCAGAGTCAGGGGGGAGCTCATGACGATCCCCGCACTTTGACTGACCATGAGGGCGTCCACAGCGGTCTTCCGTAGGCATCCTGGGAGAGCCCTTGCAACAGGATCTAAGGTGGCTAAAAAATAGGCACATGGTCGATGGTGACCTCCGAATATCTGGGTCAAGACAGCGCATGCACAACCGTCTGTCTCATGTACAAAAAGAAAAAATTGTTTGTTATAATCAGGAGTACCGAGGACTGGAGCAGTACACAGAGCCCTCTTTAAATCTTGGAAGGCCTGCCCATGCTCTCTAGTACAAGGAAAGGAAATGTCTGATATGCCTTTAGTGTTGAGGGCAAGAAGAGGTTTGACCATGGCCGAAAAATTGGAAATCCACTGTCTACAGTATAAGGTTAGGCTATGAAGTCTTGCACCTGCTTTTGTGTTCATGGGGCCGTCATAGCATTGATAATGGCTATACGATCAGCGGTGAGCTGCCTTCCCTCCTTCGAGAGGAGATTACCTAAATAGGTCACCTTCTCTTGACAAAACTGAAGCTTTTTCAAAGAGACTTTGTGATTATGGAGGGCAAGGTGGCGTAACAAACAGAGAGTAGCTTCTTTACATGCTGGGGAAGAATTTGCAGCAACGAGGAGGTTATCTACATATTGTAATAGTGTGGAATTCTCAGGGAGTTCCAAGGAATCTACTTGACTTTTTAGGGATTGATTATAGATACTGGGGCTCCCGGTGAAACCTTGAGGGGCGCGGCAAAATCTAAAGCTCCGCCCACCAAGGGAGAAACCCCAAAAATGTCTGCTGTCAGGATGTATAGGAATGCTGAAAAAAGCATTCTTCAGGTCTATGACAGAGAAGTGTGTTGCGTCAGAAGGGACCATCATTAAGAGGGCTGTAATGTCGGGGACAACAGGATAATGGGAGATTGTTATTTTGTTACGGGCTCTCAGGTCAATCACCAATCTGTATATTTTAGGGGAGAGAGCATCTCCATTGGTCTTTTTGAGAATGGGAATAATGGGACTGTTACAGATATTGCCACATGTTTCCTCCACTACGCCCTTGTCCATTAATTCAGATAATATTGTTAAAAGGGCCATTTATCCTTCCACGGGCAGTCAATACTGCCAGAGGCGGGGGAGAAGTGCACCTGGCTAGATGCGTACCACATGAGGGGATATGTTGAGACACCCTACATCAGTGTCTGATGATGCCCAGAGGAAGGTAAACACTGCAACTCTGGTGGGAGGGGGCCTGATAGATACATATAGGAAGCTGCGGTGGGAGAAATTGTTAGGGATACACCTTGGGGACTACATGATATGGTCGCATACAGAGCTTTCAGTACATCCATGCCTAACAGGTTTTCACTGCAACCTGTAGTAATGACCAAGGGAGCGTCAACATGAGCAGGGCCTATATCGAGAGGAAGGGGTTCAGAGACAGGGCTGGTAACAGGTGTTCCTGCAAAACCCACGGAGACATTCATATTGCCAGAAAGGGGTGCCTCCGGGACTGACAGACGTGCAATAGAAGACCTGGTGGCCCCAGTATCCAAAAGAAAATTCTGATCGTTCGCCACAACTGACATTTGAACATACGGGCCCCTTTGATCCACTGGAATTTGCACTCTGGTAATACCCCTTTCCTGGCTGTCCTATGCTTGGTAGCACCCTGCCTCATCAACTTCATCATAATCTTCATTGTACTAAGTGCGTGTTGCTTCGTACCCATCAAACCTATTGGCCGGGCGCTTCAGGACGGGAGCGTCATCCCTGGGCCTACGTTCTTTATCCTGTGGATGGGGCGGGCCATGGTCCCTAGTTGGCCTCCCCTCCCTGGGAGCGCGAGGCTGAGTCTTCCCTGTTCTGATGTTTTCAGCTAACACAGGACACTCATCTATCCAATGGCCGTATCCCTTACAATAAGCACACTGATCTGTTTGGAGGGCTCCTGTACATTGAGGGCTGGCGGGGGTAGACTGGCGAGCCCTCGGAGGGGGTTGGGGTTGAGGTCTGAAATTCCCGCGGGCATCGGGACCTCGGGGAGGGAAAGCATGCTGCAGAAGTGCCTTATTCTTAAGTTCCCTAGCCTTCTTGCCTTCCTTGACTCTATCTTCATTCTCCCTATTCTCGTGATATTGTGCCATAGCCAAGATACCAGTCATAGTTTGGCAGACCACGTACTTTCAACATTCTTAAGCCTGGCGGAAATCTCAGGAATCAAGTTGCTGACAAACTTATCGACAAATAATGGGCCGGAACCCGGGGTCCGGGGATCCAAACCACTATGTCCCTTGTATTCTGCCTCAAAACGGGTAAAGAAGTCAGCCACATTCTCATCTTTTCGCTGCCTACAGGCGTTTATTTTATCCCAGTTAATGACAGTTTCCGGCAAAAGTGTTTTCATAAACGTCATTATTTTACCTGGCAAAGTCAGGATGGCAGCTTCTGGTTTAGTCCCTCCTACCCTTGCTTCTTCCATAGCCTTGAGGAAAAGTGTTCTTCTGATCGGCATCATTTGTACTGAGACTCCATTGCTTTTTCATTGCCATCTCGTGTCAAAAACTTCCACACGACATACCTGGTCGTTTCTGCTGATGCCTGAGGAAAATCTAACTAACACCACAACAGCCATCTTGCAGCCTGCATTTCTGCCTAGGAACTGTCGCACACCCAACCCCCCCAGTTCTTGCAGTTCAACAGAAAGCCATGAGACACTCACACGCTGTGTAAATGATTTGTTTTCCATCTCCTGCTCCCAGCCTGGTAAACTTCCTTGACACCGTGATCAGGTTATCTGGACAATGGTCTGACTGCTGGGCCTTGATCAGGGTGATTAAACAATGACCTGAAAGACCGGGCTTTGATCAAGCTGAGTGAACAATGACCTGAAAGACTGAGCCTTGATCAAGCCGAGTAAGCAATGATTGGTGTACCAAGCCTTGACCAGGTCACCATCTACAAACGTCGTCTGGATCTGGTTATCAACTGCAAACACTGCCCTGATTGAACAATGAATTAACAGCCGAAAAGACTGAGATGAAAAAGTTTAAAAGGCTTGTAAGCTGCGGAGTAAAGCAGCAGCCTCCTCTGTCTTATTTCTGACGAGCTTGGGACTCTGTTCCATAGCCCGGGCTATTTGAATAAATCTGGGTTCCTCCTGCAGACGAAGGCTCCTGTGTCTCCTTTTACTACGTATGAAGGGTATGGAAGGCTTGGGCGGTTCCCCCGCCGCCGAGACCCAGTAAGTGGGTTAATCAGGTTCTTCAGCCTCTAGGTCAGCCCATTTACCTCCCAACGCCACTTCATGGTCAGTATGTCGAATCTTGTCCAAAATTTCAGTGGGGACAACCGTACCAAAAAGTAAATCTATAGCCTCAAGAACGAGAGTACCTGCAGATATAATCTGACCTATTACTCTGTAAAAGGCAGCCGGATTCTTCCGGGGATCTGGTAATTGTCCTTTTAACTGCATTACTTCTGACCTTTTCCAAGGAACATGAACCCAAAGTCTGTGCCAGTGTGCCTCAACAGCCCCTCAGCCACTATTTTGGGCATCGGTAAGTGCGTTAACAAAGACAGGGGCTGCCACTCTTATTGGCATAGCTGTTTCTAGAGGGGTGTTGGGAAAAGCGGTCATATCACGGTAAGCCATTAAAGCAACATAGCGCAAAACATCCCCTCTCCCTGAACATCGCCTCTTTTTATTTGCGACCTAAGGTCCATTAATCTGGTGGGTATCTACATTAGCGCATTCTCAAATCTTTGCATGACCAGGGTACACATGTATTCAGCCCAGGTGGTCTGTTCCATAATCGTCCACTGGGAAAAGGTGGACCATATTTCTTTAAAGGCATAAATATTCCCGTTATTTATTCAACATTCACACTGTTACCTCTGTAGGTCATTTTCTCGAAGGGACAAAAAGCTGACTGCAGTGCGCAAGGAGGCCAGTCGGGGGGAATTCAACAATTTATATAATTCCTGCTTAACTGTAGACCACGGGGAAGTAGGAAAAGGGCATGTAGGGGTTGGGCGGATGGGAACTTGTTGTCATTCCCGCAGCGAGGACAGGGTTAGCGGGCGTGGTAGGTGTCATAGGGAAAATCGGGAGGGATGGTGTGACAGGGAGAACAGTAAGAGGGGCAGTGGGGGCTGGAGTGGGCGGTGGCGGGGGGACATGCGGGGTGTGAGGCGTCAGGGAAGGGTACATTGGGGCATATGCAGGAGGGCTTTCTAGTGTGGTATAAAGCAAGGAATCACCTTCTACTCCCCTTCCATATGGCACTTTCCTTTCTCCTCACGAGCTGGGTAACATTTTTGTACCCGGGCCCCATGCTCCCTATCAGGTATTTCTACTGATTTTGTCATGGGATTTTGTAAATTTTCTCTGCCGTGGTCGGCCATTGACATAGGTTCCTGTTTTCTTTCTTGAGCCTTCTGCTTTCTAGCTCTCTGCTCTATCTCTTTCCTCCAAAATCGGACAGATTCAAACATAGACGGGCGCGTTTTTCTTTTCATTAATTGTTCCTCTAAGTTGGCAAGAACTTTGGAATTAAATGAGCCATAAAGTGGCCACTGTAATCCCGCGTTACTTCGTTCCGTATATTTTACCCAGAATGAGGAAAACATTATGGCAGAAGGGCAATGTTTAACATACATCATATGGCCATGGGTCCCTTCTGGAGGAAGCGGACAAGCCGCCTCCAGCTGGGAATCCTGCGTATACATACCACAACATAATTTCTTAAACTTACTACTGACTGGCATACTTGAAAACAGCTAACAGACATAAGCGGGTCTTTAAAACTCACCTTGCTTGCTTGGCTTTTGCAAAAGTCAATAACAGCAGAATCATATAGAAACAGATAACAGACACCAGCGAGTTTTAAAAAACTCACCTCGCTTACTTGGCTTTTGCAAAAGTCAATAACAGCTTGGCTTTTGCAAAAGTCAATACCAGAATCATACAGACTTGGTGGGTGATCAGTCCATACTTACCTTACAGGGGTAGTTCTCTTTTGCAGACATAGGGTTGTGTCCTGTTCCAGAAATTATTTGCTAGGGGACTCCAGTGAGTACGTGGTCATGTGACCCAGACCGGGTGGCGAGGAACAGTGGGCGAGCCGTTCAGCTTACCGGATTGCAAGAATCCCTCGGGTAGGGCACCTCTGTTGGAGTCTCTCCGTGCACCTCCTCACATCCACTGGGCCTGACCTTCGTGCTGTGGACTTCCTATTCGGGCGCCATTTGAAGAACCGGAATAATCCACTTACTGGGTCTCGGTGGCGGTGGAACCGCCCAAGTCTTCCACACCCTTCATACGTAGTAAAAGGAGACACAGGAGCCTTCATCTGCAGGAGGAACCCAGATTTATTCAAATAGTCCGGGCTATGGAACAGAGTCCCAAGCTCGTTATAGAAACAAGACAGAGGAGGCTGCTGCTTTACTCCGCAGCTTACAAGCCTTTTATACTTTTCTATTCTAGTCTTTTGGCTGTTAGTTCATTGTTCTATCAGGGCAGTGTTTGCAGTTGATAACCAGATCCAGACGATGTTTGTAGATGGTGACCTGGTCAAGGCTTGGTACACAAATCATTGTTTACTCGGCTTGATCAAGGCTCAGTCTTTCAGGTCATTGTTCACTCAGCTTGATCAAAGCCCGGTCTTGCAGGTCATTGTTTAATCACCCTGATCAAGGCCCAGCAGTCAGACCATTGTCCAGATAACCTGATCACGGTGTTAAGGATGTTTACCAGGCTGGGAGCAGGGGATGGAAAACAAATCATTTACACAGGGTGTGAGTGTCTCATGACTTTCTGTTGAACTGCAAAGAACAGGGGGGGGTTGGGTGTGCGACAGTTCCTGGGCAGAAATGCAGGCTGCAAGATGGCTGCTGTCGTGTTAGTTAGATTTTCCTCAGGCATCAGCAGAAACGACCAGGTGGGTCGTGTGGAAGTGTTTGACACGAGATGGCAATGAAAAAACAATGGAGTCCCGGTACAAATGATACAGATCAGAAGAACACTTTTCCTCAGAAATAAAGAATCAGTGACATTGCAAAAATACATAGACATGTCTCTGAAGGAGCAGATGACCACAACCAATACCGGTGCAAGATATATAACAATTAGGGAGTAACGGCACAAGGAATGGAGGCAAGACTGCTTGACATTTGGTCCTTATATGTACAGAGGAGGCCAAAACATTACAGTAGAATAAACAAGTTTCAATGATGTAATATTTAACATTATTACATTTTAGGGGTTTACTGTCCAAATAGGTCACTTTACAAAGTCATGTTAAAAGTAATTGAATCCAGTTTACTTAATAAAAATGTAATATACCAGGTGCTACACACCACGGTCCTGGTATGTCAATTCAATAGTGAAACACGGATATGGCTCACAAAAAAATACATAATACATACTGACATTTACTAACATACAAGCCACTTAACAAGAATGGAATATGGCAGATCCTTAACTAGACAGGATATAGACCTGTAACTTGAGTTTTCTGTGTGGAGACTAATGTGTTCAGTGTTAACAAATACTTGATATTAAAAACAAAGTACATTATCGGCTTTGTGAACAACTAGAATATCTGAGCTCTATCAAGAGAATACATTCAGCTAGATTCATGAAAGGGCAGTATTGCGAGTCTTTAATAGCGATTCATAAGGAATCGCTATTAAGGACTTGCAAAACGGGATTCATGTAGGAATTGCTAAATAAATTGCGATTCCTACACATTCCCTATTTGCGATTAGCAAATTGCTAATCGCAAATAAGGAATAACTCCCCATTCATTCCTATGGGCCTAAAGGCCTAAAGGCCCATAGGAATGAATGGGGAGTTATTCCTTATTTGCGATTAGCAATTTGCTAATCGCAAATAAGGATGCGATTTCAAGGGTGCCAGGGGTGTCCAAAGGACACCCTGTAGCACCCCTGAAATGCAACATTACACAGGTGTTGCGCACACACATGTCCAAAGGACATGTGTGTGTGTAACATGCAAAAGAAAAAAATGCACTAAAGTGCTTTAATCTATTTTTTCGCTATTTACCATGAAGTCAGACTTCGTGGTAAATAGCGGCCAAATATAGAGAATTTGCAATTTAAAATTGGTTGATCAATTGCATTTAAGGAATCTCTAATAGAGATTCCTTAAATGCAATTCCTCGCACAATAGCGAATTCTATAATAGCGATTATTGCATTTGGGATGATGAATCCCAAATGCAATAATTGCGCTCGCAAAGGGCCAGATTCTGAGAATCTGGCCCTTTGCGAGCCGATTTTCGTTTCATGAATCTGGAGGTATTTAGCCTAAGTGTAGATCGAACAATGCCCTCAGCGTTCTAGTAAAATAAATATGTTATCTAGTAAAAAACCTCACATACCTGCATTTGACACCTACTTGAAAGTTTTTGCCTTTGTCAGCGAGGCATGATGGGAGTTATTTTAAAAACCAATTTCAGTGGCCACAATAAACAAATAGCAGTAGACAAAGAAAGAGGGAAAACAAAGCATGACTGTTCAGGCTGCCTGGCACGGCTGATAGTTTAGGAAGCGACCATCATGGAAAAGGTTAATGTCCGATTCCACGAGGGTGATCTTCAATAAAACAATGTATACGTTCCCTGGAATGAGTGGGAAAATGGCAGATATCCGCAACAATTTTTTCGCAACAACGAAGTACTATGAAATAGTGCATTTGTCCATCAAAAGTACGTAATTATATATATGTAAAAAATGTACTTGCATTTTTATATGGCGCAAACTCGACCTGAAGGTTTCAGACCGCTTAACATGTCAAGCAATAGCCGCGCGGCCCTGAAAGTGTCATGGCTGCGTGAAAGTGAAAGGAAAAAGAAACTGATAGCCGCGCGGCTGTGAAAGTGACACAGAGGGAGAAAGAGGGAAAACAATGTATGACTGTTCAGGCTGCCTGGCACGGCTGGTAGCTTAGGATACGACCATCACGGAAAAGGTTAATGTCCGATTCCTCGAGCATGATCTTTAATAAAAAAATATAAAAATTCTTCAGCTTTGTTGCCATCCACGCTCAGCGTTAACAACAAATGAAGAACGCGCTGTCAGAGAAGCACTACAAAGCACGCAGCGATAGAAGTGATGAGGGAGGAGGCTCAGGGGTGTTCAGAAGTGACTTGAGGGTGAGTCCCAAGAGTTTTACTGTGCTCAAACTTAAAAACAAGTGCACGTGCGCTAAAAGTAAAGAAAAAGTGTTGGCAAAAGGGAAAGCGTTTCACTTGGGAGAGCGGGCAGCGCCAGGAGCGATAAATGCTACCATTTGGCGCCGCTCGCTCCCGCAAGTGAATCACCAAACGTGCACGTGTTGCCATTGAAGGCAATGGAACGCGTGCACGTTTTGGGCTGAAGAGCCGAAGCGATTGCTAGAGGTCTTTTGCCTAAGCAGCGCATACACGTTGAATGGGCGAGACCTAAAGAGCACTATGACGTGGTCACAGCTGGCCGCATCATAGCGCTTTTTTAAACTTTACTGTTGGCCATGCTGCACAATACACTGCTGGGTAGAACTGCGAACAGACCAAGGACTCTGATTGAAGATGCACACATATAGGCTTGTACTGATGTTCACACTGAGGTACAATATGGATAAAAGACATTGACAAAGCCAATAGCTCTTTCGACCATGCTTGACATGTTGATTTTTCCCTTGAAGTCAAAGGCAAAATAAAAATACATATAACAGAATTTCATAGATTGTGCCAGTGTAATTTTGCACCAGCCTTAGCATAGTACATACATTTTTATGTGCTTGTTACATTTTGTAGCAGTATTTGAATGATCATTTTGATCAAATGATTGGGGAATGACAATGTTGAATGCCCATTTAGTGAAAATGCAATTTTTAACCTCTCAAAAAGTGCAAATGCCACTGCAAAATGACGCAATAAACAGTGCAATATACTTTCTCCGAAATGTTGGAGAAAAACGCTCCTACATTGCTGCAATCTAGGTAATCCAAACTAGAAAGTCACTAATATTTCACAATCAAATATTTGAATAGAATATGGCTATTATTTGTGTTTTCTTTATGAAAAGCATAGACAAGTCTTTCTAGATGGTATGTGCGCCAAGTGGGAAATAGTTATTCAAATAATACACTATAACACACTTGCAGGGTGACTGACACGGGAGCTAAATATCAATCACACGAATGCTACTGATTATCCAACTCAAACAACCACAAATCAGAATCTAGTCTTTGACTGAGTCATCAAGAGTAAGGTGTGAAGGTACCCACATTCCGACGATGCTGGTGGCTAATGGCAGAACACATATCATACAAATCTCTATCACATAACATACATCATAACATTCCATCTAATATAACTAAAGTGTGCCATAATCCCCAGCCACTTTCATAATATTTCCTTCCTGTGTCAATACTTCACTATCATGTCTTTGCCAGCTAGAAATGCTAAAATATTTAAACATCCAGTTGTTAAAAATTGTTGAATTCTCTTCAGTGAGAAACCAGCACCACTGACTGTAAACTAATGCCAAAAAGGATTATCATTGGTAGGGACTTGTTTTACTCTGAGTTTTAATTAAGATTAGGACTATAAATCTTCAAACCAAATGAATACCACCATATTCTGATGTAATTTGATTTTTAAATACCTTCATACATTCAGATTAAGTAACTTGATTCATTTTTCAGATTTGTGACCAACCACACACAGGGGTCCATTAGGATAGCGGGCGGTGGCACTACCGCAACGATGGCGGGGCGGAAAAACAGCTTTTTCCGGCCGCTAGCAGTGGAATTCACGTCCGCCACATTAGGATATGTAAACACAGGTCATTTCCTGTCCGCCGCGGAGCGCCGCGCTCCGCCATCAAGGTGCGCCCGCCACCGCGCCGGCTGCAGCCAATCGAGACCCTTCACCGCGGGCGATGACGTCCGCCCCGCTCGACAAATTAGGATGGGCCAAACAAGCTGACGCACCGCAGCGGACACACTGCACAGCTCTAGCAGGCGGAAAGTCTACAGCGGAGCACGCACGACAAGACCCGACATGAACCCCATGGACCCAGCCCTCCACATGCATCCGGTCATGTACCTGCTGCAACACTATCGCCAGATGGGCCGCCGCGGACGCCGCCGCAGGTACGTCACTACACATATACACCACACAACACACATGCCAACACAGGTCCCAAGCACCACACTGGCATCCTGCTGGGGGGCACAACACATCCACATGGGCACCCACACATCACCCACCTCAGAACAAGGCACCCCACGGCATCCGGAACACACAACGTCGGCCAACCTGCAGCAACGTCACGGTCACGGACACGTCACCGCCGCGGTCAACACATGCGCACTATGCAGAAGGCAGGGCAACACCAAGGCATGGACACTTTCCAAACATCACAGCGACACACCACCCCGACCAACACTGCACACCACCCGAAGTAGTCACAGGCCAGGTGCCTATCCCGTGCACCCCCTTGCACATCAACAAGCACTATAACAACAAGCACAATACACACACACTGCGACACACAACCAGGGACAAAGGCACAGCAGGATTGCCTGACAATGGACACACAACAAGCAAAAGGGGGGCTGCTGAACTGTTCCTGTGGAGAGATTGGAAAGTATTAGCTGGCGTGACCAAAGGTGTTCGTGTGACACCCTGGGGCATCCATTATGTCGGATGTATTTGCCTCACACACCCAGAAGGGTGTCATGCTTCATCATCGGCGTATGCTCCTCGTCGGGGAGGCGGTGCAATCCCCGACGGGCTCACCTCAAAGAGGGGCGCTTTGGCGGAGATCTTTTTATCCGACAGCCTTTTGATGAGGTGGGGGTGTGTGGGCAGGATGGTATAGTGATGTGATGGGGAGATTAAAATGTAGCAAGGGGTACCGGAATTCACTTTATTCTGGGGGTCCCCTGGCTGCAATTAAAAGGTGGGGCTAGCTCGCTAGGTGTCAACAGGTCAATGCAAGTGATCCTAGAGGAGACTAGAAGTGAAGGTGGTCGACATGTTTCTCGCACAGTGTCTAATTACACGCGATTCATCAGGACCTTTACAAAAGTGAGAAAGGGAAAGGAACATCAATAACATGCTAGTGTCATGTATGTGGTATATGTTACCTCTGTGGATTCTCCTATGCCTAATGGTTAAGGACTAATTGCCACATGAGGGATCGGCGGGGTCGAACAACAGGGATGAGCCCATTGAGTGTAGCTCAAATCTCCAGTGTCCGTGTGGGGAGACCTACCCATGTCCGCCGAGCTCGAGTACACACAACACCAGTGCACTCCCCACAGCCCACACAATTGTATACAAACATCCACACAGGGCAAGACAAAACATACAACAGGCATACAACTCCTGCCTGACACATGTGTGTCTCACACCATACAGGGGCACACATACATACACTACAAACTAACACCCTTCACACTGCACACCTCTGCCACACACATGCCATGTAAGCCATGCCACCAGGACCAAGGGCCAACACAAGACGACCATACACATACACGCCAGGGCACACAGAAAGGGAAACACACACCTCATCACATCATAAACATCGACTACACCACAGCACAGCTGCACACCCTGTGCTGCCAGTGTCCCCCAAGGTGACCTGTGAACAGTGTATGCAGCAATAGCTATTCACCCACACGAAAAGTGCATGGACTGCCAAATAACCATCACAGAGTACAACATCAGCAGGGCCACAATGGACTGAAGAACCTGTCCCCCTGTCTAAAAATCATATGGCCACATAGAACCTTGCAATGGTGATGTACAAAATAGACCATGGAACTCAGTCAAACAAGAAAATGACTTTAATCAGTAAGGAGACAGAGAAAACACACCATAATGTACTGTATTTATTCACATATTGCACAGATGTAGCTACACAACATAAGTAGACACCAGCAAGTCTCAAAATCATGTGCAAATGCCATAGACTATGCACTGGTGAATCACAATCGGGAAGTGCTAAGTCCTTGGCAGGGCAGGGGAGAGCACATCAGAGCAACAGGCCCAGAGTCCTTGGCAGGGGAGAGCACATCAGAGCAACAGGCCCAGAGTCCTTGGCAGGGGAGAGCACATCAGAGCAACAGGCCCAGTGTCCTTGGCAGGGTACAGCACATCAGAGCAACAGGCCCAGAGTCCTTGGCAGGGGAGAGCACATCAGAGCAACAGGCCCAGAGTCCTTGGCAGGGGAGAGCACATCAGAGCAACAGGCCCAGTGTCCTTGGCAGGGTACAGCACATCAGAGCAACAGGCCCAGAGTCCTTGGCAGGGGAGAGCACATCAGAGCAACAGGCCCAGTGTCCTTGGCAGGGGAGAGCACATCAGAGCAACAGGCCCAGAGTCCTTGGCAGGGGAGAGCACATCAGAGCAACAGGCCCAGGAACACACCCACATCGCTAACAATGGTGTACTGTAGCACACCTATGTGTGGCACAGGCGTCTGAGGGTGTTGACAACTCACTCCTGGCTGTCATGTGGAGTGGAAGCTGGCTGTGTGTCAGGGACTGCAGGTCCACTTGACTGGTGTGACAGAGGGACATGTGATGTGGCTATAACAGAGGGCCTGCAAGGTGGAGGGCTGTGCGGACCAGGTGGCACCGTGGCACGTGGAGGTGGAGTCATGCACGCCCTTGACACAGTGTGGGTGGGAGAGGTAGGAGGGGTGCCCTTCCACTTCTTTGGAATATGAATTTGCTTCCCTGTCATGGGGTTGATGGGAAGTGGCGTTGACACCACCTGCACACCCCCCAACTGTTCCACTTCAGGGGCAGACACTGCCACTCCCTCTGGAGAAGTGCTTGATCCTGCAGTACGCTTGGGCTGGCTACGCCTCCGGACCACTTTACCCTCTCTCGAAGGTGTACCCCCCACAGTGACCACCTTCCCACTTACCCCAGGGGTGGTGTCTACACTGCCCTCCTGTCCCTTCTTGCCAGGGATGGCCACTACACTGCCCTTCTTTGCCACAATGACTGGGTTGGTCACGACAGGGGTCTCCACTGCCACAATGACTGGGCTGGTCACGACAGGGGTCTCCACTGCCACAATGACTGGGCTGGTCACAACAGGGCTTCCCTCCACCTGCCTCGATGTACTTTGTTCTGGGGTTGATGTGGTAGGTGGGTGTGTCCCTGTGTTCTCCCCAGGTGTAGTCATGACATCCCACACATCCTCTGTGGGCATAGCAGAGTCAATATCTGGTGATGGCTCAGCAGCATGTGAGCCTGATGTCTGACACAATGCCCTTCTGGCCTTGCTCTTCTGCGACTTCACCTTGTCTGTGCATATTGGGGGGTCCCTGCCCTTCTTTGGGGATGGAGTCTGTGGACGGGATTGTTTGCTTTGGGTCTGAGCTGTGCTCCTAGTGTTGTAACGTTGACTTGATGTATGTCCCAAGTGCCCACTGTCATCTGATGTGGCCACTGACTGGGTGGACGTCACAGGCACCTGAGCTGCAAAGGGGGCATGTTGGAGGGCTGACGTCACTGTACCTGACAATGACAGGAGTGTACGATGTAGACCACCCACGTCAGAGTGTATGCCCTCCATGAATGCCAGAACCTGCCCTAATTTGTTATCGTGGGCACTGAAGGCATTCAGCAGGGCGGTCTGGCCCACGCAAAGTTGCCATGTGTGAATGTGACACGTCCCCTCTTAGTGACACGGATACGGCCAGCCCCAGAGGAAGTGGATGGGAGGGTGGGCAGTGGCCGTTGGTAGTCAGATGCAGCAGCAGAGTCCCCATCCCCTGTGGCTGCTAACAGGGACTCATCCCCCCTGCCATCAGATGAAGTGGTACTCTGTGTCTCAGCCACAGATTCCTCATGCATACTCCTGTCACCCTCATCAGCGCTGGTGTGGTCAGTGTCACTTTGCTCCGTCTCACCCTGCTCTGCTGCCGCTGTCGTGCTGGTCTCGCCACCACTTTCAGGATCATGTTCCGCCGTGGTGTCTTCCGAATCTGCATTAGCGACAGAAACATGGTTGTATACGTGTCATTGTCTGGTCACACGATATCAGAGCAATGCAGCACATGAGAGGCCTACAGCTACATGGTAACCACCACACCCTCAAATCATTGTGCAGCTACACACCAGTTACACCACAACTGTGCCTGTCATGCGGACAAACAGGCAGGAGTGGACCAATGTCGATGACACACAGCACTACACCCTGCCCATGGATGGTGTTCCCCCAGCCCACATGGACCTGCCCCATGGACATGATGTAGCCACAACTAACATCACCACTTACAGAGCCTAAAGGGATCCAAAGGGGAATACACACACCTGTTTTGTCTACACATGCCACATTGTCAAATAGTCCATTACAATCACCATGTGCCAATGTGGGTTCACATTGTTGTCAGATGTGTGGGCCACTACCATGCAGGTGCATGCAAAGTAGACTGACATGGTGTAACACTCATTAAGTGGACACAGCTGTACAGCATAATAGGGACTACACCCACCATCACAAAGGAGAGTGACCATGTGGACAACAAAATATATGTCAAGGACTGAAAACTGCAGCCAGGAGCTGCAGAGTAAGGCCATGGTGGGCCAATGCCTCATACAGACACACATCACAGTTGCCACTCACATCACATATCACAGCATGGCAGCACAGGCACATCACATGTGTCACCGCAGACACAGGCACTCTACACATGCATCCACTCCCAGACAAACTATTCCTCCCCGGATACTCACCATCTCTGTCTTGCTGCTGAAGCCCCTTCAGACGTGCATCCAGGTCTGGATAGGTCACTGCCAGTATGCGTGCCATCAGCGGAGTCATGGTGCGGCGCGCCACACGCCCTGTGCGTGGTACCATCCCCAAGTTCATCTCTGCCACTTGCTTAGCCAGCCGGCTGATGTCGTCCCACCTCTTGTGACAGTGTGTGTGTCGTCTGTTTGATACCCCCAGGGCTCGCACCTTTGCTGCTATGGCCCTCCAGACAGCCTTACGTTGGTGTACTTTGAGCTGCAGGTATGAGAGTAAAGAAGGACTAATGAACATTTACACATTGTCATATGTCAGCATCTATCAGTACAGCAGCCAGACACTGAATCTGGACGCACAGTGACCTCCCTCCCTCCAGAACTGGGGGTACCCTCACAAGGCCACTCTGCATGGCATAAACATTAGTGAATGCATGCACACATTGAGCTTCGTAGTCTCCATGATTATCACACTGAAGAATGATGATTGAACACAAATGCATCGACAGCACTGTGTAAATCAGAAATTGTACAGGGCATTGATGTGGCATATCCACTAATCAGTGTGCAGCAACTGTAGCATGTAAGTTGGCTGATGGACAAACTTTGGTAGGGCAGCCACTGAACCTACTCTGTGGGGCACACTGACTATGACTACAGGGGCACCCTGAAATTACATCACAAGCGGACACTGTCCAACCAGCTACAAGGCAAACAACCGTTGGTCATGTCTGCCCCAAAAAGTAGCACATCCCACTCACACATACAAGTATAGGCCTAGGGCAGAGTCATAATGCAAAACACACACTCCCACCACCTGGAAACATCTTGTCTGTCAGTGTTTGTCTGCACCCCACATCCAAAATAACATACTGCAGCATCATGAATACACGTCTGACACCACCCTGCCCTACTGCTCCCTACATGGTGACTTACCACGACATTGGGGCCACCAAACAGCCGTGGGTACTGTGCCAGCACCTCGTTCACAAGGACATCCAGCTCCTCACTCGTGAATGGACTGGCACGGATCTTATCTGTTCTTGACATCCCTGTGGATATGGCAGACCTGTGGCGGAAGTGAGTTGTGAGGTGTCCCAGGCAGCAGGCTCTGTGAGCAGCAGGAGAGGGTCCCAGGCAGCAGGCTCTGTGAGCAGCAGGAGAGGGTCTCAGGCAGCAGCAGGAGAGGGTCCCAGGCAGCAGGCTCTGTGAGCAGCAGGAGAGGGTCTCAGGCAACAGCAGGAGAGGGTCCCAGGCAGCAGCAGGAGAGGGTCCCAGGCAGCAGCAGGAGAGGGTCCCAGGCAGCAGCAGGAGAGGGTCCCAGGCAGCAGCAGGAGAGGGTCCCAGGCAGCAGGCTCTGTGAGCAGCAGGAGAGGGTCTCAGGCAGCAGCAGGAGAGGGTCCCAGGCAGCAGCAGGAGAGGGTCCCAGGCAGCAGGCTCTGTGAGCAGCAGGAGAGGGTCCCAGGCAGCAGGCTCTGTGAGCAGTGGGAATGTGTGGCTCACTCCCACAGATTTATAGGCCCATGGGGTCGTTAGGAAGCTGATAAGGTGCTACAATTGGTTGTCTGGGTCAGCCTTATTCAAAAGCATCCAATGACCGCCTCCGCGGCGGCGGCGCGCCGCTTCCGCATTTTTCAAATCTCCATCATGCCACATTGAACACCCATGCCATTGGCTGTATGCAATGCACCACGGCGGTGACGCACCGCGGGTGTCCGGGGTGCGCTACCGCGATGGTGCATCATTCAAAAGCATCCAAAGCCCGCCTCCGCGGCGGCGGCGCGCCGCTTCCGCATTTTTCAAATCTCCATCATGCCACATTGAACACCCATGCCATTGGCTGTATGCAATGCACCACGGCGGATACGCACCGCGGGTGTCCGGGGTGCGCTACCGCGATGGTGCGTCATTCAAAAGCATCCAAAGCCCGCCTCCGCGGCGGCGGCGCGCCGCTTCCGCATTTTTCAAATCTCTATCATGCCACATTGAACACCCATGCCATTGGCTGTATGCAATGCTCCACGGCGGTGACGCTCCGCTGGGGACCGGCGGTAGGTACCGCGACTGATGCGGCGGAGCCTAGCCAGCGGCATGGACACCAGTCCATGTGCCAATGGCTACCTTGGCTGGGTAGATGGTGGTGCTGGGGTCACACCGCCGGGGACCGGCGGTAGGTACCGCGACTGATGCGGCGGAGCCTAGCCAGCGGCATGGACACCAGTCCATGTGCCAATGGCTACCTTGGCTGGGTAGATGGTGGTGCTGGGGTCACACCGCCGGGGACTGACGCTAGGTTATGGCATTTTCGTACACATTGCTGTGTATGTCAATCATGGACAATGTATAAGTGCCATGCAGCTACATGGTGTAGGGCACATCATTGTACACACGATGCCACAGAGCCATTGCATCCACAGGAGGACGCACGTTCAGTCTGAGCCACTTTAGCATGTGTTTGTGCCATTTTAGTAAGGCTTTTGATGGGTGATGATTGCCAGACGTCATGCTCTACATAGATGTAGTGAGGTTTAATGTGTTGTTGGTCAGTGCAGACCTTGACCAGGCTGGGGGCACTGCATTGTATCGTACCTGACTTGTGCATTCAGAACTGATCATGCACACAACCAGAAGTGTCCCTGCTATTGTGATCATTGTGTTGATGAATGCTTCCACAATGTACATGATGCATTGAGGTCTGGCAGGTACGGCAGATGGGTATGACAGACATGTTAAGTCACATTAGATTTGTGGCTCTTGTAGCTCCATGTCTGCGCATGTCACTAGTTCAATCATTGTATCCACATTATTGTCACTTGGGTATTGTCACTGGAGAGGCCTGCCCTCTGTGTGTAGCTATTGGGCAGCCATGTAACCAGATGTGCCATGCATCTTTCTGGCCATTGTTTTTTACCCATTACATCATTGATGCTTTGTGCTATGGCCATCTCATGATGCTTGTCATTGACCTATTGTTTTTAATCCTAAACTAGGAGGAGGCCAAATCTCCTACGTCAGGTGATTGTGCTTGAGGACATGGAGAATGAGGCAATCATCAGGAAATTCCGGTTGGACAGACCGACATTGAAGATCTTGTGTGATCTATTGGAGCCCCACCTGCAGCCTCGCCGTCACTATCCTACGGCATTCACACCCGCCCACAAGGTAATGGCAGCACTACACTTCTTTGCGACTGGTTCCTTCCAGGAGACCGTGGCTAACGCTGGGGGAATGTCGCAGCCCATGTTCAGCATGGTGCTGAGGGATGTACTCGAGGCCATGATGATCTATCGGAATCGCTACATCCATTTCCCCCGGGGACGTGAATTGGCTGCCGTTAAGGGGGACTTCTATCCACTTGGGCACATCCCACATGTAGTCGGTGCGATCGATTGCACCCATGTGGCTCTGGTGGCACCGCAGGCGACGGAGCACATTTATCGAAACCGGAAACACTACCACTCCATGAATGTGCAGGTGGTGTGCCTTGCAGACATGACAATTTCACATGTGTGTGCTAAGTATCCCGGTTCGGCACATGACTCTTTCATCATGAGGAACAGCATGGTGCCATGGATGATGGAGAATCTGCATCCCGAACGTGCCTGGATTGTGGGTGAGTTACACAACTGCTATCACGTGCTGTGTGTCACTGCCTTTACTGTGGCCGTACAACATTGCAATGTGTGTTTTTTATTCACAAGGGACTCTGCTTATCCCAGTAGGCCATGGCTGTTGAGCCCACTCCGTAATCCCCAGACACCTGCAGAGATCCGCTACAATGAGGCCCATGGCAGGACACGACGGGTAATTGAACGTACTTTTGGGCTGCTGAAGGCAAGGTTCCGGTGCCTTGACAGGACTGGAGGCGCACTTGCATACTCGCCTGGGAAGGTGTGCAAGATCGTTGTGGCATGCTGTATGCTACACAACCTGGCCATCCACAAGGGGGTCCCCCTGCTCCTGGACGACGGTGAGGAACCAAGGCCACAACCTGCTCAGGGACCTGAATCCAGTGATGAGGAGAGTGGAGAGGAGGAAGGAGTTGACCAACGGCAGCAGCTAATCCAACGCTACTTCACTTGAAGGTGTGTGACGAGTTACAACGTCTACATAGTCTAGTGTGTTAGCTTATGTTGTGAATGGTTACGCGCAGATGTTCCCAATAGCCACATGTTCTGTCACCTATGTATGGTATTGTTGGAATGGACGTTACGTCCGGAGATGTATTATGGACGGCATTACAGCATTTCAGATAGACACTGTGTAGGGTACCTGTGATAATTAGGATATTTGTGGATCAGTGATCTGTGTGTGTTGCCACGATGAGACCAGTGACTGTAGTTCTGTTGTGTCTCCCTAGGTGCTCCAGCGTGTTCCTGCCCTGCATACTGTACATCATGTTTACATATCATGGACATTATCATCATTGTAAATAATGCACTAAAGAATTCACTACACAAAAGCTGGATTGTAAGGTATTTTATTTACGGGGTAGACATGTGAATTGTGCGTGAATATTTACAGGAAGGTGGGGAATGAGCAGTGAGTTGACAGTCATGGTCGCTGAGATGCAAGAGTAGACACCACATGAATGTGGTGACCCAGTCCAACAGACAGGTGCCATTGCCAAGGCAATGTGGGGAAAGATAGTCCAAAAGAGTCAATGCAGTTGGGGAGAGGGTTGTCTTCAAGGCTGGCTCCGTGACTGGCGTGTGGCAGGTGCTTGGCTTCCAGAGACTCCCAGGCTCTTCTTCGGACGCCCCCTAGATCTTTTTGGCGGTGGGGGGCCTGCTGAATGGCCAGCGGCGTCAGAGGACTCGCCCCTCTCTGTTGGCGCAGGGGAGGATGGTGGACTGTCATCCTGCTGCACAACAGGAGGGGACGGCGGTGATGGTTGGGACACAGGCCTGTCCCTCTGAAACGCCACTTGCTGGCCCATGAGGTCCACCATCTGTCCCAGGCGGTTATCGACGGACCTCATCAGCAGGATGAGCTCCCTGAAAAATTCATCCGACCGGCCACTTTGTCCCTGGACCTCTTGGTAGGCATCCACAACTCTGGTGAAGTGGTCCAGGGATGGTGTCCACTCCTCCCGAGGTCTGGTGTTGGCCCTGGCCCTCCCACCTGCTCTGCTGCCACGGACCTCTTCCCTCGCCACTGGTGCGCCACGCACTGGCTCCCTGCCCTCCACAGATGTTGGTGTGGGCTGGTCATCCCTAGGGACAGGGAGGGTGCTGCAGGTGGTACTGGTGGTAGTGGTGGTGTTGGTGGCAGTGGCTGCGGTGGTGGTTGCGGTGGAGGCAGAGGCCGTGACAGCAGGGGTCTGCTGCGTTGTCGTTGCAGCAGAGGTGGTGGTGGGGAGGATGGGGGCCTGGGACCTCTGGGTGTGTGGAACACCGGATGGGCCGGCCTGGAGCTCATCGTCCAAACTGTCCTGGGAGTCTGCATCTGTGAGTCCATGTGCCGGAGGTGGAGACTGGCTCTGCAGGTCGTTGGTGTTGTCCCCAGCAGTGAGTTCTTCATCACCTGTGGAGTAGATGGGGAGTGGTCAGTGTTTGTGTCATCTGTGTATCATCAGCTGTCTGTACACTAGTGCATTGTGCTGTCATCAGTTGTACAAATCATGGCAACATCGTGTTACATTACATAGTGGATAGTTAGATCATGGTGTCCTAAAGGTTGATTGTCTATGCATTTTGTACAATAGTAAATAGATTAATACACACACACTTCATGAAGATAAACGGTAGTTACATACCTGTAAGGTGAGCGTGCAGGGTATAATGGCTGACACTTGCTCCTGGGTGGGGGAGGCCTCCATGCTGCCGGGCTGTGGGACAGGGGGGCATGCTGGGAGTAGTGGTACAGGCCTCCCTCCCACACCCCCACAAACAGGCTCCAAGTGAAGATGGCTACCTACCTGTAAGTTTGTTTGTTAAACAGTGCAATGGCTGACACTTGCTCCTGGGTGGGGGAGGCCTCCATGCTGCTGGGCTGTGGGACAGGGGGGCATGCTGGGAGTAGTGGTACAGGCCTCCCTCCCACAGCCCCACAAACAGGCTCCAAGTGAAGATGGCTACCTACCTGTAAGTTTGTTTGTTAAACAGTTCAATGGCTGACACTTGCTCCTGGGTGGGGGAGGCCTCCATGCTGCTGGGCTGTGGGACAGGGGCTATGGTGGGAGTTGTTGTACTGACATTCCGGCCCAATACAGGCATCCTCAGCAGAATGGCTGGCTACATGTTGGTTAGGGATGGACAGTGTATTGGTGGTTGGGTATTGCAAGGAGGTAAAAGTCAATGTGGTCTTAAACATTTGTCTGTACTTACCAGCCTCCGCTCCCCCGGCTACTCCTGTGTAACTCTCAGGTAGCAGGATAGCAAGCACCTTCTCCTCCCATGGTGTAAATGTCTTCAGTGGGATGGGAGGGCCACTGCCAGTCACGTTTGCCAGATTCCAGTTCTTGCTCCTCTTCTCCTTGACAACCCTCTTGAGATCATGCCACCGCTTCATGATCTCCTTCTTGGATCTTGGGGTGGCCCCAACTGCATTCACCCTTTGGACAATCCTTTCCCACATTTGTGTCCTGGTGGCTAATGGTGTCTGTTGGACTAGGTTCCCAAATAGTTGTGGTTCTACTCTCACTATCTCGTTGACCATGACTGTCAACTCACTCTCTGTGAATTTTGGCATTTTTTGTGATGTCATGGTGTGGGGGTGTTGAGGTGTCTGTGGGTGCAGGGGTGTGTGGGTGCAGGGGTGTGGTGATGAGGTGTGTTCTGTGCTGGGGGTTTGATTGTGATGGTGTGATGGTGGTGTTGATGGTGCTGGTGGGTGGGTGGGTGTTGTGTGCGATTTTGCCTCTCCTCTCAGATGTGGTGTGTGGCCTTCTGTTCTGGAAAGATGCAAAGGAATGTGGTGAGTGGAGGGTGTGGCTTTGTACTCAGCTGTGTGGGTGTGTCCAATTGGATAGTGGTTGTCAGGTGTGTTGTGGGTGTGGTTATGGAGTATTGTGTATTTATTTGCCATTTCTGTATCTGTGTGTGTGTGTTGTATGTATTTGTGGCTGGGCTACTTTGTTTATGCAGTATTTGGCATTGCTGCGGTGCTTTGACATCGACCGCCATGGATTTCATGTTCGTCCGCTGCGGTGACTTTGCTGGTGCTTGTCCGCCATTTATCCCATGCAATCCTGCCTTCGACCGCGGCGGTCGGTGCCTGCGATTCCGCCCGCGCCACCCTCGGGGATATCGTAATTTCCTGTGCGGTGTCTCCGCTTTCCCTGTGGGCGGTTTTGTATTTTCAGCTGCTTTTCCGACCGCCGCGGTCGGAGTTTTGTCATCACCGCACACGTCGGGCGGTTTCATATTCACCGCTACCGCCGCGGTCGGTCTCCAGTGGCGGTCGATCCTAATTTGTCTGCCGGTTGCACCGCCTCCATGGCGGGCGGTTGTTTCCCGCATCCATGGCGGGCGGGGTGGTTTTCCGCCCGCTATCCTAATGGGGCCCACAGAGTCTGGCCTGGCTGAGGGACTTTCTAGAAGACAGATCCTAAGTGGTTTCTATTCCACCTTTTTAAGTACAGGATTGCTAGTAACACTTGTGGGGTTCCTCAAGGGTCCTTCTTTGCGTTCCACTCGCTTTAATATCTATGTGAGATTTTGTCTTCTGCTGACGACTAGGCGCGGGTGGAGAGGTACGCTCCACCCGCAGAGTGTGCAGAGATTTGCCTACTCTGCGTTCCATGGAGTACGCAGAATAGGCAAATCTCCTCACACTCCGCAGCTGAGCGGAGTTAACCAGTCCCCGCCTCCACCCCCCATATTAAAAATTCAAGAAAAATACATTAAAGGTCAAAGAATTGGACGCGCCCTAGCGCAGATCACCCTGAAATGGCAAGGAAGAGGAGGACGGCAGCCAGAGGATGCCGCAGTCAAGGTAAGTCTTTATTTTTTTACCTTAATGTATTTTTTATTAATTCTTAATATGGGGGAGTGGAGGTGGGTGGCGGCGCGGAGCGGAGTTCCACAGAGTTTGTTCCCAACTCCGTGGACCTCTGCATAGTCCTGCTCCGCCAGCTCCGCCCAGGGTTACTGATGACACCCAACTGGTGTTATCATTTGTCATTTGCATACCAACCTTTTGCCTTCACCTCTCTTGTTTTCTGAACTTATTTTTGTTAGATTCTATGACTCTGCACATTTTAACACTGCTAACCATTGTTAAAGTGCTTCTGCTTTCTCTTTTAAAACATGGCACAATTGACATACACCCAATTGGCACATGTAATTTACTTATATGCCCCTATTGAAGTTGTACAACATTACCCAGAGCCTGTAAATGAAATGCTACTAGTGGGACTGCAGGGCATGTTGTGCCACCCGCTTAAGTAGCCCTTCAAAACATCTCTCCATTGCAGCCTGTGTGCAGTTTGTAACTGCCAATTCAACCTAGTAAAAGAAACTTCTCACCAGGCCTGAAACCTCCTTTTTAATACATATAAGTAACTCTTAGAATTAGGTGCCAAAAAAATAGGGTAGAGGGCATTGTATTTAAAAAGTTGGACAAGTACTTTCAGGTTTTACAAGTCCTGATAGTGAAAAAATAGGTTAATTTTTCAATACTACAAGGCTATCTCTCCCATAGGATAGCATTGGGATACACTATTATATTTAATAAGTGATAACTTTTGTTTGGTAACAGGTAGGAATGTCATGTTTGGACCCTACCAAATTGCAAATTAAACCCATGCTTTATTTAAAATCGTCTTTGATGGTAAGTGTGATTAATTAAAATCTTTACAGTTCCATCATATAACATTCGGGAGACAAACAATAAAAAATCCTTTAAAGTCCACAAATTAAGATCACATTGTGAAATCATTACAGTAAAAGCAAGGGCATTTCACTAAAATATAGAATGTGCCATATAATCAACACTCTAGCCTAGCATTCACTTCAATTAATACAATGCCTCATTTTCTAAGTTTGCCATCACAAAGATGGCCAACTCTGAAAAATCATGGCCATTTCAGATAGCCTATCTTGGGGTGGTACTAGTTGGGGTATAGCATGCCTACCTGACTGACTAATGTTCCCGCCTTTCCAGGTGCCAAAAGGTTTTGGGCAAAGGGGTTTGGCTCCCCCTCCTATAAGAGGAGCCAAATTCGCATTTCAAAGGCAGGGGCTTCTTTGAAGCTCCCTTGCCGCAGAATGCTAATTAGGAGATCATCTTGAGGGAGGGAGAGTGAACACCCTCTTGCTGTGCAGGTTTTGTTTCTGACCTCCTGAGAGCAGAGGCCCTCACTCTGGAAGGTCAGAAATCTGTCTCTGGTTGCAGAATGGCATAGACCAGTCAGCCGACACACCAGAGACTGGTAGGTTTTAAGGGAGTACCTCTAAGGTGTGCTCTTTGTGCATGTAATCACAAGTCCACCACTGGAATCAGAGTGGATTTGTGAATACAAGATGTTTGATACCAACCATCCCTATTTTCAGTGAAGCCATCAAGTAGCTAGGGAACTCGTTTTCACCAGTGTCTAGCACATGAGTTAAAATGGCTTCCCTGATCACTTGTACTGGCAGAAATGGAACTGACCAGCACAGGGGCATAACTGCTCATGGAGATATGTCCTCACATGTAATATAAAGCACTGCGGCAGGGGTGATTTACAAATATTACAGGCATTGTTAGGGAACATGGCACACAGGGATGTGTGTTATGTTGTGTTTTCACTTTTGTCCGCACCAAAACATGCAGCCTGTGATGGCAGCCCTGCATGGGTTTGATGAGGGGTCTGTTAGGGTGGCAACATTCGTCCTCTGGCCTTTGATGACCTTCCTTAGTACTGCAGGACCTAGGTACCAGGGGTACCATTTACTGGGGACTTACTGAGAGTGCTAAAGGTGTTCCCAATTGCGGACACAATTGTACAGTTTTGGGGAAAGAGATATGGCACTGTGTGAGTCATTTGTTTCATGGCTGATGCACTAAGATTATAGCCCTCGAGGATGCAGCATTGAGGGCAAATAAGTGCAAGTGTGTTTAAAAATGCATCATGCCATACAAATAAGCAGATGCAAATATTTCAAAGGAGCAAGTTAATATATGCCAACATATAAAAGAAACAATGAAAACAGTATAAAACTGTACAATGCAGGCTCTGGCGAAGAGAAATCTGCTGGTCCACAGATATGCAAGTCGAGGATGTAGCCTGCAGTACAAATATGTGCAAATGCATTCCAATGTGAAATGTGGTGTGCATATGAGCCAATGCAGATATTTCAAATGGTCAAGTTAAGATGCAGTCAGCATAAAAAGGGTCAATAATAACAATAAAAATAGAAGAATATAGGCCCTGACAAAGAGAAATCTGCTGGTCCCCAGATCCACAGGTTCATTACTTAAGTTTGTGCAAGTCCATGGTTGATACAGTGATGGAGTG
Source organism: Lissotriton helveticus (assembly GCF_964261635.1). Lineage (NCBI taxonomy): Eukaryota > Metazoa > Chordata > Amphibia > Caudata > Salamandridae > Lissotriton > Lissotriton helveticus. The sequence continues at coordinate 1,128,935,534 of NC_136068.1, read as the reverse complement.
TACCCACATGTGAGTAGCTCCCTGTTAGAAATGGGGTATCTAGTTGGCAGCTGTGTGTACCCATGACAGGTCCGGACCGCTAAGCTATTCAGGGTTGGTCATCTGCACAACCTAAATTAATCTGTGCTCACCCTTTGGTAGCTTGGCGTAGAACATTCAGGCTTAACTTAAGTGGTAATGGTAAAGTGTTTGTGCAACACATGAATTATAGTAAGACAGTGAAGACACCACCAAAAGACTCCACCCCCATGTAGATAAATAAAGTATCTTTTTCTGGTTAAAATAAGACCAACGTGGCAAAAATTCAAATAATACTTCTGAGTTGCCCATTGAAAATTATCATAATTCAGTAACTCCTTCATAAGTTATGCATGTTGTCAGTTCAAGTAGTAAGTCCAGGGCTAGCAGTGTTAGTGCGTATCAAATAAGCAAAACAGATATAATTTCAGGCACTTCTTTCCGAATTATGCACGTTGTCAGGTAAAACAGTGAGCCCAGTGCTCGCAGTCCTAGCGCGTGTCACAGATAGTTAAATGCTCCTATGTCCTGTGGCACGGCAACACAGTGTTTGCAATTAAGACTAAGATTGAGTGCAGAGAACTCTGGACCAGGAGTTCAAGCGACCTGCACTCGTCACTAGTTCAGGTATCGCTGTTCCCTGTACCTGGACTCCGGCTCTGACAGTCAGGGCGTCATTGTCTTGCAAATATGGCGGGCTTCCCAAGCTGGGAGGAGGGCCTGCAGCCTCTCTACTGGGTTAATGGCCAGAAGTAGGAATGGCTGCAGCAGTACCCAGGGGCTTCCAGGTGCGGCGATCCCTCCTTTCAGTTGGTTCTGCCTTTGGAAATGATCGGCAATGCCAATGTCGGTACACAGTACAGAACCACATAACGTGGTCTGGTTGCTACGTCACAGGGAAAGCCCAGGATTACCAAGGCAATGTAGCAGCAGCACTTTCAGGCTTCCCTCTGTGACTCAGCATCTGAGTGGTTACAGGGATGGTGATTTCTATCACCCTTTCAGTGCGGTCGTTCTTGGTTTCATACTTGTAGGTCACGCAACAGATTGCTCGACCCTTGTAAAATTCTTTTGCAAGTCAGTGGGATTGAAGCCTTTTCTGGTCCTGAGACTTCATAACAGGGGGCAAGCCAACAAGCCCTTGAAGTTACTTGAGGTGCAGAGGCTGTAGAGTAGGGTTAGTTCTTCTCACCAATAGAGGCAGCAGGCCAGCACAGCAAAGCACATTGCAAAGTAAATGTAAATGTAGTATACTTGTAAAGCGCACAGCTGCCCCAGCAACGGGGCGTCCCGGTGCTGTATAACTCTGGGGAACCCGTCCTGGCTTTCCCTGTGGGATAGTCCCTTGCTGGGAGTCCCCAAGGTGGAGCCAGGTATCCCCGGAATTGGTGGGGCCGTTGTGGAGATTAGGCAAGCTAATGCCCAGAGTTGCCGAGTAGAACCCCTGATTAGAGTAAGCACCGAAGCGAGAATTATCGAGTCCGCTGACCAAGGTCCACGACCCTGCCGCGTCGGGAATTGAACCCTGGTCCCGGGCCGACTTCTGCTCTCAGGCCTGCTGCCTCTAACCAGTGAGCCACACTACTCCACTGGCAGTTCCTCCTGGCAGCACGGCTCCTCTTCTTGGCACACTGTCCGCAGGCTCCAAAATTGAATTGAATTGAGGTTGTCAGAGGTCCAGTACTTATACCCAAATGTGCCTTTGAAGTAGAGGAGACATCAAAGAGGCGTTTGAAGATCACAAGATCCCTGCCTTGCCTACCCTAGCTCCAGACACACTACAGGGGGTATGCAGCTCTGTGTGGAGATAGGCACAGCCCTATTCAGGTGCAAGTGAAAGCTCCTCGCTCCCAATCTACCTTATTAGGATGCAAATGTCACACCCCAGCTCCCATTCCGTGACTGTTTAGAGGGAATGCACAAAGCCCAGCTGTCACCCTAACCCAGATATGGATTCAGAGACAGGCAGAGGCACAGAAAGGTTACAGTAAGAAAATGCCAACTTTCTAAAAGTTGCATTTTCAGACCTGCAATTTAAAAACCAGCCTTACTAAAAGATGTGTTTTTAAATTGTCAGTCAAAAACCACCAAACTCCAAATTTCTATCTTCTCCCAATGGGAAATTACACTTAAAAGATGTTGCGAGGGAATCTCAATGTTACCCTATCGGAGAGATAGGCATTGCAGTAGTAAAAAACAAATGTAGCTGTTTTTACTTCTAGAGCATGTTACACTCCAAATTACATGTCCTACCTTTTAAATACACTGTACCCTGCCCTTGGGGCTACCTAGGGCCGACCTTATGGGTACCTAATATGTAATAAAAAGGAAGGTTTGTCCTGGCCAGTAGTTTAACTTGCCAGATCGAAATGGCATTTTAAACCGCAGACACATACTCTGCAATGGCAGGTCTGAGACATATTTAAAGGGCTACTGAGTGGGTGGCGCAATCTGTGCTGAATACTCACTAGTAGCATTTAATTTATAGGGCCTGGGCAAACATAGTGCACTTTACTAGGGATTCACAGGAAAATTAAATATGCCAATTGTGGATAAGCCAATGCAACCATGTTTAGGGTAAAGAGCATATGTACTTTAGCACTGGTTAGCATTGGTAAATTGCCTAGAATACTAAAGCCAGCAAAAATTAAGTCAGCAAAACAGGAGGTCAGGAGACTAAAAGTCAGGGGAAACCACGCCAAGGAGGCCAGTTCCAACAGTCCCTCAGAAACCTTCCAGCTGTTGCAAAGCACTTGCCAATTCATTCTAGCTCCATGGGGATGGTATAAAAAAAAGAAACTGCCTGCTTGCATGTTCTTTTGCCATGCTACAAGAATAATAGCCTTAAGAGGATTCGCCTTTGGGGAAGCAGTGCTGGCCAGCAACATACTAAGTGTTCAATAGATTCCAAGGTGTATGGGCACAGCCTGTACTGACGTTGTACTGGGGGTTTTGTTTTCCAGTGAGCCCTGTATTTCCATATGGCAGTGTCAGAAGTCTTGTCAGCAATATATTCCTTAGGGCATGTGTTTCCATGGCTGCTCTCAGGTATGGTTAGCAAGGAACCTATTAGTGGGATTTGTGGAGCCCATGGCTCCCGGGGTATGTCTGGTTTGATATATATTTTGCGGTTGCGTTATTAAGGCATTCGCTGGCCAAGTTTAATGTGGTTAAAACACTATTGAAATACCTTGCCCATTCCCTCTTCGCATCTTGAAAGATCATCCGCAGGTCTCCTTTCATGGAGTCTGTATCTGCTCTGCCCACTTTATGGTAGAATTTGATTACATCCTTTTTGTATTCAACACCAATGTTCACCAGCCCAAACTCCAATTGAATCAGTGTGTGTCTTGTTGTTTTGGGAGACCAAACATTTTTATGTATGCAGCTAAATGACAGTGCTGTAGTGTATCTGCGAGCATTTTGGGGAAGGCAAAGCACCCATAGCTTATAGTGGGCAGCAAGTTGGCATGTGTTACTATTCAAATTCCCTCAGCTGTTAAGCTCTGTAATTTGTGGTAAAATTTGGTTAGGGCAAGCAATGATTTGGCTGCTTTTTCCTCAAGGGCCTTTGCCTGAAGAAGGGTTTGCCTGTGTGCCACAGCCAGCTGCCAAGGTGATTTGGCAGTCGTGGTCATGGTTAAAGGACCCAGGTTCCATGTCAGCTGGTCCTTTTTAGCCCTTTGTACAAAAATCAAGAGCAGGGAGATAGTGGTTTTATAAGTATGTAATATGCCTATTGCCCTCTTCATGCCAATTCATGTGTGGTCCAATATTACCAGGTTTACATAGTGCATGATGGGTAGTTTGTTGGGCCTAGCTTCGGTGGAAAAAGGTTACCTTTCAGTAATTCCGAGCCCAAGTCTGGAGCATAACGTTTAAACAGAACTGGGGCAATGACACATCCCTGTTTCAGGCCTTTGTTTCTGTGTATTTTTGAGGTGAAGTTGAGTTATTTTCATCTGCATCCAGGTATCAGTATATAAGGCTATGATGGCTACCAGAAGTTGTTTTTGGATTCCCCAAGTGGTGAGTTTGGCCCATAGTATATTTCAGTCGATTCCGTAGAGCACTGCACTATAATCTATGAAGCTGGCAAAAAGTGAGCTCGTAGATTTTTTGAAGCCTTGGCCGCTAGGCAGAAGAAAGCTATCACGTTGTTCATTGTTGATGCTTTTAGCTGGAATACCATTTGGAAGTATGGGATAATATTGTTGACCTTGACCCAATTATCCAATTCATACAGGAGCACCTTTGTAAAGGATTTTCTTTCTACGTCTAAAAGCGTGATTAGCCTGTCATTTTCAGGTGTTGTGCCTTTAATGGTAAAGTCACATTTTAAGTCACTATTCTGAAAATGACTCTTTTAGAAAGTTTGTGAAACAGTGAAGGTATCGGATCCTACATCTGACCAACCCGGATCTCAACAATAGGAAAAACGGAACAAAGTGGCTGGACAGGATTATTCGCAAGACAATTCCCCAGACACACAGTCAATCTGTACCATGTGACCACTGGATTTAATTTTCCAAACGAATTTATTTTTCTTTTTTATACATTTATCAGCAAAATTTTTTTGAAAAACAGGCACAAACAGAACCACTGTCAGATCAAAAGGTTCATATATACAGTATCTACAAATGTACACATTTACAAATTTGCAACAAAGAATCAAGCAAAAGTGGTTTGACACACCAAAGAAAACCAATAACATAAATAATAATCCATATAAATGGTAATTATATACAGTGCAAAGATTAGTCCATAAACAAAAAACAGGCACCAGTCCTAGGGATTGAAAAACCAAGTGACAGGCGGGATTGAGATCGAAAACAAGCCTGCCTGCCAGCAAGAGCCTGTGGTATAATGTTTAATAGGGTTGCGGGGCTAGGGTACAGAGTGGTGATATGATTTACATCCTAGCGGCACCCTTTGTTGTAGCCACAGGGTGGTATTGTCGACGCGTTTCGAACCTCAATATTCAAGGTTCTCTTCAGGACGGGGACTGGGAAAAGGATTCTGCACGGGGGCACAAGGATTGCCGCAGTGTAGGTATATCTTGGTTCGTATTCGCACCTGCAATTAGCGCAGAGCTGGACTTTAAGCGTGGTGTCAGGCTTCAGGAGCATTCAGGGATACGAGCGGCTCACATTGTTTGTGCGCGTGTTGGTCTGGCGTTGTAGACCATGGAGGGGAAAGCGACCGGTCACTGACCTCAATTCAGTCCGGCAGGCAGAGATGGCCCGTTCTATGTAGGAATTAATCCAGCCTCAGAAGGATCGGTGTAGCTCACTCCCTCACAGTGACAAGCAGTCTGTAGCTCTGACCTACAGACTGCTTGTCACTGTGAGGGAGTGAGCTACACCGATCCTTCTGAGGCTGGATTAATTCCTACATAGAACGGGCCATCTCTGCCTGCCGGACTGAATTGAGGTCAGTGACCGGTCGCTTTCCCCTCCATGGTCTACAACGCCAGACCAACACGCGCACAAACAATGTGAGCCGCTCGTATCCCTGAATGCTCCTGAAGCCTGACACCACGCTTAAAGTCCAGCTCTGCGCTAATTGCAGGTGCGAATACGAACCAAGATATACCTACACTGCGGCAATCCTTGTGCCCCCGTGCAGAATCCTTTTCCCAGTCCCCGTCCTGAAGAGAACCTTGAATATTGAGGTTCGAAACGCGTCGACAATACCACCCTGTGGCTACAACAAAGGGTGCCGCTAGGATGTAAATCATATCACCACTCTGTACCCTAGCCCCGCAACCCTATTAAACATTATACCACAGGCTCTTGCTGGCAGGCAGGCTTGTTTTCGATCTCAATCCCGCCTGTCACTTGGTTTTTCAATCCCTAGGACTGGTGCCTGTTTTTTGTTTATGGACTAATCTTTGCACTGTATATAATTACCATTTATATGGATTATTATTTATGTTATTGGTTTTCTTTGGTGTGTCAAACCACTTTTGCTTGATTCTTTGTTGCAAATTTGTAAATGTGTACATTTGTAGATACTGTATATATGAACCTTTTGATCTGACAGTGGTTCTGTTTGTGCCTGTTTTTCAAATTTTTTTTGCTGATAAATGTATAAAAAAGAAAAATAAATTCGTTTGGAAAATTAAATCCAGTGGTCACATGGTACAGATTGACTGTGTGTCTGGGGAATTGTCTTGCGAATAATCCTGTCCAGCCACTTTGTTCCGTTTTTCCTTTTCTTTTAGAAAGTTGGTATTTCTTGTCCTAACTATTACTAGGTGTAGTTGATAGTTGGCCTTTGTATATTTCGCCAAGACACTGTCACAAAAGTGGAGTGGGTTTTTGCAGGAAGGGGCATCCTGACAGGATGAGCGGAGGCAGACCTGTCACCCACCACACTTACATTTCGAAGAAACAGCCTCTGCACACTCACAAAGGACTTCATATTGGCCTTTTTCACCCCTGGCATCCTAGGACCAGGGCAGGATGGAAGGAAATTTCAGAACCATTGGTGAGGGGAAGACTCTAGAAGTTTTCAACTACTTCAAAGCTGGCACAAGGTACAAATATTGGACTCTGAGACCCAATTGTGAGTACAATCCTGGGCCTGTGGATACCAAAGTAGAATGACACCCTTCTGCCAGAAGACTGCCTTGCTGCTTGACGCCTGACCGGCTGTCTAAAAAGGAAGACTGGACTTGTTCTCTTCTTCCCAGGCAGGGTGAGTCCAAATGTCAGCTGGCTGACCTCCTGTTCTAAAGTGGCACAACAAGCTCCAGGGGCCTCCCTGCAACTTCTCAGATGACCTGCTGCAACCAGTTATGCCTGCTCCTTCAACTGGCCCTGCCTAAGCCTTGCTGGTACTGCCAGAGTGAGTGCTTTATCGGCAAAAAGCACCTCTTCAGGTCCTGGGCCTTTGGTTGGCATCAAACTGCACTCCTCTGAAGAAGAAGTAGAAATCCTAACGTTTTGAGCTCTCCACGACCATGAAGGGACCTGTTTGCACTGAGATCTTGCCACCAATGAACACCACAAATGTGAAGCTCCAGTGGACCCAGATCTTCATGCTACAGATACTGCCAGCGACAACCGGCAATGCGAGATCTGAACTTCGCTCTACAGCATCGACAGTCCGAGGTGCCTGCCAACACGAAGCTCCAGCAATAACCGCCTGCAACGCTGGACAGGATCTTTGCGCTTCAGCAGTGACTGTCAGCAAAGCCTGGTGTGCTTATCATGCTACAGCAACAACTATCCACAACACTCTTGCTGCTCTTCACAGCCTACTCAATTGCGAACTGGACTTTTCGTGCCAGACTTTGAGAAGGTAAATTTTTTATCTGGACTAACCTGGTCTCCATATCTCGCCCACATTCCATTGCCATCAGCCCAAACTTTTTGCCAGTCTCGAATGACCACGATTGGTGTCTTGTACTTCTAGCTGCTATACTTACCTAAAATCATTGAAAATGCAGATCTTGTGTTCTACTGATTGTATTTGTATTGTTTGGGTCTCATTTTATTTATTAAATTGTACCTTATTTCTGTAAATTGGTGTGTTTTTTCTAAATTGGTGTGTTGTTTCTAAATTGTGTTTTGTTTCATTTTATTAGTGCTTGTGTGCTGCATAAATATTTTACACACTGCGTCTAAGTTAAGCCTGACTGCTTTTGTGCCAATCTTTCATAGAGATAAGCAGAGCTTCATTTAGTGACTTTTTGTGACTCACCCTGGCAAGGATTATGGCTGTTACTTAAGAAGGGTTTCACCCCCCCCTCTCAACCGACAACCAAACGTCCTACATTTTGTCTTTTAGTACTGCCTGCTTTCAGACCTCTGTTTGTGCTTCATCAAACGTCATGAACAATCATTACATCTTTCAAAAATGTTATTGGTTATTAATTATAGCTCTTGATTAAATGAAAGAAAGACCATCTTGGAAATCAAGGCCCACTCCTGTTCGGTTTATTCTCAGGACAGCGATGCTGGGACACCGAGTTTATATATGGAGAATGAATTAGAGATTCTTAATTTGGGTAGAATTTGGGTGGTTATAATTTAATTGTATTGGGAGTCCAGTCATGAGAGGTAGATCTTGGCTCTCTACAGAATGGCCACTCCCTGCGTGCTCCTGAGGAGAGTCCCAAAATCAGCCTTGAATCTCATGCTTCAGGGGGCTGCTTTTATTGCCATCATCGGCTAAGTAAAGTTGATGAAGTTAAAGGTGGGTGATGGAAAATATCTGTTAATTGTGCAGCGCAGCCCAATTCTGAGCAATCCCCTATGACACTGGTGCAAACGCACACTTTACTAGTTGTAATGGCGGTGCCCATGAAACATTGTAGGCAAGAGAAAACTGCTGCACCAATCGTGAGAGAACATGTGAACATTGGGGGCTATTGTCAAATGAGGCATACCTTTGAAAGGTGCAACAGGACAACTGGACAGTAGCGGCTCCTTGAGGGAGTGGTGCGGATAGTGGGGCATAGGGGGTAGTAAACTATGGTATACGCCCGCACGGAGAAAAGTAACAAAATAAATAAATAAAACAAATTATATGGCGCGTGCTGCACCGCCATTGGCGATGCAGCACGCGTAATATAATTTGTTTTATTTATTTTAGTTACTTATCTCCGTGCGGCCTTATGCCGTTACTACCCCATACCCTGCCCCTCCCCCGCCCCGCCTCACCGCCCTGCACCACTCCCTCGAGGAGCCGCTACTGACACTGGACCTCTGTGCGGCCATCCTCCTGGCTCCGGGAGACCGTGAGTGAAAGGAGGGAAATCCTCCTCATCGCAGAAGATGGCAGTGACCCAGAAACAGGCAAAGCAGCATATACCCAGAGGTGAGAGTGCAGACTCTAGAAGGGTATTGGAATTGGCAGCTCCATTTGTGCCCTTACATCTGCGCTTTTCCTGTCAATCCAGAATGAGTTGTTTCTCCTTGCAGCGCCCACTTGGGGTTCTGTGACTGCTTCTCAGACCAATCAGGGTGAATTGTTACTGAAACTGTGGAAGACAATTATATGGAATGTATACTATGCTGTATGAATATTTCCACTTCTGTTATCCTTACTAAACATTGATTAATACTACCTCGGTAGGGGGAAACTTACATTCATTTGTATGCCCATTTCTATATGTATTGAAGGGGCTAAGCACTACGAGAAACAAAACCCTCTTCCACATTTCCTTCTCCTGCACCAAAGGAACCTGAAGGCATGAGCAGTGGAAGAACTTGAATGCTTGTGTTGAACATACATGAATGGCGTGCCCATTTGGCGAGGGACAAATCACCTCTGGAGATATTGTGGGAAAACCACAGTTAAGCTTGTGCTGGAAATGGTGATGTGTGCTTTATTTCTAAAATATCTAATTCGAGTGCGGATAACCTAGTGCCTAACACCCTTTGCAGGTGACACAGGGGAATCAGCACTGGCTGCACTGCAGTCATGAAGGATATGTCAACTTCATGCCAGGCAGGACAACTTGTCTACAGTGAGGTCTTGACAGACTCTAAGTTTATGTCACTTAACAAAGTACCCACCATGTCGGATGTGACACTAGAATGAAGGAGCAATCTTTTCAAGTTTTACAATATCCAGACTTCATTCTGTGATGACTAGTATGTCATTAAAAGGCTGGATGATATTAAACACAGGTTGAAAACAGTTGAGAGAAATCTGGACCCAAAATCTAATTTTGGCCAAGACATCTTGCACATGAAAAGAAAGGTCATGAACTGTAAATACCTCTTCTGAGGGATAACATTTGGCAATATGGAACATTGGAGAAAGCTGGATTAACTTCTTTAAGCCATTAGAATTTCAGTGAGTACACCAATTGTGATTGTGTCACCCTCTAATTAGTTCTTCAAAAGGGGGGAACGGTTGCACATCATTGTTTCTCATAATAAACCTTCTTTGTCCAAAACAGTCCAGTGTGCGTGCTAACTCGGCTAGTGCTTTCCCCTCATTCAAATCAACAGAACTGTGCGGAGCAACATTCCACTCAAAGCCCAGTCACATTGCAAATCGCGAATTCCCATAACTATGCAAATCTTATCCTTCATTTTACACCATTTTCCTAGACACGTTAATCCAATTTTATCAGAGGAGTGGGATGCAGTTTGCACAGGTATGTGAGGAATTGCAGATAAGTTAGCAAGATGGGGGTTTTGAGGGAGTGGGGAAAAAAGGGGGGATTGTACACTGTGTGAATGTGATTGGCATGGTGAGTGTTAGAAGTTACTATTGGGGAGTTAGAATGATGTGGGCGTGTGGGAGGTTTGAGCGCCTGAATAAGGGGAGAGTGTATAATGAATGCGAATGTTGTAGTAAGTGAACAAAAGTTTGAAATTCTAATTAGAGAGTAAAAAAGAAAGATTGCGTGTTGATTAATTAGTATTGATGAGAATGGAGGGCCAGAGCATAGTTAAATAATTTGAGTTTTAAGTGTTTCATGTATGGGACAGGTTGGAAGACATAGGTTAACTAGACACGGGAAGGAAGGGTTTGAATCTGACAAGGTTGTTACTTTGTGGTTGCAGTGATTTCTTTACATTTGTTTCTTTCTCTTTTTTTTAAACTTAGCACACAGATAACACAAAGATTGTATTAATGTAATTTGATGAGGAAGAATTATGACACGTGAAACTAAAGATATGTATAGTAATGGTGGTTATTTATTTGACATTTACAGTTACCCCTGACGAAGGGCCTAGTAGGCCCCAAATGCATTGGGTTGCAATAAAGGAAAGTGCTTCGGACGACAGATTCGTTTTCGACATTTCTTATCGTGTTCTTAAAGAGAGGCCTGGATGGGCACATTTTGTGCATTGGAAGCTGGTTTAAAAGAAAACAGCATGATATCTTACATGTGGAGCAAACATAAAGGTTTAAGTAACGATCTGATAAAATTGGATTAACGTGTCGAGGGAAAGTGCTTCGGACGACACATGAGTTTTCGTAATTTCTTATCGTGTTCTTAAAGAGAGGCCTGGATGGGCACATTTTGAGCATTGGAAGCAGGTTTAAAGAAAACAGCATGATATCCTACATATGGAGCAAACATAAAAGTTTAAGGAAGTATCTGATAAAATTGGATTAACGTGTCGAGGAAAATGGAGTAAAATGAAGGATAAGGCTTGCATTGTTATGCGCATTTCAGATTTGCGGTGCAACTGGGCTTGGAATGGAATGTCGCTCCACACAGTTCTGTCGGCCCTCTGATTAGTGACAACCTCTTTTGATAATCACATGCCAGCTTCACCATCAGCATAGTACGAACATATTCCAACTAGCTAAACAAAGAAAGGGCCGTTTGACATGCAGTGGCACATGATCATGGAAGCTCAAATAATGGAAGCTAATCTTGTTTGAAAGAAATACTTGCCAGTATGCCCTCTGTTATGCCAAAAGAGATTACATTTGGATGACTAGATCAAGCCGTTATGTTCACTGTTGTAAATTTTTCCTTCCTGTAGCGTCACCCAGAAATTGTTGCCTTTTTACTGATCCCTATTTTTGTTGGTTATTGAACAAAAAATTGTGGTAAAGTGTGTGTGCTCATCTTTTTAAACACTGGAAAATTGGCATACACCTAATTGGCACATTCTATTTAATTGTTTGTCCCTAGTATATTGTACTACCTGTAGCCAGGGTGGGTAAGTTAAATTCTATTAGTGAGCTGAAAAACGGTGGCACTCACTAATGTAGAATTGCAAAACATGCCTCCAGGATGGCCACGGTGGCCTGGGTGTAAAGTTGTAAACTACCATTTCGGCCCTTTTCCTTTCATTTTTTTATTTTTATACGTCAGTCCCAAGGTAGGCCTTAAAAGTCCATAAAGTGGGGTATATGATATTTAAAAGTAGGACATGTATATTTAGTATTTTAAATTTCCTAACAGTAAAAATCCTCCCAAGCCAATTTTCACTGTGGCAAAGCTGGCTCTCCAATAGATTAACACTATAACATTGAATACGTGCTAAAATCGGTTTATGGAAAAGCTAGAAAAATATTTCAGGGACACGTAAAAGTAATTTAGAACACAATATTTTGGAAATTACACTTTTTAGAAAGTTGTCATTTTTCTGCCTATAACCAAATCTCTTTTCTGGAAGTGTCCAGCTGCCACATAACCCCTAATGACTCCTATGTGATGAGATGGGTATTGCTACCAGACAGTGTTAATGTTAATGTTAAATGAACTTGTACCGCGCACAGCTGTCCCAGCCAAGGGGCGTCCCGGCGCTTGCTGTAAGAAGTGTGTCAGTAAAGAGTGATAGTTCTGTCACAGTGAGGTCGTTGAACATTAGCAGAAAAGGTGGGTTTTTATCGCTCTCCTGAAAGGTAGAAGTTCTTCAATTTTTCTAATATGGATAGGGAGTCCATTCCAAAGTCTTGCGGCGAGGTGTCTAAATGACCTACCACCCATTCTTGCCAGTTTGAAGCGGGGTACTACTGCCAGGTTCTGTCCTTCTGAACGCAGCGTACGTCGGGGAACATACGATGTGAGGAGGGAACTTAGCATGGGGGGAGAGGCAGTTTTAAGGATTTTGAACGCCAAACAAAGGGTTTTGTAATGGATCCTTTTTTCAACAGGAAGCCAATGAAGTTTCAAAAGGACAGTAGACACTGATTTGTAGCGTGGGATACCGGTTAGCGCTCTCGCTGCAGCGTTCTGAACTCGCTGGAGCCTCGCTTTCTCTGCTACGTTTGCCCCTAACAAGAGAGAGCTGGCGTAGTCTAGTCTTGACAGGATTGCTGACTGCACCACAATTTGGCGGGTTTGGTGGTCAAAGAACTTAAGGATGGGTCTAAGGTTGCGTAGGATACCAAAACAGGTAGCTGCTACCCTTTTGGTATGGATAGTGAAAGACAGCTCGGTATCCATCCAGACTCCCAAGTTTCTTACGTGGTCTCTACATTCGGGAGGTTGGTCGAGAGTTTCTGGCCACCAATTGTTTCCCCAGGTCGTTGTTTCTTTTCCCACCAGTAACACTTCCGTTTTTCCAGCGTTCAGCTGGAGACAGTTTGTTGTCATCCAGCTGGTGATGTCAATAAGTGTCTGCTTAAAATGTTGTGCACTAAGGCCGTTTTCATTGTCCAGTGACACCACCAGCTGGGTATCATCGGCATATGTCACTAGTGAAAGACCATGTTTTCCTGCTATTTCTGCCAAGGGTTGGACATATACATTGAACAGGGTAGGGCTCAGAGCTGACCCTTGGGGCACACCCTGTTCAATGGGGTGTTCTTTAGACAAAAAAGGAGGGGTAGAGACTCTAAAGGATCTGCCCGAAAGGAAAGCTTTCAACCATTTGAGGGCAAGCCCTGTTATTCCTATACCCTCCAGCCTTGATAGCAAGATCTCATGTGACACCGTATCGAAGGCAGCACTTAGATTTAAAAGAATCAGTGCTGCCGTCCCCCCAGAGTCTAATATGGTACGGAGGTGTTCTGTCACACTAAGAAGACCTGTTTCAGTGCTGTGGCCAGCGCGGAAGCCGTGTTGAGATCTATCCAGAATGGCATTGGATATCAAATAGTTGGTCAGAATAGAGTTGACGTGGGATTCTGCGATTTTTGCCGGCCAGGGGAGGAGAGAAATGGGTCTGAAGCTTTCGGGTAGGGCAGGATCTAGTGTGGGTTTTTTGATGATGGGAGTCACCCAGGCTTGCTTCCATTTAATGGGTATGTTGGCTGTCGTGAAGGAAAGATTTATTATGTCTCTAAGAGGGCCTAAGACCGTCCAGTCAGAGTTTCTGAATAGTTCCGGTTTCAGGGGATCTGCAGGTGAGCCTGATTTGATTTTATTGCATAGTTTGAGGAAGTCGACTTGATTAAGTGCTGGAATTTTGGATAGGTTGGGCCCATTCAAGTCAGCTTGAGGAGCGAGGACAGTGTTTGTTGGGAAGGTGCTATAGATTTTCTTAATTTTGTCGATAAAAAAAGACGCCATAGTGTCACAAAATGCGGAAGATATATTAGGGTTGTATGTCGCTTTCTTAGCACTGAGCTCTTTCAATATCCTGAAGATAGTTTGGGAGGCATTATCACTGTTCTTGATTTCCGTGGTGTAATAATCCGTTCTAGTCCTGCAAATGTTCCGATGATAGCTTTTTTGCATTTGAATGTAGAGGGTTTTAAGTGAGGGATCATAGTCTCTCCTCCATCTTCGTTCCGCTTTTTTGCATTCCTTCTTTTGCAGGGAAAGTACTTCATTGAACCAGGGACTAGATTCATGTGTACGCGCTTTGATCCATTTAGCTGGTATCAGAGAATCTAAGGTCTTTTTGATCCAATCACAAAACTGCTCATAGTTTTGATCGAGGTCTTCGCTTAATTGGGGGGAATTCATAGTAAGGAGTGCATGGAAGTCTTCAAGGCGAAGCTTCCTCCAGGGTCTTTTCAGGACTTGTTGAGTGGGTTTTGAGTTAGTGTCACTAGCAAAAGGGATGATCATGATCACCAAACAGTGGTCGGTCCAAACCATCGGGATGGGGGGTTCAGCAGTCGCATTATTTGGATTGGAAAAAATGGGGTCTAAGATATGCCCACCGCTATGTGTTGAGCAACTCACTAACTGTCGGAGTTGAAAAGCATCCAAATCAGCTAGGTAGGTATTGATCTTGGTATCAGAGGTAAGATCAAAATGAATGTTTAAGTCACCTATAATGGTGAAGTTGGCAGTGTCGGTGATCAAAGAGCATAAATGCTCCAGGAGCGAGGTAGTGAAATTCGTGCTTGCTCCCGGGGGTCTATATATCAGAAGACCTATCAGACTAAGTTGAGAGTTTATCTTAATTGTGAATCGTGCACATTCACTCTCCTTAATTTCCATTTTCGATATGTGGCAAGTAAAGTCTGATTTAGCCATGATTGCTATACCCCCTCCCCTGGTGTGTCTATTCAGCGTATGTGTAGTATATCCTAAGGGGGTGGCTAGATTGATAACAGTGGACAAAGGGCTCTAGGTGTGTGGAGAAGGTCTCCTACCTTGACTGAATGGCATGGGGGGTAGTTCCCAGCCCGCTCCTGAGCTTTAAAGGATGTCTCCCTGTCACTGGCAGATGAAGCTCACCCTTAGGTCTGTCTCCCTTTTTTCCCCTCTAAGCAGGCTGGCTCCAAACTAACAGTGAGCTTAGTGTTGCCTAATTCGCCATTTGCGAAGTAGGCGTAGCAGGCAACACTACGCCGACTCCGTGGGCGTAGCGAAGTTGCCCGCCACCCGCCTCCCTCCTGCCCTCCCTAAATACTTAAATAATTATTTTAAAAACAATAAACACCACTTACCTTGTCGGCTGCGTCTCCGGGGCTCCCTCTGGTAACCGCGCCGCCATCATGGATAGTAATGCGCATGCGCGGCCGCCCACGCATGCGCATTACTATCCATGATGGCGGTGCGGTTACCAGAGGGAGCCCCGGAGACGCAGCCGACAAGGTAAGTGGTGTTTATTTGTTTATTGTTTTTAAAATAATTATTTAAGTATTTAAGGAGGGCGGGAGGGAGGCGGGTGGCGCGTAGTGGGGCTACGCGAAGTGCGTAGGGGGACGTAGTTTCTGGTCCACTTCGCGTAGCCCCACTACGCCTACTACGCCCACAGAAACTGACCAAAACTCTTTTAGGGGTAGACAAAGGATTGACCTCCACTCAGGCTGGATCTAGGCATAAATGTGGACCGCACAGACCTCGCCTCAGCAGACTCATGGACGTGTGAAGAATCGGAAGAAGTAGTACACTGTTGTCTGAATAAACTGAAGGAAGACTGAACCTGCCTGCCTTGAACTGAGGACCACAGGAGGGACTTCAAGGGTCAATTGACTGATCTCCTCTTTGATCTACGTTGATAAAACCTGCATTCAGAGACCTCTCAACATGCAATTGTTCACCTAACCATTTCCAACTGAACTTGTCCTAGACACTGCTGCTGCAGCCAGGCCCTGCGGTCAAACCCACGACAATCATAGGTGAAGGCTGTGAATGGAGTGGTGTTGGCTGCCTGCAGCGCCTGCTACTAATCCCACCCAGATCACGGTCAAAGGTCATGCGTGTTGTAAGTTTGGCTGCCCATAGAGGGTTGGATGAAGAGTCTGGCTGCAGGCCAGGCCCTGTGGTCAACCCTACTCTGAGGACAGTAGAAAACCATGCATGGCATGGGTTTGGCTGCCAATAACGGGTTAGACACAAGGCCTGGCCGCAGGGGTTGATGTTAGGTATGGTTATTAAATATTACTTTGCATTAAAAAACTCTACAAATTCACAGAAAAAAGCAAAGGGTAACGTAAATGTAACTCATTCCCTAAGGTAAGTATCCCTACCATATTACAACACTCATGACATGTACAATTACATCATTGATAACGTCACTGCAACATCTGAAAATGATACTTTAGGGCTGTTTTTTATATTATATGAATGATTTAATACACATTTCATTTAATGAGATAATATGCTGAATAATTCTATTGTAATCGTTCTGTTTATAATAAATATTTGAAATATTTTTCAGTTATATTTTTCATTAAAATATGTTGAACTTTTTTTTCCACAAATAATACACTTTAATATTGTTCTCTGTTCTTTACCAAACAGAGATCTCTGCCACCTCCTTTGTGGTGAAAAGTTACTAGAAGTAACTTTGTTCTCCTAAATCCTGTTGATGGAGCTCTAGAACATTTACGTGTAAATCTATACTCAGAAGTGCTAAATAGCAAAAACAAAGTGGAGAGTTACACCTCAGTGTAGTAGTATATTTACACATAAGTGAATCTACATGTGCAAATCTACCATTATAAATTGGGCTCAATAAGTCCTGTGTCACAGGACAAGAATTTTGGCAGATGGAGAGTAGTCAGTGCAGTATTTACCTGTTCCACTCAGGTAAGGATAACCATGAGTGTTAGCTGGAAAAACTGGCAGCAGTTTCCTACAACCAGATGTATTTGCCCGTTCCTAATGGTAAAAGAGAAAAAAGATGAACTTCATCTCATTTACGTCCGGAGAAGTCATTACTTTTCACTTGCCTTTGTGAAAGGAACATTTTAATGAGGAATTTTAAAAGTTAACACTCAGGTTGAAGGGTAACCCTGAGTGGTAGCTGGGAAAAGTGGCTGCAGTTTTCTGCACCCTGATGTCCTGTCCCTTTTCAAGTGCTAAACTGACTGAAAGGAAACATCATTAAACGTCATGTCCCTGAAGTCATGAACCTTCACTTGCCTCTATGAAGGAGAACATTTACCAACATTGAGAGTGAACATGAATGCTTGTGTTGAACATACATGAATGGCGTGCCCATTTGGCGAGGGACAAATCACCTCTGGAGATACTGTGGGAAAACCACAGTTAAGCTTGTGTTGGAAATGGTGATGTGTGCTTTATTTCTAAAATATCTCATTCAAGGGTCAATTGACTGATCTCCTCTTTGAGCTACATTGACAAACCATGCATTTGGAGGCCTCTCAACCTGCAATTGTTCAGCTAACCAGTTCCAACTGAACTTGTCCTAGACATTGCTGCTGCAGCCAAGCCCTGCGGTCACACCCACGACAATCATAGGTGAAGGCTGTGAATGGAGTGGTGTTGGCTGCCTGCAGGGCCAGCTACTAATCCCACCCAGATCATGGTCAAAGGTCATGCGTGTTGTAAGTTTGGCTGCCCATAGAGGGTTGGATGAAGAGTCTGGCTGCAGGCCAGGCCCTGTGGTCAACCCCACACTGAGGATAGCAGAAAACCGTGCATGGCATGGGTTTGGCTGCCAATAATGGGTTAGACACAAGGCCTGGCCGCAGGGGTTGATGTTATGTATGGGTATTAAATATTACTTTGCATTAAAAAACTCTACAGATTCACAGAAAAAAGCAAAGGGTAACATAAATGTAACACATTCCCTAAGGTAACTATCCCTACCATATTACAACACTCATGACATGTACAATTACATCATTGATAACGTCACTGCAACATCTGAAATGAGACCGTTGATCACAGCGCTGTAGATGGTGGAAGCACAAGTTAAAGATACTTTAGGGCTGTTTTTTATATTATATGAATGATTTAATACACATTTCATTTAATGAGATAATATGCTGAAAAATTCTATTGTAATCGTTCTGTTTATAATAAATATTTGAAATTATTTTTCATTTATATTTTGCATTAAAATATGTTTAACTTTTTATCCCACAAATAATAAACTTTAATATTGTTCTCTGTACTTTACCACACAGAGATCTCTGCCACCTCTTTTATGATGAAAAGTTACAAGAAGTAACTTTGCTCTCCTAAATCCTGTTGTTGGAGCTCTAGAACATATAAGTGTACACTTACGTGTAAATCTATACTCAGAAGTGCTAAATAGCAAAAACAAAGTTGAGAATTACACCTCAGTGCAGTAGTATATTTACACATAAGTAATTCTACATGTGCAAATCTACCATTATAAATTGGGCTCAATAAGTCCTGTGTTACAGGACAAGAATTTTGGCAGATGGAGTGTAGTCAGTGCAGTATTTACCTGTTCCACTCAGGTAAGGATAACCATGAGTGTTAGCTGGAAAAACTGGCAGCAGTTTCCCACAACCAGATGCATTTGCCCGTTCCTAATGGTAAAAGAGAAAAAAGCTGAACTTCATCTCATTTACGTCCGGAGAAGTCATTACTTTTCACTTGCCTTTGTGAAAAGAAACATTTTAATGCAGAGTTTTAAAAGTTCACACTCAGGTTGAAGTGTAACCCTGAGTGGTAGCTGGGAAAGGTGGCTGCAGTTTTCTGCACCCTGATGTCGTGTCCCTTTTCAAGTGCTAAAATGACTGAAAGGAAACATCATTAAACGTCATGTCCCTGAAGTCATGAACCTTTACTTGCCTCTATGAAGGAGCACATTTACCAACATTGAGAGTGAACATGAATGCTTGTGTTGGACATACATGAATTTAAACAAACAACAGTGGTCCCAAGCACAAGAAGGATAGTAACATGCAATGAATATAGACACAATGGACACTATATTGAAAAATGACTTGTCCAGCCGGACAGAGGTCCAATTTTTACTATAAACAATGAATATTCTGAAGGAATACCTTCAACATTTCAAAGAGAGGGGCACAAGCCTGTGCCCAAACATGTACAATTTGACATAGAGAGTAAGATAGTGAGAGAGTAAAACAGAATTCTTAGGCAAAAGCTGTTATTTTCTGTAAGTATCTCAATGACAGAAATTCCATAAAACACCATTACTTGCCAGACATGGCATTCCATACATTTTTACAGTATATGGTGTTTTTAAAGTCGACTGCGTTTCGGACGGTAATGAAGTAAACAGCGCGCCAGCCAGATGCTCAGTCGCGTGGGGGGAGGGGAGCCTTCTCAATGGACTCAAATTGCTTCCCGGGCCGTCTCCAAAGGCGCGCTGTTTACTTCATTACCGGCCACCCCGCGGGAGTCATTTCCCCGCGCAATTCTTTTTTCGGAACTCTACTTCTAGTCAGTTCCAGCTTGGGACCCCCATCGGCGTCCACACGTGCATGGCCCCCACTCCCTGTGGCCACCCACCGGCTATCATGGCTTGTACATATTAGGCAATATCTTGTCCTGATGATAATCTCTGTGATTTTGTAAATGAGATCGAAACATCGTCGACTTTAAGAACACCATATACTGTAAAAATGTATGGAATGCCATGTCTGGCAAGTAATGGTGTTTTATGGAATTTCTGTCATTGAGATACTTACAGAAAATAACAGCTTTTGCCTAAGAATTCTGTTTTACTCTCTGACTATCTTACTCTCTATGTCAAATTGTACATGTTTGGGCACAGGCTTGTGCCCCTCTCTTTGAAATTTTGAAAGTATTCCTTCAGAATATTCATTGTTTATAGTAAAAATTGGACCTCTGTCCGGCTTGACAAGTCATTTTTCAATATAGTGTCCATTGTGTCTATATTCATTGCATGTTACTATCCTTCTTGTGCTTGGTACCACTGTTGTTTGTTTAAATATAATCCCCGAGGTCCCGTACTGACTCGAATGGGTGCCCTTGTTGTTATTTATAAGGACATACATGAATGGCGTGCCCATTTGTCGAGGGACAAATCACCTCTGGAGATACTGTGAGATACTGTGGGGAAAACCACAGTTAAGCTTGTGTTGGAAATGGTGATGTGTACTTTATTTCTAAAATATCTCATTCAAGGGTCAATTGACTGATCTCCTGTTTGAGCTACATTGACAAAACATGCATTCGGAGGCCTCTCAACCTGCAATTGTTCAGCTAACCATTTCCAACTGAACTTGTCCTAGACATTGCTGCTGCAGTCAGGCCCTGCGGTCAAACCCACGACAATCATAGGGGAAGGCTGTGAATGGAGTGGTGTTGGGTGCCTGCAGGGCCAGCTACTAATCCCACCCAGATCATGGTCAAAGGTCATGCGTGTTGTAAGTTTGGCTGCCCATAGAGGGTTGGATGAAGAGTCTGGCTGTAGGCCAGGCCCTGTGGTCAACCCTACGCTGAGGATAGCAGAAAACCATGCATGGCATGAGTTTGGCTGCCAATAATGGGTTAGACACAAGGCCTGGCCGCAGGGGTTGATGTTATGTATGGGTATTAAATATTACTTTGCATTAAAAAACTCTACAACTTCACAGAAAAAAGCAAAGGGTAACATAAATGTAACTCATTCCCTAAGGTAACTATCCCTACCATATTATAACACTCATGACATGTACAATTACATCATTGATAACGTCACTGCAACATCTGAAATGAGACAGTTGATGACAGCGCTGTAGATGGTGGAAGCACAAGTTAAAGATACTTTAGGGCTGTTTTTTATATTATATGAATGATTTAATACACATTTCATTTAATGAGATAATATGCTGAATAATTCTATTGTAATCGTTCTGTTTATAATAAATATTTGAAATTATTTTTCATTTATATTTTGCATTAAAATATGTTTAACTTTTTTTCCCACATATAACAAACTTTAATATGGTTCTCTGTACTTTACCATACAGAGATCTCTGCCACCTCCTTTGTGGTGAAAAGTTACAAGAAGTAACTTTGCTCTCCTAAATACTGTTGATGGGGTTCTAGAACATATAAGTGTATACTTATGTGTAAATCTATACTCAGAAGTGCTAAATAGCAATAACAAAGTGGAGAGTTACACCTCAGTGCAGTAGTATATTTACACATAAGTAATTTTACATGTGCAAATCTACCATTATTTATTGGGCTCAATAAGTCGTGTGTCACAGGACAAGAATTTTGGCAGATGGAGAGTAGTCAGTGCAGTATTTACCTGTTCCACTCAGGTAGGGATAACCATGAGTGTTAGCTGGAAAAACTGGCAGCAGTTTCCTACAACCAGATGTATTTGCCCGTTCCTAATGGTAAAAGAGAAAAAAGCTGAACTTCATCTCATTTACGTCCGGAGAAGTCATTACTTTTCCCTTGACTTTGTGAAAGGAAACATTTTAATGCAGAGTTTTAAAAGTTAACACTCAGGTTGAAGTGTAACCCTGAGTGGTAGCTGGGAAAAGTGGCTGCAGTTTTCTCCACCCTGATGTCTTGTCCCTTTTCAAGTGCTAAACTGACAAAATGGAAACATCATTAAACGTCAAGTCCCTGAAGTCATGAACCTTCACTTGCCTCTATGAAGGAGAACATTTACCAACATTGAGAGTGAACAGAAATGTCTCAAACCTGTGGGGTACGCACTCTAAGTAGTAAAAAACGGGTTAATTCAAAACACCCATGAATTACAGTACTTAAAAACGACAGAGGTGTGATGTGAAGCTCTATATAAATAAAAACGTTTTTATTTAAAAAAGATTACAAATGCAGTTATATGTTTCTGAAAACCCTCGTGCCATCTTGTGTCAGTTTACTTTCACCATCACATATCTCTAGACTATCTCTACACCTAACCCACGCTCTAATGTTAAAACTATCATTAATTACAACACTCACCCAGTCTCTAACGCTAACTATAACCCATTCCATGCCATAACCCTCACCCTAAATCTTTCTCTAGTAACTTTTAAACTTATCCTAAAGCGAATCCTAATACTATTCTTTAACTCATACCCTGGCCCTAAATTATCCCTTATTCTTTGCCTATTTGAAACTAATCTCACAAAAACGTTTACATTTGAATACATTTTATCTTTTTCAAACATTTTGTTTTTTAATTTTTGGTTTGTCAAGTGTTGCATTCAAACCTTTGGCCTAATACCCTAGTCGGACAGCAGTTGTTTGCCATACTGAGCTCAATTTGACCCCTCCTTAAAGTCAGATTTTTCATAAGTGTACATTACCTCCTCGTCCTGTCTTCCTCGCCACAGTAATTACATATGAGCCTCCGGCTCCACACAGAACTCCAAATTTAAAACATCGCTCTAGTCTCCCCTCCCTCCTCCAAGATGGCCCCCAGTGGCTTCAGCCAATCCCATAAAGGGACATAGATCAACCAACCCGACCTGTTCTTTTTTTCTGCACTTCTCCGAGTGCTGTGTCCCCTGCTGGTCAGGTGAGTGTGGCTGGGGTCTTGCTTTAGCAGCCCCTTTTTAGCCTTGGTATTTGGTTGGGGGGAAGTTAGTTGTTTGGTTAAATTGTTTGTTTCCCCCTTTCTTTTGCCCAGCACCGTGTCCTGCTCAGCGGACTTGTGCTTGTTCATGCGGGTTCGTTTTGTGTTCCCGCTACATGGGCCGCGCCTAAGTTTTCCTGCTGTGCGGGGGGGGGCGAGTTGTGGTGTGTGTTTCCCATTCCCGACCGCGCGTCCTGCTTGTGGGACTCCGCGCGGTCGGGTGTTGTGCCTTGTGACGGGCGCTTGATCTGGCGCCTTGTTTGCCGGTGCGGCGTTTTTGTTTTGCACGCATGTTGCGTGCGCGATGGCCGGCTTAGCGGTGCCTCTGCCCTTCCCGTCCACGAGTCCGCCGGCTGCGGCTCTTCACGGTCGGGTGTTCGTTTGGCTCTCACCTGGGGTCTTGGCTCGGTTCCTGGTGGGTTATTCCTCTGGACTCCGTGGTTGGCGGGGCCTCTTTAGGGTTGGCTCGCGTTTCTCATGGATTTTTATGCTTCCTGTGGGGGCGTGTCAAGGGGTGTGTACTGTGGTTCCTTAGCGACCTGTTGCCTATTTAATGGTTTCAGGTGTGTTTTTGGCGCATGCTGTTTCTTTTGCTCTTGACTGGTGTGATGGACGGTTCTCCCGATGTGTCTGTTCCTGATTCTTTGGAAGCCTCTGGTTCAGGGATGTCTATTCCTTCGATGGCTTTATTACAAAAAATGATCGATTCTGCTGTTGCTGCTGCGTTGAATGACATGGCTCCTGTTCCTCCTGATAAAAGGGCGCGTGTTGATGATGCTCCTGCTGTTGATTCTGACGCTGAGGAGGAGGTTAATGTCAAGGGTCGTTTTGTGCAGGGGACCGACCTTAAGGAGGTCCTTTGTCACATACGCCGGAACTTGGTTTTCCCTGAATCGGTCGTTCCTGTGGAGGATGACTTGTTTTCGCAGTATCAGCGTCCTGAGCCTGATTCTTTGCCGATTCATTCTTCGGTGTTGAAGGTGTTGGAAACTGAATGGAAGGATGTGGACAAGGGTTTGTTTCCTCGTTTCCTGAATAAGCGGTATCCTCTGCAGGACTTTATGGTCAAGTTTCCTTCTTCTGTAAAGGTGAATTCGTTGATGGCCAGTATGTCGTCCCATGGGTCTGTGGTTTCTGAGGATTCCTCTCCTGCTGACCCTGTTGATCGGAAGGTTGATGGGGCTGTGAAGCGCACTTTTGCGGCTGCCAACTTTTCCATTTGGGCGGCTGCCTACTCTTCTTACACGATCCAATCCTTGCTTAAAGATTTTCAATCTCTGTCGGAATTGTTGGACCAGGGTGAGGATGTCTCCTCTACCCTGGCGATGATGGAGCAGCAGGTGCGCCTCCTTTCGGATGTGTCTTTTGATTCCTTGGGGGCGGCTGCTTCTGCGGCTGGGTCATCTGTGGCTGCCAGGCGTCAATTATGGCTTCGCTCCTGGAAGGCGGATGCTGCACAGAAGAGTCTCCTGATGAAGATCCCTTTTCGGGGGTTAAGCTTTTTGGTGCGCCTTTGGATGAGATGGTGAAGAAGACGGCGGAAGACCGTAAGCTGCTTGCTCCTGAGCGGCCTGGTCGCTTCCGTTCCTTTGGTTCTCAGAGGGATTTTGGTCCTTCTCGGAGGGGTCGTGCTGGTCAGCCCTTTCGTGGAAGGGGGCGTGGCTGGGGTGCTCCTTCCTTTGATAAATCCCGGTTCTCCGGTGCCTCTTCCTCCTCCACTCCCGCTTCCAAGTCCTGACTGGATCGCTCCTGGTGTCGGGCCGGTTTGGGGGTCGCCTCACTTACTTCATGGATTCTTGGCGCGAGACTGTGTCAGATCAATGGGTGCTGCAAGTGGTGTCGGAAGGTGTTCGTCTTGGGTTTTCCCGGACTCCCCCAGACTCTTTCAGGTCCACTCCTTGTCCCAGAGACGCTTTAAAACGCATGGCTCTTTTGGAGGGTGTGGAGTCCCTTCTTCAAAAGGGGGCCGTTATTCCTGTGCCCACGGATCAGGTGGGGTTGGGGGTCTATTCCATCCTTTTTTTGGTGATGAAACGCACGGGGGATCTGCGGCCTGTGATGGATCTGCAATGGGTGAATACGTTTGTGCCTCACCAGTCCTTCAAGATGGTCTCCCTTCCGGTGATCCTTCCTCTGATATCTCGGGGGGATTTTCTGGCCTCCATAGACTTAAAGGATGCTTATCTGCATGTGCCCGTTCACCCGGATTCTCAGAGGTTTCTCCGTTTCTGCATCCTGGGTCATCATTATCAGTTCCAGGTCTTACCTTTTGGCCTCTGCTCCTCGCCTAGAATCTTTACTAAGGTATGGCTCCTATTATTGGCCATTTACATGGGGAGGGCAATTGTGTTTTTCCTTATCTGGACGACATTTTGATTTCTGCTTCTTCTCTTTCTAAGGCGGAGTTGCATGTCCGGAAAGTTTGCCATGTCCTGGAGCATCACGGTTTCCTTGTGAATGTGCCGAAGTCCTCCCTGGTTCCTGCGCAAGAATTGACTTTCATTGGGGCTCTGTTCAAGACTCAATTGGGGATGGTGTTCCTGCCCCCTCCCCGCATTTTGTCCCTGATGTCTGCAGTCCGTGCCCTGTTGGTGGGGCATTCTCATCCTGTGAGCCTGTAGTTAAGGGTTCAGGGTCTGATGTCGGCTTCATTGTTGACTGTGCCGTGGGCTCGCCTACACATGTACCCGGTGGTGTCCCACATTTTGTCGCATTGGGACCCCTGTTCCCTCGATATGGGTGTTCTGGTTCCTATGTCGGAGGATGTTCGGGTGGTCCTGAGTTGGTGGTTGGACGAGGGTCATCTGTCCAAGGGCCGCCCCTTTCTGATTGTTCCCACCCGCGTGGTCACTACCGATGCCAGCCTGCTGGGGTGGGGTGCTACTCTGGGGGATTCGACGACTCAGGGGGTTTGGCCTCAGTCTGTATTGTCCTGTTCCTCCAACTACAAGGAGTTGAAGGCCGTCCTTCTGGGTCTGTTGGATTTCTCGGATCTTGTTCGGGGTCACCATGTACAGATCCGGACGGACAATCAGGTGGTGATGTCGTATGTGAACCATCAAGGGGGGTGCAGGGTTCGCTCTCTCGGTTGCCTGGCCCGGCGGATTTGTTCTTGGGCGGAGGTGCATCGGGCGTCCCTGTCTGCCATTTACCTGCCTGGTGCGGAGAACTCTGTGGCGGATTGTCTGAGCCGGGTGTTTCCTTCCATGGGGTCCTTGTCCCTCAAGCGTTGGATGTTCAGGAAGTTGCAGATGATGTTTGGCTGTCCGATTGTGGACCTGTTTGCCTCCCAGGACAATGCCCAGATCCGTTGTTTTGCACGATTATGCCTTGCCGGGATGCCTGGGGGGTGGACGCCCTTTCGTTCCTTTGGCCGGAGGGTCTGTTGTATGCGTTCCCCCCTGTTCCCCTGATTCCGGCTGTGTTGCAGAAGATCAAGCGGGAGGGGTCGTTGGTGCTTCTGATTGCTCCTTGTTGGAAGCGTCGCCCTTGGTATCCGCTGCTGTTGGAATTGGCTGTGTCTCCGGGGTGGGCCTTGCCGTTCGTGCCATATCCTCTGATGGGTCCTCTTCTTCCTCTGCCTGTGTTCCGTTCCTTGGGTCTGCGGGCCTGGCTCTTGAGAGGGGTTCTCTGATACGTGAGGGTTGTTCTGTGACTGTGGCTGGGGTCATTCAGCAGTCCCGGCGTCCTTCTACGCTTAAATCCTACGCCAAGCACTGGGATAATTTTGCTTCTTGGTGTGTTGGTCGTGGGCTTTCGTTGGATTCTTTGTATCCTGCTCGCATTCTGGATTTTCTGAATGATGGTTTTGTGTTGGGATTGGCCATTTCGACTCTTCGGGCTCAATGGGCCGCCATTCGGGCATTTCATGTCCTGCCTTTGGTTTCTATTTCACCGTTGGTTGCTCGACTTTTTAAGTCTCTTTCTTTCCAACGCCCCCGTCCTATCATGTGTCCTCCTCCTTGGGACCTTCCTTTGGTTTTACGTTCCTTGCAGTTGGCTCCTTTCGAACCCTTGGAGTCGGTGGACTTGAGGTTTTTGACACTCAAGGTGGTGTTTCTGGTGGCGATTGCTTCTGCCAGGTGTGTGGGTGAATTGGGTGCTTTCCTTCGTTCTGCCCCGTTTTTGTTGGTTTTGTCGGACCGTGTGGTCTTGCGCCCTCATCCTACGTTTATTCCTAAAGTAGATTCTTATTTTCACCGTTCTGCTGAGGTGGTCCTTCCTGTTCTTTGCCCTGATCCTTCCTCGGCTGGGGAGTCCCTTTTGCACCTCTTGGATGTTCGTCGTGCCTTACTGATTTATTTGTCTCGCAGTTCTTCTTTTTGTAAAGTGGACAACTTGTTTGTGAATTATGGTTTGTCCCGTCAGGGCCTGAAACCCTCCCTTTCCACGATCAGTCGTTGGATTAAGGAGGCCATTTTGTTGGCTTATGCTTCGGTTTCTGAGGTTCCCTCCCTTCCTGTTCAGGGTCGTTCCACCCGTTCTGTGGCGGTGTCTTGGGCTTCCTTCAAAGGGGTGTCCATGGAGGATGTTTGCAGGGCTGCTACTTGGTCGTCCCCTCATACCTTCATGTCCCATTACCGCCTTCAGGTTGGGGGTGGGGGTTCTGTTTCCTTTGCCTCTTCTGTTCTTTCTGCGGGGGTTCCTTAACCCCTTTAAAGCGTTGTAAATAGACCTCCCCAGTGCTGCGCTGTCCATTGGAACTAGTGCTGAATGGACGTCCAACGGTCGTGCGCAGCACTGGGGAGGTAGTGGCCGTGACGACCGTTGGCCGACGGCAGCAATTAAGGGGTTAAGAGGTTGTACTTTGTTGCTCTGCCTCTGGATATTAAACTGTGTTTTTCACTGCACTGTTGGCGTGGTCTGTTTTCCTTACATGAAGCTGATTGTTTTGGTATCGGCTCATATGTAATTACTGTGGCGAGGAAGACAGGACGAGGAGGTAATGCCCCGGTTACTTACCGGTAATCTTCATTACTCCGAGTCCATGTCTTCCTCGCCACAGTATAGTTTCCCTTCCCTCCCGGCCCTGGTGGTGGCTTCATATCTACGGCTTGGTTTTGCAGGTCGGGTTGGTTGATCTATGTCCCTTTATGGGATTGGCTGAAGCCACTGGGGGCCATCTTGGAGGAGGGAGGGGAGACTAGAGCGATGTTTTAAACTTGGAGTTCTGTGTGGAGCCGGAGGCTCATATGTAATTACTGTGGCGAGGAAGACATGGACTCGGAGTAATGAAGATTACCGGTAAGTAACCGGGGCAATATGATTTGCTAAACTTGTTTGCAGAGACACGTTTGACTCACAACGCTGGCGCAGCAAAGTGGCCATGGTGTTGTGTTTAAGAAAACACCAAATAAATGCCTTCCGACCTTTGTCATTCAGCCTCATAGCAGTGCAGTTTCCAATGCAACCCTCTCAACCAATATTGAGCAGGCCACCAAGACGCCTTAGTAAGTCAATGCTCGCAGCTGAGTCTCTGAAATGTACTGTGATATGCAATTCATAATTATGAATCCAGGTAATAGAAACTTAGCCCTTCATAGTTCCGAGATTGGTAAACTGAGTACCATAAAATACGTTTATAGCAACACCTGTTCTTTGTAGTGCTTTGAAACGGTAAAAGTATGGTATCGAGTGTCATAGAAAAAAATAAGTCGCCATGTTTATCGCTCAAAGATGTTCAGCAATCACGAATCAGGGCTGATAAGAGAAATGAATCCGAAGGAAGGAAACCAATATATTTAAAGCTTTGAGCGATGAAGCATATTTTCTTCTATTTATATGATCTAACATGATCTAAAATGTGCACACACACAGTGTCTCTCTCCACCCCTCTCCCACTCTTTCATTTATCTCTCCTGAGATTAAGGATATAAACAAGAAGACGAAGATGACCCGGTTGAAGCTAAGAAGAGGAAGATAAAGCGGTTGCTATGGTCATTAAGTCAGTTGGTGATTTGATAAGCCTTCTTGGAGTTTAACCAGGCTGAAGATATTTATTCTTGACGAGCTTTTCGCCATGTCAGTGCTTCTCACTTTGAAGCTGGGTCCTGCTCAGAGTCAATGCCAGAGGGTCTCTGCTGCTCCCATAAAGCTGTCTGCTTCCTGTAAGCACACGTCTTCATTTGTCTTCACTCGTGTGTGTTGTGGGGCGGCCATTACTACAGATCACAGTGTAAAGAGCAGGGGATCCCATGGTTAGGCCATAAACCAAATGATGAAAGGAAAGGCGGATTTAAAAGAAACACCTTCACCTAGAAGCCCAGAATAACTGTTTCAAGTGCTGCTTCTTGTGCGGGTTACATTCTGGAGAAATGTCCCCCTGTTTTAACAGGTTTTTGAGTATTTCTCTGCCTGTACCTTTGTTGCTCTGGATTAAAAACATGGCTATAGGGCATGCCCTTTTTTAGCATCTGCTCCAAGCCTCTATTTAAGTAGAGACATCACCTGGCAAAAATACATTGATTTTTGAGTACACAGGTATTGTTCCATCAGTAAAATTAGACTGGGCTTGATATCTAGTGAACAAAATGGAGTAGGTTGAGCCACATAACGAATTCCAGCTCTAGTCTATTTTTGTAATTTGATAAAGTGGGAAAATCAGCTAAGCTCTTAACCCCTTTGCCGCGGCCGCGATTTTGCGGCAGTGCGGCACTTCCGCAAAATGGTCAGGGTCGCGTCGACCGTTGGCCGATGCCAGCACGCAAGGGGTTAACAGATATATTCTCAAACACAAGCAGCTCTATTTATAAAGACTAAATTACAAACATGAGGAAGAGATGTGGCATGTAACAATGAGGGCTGGAGCCACAAAACAGTTTTTTTCCAGCTGTGTGAAAAACATTGTTTTAAAATAATAGAATCGCACACCATCCATAAAAATTATGTTTCAAACTTGGTGCCTGTGCAAAATTGGTTAAAAACTAAGCATTAACTACATGCATTTCACAAATCTGAGATTTTTTGTGGAGAGTAGGCAAAAAGGTTTCTTGCCTGAAGACCAGAGATAGGCCTCCAAAGCAGTAATCTACAAAACAGGTAAACCGTCAGAGAGTTTTAGCTTTTACTGACCCATTTCATTACTTATTGCTGTGGCCAAAATCTATCCAAACAGCTGGCGTCACGACTACTCCATGTCATGACCAAATTGGTCCACCCGGACCAACCCGGCTTCATACTGGGGCGCAACAGTGCGCTTAACCTGCATAGTGGCAATGCACACTTTTCATCCTCAAAAAACAGCAAAATGTCAGGAGGCAGCGGTAGCACAAGCTTCCCTTCCTCACAAAGCTTATTTCCTTCTCTCACAGAGGAAGGTGAAGGGCAAGGTTCCCTTTGCAGCAAAATAAAAACAGCAGAGCTGTAAGCATCAGTGTCATGTAGGTTGCCCATAGATAACTGGGGCAGGTGCCTAATTCACTGAGAATAGTATATGGGAATATGAATGAGTGAGTGAGTGAGTGCTGCTGCAACTTTCCCTCATGTGTTATTTCCTGTCATTATAACTAGTGTCACCTTCTTTTACTTCTGGTTTACTTGCACTGCTGTCAGAGGTGCTTCAGTCATACCCTGCATGTCAAATGAATGCCATTTTGAGTCTTACTGGAATTAGTGTAACTCCTGCCACTACTGCATGCAACTCCTGTCATCACCTAAGGCCACAAGTACAGCTACTGTTACTTCATGTAACTGCAGTCCGTCCTGCTGCTGATTCTGTCTGTTACTTATAATACAGTTCTTCTCAACTGTTCTGTCTGTCCTACTTCTGTCACCCCTTCTGGCTTAGTTAAAGGGGCGAACACCAAAGTGTCAGAAAGGTCATACGCTACGTTGATCCCAAGAGGACAGCCCATCTTGAACAGGCGGGCTTGGCATCGAGCCTGCCGCCAGTATGGTGGTCCCACCGACCCCCCCGGGAGTCAGAGGAAGGAGGGTTGGCGAACATGCACAACAGTGACGCAGCCGCCAACCTCCCTCAAGGGTCATCCAATCCCCATGCATGGCGGCTTGACCCGGAAGCACTTGAAAGTGCTTCTGGGTCAGTGGCGGCTTCAGAACGCAAGGGGCAGACCGGTCTAAACTTTTCTACCCCATCTCATCCGTTAAAAGGGGGAGCGGAGCAGAGAGGCTTTCTCTTCGCTCCCCTGCCCCTTTGCTGCAGGACACCCGCCTGTCCTTGTCTGGTCTGGGCCGGGAGGGAGGCCCGTTTTAACTTTTTATTTCCCCACCCACTATCCCCCTAAAGCAGATATTTTTAATGTAAAATATGTTTTCTCAATTATGGATGCTGTTTCCTTTTCAGGAGCAATTATATGTCAAACTGTTTTTTGCGATTTAATGGTTATGAAAAAAATATTACACACCCCTTTTAATTTTGCAGGGAGATAACTGTTGTATTTTAGTTTTTCCCTGGTCAGGGGTTAAGGTCATGATTGTTGAGTATAGTCTTCGGTCCCTCTCATAGAACTCGCTCCACAGGGCAGTTCCATCCGGTAGGTTGGATGGATGCGGGTGCCGGGGAGCCACGCTTCCAGTCTGCTTGGTGGCCACCCTGCACGCACATTTGCTCAAGGGCACATCAACGCTTGATTACAGGGTCCCATCATGGAGTTGAGGGTCTGGGCGTAGAGGGGTCCCAGGGGAAGTATCTTTCCGGTAAGCTGGACCCCTTTCGCAACATCACAAGGAGCTTTTAGATTGGGATCTGGGGCTGCCAGTCATTGACCTTGCCGTAGGCTCTAACAGGGTTACGGAGAAAGTAAATCATGTTCAGCATGTAGTATAAAATAGGAATGGATATGTATTAGAGACATTTTATAGTTAGTCAATGAACACCGTTTACCTATCCATGTGTTGGACTTTCTGCGTATTCTATATAATGTAAATAAAGATAATTTTGAATGTTCTTAATTTTGTAATAAATACAGATGGGGTCTACGACCCCCTAATCCAAAGAAGTGGTGGTGTCTGCAATGTGTAACATATGAGGGGAAGGGAAGGGGTGGGTCCCCACCACACATTGGGTCTCGGGCAGGTTGCTGGGGGGGGGGTTAGGCGGTACCTGCCCATATTCAGTGATGTATTAATAGGGATGTTCTGTTGCAGTTTTAGACAATGTTTGTGTCTATACATCAGAAGATGTCTCTGGTAGAGCTGTTCGTGATTCCTTCCATATTTCTGCATGACAGCAACACACCGTCTGATCAGTTGGTGGAGAAAGTGATGAGCACAAACAGGGAGTACAGACACTGTGCACTGCCTGAGCTGCTGGAGCTTTGAGGTGGAGATACTGCAAGTCTGTAGGTAATCGTGCAGTGGCCATGTGTATGTGTATCCCTGGATTTCCCTGTAGCTATTCCCATTAGCCGTACTCTCATTCTGCTACATTGTCTAAAGCAAGAGACACTCACCATAACAGGAAAACACATAGTTATCTATTAAAATTCTTCTGTTCCTTGACCATCATGGTCACCAATTCTGCTTCTTGTGGCAGCTGCTTGAATACAGTAGGATCTTCTGACTTGCTTTTGATAGGAGCCAACGGCAATGGCAAACTTCCTTTAGACAAAATAAGGATATATCATGGATCTAGCTACTTCCAGACATACCGCGTCAGTAATTCCCCTGAGTGGAGCCAGGGAACCATTATTTAAAATGTGTCATGTCTGTACTAAGTAATTACTTGCACCATTGGGTAGAGTGTTTAGATATGCGTCTTTGAAACACAGTCATAAAGAGTCCATATGACACTGCTGCCATGTCATTTTTAGGTGAGCTTCTGCCAATAATGGGCAAGTGACAGTGGCGAGAAGGCAGTTGTGTATAGGGAGGGTCACAGAGGAAAAAAAAAGAGAGCAATAGTGACGGGAAGTCAAGCCAGATATAATTAAGAGTGACAAAGGGAAAAACAGAGTAACAAGAAGAGAAACAGAGAAGAATCAAGACAGCTGTCTTTGGATAGAGGTCCTTGCTGCAGGTCAACATAGAGGTGTAAGATTATACCCGTGTATATATGTCGATATCACTCATGATGCAGTGCAAGCCTGTGAATGGGTCTTTACTGGGGCAGAAGTTCCTGTTGCAGGCTCGAATAGAGGTACTTTGACTAACCTATGACCACCACCACCGGGTATGGGATTCAAATAACAAAATTACCAGTTTTTTAAGGTACCTCGACCAACCATAAAACTGAAGTTTCAAATTTTATGACTGCGCAAAATTGGTTAAAAATGAAGGGGCTTATTTACAAGCCCCTTGCCTCACCTGTACGTTACTTTTTCCCATATTAAAAGTGATGCACCTGTGTTGAAAGGGGTACAAAAGGGGGTGGTGATGGACGGAGCATCTGAACCAATCAAACATTCACACCCAGTCAAAAGATCTGGGTTTGATCCATCACCGTTCTTTAGCCCACTCTGCCACCCCAGTTCAGACATGGCTATATGTATATCAGTCTGACCCTGTGCCTCATGGGAACAGTCCAGCCCGAACTGCCAAGCCATGCCTTCCCTGGACTGGAAACAAGCTTCCGAGGACCAGTTTCTGGCATTACAGCCGTCTTCAGCCCGGCTTGCTTGAATCCAGTGGCAAAGTGAGCAAGGGACTCACGTCTGAGCATACCCTGCCACACTTATGGCGGCCAAAGCGGTACAAAAGGGGGTGGTGATGGACGGAGCATCTGAACCAATCAAACACTCACACCCAGTCAAAAGATCTGGGTTTGATCCATCACCGTCCTTTAGCCCACTCTGCCACCCCAGTTCAGACATGGCTATATGCAAATCAGTCTGACCCTGTGCCTCATGGGAACAGTCCAGCCCGAACTGCCAAGCCATGCCTTCCCTGGACCGGATACAAGCTTCCGAGGACCGGTTTCTGGCATTACAGCCGTCTCCAGCCCGGCTTGCTTGAATCCAGTGGCAAAGTGAGCAAGGGAATCATGTCTGAGCATACCCTGCCACACTTATGGCGGCCAAAGCGGTACAAAAGGGGGTGGTGATGGACGGAGCATCTGAACCAATCAAACACTCACACCCAGTCAAAAGATCTGGGTTTGATCCATCACCGTTCTTTAGCCCACTCAGCCACCCCAGTTCAGACATGGCTATATGCAAATCAGTCTGACCCTGTGCCTCATGGGAACAGTCCAGCCCGAACTGCCAAGCCACGCCTTCCCTGGACCGGAAACAAGCTTCCGAGGACCGGTTTCTGGCATTACAGCCGTCTTCAGCCCGGCTTGCTTGAATCCAGTGGCAAAGTAAGCAAGGGACTCATGTCTGAGCATACCCTGCCACACTTATGGCGGCCAAAGCGGTACAAAAGGGGGTGGTGATGGACGGAGCATCTGAACCAATCAAACACTCACACCCAGTCAAAAGATCTGGGTTTGATCCATCACCATTCTTTAGCCCACTCTGCCACCCCAGTTCAGACATGGCTATATGCAAATCAGTCTGACCCTGTGCCTCATGGGAACAGTCCAGCCCGAGCTGCCAAGCCATGCCTTCCCTGGACCGGAAACAAGCTTCCGAGGACCGGTTTCTGGCATTACAGCCATCTTCTGCCCGGCTTGCTTGAATCCAGTGGCAAAGTGAGCAAGGGACTCACGTCTGAGCATACCCTGCCACACTTATGGCGGCCAAAGCGGTACAAAAGGGGGTGGTGATGGACGGAGCATCTGAACCAATCAAACACTCACACCCAGTCAAAAGATCTGGGTTGGATCCATCACCGTTCTTTAGCCCACTCTGCCACCCCAGTACAGACATGGCTATATGCAAATCAGTCTGACCCTGTGCCTCATGGGAACAGTCCAGCCCGAACTGCCAAGCCATGCCTTCCCTGGACCGGAAACAAGCTTCCGAGGACCGGTTTCTGGCATTACAGCCATCTTCAGCCCGGCTTGCTTGAATCCAGTGGCAAAGTGACCAAGGGACTCACGTCTGAGCATACCCAGCCATACTTATGGTGGCCAAAGCGGTACAAAAGGGGGTGGTGATGGACGGAGCATCTGAACCAATCAAACACTCACACCCAGTCAAAAGATCTGGGTTTGATCCATCACCGTTCTTTAGCCCACTCTGCCACCCCAGTTCAGACATGGCTATATGCAAATCGGTCTGACCCTGTGCCTCATGGGAACAGTCCAGCCCGAACTGCCAAGCCATGCCTTCCCTGGACCGGAAACAAGCTTCCGAGGACCGGTTTCTGGCATTACAGCCGTCTTCAGCCCGGCTTGCTTGAATCCAGTGGCAAAGTGAGCAAGGGACTCACGTCTGAGCATACCCTGCCACACTTATGGCGGCCAAAGCGGTACAAAAGGGGGTGGTGATGGACAGAGCATCTGAACCAATCAAACACTCACACCCAGTCAAAAGATCTGGGTTTGATCCATCACCGTTCTTTAGCCCACTCTGCCACCCCAGTCCAGACATGGCTATATGCAAATTAGTCTGACCCTGTGCCTCATGGGAACAGTCCAGCCCGAACTGCCAAGCCATGCCTTCCCTGGACCGGAAACAAGTTTCCGAGGACCGGTTTCTGGCATTACAGCCGTCTTCAGCCCGGCTTGCTTGAATCCAGTGGCAAAGTGAGCAAGGGACTCACGTCTGAGCATACCCTGCCACACTTATGGCAGCCAAAGCGGTACAAAAGGGGGTGGTGATGGACGGAGCATCTGAACCAATCAAACACTCACACCCAGTCAAAAGATCTGGGTTTGATCCATCACCGTTCTTTAGCCCACTCTGCCACCCCAGTTCAGACATGGCTATATGCAAAACAGTCTGACCCTGTGCCTCATGGGAACAGTCCAGCCCGAACTGCCAAGCCATGCCTTCCCTGGACCGGAAACAAGCTTCCGAGGACCGGTTTCTGTCATTACAGCCGTCTTCAACCCGGCTTGCTTGAATCCAGTGGCAAAGTGAGCAAGGGACTCACGTCTGAGCATACCCTGCCACACTTATGGCGGCCAAAGCGGTACAAAAGGGGGTGGTGATGGACGGAGCATCTGAACCAATCAAACACTGAGTCCCTTTCTCACACTGCCACTTCTCACCCCCTTTTGTACCCCTGTGTTGAAAGGGGCATTAAATAAGCCCCTAAGCATTCACTATATGCAATTAACAAATTATAGAGATGCAGTATAGCGGTAGTTGCGCACAGGGTACATGGCATCCCAGTAGTCCAGAGGCTCAGACATGAACACAGAGAATCCCCAGGATCATCATTGCTGAACCATCACATGCTAGCACGACATCCTACATCAACAGTACTGAGACCTGCATACACATCAGCCAAGTCAATATGTAGCATCTCAATTGTAACAAGAAGCAGCTCCAGCTGAGGAACAAACATGCACAGTTTCCAATAAACCATAGAACTGACAAGATGAAGCTATTGTTATGCATTTACAGAGAACTTCCCTACTCAGAGCTACAATGGGTTAGAAGGATAGGTGAACGTGGGGCTATTATGCCTTTAATTTATTTCCCTTTCACTTCCACTCTGTACTCAGTTTTACTCTCTAGTTCGACCCCTTTTCCCATCTTTCACTCTATCAGTCACTTTATTCATCTCTCATTTATCCATTTTTATTATCTAAATCACTCTTCTATTCCTCTATTTCACCTTGATCTCATTTAATCTTTTATTAATAACACATTTTATTGATTTGAATGTGAACCGCAATACACAAGGTGCTCATGCCACACATCCTCTTACCAAAAATAAAATAGAGCAAACACAAATATGCCCACAAATTAGAAGAACCAAAACAGCCTCTAACATGCTGCTTACAGGTAACCGGACAGAAATTATCCTAATAAACTATAATAATCCCACCATTTCTGCCACACTTTGGTGAATTTCCTATGACATACCCTTGCCACAGATATTGTTTCTTCGAGTTTGCCACACCAGTCCATGCCCTTCCTCCATGCCTCAACAGGCTTTGCCAACGCAGCAGTCCAGTGGCAATGTATCTCTTGGGTATCATGGTGCTGAGGCACATCAGCATTCTGTCCCCTCTGGGTCCACCCATATCCTCCAGAATACCTAAAATAGCTACCCGGGGTTGCGGCTTCATATGATCCCCAATGACAGCACAAAGGATAGAAAAGAGAGTCTCAGTAAGACTGAATGACTGGGCATGCCCAGGTTACATGGAAGAAATCCATAGACGATCATTGGCATCGGAGACATGCATGGGAAATCGCGAAGGCCAGTACTCCACATCCACAAAGGTGTCATGTATGCTTCGTGAAAATATTGAAATTGTATTAGCCGAAGCCTAGCTGAGATCGCCAGATTCCAAGGAGCCATGCACATATTGCGCCAGCTGGCCTCTTCCCGATCCCCAACCCATGTTTCCCATTTGACTCCCAGGGTATCTAGTGTAATGGGTGAAAGTATTACTTGTAATTGATAAATCTATGACATCTCTCTCTTTCCTAAATGACCCATAAGAAGCTTACACTTGAGGAGACTCCATTTCGGGGAGATCAGTTAAGGCATCCTTGTAATGAGAAAGAGCATGGCGGAGCTGAAGATAACAAAATAATTCTGAGGAGATAGGGGGTGTTGTATAGGATACCCATCATGCTGTCGAGCCCCAGCAGGGTCAGTTCGCCTCTGTAAGCAGGGTCATCTAACACTCCATACAACCAGCTGTTCAGTAGAAGTTAAGTAACCAATATTAGAGCTTAAGATCAGCCATGGTTAATCCCCCATCATAAGACGCCCTGGTGCATTTCCCCCAAGCAACTCAGGTAGGGCCACCCACCCAAATGAATCAGCTTTCCATGACTCTGATAGCATCAAACCATGTCGAATGCAGGAGCAAGGGATAATTTTGTAGGACATACAGTAGTTTTGGGAGAACCATCATTTTAAGAGGGTGACGCGACCCATGACATTGAGAGGAAGATTATGCCACAGCTTCAGATGCTTGCGGACCCTACATGTCATGGGGTCAAAGTTGAGGCTTTGTGTGAGGTACCGTTCCATAGAAATAAACATTCCCAGGTATGGAAAGCTGAGCCGATCGGAATATGAGATTGCCATGACACAGTACCGTGATTGCCCTGCAAAGGGCCCAGCAGGGACTTAGGCCAATTGATGGGCAGCCCTGATGCTTCACCAAAAAAGTTGCAAGTTGTGAGGAACCCTGGGTCCAGTTTCTGCTGGCCGGGCCATAAATAGTAGAACGTCATCTGCACAGAAAGTGGTGCGGTCATTCGTAGCGATGCTACAGTCAAAACCCCATACCTGCGCATCACAACTTACCCATGTGGCCAGGGGCTCCATAATTAGTGCAAAAAGAACCTGGGACAGAGGGCAATCCTGTGGGGTATGGCACACAATAGAGAATTCATGGGACAAGATGCCGTCAACGTGTACTCGGGCACAGGGGCTGATGTATAAGACATTCACATATGCCCAGAATCGTGGCCAGAAACCCATGGCCTGTAAGGTTTCGGCCTTAAAAAGCCAGTTGACCGTGTCAAAGTCCTTTCCAAAGTTGATCATGGGGAGGGCCGCAGAGCCTCCAAGAGACTTAACAAAAGACAGAGCCACCTGGAAATCACGAATACAATGTTTGGTATCCCGGCGAGAAATTAACCCACACTGGTTGAGGTGAACAAGGGAGGGGGGAACTGTGAGCAGTCTGTTGGCCAAGAGGTTAGTGTACATTTTGACGTCGCTGTTAATAAGGGAGATGGGGCTAAAGGATGCATAGGCCACAATAGTTGCACAGTCAACCCCAGAAGACAAGCAGCCGTGGCCTATAAATTCAGTAACAAAACAAAGTAAGGCAGGGACAGCGCCGGACTGAGCTTGCGACAGAACTCCATTGGGTATTGGGTATTTTCCCTGGATGAGATTCTGAAATAGCTGCTCCTATCTTATCCACTGAGATGTCTTAATCTAGAGACGATCTCTATGAGGGGGAAAGGCGAACCAAAGGCAACTCTGAAACCAGATGGGACTCCAACTCCACAGTCACGCGAGGCAGGGGGGTGTATAAAGTTTTGTAGAAATGGACAAAGGCCACCGCAATCTGAGTGGAGTCCTCAATCCATTCTCCTGACTCAGTCTTTATGAGGGGAACTATATGGGAGGCATCCCAATGAGTAGCCAGCCAATGTAGCAATCTGCTGGATTTGTCCCCCAATTCGTTCACCTGGCATGCAGAGGCCATGCAACACTTCTGGGCTTCCTCCATGCCTACTTGACAGAAGGACGCTCTATCTAGTTCCAATTTGCCCACTGAGACTATGAGAGCGAGCTGGGATCCTCAAGTTCACGGGTTGGTATGGATGAATCCAGTTCAGTTACGGATCTGAGTTTGCCCCTTTCAGAGCCTCTTAGAAAGGAGCGAGAAACACCCCTCAAAGTGACCGCTCACTCCAGTGATCCTAAATTTAAATTTTAAATTGAGGAAGGGAGACAGTTCTGCACCTAAATGGTCAACAAAAATGTCATCCTGGAGAAACCCGACATTGAGACGCCAGATCAGTCGAGCCTCAGAAGGAGGAGCTTCAACAAGAAACAGGACCGAAGCGTAATTGGATATCCCCCACAATATGTACACAGAGCTTTCATTTAGCTTGCCAGTAGGAAGAAACCAGTAGTCGATACGGGACAGGGACTCATGAGCTGCAGATGCATGTGTATGTTCCAAAGCGCCAGGCTCACCAGATGCTCTGAAGTCCCAGGCTGGGAGCCCGCTTTGATAGGCCATGGCTGAGCCGCCGAGCACCCCCCAGTGACCCAAACCAATCCCCATCTCCCATGATGTCAGTAAAATCTCCATGATGATGTTTTTCTCCTGGTAAGGGCGATAAGTATCTCGTGAACTGCACTGAGTGTGGAACGATGTAGGGCTGGGTGATGTATACATTCACCAGAATATTAAGGCTTCCATCCATCGATCCCCCAAGGACGATTAATCACCCCTGCGGGCCTCTATTCACCTTTGTAACAGCAAGAGACAGTGACCTGTGAATAAGAACGGCCATCCCACTAGATCAGTCAGTGTGTTCCGCATGAAAAACCCTGTCATACCCTTTATGAGCTAGGAAATGGAAGTGGTGTCCCCGCAAGGGTATTGTAGAACCGGCTTTTTGGAGACCCCCCCCACTAGGGGAGTCAAAGCCAGTGGCGCAGGGAAACGCCTTGAATCTACGGGTCCTTCTTGCATCAATCATACATTACCAAAAGAGACCAGGACAACCAGCCGTGGAGGGAAGCAAGTCATTTATTAGCTCGAGCTAAGGACAGAGGTCCCAGAATGGTACAAAGACAATTCTACGGAGACTGCTGCTTCAATCCGCAGCGCACACATATTTATAGCACTGGCAACCCCCCTCACACAATGCAAGTTTCTCATCTGTCCAGTTCTAGTTAGGCCTCGTGCTTCATCAGCCTCGGGTGGCGCACTTGTGGTCAAGGAGCATGTGCCTCAGGTGGCGCAATGTTCATTGGATCTGACTTCCGTGCTCACATGGCATAGTCACAGAGCATCTATTTCTGCTTGCACAACACACACTTTTTTTTTTATTTACAACAAGGGGTGGTGAGGGACAGAGTCTCTGAATTAAGCAGAATACTCTCACCCAGTCAAGAGATCAGGGCTAGATCCAACACCGTTTTTTAGCTCATTGCACCATCCCAGTTTCAGAACCTGGCTGTATGCAAATTAGTCTGTTCCTGTCCCAGTGCATGATGGGAACAGGGCAAACCAAACTACAAAAGCCAATTCTTACACTGGGAAGGAAACAAGCTTCCGGGGACCGGTTTCTGGCATTACAGCCGTCTTCGGCCCGGCTTGCTTGAATCCTGATGGTGCAATGAGCAAGGGACTCATGTCTGAGTATACCCTTCCACGCTTAGGGTGGACAAAATTATTTACAACAAGGGGTGGTGAGGGACAGAGTCTCTGAATTAAGCAGAATACTCTCACCCAGTCAAGAGATCAGGGCTAGATCCAACACCATTTTTTAGCTCATTGCACCGTCCCAGTTTCAGAACCTGGCTGTATGCAAATTAGTCTGTTCCTGTCCCAGTGCATGATGGGAACAGGGCAAACCAAACTACAAAAGCCAATTCTTACACTGGGAAGGAAACAAGCTTCCGGGGACCGGTTTCTGGCATTACAGCCGTCTTCGGCCTGGCTTGCTTGAATCCTGATGGTGCAATGAGCAAGGGACTCATGTCTGAGTATACCCTTCCACGCTTAGGGTGGACAAAATTATTTACAACAAGGGGTGGTGAGGGACAGAGTCTCTGAATTAAGCAGAATACTCTCACCCAGTCCTAAATGGTCAACAAAAATGTCATCCTGGAGAAACCCGACATTGAGACGCCAGATCAGTCGAGCCTCAGAAGGAGGAGCTTCAACAAGAAACAGGACCGAAGCGTAATTGGATATCCCCCACAATATGTACACAGAGCTTTCATTTAGCTTGCCAGTAGGAAGAAACCAGTAGTCGATACGGGACAGGGACTCATGAGCTGCAGATGCATGTGTATGTTCCAAAGCGCCAAGCTCACCAGATGCCCTGAAGTCCCAGGCTGGTAGCCCGCTTTGATAGGCCATGGCTGAGCCGCCGAGCACCCCCCAGTGACCCAAACCAATCCCCATCTCCCATGATGTCAGTAAAATCTCCATGATGATGTTTTTCTCCCGGTAAGGGCGATAAGTATCTCGTGAACTGCACTGAGTGTGGAACGATGTAGGGCTGGGTGATGTATACATTCACCAGAATATTAAGGCTTCCATCCATTGATCCCCCAAGGACGATTAATCACCCCTGCGGGCCTCTATTCACCTTTGTAACAGCAAGAGACAGTGACCTGTGAATAAGAACGGCCATCCCACTAGATCAGTCAGTGTGTTCCGCATGAAAAACCGTGTCATACCCTTTATGAGCTAGGAAATGGAAGTGGTGTCCCCGCAAGGGTATTGTAGAACCGGCTTTTTGGAGACCCCCCCCACTAGGGGAGTCAAAGCCAGTGGCGCAGGGAAACGCCTTGAATCTACGGGTCCTTCTTGCATCAATCATACATTACCAAAAGAGACCAGGACAACCAGCCGTGGAGGGAAGCAAGTCATTTATTAGCTCGAGCTAAGGACAGAGGTCCCAGAATGGTACAAAGACAATTCTACGGAGACTGCTGCTTCAATCCGCAGCGCACACATATTTATAGCACTGGCAACCCCCCTCACACAATGCAAGTTTCTCATCTGTCCAGTTCTAGTTAGGCCTCGTGCTTCATCAGCCTCGGGTGGCGCACTTGTGGTCAAGGAGCATGTGCCTCAGGTGGCGCAATGTTCATTGGATCTGACTTCCGTGCTCACATGGCATAGTCACAGAGCATCTATTTCTGCTTGCACAACACACACAGCCTTTGTTTTCAGGACACAGATGGTGGTCACAAGTCACAGTCGCTGGTCATGAGAGGCTGAATTACCAACAGCTGACAGGAAGTGGCTGAACCTCTGGTGCAACCGGAGGACAAGGTGCACGAGCAGCTTTTCAGGAGGCTCAACCACGAGGAGCAGGGGGTTAAGCAAGGTTCAACAGAGTCACAGAAAGCAATTCTTTACCAGGTTGCCAACAGCATGGCAACACAGAATGGAGTCTTGATGGTCATTTTTAGGCACAGTTCAACAGACCCTCCTTTTGCCATGAAGAGGCAACAATCAGTCGTCATCTAGGTCAATGTCCATCATCTCCTGGACCTCTTTCTCGACCATCATCATGGCATTCTGGTGGTGTGTCAGGTGCAGGTGCAGGCCATCATGTGTACTTCACTCAACAGCATCAGTAGATGTCGATGTCGTGTCCCTCTGACACTTTATGATGAGCCCTCATGGATCGTGGAAATGGTCTGGTCTGTCCTCTTTTTGACTGCTGTGTTGCTCAGGTCCTCTGGTGACAGATGGTCATCCCTTTTTGGTACCGTCCTCTCAGGCGTTGGGGCGCTGCCTTGCATCTTCTCCCCTCAATCCATTCATGGCGTTGGTTCACCGTCAGTGGTACAGTCCACCTAAAACTAAAAGAAACAGCTTTTATTTTTCTCACAATGACCATGTATCCATAATCACTTTAGAAGTCTTTGCCCCATTGCAGGCAGTCCTAAATTCGGAGCACAGGGCCCTTTCAGGAATGTTCCATCAGTTGCTTTTACTAATAATGTATTTATTTATTTTTATTTTTATTTTGGAGTTCATTTACTCCTCCTGGCCTCAGGTTGGAGGGTGGTATGGGGTATGCATGTTATACTTTATTCCCAAAATCAACCTCTTCAGCATAAATGTAGTCACTAAGTTATCTCCTTTTATCGCTATTTATGCCCTGGTGGCCCTTAGCCTTGGAGAGATGGCTTTACTGAAGTACTGTGCCCCAGTAGTTACATTATTCTTCCCTGTTGGATACACCTCCATTCATTTTGAAAACATATCCACCCACACCAGTAAATATTTAAATCCATTCACTGGGAAGCAACATGCATCTGCGCATTCATCCTCTCTTGTGCAATATCAGAGGGTCCCTTTCCAGTCTTGTAAGG
This sequence comes from Lissotriton helveticus, assembly GCF_964261635.1. Taxonomy (NCBI): domain Eukaryota; kingdom Metazoa; phylum Chordata; class Amphibia; order Caudata; family Salamandridae; genus Lissotriton; species Lissotriton helveticus. The sequence continues at coordinate 1,128,892,359 of NC_136068.1, read as the reverse complement.
GAAAGGAACATACTGCGTGGGGACACAGGCCTCTATCTCATCCTGGTAGGCCCATACTCTCTTCATTATTCAGCTCACATCCATCGCCAATCCTCCCTCTATGTTCTTCTGTTGTTGGAGACCATTGTGCTTCCTTTACATTAGCTTACAACAATTGTCTCTGAATAGGCTGTATTTTTTTTGGAATGCTTTGTTCATTAGTCCCATCTGCACTGGCTGTAACATGCTTACATTTAATGTTGTCAGCAATGGCATCATCTTTGGCTAACTTAGTATTAGCTCCTGTGTAGGCTTCACATTTTATTACCGCTATCCTGTTGTGTAATAATATTGCTTTTAACCAGATCCTTACTAAAGGACCATTTTTAATAAGGCGCCCTGCTTCTGTTATGCATCCGTGGTACTTCCACAGCTGGCCACAAATAAGAACTGCAAAGCATAATGTGAGTCAGTTCAAATGTTAACAGTTTTACCCTTTGACTAGTATTCATGCTTTTGTTACAGCATACAGCTCATCTTATTGGGTAGATGTTCCAAGTGGCAGAGATGCACTTCAGCTATTGCTATAGCATACCCTGCTCTGTAATCAGCGTCTATCAGTCTGCTGGAGGAACCATCAGTGTACCACCCCTATAGACTAACCTTTTTAATGGTGTCTAATCTTGGCGTGGTGCCGTTTTCTACAATCTCAACATCAACTTACTTGGGGGTCTTATCTTTTTCTAAGAGAATGGATCTCATCAGAATAACCTATTACAGGTAATACTTTTGACAAATTAACAGGTGGGCATCTTACATGGTGCCATTATAACCTGTGTGCCTGCTAGCAGAAAAATGTTGTGTCGATCCAGACAGCAACACCTGCACCAAATATGGCACCTAGACAATACAGGTATAGTCCAACACAATGAGAGCCATCCTCTCCACCATCACAGCTGCTGACCCCTAGTCACTGCAGAAAGCAAAGTCACATAGTTGTGTCCCACAGGCCTTTCTTTTCCAGCTGTGTCAGCACATCATTGGCAGCATCACTTCATTTGCAATGGTTTTTTTTTGCTCTGAAACAGAGATGGAAAGGCAGTTTGAAGTCAGGTAGTCCCCTTGAAGGTGCAGTACACAATGTATCTTTCAATTTCTTGACGCAGTTTGCAAGTTCATTTTGTAACATTCATAGCATCTGCATTCATTATCCATTAGTGGCAGCAGTTCATTATCCCCAGGAAGGACATCATTCCTTTCTTGGTGGGCAGGAGCTGAATGCCCTGAAACAATGTAATTCTGTCAGGTGATATGCTGCGGGTACCTTGGAATATCACAAAATCCAGGTAAGTCATCTCTTTTTGGCAGCACTTGCATTTTGACAATGATGCTTCTCTTCTCTCCTGGAGGTAGTTCAGCAGAGCTACAGTGTCTTTTATCACAGACTTTCACAGGCCTCAAGTGATGGGGATGTCACAAGGAGGCAACATGGGGCAACAGGGTCAGCGCTGATTTGCATATCGCCATTGTCTAACCCAGGGTGGTGTGGAGTGGAAAAACGATGGATTTGGGCCCAGATCTTTTGACTGGGGTGAATGTGTGACATTGATCCACATTCTGTCCATCATTGTTGTGTTTGCAGTTACCGCTCTAAGTGTACTGGGGATGCTCAGACGTGAGTCCCAGACACTCCACACCACTGGAATCAAGCTAGCCGGGCTGATGAGAGGTGTTACCTCGAAACCGGGCCGGTCCTCGGATGCTTGTTTCCGTTCTGGGAAGGACATGGCTTTTGTAGTTCAGACTGGACTGTTCCCATGGGGCAACAGGGTCAGCGCTGATTTGCATATCGCCATTGTCTAACCCAGGGTGGTGTGGAGTGGAAAAACGATGGATTTGGGCCCAGATCTTTTGACTGGGGTGAATGTGTGACATTGATCCACATTCTGTCCATCATTGTTGTGTTTGCAGTTACCGCTCTAACTGTACTGGGGATGCTCAGACGTGAGTCCCGGACACTCCACACCACTGGAATCAAGCTAGCCGGGCTGATGAGAGGTGTTACCTCGAAACCGGGCCGGTCCTCGGATGCTTGTTTCCGTTCTGGGAAGGACATGGCTTTTGTAGTTCAGACTGGACTGTTCCCATGGGGCAACAGGGTCAGCGCTGATTTGCATATCGCCATTGTCTAACCCAGGGTGGTGTGGAGTGGAAAAACGATGGATTTGGGCCAAGATCTTTTGACTGGGGTGAATGTGTGACATTGATCCACATTCTGTCCATCATTGTTGTGTTTGCAGTTACCGCTCTAAGTGTACTGGGGATGCTCAGACGTGAGTCCCAGACACTCCACACCACTGGAATCAAGCTAGCCGGGCTGATGAGAGGTGTTACCTCGAAACCGGGCCGGTCCTCGGATGCTTGTTTCCGTTCTGGGAAGGACATGGCTTTTGTAGTTCAGACTGGACTGTTCCCATGGGGCAACAGGGTCAGCGCTGGTTTGCATATCGCCATTGTCTAACCCAGGGTGGTGTGGAGTGGAAAAACGATGGATTTGGGCCCAGATCTTTTGACTGGGGTGAATGTGTGACATTGATCCACATTCTGTCCATCATTGTAGTGTTTGCAGTTACCGCTCTAAGTGTACTGGGGATGCTCAGACGTGAGTCCCAGACACTCCACACCACTGGAATCAAGCTAGCCGGGCTGATGAGAGGTGTTACCTCGAAACCGGGCCGGTCCTCGGATGCTTGTTTCCGTTCTGGGAAGGACATGGCTTTTGTAGTTCAGACTGGACTGTTCCCATGGGGCAACAGGGTCAGCGCTGATTTGCATATCGCCATTGTCTAACCCAGGGTGGTGTGGAGTGGAAAAACGATGGATTTGGGCCCAGATCTTTTGACTGGGGTGAATGTGTGACATTGATCCACATTCTGTCCATCATTGTTGTGTTTGCAGTTACCGCTCTAAGTGTACTGGGGATGCTCAGACGTGAGTCCCGGACACTCCACACCACTGGAATCAAGCTAGCCGGGCTGATGAGAGGTGTTACCTCGAAACCGGGCCGGTCCTCGGATGCTTGTTTCCGTTCTGGGAAGGACATGGCTTTTGTAGTTCAGACTGGACTGTTCCCATGGGGCAACAGGGTCAGCGCTGATTTGCATATCGCCATTGTCTAACCCAGGGTGGTGTGGAGTGGAAAAACGATGGATTTGGGCCCAGATCTTTTGACTGGGGTGAATGTGTGACATTGATCCACATTCTGTCCATCATTGTTGTGTTTGCAGTTACCGCTCTAAGTGTACTGGGGATGCTCAGACGTGAGTCCCAGACACTCCACACCACTGGAATCAAGCTAGCCGGGCTGATGAGAGGTGTTACCTCGAAACCGGGCCGGTCCTCGGATGCTTGTTTCCGTTCTGGGAAGGACATGGCTTTTGTAGTTCAGACTGGACTGTTCCCATGGGGCAACAGGGTCAGCGCTGATTTGCATATCGCCATTGTCTAACCCAGGGTGGTGTGGAGTGGAAAAACGATGGATTTGGGCCCAGATCTTTTGACTGGGGTGAATGTGTGACATTGATCCACATTCTGTCCATCATTGTTGTGTTTGCAGTTACCGCTCTAAGTGTACTGGGGATGCTCAGACGTGAGTCCCAGACACTCCACACCACTGGAATCAAGCTAGCCGGGCTGATGAGAGGTGTTACCTCGAAACCGGGCCAGTCCTCGGATGCTTGTTTCCGTTCTGGGAAGGACATGGCTTTTGTAGTTCAGACTGGACTGTTCCCATGGGGCAACAGGGTCAGCGCTGATTTGCATATCGCCATTGTCTAACCCAGGGTGGTGTGGAGTGGAAAAACGATGGATTTGGGCCCAGATCTTTTGACTGGGGTGAATGTGTGACATTGATCCACATTCTGTCCATCATTGTTGTGTTTGCAGTTACCGCTCTAAGTGTACTGGGGATGCTCAGACGTGAGTCCCAGACACTCCACACCACTGGAATCAAGCTAGCCGGGCTGATGAGAGGTGTTACCTCGAAACCGGGCCGGTCCTCGGATGCTTGTTTCCGTTCTGGGAAGGACATGGCTTTTGTAGTTCAGACTGGACTGTTCCCATGGGGCAACAGGGTCAGCGCTGATTTGCATATCGCCATTGTCTAACACAGGGTGGTGTGGAGTGGAAAAACGATGGATTTGGGCCCAGATCTTTTGACTGGGGTGAATGTGTGACATTGATCCACATTCTGTCCATCATTGTTGTGTTTGCAGTTACCGCTCTAAGTGTACTGGGGATGCTCAGACGTGAGTCCCAGACACTCCACACCACTGGAATCAAGCTAGCCGGGCTGATGAGAGGTGTTACCTCGAAACCGGGCCGGTCCTCGGATGCTTATTTCCGTTCTGGGAAGGACATGGCTTTTGTAGTTCAGACTGGACTGTTCCCATGGGGCAACAGGGTCAGCGCTGATTTGCATATCGCCATTGTCTAACCCAGGGTGGTGTGGAGTGGAAAAACGATGGATTTGGGCCCAGATCTTTTGACTGGGGTGAATGTGTGACATTGATCCACATTCTGTCCATCATTGTTGTGTTTGCAGTTACCGCTCTAAGTGTACTGGGGATGCTCAGACGTGAGTCCCAGACACTCCACACCTCTGGAATCAAGCTAGCCGGGCTGATGAGAGGTGTTACCTCGAAACCGGGCCGGTCCTCGGATGCTTGTTTCCGTTCTGGGAAGGACATGGCTTTTGTAGTTCAGACTGGACTGTTCCCATGGGGCAACAGGGTCAGCGCTGATTTGCATATCGCCATTGTCTAACCCAGGGTGGTGTGGAGTGGAAAAACGATGGATTTGGGCCCAGATCTTTTGACTGGGGTGAATGTGTGACATTGATCCACATTCTGTCCATCATTGTTGTGTTTCCAGTTACCGCTCTAAGTGTACTGGGGATGCTCAGACGTGAGTCCCAGACACTCCACACCACTGGAATCAAGCTAGCCGGGCTGATGAGAGGTGTTACCTCGAAACCGGGCCGGTCCTCGGATGCTTGTTTCCGTTCTGGGAAGGACATGGCTTTTGTAGTTCAGACTGGACTGTTCCCATGGGGCAACAGGGTCAGCGCTGATTTGCATATCGCCATTGTCTAACCCAGGGTGGTGTGGAGTGGAAAAACGATGGATTTGGGCCCAGATCTTTTGACTGGGGTGAATGTGTGACATTGATCCACATTCTGTCCATCATTGTTGTGTTTGCAGTTACAAGGAGGTTATCAGCTTACTGCAAGACAATGTACAACCTTCCAGGCATAGGTGGCCCAAGTATCTCTGTACTGCCTGCGTATTGACATTGGCACTCACAGTGAAAGAAGTGGACTTGGTATCCCAGTATGACGGCAAAGAGGTTTCCACCCAGTGGATGGACTTTTAATGCTAAAACCCGCTGAGGAGAGAAAAATACTCTGCATCTATAGGTATAAATTATAATATCGTACTGGTGTCAGGCACAACAGGCTCTAAGGGACCCACAAATTCAAGGTAATCACTTTATGGGGACAGCATGTTTTCACCAGCCTCTCCTTTTTAATTTTTTTTAATTTATTTTAAATATCACTTTGTGGTGAGGACATCATATCCTTTGGTATCAAGTTTGCGCTATATAAAACTTTATAATAAATAAATGTATCCAAAACCTCCCCGTTCCCTAGATCTATAAACTTCCTGTTAGTTATGGGTACAGCCATCCATTTCCTTTTCATATGTAACAAACTGCAGTCTAACAGCATCATTCATCATCTCTCAACACATCCATACGTGCTCTACAGAGGTTGTATACAACAGAGCATCCTTACTGAAGCTGCAAGCAGCAAGTGCCCTGTTCTATCCTATCGTTAGGTATTTTGTGAGTAAATTGCATTTATTAAAAATATTATATATATATATTCATTTTATCAATGTTAACACTTTTTAAAACAGTATTACTGAATAGCCAATTAAATGTCTCATGACTATTTCATAGACGGTTTAGACAGGCTCAATAGAGTTTGAGGAAAAGAGAGAGCAACCATATTTCTTCTTACCCTTAATTTGTACAGGGAGCTAGCCTCCTCCCCCCATTTTGACAGTAGGAAACCTGAAACAATTTTCACTTCTGTCAACACTATCAACCCCTATTTGTAGCAACTGGGCATAAACAAACTCTGAGGAAGTAAATAGCATATTCAAGCCATTTAAACATGTATACCTCTCCCCCCCCGAGCATTTCCTTTAGCATCAGGGCTACCTCCTACTCTATGACACGTCCTGGGCCAACAGCTGCGGCCAAAAACCGCTCATTACACTGACGGAAGTTCCAGTGAGGCTATGTATAATGCTCCTAGTAACATGTGGATATATGCTAGTATTTCCCAAAATATTCATATTGGAAAATCAGTTTAACCAGTTTAAATACATTTATAGAAAACAAAAATAAACAAGCATTGCCAAAGCCAGTAGGTCCGAAATTGGAGGTCAGTCTTTTCATTTTTCTTTTTCAATGCATGCCTTCTTTTATGCATGTTTCTTTTTGTAAAACCATATGAGTGTTGGAGCTGCTGGGCCCTCACCATTCTAACAAGCATTGGCAAAAGCAAAAATCGTTTTTGGTCTAAATAATTACACATTGCCACAGGAATTCTGTGCACTGTGCAAAACTACTTTGTGTGTCAATATGCTCCTTGTGAAACAGCAGAATACTGTCACTCACAGTGATGCCAGCTGATAGAAAGAGAGAGAGTGACAGGCATAATTTTAATATATGCAAAAGATGCATGTGTACATTTGCGCATGTGAAAATCTGAATCTTTCTAAGTTCACTTTTCCTCCAACCACTTTTTTTCTAACCCTGGAAGAAGTTTTATGTCTGCCATTGTCAAGAGTATATTACCAACCCCTCTCATTATGAGAATATTTTAGAAGAATTGGTGCAAACTCTTAAACACGCAAGTCACTAGGTTTGCATAGACTCAAAAGGGCATTCCAACCCTACCTTGTACTTGCTTCACTGTTCATAGTACTTAACATATTTTCTATACTTCATATTCTTACCTTCATTTGAATTTTTCTCTCCTGATGTTTTTTCTTTTTTTTTTAAAACAGCTTTCTAGTGCGCTTACCATTATTTTCATCTGAGATCCTGTCTTGTGATGTCTGCTTTGTACTTACAATGTGCGCGTACACCCTGAAAGATAAATTCAAAACGTCTCCTGCAAGGAAAAAGTCACCTGCTTCACTACTTCTTATATGTGTAGGTACACATAAATTATTCGCTAACCCAGGCTCTCCTGCAGTGTATCCACATATCAATTAGTTTATTGATACAGAGAATATTTTCAAAAACATTCTCTACAGTCCCCTGTCTATTTGAAATGCCAGTCAATGCCCCTTTTATTAATACTATGTGTTAAATACATATTTGAAAGACTGAAAGGTCACTTGCAGCAAGGCAATTTAGTTATCTAGTTTACATCTCACTTACCAACCGGTGACATTACAGTCCTCCAATATGTCCCACATTCTGACACCATTCTGATGGGGAAATACTGGCACCCTCCCAGGAGCACATGAATGAAACTCACCAGACATAGCCGGTTGGCTCAGAAACAGAGTGAAATGTAATTAATGGTACCAAAAGCATGCATCATTGCTAATTAGCAAGGAAGAAGTCAGATCTGCCACTTTAGGGGCTCTCAGACCGCTTCTTCCCAGAGTGACAAGTTTCTAGGTACCATACACTATATATAAAATGCCGTATCAGCGGAACTAGAATAAGGCACCAAGTCAAATATGGCTGACATGGATGTGCAATGTTTGCACCAAGCAAAACAGCCAGATATGGGCAGACCAGAAAGGCAGGCTCTGCACTGTGTAACACTTGCATAACCGGAATAAGAAATATCATGTAGTCAAGACAAGCAAGGTGACCTGTAAGGGGGTACAGAATAGCTTGTTGAAGCTTGTCCAGTCAAGGTTAGATAGGAAGCCCTTTTGAGCTCCAGGCCTCATGTTAATGTGACGTTATCTAAGAATGATATCTTTTGAAGTACATACACATGAATTTATATGGATATTCATATATATATTTTCTAACAGTCATTCTCCTTTTTTTTCTGAGTCTTTTCGGGGACCTTTTTAGAAACGTAACATCCGTTCACCTGCATTTGATGCAATCTATCATGCATCACTATACCGTCTTCTATTTTCTGATCATCATAATTCTGTACCTTCTGAATCACACTCATACGCATTGCTTTAGCTTCACTTTTCTTTTTTTCCTTAGTTTTGATTTCTTTCTGTTTGGACTCCTTGCGCCAAACCTGAAAGGGATCAAACATTGCAGGTCTAGCTTTTCTTTGAAACAACTTTTCCTCTAAATTATCTAATACAGGAGGTTCAAAAGTACCGTACATTGGCCATTGTAATTCAGCACTACCTTTTGTATATTTGTCCCAAAGTGAGGAAAACATAATCGGTCCAACACCTATGTTTAGCATAGACTTCCTGATTAGGGGTCCCCAGAGGAGGAATCTGACAAGATTCCTCCAATGTGGAGTGCCGTGTACAACAACAACAATACCATTTCTGGAATTTACTAAGTCCAGGCATCTCTAGATGTGTATCCTGGATCCAAACGTCAAAGGGTGCAATAGAATACTTACAGCCTATAACTGTGCTTACCCCTTGGCTTTGGCTTTTGCAAAAGTCGAATCAAATACCAAAACAAAAATACAAATCACCAAAGAAGTGGGTCACTCCCACTCTTACCTGACCGTTAATCTTCCATCACACGGCAAGTGTCACAAAGGTCTTGATCTCCAAAGACTAGGAACCAGAACTGGTGCGTCAGTCGGGGCCGCAGTCGGGTAGCCCACTGGAGGGAGGAATCACGCAATCGGAGACCTTGGGCCCACAATGACAATTTTCAGCCAATGCAGTGGCGCGCCTCCCTTAGCGTTCGATCACGGACTCCTCAGGACCACCAGGCTCGATGGCGACCACCGAAGACGCCCCGAGTTGGGTGCCAAATTGTAGAACCGGCTTTTTGGAGACCCCCCCACTAGGGGAGTCAAAGCCAGTGGCGCAGGGAAACGCCTTGAATCTACGGGTCCTTCTTGCATCAATCATACATTACCAAAAGAGACCAGGACAACCAGCCGTGGAGGGAAGCAAGTCATTTATTAGCTCGAGCTAAGGACAGAGGTCCCAGAATGGTACAAAGACAATTCTACGGAGACTGCTGCTTCAAACCGCAGCGCACACATATTTATAGTACTGGCAACCCCCCTCACACAATGCAAGTTTCTCATCTGTACAGTTCTAGTTAGGCCTCGTGCTTCATCAGCCTCGGGTGGCGCACTTGTGGTCAAGGAGCATGTGCCTCAGGTGGCGCAATGTTCATTGGATCTGACTTCCGTGCTCACATGGCATAGTCACAGAGCATCTATTTCTGCTTGCACAACACACACAGCCTTTGTTTTCAGGACACAGATGGTGGTCACAAGTCACAGTCGCTGGTCATGAGAGGCTGAATTACCAACAGCTGACAGGAAGTGGCTGAACCTCTGGTGCAACCGGAGGACAAGGTGCACGAGCAGCTTTTCAGGAGGCTCAACCACGAGGAGCAGGGGGTTAAGCAAGGTTCAACAGAGTCACAGAAAGCAATTCTTTACCAGGTTGCCAACAGCATGGCAACACAGAATGGAGTCTTGATGGTCATTTTTAGGCACAGTTCAACAGTATCTCCTGGAGTAGAAGGGTCCCTGGATATAACATTGTATGAATTGGAATACTGCCCCTTGCTTAATGCGGTCCAGTATTCCACTGAAATTCCACGTCAAGAGTGTCAAGGTAGGGGACATACGACGGTGTGGTCATGATGTCATGAAGGTGAAGCAGAGCCATAAGCAAGGAGGTCTATCAGCCTTTGAAATGGGCCAACAAGGCGTTCGAACAAGTGTGCTGGATGAATGCACGGCACATCCAGTTAATGCAAGGCACAATATAAGTAAGAAACACAAACTCATTCCCCTTTCCCAAGTCCCCCCTCCCTATACCTCCCCCAAAAAGAAGTATCTGTCACCCTTCCCAAATCGAAACGTAGAGTCAACTATAAAATTACAAAAGTGGAGGTAAACAGCACAATAAAGTGTCTCCCCAACCGCTGCCTCGATCCCCAAACATGACAAAAAGGATATTGTGGTGCTGGTGTGTCTATCATTGTATTACTGTAGGAAAGTAATTCACACTTGGAGCTTGGGTGCATTCAAATCTGGTTCCTCCTGAACCTCCAAGGGGCAGTTATTTCCTCCATTTGCCTTTCCATAATGTCTGACAGTGCAGTGTCCGCAGTCGCCATTCCATTGGGCCATCGGTGAGATCTCCAGTGGTGCCGCCGACTCCTTGATCTGCCTGAGGCACCGGCTCCAGTGCTTTGATGGTCCAATGACACCCATGGTGGAGGAGGATTGAGCTAAAGAAGGCGCTGCTCCATCAACCTCTGCCAGGCCTATGCTGGTGATTCAAAAAAGAGTTTCGCAGAGATAAATCCCTCTCAGCTTGATGAGATAAAGTATCATATCAGAGATATGCATGGAGCAGAGCTTCACCTTGACTTGGTCGAAGATTTGCTTTGGGACTGCACCACTCGCGTATATAAAAAACAGAATATGTCTGGACTGAAACATCAACTCTTTGGCTTGGCGAGCTCCTTCAAGAATGGCATCATGGTCTTTGTGGTCCAAAAATCGGGAAATCATGGGCATAGAAAGAGCCCCAAGAGGAGACCGCTGGGCCAAAGAGCTGTGGGCCCACTCAATCACAAACCAGGAGGAGAAATGCACAGGATCTACCCAGGAGGGAAGCCAGTGTTCGAGAAACTCACCGAAGTGCTGACACTCTGAGACCTCTGGAATGTCAATAAAGCAAAGGTTGTTGCGCTGAGTCCCATTTTCTTTTTTTTTGTTTTACTTTTTTTTTTTTCAGCTCATAGCATTGACACAAAAATTTCAAAGCAACATAAATGACACAATATTCTGTGTGCTGTAGAGAGGGCAAAGCAAAAACAAGACGATACTGAAAATGAATTGGCTAAACAAAGATATTCAAGATACAGTTATTAATCCAAACAAGGAAAAAAAAATATTTGTCAAATCACACACTTTCCATATGCTGTATCATGGGCTCCAAATCTGAGTCCCTAGTTGTTTTTTCTTCAGTGCCTTAAAATGGTAAAGATTAAATTCTGTATAAAAAACATTATAAAACTTCGCTCGCCACATTTCATACGAAGGCGCCTCCGTTTTCAGCCACATTGAAGCGATGCATAAGCGAGTTACTGACATGGCCATGAACAAAAAAAATCTATATGAGTGTTGACATGTATTACCATTTCTACATAGCTCAAACAACAACATCTCTTTAGATACCGTGACATTTACATTAGTAAGATGTGACAGAGACTGTTCAATTGATGAAAAAAAAGGTGCTAACACACTGCAATCATAAAATATATGCACTATGTCAGCGTGCGGTATATGACACCTAAAACAGTTCCCTGCATGAGCATCGCCCCATTTAATCATTTGAGCAGGTGTATATTACAAATTAAATAAAGTTTTATAATGCTGGGACCGTAAATTGGCAGTCAAAATAACTGTGGAAGCAAAATCAATAGATACTTGAATAAACGGGCCAGCAATACTGAGCCTAATGCTCCATTTCGCGTTATTGTGCTGCAATGTCATCACGTTGTGTTGCAAACACAATATTATACAGTGTCCCAATCCTGGCATGTTTAGACATAGCTTCAAATAGATCATTAACTACTATAGGGGTTGTTTCAGGGAGATTTTCTCTATAGTTCGCAATCTTGTTGCATCCGACAGAGCCAATTTGAACATTATTCCTTCCCAAGACCTTTGCCTTTCTCTTAACGACTTCTTCCTGGAGAAGATTGCCAAGATCAAATCTAATATTCCCTCTGTCTCTCCGTCCCCTCCTTTCTCTGCCCCCTCTCTGCCCTCTATTCCTCTTAACCAGTTTCCCCCTATCTCCTTGGATGTGTTCTTGGCTCTACTCCAGAAAGTGAAGTCCGGTTCCCCAGCCGACTGTGCGCCAGCTCGCTTCTTGAAAGTACTTTTCACCCATTGCCCTGACCCTCCTCTCTCTCTTCTTAATTTTTCTATTTCCTCTGGTTCTGTCCCCAAGTATTTCAAATCCGCTATAGTTCGTCCTATTTTAAAAATACCTGGGCTAGACCCTTCCCTCCCCTCTAACTTTAGGCCTATCTCCCTTCTCCCCTACCTCGGAAAGATCCTGGAGAGCTACATCACTTCTTGCCTCTCTTCCCACATCGAGGACAACCATCTCCTGGCCTCCCACCAAGCGGGCTTTCGACCGGCTCACTCCACCGAGTCAGTTGTCCTGTCCGTCTTGGACGAGCTAAAGAGCAGGGCAGATTCTAACCTGCCCCAAGCCCTGGTGCTCCTCGATCTGTCCGCTGCGTTTGACACGGTCGACCATGCCATCCTTCTCAACCGTGTCAGCGCAGCGGGCGTTCGGGGCACTCCCCTCTCTTGGCTCGCCTCCTTTCTTAAAGATCGGACTCAGGCGGTTCACCTTTCCTGTTACTCCGCCCCCTCCCGCTTGGTCACCTGTGGAGTTCCCCAAGGCTCCTTTGTCCCCTCTTCTTTTCAATCTTTATATCCGTGCTCTTATTCTTTCCCTTCTTGATATGGGGGTCTCCTGTATAACTACGCGGATGACCTCCAGCTTGTTTTTGATCTTTCCTCTCCTTTGCACTCCCTACCCAAACTCCACTCCACCCTGGTCTTTATTTCAGATTGGATGAATCGGAACCAACTGAAGCTTAATCTGGACAAGACGGAGTTGGTCCTGACTGGCTCTTCCTCCTCCCCTTGGTCGACTGCCTTTTGGCCCTCCATCTCTGGCCCTCCACCTTTACCAGTGGCCTCGGCAAAGACCTTGGGCATTAGAGTCAGTCGGGACCTCTCTATGCATGCCCAGATCAGCTCGGTTGTCTCCTCCTGTTTTCTTTCTCTCCGAATCATCCGAAAGGTGTCCCGTTTCTTTTCTTCTGACGCCCTTAAGCTCATCATCTTGGCAATGATTCTTTCCCGTCTCGATTACGGGAACAGCCTGTACGTGGGCATTCAAGCGTATGAACTTCGCCGCCTACAGGCTGTTCAGAATCAGGCCGCCCGCCTTATCCTTCACCTCCCAAAGTCCTCTCACATTACCCCCGTTCTGAAAGCACTTCATTGGCTCCCCATCTCTCAGAGATCCCTCTTTAAGATGGGCTGTCTGGTTTTCATGGCTCAAGCCCGCATCGGCCCAGCCTTTATTAACTCTCTCATCACTCCCTATACCCCCAATCGTTCCCTCCGTTCCTCTAATCAGTTCCTCTCCAATGTACCTCGGTTCCGTAGATCCAAAACTGGAGGCACTAGATTCTCTGTTTTGGGTCCCTCTTTTTGGAACAGTCTCCCTCTATCAATCAGATCCATCACTGTTTATTCCCAATTCCGCAAGGCCCTAAAAACCCATTTGTTTTCTATTGCTTACTCCTGCTAAACAGTTCTGGCTTCCCCTACCTCCCTCAGTTCTTTACCTCTAGCACCAGGAAGCCGCTTGGTCACAGTGCGCTTTATTAAGAACCTTTTCATTTCATTTCATTTCTTAAAGAAGAAATCCCTTAACAGCAAATATTTAAAGAAATCGTTCTGCAAGATTGCATATTTGTCCCTTAACTCCATAAATAACAGCATGGTACCACAATTGAAAACATCCCCAACTCGACGAATCCCTTTATCCCGCCATGTCCTCATCTAAGCATCCCAGAATATTAATGGAAGTAATTCTGTAGAATCGAGTGGGGTATAGTAATTGATTCTATTAAGGGAAACAGCCTTGCGCACCCATCTCATCCCTTTAAATGCAGCGAGTACGGTCTTAAATCGAGTTTTTTTATAATAACTCTGCTCGATAAATTTAAGCAATAAATGTCGCAAGTGGTCCCCTAATATCATCAAATAAATATTGGGGGTTTCGAACGGCCTGATCTCTCCACTGGTTACCAAAATATCAATATTTTGTAAAAAGCAGGCTAAATAATAGAAAACAAAACTAGGCACCCCCCATCCCCCTCTATAAAGTGGTAACATCATATATTTTGAAGCCCGCCAGGCCTTCTTCCATCCCCAGATTAACCTATCGGTAATAGATTGTAACATCATTAATTGCTTGCATGATAGCTCTAGTGGTACTGTCCAAAAAAAATAAAGCACCCGAGGTAATATGCACATCTTTAATACATTCCGTCGCCCAACCAAAGATAGATGTAAACATTCTACCTTTTCGAGTGGCCTTTTAACCGAACCTAATATATCCACCCAGTTAACGGCTACAATTTCTTGAAGGGACATCCTTATCTTAATCCCCAAATATCGGGCCTCTTGTGTCACTCGCGACTCGCCGGGGCATAGTCCTGGGGTACAAACGACCTGAGTTTTTGAAAGATTTTATTTATACCCAGATGATTTCCCAAACTCAGAAGTCGCATGTTCAATTTCCAATAACGCTTGCTCCGAATCAGATGTAACTATTGCTATGTCGTCAGCATAGGCTAGGACACGTACACAATAATTCCCCACCACCATTGATTGTATAGCCAGGAAAGTTTCAAGAATGCGCAACAGAGGTTCAATATACATCGCAAACAGTAGCGGTGAACATGGGCATCCTTGCCTTGTGCCACGCGTGATGTTTACATAAGCAGATTCATGACCCATCGCGCAGATCTATGCTCTAGGTCGCTTATACATAGTCTGGAGAGCGAGCAAGAACTGAGGCCCAAACCCCATTTTGCGCATAACTGCCCAGAGAAAAGCCCAGGCAACGTGATCAAATGCTTTTTCAGCGTCTAGGAAGATTAAACCAATATTTTTATGAAACACTGCAGCATAGTCTAGCATGGCAACAACTCTATGCAAATGATTAACAGTACTTCTCCCAGGTAAAAAACTATGTTGATGGCGGGACCCCAAAAGAGGGACGATTTTGACTAGCCAGGTTGCTAAAATTTTTGAGTATACCTTGGCATCGGCATTTATTTACGATATAGGCCTATAGGAGCCGGCCAGTTCAGCACGCTTATCTTTCTTCTTAAACACAACAATATTTGCATCATCCCAAAATACAGAGGAGTTACCTATCTGGGCCGCTATAAAAGTAGCCAGCATATCATCTTTTATTACCGGAAACAAAATGCGATATACCTCTAAAGGCAGTTTATCAGGTCCGGCCACTTTCCCAGGTGCTAAGTCCTCAAGTGTAGACTGTAATTCTATCATAGAGATAGGCACCTCTAGCTCCTCGCTTATCGTATCTCCCACCTCAGGTAGATCTATACTTAACAGGTATTGTTCAATCAAATCTTGGGGTACCAATTCTTGAGTATAAATTTCCTTGTAATATTGCTGGAATATCTCCATTATACCCTCTCTAGAGGCCACTAAACGGCCCTGGTTGTCTAACAGTCCCTCGATTCTCTGAGACACTTGTCGGCCCCGGAGTCTTTGAGCTAGGCATCTGCCCACGGCTTCTCCATACTCGTATCGCTCAGTTTTATTGATTTTGTACTGGATTGCTATGTCCTCACTCCAAACACCATTAATCTTTGCCTTACAGCAAGCAACCTTGGTCTAAGCAGTCTGACTATCACTATTAGTGCTGATTACTGAAATTAAGTCTCGCTCAGCAGTTTTTAAATCTAAAATCAAATTCTCAATTAATTCTTTCCTTTTATGCTGTTGAGTCCAACCATAGCTACAAGTTTCCCCCCTTATACCAGACTTGAAGCAGTCCCAGACCATTGCTTGAGAAGCAGTACTCCTAATATATTCAAGAAATTGTTTGGCCCATAATTGAATATGGCATATGTAATCCTCCTCTATCAACAATTATTTAGAAAAAGTAAATGAACGTTCTGTCCGTACGAAGTTGAAGCAAGGAAGGTCCATAACTACAGGGCCGTGATCTGATGTTATACGTGGTGTGACCTGCATCTTGGCCCGGACCATAAAAAATCTAGGTACAAAAATATAGTCTAACCGAACAAACTTATTGTGGGGAAAAGAAAAAAAAGTATATCCCGTGGCTGAGTCCCATTTTCGGCGTCTTCTGTGCGATCCTGGAGGGTTTTTCCATCGCGGCTCTGCCGGGCCACTTCGGAAGATAAATGCTTCATGGTATCTTCCGGAGAGGAGATCCTCTCCTCCCCCTCAGAGACCCTCTAAACCATTTGTTGCAAATCCGTTCAAATCCTGTCTGAGAAGGGAGACATCAGACCTCACCTCGCGGATCTTCACCTCCAGCTGTGACTTAGAGTCCTGAATAGCATGGAGGATAAGGGCTGTGTTATTCTATATCTGCTATGCTTCTTGGTTCCCCCATGCCCTTCCTTCGCCCCTCCTTGAGGGGCAGTATATTTGTCCATTTTCACCGCCACAGCCAGCTAGGAGGCATCGTCGAGCAGGCATCATGTCAGCTGGATCATCAAGGGAGGGCCTCTCAGACCAGATGGAGCGCCCGGTGCTGACCCTCTTATACTAGGAGCCGGCCGGGTAGCACAAGCAGTCAGCCCACCTCCTGGGTCCTAGGGCTGCTGCAACCACTCTTCTGGATGAGGTGCGGGGAATGCGAGTAGACCCTGACCTGGGATCACAAAGCCCAGCTCTCCCCTCCAGGTAAATACAGTCTGCTGGACTCAGGGGAGAGACACAGGACACAGAAGGATAGGGAGGGGGCCAACAATGCTCTACATTTCAGTGGCAACTTTTTAATCCTTGGAGGATGGAGGGTTCCTCAGGCAAGGGGGGGCACCACCCACGCTTTTAAACAACCAGCTTCTTAACTGAGGAAACCAGAGCCCCCTGCACCAGTTGTCTCTGGGCCAAGGACCAGGTCACGTCCCCCTCCCCTGCACTCACTGGTCCAAGGGACCCCTTCACCAATGAGGCCCAGGCGTCCAGAGGCCAGAGCAGTCTTCACCGTAAGCCTAATATGGGTAATGCCATGCCTATCCACCCGCTTCTTGGGCCACCATGCATTCTTCTCTTCTACCTGCAGCCCCAGGCAAAGCAGCCCACCACGGCACCCAGCAGCTCCAGACAGGCCTGAAGAGGTGGGCACTCAATGCTGGTCCACCATCCTGACATGGGGTGGAGAGTGGACACCACCACAGGTACTCTCCTCCATGTTGAATCCCTGCTTCAGTGCCAACCCTCAGGGCTGTGGAGGGTCCAAAAACCAGCGTTGAGGCGCCGCCGACAGGTTAGGGCATGACAGCACCCAAACAGCACAGTTTTACTGCATTGGAGGATGGAGCCTATTAAGATGCGTACGCCATGTTCGCCGCACAAATAAATACCCTGCCACCCACATACATCTTTCTTTTTAACTGTTAGACCTGTCAGCCCTAGGGGGATCTTTCCCTAAACCTTTTGCCTTCACTCACCCTGGTTTGCTGAATTTGCTTTTGTTGGCCTTCAGACTCTGCAAGCTTTATCCCTGCTAACCAGTGCCAAAGTGCTTGTAATCTCTCCTGTAAACATGGTGAAATTGGCTTACACCTAATTGGCACCTTTAACCCCTTCAGTGCTAATGACAAGGGTAACTCGTCATGGAGTTTCCATTGATTTCAATGGAAAGTCAATGGACCTACATGCACACCCCTTAGCAGCCAAGTGGTTAATTATACTTGTAAGTCCCTAGTAAAGTGGTACTAAAGAAACCCAATGGCTGTAAATGTAATGCTCCTAGTGGAGGCCGGCAGAAGTGATTGTGACACCCACTTATGTAGCTTTTTAAAACATTTCCTAGGCCTGTCAGTGTAACCTATTTGTGCAGTTTTAAACTGCCATTTCAACCTGTCAAAATAAACCTTACTTTTAAATACATATGTCACCCCCAGTGTAGGTCCTAAATAGACCGTAGGGCAGGACATATTATATTTAAAATGTTGGACATGTAACTTTCAATTTTACATCTCCTGGTAGTGAAAGGTTATTTTATTTGTTTTTCACTACTGCAAAGCCTACCTCTCCCATAGGATAATTAGGGGATACTTTATTACATTTAATAAGTGAAAATGTTTTTGTGGGAGCAGGTAGGAATGTCATGTTTGGCATCTGAGGAATTTTAATTTAAAACCCTCTGTAATGGTACACTTAGATTTTAATTCAAGGCATTTTCTTGTCGTAACCATTTAGTGCCTGGAGTCTGTTATGTTTGTTATGTTATGTTAGTGAAATTTGTAATGCGCACAGCTGCTCCAGCAAAGGAGCGTCCCGGCGCCCGACAAGATAGCCACACAACATAACGGAGGAACAGATTTATTTAAAATTCAAATTTTAACAAGACTGAGGAAAAAGGAGAGTCTTGACGGCCTTACGAAAGGAAAGTAAATCGTCAAGAGATCGTGTTTCGCGAGGCAGTGCGTTCCACAAAGCTACTGCCCGCACCTTAAAAGAGCGACCCCCAGCTCGACTAAGTTTGAATCGCGGGGCAGTTGCCAGTTCCAGGTCGGAGGAGCGAAGGGAGCGGCCTGGGGTATATGGGCGCATAAGATTATGCAATATGGGGGCGGATAGGCCCTTTAAGATCTTAAAAGCCAGGCAGAGCACCTTAAAATGAATCCGCTGCTTAATCGGCAGCCAGTGGAGAGCACTTAGGGTGCGGGAGACTGAGCAGAACCTAGGTAGGCCTACAACTGCTCTGGCTGCTGCGTTTTGCACTCGCTGGAGACGAGCTAGCTCGGCTTGATTTAACCCAATAAAGAGGGAGCTGGCATAATCAAGCCGAGCTAGCACCGTCGCCTGAACCACAAGTTGGCGGGTTGCGGCATCAAAGAATTTGAGTGCAGGTCTCAGGTTACGCA
Organism: Lissotriton helveticus; assembly: GCF_964261635.1. Classification (NCBI taxonomy): domain Eukaryota; kingdom Metazoa; phylum Chordata; class Amphibia; order Caudata; family Salamandridae; genus Lissotriton; species Lissotriton helveticus. The sequence goes on along the minus strand of NC_136068.1, from coordinate 1,128,873,384 downwards.
GGATGCCAAAGCAGGAGGCTGCCGTCCTTTTCGTATGGCCGACAAAACTGAGCGCGGGGTCCAACCATACACCCAGATTTTTACTCTCCGAAACCGGAGTGGGGGTAGGGCCAAGCTCAGAGAGCCACCAGATATCTCCTCAGAGATCCGTCCGCTTACCGAAGACCATCACCTCTGTTTTATTGGCGTTCAGTTGGAGACAGTTGGACGTCATCCAACTGGCCACCGCCCGAAGTCCGTCCCTGAATCGGGGGGCTTCCACCTCGGGGTCCCCGCTGATCGTGACCGCTAGCTGAGTGTCGTCTGCGTATGACACCATAGTCAGGCCGCAGCACTTCATGACCTCAGCCAGCGGCCTCACGTAAAGATTGAACAACGTGGGACTCAGCGAGGAACCCTGCGGAACCCCGAACGACAGAGGATGGAAATTAGACTGATAGGGCGGGGCAGCCACGCAGAAGGATCGGTCCGCTAGAAACGAACGGAACCACTGAAGTGCAGTGCCGGTCACACCTGCCTCCTCGAGGCGCTGCAGGAGAATGTCAAAGGCGGCGCTCAGATCTAACAAAACAAGCGCCGCCGTTTGACCTGCATCAAGCACTGCCCTCAGATGCTCGACCATAAACAGGAGAGCTGTCTCCGTACTGTGACCAGCCCGAAAACCATTCTGTGTAGTGTCCAAAACATTGGTACGCAACAGATGGTTGGAAAGGGCGGTGTTAACATGCCCTTCCGCAAGTTTGGCTGGCCATGGGAGAAGCGAGATGGGACGGTAGTTCTCCGATTTATTAGGGTCGAGAGATGGCTTCTTTAGGATGGGCATTACTACAGCCTGCTTCCACCTCGGGGGCACCCGACCGGATGAAAGTGAGATGTTAATCAAGTCGCGAACCGGGTGGGAGAGTGTCGAGTCTCTAAACATTACTGGCTTGAGTGGATCGGCCGGAGACCTGGATTTGACTCTAAGAGCCAAAGTCTTGAAAGTCTCCGGGGTAAGACAGGGGAAAGAGTCTAACACCACCTGTCCAGGCACAGTAAGCGGCTCGGCCTCCACATGCACCCCAGTTGGGAAGGCTCTATAGATAGTATGCACCTCCTCCAAAAAGAAGGCCGCCAACACTTCACAGTGTGCGTTAGAACCGATGGTATCCGCCGCTGGTTTTTTGCCACAAGGTCCTTTAATGCCTTAAAGATGGTTTTACCCGGATTCGAGCTGTTGCGGAATTCCAGTGCGTAAAACGCAGCCCGGGCCCTACAAACAGCACGATGGTAGACCTCCTCGGTTATATGACTAGGTGAAGTTGGCAGTTGGCCTTGGTGTATTCCTCCAAGACAGTGTCACAATGGAGGGTCTGGGTATTGGCAAGATGGGCCATCCAGGCTTGATGGGAGGCTGAGCTGTCACTTACCACACGTGCACTCCAAAGGTACTGTAGCAGCTCACACAGAACTGACTTCAGCCTATTCTGTCCCCAGACAGACTGGGACCACGGCAGGGAGGCAGAAAATTTCAGACACATCTGCAAGGGGAAAACTGTAGTAGTTTCTCTCATTGAAATGGGGGCAGCAGGTGTAAACATAGAGCCCTCAGACACACTCTTCAGTGCACTCCTAGACCTGTGGTTACTACAGAAGAAGTAATGTCAAAAACGAATTCCCTTTGGATATGTCACATACCAAACATACATATCACGACATTCATCTCAAACCCAGTTGCTCCCAAACCTCAACCCTGATAATAAGCACAGTACCATATAAGTAGCCTATATTAAAAAAAAAACATTTTAATTATTCAAAAACAGCCATAAAATCAGTAAAATATTTTAAAAACAGATTCTATATATTAGAGACAAGTAATAATTTGTTAGATTCTATGTTCTATTGTGCCATAACATAAGAACCACTATTGTTCAAGATAGTCCTTAAAATATAATTTCAAATTTCTAAATAACATAGTAAAAACCCAAAGCTAGATAAAAGAACAGAAAAGAGAGAATAAAACCCAGTTACGACAAACACTATATATTACTTGTTCGTTGACCAATTGGTTCTCCAGATCACAGTTCACATGTATATCCTAATTTCTTTCAATCATGCCAGTATATCCACCCAATTTAGTCTGTTCCAAACGTCGATGCATTTCGGTGGTATCAGCTCAATCTAGACCACCTTTTTCAAAACTCAATTAATTCATCCCAATCTGATAAAATACTCAACCACCACTGTGATCGATACCTATATGGAACATACAAGTATTAATGTTACAGCCCATAGCATTAGTTGTGCTTGTCTGTAGCCATATTTATCTACAGTAAAACATGCCATCTGTTTATATCATATTGGGTTGTGCACCCCATGTCCCATTGTTCATTCACACATGGAACTATAACATACTCCAGGGTTTAAGGCCACTGAATACTATAAAAAGTGTTTTTATACATATAAATATAACACCACACATCTCCCCCATTCATTCATGCTTTTAATATAGAGCTCACATTCTACATGCACTCATGTAATTTCAAATTTGAATTTGAAATGATATTTTAATGACTTTGTCTTGAACAATAGTGGTTCTTATGTTATGACACAATGAAATATAGAATCAAACAAATTGTTACTTGTCTCTAATGTATAGAATCTGTTTTTAAATTAGTGTGCTGATTTTATGGCTGTTTTTGAATAATAAAACTGACTTTTTCAATATAGACTACTTATATGGTACTCTGAATATTATCAGGGTCGAGGTTGGGGAGCAACTGGGTTTGAGATTGAATGTGGTGATATATATGTTTGGTATGTGACATGCCCAAAGGGAATTATTTTTTGACATTGCAGTCCTATCAGAGCCCTGTCCCTTTGAAGCGTGGTTTCTTGCATGGTTTCTTACTACAGAAGAAGGGCAGCCCTTCAGGTTGAGGAAGACCCTGCTGCTTGATGCCTGCCCTTCTGTTCGAGAAGGACGACTGGACCTGTCCCGTTATCCCAATTTGTAATGACTCCATGGGCTAGCTGAATGACCTCCTGTTTTGAGTTACAGCAATAGAACAAGCTCCAGAGGCTTCCATGCACCTGCCCAGCTGACCTGCTGCACTGGGCCTACCTGAACCTGCACCTGGACATCACTTAACCTGCAAATGTACCTGTCTGAGCCCTGCTGGCCTACGCTGGAGTGAATCTTGATCCACAAGAGGTGCCCCTCAGATCCTGAACCCTTGCTGTTGAATCAGCTGAGCTCCTCCTAAAAGAATAAAGAAAAAGGGAAAGGCTGACCTTTTGAGCTCTTCATGAGCAAGAAAGGGCCCATTCATTCCAAGATCTTGCTGCCCGCACCATCCGCCAACTTCAATCTCTTCACGCAACAGCGACTGCCAGTGATGACCAGCAATGTGAGGGTTGCACTTCGCGCTACAGCATTGACAGCCTTGATGACAACCAACTCAAAGCTATGGCAATGACTATACACTACATCTGACACAATCTATGTTATGCAGCAATGACTGTTCTCAATGACCAGCATGCTTTTCAGGCTACAGCAGTGACCATCCGTGACACTTTCCCTGCTCCGCGCAGCCTCCTCCATCATGGACAAAACTCTTCATGCTGGACTTTTGGAGGGTAGCTTTTTCAGTGGAATTAACCAGGTCCCTGTATCCAAGCTGCTCTCCATCATTGTCAACCTGAACTTGGAACTTTCTCCCGGTCTCGCAAGACTAGATAATTGTGAGTGATGCTGTATGCTTTTAGGTGCTCAACTTACCTTAATCTTTGAAACTGCATAGCTTCTGTTCTACTAATTGGATTTTTGTTGATTTGTTGTGAAATATTTTATCAAAATTTTACTCAGTTTTTTAAATTAGTGTTTGATTATTCTTGAGTAGTGTTTTCACTTTATTGCTGTTTGTATGCTGCATAAATACTTTACACATTGCTTCTAAGTTAAGCCTAAATGCTTTTGTGGCAAGCTACCAGAGGGTTAAGCAAAAATTAAATTAGTGACTTTTGTGATTCAACCTGACAAGGATTGTGGCTGTTGCTTGAGAAGGGCTTAAACTCCACTCAACCAAAAACTAATTTCTCACACTAACTACCCCTTCTCTCACCCTCTTCTATACCATCCTACTCTCTTTCATATACTTTACCTCGCAAGGAAGTCAATTAGGGATCATCAGGGGCCACTACTGCCACCCCTGGCTTTTTGTTTGTGACCCCCGGCACAGGCTTTGCTCTGAGATATCATGTGGCAAAATGAAAAAAACAAAAGCAGCTCTTCAAGAGACAGGCTTACATCCTTCAAATAAACAACTCTTCTTCAGCCATTTGGTATTACGTTAGAAGTGACTGAAGCTGATATATGTGTTGGGTTTGAGTGGGGCTTATTGATAATTTCCTTCCTCCTTTCATCACCAGGATGTGCACATGGAGGGAAGACAGCAAGTTGCGCAATCCTGCTGAATACATAGTGCCAATATCGGCCCACTCACCAGCCCGCTCCCCGTAACATGCATGACGCAGAAATAACCAGACAAGACAACTTTTTGTTGGAGAAAAGTAGCTGCAGGTTTATTAGCATATACACATGCCAACATGGTGGGTTATCTTACAGGCGATCCAAAAGGCAAGCCGCCCCTCGCGACCTACCACCTGATGGGCCAATTTGCAACATGGCCTTAGCCAATCGTTGCTTAGCGGTAATGGGAGGAGATAGCCCCTCCCAATTCCGGTGAACCATTGGTCCACCCTCTTGCTCACGCCCCCCCCTACGAGGGGCGGAGCGTTCAAGCAACCCCCGGTTGTACAGGTTTCCAACCGCCCGTAGGATAGCGGGGCACCGTCGTACCCCCAGGGTCCACCGCACAGACTTCCTGGGGATAATAGGCCTCAGCATCCTTTGTGCTCCTGAAGAGGGTACTCCCGGGTACCTTTCCGCCTCTGGATCGCCCTGTAACTCCGCCTGCAACACAAATAAGAGAAGATTAGAAACATTTCCCCCCCACCACCCTGAAAACGCCGGGTATGCGGAAGGGAGGGAAACGGCGTCAGGGTGAGGGGACAGCGGACAAAGAGGCCGCTCGGTGGGCGGGGGAGGCATATATACTCTCCCCCGCCCTCCCCCAGAAGGAAGTGACGCGTGGGAGGACCCTCCAGGGTCCCAAAGAGCTAAAGAGCTGGGCTGCCCCGTGTGCCATCCTGTGGCACTACGGTGGCCGCCCTCTTACTATGTGTCCCCTGCGGGGACGTGTCGGTCGGCCTGCATAGTGCCAATATCGGCCCACTCACCAGCCCGCTCCCCGTAACATGCATGACACAGAAATAACCAGACAAGACAACTTTTTGTTGGAGAAAAGTAGCTGCAGGTTTATTAGCATATACACATGCCAACATGGTGGGTTATCTTAGAGGCGATCCAAAAGGCAAGCCGCCCCTCGCGACCTACCACCTGATGGGCCAATTTGCAACATGGCCTTAGCCAATCGTTGCTTAGCGGTAATGGGAGGAGATAGCCCCTCCCAATTCCGGTGAACCATTGGTCCACCCTCTTGCTCACGCCCCCCCCTACGAGGGGCGGAGCGTTCAAGCAACCCCCGGTTGTACAGGTTTCCAACCGCCCGTAGGATAGCGGGGCGCCGTCGTACCCCCAGGGTCCACCGCACAGACTTCCTGGGGATAATAGGCCTCAGCATCCTTTGTGCTCCTGAAGAGGGTACTCCCGGGTACCTTTCCGCCTCTGGATCGCCCTGTAACTCCGCCACAGCCCTGGGCCGGCATTCCTCCTAGCTGTTCCTTACTTGCTATAACTAGGGTCTCTTCCTTATTCGGAAAAAACAGGTCCATGCCAACGTGGACCGCTGACCCAAGAGTCCAGCAACTCCAATGGAGTTTGGCATGTAGCGCACATGAAAAAAGGCCAAAACTCTGCTCCAAATATTTACGCATGGCGCAGCACACCGCATGCGAGCCAACTGCCGCACTGTCCCAGACAGGGCATCAAGCCACGCGAGCTCGGAATAAGAAATCGGACCACAGAGCTCACCTGTTACCAACGTGTGGCCAATTTCCCCTTGTGCTCTACCTCTATGGTGCATGCTAGCCCCAGAGCCCAGACAATAAACAATAGTTCTCCATAGCTCCCCGGTGACACAGCATGGTGTCACAACAAGGTGGAGGGGAAGATGTGTGCTGCCTGTGGATGGTACTGAAAAACCTCCATGAAGGGCCAACTGTTGCGGTCTACCCTGCTTGCTGACCCTAAGACCGGACACAGAATCCCGGGCCCTGCGAACCACCTGTGTGAGCCTTGCTTCTTCCACCGGAACGGTGTCGGGCTACCAAGTTTTGTGTCTCTGCCCCTTTAAATATACACAGCACAGGACCTCCTGCGTGTTGGCTCCCGCGCCTCCCCTGACTAGCGCCTTGCCTATAGAGCTGGAGACATGTCTGACCGCTGAAAATTGCCCGTCCCCCACTGGTGGCGAAACCCACCGTACATACGTTGCGGTCGTTCAATCAAGTGCCATAGAACACGCAGTGACCAGCGCAATCCCTAGTGAGGGACCTAGGTGCATGAACAAGGTGTCACGGCCAGCATAAGGGGGATGGAGCGCGCAGAGTCCTGATCATGATACACTGCAAGGCTTTGTAACAGGTCAACCTATGCTGCTTACTGCGCAAGCGCCTGGTCACAGGAACCCGGACCCTGCTAACCACATGAGACCCTTTTATATCCACCTGGCTGGAGTCGAATAAAGATAGAGTGTCACCAGGTTCCCCCAATTGTGTGTAGGAGTGTCCGCGGGAACCAGTCTGAGAAAGTGTAAAATCCGTTACACGCACCTCCGTCCAAAACACCCTTGCCTGATCTACAGAGGCACCTAGAGCCCGCTGCCCCCGCACCGCCTGGCGGTGAAAAACTGGCCCAAAACCCCAGACTGGGAATCGAACACTATCACCCCCACAGGCTCTAGCTAAAGCTGGCTACCCATAACCTGGCAAGGTTTGGGATTTGCGCAAGTCATCCCCCTATGCTTGGCCTTAGTTGGCCCCTACGATGCGCTTAACAGGCAGCCTATACAACTGATGACATGCTGTGCAACTAAGGGGACAAATACTTCCTCCTTGTACTCTCTGGTAAGTGTACGCTGCACGAGGAATCTCAACTTTTGTACCTGAACACAACTAAATAGATCCGGTCTGGGTTGAATGCTTACCCAAGCACTTACCCAAGGGCCCTCCAATGCAAGACAACCCCTGTTGGGAAACTTTAGCCTGTGGAAATTGCCTGCCCCTTGCGGACACGTAACACAGCTAAAGCAATCGCTTACCTGGCCGCAAGTGGACCACCAAGTGTCTCCTGAAAAGAACAAGTGGAGGCTAAAAGGTATCAGCTTGACCACAGTGGAGTCAGAGCTAACAGGTCTTCGTGCGTTTAGTCTGGGGGAGGTAGTGTGGCTACTGCAGGCCTGACAATCTAAGCAAATAGACAATGCGTCAAGTAGCCGGGGAATCGCAAACTGGCAAAGCTGTGGTACAACTAAGTGAGTGTCTCGCGTGGGCCAGAAAGTATGTGTTATCTGTGTGGCTAAAGCAGGCCCCTCTAAAATGTAGGGCTACCCATCCATTCAGGTGATGTGCTGAAAATTGCCCGGTGAAGGCTGCTACGCCATAGCCTACCTAAATTGCTTACCAAAGGAGCACTACGCTTCCAACGGCCCATCTGTTAACATGGTCCATGCTGCATGGTTGCACAAGCTTAAGAGGCCACAATAAAGCTTTCTCGCATAGTCCCTTATGAACTGGCCACCCTTTTCCAGAGCTACACGGGTTCAACCTGAACCACCATATAGATACTGTCTCTGTGTCACAGTGTACTATGTGTGACATAAAAGGACCTGAGAAACACTTTCTTGCCAGCAATAGAACGAAGTATCATAATAACTGCCCTGTTGCCTTTCGTATTAACGCAGCGCTATGAACCTGCTAGGTCCCCTGGACCACACCCGTAGGCACCGCCGTTCTTACCCATGTGATTGGTAATCATTTAACCGACCTCGGAAGGAAGACAGGCTGAGAATCCTAGACTGGAGCAACGAACCGTCACAAGGATAGTAGCAGCACTGTGTCCACTCCTTATGCGCGTGACCCAGCCCAACAGTCATAATGTGAGCGCTACCATACCACAAGCCCATCTCAAGACTTGTTCAATGCTACAATTCCATAAGCTAACTAAGCCACAACGAATCTTTCGTGCAGGCACCCAAGAATAGCCGCCCCCATCCGTGGCTGCCAAGGTGTCAACTGCTATGTGACATGTACCTCGATACAGAGCACTATGTGTGACATCAAAGGACCTGATAATCCAGGCTAAAGTGTGCCTGGGAAACACTAACATAGATACGATACTTAGGGAGTCAGACCACATACAGCCGGACTGCAATGCCTGGCACCGTGGTGCAGGAGAAGGGCGAAAGCAACTATGCCTTGACATGAAGATTCACCTAGAGCAGCAGGGGAAGAAGGCGTGCCCAGTCTTCGCCTCAACCTGAGCATGCCCACCCAGTCTATTCACCGAATGACGACGACCATGTCTAAGTCTCTAAATATTCTACTCAACCAGTGAGCTCGAAACCCAACACCAAGGTCGCACTACCGCCCCACAGCGTGAAGGTGACCGAGCTAGAATGTCTCCCTGCAGAGCTGTACGCTGCGCCACCAGGGCAAGGAGTATTCCTCTCCCAACAATAATAAAGGTTTCTAAAAGAAACTAAACCTCCAAAGTAAGTTGGAAGAGTTACCCAATACTTCCATTACCAGTAGAAAGATGCTGCGAAAAGGAAATGCAAACAAGTAACCATCCTCGGATGATGTATGGAACCACAGTCTGACATGACAAGAGAATATCCGGGCCCTGTCTATAACTCAACACCCAGAGGGCATGAGAGATGTGGACTGTAAAATGGGCATAATACGTATCGGGCCGTAATGACTCCTGGTGAGAACCTGGGTGTCTCTTACCTTAACTCACTGGCCGCAGTGAGCTAAGACCCTACTACCTGTAACAGATTGGGCGGCCCCCAGGGGAGAGGGCGGTTCTCCAGCGCGGTTCCTGCAGATGAGACATAAAACAATGATTAGATGCCCCGCCCCCTTCCTGTAACCATAGGAAATCGTACAATGCGACTGGGGCAACGGCCCCCTTCCTAACAGGCAACGCCTGTCAGTCAGTTGAGAGAACTGAAAATTTCGATTATATTGAAGAGGAGTTGGGCGGGGCAAACCAAAGAGAAACTGCAGCGTCACCGGCAGAAGTGCAGGGAAGCGTCATGTTACTAGGACCATATTTCACATGCTAAGCTTAGGCACAGGGGATGCAAGCACTGGCCAAAACTGCCAACGCTTACCGAGAGACCCGAGCAATCAGACGGAAAATCAACCAATTGCCCAGGCACAACAGTAGTAACCGGCGAACCGCCAATTATTGCATAAAGAAAAGGGAAGGACATGCAAGATAACTACTGAATGTGCAGTCGAAAGATGACAGGTGCACATAGGAGTGAGTGAAGAAATTCACCCCTAACTTGTCCCCTTACCATTCTTCCCAGAACATCTCATCCCAGGCCTACCGATGACCTCAACCCAATACAAATATGTCCCCTGATAAAAGAAGGGGAACACTACAAAAAACTAGCGATAAACCCCCTGCCTAAGTTAGGGTCTTGCCCGTATGTTCATTTGCCTGGGAGTCTGCCATAAAGTGGTCAAAGAAGGGGAACAATACATAAAGCTAGAGAAAATCCCCATGGCTAAGTAAGAGTCTTACTCGTGTGTTCATTTACCTGGGAGTCTGCCATATAATGCAGCAATAACGTTTACCTGGGGAATGGTACTATATGAAACCTGCACATGACAAATCTTTGTAACATACATGGAGCCCCCTCTTAACGTGCCTAGCTTCCAGTGTCAGCACACGTGTCACCCTGTTCTACCGAACCCTATGAACAAGAAATTGACTGCCTATAAGCAATCCAGAAATAATCTCTACCAGAAAAAAGAACGCTTCTGAACTTGAATTCATGCCATATTACGCATGTAATGTACCTATTGCTACATCTGGTGTAGCATAAATAACTTCAAGCCAGTCAACTGTGCAGTCACTAAAACCCTGAACACACTTGCCGCAGCGCACGTGTGCACGCACCTAGGTGTAATGCGCATATAACCCCCCCTACCTTACCGAGAGGAGAGAAACGCCCAGGAACGCAAAAATCTGCACCCTGGAAGCCGCTATACCTTAAATTTGAGAACCTTGAAACGTAATGCCAAGTAAATAAATTGTGAGCGTTAGGCGGTGTCTCACGTTCGAATGCGAAGCGGGAACCATGGGCAAACCCCCAGAATCGGGGCGAAGAAGCGCGCTGACAATACTGCTCCGTACCAGCCCCCAACGGAAGACATGTCCAGGAAAAACGCATCAACGGGAGAGCCTGCATAGGCCGAGGTCATAAAGAAAGACACCACTCCCCGAGGACAACATCCCTCAGCGCTCACCCACACCAGGTACTACAACATTGCAGAGCACTGATTCTCCATAAAGATGGACCAAGTAGCAACGGAGCCTGATAAAACAGCCGACAATCCAACTTGCCGTCTCCGCGCTATGAATAAAATATGTCTGCATCCCCTTTCAAACGCGCCCAAGTGACCTCCTAGACCCTTTCCACGCGGCTGGCAGGCAGGGTTGGATAGAAATGAAATTGAGGCCGGGCACGCTTGCCACGAGATAGCATCATGCATACACTCGAATCACGAACACTGCGGGCTCGCCACTTCGCCACACCCCTTGCTCCGAGCGCCGACAGGGACCAAGAACGTCCTCTTGACAGGAAAGTAGAAACACAAACTGGCTGAATGCCTCACCAAACGCTTTCCTCTGCCGCACGAAGAGCTCACCACTGCGCTTCGACCTGGCTCACCCGAGGGAAATACGTGCGCGCGCCCCTCTGCCACACACACCCCCAATTGAGCAGCCGCAACCAAGGAGAGACGGACAGCTGCCACTGCGCCACGAGAGCCTGCCCTGCTCGAGAGTACCCAACGATAAGCCACCCCGGGCCCCAACAAGGAAAAGGAACGGGGCGAGCCAGAGCGTAAGGGCATAACGACGAAGAAAGGACAGGAGGGGGTCAAAGGAGAAACACTGACCTCATTGGACATCGCTCAAAAGGCGTCACGAAACGGCAGGAATTGTCCCGAAACCGCGAGAGGTGGACGCGGGCGATAGGGAAAACCTCCCAAAAGAGAAAACACCCCTAAGTGTCTGGGATACGCCCGGGAACTATCGCTCGCAGAGGAGGCCAAAGGGGCCGGACCCTTGTGCCCATGCCCCAGTAGTCGGGAGGTTGCTAGGGTCGCCAAGATGGCCGCTACCTGTCACCCTTGCCCACGAGAGCAGTAACCCCACGCTGCCCTGGTCACTAAAATGGCCGCTGCCATGCGCACACGCCTCGTAAGCAGTGACCCGACGCTACGCTAGTCGCCAAAGTGGCCTCTAACTGGCGCTGTTAACTGCGTGGTTCTATGAACTAAGGCCCGCAAAATATCTTTAATGGTACCAGACCAGCCACCATGCAAAACATACATTGATGTGTTTTATGGGCTGTGCCCGAACTAAGCATTTTCCTACTACAAAACATACAATAAGTACCAAAATCAAGTCTCCTAGCAACTGCAGGGATTACAGCTATCAAATACATGTTCCAAAGAAAAGCAGTAAAATCACCACAGTTTATAGTCTTGATATTACAAACTCCACTTTTTTCTTTGTGTTTCACCTCCAGGTCTTCTAGGGCAGTAGTTCTTAACCTTCTCACTTATGTGGACCCCCACAATCACAACTGAATGCAAGGGACCCTGGCTTAAAAATGTCTACCATTTGAACCTCTCAAAAATTCCCAAAATATGAAATAAATACATGTATCAAATATTTTACGCCCCCTGGTGCGTGATCCCTGGCACGTTGGAGCCAAAAATGCGGAGAGTGAAAAAATCTGCCGCTACTCGGAATCGAACCCGGGACCGTGGCTCCAAAGGATAGAGCTCTGCCAGTTGAGCTAGAACTGCTTCTGCCAAAAGACCGGCCCTTTTGGATAACATTACACAGCACCATTGTCGAGTATAAACTGTGCAGCTGTCTAAAGGGCTAGATAACGTTTGCTACTGCATGAACAAGAAAGTAACGAGTTTGAGTCAGGACAATACACCTACCATCCTACTTAGGTCGGTAATTTAAGTAACATGTATTGCTGTTTATTTGTAACGTTGGCGTTATAGTGCCTAGAAACGTGCGGAAAGTCGCACGCAGCGCTATATTATAAGTTCCTATTATATGTTGTATTTCACTGCCCAGCCATGCCGAGATTGTGTTTAATAAAACACATTTTTTGGACGGTGTTGAAGAATTCGGACCAGCCCTTCTCTGCAAAACGTCTTTAATACACAGCCTTCTAGCACAGCCTTCCCGAAAAAGGACCAGAATACAAGTGTTTAAAAAATCTGTTTCTCAGAGTTGAGTATAACAGATGGGTATGAGGGCAGGAGAAATGCGGCACCCCTACCTACCCACGGTGCCCCTTACAGACGCACCCCAGCTGGAGAGCTAGCAAGTCCCAGCCAACGAACATATGAGCACTCGTATGCTCGCACCGTCCTCCGTTGTACAGAGAACAAGAAGGATGATATGCGCTGTACTTTATCGCCCTCTTGTTATAATGCCTTAGACGGTAAACTGACAAACCCAACTGAAACTCGTTGCGTAGCAGAGTCAAGGGGAACAGTCCCGCGACCGCCCCCTCCCCGAGCACGCCTGAAGCCAACCAAAGTGGGACCCTAAACGGACCCACCTGCACCCAATCACCCTCGGACCGCCAAAATGAGACCTCGGGGGGGGGGGGGCACGGGGCTTACCACACGCGAGATAAAAGTTTACTATGCCGCAAGGTCCATGCTACGGCCCCCTGAGGTAACAAGAAACAAATACCGAACACCCCGAACCCGATTGCACTTAACCGGGATCAACAGCACTCCAGACCCGATCAAAGATCACATGCGCATACACCCGGTGCACAAACGCACCGCTTATCAAAGCCCCCTTGGAGCAGACTGCTCCCCACCCCCACCAGAGCGTACCGCCTCACACCTGGGCAGATACCGCATCTCCGCCTCATGAGATGACGGGAGGGGGGGGGCGGCTAGTAGTGAGCAATAACGCACTCACCACACAAGCAGCAGCTCCTGAACACGACCGAGGTCACAACGAAGACAACAAAGGGGACAACAACGAGCTGCGCTGCAAACGGCGTCAGGGTGAGGGGACAGCGGACAAAGAGGCCGCTCGGTGGGCGGGGGAGGCATATATACTCTCCCCCGCCCACCCCCAGAAGGAAGTGACGTGTGGGAGGACCCTCCAGGGTCCCAAAGAGCTAAAGAGCTGGGCTGCCCCGTGTGCCATCCTGTGGCACTACGGTGGCCGCCCTCTTACTATGTGTCCCCTGCGGGGACGTGTCGGTCGGCCTGCATTACTTTGAGTGCGATAGTTTTAGAAGTGCAACAGGGCTGGCATGCAGTCAGCAGGTTAATAGTGACAGTGCTATGGTTTGCTATGATGTGCATTTGTAAAGCGCATGACTATCTAACAGGCCTCCCAGCACTGAATATCATGTCCATCACATAATAGCTGATGTAAAGCATATCACTCAAAAAGGTGGGTGTGGAGAAGTTTCCTGGATTTGATTTCTTCTTTAATCATTCTGAGGAGTTATGGCAGCGTGTTCCAAAGTTGTGATGCCAAGTAAGTGAAAAAGTGCCCACCCCTTCTAGTTTTCTTAATTTTGCACACTGTAAAAAGCCTCAGGTCAGCGGAGCGTAATGACCTCTTAGGATTGTAGGGGGTTTGCTTCCGCAGTGTACTGCTTACTGCATTTAGGTAAGTGCGCCTTTGGGGCTGCTTCAGAGACCTTCCTCTATTAAAAGTGTGTAGACCAGGGTTTATACCTTTCTCTGAGAAAAATACCGGTCACCTTTTCATGTTTTAACATTCTGCAAAAACCCTAATATGATATTTTTGTATAACTTTATATGAAATCATCCGTATTCCCTTTAAACATGGACTTTCTGTCTATTTAATTATCAGTAAGGGGTCAATATGGCAACTGAGGAAAACATTTTAAAGTGATTGGGCCTCATTAACAAAAGTAATCTTAGACCAAACCCTAACTTTATGACTTTCGGTATTCACAAAGGGCACTTAGGAGTAGTAAAGTTAGGAATCCTAACTTTACTACTCCTAAATGCCCTTTGTGAATACCGAAAGTCGTAAAGTTAGGATTTTGTCTCAGATTACTTTTGTGAATCGGGCCCGTTGTATATTATATTTAATGTTAAAATTAATATTTACTGTTTAAAATATGTACTGTACTGATAATGAAAATTAGCGGCTTCATGACAATTTTCGAATTTTTGTACTATCCGGGCATTAAAATGCTGGTCATGCCAGTGTACCAGTCAGGTGGCAACCCTAATGAGCCTTGATACTCTCAATTGCATGCTGTCTATGGACGCTGGTCCAAGCAAAGAAAATGGCATCTTTGTCGGCTTTTGAGGTAGGTATATACAGCAATTTCAGCAGTTTTCCGTGGGCCCCTGTGGACTGCACCTGCTGCATCAATGTTCGCTACGCCAGAGAGGCTGTCCTTTTATTAAAAGCGCACATTTAGTACAAACAATGACTAAATGTGGGTGGAAAGGTTACTGAGGCTCTGTATTTATTATGCAGCAGCTTTCTACCTTAGCTATAAGCACTCTGGGCAAGGGAAACATGAAGCAAATCCATGGACAAGGACATTTGGTAGCCTCCTCTGGCTTTTCAGCTACTACTTGTGTACCATGTGATATACTATAAAATGCTGGCTTTGCATTATTAGTTATAGCACTGGGCTACACACAGTGCAGTGATACTACAAAATATTTCTGGATGATTGTTAAAGAGCCTGGTTCCTTTCAAATGTTTTTCAAATTAACATTGCTCATACAATTATGTTTATAACATAATTTCCATGAGCCCTGTTGGCAAAGATAAATTGGTTGTTAACTTAGATATACAACCACATTTCCATTTTTACTGCTTCCAGGAATTCACAAAGGGATTCCTGGAAGGTGTAAGCCTGTTTATTGTGAAGGACCTCTCTACCACTCTTGACCATGGGTGTGGAGATATCCACAGTGTAAATCCACTAAAAGGGTGGGAAAATTGTCATTTTAATTCATGGTTTGCCTTGAAAGTCTGGAAACACTCAAAAACATGGAATTTTATTGGCATTCTAATACTATGCAAACACAAGGGGATGATGGACGGAGTACCAAAACTTTTCAGACACTCACCCCCAGTCACAGATCTGGGTTGAAGCCATCTTTGTAATTTATCTCACTTGGCCACCCCAGTTCAGACCCAGCTATACGCAAATCACTGTTGTCCCTGTGCCTCATGGGAACAGTCCAACCTGAACTGCCAAGCCAGGTCCCCCCTGGACCGGAAACAAGCATCCTGGGACTGGTTTCGGGGTAATACCAGTCATCAGCCAGGCTAGCTTGAATTCAGTGGCAAAGTGAGCAAGGGACCCACCTTTGGGCATACCCTGCTAATTTAGGGTGAACAAAGCAAACACAGGGACAAGATGGACGGTGTGCTGAAACCTTTCACACACTCACCCCCAGTCACAGATTTGTGTTGAATCCATCATTGTTCACTTTGCCACCCCAGTTCAGACCCAGCTATATGCAAAACAGTCTTGACCCTTTGCCTCATGGGAACAGTCCAGCCTGAACAGCCAAGCCTGGTCCTCCCTGGCCCGTAAACACAATCCTGGGACAGGTTTTGGGGGAAAACCCCTCATCAGCCAGGCTAGCTTGAATCTAGTGGCAAAGTGAGTAAGGGACCCACGTCTGGGCATATCCTGCCAACTTAGGGTGAACAAAGCAAACATAAGGAGATGATGGACGGAGTGCTGAAACTTTTCAGACTCTCTCCCCCAGTCACAGATCTGGGTTGAATCCATCATCGTTCTTTAGCTCAATTCGCCACCCCATTCAGACCCAGCTATATCGAAATCAGTCTTGACCCTGTGCCTCATGGGAACAGTCCAGCCCGAACTGCTAAGCCAGGTCCTCTCTTGTCCGGAAACACAATCCTGGGACCGATTTTGGAGTAACAACCCTCATCAGCCAGGCTAGCTTGAATTCAGTGGCAAAGTGAGCGAGGGACCCACGTCTGGGCATACCCTGCCAACTTAGGGCAAACAATGCAAACACAAGGAGATGATGGACGGAGTGCCAATCAAGAACTCTTTTGAACTGGCGCAGTACTGAAAGGAGAAGGGAAAGGCAATGTCAATTTAGCGGCATTTGTGAAAACTGGAATGGTAATGGAGGTTAACATTCTGGACGTAATGGTGGATACTGACCCTATAATTGTTTTTTACTTGCCTGTATACGTATGCATCTGTAAGGGAATTGTACTTTAATATTGAGGCAGTTGTAGAGAATGACGTCACTTCCATTATTTCAATATTAATAGAAATTGTGAATACTGTTACAGTAACTGTATTTTACATAGTGAAGGCCAATTCAATTACTTTCATGGCAATGCTTATTTACATGTTGAGGGCAGTTCTGGATACTACCATAGCATTGGTGCTTTACATACTTTGGCGGAAATATTTGTACTATTGTGTAAAAGACCCTTTACATACTAGTGGCAGGTAGAAATTGGATGGTGATTGTGTGCTATATATTTTACAAATCACAAGCTCCACACCTTCAACAGGGTATGAAGCATCACATATTTGCTGCAACACAACACAATACAATAATAGACCTGTGCAATGTTAGCAGAAGTACTTGTAGCATGATGAATAAGTCCACTTCTGATTGCTGAGACTGTTCAGTAATAGAGTAGCAGTCTGCTACCCTTATCCCCCTGTCTATCACAATGAGCAACCTAGCAACATAATGAGAAGCCCATTCCATTTAACCATCAATCATCACCACCCTAAAAGCCTAGCAAGTTGATCAAAAACAAGATACAATTAAAGCAGCACCCCTAGTAGGCTGGACATTAGCTACATCCTAAAATATATCAGCTACATTTAAATGTAATTGGCCTAACCAAGATACATTTGAACACTATATTTATTGGAAGTGCACTCAGATTGATTAGGAGAACCCATAAAATGATATAATCAACTCTGATTGCATTTACTGGCACAGAAATGTTTGTGGGCTATTTAATATCACAGAAACATTGACGTGAATTGTGTAATTCAATAGTGTCATACCTGATATTATTCTTCCTGAAGCCGGAGTCTAAGTTACCATTGTTCCAAGTGACACACTGATTCTCTTGTGCCACACTGGTTTTCCTGCTATGGATTCACTATTTTATATCACAGAATGTTCTTGTAGTGTCGTCTGCCGCATACAAATGATGCCTGTAAAATCTATGACTTTCTAGTAAACACATCTGACATTTTGAAAATTGTGCGAAAAAATGTATCAGATTACCTCATTCTTTCTCAAATGTTCTTTTGCAGGCCTCAGTCCATTCCCCAAATGGTCCAGACGCGACGGTGACACTTTGTTTCCTATTATGCAGTTTGGCAGTGATACAAAAATAGCCAAGTGCTGTTTTTGGTTCCCCTTTCAGCTTTGTGGAAGAATACCTCAACCAGTCTACATTCCACATCACTTCAGGCATAATAGTGGTCTTTGCACAGATGGGTTAGTACAATTTTTGTTGGAAGTAGACACATTTGTTGAGATCACAGTTGACTCAGTGGAATTTGAGGCATACACTTTTGGGCGTACCGGAATGGAACTCATGCATATAAATGCACTTATCATAGTAATTACATACTCACAGTCATAATTTGTACTTACAGTGAAAGACAATACGCCAGGATTTTTGATTTCCCACGCCTAATGTGGGGAATAACATTTAGGGGTATTTATGTATTACTTTGCGCATTTTAATATCATGCTGCTTTCCTCAAATAGCGGGGCTGTAAAGAGCTCCATACAGTGGCCAGTCTCAGAGAGCATGACTTCCTATTGACAATGTAAATATCGATAGATTAGGATGCTTTAAATGGAGAAAGCCAAATTGATATCCGTTTCAGGGGAGAGAATTGGAAGATACAGTTGGACAATGTGATGCGAAGTTTTCTTGCTTGAAGAGCAGGGGCATATGTTCTGAGAGAGAATGGAGGTGAGATTATAGGGACATTGACTTGGAATTTGATACAAACAGTTCAACATATGTGTTTTCAGTTTATTCATATACTTAAAAGATAAAGTATTCAGTAAGAGAGTTCAAAAGCAACAGCCCCAACCCATAAAACGATTGTGATACAGCCAGGTGAGAGCTGAATTTCCTTCTTTACAGTCCGTAGTTGTTTTAACAGTTTTAATTCGCCCCTGAGATCTCCATGTTAGGGACAAGGTGGATGGTTGTTGCAGTAGGGGAGCCTTCATAAAGATACGGACCAATCTGAAATAAATCCTAGCTTCAATCAGAAGTCCATGGAGATGTTTCAGCCGAGAGTTGATCTAATCAAACATTTTCTTTCCAAAAATGAGTCTATCAGCGAAATGTTAATTTGAGACTTTTATTCTCTCTCCCTTCTTTATAATTTGAGCCTACAGTATAGAAATGGTCAACAAAATTGTGTAGCTTTAAATGTACGATTCTTACACTGCGCATTTCACAGTCATACTAACTATTGCATCTGTGCATTACACCATGTGCAGTCTCTCATATACAAGAGAACATGGCCCAATGGAAATGTATGACCCCTTAGCTATGTGCCTTTTACAGATCAAGGTGCAGAAAGACGCCATTGATGATCATGTTAACCGTGTGTCACTCAGGATGTGGTTCAGAGTAGGTGCACTCCACAAGGTGCCCGTTGGGTACATTCCTTCGTGGGGGCACTGTGCCCCAGAGGAAAACGTGGCATACCCCTTAAGAGGCAGCTTCATGTAGAAGAGTGAAACTCAATTAAATGTTCTCCAAACCTAAAAGTTGCCCATCGCCCCAAAATGGGGTATTGATAAAGAGAAAGGCTCAATCTGCTGGCACACTCAAAACGCTCTATGTATCCTACCTTTGCATGCTTAAAGTCAGAGTGGGTGAAGTCGGGATGAGGAGGGATGGTTGTTCGTTGCAGAAACTGTGGGACATCATGCAAAATACATCGTTCTATGAATTTCTATTCAATGAAGTAAGTACACACTGCCAGCTATTCCAAAGCAGCAAACATTTGTTAAAAAAAATATTACAGTGTGTCGTTATTAAAAATAAGGTAGTACAACTGTTAATTTTAGATTTAGCTGGTTTAAGGCTAACGTGAGCTCTAGGGGTTTATCTTTAAGAAAATAGCAAAACATGTTAATTACTCTAATAGATTATTATTATTTTTTGTGTGTAATTACTAGTCCACCACATTGCTCTCCTCCCTATTGCTGTTAATTTGTATGAAATGCATTCATGTTAAATATTGCCTCTTGTAAGGTCCAGGGGGTGTTTATTTACACAGATGCTGTAATTTTTCTTATTTTGGGGGTCGTTGGAGCTGGCCACACTGCTACGATAATTTGTGGTTTTTCGAACGTTTAGTGGCCACAAAGAAGCTTTAGAAATGGCTGGCTGGAACCAGAACTCCCATGATTCTCACTTGAAAAAACACATTGCAGCCATGCTTGCCTGTAGATTATATTGAAGCTGCCTTCTGGGTGCAAATGTAGCAGTTGTCACTAACTTCATCAAAACCACCTCTATAATATTCTGCCACATGTGGTGTTTCTTGGGTGTCTGTCAGTAGGTTTTTGATTAATTAGATCTGAATACGGTCCGGGGGACTTGGATCTTAATTTTCAATTGGTTGAAAAGGTAATATAGTTGGTTGCAGATACTTTTTTCACAGAACCTAGTTCCAATTCTTTCCATGTTTTCATATCACAAGCCCTTACGTAAATAGTGATGGGACTAATAGGCATTGAAAAAATGCAATAATTACACTTAGAGTGATGTCAAAGGAAGTGATGTTACAGACGTTTAAATCTTTCTCTTTACAGGAAATGGGCTATTTTGCCTTCCTCGCTCAGCATGGCCACCTCCGTGATATATGTCATTCAGCACTTACTCCAATATTAGGCTGCGCAAAAAAATACAGCAGACCTTGAAATGTATGCCTGTGTGATTGATAGGATGAATCAGAGACTGAAACTGCATATGAGAAACAACATGAGAAAAGGAAGGGGCGTGGCAGCGGACAGTGGGACTGCTCATGCCTCGCCACAACAAACACATGTTGGAGCACCTGAAAGGGGAAATTGTGGGTCCTGACTGTGGAATGGTAGGTCCTGGGTCACTTGGATGTGTCACCTGCCCAGATAAGTAGCTGTCCTCAGATGCTGACCACTATCCAGCACCACCTACTGCTTGAAACAACTGCTCATGCCTCTCCAGTCCAGTGTCCCCTGTGCTTCGGCATGTGGGGGTACGACGGGTCTCCTGCTGTGGACTTACACCTGCAGAAGCCCTCACATGCAGTGCCCCACATTACCCCGACTGCGGATCCGCACTCCACACGGATGGGATGCAGGGGAACAAACACAGTCCCCAGTTCGTTGCCACCATCAGCCACGCCACTGTAATATGATGAAAAGGTCAGGAAGCAGTTTTACTGATGGTAATCTTCTTTATTTGTAGATAATAAGAACACCCACGGAGGACGCCGCCGCTCTACTCCAGGACTCTCAGCAACTGACTTTAGTAGCCGAGAGTACTAGAATCGAACGGAGCTATTAGAACATAGAACCCTGTTCG
This sequence comes from Lissotriton helveticus, assembly GCF_964261635.1. Classification (NCBI taxonomy): domain Eukaryota; kingdom Metazoa; phylum Chordata; class Amphibia; order Caudata; family Salamandridae; genus Lissotriton; species Lissotriton helveticus. Next base: position 1,128,852,449 of record NC_136068.1, on the reverse strand, counting down.
TGGAAATACTAGTGATGTGCTCTCGTGCTGAGCACAGCACGAGAGCATATCAACAATATACAACAACTTCTCCCCCTTCACAATGTTCATAACAAATGAAACAAACCACATAAATTGGAAAGTGAAATACAAGAAAAATAAATGACATTTCAACCCAAAATATAATCATTAAATCTAACAGGTAATTTTCTGCATCTGACAGAAGATCCAGTGGTTTGATGAAGAACTTCCTCACCACCTTCAGAAGACATGGAAGGTGAATAAGAAGTTGTCTGAGGAACTGTTTGATTGGAAAAAGAACAAGACGTGGGGGAAATATCAGAAAAAGGAACATCTAACCAAAAAGACCATTCACATTGATCAAATTGTTCCTTTGACAAATTCAGCAAAGAGCGAGCTTGAGAATTAGTCAAAAGAACTAAAGCTCTCTTGTTCCACCACCCTCTACTGCCAAGTAAAGCTTGAACAGGAGAGGAAAACTTAGAGAGCCCCTTTGAAACTCTTTTTGGGTTTCTAATAAGAACCCAGTCACCAATTTTTAAATCAATTGAACTGAAGCACCTACGAAAATCGTGTTTGTCCTTCATGACACTCTGTTTACGTGCTACTCTATCTGATAAATTAACATCGTGTGACTTATTACTTTCTGATATGTTGACACTGACATTACCCTTGACATTCTTTTGAGATAACCATTTGGGACACAACTTGGTATGAACATCCCTATTCCTTAACAATGAAAAAGGAGACACACCAGTGGTACTATGAGGGGAGATGTTATATGACCAAAACTTATCCTCAACAAAGCCTTTAACGTCAGAATGAGAAGAAAGGGCTGTTTGAACAGCGTCTTTGACAAGTCTATTGGCACGCTCTACCAAGCCATTGGAAGAGGGCGAATAAAGAGCAACCTTAAAATGGACAACATCATGTTCAGACAAAAATGAAGTACATTTCTCAGAGACAAAATGAGAGCCATTATCTGAAACTACAACAGATGGGCAACCTTCAATTATAAACAAATTCTTCAAAAATTTTATGGCATTTGCAGAAGTTGGCGAGTCACAAAACATGTGATACACCCACTTGGAGTGATAATCGATCAATAAAATGACATACCTCATATCATGAGAAAGCACTTCAAATGGTCCAGAAAAATCTATACTCACTTTTTCCCATGGCTTATCTGGAAAGGGAACAGGATGGAGATGAGTACTCATGAGCTTCCATTTTTTATCTGAAAGCAAACATTCATTGCAAGAATCTATAAAGAACTTCACCTGAGACTCAATTGAAGGCCAACAATAATGAAATTTGATTAGTTGAGACGTTTTAGTGATGCCTAGATGACCTTGATGTGCAAATTTAATAATATCAGATCTAATGTCTGAGGGAGGAACAAAAAGATCATGTCTCATAATCAAGTTATTTACCAATGATAGTTCAGAAGAGACCATGGCAAATGCCTTTAAAGCATTTGACAATTTCCTGCTTTCTGGCCAACCTTTAGAAATATACTGTGCAACTAGTTTTAATTCACAATCCTTGTCATAAGCTTTAGACCAAGATTCTTCTGTGATACAGGGACAAAATTTAGTAGCATCAAGTGTGGCAACCACGCATTCAATGTCATCAAGTTCCTCAAAGTCTGAAGAATCATCAAGTGCCATTCGGGATAAACAGTCAGCTCGAAAATTCTTGCCTCCCGAAATATGTTTAATATTAAAGTGAAACTCATGTAACTTAGATAATAACCTGACAAGTCTTGACGAGGCTTTACCTAAACCATCTCCGTTAAGAAGTTGAGTGAGAGGTTTGTGGTCAGTGAATAAATCAAATTCACGCCCCCAAATATAGTTTTTAAATTTTTCAATGGCCCACACACAAGCCAATGACTCTCGCTCAATTGTGCTATAGTGTGTTTCAGAATTTTTAAGTCTCCTAGAAGAAAAAGCAATTGTGTGTTCCTGCCCTGATACCCATTGTCCTAAGACAGCACCCAAACCAGTCAGGCTGGCATCAACCATTAAAAAACATTTTGCAGAATCATCAAAGGATTGTAAGGCAGGGGCATTAACGATCATGTTTTTGATTTGAACAAACGATGTATCAACCTCATTAGTCCATTCAAATTTTGAACCTTTACGTAAAAGTGAACAGAGTGGTTCTACAATCAGGGCATAGCCTTTTACAAAGCGGGCATAATACTCCGCCAAGCCAAGAAAAGAGCGAAGGGCATCTTTGTCAGTAGGAGGAGAGGCACCAGAAATAGCTTCAATAAGAGATGATTTGGGTTTTATACCTTCAGACGTCAAAGTATGACCTAAATAATCTAAAGATTGAGACCCAAATTTACATTTATCAGCCCTGACTGTCATGCCTGAGTCGTTGAGTTTGTTCAAAACAGAAGTCAAGTGTGATAAATGAGAATGCCAATCAGGGGAAAAAACCAAAATGTCATCCTGATAGGCCTGCACGCCAGGCATGGATTGAAAAAGATGATCCATGATCTTTTGAAAAACACTGGCTGCAGAAGCCAGGCCAAAAGGAAGTTTCAAATATTTGAAAACTCCAAATGGGGTAACGAAAGTGGTAAGATCTTGGGAAGCCTTGGTGAGGGGAACTTGATGGTATGCTGAACGTAAATCAATGAAAGAAAAATATTTTGCCCCACCCAAATTGGCAAGGAGGTCTTGAATTTTAGGGAGGGGGTGGCAGTCAACCAAAATATTTTTGTTTAATGTGCGTAAATCGGCACATAGCCTGACCTCGCCATTCTTTTTTCGTACGATAACGATGGGCGAAACCCATTCAGATGAATCTGAAGAAGCAATAATGCCATAATTTTTAAGAGTAGAGAGAACAGATTTAAGTTCATCTCTCGCGCTGATGGGAACAGGTCTAACTTTATGAACTATGGGTTGAGCACATGCTTTCAATTTGATTTCATGTTGAAAACCCTTCACAGTACCTGGTTGATTTGAAAATACATTTGGAAATGTATCCAGAACTTGTCTAATATCAGATTCATGATCATTGACAACGAGGCATTCAGGCACAAAAGATGGAGCAGGAGAATAATCCTCGGGAGGATCACCAACTCTTATTGGATTATCCGAGCCGGGTACCAAATACAGACCCATCTTGACGAGATCTTGCCACCCCACTATATTGCGACCTTTGATGGCCACATAAATCTTGGTAACAATTGATCGCTCCAGGCATTCTAATCTGTAATTGAAATACCCAAGCATGATAATGTCAGATTCACCGAATGCCTTGGGACTGACATCTGATTTAATTAAAGAAACAGAGTTGTTCCATTTCTCATGAAACACAACGTCAGATAAAATAGTTATTGGAGATCCAGAATCTGCCATCACTAGTATTTCTACGTCACCAAAAAGTGCCGTAAAGAAAGGACCTTTGACTAATTTGGGTGCATGAATATAATTGCATTGAATAGAAACAACCATGTCTTGAAACTCATCAATGCAGTCATCAACTTCTGTACATTCAATGTTGTTAACAGAAGGTCTGAGAGGTTTTTTGACAGAACGACACAGACCCTGAAAATGACCCATTTTTTTGCACAAAACACATCTCTTGCCAAGTGCCGGACAAGTGGGATTGTGACCAAGATGAGATTTCGAACCACACCTGTAACAAAATGGGTTAGATTTCCTAGGAATTTGTCTAAAAGATCTGTTTACATTAACAACATTAACTGAATTGGAACTATGATGAGTTGCCGACTGAAATGGAACACTAGGTTGATCTTTTTGAAGGGCGTTGGATGTTGTAATAGATCTCTCAATGCTCTTTGCAATGTCAATGGTCTCTTGAAGTGTTGGTTTCTTACAACTTAACAAGCGTTGCTGAATTTTCTTTGAATAACAAGAAAAAACAAATTGATCCCGTATATATATATCAGGATTTGATTCAAACTCGCATGTTGAGGCCAAAATCCTTAGTTGAGCAATATATTCCTCAATAGATTCGTCCTCTTGTTTTTTCCTCTTAAAGAAATTATGTCTTTCAAGCATTTCATTAGGTTCTTCACCATAGTGCCTTGCTAGCCGAGACAAAGCTTCTTTATATTCATCCCAATGATCACCTGCATCACCAGTGGGAATGGGAGATCTCGGTAAATTTTCAAAAACATTCTGTGCAGCAACTCCTAAACATCCATATAGTATGGCAACTTTTCTTTCAGGGCTAAATTTTACAGCGTCAATCGCTACAATATGATTGGCAAAGGCTCTAACCCATTGACGCCATGGAATGGTTGGTTTGCCAGGAAGCTGAAGAAATGGAGGAGGTTGTGCAAACTGCTGTGAAGAAGCCATCAATATATAAGTTGATTCTTCAAATTGAGAATCTCAGTGAAGTAAATTTCAAATAAACAACTAAAATGGTATTAATAAAGTAAAAATATTGTGTACGAAAGTTTCAATGAAGTAACATTTATGTACAGAATAAACTTCAAAAGAGAAAAGTACGTGCAGGCAAAGGTGTGCCTGTCACCGAGAAAATCATACCTTTTTAAACGAATGGTGGCATAAATGGTTAAAAAGTAAGAATGTTGGTATTTCAGGCGTATTTGTAAAATTTATTTTGAAGCGAGGGTTAAAACAGCTGAAAAACGGTCTTTCCGTGTAAATAAATCTTCTCCGTGTTGTTTTGTTTCCAGGCAACCTACAAAATGGCCGCCCAACGTCAAAGTGATGACGTCATGAACACGGAGGACGCTTTGGCATGTAAGCATAGGACGTCCTAGGTAGCGTAGATAGATCGAATGAACAGATCAGAGAATTCTGAGCTGCGCAGGCTGTGTACTCACGGCCTTGATGACGATGTCTACCTGGATTCTTGGGATGTCAATGGACCGCCGAGAAATTAGAGAAAACAACCTCTTGAAAAGCCGGGTCTCAAGACGTGTGTTCAGGTTCCTAAGATGAAGGTAGAGGCAGGTTTTCGTTCGTGGAGTAAGCAGGGAGCGAGGTTCTGCCGAGGAGCTTTCCGGTGGGTGTTTCAGGTAGGTTCTTGACCCGCTGTCGCCAAATGTAATATGATGAAAAGGTCAGGAAGCAGTTTTACTGATGGTAATCTTCTTTATTTGTAGATAATAAGAACACCCACGGAGGACGCCGCTGCTCTACTTCAGGACTCTCAGCAACTGACTTTAGTAGCCGAGAGTACTAGAATCGAACGGAGCTATTAGAACATAGAACCCTGTTCGTGGAAATACTAGTGATGTGCTCTCGTGCTGAGCACAGCACGAGAGCATATCAACAATATACAACAGCCACCCAGAGAAGGAAAAGAGACACATGAGGGCCCCATGGCACCTACAATGCTAACAGAAAGCACGTTGGCACTTATGGAGTCAAAGCTGGACAAGAATCTTACAGCCAGTGTGGAGAGCAGAGTGGATGCCCGGCAGTGGAACTGAGCCTGCTGCATGAAGACCAATGCAAGATGTCAGACAGGGTTAAGCAGGCGAAATCAATAATACAGGACCCCCAAACACAGACAAAATACCTTGATGAATGGGTGACATAACTCGCAAATAAAGTTCCCTCCTTGGGGAAAAGTCCACAACACAATAATTTCCTGCTTTCTGGCAGGAGCATAGGATGCAGACCCCACTATTTATTTCAAGAATTGGTTGTCCACTTGTGTAGTACGCACTGACCCCTATCCACATTTCATGGTCAAGTGTGCCTACCATGTACTCACCTGACATAAATGACCTGGCATCTCCTCAAGACCAGTGGTGGTTACAATACTGAATTACAGGGACAAAGACACAACCCTGCAAGCTGCCAGGCGCCTGGGCCACATTGCTTATGAGAATGCACATATATTTCCATTTCCATATAAAACTTTCACAGTCCAGTGCAAAATGGCACGGTCGTAACTCAGTGGTAATTCCTCATCCTCAGTCCTTTAGCCAGTGATGCTAGCTTTTCTCTGGTGTCAGTGGTAATTCCTCATTCTAAGTCCTCTAGAAAGTGCTGCAGCTGCCTCTCTGGTCCCAGTGTTAATCCCTCATTCTAAATCCTGTAGGCAGAGCTGCAAGCTGCTTTTCTGGTCCCGTCAGTAATTCATCATTCTAAGTCTTTATGACAGTGCTGCTAGCTGATTCTGTGGTCCCGTCTGTAATTGCTCATTCTGAGTCCATAGGCAGTGCTGCAGCTGTGTCTTTGTTCCCAGTGGCAGTTCCTCATTGTCAGTCCTCTAGACAGTGCTGCTAGCGGCTTTTCTGGACTCATCAGCAAATCCTCATTCTAAGTCCTCTACACAGTGCTGCAGCTGCTTCTTTGGTCCTGTCCTTCATTCTTCCATTCTAAGTCCTCTAGCTGGTGCTGCAACTGTGTCTCTGTTCTCAGTGGCAATTTCCCATTCTCAGTCCTCTAGGCAGTGCTGCAGCTGCGCCTCTGTTGCCAATGGTAATTCCATATTCTTAGTCCTCTAGCCAGAGCTGCTAGCTACTGCTCTGATCCCATTGGTAATTCCTCATTCTTCGTCCTCCAGAAAGTGTTGCAGCTGCTTTTCTGGTCCCAGTGGTAATTGCTCATTTTAAGTCCTCTAGGCAGTGCTTCAGCTGTGTCTCTAGTCCCAGTGGTAATCTTTCATTCTTAGTCCTCTAGCAAGTGATGCTTGCTTTTCTCTGGTCTTGGTGGTAATTCCTCATTCTAAGTCTACTAGACAGTGCTGCAGCTGCCTCTCTGGTCCCAGTGTTAATACCTCATTCTAAGTCCTCAAGTCAGTGCTGCAGCTGCTTCTACTGTCCCAATGGTAATTCCTCATTATAAGTCTTGTAGGCAGTGCTACAAGCTGCTACTCTGGTCCGGTCAGTAATTCCTTATTCTAAGTCTTTAAGACAGTGCTGCTAGCTGCTACTCTGGTCCCATAGGTAATTCCTCATTCTGAATCCTTAGGCAGTGCTGCAGCTGTTTCTCTTTTCCTAGTTGTAATTCCTCATTCTCAGTTCTCTAGACAGTGCTGCTAGCTGCTTTTCAGGACTCAACAATAACTCCTCATTCTAAGTCCTCCACACAATGCTGAAGCTTCTTCTTTGCTCCTGTCATTCATTCCTCCATTCTAAGTCCTCTAGACAGTGCTGCAGCTGTGTCTCTGTTCCCAGTGGTAATTTCCTATTCTTAGACCTCTAGGCAGTCCTGCAGCTGCATCTCTGTTGCCAATGTTAATTCCTTATTTGTCGAAGGAAGTATTCGCATGCTGGGAAGAAAGACATCGGCTCGGGCTGCAGGGCTAAGGAGATTAACAGGTCTACACACACTGACAGGAAAGTCGCTCCGGCATTGCTTTAACAGGGAGAGCAGAGCTGGCACCGTCAGATTCTTACCGAGGCTTCAGATAAGCCATTTAGCCCTCGGCTGTCTATCGAGACAAGGATGGTGAGGGGATGAGCACTTTACAAATGTATTGGTGCCCAGGCAGCCCCATTTTTACCTACCAGCTGTGTGTTGCTGAAGGGACCTGTTTTTGCCGCCAACCATTGGGACGCCTGCTTTTGCCATGATCTACAGGGGCACTGCTGCTGACCGGCGCGAGGCGCTTGGGGACCGCCATTGCCCGCCCGTCCGCCCTGAACTACACCACCCAGTATCCTGTGAGGAGCGTAAGTCGCGCACCGCATCATTGAGCGCCAGGAGGCGTTCATAAGGGGGACAGGGCTACCGAGACCGGTAGGAGCCGGTCTGGGCCACTTTATGTACATTTTCTTACTGATATTTCATTTGTGTTAGGGGACAGTTGGTGGGTGTGGTGCCCTACAAGGGGGAGGTATATAACAGGTACCAAGAGGGGTTTTCCCCGATGAACGAAATTTCCCTGATCCAGCTCCAGATTCTAGTCATCCGACTCCCTCTCTACAGGGGGGACCTTCTGTAACAGGGTTGCAACCTGCTTTAATGGCATCCTGAATATATCCCCTTAACCAACCAGGTTTACTTGGCGCTCAAAATGGGCAAACCTTTCTGCATCTTCCCCTGGAAGCCACCCCCTACACTATAGTTTTGGGCAATGTCCCTTAGCTGGCGCCGCTGGTAACTGAGGATTGGCCAGCATTAAGAAACAAGGCCTTACACCTATTGAATTTAAGGACGGGGGCTCAACAATCAACTGTTTAAAGAATTTAAAATGGTTCGTAGAGTACCCTGGATTGGGAAGGCGCACAAGTCACTTCGGGGTGATTGTGTGGTTTTAGGCTTTGGCTCCCCTGGTTTGGTCCAGCAAATTCTGGAGAGAGCTGGGGATGCTATCGCTCGAGATTGTATTTCTGTCCTTTCCCTGGGGTACTTTTACCGGGTAGACACTCAAAATATCGAGTTTTTAATATCGAGTTACATTAATATCGAGTTAAAAATATAGAATGGACACAATATCGAATGGACAGAATATAGACTACAAAAATATCGAATAGAATAGCATTAATATCGAATCAAAAATATAGAATGGACAAAATATCGAATGGACAGAATATATTTATTTATTTATTTATTTGTTGACATTTCTAAAGCGCAACATTTACCCTTGGGCGTCTTGGCGCTAAACTGCAGATTTTGTCATTGGGATAGCTGGGCAACGTTGTAGGAAGGCTACTGCTCAAAGAGCAGACAACAAAATGATAGAATGACAGAATATAGACAACAAAAATATAGAATGGACAGAATATAGACAACAAAAATATCGAATTTGAGGTAAGTAAGTTAATATGAATTTTTTAAAGTATTTTTTATGTTAGTATATGTGTGAAAAGTGTATATTTATTATATAATTTATCTTAATTAATTAATTTTATGGTATTTAATTTTTGCGTAATATAATTCTGTAGTGGGTTGTGGGTTTATAGGGGAATAGGGTGGGAAGTAATTTAATTATAATTAATTAAATATGTTAATTTATTTATTGGTATTTATTTAGAATTAATTGTTAATTAATAATTATTTGGTAATTAATTAAAATATAATTGGCAATTATTTTAATTAATTGATTAATTGATACTTATGTTAATTTTATTAATGTATTTTCTGTAGCGGGTTGTGGGTTTATAGGGGAATAGGATGGGAAGTAATTTAATTATAATTAATTAAATATGTTAATTTATTTTTTGGTATTTATTTTGAATTAATTGTTAATTAATAATTAATTGGTAATTAATAAAAATTTTATTGGTAATTATTTTAATTAATTGATTGATTGATAATTATGTTAATTATGTTAACTTTATTAATGTATTTTCTGTAGCGGGTTGTGGGTTTATAGGGGAATAGGGTGGGATGTAATTTAAATATAATATTTACATTTTTAAATGTATTGGTATTTATTTTGAATTCATTGATATTTACATTTTTAATTGTTAATTAATTAAAATATAATTGTAATTAATTTTAATTTATTGATTAATTGATAATTATGTAAATTGTATTAATGTATTTTCTGTAGTGGGTTGTGGGTTTATAGGGGAATAGGGTGGGAAGAAATTTAATTGTAAGTAATTAAATATTGTTATTTATTTATTGGTTTTGTTTTGTTGTAATTTTTTAATAATGTTTTAATTGTTAATTAATTAATTGGTAATTGGTAAATAATTAGTATTAATAGATAATAATTTGTAATATTTTTTTTGTATTTTTAATTTATTAATTATTATATTATATAACATTGTTAATTACTTTTAATTAATTTATATTTGGTATTAATATTTAATTTATTTTTATTCATATATAAAGTATTTACTTTCCCTACTGTTGCACTCTCTGGAGTGGGAATAGTAATTTTTACCCCTACGCTATCCAACGCTTTCTCTACTGTTGCACTCTTTGGAGTGGGAATAGTAATTTAACTCTCCCGCTATACAATGCTTTCCCGACTGTTGCACTCTTTGGAGTGGGAATAGTACATTTTACCCTACCACTATCCAACGCTTTCCCTACTGTTGCACTCTTTGTAGTGGGAATAGTACATTTTACCCTGCCGCTATCCAACGCTTTCCCTACTGTTGCACTCTCTGGAGTGGGAATAGTAATTTTTACCCCTACGCTATCCAACGCTTTCCCTACTGTTGCACTCTGTGGAGTGGGAATAGTAATTTTTACCCCTACGCTATCCAACGCTTTCTCTACTGTTGAACTCTCTAGAGTGGGAATAGTAATTTTTACCTCTACGCCATCCAACACTTTCTCTACTGTTGCACTCTCTGGAGTGGGAATAGTAAATTTTACCCCTACGCTATCCAACGCTTTCTCTACTGTTGCACTCTCTGGAGTGGGAATAGTAATTTCTACCCCTACGCTATCCAGCGCTTTCCCTACTGTTGCACTCACTGGAGTGGTTATAGTAAATTTTCCCCTTTCCGCTATCCTATGGTAAAAATATTGTACATTTTTTATTAATATTGCATTTAAATATATATATATATATGTGTATTAACAAATCAATTTGTATTATTTATTTTTTTACTTACATTCATTATTTATTTATTTTAAACTTATTTAAGTATTTTAAGTATGTTTAAGTTAATTATATTTATTATTTAATTAATTTAAAGCATTTTAAAAAATTCGATATTTTGACTAACTATATTTTTTACATCGATATTTTTGATTCGATATTTTTGTACTTACCTGTTTGGAGATAGGAGGTCGATATTTTGGTATTCTATATTTTTACCTCAATATTTTTGTAACTCGATATTATTGACCTCGATATTGTTTCAGAGATCCCTTTTACCGCCCTATGCCCACGCCTAGATATGATGGAGGTGATGGCCTTTACAACCACTCAGCCAATTTAATCACCCCATTCCCCTTTACAATCGATTCAATGCCCTAGCCTCACTCGAAGATATTGACTGACTGCCGGGTTCTGATCTTAGTATCCCCGTTGGGCCTTGTCTTCTGGGGGTCCCGAAGGGACCAGGATACAGTTCACCCTCTTTTAATTCATCTGAGCTCCCCACCAGACCTAGAGTGATCTCTCCAGTGCGGGATGTATCGTGTAACAATCTAGGACACCTAGGGGGTGACGGTATCACCCAAGAGAGACAGAGTAGGGAAGTACAGGTAAATAAGGTTATCTCACATCCATGGGGTCATATACCCAATCAGTGCCCTCCGGGTTGTGGTATGCAGGCGGAGGAGGAACTTATGCCCTCCTCTCCTCTAGGCAGTTCCAGGCTAGACGAACACCCACCTGTCATGACAGTAGGTTCCTGGAACATCGCAGGTCTTTTATCTAAAACTGTATCTGGTGAATGGGCCGGGTTTGTTGAACAGTTCGATTTCCTGGCATTCCAGGAGACTTGGTCTACGGACCAGGTCCACTACCCTGGGTTTTTAAATTTCTCTAAGCCAGAGTTAGGGGGTGGAGAGATAGACCCTCTGGTGGTCTTATCTGTGGGGTGAGACAGCAAAGTGGGCTAATGGTTGAGGAGGTTACCATTGACAGCCCAGACATCTTGGCATTACAGCTTCGGGTGAACCATGCACCCCGAACCCTGGCTATTAATGTATATGCCAGAGACTTACCGGGTGGAAGGCGATCTGAGACTGTTGACCACCTTGACAGTTTTTTAGAGAATCGGAGGACAGGGTGTAATTTGATAATTATTGCACCTTTGAACCTTTGGATTCAGAGGATGGTAAGTTAAGTGCAGATGAGGACATGCAGTGGGGTATTCCGTGCCTAGATTTGTGCCTAGTTAAAAAGTGGACAGAAGCAGCCCTCCAACTCAAAGGGCTGTGTCTGGAAAGGGGTTTGCAAGCCGTAAATCGGAGGACTGACTCGGACACGAAGGGTGCTTACACCTTTAACAATGGCGGGAGGAGTGGCCACATCAGGGGCGTAGCTAGAGCTTGTGGCGCACGGGGCTACCCCCGGGGGGGGGGAGGGTGCTGGTGAAAAAGGTCGGTGAGCACTTGAAATGTCCGATATGTTGCACGCAAAGAAAGAATAAAAGTGTTTTTTTTTCACTCACAATGTGAATGTTATTGAATTGGACGTATTATAAGTTGATATATACGCAATTTTTTCTGTACATTTACATTGACTGTCGTAATTGGGATGCATATTTTATAAAATAGGCAAATGAAAGTGATACGCTCTACCCCAAACACATAAAGGATAGGGGAGAAAGTTGCCAGCCCTGACTCCACCTATCGTCCTCACCATGTGGGGCAACTGTAGGTCGTCATGGTGTGGAGAGGAAGGAGCTGCGCCATCCGTGAAGCGCAAGCGAGGGGTATATCTTGGCCCCGCAAGGTGAAGAGATGCGCCACCGCAGCTGCAGGAGCCCCCTGGTGTGCAAAGAGCCACGAGAGCTCCCATGACCAACCACAAAGGGCGACAACGACACTGCTCCACTCATGATGCAGCCAATGTGAAGACTCTGAATGGCTGGCTGAAACCCTGCAGCGATGACTGTGTGAAGAGCCCTATGGGAATGGGATCACCTTGTTACATTCTGTTATCCTTTTTCCTTTATAGTTTCTATGTTTATTATTTTATATGGATCTGACACCTGGAATGTATGATGCGTGCCTGCATCTTACATCCCGGGTTCCAGATTCCACAAAAAACCTTGGATTTATTTCAATATATCGACTTCATTACATTTTATATTGGCGACGAGGACATCTGACGATTTCTGCCACAATTTACAAGAAGCACAGAAGCAGAAATTCGAGGATTTGTGAACCCTACAGAAAAGAAGCTTCTAAACTACTCGTTTTACCTTCAATAAAAAGACGGAGACATAAAATGTAATGAAGTCGATATATTGAAATAAATCCAAGGTTTTATTTTCAAGGTACAAGGTTGAAGCACATCACATCCGTTATCCAGCAGGTCTAAAGTATAACTGTCAAATGTGGAATCTGGAACCCGGGATGTAAGATGAAGGCACGCATCATACATTCCAGGTGTCAGATCCATATAAAATAATAAACATAGAAACTATAAAGGAAAAAGGATAACAGAATGTAACACACCTCCAGGATCGTGAGGCGAGGCAGGGCAGTAACACCACCGTGGGCAGAAGAGAGCCATGCTTCCATATGCCCTCTAGCGAGAGCCTGCATGCACATTTTAAATACTGGTGTGGTGCATGTCAGCAGGTGCTAGCACATGTGCATGCATGGCATATAAGGGAGTCAGTTGCAGGAGGCCAAAATAGAGCAGCAGGACAGGCTCTGGACACTCATGGGAATTGAACTACAGTGACCGTCCACCCTCCTACTGAAAGAGCGCCTTAGCTGCCTGTCCCATCGCCATCCAGCCTAAAGCACGGCCCATCAGCTACACCATGTTACTCCCCCCCACTCCCCAAGAGAGAAAAGGTACTGCACTGTCTAGTCTTTCATTTTGTTAACAAACAGCTATACAAAAGGAGGGGGCACACGGACACGAGCAGCTCCTAGGCCATGATCATCACCTACTCTCAACTTCTTCAGGGTTGAAAAAGAGCACATGGCTTTGTTAGTTACAAAAGGTGCACAAAAGAAAGCATAGACTGCATGTAAATCCCCAACAAGTTATTTCTAGAAGGGCCCACCTTACTGCCTTGTTTTCGTTTCTAACCAAGTTACTTGTAACCTTGACACTGTTTTATTTGCTCAGTAGTTTCACACCTGGCATTGTTACGGTTTATTTTCCTACTCAAATGCAAACCATTCCCTCCTTGAATAATCAGTCTACATATATCTATCTTGTACCTGTTGCATTGCCTGAAAATTCAAACTCTTTTGTCTGCTTCCCACAAATTGTATTTTGCTCATGATTGTACTAATAATGCTGCGTGTGCTACGTTGAAATGACGCACAATGTACAGAGCTCTCAAGTTTCCCAGATCCATATGTGAGTAGCTCCTCCAGTCGTGGTTTATGCTTTGCATTCTTAGACTTGTGGTCCTGACTTACAATGAGCTAAACAGGACTAAAATCCTGTAAACCGAAAGTCTATCAGACTTGAGTGTTTTCCATAACATCATCAGCTGAAACCTATATTGAATAACCTTATTGGTCTTCATAATGCAAAATCCATAAGAGTTTGTTTCTTAATCAAATTTGAAGACAAATCCAATAAATAAACTATGAACTGCCAATATTCAGATTTCATTTATAGACAGTCAAAAATGTCTAATTCTCAAAAAGTTTCCTATGAGTAAGTATTGCCTTTTCCAGGAAATTCAGAAGTTAGACCTAAATCAATAGTAAAACACAACTGCTCACTGAAAAAGCTACGCAAATTATGCCCAGTATAATTAAATGTTGATCTTCACAAAGGTATCACCGGATACAGAGTTCCACTAATTGTCAGCTCATTTTCCAATTTGATACAGATCCGTTCATCACAGTGCAGGTTAGATCTTGGCTGTTTTTTTCTTTTGAAAAAGCTCAAAATATATAACATGGTTAATCTGTAATATCTTCAGGTTCGATGTTTTATTCTAAAGGAAACTAGGCAAAATTGTTAAGGAGCAGATTTCAAGTAGCGGAAGTCACTGCGGTCTCACTGAGGGCAAGTGCCAACACCCTGACTGTGAATGCTTACATTGTTAGATTAGATTCGTTTTGATTAGTTTAGATTAGATTATTTGTTCTTTCAGTGCTTGATCTCCATCCACACAAGTTAGAGTGGAATAACATTTAAAAAAATCATTAAAAACAATGTGGGATTCTATTTCGGTGCAATTGATATACAGCACCGAGATAGTCTGTTAACTTCAGCGTTGGCTGCAGGCCCTCTGGTCAGTCTGAGACTATGAACTCCGGCAGAGCATTGAATGTGCAGACAGATTCCTCATGAAGGAATCTGGTGCTGCGGTGCAATCATTGTCCGTCCACCTGAATGATTGCAATCATTGTAATCATTCAGGTGTACGGACCGGACGGTGGGACCGACGGTTCTTTATTTCATGTCATTCTTCTCTCTCTCACCTGCTGAATTTATTTTAAAGTTGCGTGCCACTGCCGCCCGGCGCCTGCAGCCACAGTCAGTAAAAAAGCATCAGGCTGGCTTCAGCAGGGCCAGGCATGACACACAGCACTTGAATGATGGTGGTCAGTGGTCTCAGTCTCTCCACGCACTCCGTCTCCGACAGCAGGATGACGGGAGGGGCGATGAGCGTGCACTTGCGCAGCGCGTAACTCGCCGTCACACTGGCTGGCTACGGTGCGGCGAGGGCTGGCCCAACGGTCCTTACAGGGCCGTCATTGGTTGCGCTCGTGCACACCGCGCACGCTGATTGACGGCCCTGAGAGGACTAGTGTAGTGTGTGTGCACTCGAGGCTGGGAGGTGGCGGGCCCCCAACAACGGTCGGTGACGTCGGTCGAACCGATTATTTAATTTCAGGCTGCATCATGTATTCAAGCTACGCGGGTGGGCCGCATTGACTATATCCTCCTAAATGTTGAATCATGGAATTCTTTAATTGACATGAGGGTCCAGGAACGCCTGGAAAGTGACCATGACCCATTGATTTTGTTAATAAAGACTTTGATATCACATGACCCCCGCATAAAGCAGGTAGGCGAACCCCCTCCCGCAGTTTATCTATCCAACAATATGAGGCGAGTAAGATGGTCCAGGCTTATTGATAATGAAGGGGATCTTGCTGCAATGAAGGATTTCGTTCTCCAATCAATCTCCTGCTTTCAAAGTTGCTCCACACAGGCGGACATAAACTTAGTTCCCCCGCAGGTTCATTTTGACCTGTTCTCTAATCTTAAAAACTTTTTTACTAAGATCAGTAAAAAGAAAGTAGAGGTAGGGGCAATAAAGGCCTCCTGGTATAATAAAAACTGCAGGGAGGCGTATCGCTTATTGTCCAGGGCCATTAGATCTAAAGATATGGGAGAAGTGAAGGCTGCAAGAGCTAATTATAAGGCAACCCAATCTGAGGCTAAAGAAGAGTGGGATGAGGATCGCTGGAATGATCTACTCCAAGCTAGCAAAGAGAAGAACATGACTAATTTCTGGCAGCTGGTGAAATGGGGGAGTGACGGGACACCTTTTAAATCAATTAACTATGTCCCGCCAGGTCAGTGGGCCAAGTATTTTATGGCCCAGTTCCCTAATACTAATATTAACTTGGACGGTTTTAAATTACCCAGTCCAATTCCAACCTTGATATTTAGTAACTCTGAGGTTGAGACTGTCCTTTCCCTTGTTCTAAGAGGCAGGGCCCGGGTCCCGACTGTGTGCCTGCCAACTTATTCGTTCATGATAAGGACAATTGGGTGATTTATATTACCTATTTGGCCAACTCCATTGCCAATGGTGTGTGCATCCCTGACACATGGACTGGTGCGGTAATCATATCGGTTTATAACAAGCATTGGCATAGCCAATAGGTCTCGCCTTTCGGGCCTTATAAGTGTTTTACCATGCAGCAATTAATGTTGTTGCACCAAGGATATTGTGCTGCATAACTAAATACTCATAAGGTCCCAAAAGCGAGACCTATTGGCTATGCCAATGCTTGTTATTTTTTACTGGGGGACGGTTTTGGAGCTGTGCTGCTATTTCAGCCCCAGGTAACAAAAGCAGCAGCCGGGTGGTCCGTCAAAATTGCAAGTGCACCTTTGGGTTCCCAGTCTAGCCCAGTCTCATTTCATAATGTCTCGCTCACTTATCTTGACAGCCACATTGGAGAGAGATCAATATGCGTTTTATGGAGCAAAGGCAAGCACGCACACAGCTATCCTAAGTGCAGCAGTTGAAGTGACACCAGGGCCCAGATGGATTTGGGGCGCATTACAACCCTATGGCTACTGCTACTTAACTGGGAGGGGCAATTACCGTGACTGCATTAGAGGCACCCTGACTACGACAATGATGGCCTGATTACATCCTTGAGAGAGATAAATTCAGGTATATCCATAATTACTGAAATTCTATAATGAAATAATAAAACGCACACAAGGAACAGCTGGTATTTAGTTATTAGTGATAAACCCCAGAACTGCTTGCAAACAGGACTGCTCAGATGGATATCTGTGTCCTGACATATCTGTCTCAAAGCTGGTCTTACTATTCTGCACGGATACACGTCATTGATATGCAGGCGGCATCACCCCGTACGCTCATAATCCATAATATCCGTTTTGCTTTATTCGCTCGGTGGGGAGTTTTGCTCACAGTTAAATCTTTGATTTGTGAGCTCAGCTCCTGTTCTGTATTAACCCTAAGATGCTGCCCGCAGTTCAAATGCGCTGTCAAAACCTCTGACAAGCTATGGCCACCCGAAGCTTGCTGCAAATGACTATGGTATGTTAATGACCATAAACAAGTTCTTCACACTATCTCTCAACCCTGTAACTTTCAGGTTGCACACAGACCTCTGAAGATCATGCAATGACATTCAGCGCTACTTTTACTGGCTAGTGTGTGTCTGCGAAGTGCAATGATCTCAATTTATTTACCTTAGCAGGATGAAAGAGTAAATACTCCCTGCTCACATTCGAGCCAGTGCTAATGAGACTTCACGAGCATCTCTGTTGCAGGCGTAATATTAAGTTGAGATTTATAGGTGAAACAGCTGAAGACATACTTCAAGCGTTTTATAATTGTTTAAAGAACAAGCCCAACTCTTTAGATTGAAAAGCTATTTGCAACATTTATCAACCAATCCCAATTGTTTTACACATCATAATACCTTTTGATGCTTTTGAAAATGAAAGGTGTGTTCGTATAGGAGCAGACCCACAAGTGCACACGCATACACATTCTCGGTTTACGTCCCCCGCTGGAATACAACCAATGTTTCGGTTCACGTACACGGGTGGCACAGTCACGCAGAGCCTGGGTTCAAGTCCATGGATGGCACACACTCCGTGATTCACTTAATATTCACGGACGCACACACATGAGGAGCCTCGGCACATGTCTATATGAAGCACACTCACGCAGAGCCTGTGTTCACACCTCTGAGAGGCATATACAAGCGGGGCCTTGGTTGTGCATGCTCATAGAACCTTGGACCCTGTGTACTGTACGTTGGTCACAAAATAAGCACGCTCGCCTGTACATTTGGTTCCTATGTTCATAATGTGTGTGTTTTTTGTGTTATTTTTTTTACAAAATGCTAATTTGCATCTTTGAAAAACGATTGTCACTTCCCACGTTAACTGCATGGACTCTCTCTGGGCCTATGTGGCAGCGCTGTGGTGCCCCAGACACCGTGAAACACACCGGGCAGAGGGATTGGTGTAAGTGTTGCAGCCCTGAGTGGTTCTTCCTTCGGAGGTGCAGGTTGCGTGATAAAGGAGTCTGTCTGACAGAGTCGCACTGTCTTCAAACTTTAGTAAGTGAATCACGGACAGATCACTACAGAGCACAGTCCCACGCGCATGTTTTTGGGGAAGGAATCTATAAGGAGCCTCGCATAGTATATTTGAGAAACATAACCTCCCAAATATCGTCGGGCAGAGGGGCCTAGACAATCCAGTACCAGTAAACGCCTTTGTTAAAGGCCACTTGGGCTGATGTTACTCCAATTAAATACCCTTACAATGGGGAGCCCCAGCCCTCCCGTCTGAGGTGATAAGAACAATCCTGTTTGGCAATTCTAGGTGTTTTCCTACCCAGATAAAATTTTAGACCATCTTTTACGTATGGAATGGGATTGGGTGTAGGCAATGTTTAAAAGAACAGGCATTGACCTCGCGGTCGGGCCGCAAAGAAAACATTTTGAAAAAACGAGTTGTGCGCACGCACGAGCGCGACGAAAAAGGTGCTGTGCATGTTGCGCATGTGCTTGTGCGCGCGATAGTAAGCTGGTCGCCGGGAAAGTAGCACTTTCCCAAGCAGCTGTGGTGTTTTGATGTCATGTCTGGAATCAAGAACACTGCGGGTTCATGATTCCAGAGATGACAGTTAAGACCCAGGCTTTTGTTATAGACGTATTTAATAGTCCTGTGTAATAAACTTGGATAAAACTACTCACTGCCCGTGTGCCGCGTCTTGAATATTATACTGGAGACGAGGATGGGATAAAAGAATTTCCTAATATTAATTTATCTCCACCTGACATAAGTTTAGTTGGGTATGGTAGAAAGCCTATTGAAATTCTAGGATTTTTCAAAACTACCATAAGCTTTAAAGGTAAAACAATGTATTCAAAGGTTTACATAGCAAAAGATGGTTCTTGTCTTTTGGGTTGGCCACAACAAAGAGATTTGATGATAACTTTAGATCCCAATCATCCAGAGCAGGTACTTGGGTATTCAGATTTAATTTCAAGTGTACAATCAGACCCAGGTTTGGAATGGAAAAGGAGATTTCCTAATGTCTTCTCCTCAGAGAAATTGGGTCTTTTAAAGAAATTTGTACATAAAATTATCCTAAAACAAAATGCCATACCAAAAGTTCATAAAGTGAGAAATGTCCCTTTACATTTAAGACAAGCAGTTAAGAATGAACTGGGAAGGCTGTGCAAATTGGATGTAATTGAAGAAATAGAATCTTCAGAGTGGCTATCCCCAGTAGTAGTCGCACACAAACCTAATGGTAAGGTGAGATTATGCGTTGATTTGAGGGACCTAAACGATAATGTATGGGCTGATAGACATCCATTGCCCAATATAAATGAAATGTTCATGAAATTGAAAGGGGCATCTATTTTTCTACTCTGGATTTATCCAACGCTTACCACCAGATAGCTTTACAAGATGATAGTAAACATCTCACTTCTTTTATTACTTCCGAAGGTGCATTTAGATATAAAAGAATGCCATTTGGCTTGATCTCAGAGTCTTCTGTGTTTCAGAGGGTAATGCACAATTTGTTTAAGGACATTGATAATGTCTTATATTTTCAAGACGACATCTTAATTTTTGCGTCCAATTCCTCTGAACACACAGATGTTTTACACAAAATGTTATGCATCTTGCAAGATAATGGTCTTACACTCACGAAGGACAAATGTAGATTTGGTGTATCATCAGTTGAATATTTAGGTCACTCAATTAGTGAAGAAGGCATTTCTCCGAAACAAAATTTAATTAGAGCCATTGAATTAGTTCCTGATCCTGAGAACAAAGATCAACTCAGATCATTCTTGGGGCTTGCCGAATATTAGGCGAAATTTGTCCCTTTGTTTTCAGATAAGACGTTCAACGTGAGATGCTTGATGAAGAAAAATGTATCATTTTTGTGGGATGAAAAAGTCCAAGGAAGAGTTTAAGTTGCTAAAAAATTGTATTGCTTCTGCGCCTGCTTTAGCAACCTTTGACACTGCTTGTAGTTCGATTATCACTACTGATGCTAGTAATGCAGGAATTGGAGCCGTGTTGATGCAAAATCATAATGTTCAGTTGGTTATAATTGGTTTTGCATCAAGACCCTTAAGAGGTGCTGAGAGTAAATATTCTACTTTAGAGAAAGAAACTCTAGCTTGTTGGTGGGGAATTGAGTATTTTCGTAAAAATGTTTACGGTACTACTTTCAAAGTCAGGACTGATCATAGACCCTTAGTAGATTTATTCACCACAAAGGGTTGTGGAAAAGCGACTTCGAGAATTGCGAGATGGCAATACAAATTGCAAGATTTTCATTTCAAGGTGGAGTATATTCCAGGTGTAAGAAATATATTAGCTGATTGTCTATCGAGGTTACCTGCACCTGATGACCATGTGGTAAGAGAAGATACTGACTTAGAAAATGTTGTGTCTATTTGTGAAGTATCTAAAGGTTGTCTTCAAGAGAATGATTGGAGATCAGCGTGTGATACAACATTGAGAGATGTCAAAATATATGTTAAATCATCATGGCCACAGAAAAAAGTTTTATCAGAAAAATTGATTCCTTTCTTTCTGATTGCTCATGAGTTAGCTCTGAATGATGATATATTATTTAGAGGTTTACAATTAGTTGTTCCTAGTGAATTACAACAAATAATTTTAGATATGGCACATGAGGGTCACCCTGGCATGACAAGCATGAAAAATAGAATTAGGAAAATATTTTGGTGGCCAGCAATGGACAAAGGGATAGAACATAAAGTAAGAGATTGCATGAAATGCTGTCTGAGTGACAAATCTCAAAAACATATTTCATATGAGCATTTACCATTATCTAGGCCGAGTCGTGTTTGGGAGTGTGTTTCAGTAGACATTGCAGGCCCTTTGACTTATAATAAAAGTGTTGTTTATGCCATTATCGTAATAGATCAATTCTCTCAATGGCCAGAAGTTAAAATAGTTTCAAATATTACGACAAGTGTTGTGTTAAAATTCTTAAACAAAATATTTGAGAGAGAAAGTTTTCCTGTTTCCATTACCACAGACAATGGTATGCAATTTGTTTCTATTGAAATGAAAGATTTTATGAAATGTCATGGCATCATTCATAAAAGAGCTTCCGTGTATTATCCACAAAGTAATGGAATAGTTGAAAGGTGGATAAGAGTATTTAAAGAGGGTCTACAATTAGCTTTACAAAATGGAACAGATTGTAAGCAAGCTTTAAGTGAAATTTTGTGGTGTTATAGAAATACCCCTAGGAATATGGGAGATTTGTCTCCTTTTGAAAAAATGAGAGGAAGGAAGAGTAGTTCCAATATGTGTCAATCTTGGATGTCAAATTTGATCAGTAATAAGAACAAAACTAAAAACTGTTTGAAAAATGTTTCTTCACAAATTGATGTTAATGACTGGGTTCGGGTTAAAAAAGGTAAACTAATCAGATCAGGAGAGTCACGTTATTCTGATCCATTGAGAGTCATACGAGTTAGCAGACAGGTAGTTGAGTTATCAGATGGAAATGTATGGAGTTTATCTAAAATTGTAAAAATTCCTTGCTGGTTGTGGCCAAATGAAAATGTCAATGATTCAAGTGTACCTTCTTGTTCTAACTCTGCAAATGGTGCAAAGAATTGGAGAAAATTTAATGTTTCATCGCGTGATGTTTCGTTTGATCGACGTTCACAGCGAAAACATCAAAATCCTGTGTGGTATAAAGATTATTCTTTCTACAAGTAGTAAATTCAATACTTGATGTTATGTTATCATTTTGGATTTGTGTAATAGTATTTTGTTCCATATGAATATGTTGCTTCATGTATGTTTTTTTTTTTTTTTTTATGAAATTAGTTTTCTTCTCAAATTCTGTCTGTGATTCACTATTGGTTTTCTTTCACATTTATTGATTGTATGATTATTGTGTTTTTGTTCATTTGTTTATTCTTTTACGAAGGGAAATGTGTGGTGTTTTGATGTCATGTCTGGAATCAAGAACACTGCGTGTTCATGATTCCAGAGATGACAGTTCAGACCCAGGCTTTTGTTATGGACGTATTTAATAGTCCTGTGAAATAAACTTGGATAAAACTACTCACTGCCCGTGTGCCGTGTCTTGAATATTATAGCAGCCTACTAAATGTCTCGGCCAGAGCAGCGCATGCGCTGGATCAGGCCGAGACCTAAAAAGGGGGACCGAGCATTGCCGGGTAAATACAGGCCTATCAGCCTGATAGATTCCATACAGAAAATTGTTGCCAGATTAGTTTTGATTCGGATCCAACCATGGATAGAAGATGCTAAGATTTTATATCCCATTCAGGCATGGTTCCAGCCCTGTACAAGTACAATTGACCAGGTACTGAGGTTTGCGATGCTTTACTGGAGGGTTGTCTTTTAGGTGGAGGCACACTATACGTGGCATTCATTCACTTAAAGTCAGCATTTGACCTTGTCCCACGTAATAACATGTGGAGAGCCTTCTTAGAAGTGGGGATGCCCCTGGACCTGTTAGCGATGTTAGTCAAGCTCCATGATTCCAACCACGTCCAGGTTAGATGGGGTTCACAGGGAGAGGTCACAGATAAATTACCGGTGACAAAGGGCGTGCATTAAGGATGCGTTCTCGCTCCTACCTTGTCCTCCCTATTTATAGACAGGGTAGTGCAATATTATTCCACATGCCCAACAGACGCTCCAACTCTTGGGGGAATGAAATTCCCCCTACTCATGTTTGCAGATTACGCACTGATATTATCTAAGACCCAATCCGGGCTACAGGTGGCTCTGTCCCGTTTTGAGGAGTTCTGCCGCGATCATGAGCTGGTGGTCAATGTGGACAAGATGAAATTTATGGTTCTACACAAATCAAAAGTTGTAAGGGGCAAAGTCTACATGAATGACGTTCCTCTGGAGCAGACAGATGTGTTTACTTACCTGGGGATAAGTTTAAACAGGAAGTTGCAGTGGAAGCCGCAAATCGACATGCTTGCCGTGAAGCATGCACAGCTTGCTGGGGTCCTCCTTAAAGAACACAGGCTGTCACACACTAAACCTATAGCCCCCGCCCTCACTATATAGAACACTAAAGTGGTAAGCCCGGTTTTATACAGTGCAGAATTGTGAGGCCATGAGGACATAACTTGCCTGGCTATAGCCCAAAATAAATTTATGAGGGCCCTAACAGGACTATCGCAATCTTCCCCATTGGTGCCCTTATTTATGGATTTGGATTGTCATTATATTGAGGATCTAGCTAGATTTAGGCCCATAGTCTTCTGGAGAAGGCTGTGGGCCACCCCTGAGCTTGTACTCTATGCTACAGCCCTTCTTGATTTCAGGGGGGTTGGGTCATCAACGAAGATCAGATGGCTTCAGTATATTAAAGATACCCTAACAGCAATGGGGTTGGGTAAATTGTGGGATAATCCAGATTTAACACATTTTCCTTCTAAAAAGTAGCTTAAGGCTGCTTATATGGATTTCATGAAGGTGAAACGTTTTTCTTCTATAACTGGCCCTTCCCTAATTAGAGACTTCCTATCAATAAAGCATGAACCTGTGTTTGATCCCTATTGGGACCTTATTCTAAAACCAATGGATAAGAAGCTCTATCACCAGTTTAGGGTAGGCTCTCTGCCTATAAGAGCCTTCTCCAGTAGATGGCATAGGCCTACTACAGACCTATGCCCGATGTGTCTGGCATACCCAGAATCTATTCCCCATATGCTATTGGTTTGCGCGGCATACAGCCTACCGAGGAGGAAATGACTTAAACCTATTTGTCTTATCCTTGGCACAAGGGTTAGCAATGAAGCATTGAGGATTCTACAGACAAGTCCCCAGGATGCCATTGATATTGCCATCGCCAAATTCCTAGGGTGGGCATGGAGGATTAGGGCTAACAAACTCAGGGTTCACTGATCTGGTTTGTCCAAAGTGACTTTAGCTGTGGGGTAGCATGATTTGCCTACACCTTTTTTCCATCTGTATAAAGTGATAGATGCTGTGTGTTGTTCTATTTTCAATTTTAATTATCTCCTGTGTAATAATTGCCGGCCTAATTAAGAGTCTTGGATTGTGGTTTAATACTCATTTTAAGATAAATACTGTGTATGTTTTAATCTATTTATATCAATGTATTTTTAATGAATTGACTTTCTAATGTTTGTAAACGTCTTTTATGGTTTTATAATCGAAAGAAAGACTCTATGATGATGATGATTTATTCCTTATTCTCAGTCCTCAAGCCAGTGCTGCTAGCTGCTTCTCTGATCCCATTGGTAATTCCTCATTCTTAGTCCTCTAGACAGTGCTGCAGCTGCTTCTCTGGTCACAGTGGAAATTCTTCATTCTAAGTACTCTGGACAGTGCTGCTAACAGGTAATCTGGTCCTGTTGGTGATTCCTCATTCTATTCCTTCCAGACAGTGCTACTAGCTGCTACTCTGATCCTGTCGGTAATTCCTCCTTCTAAGTCTTCCAGACAGTGCTGCTAGCTGCTACACTGTTTCCGTTCGGAATTCTCACATTTTAAGTCCTCTAGGCGTGCTGCAGCTGTGTTTCTGGTTCCAGTGGCAATTCCTCATTCTTAGTCTTCCAGACAGTGCTGCTACTGCTTTTATAGTCCCTTTAGTAACTCCCCCATTCTAAATCCTCTAGGCAGTGCTGCAACTGTCTCTCTGGTCGCAACGGTAATTCCTCATTCAAAGTCTTCTAGGCAGTACTGCTATCTGCTTCTTTGGTCTCATCTGTAATTCCTCATTCTAAATCCTATCGGCGGTGCTACAGCTGTATCTCTGTTCATATATCCACTACGTTCCATACCAAAACACATAGATAAAAGACATTGTCATTTTCAACACCAGTAGCTCTAACTCTGACAAATGTGAGACCTATTGAATTGCAAATGCTTGTTTATATTAGATACTATCTGTGCATCACCTGCATAAATAAAACACAATAAACTATGTCTTTGTAGCAGGTCAGCCAAAGGCCTAAGATACAGCTTAAAAAGCAAAGGAGAGAGGGATGAACTCTGATGTACCACCTCACAGACAAGTAAAGCACTAGCAAAGGACTTTCCAAGCTGGACAGTTTTTTATCCAAATGTTGTGAAAGTATCTAGGCTGGGGCTTTCTCTTTAATAGCAGAGTTTGATAGGCGATGAATAACTATCTGATGGTTGATGCATTGAAATTTCTAGATGGATATATGAAATGTATAATCATATCAATCCTGGTTGTCCGCAAACTAAGGTATGTAGATATATTGCAAGGAGACCCCTGCAGTCCAGAGGTCATTCATACGCTCTGCTCTACCCTCTAAGAGGATCCCAAAGGAAAATATGTACTTCTCATTCCAGGAAGCATTGGAGTCTAAGTTTGAAACGATCGATATTTGAAAAGCCCATGTCTTGATTCTTTACATAAGCAGCTGAAGTCCATGTCTCTTTCTGAGTAGAGAAAACATAACTGGGAGCTCTTTGGAAACTTATTTTGGCTTGCCAGAGAACCTTTGTGGCAAATACAGTGGAGCGGAGAAAACTGTTTTGTGCAAACACTTACTCCCACGTGCGTACAAACATATTAAATAACTTTTCACTTTATTTTTCTGCAGAACAAAACCTATGAACATGCAATCCTTTATTTTTGTGATCTTTAAAAATAAATTGTCTTCGGACGAAGGGAAGCCGATTATTGTATGGGGATACAATTGTATTGAATGGTTCTCTTACAAAAAAGGTACGAACTAATTCTCAAAAGGTAACACATTCCTAAAAGCAACAGAGTGAGACACTAAGTTGCTCGAATATGATAGAACATCAATGCTTTTCATGCGGTGACATAAATGGGCATTGCAAGAATTTCAGTCGTTTGGGAGCTGCACAGAAAGGCACAGAAACAGAAACATTTTAACTGGCACCAAACTCTAGTTGTGCAGTAGAATGAAGAATGGTTTTCAAATTGTTCAAAGTATAGAGGAGAAGATCATTGAGAATGGACAACATAAAGTATTGCAGTGAAATAAACATTTGTAGTGAAAAGAAAATATATTATTGAGAAGAGAAAGCAGAAGGGAGCAATCGTCAACCATAATGACATGTATTTCTACTGATTGTCTGTAGAATGCGCCACCAGTGCAAGATATGGAGAGATGCCAAGAGTGGAAACAAAGCCATGATTTAAATTACATTGTTTTAGGTAAAGCGGTATCAAAACAAATGAACTTTTTGAAATGTAAATAATTAGCGTGATAGTCGATCTTCAATGGCTCGGAGGCACCCTTCAGGATGGGATCATCTACAACATATGGCACATGCAAATTAAATTTAGGGTTATATTTATTCGGAGTAATGCAGAGTTGCGTTGCTTTTCTTCCTCATGGTTGAGCCATATTTACTATTCGATGCTTCATGATGTAATTACAACACAGGGACGATGCAGTACGACGCATATTTTTCATTGTGGTGCACTGTAGTCACACAACTGTCTCTTGCTTTTCGTGAACTACAGTTACATCATATAATTAGAAGGGCCTGACGTAAATCTGATGTGGAGCACACACAAGATCCCACATTGTTGCTCTTCTTGAGACATTAACATTGATCAGAGTGTTACAATGTCAGACATACTATGTAATTATATCTAAATAAAATTATTGTACTTTTGATTTGTGTCTATATATAATGTGTTACACTTTAATTCCAAACTTTTAGTTGATACTTATGATTAAATATTTTTTTCTTATATTGAGGAGTTTTCTCTCTGAGGTTCCGTGATTTTCGACTTCGCTTCGTAGTCAGCCGCCATTTTGTGACAGCCGCCATTTTGTGTTTCCCTCACTCAGGCGACACGGCGAACATAATGTTTTTGCCTTTTCTGCTGCTCGCCTCTCCTGTTAAAGAGTAACCCTTTGTCCTTGTCTAAGAAACCGATGTCAGGAACTGGCAGAGTTAGTTAATCCATGTCGAGACTGATTGATCCTTGTCTTAGTTGGCTGTGTGGGTCTCACCATTCTTCCTTTATCTTATCCTCTTCAACTGGCCTTCACTATTCTTTCTGTGTATTCTCTTGTTACACAACTGTCCTTTGAGGCTCGCAAATACGTCCTGCCACCTGCAAATTAAATTACATGCACTAGCATTGATTAACTTGAGGGGAGGGGAGAACACGGGGTCTGAAAGAAGGGCGTATACAAGATACTCGATAGCTTGTTTTCGAACTTTTCTCATTTGTCAGTTTTGTATGTTTTGGGAGTGGGTATTGTAAATATGTATGGTATAAAAGTCTGTGCGCCACGGAATGAAGTGGACGTCTCCTGAGAACTTACCACTGGTGTACTTCTAGGACCACTGTGCTTAGCTGCAGCTAATAAACCTGATTTTCTACGCCAAACACAGTGTCTCGTGTCTCTGTCTGATAAAGCAGGTGAACCCGGAGATATCAGGCGTGCCCTGCGCCGCTAGGCCCATAAGGCCCGGTTCTCCAATTGGCGTCCCAACGTGAGGCGACTTCAGTGGTAGCGGTTCAGCCCGAAGATCGTGAGGAGCCTTGCAAGAAAATTCTGGAGGATTCGCGAACCACGACAGTGACCCTTGTATGTCGAAGTGGACCGAAGGTCTTTTTCAGCACGGCTATTCCTTTCCGACGGCTGCTGACGACTGCTGCCCTGACTGTCACCCTGCTTTGGTGCCTGGTGATGATTGGTATCGCGAGACGTTAGACGAACACCTGTTGGCGTGAGAAAATACTTAGTTAAGTATACGTGGGTAGCTCCCACTCTTTTTGTTATGTTTTTTATTCGACAAATGCATTAGTCGAAGCTGAGGGGTAAGTACGTTTGTGCTGTAATAATTGTCTTAAACCCCTTGAAGTTTGAGAGTAGTCCAGTTCGTTACGAAATGCTTGGACTTAGTAAGTTAAGGAAATGTTGTTGTTTTAGTTGTAATAGGGATTCCCAGCTCGAGGACTCTTGTCCAATTCCTCCGTTTGGAACTCCCACTTATGAACTCTATTCCAAACATGGGCTTGGTCCTATTATTTTTAATGATACATGGATTCGATATACAAAGAACGATGGTGTTCTGCAGTGGCCACAAAATGGTAGCTTTGAGCCTGACATATTAGACAATTTAGAAGCGATTTTGTTCAACAGAAAAGCCCGGCCGGCAATGTTTGACTCTTTTCGCCTCTGGCGTAAGGAAGCCAAACAGAAAGAAATTAAACAAGCGAAAAAGGATAGGAAAGCACAGGATATGACGATCCTACAGGCTGCTCAACAGTTTAAAAATAATGAAGTTGATCAAATGATTGATGTTTCGGAACGGCAGCATCGCATGGCAATAGATAGATGTTATCCAGTGTTGCCTCCTCCCACAAAAAGTAAAGATCTTGATGAAGATCCTTTCATGTCTCAGCTGTTGCGATTACCTTCACCTTATGTATTAGGTGCTAATGCAACCCCATTACAACTTCTTGTTCAGCAACCTATTGTCCAGCCTGTTATTCCAGTTCCTCCGCAATTGCCTCTTCCAGTAATTCAGGCTCTGCTTCCTTTGCCACCGACTTCTGTACCTCCGTCTCCTTCATCGCCAGTTTCTTTTACTATCGATAGTTCTTCTCCTGTTGTGCTTAATACGATGTCTCCAGTTTTACTGTCTGATTCTTCTACAGCTCGTCAACGATTAGTTGATACTGTTTCCAGTCTCTTGTCGCCTCTCTTCAGGGCTCTTAATTTGACTCCTGCTTCGTCCCGAAGACAATCCCGTAGTCAAATTCCAGATACTGATGAACGAACTAGGTTAGATTCTCTTGCCCGCAATTAGATCATGAGTGGTCCACTGTATAATGTTCATGATATCTTGGATACTTTACTTCAATGGAATGCGCCTATGCAGAGATATGTTTTTAATGTTATGTGTAATACCCTGATTAAAGGATGGGGTGATATGGGTTTGGATTTACCTCCTCAGGGTTTATCTGATATACAGGCTACCTTCGATAAGCGTCTTATTGTGGGTCCCGATGTTGAGGATGCTATTCGAACACTTATCACTTTTAGGTCTTCCTTTTTCTCTCAAGCTTCTCTTGAACGGGATCCTGCGGTACGGCATAAAATGAAACCCTATCCTATGCAAGAAGTACCTCCGATATGGAGGGAAGGGGATCAGAATGCTAATCCGCCTGTCCCTGCTCATTTTCAACGAATATGGGTACATGACCCTTGGAAAAGTTCTGAAGTTCTAGCACTTAAACAGTCTCTACCGGACCCTCGTAAGAATCCTGCTGGGTATTATAAGGAGTTGTCCCAGACCGTCGATGTGTGTGTTATGAATTTGGCAGATATTGATTTACTGATGGGTAATGTAGTTCCTCCAGCAATATGGGCTCGAATTCGTAAGGAGGATCATGATCAAGCTTTGGGTGGTACTTGGGTTGCTTTAGCTGCCGCAGATGCGCTACAAGTAGGTGGTGCTAAACCCGATGCTTTGATCACTGAATTGCCTGGTAGAATAATAGCTGAAAACGATGATGCCTGCCCTCCGAGTTAATTGGGACAAGTTAGCTGCGTGTAAACAGAAGAAAGAGGAGAGTGTCTCTGATTTCTCTACTCGTTTCGAGGAAACATTCATCGACCATAGTGGTCAAGATTTGAGTACGGAGGGTGGACAGCGATTATTTGTGGATACATTTGTGTTTAATTTACTTCCCGCACTATCGCACAAATTGAAAGATTCTGAGAGTTCGTGGGCCGTTTCTTCATCTGCCCAGATATTAGCTACTGCTCAATATTACGAGAATAGGGATAAGGAAGAAAAGGAAAAAGCAGAGAAAAAGACTAAAGAATTGAAAACAAAGGTTCTTTTGCAACAAGCTTATGCCCCTCGTTTTGCTCAGAATCAATTGCAACAGCCTCCACAGTTTCAGAGATTGTTACAGAAACCTACATCGTTTGTTCCCTGAGCTTTGTTGGGTCCTAATCAATGTGCCTATTGTAAAGAGGAAGGTCATTTCAAGAATAGTTGTCCGGTTTTATTGCAACGTAATGGTGGACTATCAGGGCCATGAGGCCGTGGTGGTTTTCAATCAGCACCCAGGGGTAGAGGCGAGGTGTGCCGTCTCAAGGACAGCCTTCCTTATCCCGGCAGAATACTATGAATTATTTTGATCAGCAGAATTCTCAGTCCACACAGTATTACAATGACGATTATTGTATTGAGAATGATAATTCTGACTTTTCCACTAGCAAGGACAGCCGTGGACAAAGCAAGGGAGTGGTATCAGTTCCAGTGGATCAGGATGGGCCTTATGTTAACGTTGTTGCATTGGGTGTTTCAGAGCCATTTCTTTTGGATACTGGTGCAATGAGAAGTTCTATTATTCACTCCAAACTCCCTGGGGCACCTTTGTATGGCTTAACGAATGTCTCTGTAGGATTCTCTGGCACCCCAGTTAGCAACCCAGTTTCATGTCCCTTACCCATTTCTATTGGTCCTTACGATTTGGAAGCACCGCTCATTTTGACGACTGGTTGCGGTGAGAATTTGTTGGGCTTGGATTTATTGAAACGTCTACATGCAACGTTGTATTGTTCCCCCTCTGGTGTACATCTTACGTTGGGAGATAAATTGATTTCTCCTATGTATCTGTCTAAAGATCAACTATCACTAGAATTGCGTTGACTTCCTGCTACGCTTTGGGCCACGGGTCCGAATGATGTTGGTTTGCTCAGTATTCCACCTTACGTGATTACTGTCAAGCCAAGTGTTTAGTTGCCACGTATTCCTCAATACAAGATTTCAAGCGATGGTGAAAGAGCTCTGTTGGCTATTGTGCATGATTTAGTTCAGAAAGGTGTCATTGAAGAAACAAGAGGTAACGTTTGCAACAGTCCTGTTTTGCCTGTTCTTAAACGTACTGATCCTTCTAAGTCACCTGTGTATCGTTTTGTGATTGTTCTTCGAGAGGTCAACAAAATTATTGTCCCTCAGTCGTACCAGACATTACTGCTTTGCTCACAATGGTACCTGCTTCGGCTGCTTGGTTCTCAGTTATCGATCTTAAGAATGCTTTCTTTAGTATTCCAATTGCTGAGGAGAGTAGGGATCTCTTTGGTTTCTCTCTCGGAGGCCGAAGCTTCAGATTTAAACGTGCACCTCAAGGCTACTGAGAGAGTCCCTCCATTTATAGCCAAGCTTTGAAATCACAATTGGATTTCTTCTCTTTGCCCTCCGGTGCTACTTTAATCCAGTACGTGGATGATTTATTGGTGGCTGCTGATTCGGAAGATGTCTGTAAAGATGGGACTATTTTGCTTTTGCGCCACTTGTCTGATTTACATCATAAGGTGTCACCCTCTAAGTTACAGTATGGCCGACAAGAGGTTACCTATTTAGGTCATCTCTTGTCAAAGGAGGGAAGGCGATTGACTCCAGAACGTATTCATGCAATTTCACGAATGTCTGTGCCATCCACGCAAAAGGAAGTGCGTGCCTTTTTGGGTATCACCTCCTATTGCAGACAGTGGATCCCAAATTTTTCCCTACTAGCTAAACCTTTGTTGGCACTTACTTTGAAAGACACACCCCAACCTCTTCCTTGGAATGACGAATGTCAGAAGAGTTTTTCTGATCTACGTACTACTTTGTGTTCAGCTCCTGTGTTGGGTACTCCAGACCATAGTAAGCCTTTTACGTTCTACGTGCATGAACGGGAAGGTTGTGCATTGTCTGTTCTAACACAACAATTTGGAGACAAACAAAGGCCATGTGCCTATTTTTTGGCTACATTGGATCCAGTAGCCAAGGCATTGCCTAGTTGTCTCAGAGCAGCAGCAGCAGCGGCGATCTCTATTCGTCAATCTGCTGAATTGGTATTTGATCACACTCTTGCTGTTATGGTACCACATGCAGTAGATACTCTTTTGAATAGAGCGAAAATGCAACATCTGAAAAGTGCTTGTTTGTCTGGGTATGAGTTGATGCTTTTAGCAAGCGACATACACATCAAATGATGTAATGTTTTGAATCCAGCAACGTTGTTACCTACTCCAGAAGAGGAGGGTACACAAAATCAGCATGATTGTCTTCTCCGAACAGAGGAGGAAACTAAAGGCAGAATAGATCTAAAAGATACACCACTTGTGGATCCGGATGGGATCCTGTGGGTAGACGGGTCTTGCTTCAAGCTTCCTAATGGCGAGACGACGGCGGGCTATGCTATTACCACTTTGCATAAAATAGTAGAAACTGCACGTATCACACACAATTCAGCACAAGCAGCTGAGTTGATTGCGCTGACAAGAGCGTGTGTGGTAGCGGATGAGGGTGGGCGTAAAATCCGTTTCGCGGGCGAATTTGCGTATTTTCCGCAATTTCGCGATCCGCGAATCTCGCGAAATCGTGGTAAAATCCGCAAATCAGCAGGGACGAATTTTCAGCCAAGCAAGGGTTACAGCAGCAGGTGCAAAAGTTGAACCTAATTTCTTTGTAACCTTTTACAAAAGGGTTACAAAGAAATTAACTTCAACTTGGGCACCTGCTGCTAAGTGCTTCATGGCGCCTCCTTGCCTACTTGCAACTATTCTCTGACCCTACTCTGACCCTTGAAGCAGGGTCAGAGAATAGTTACAAGTAGGCAACGAGGCACCTGTCCCAGGAATTAAACCTCATCAGGTAGCACTTACAGATATAAAAAACAGGAAGAAGGGAGAGGATGGCAAATACACCCATTTTGAGTTGTCAGGAGTGGATAAACTAAAAGAGACCTTTACAGCACAATTTTCATATGCATTTTGCTAAAAACAAAAAGCTGTATGTTCTCTAGGGGGAACTCAGGAATCTGGCCCTTCAGAGATCAGGCCTCTCTTTCTTTCTCTCGTTCTCTCTCTCCATCTCTTTCTCTCTCTTTCTCTCTATCTATCTCTCTCTTCCTCTCCTTTCTTGCTCTATTTATCTCTTTCTCTCTCTCTTTCAAGTTCTTCCTCTTACTCTGCTTATCTCTTTCTTTCTCCGTTGTTGTCTCTTTCTTTCTCTCTATCTCCCTCTCTTTCTTTCTCTCTCTCACATCCTCTCTTTCTCGCTCTCTCTTTCTCTCTCTTTCTTTCTCTCTCACTCTCCCTCTTTCTCTCTCTCTTTCTCTTTCTCTCTCTCATCCTCTCTCTCTTTCTCTCCCTCTCTGTGTGTCTTTCTCTCTTTCTCTCTCTCTTTCCATGTCTCTCTCTCTCTTTCTCTCTCTCTTTTACTTTCTTGCTCTTTCTCTGTCTCTTTCTTTCTTTCTCTCTCGTTCTCTAGTAGGCAACGAGGCACCTGTCCCAGGAATTAAACCTCATCAGGAAGCACTTACAGATATAAAAAACAGGAAGAAGGGAGAGGATGGCAAATACACCCATTTTGAGTTGTCAGGAGGGGATAAACTAAAAGAGACCTTTACAGCACAATTTTCATATGCATTTTGCTAAAAATAAAAAGCTGTATGTTCTGTAGGGGGAACTCAGGAATCTGGCCCTTCAGAGATCCGGCCTCTCTTTCTTTCTCTCGTTCTCTCTCTCCATCTCTTTCTCTCTCTTTCTCTCTATCTATCTCTCTCTTCCTCTCCTTTCTTGCTCTATTTATCTCTTTCTCTCTCTCTTTCAAGTTCTTCCTCTTACTCTGCTTATCTCTTTCTTTCTCCGTTGTTATCTCTTTCTTTCTCTCTATCTCCCTCTCTTTCTTTCTCTCTCTCACATCCTCTCTTTCTCGCTCTCTCTTTCTCTCTCTTTCTTTCTCTCTCACTCTCCCTCTTTCCCTCTCTCTTTCTCTTTCTCTCTCTCATCCTCTCTCTCTCTCTCTCCCTCTCTGTGTGTCTTTCTCTCTTTGTCTCTCTCTTTCCATGTCTCTGTCTCTCTTTCTCTCTCTCTTTTACTTTC
Organism: Lissotriton helveticus; assembly: GCF_964261635.1. Classification (NCBI taxonomy): domain Eukaryota; kingdom Metazoa; phylum Chordata; class Amphibia; order Caudata; family Salamandridae; genus Lissotriton; species Lissotriton helveticus. Next base: position 1,128,818,271 of record NC_136068.1, on the reverse strand, counting down.
TTGCTCTTTCTCTGTCTCTTTCTTTCTTTCTCTCTCATTCTCTCTTTCTCTCTCCCTCTCTTTCTCTCTCTCGATCCCTCTCTCCTCTTCTCTCTCCCTCTCTCTCTCTCCCTTTCTTCCTCTCTTTCTCTCTTTCACTTTCTTGCTCTTTCGCTGTCTCTCTCTTTCTTTCTCTCTCATTCTCTCTCTCCCTGTTTGTTTGTTCCTTTCTTTCTTTCTTTCTTTCTTTCTTTCTTTCTTTCTATCTTTCTTTCTTTCTTTCTTCTTTCTTTCTTTCTTTCTTTCTTTCTCTCCCCTCTCTCTCTTACTCTCTCTTTCTCTTTCTCTCCCTCTCTTTCCCTTTCTCTCCCTTTCACTTTCACTTTCTTGCTCTTTCTCTGTCTGTCTCTCTCTTTCTTTCTCTCTCTCTTTCTTTCTTTCTTTCTTTTTTCTTTCTTTCTTTCTTTCGTTCTTTCTTTCTATCTTTCACTCTCTCTCTCCCTCCCTCTCTCTCTCTCTATCTCTCTCTCTTTCTCTCTTTTGAAACATTGCAAAGATCTCGTAGATGACAAAGTACAAACAAGCATTTGCAATGCAATCGGTCTCACATGTTTTGTATTTACGTGACTTAGCTGTATTGATATTACAAATTACAATGGCTTTTAATGTTTTTTAAATAATTAATACTTAGATAAAAGTGATTTTAATTTATAATGGCAATAGCTTAAACTTTTGTAAATAACTTTTGTGAAGATTATGTTCAGTGTATTTTATTGTGACAAAAATCCAAGAACAGAAGTGAAATATTAACATCTTTTTGTGACTTTTGTAATAACGTTTGAAACATTGAGAGAACATATTTTAACCAGTTGTTGCTGAATGGTTGCGCAGATTGGTGCTGGGATGGCGCTGAGTGGTGCTGTGGTGGTGCTGAGTGGTGCTGTGGTGATGCTGAGTGGTGCTGTGGTGGTGCTGTGGTGGTGCTGAGTGATGCTGTGGTAGTGCTGAGTGATGCTGTGGTGGTGTTGAGTGATGCTGTGGTGGTGCTGAGTGATGCTGTGGTGGTGCTGAGTGGTGCTGTGGTGGTGCTGTGGTGGAGCTGAGTGATGCTGTGGTAGTGCTGAGTGATGCTGTGGTGGTGCTGAGTGGTGCTGTGGTGGTGCTGAGTGATAATGTGGTGGCGCTGAGTGATAATGTGGTGGCGCTGAGTGATGCTGCGGTGGCGCTGAGTGGTGCTGTGGTAGTGCTAAGTGGTGCTGTGGTGGTGCTGAGTGATGCTGTGGTGGTGCTGAGTGATGCTGTGGTGGTGCTGAGTGATAATGTGGTGGTGCTGAGTGATGCTGTGGTGGTGCTGAGTGGTGCTGTGGTGGTGCTGAGTGATGCTGTGGTGGTGCTGAGTGATGCTGTGGTGGGGCTGAGTGGTGCTGTGGTGGTGCTGAGTGTTAATGTGGTGGTGCTGAGTGATAATGTGGTGGTGCTGAGTGATAATGTAGTGGTGCTGAGTGATGCTGGGGTGGTGCTGAGTGGTGCTGTGGTGGTGTTGAGTGATGCTTTGGTGGTGCTGAGTGATGCTGTGGTGGTGCTGAGTGGTGCTGTGGTGGTGCTGTGGTGGTGCTGAGTGATGCTGTGGTAGTGCTGAGTGATGCTGTGGTGGTGCTGAGTGGTGCTGTGGTGGTGCTGAATGATAATGTGGTGGCGCTGAGTGATAATGTGGTGGCGCTGAGTGATGCTGCGGTGGCGCTGAGTGGTGCTGTGGTAGTGCTAAGTGGTGCTGTGGTGGTGCTGAGTGATATTGTGGTGGTGCTGAGTGGTGCTATGGTGGTGCTGAGTGATGCTGTGGTGGTGCTGAGTGATGCTGTGGTGGTGCTGAGTGATAATGTGGTGGTGCTGAGTGATGCTGTGGTGGTGCTGAGTGGTGCTGTGGTGGTGCTGAGTGATGCTGTGGTGGTGCTGAGTGATGCTGTGGTGGTGCTGAGTGGTGCTGTGGTGGTGCTGAGTGTTAATGTGGTGGTGCTGAGTGATAATGTGGTGGTGCTGAGTGATAATGTAGTGGTGCTGAGTGATGCTGGGGTGGTGCTGAGTGGTGCTGTGGTGGTGTTGCGTGATGCTGTGGTGGTGCTGAGTGATGCTGTGGTGGTGCTGAGTGGTGCTGTGGTGGTGCTGTGGTGGTGCTGAGTGATGCTGTGGTAGTGCTGAGTGATGCTGTGGTGGTGCTGAGTGGTGCTGTGGTGGTGCTGAGTGATAATGTGGTGGCGCTGAGTGATAATGTGGTGGCGCTGAGTGATGCTGCGGTGGCGCTGAGTGGTGCTGTGGTAGTGCTAAGTGGTGCTGTGGTGGTGCTGAGTGATATTGTGGTGGTGCTGAGTGGTGCTATGGTGGTGCTGAGTGATGCTGTGGTGGTGCTGAGTGATGCTGTGGTGGTGCTGAGTGATAATGTGGTGGTGCTGAGTGATGCTGTGGTGGTGCTGAGTGGTGCTGTGGTGGTGCTGAGTGATGCTGTTGTGGTGCTGAGTGATGCTGTGGTGGTGCTGAGTGGTGCTGTGGTGGTGCTGAGTGTTAATGTGGTGGTGCTGAGTGATAATGTGGTGGTGCTGAGTGATAATGTAGTGGTGCTGAGTGATGCTGTGGTGGTGCTGAGTGGTGCTGTGGTGGTGCTGAGTGATGCTGTGGTGGTGCTGAGTGATGCTGGGGTAGCGCTGATGTGGTGATGCAGAGGGCAGAAAGGCACAAAAAGCAGTCTAACAAAGGGCAGAAGGGCAGAAAAACAAGGGAAAAACGAGTCTAACAGAGGGCAGAAGGGCACAAAAAACCAGTCTAACAGAGGACAGAAGGGCAGAAAAACAAGGGAAAAACGAGTCTAACAGAGGGCAGAAGGGCACAAAAAACGAGTCAAACGGGGCAGAAAGGCACAAAAAACGAGTCTGACAGAGGGCAGAAGGGCACAAAAAAAGAGTCTAACAGAGGGCAGAAGGGCACAAAAACAAGGGAATAACAGAGGGCACAAGGGCACACAAAACGAGTCTAACAGGGGGCAGAAGGGCAGAAAAACAAGGGAAAAACGAGTGTAACAGAGGGCGGAAGGGCAGAAAAACAAGGGAAAAACGAGTCTAACAGAGGGAAGAAGGGCACAAAAAACGAGTCTAACAGGGGGCAGAATGAATCTCGCCCTGCATGTTTGTCCACGAAGATGCCACCCTTTTGTGCAATACCTCTACTTAACTGGAGTACTTTCTACTGTCTAATCAATAAGTGCTCCCTCGTTGGCTAAATGTATAGGGGCAGATTTACAATAACTGGCGCATCCCCAGAGATGCACCAGTTATTGTGCGCCGCAGCTCCGCCACCCATGGTGCGCCACATTTACAATGCGGCGCACCATGTGGCAAAAACGGCACTGATGCGTCACGCATCTGTGCCGTAAAAGCAGCGCATTGCCGGAGCTGCGTCGCGCTTGCGATGCAGCTCCAGCAATGCTCTGGGGGGGCACTATCTCCCCAATGCTGCATCAAGCCTTGCGCCTGCTTTAAGCAGGCGCAGGGTTTTGACGCAGCATTGGCCTAAAAGTGACTGAGTGAAATCTTGTAGATTTCACTCAGCCACTTTTAGGAGGCTGAGTCGGAACGCCTCCTGATGGCGCAGGGCTTTACTACGTGACGCATGTCACAGAGAGATGCGTAACGTTGTTAATACCCAGCACCATGGCGCATCTTTTGTGCTGCCGCTGCGTCACAAAAGGTCTCGGTAGAGGGTGGCAGTGGTGAACCAGAGGGTGGCAGTGATGAACCAGAGGGTGACAGTGCTGAGCCAGAGGGTGGCAGGGGTGAACCAGAGGGTGGCAGGGGTTAACCAGAGGGTGTTAGTGCTGAACCAGAGGGTGTTAGTGCTGAACCAGAGGGTGGCAGGGGTGAACCAGAGGGTGGCAGGGGGGAACCAGAGGGTGGCAGTGATGAACCAGATGGTGGCAGGGGTGAACCAGAGGGTGGCAGTGGGGAACCAGAGGGGGGCATGGGTGAACCTGAGGGTGGCAGTGCTGAACTAGAGGGTGACAGTGGTTAACCAGAGGGTAGCAGTGGTGAACCAGAGGTGCTGCGATGAACCAGAGGGTGGCAGTGGTGGACCAGAGGGTGACAGTGCTGAACCAGAGGGTGGCAGTGGTGAACCAGAGGGTGGCAGGGGTGAACCACAGGGTGGCAGTGGTGAACCAGAGGGTGGCAGTGCTGAACCAGAGGGTGCTGTGTTGAACCAGAGGGTGGCAGTGGTGAACCAGAGGTTGGCAGGGGTGAACTAGAGGGTGGCAGTTGTGAACCAGAGGGTGGCAGTGCTGAACCAGAGGGTGACAGTGGTTAACCAGAGTGTGGCAGTGGTGAACCAGAGGGTGGCAGGGGTGAACCAGAGGGTGGCAGTGGTGAACCAGAGGGTGGCAGTGGTGAACCAGAGGGTGGCAGTGGAAAACCAGAGGGTGGCAGGGGTGAACCAGAGGGTGGCAGGGGTGAACCAGAGGGTGGCAGTGGGGAACCAGAGGGTGGCATGGATTAACCAGAGGGTGGCAGTGGTGAACCAGAGAATGGCAGTGCTGAACCAGAGGGTGGCAGTGCTGAACCAGAGGGTGACAGTGGTTAACCAGAGGGTGGCAGTGGTGAACCAGAGGTGCTGTGATGAACCAGAGGGTGGCAGTCGTGAACCAGAGGGTGGCAGTGGTGAACCAGAGGGTGACAGTGCTGAACCAGAGGGTTGCAGTGGTGAACCAGAGGGTGCTGTGATGAACCAGAGGGTGGCAGTGGTGAACCAGAGGGTGGCAGGGGTGAACCAGAGGGTGGCAGTGGTGAATCAGAGGGTGGCAGTGCTGAACCAGAGGGTGACAGTGGTTAACCAGAGGGTGGCAGTGGTGAACCAGAGGTGCTGTGATGAACCAGAGGGTGGCAGTCGTGAACCAGACGGTGGCAATGGTGAACCAGAGGGTGACAGTGCTGAACCAGAGGGTGGCAGGGGTGAACCAGAGAGTGGCAGTGCTGAACCAGAGGGTGGCAGTGGTGAACCAGAGGGTGGCAGGGGTGAACCAGAGGGTGGCAGTGGTGAACCAGAGGGTGGCAGTTATGAACCAGAGGGTGGCAGTGGTGAACCAGAGGGTGCTGTGCCCATACACGACTGCATGGGTAACTTCGCCATGCAAGCGGCCCGCGAACACATAAAAAGCCCCGCGAACACGCAAAAAACCCTGCGAACACGCAAAAAAAAAGTCGGAATGCCTCCTGATGGCGCAGGGCTTTACTACGTGACGCATGTCACAGAGAGATGCGTAACGTTGTTAATACCCAGCACCATGGCGCATCTTTTGTGCTGCCGCTGCGTCACAAAAGGTCTCGGTAGAGGGTGGCAGTGGTGAACCAGAGGGTGGCAGTGATGAACCAGAGGGTGACAGTGCTGAGCCAGAGGGTGGCAGGGGTGAACCAGAGGGTGGCAGGGGTTAACCAGAGGGTGTTAGTGCTGAACCAGAGGGTGTTAGTGCTGAACCAGAGGGTGGCAGGGGTGAACCAGAGGGTGGCAGGGGGGAACCAGAGGGTGGCAGTGATGAACCAGATGGTGGCAGGGGTGAACCAGAGGGTGGCAGTGGGGAACCAGAGGGGGGCATGGGTGAACCTGAGGGTGGCAGTGCTGAACTAGAGGGTGACAGTGGTTAACCAGAGGGTAGCAGTGGTGAACCAGAGGTGCTGCGATGAACCAGAGGGTGGCAGTGGTGGACCAGAGGGTGACAGTGCTGAACCAGAGGGTGGCAGTGGTGAACCAGAGGGTGGCAGGGGTGAACCACAGGGTGGCAGTGGTGAACCAGAGGGTGGCAGTGCTGAACCAGAGGGTGCTGTGTTGAACCAGAGGGTGGCAGTGGTGAACCAGAGGTTGGCAGGGGTGAACTAGAGGGTGGCAGTTGTGAACCAGAGGGTGGCAGTGCTGAACCAGAGGGTGACAGTGGTTAACCAGAGGGTGGCAGTGGTGAACCAGAGGGTGGCAGGGGTGAACCAGAGGGTGGCAGTGGTGAACCAGAGGGTGGCAGTGGTGAACCAGAGGGTGGCAGTGGAAAACCAGAGGGTGGCAGTGGTGAACCAGAGGGTGGCAGGGGTGAACCAGAGGGTGGCAGTGGGGAACCAGAGGGTGGCATGGATTAACCAGAGGGTGGCAGTGGTGAACCAGAGAATGGCAGTGCTGAACCAGAGGGTGGCAGTGCTGAACCAGAGGGTGACAGTGGTTAACCAGAGGGTGGCAGTGGTGAACCAGAGGTGCTGTGATGAACCAGAGGGTGGCAGTCGTGAACCAGAGGGTGGCAGTGGTGAACCAGAGGGTGACAGTGCTGAACCAGAGGGTTGCAGTGGTGAACCAGAGGGTGCTGTGATGAACCAGAGGGTGGCAGTGGTGAACCAGAGGGTGGCAGGGGTGAACCAGAGGGTGGCAGTGGTGAATCAGAGGGTGGCAGTGCTGAACCAGAGGGTGACAGTGGTTAACCAGAGGGTGGCAGTGGTGAACCAGAGGTGCTGTGATGAACCAGAGGGTGGCAGTCGTGAACCAGACGGTGGCAATGGTGAACCAGAGGGTGACAGTGCTGAACCAGAGGGTGGCAGGGGTGAACCAGAGAGTGGCAGTGCTGAACCAGAGGGTGGCAGTGGTGAACCAGAGGGTGGCAGGGGTGAACCAGAGGGTGGCAGTGGTGAACCAGAGGGTGGCAGTTATGAACCAGAGGGTGGCAGTGGTGAACCAGAGGGTGCTGTGCCCATACACGACTGCATGGGTAACTTCGCCATGCAAGCGGCCCGCGAACACATAAAAAGCCCCGCGAACACGCAAAAAACCCTGCGAACACGCAAAAAAAAACGCGAACACGCAAAAAACTAAAAATACGCAAAATCGCACGAATTAGCGGATTTTGCTGATTGCGAATTCGATTTCGCGCAAATTCGCAGAACGCGAATTTGCAAATTTCACCCATACTTAGTAGCGGAGGGAACGAGAGTGACTGTTTACACTGATAGCCAATACGCCTTTGGCGTGGCTCATATTTTTGGTCGCTTGTGGAAGGAAAGAGGATTCTTTACTTCCCATGGGACTAAAATACAGCATGGTCAGTTGGTTACTGATCTACTTGAATCACTTACTTTGCCTACCCAAATAGCGATTGTAAAGTGCAGTGCGCATCAGAGGATCACCGATGATGTAGGTTGAGGGAATGCATTCGCAGACGAAGTAGCGAAGGAAACAGGCAGAAACGTTAAGAGCCATATGTATGTTGCAGGCCCTGCAAATTGGGTTAGAGAAGGAGGTATGTGTGAGGACACAGTGGAAAGTGTGAAGATGATTCAAGCAGAAGCGACTGAGAAGGAATTAAGCAAGTGGAGAGAAAGTACGGTAATGTTGGATGAGACAGGATGTTGGACGGAATTATCGGAACACCAAAGATGGTTGTTACCAGATGCTTACGTACTACCTGTAGTTACTATGGCGCATGGTCCAGCTCATATCAGTGTGAAAGGAATATGTAAGCTTTTTGCTCCAGTATGGCAGAATGAAGGTATTCCTAAATGTGCGGAAAATGTAGTGAAGCATTGTATTGTTTGTTTGATGCATAATCCAGGAAAGGGAACCCCAACTCCGGCAGGTCATTTTGCTCCCCCTACGTATCCTTTTGAGGTTTTACAAATAGATTACATTCATATGGAACGTTCCAACAACCTCAAGTATGTCCTTGTGGTGGTCTGTGCCTTTTCCAGATGGATAGAGGCTTACCCCCTAAAGGATAATACTGCCTTGTCCACTGCCAAAGTCCTTTTGTAAGAATTCTTCCCAAGGTTTGGTTTTCCGCGCATTGTCTGGAGTGACAATGGAAGTGAATTTGTGGGTCAAATTATGCAGAAGGTGTGTGCGGGTCTTGGCATTAGACAGAAATTCCATGCGGAAAACCATCCTCAGTCAGCGGGTTTGGTGGAGTGCTATAATGGCACTCTCAAGCTCAAATTAGCTAAGATTCAGGCCAGCACAGGCCTCGCTTGGCCTGATGCTCTACCTTTGGCACTTCTCTCTACGAGAACAACTGTGCATACTCGTTTAGGACTTAGTCCGTATGAGGTCGTTTTCGGACGCCCAGCCAATGTTTGGGGAGTCCCGCGACCTAAAAAGTACTCTGACATTCCATACCCATTGTTGGTTGACTACTTGCGTGACCTCACCACTAAATTACGTGTTATTCATCAACAGGTCCAAAACGCTTTACCGGAGGCTTCCTCAGATCCAGGTCAATCCATCCGACCTGGAGATTATGTTTGTGTGAAGAATTTTCAGAGGAAGAAGAATCTGGAACCTCGTTGGGGGCCGCCGCGACAAGTCCTTTTAACAACGCGTACAGCTGTGAAGGTCGCCGGAAAGAAAAACTGGGTCCACGGCGTGCACTGTAAGAGGGTACCCCTGCCGTTACCCTATGATCAGTGGGTTCCAGAAGGCATTGGCGATAACGAATGTGAGAAAGTACCCCGATTTGTACGTTTTAGTAGTGCACACCTGGACAGGACAAACTCTGAAAAAGAAGATGATGATGTGTTACAAGAAGCTGTACCACCACATCTAAGACTGGACACCACTAACCCAGAGATTCTGTTTAAGGATCAAACGGTACCTGACAAGACCCGGTACAACCTAAGATCCAGGGTGACCAAAGACAATTGAACATTAATTGAACACCTTTCTCCTTTGTCCTTTGATTGCCTTTTTTAAAAGACATTTCCTTTCCACTATCCATCAAGTTGCAGGGTCACGGTAGGAGTCTTGAGCTGTGACCTGAATAGTGACTAGGTCAACAGGAGTTGCAGTGTCATAGGACGGCTAATAATCACAGCCAAGTGATCTAGGAAGATTATCGTGAGCAACGCCTTTAGAGTAGTGGATACTAAGATGGAAGAGAATGATGTTATGATTGTGAAAAGAAACAAATATAAGAAATTGCTATTTAGTCGATGTGGCGTAGCATTATGTATTCTAGTGTGTTTATGTATTTTATTAGCTTTTGTGGGTTGGATTGTCCACACTATGCAGCAAGCACTTGTTCCGACTTCTGTTTCTTTTCTCTCTTCCCCTACTGACTCCCCGCATAAGTTCTACACACTCCCAGACCACGAACAAGTTAGGAGACCAGAATATTTTAACAATTCCTTCATTCAGTTGTTACATCAGCATCAACTGGTAGTTAATACTACTGATTGTTGGGTTTGTGGGCTTTTGCCCCATAACGCTAAGAAAGGGATGCCATATTTGGTTCTCCCGTTTTCTTATGAAGGTTCCGCTTGGGCTTATTTGGCTATGTTTTCCAATGCATATCAGAACCAACTCCGATATCCTCCTGGTGATATCTATAGTGGTGGATCAGACTATAGTCATCATAGTCCTTTGATTAAAGAGATAGTGACTATGGCCAAAATTGCTGATATTAGTAAGATTCCCGTGGATGAGAAACGGGCATATGATGGTTGGAATGTGACTCGCTACATTACCAGCCTCACTGACAGGGCCAAAGAAAGAAGATCCCTACCGATTTGGGCTGTACCTCATGAAGGCACCCTGTGTTTGTAAATAACTGGTCAGAATAATAAAAATAAACAGGAAAAGAGTGTCTGTTCCCATACCTATGTCTATTCCCCCTTGATTTCTTCTCCGTTAGTACCATCTCAAGGTACATATTTCGTTTGTCATGATAGGGCCTACACATGGCTTCCTGCCTCTTTTTCAGGAACATGCTATATAGCTTTCCTACTTCCCCCTACATACACTGCTCCTTCGGGACACCACAGGAAAAGATATGGTAGAGGGGTTATTGTTTCTGGAGACACAGCTAGACAAGAGGGAGGACACTTCATTAAAGGGTTTCTTCTAAGTATGGGCGGATTTTGCGAATCTGGCGTACGCGAACTTGCGTATTTATGGATTCGCAATCCGCAAAATCCGCGAACTCTCGCGAATTTGCGGATTGTTGTGTTTTTTGGTGTTCGCAAGGGTTTCTGCCAGTTCGCGAGGTTTATGTACCAGTTCGCAATTGTGAACTTACTTGTCAGCTTGCAACGGCTGCGACTATGTTGTTTCTACGTCTGGTTCATCATCACAGGTTCACAGCACCCTCTGTTTCACCACTGCCACCCTCTGGTACACCCATGCCACCCTCTGGTACATCACTGCCACCCTCTGGTTGGTTTATCACTGTAGATTATGGGGGTGAAAAAAAGCAAGCACACCTGCCCTGCTTCAACTGCCATGAATTAATTTGGGGTTGATTAATGTGTCACTGATTTTTAAACTTCCAGTCTGGCTGGCACCTGCTTCCTTCCTTATCTGTAATTTGCTTTCTGTTGCAGTGCAATTTTTTTTCACAGGACCTTTATGGCCTACTTGTAGCTATTCTATGACCCTGCGGTGAGGGTCAGAGCAGGGTCATAGAATAGTTGCAAATAGGCAACTGAACTCTGGAGGGGCCCCTCAGGAAGCACTAGAGTGAATGGTTACTAATGTTAAGATTGAACTTTTGCACCTGCTGAGTGCTTTCAGTTTTGCAAAAATCGTTTTTCTGCAATTTCGCGTGATTTGCGGGGCGCGAATCCGTGCGAGATCGATTTCGGAAGCCGCGAATTCGTGCGAATACACGATTTGGTTTCTTGCGGCGTGTTTGTTCGCGTGATTTTTTGCGTGTTCGCAAGCCGCTTGTAGCGCAACGTTTGCGAAGTTACCCTAGCGGTCGTACATGGGCGCGGCCATCTTGTTTGCGTGACGTAATTCCGTTTCCGGGCGCCATGTGTAATCTCGCAAAGTGTGCGGCTCGCTAGTACAATTTCGCGTGTGATCGCGAGGAAAATCTCGCGCAAACTTACCCACGCGGTCGTGAACGGGCGCGGCCATCTTGTTTCTCATTCATTGCAATGGTTCTGGGCATGCTCTCTGTATCCTCTCTGAATCTCTGCCATCCTTTGCTTGTTTGAAGTTTTTTTTAATCTATTTTACTTATTATCTATCCCTCTACTTTTCTAGCTCTATATTTTTGTGTTTTCTGCTACTTTTTGTTAATTTTAAACTACTTTTTTAAACGCTTTTCTTTTCTTCTTCCCTGTTCTATTTCTTCTTTATTATTTTGCTTCCTTTCTGCCCAGACCATGGCAAAGGGAGCCGGGAAGAAGCCCGCGAAGTGGAAGGGTCCCGCACCCCGTGCCCGGCTCCCGTGCGGGCGTTTGAGGGGGGAGACAGTTATAGCTCGGGAGATTTTTAGTGCGGAGGAGGTGGCCGCACTAGTCTTTCACGTCCAGCGCCGCCTCCCCAAGACCATCATGGGAGGCGGCAAGATCGCTACCGACTACGGGATCCGGGAGCGCCGGAAGCGGTGGGAGAAGGTGTGCCGGGCCATGTTTGAACACTCTGGGGTCCGGCGCACCTATAACCAGGCCACCCACCGCTGGACGGATCTCATGGACCGGGAACGCGACTTGCTGGACGTGCTCGGCGTAGAGATCCCCGGGCTTGGTGAGTAGTAGTAGCTATTTCTAGCTATTTCATCACTACTCTGTTTTCTCCCGCTCTGTGTGTTATTATATTGCAAATTTTTGTTTTTTACCAAGAGCAATAAACTTGCGCCGGAACGCCCCCTGGTGGCGCAGGGCTCTACAACGTGATGCATCTCCCATATGCGTCACGTTGTTAATATACGCCGCACCATGGCGCCTCTTTTGTTCTGCCGCTGCATCACAAAAGTCACGCAACAATGGAGCAAAAGAGCCACAAGGGGCTTCTAAATCAGCCCCTACAGACTCAAGTCCAGTCCTTCCTTTGTACACATGGCGATAAGAAGAAATAGTGGTGGTGGATTGATAGTTTGAGTATTCACTGATCTGCAATCATGATGGACTTTGTCTGTGACTTCGCGTGCTGCGGACTGCTGCCTGCCAGTTCTAGGCGAAACTTTTTAGTAGTTTGTTTAGTGAGTTACATAAGAACTTTCCAAGTCGACGGTTCGCAAATCAAGCAATACTAATAACGTAGTAGACCACATGAGATCGGTCAATATATCCCGTGGAATAGTTGTCTATTTGCTATTTCGCCAAAATATTTTGTTATTGTTCTTTTGAAATTTTTGATTTGGTTGACAACAATCATCCATGTTTTCGGGTCTTTCTTTCTTTCATGTTGTACATCAGCTCCCCCCAGGGGCAAGAGGACAGAGGAGGAGGTGGTTGCTGCTGCTGTAGAAGGCCAGGATCGGCCAGGCGAGGGCTCCTTTGCTGGCCCCAGTAAGTTTTCATTTTAATATAGAGTACCTATTTTTTCCTAGCGTTCCTCATTCGATTTTTTATAAATCCTCTTTGATCTTCTTCTAGACTGTATCTAAATTCTTATCCTGCCTCGACTATGACTCCCTGTGGTATTACTAGATTATTCTCATTAGTCTGTCTGTGTAGCTAACTAAGATTGCACATTTGGCAGTTCCATTGGAGTCCCATTCTAGTCAGCAATAGCTCTATGCACTGAGCCTTTCCTGGAAAAAGGAACATTTTTACTTTAGATTAGACAGTCACAAATTATTACATTGTTTTCTGGTTTTTTTCACATTTCCTTATTCCTAGACCAAATATTATATAGTAGTGAGTGGTGTATTCTAACATTCTTAAATGTACTTTGTAGGTGGAACATCTCTTGGCGGGGCCAGCACGGAGGTGGTGGTGGTGGTGGATGAGGACTCGGAGGACATTTCTGGGGAGGAGGCGGTGCAAGTGCCGGACGACACCAATGTGCCTGTGAGGGTTCACACGGTGGTGGCGGGCAGAGGTAAGCTATATATTCCTTACTTATTGAGATTGAAGACTGCAGAGTGTGCTTTCTGCACGGGTGTATCAACCAGGTAGTAGCCTCCTCTAAATGTACTTCGACTTAGCTGTGAAGTTTTTGGCGAGAAGAATCCCAATCAGATCTGAGATGAACTTGATGGATGGGATGAACGAAAAGCAGTATTTTATGTGCATATGTCTGTGGTTACTGCTTTTGTCACAGAGATTCTTTTGTTAGTGTGCACATAAAAAAACAAAAAGTGAAAGAAGTGTGTAAGTAAGTGTGGAAGGACGAGAAATTTAATGATGACTGGCAAAGAAGAATGATATGTGTTTGCTTGGTCCCCAAGGTGGCTGAGAAGAATATGGTATGGTGCATGGCTGGGTGAATGATGAAGCAAGAATGGGTGGAAGGAGAACAGCCTTGGTGGGTGAAACAGAAACTGTATGTGTGCATATACTTTGAATGGATGGATGCCTGGATCATGGTACTATCTGACTCTTAGATAGCATATGTGTATCTAGAGAGAGTAGACGGTCACTGGATGAACTAAGTCAGGGGTCTCCAAACCGGTCCTGGAGGGCCGGATACATGCCAGATTTTTAAAATAACTACATGTATCTCAATGGGGATCTCCAAAAAATCTGGCATGGATCCGGCTCTCCAGGACCGGTTTGGAGACCCCTGAACTAAGTGTTACTTTGAAGAGCATGTAACACCGCACCCGCACGTCCGTTCCAGTGTAGGAAAGGCAAGGAAAAGAAGTTGTAATTTTGTCCAAATACTACCATGAATAGTAGCAGTAGTTTGTATGCAACTACAAGCACAGCATATATCCGGTTATTACGGTGGACCCTCCCTACCTCTCTTAATAATTTTAGTTTAGTAGTAGTACGTCATTCATGTGTGTGTGTATCACTGTTCACTCAAAAAAGCAAAGCACCTAAAGTCATCCCATATGTAATCAAATACATCCCATGTGAAGTGATAGATAATCAGATTATTTAGTTTCTTCTTTTTCCTTCTCTAGTACTCATTTGCACTGTAGGGTGAAAGTTAAATTAATTAAGCAGTAGCCCTTTTAACAGAGTATTCTCAGTGCCACCTGTAATGGAAAAATATGAGCTTCACCACCTGCATGTACTGTACCGGTACAGTAACGCAAGTCTGTCTCACTCAACATGGAGTGCGTCTGTTTTTCTCGGGTGCAAGTTCACTGTGCTGGCATTATGCCGGCTTGCAGAAGATAACGTACCAATTTTCATAAACAAGAGAGAAGAAGAAGAATAAGACTGGTGTACTACTGTCATAGTCGACTGTAATGGAAGTCCATAGTGCTCGTAGAATTTGTTCCTTAAACTCACACTAATGTTAGAGCAAGCCAAGGATGAAGAAGTGGGAGGTTAGATAGATACTGGCCTCAATAGTTATGTACTGTGCTTTCAAGTTGCTACTTGTACTGTGACACAACTTTCTGCTCAATCATTTTGTGTTAAACTTAAGAGCATTGGTTACAGACTATGTCTTTCTTTCTTTATATAGTCGCTCCTTCCAAATCCAACAAAACATCAAGGAAAGAGCAGGCTCGAATGGCCCGGCAACGGAGGCTGGATGCCACTGTTGCAGAATATCGGCGGCTGCTGGACCTGGAGGAGGAGGACACACAGTCTACTAGTACATCTACTGCGACAGCTGCATCCTCCTCCGGGCCCACACGGGCAGCCAGCCAGCGCAGTGCTCCAGCGGTACGGAGCTGGGCTACCAAAGCCAACCGCCACCGCCGAGCAGCAAAGACATCAGCTGCCCCCCACAGGAGTTGCAAGGCACGCCAGCGCCGCTTATCCCTCAGAGTGTCCTACCTGGAGCAGGAGGTCTTAACCTATAAGAACTTGGTGGAGGGCCTCCGCTTCGACCATGCCACCCTCCGCAAGGAGTATGATGCCCTGGCCGCTACAGTGAACAGAATCCTGCCGTAGTGTCCCTTGCCCCTTATTTAGAGACTTTTGGGGGGTGGGATTTGGGAGTTGGGTTCTTTTTGGGACTTTTGAAAGACAATCGTTGGGGTTAGGGAGGGTCTTGAGGGAGATTATTTTGTTAGGGCTATACAAATATACTTTTTGAAACTTTATCTGAGCATACCTGTTTTTTACTGCTTTTGAGTCTGGTGGGTGGTGGTTTAACAGTAAGTTTGTTTTCCTGGAACGTAAGTCTGTGCCATTTTCTTCCTTTAAGTGTAAATGGCTAAATGTTGCTGCTAGGGCTAACCCTAACGAACCCTAAGTTACAAAAAGTGCCAAAACCTTTTTCCTCATGGATATTGTTTAAACCAGTTTTATCCAGTATTAGACCTTCCCAGCAATGGCCCCAGAGCCGTCAACCCAGGCGAAAACAAGTAGAAGACCCCCAAACAGCCAAAAAGCAAAAGTACAAAAATGTGGACTTAGTCACTTTTCTGAAAATTTGCAAAATAACTCAGCGCGCGCTCTGCAGCTAGGCCCTAACTCCCCTCTGCCTCTATGGATTTCCTTGAAACCTCTTGCTATCCAAACTATCCATACCCAGTAGTGCTCCCAGACCCAGAAACCCACCCACAAACACCAGGAAGCCCCCCAAACAGGCCCCCGAAAATGCTACATTGAGCGAAAAGTCAGAAAATGCAAAACCCTTTTCCTCATGGATGTTGTTTAAACCAGTTTTATCCGGTATTAGACCTTCCCAGCAATGGCCCCAGAGCCGTCAACCCAGGCGAAAACAAGTAGAAGACCCCCAAACAGCCAAAAAGCAAAAGTACAAAAATGTGGACTTAGTCACTTTTCTGAAAATTTGCAAAATCACTCAGCGCGCGCTCTGCAGCTAGGCCCTAACTCCCCTCTGCCTCCATGGATTTCCTTCAAACCTCTTGCTATCTAAACTATCCATACCCAGTAGTGCTCCCAGACCCCGAAACCCACCCACAAACACCAGGAAGCCCCCCCAAACAGGCCCCCGAAAACGCTACATTGAGCGAAAAGTCAGAAAATGCTAAACCTTTTTCCTCATGGATGTTGTTTAAACCAGTTTTATCCGGTATTAGACCTTCCCAGCAATGGCCCCAGAGCCGTCAACCCAGGCGAAAACAAGTAGAAGACCCCCAAACAGCCAAAAAGCAAAAGTACAAAAATGTGGACTTAGTCACTTTTCTGAAAATTTGCAAAATCACTCAGCGCGCGCTCTGCAGCTAGGCCCTAACTCCCCTCTGCCTCCATGGATTTCCTTCGAACCTCTTGCTATCTAAACTATCCATACCCAGTAGTGCTCCCAGACCCCGAAACCCACCCACAAACACCAGGAAGCCCCCCCAAACAGGCCCTCGAAAACGCTACATTGAGCGAAAAGTCAGAAAATGCAAAACCTTTTTCCTCATGGATGTTGTTTAAACCAGTTTTATCCGGTATTAGACCTTCCCAGCAATGGCCCCAGAGCCGTCAACCCAGGCGAAAACAAGTAGAAGACCCCCAAACAGCCAAAAAGCAAAAGTACAAAAATGTGGACTTTATTCACTTTTCTGAAAATTTGCAAAATCACTCTGCGCGCGCTCTGCAGCTAGGCCCTAACTCCCCTCTGCCTCGATGGATTTCCTTCAAACCTCTTGCTATCTAAACTATCCATACCCAGTAGTGCTCCCAGACCCCGAAACCCACCCACAAACACCAGGAAGCCCCCCCAAACAGGCCCCCGAAAACGCTACATTGAGCGAAAAGTCAGAAAATGCAAAACCTTTTTCCTCATGGATGTTGTTTAAACCAGTTTTATCCGGTATTAGACCTTCCCAGCAATGGCCCCAGAGCCGTCAACCCAGGCGAAAACAAGTAGAAGACCCCCAAACAGCCAAAAAGCAAAAGTACAAAAATGTGGACTTAGTCACTTTTCTGAAAATTTGCAAAATCACTCAGCGCGCGCTCTGCAGCTAGGCCCTAACTCCCCTCTGCCTCCATGGATTTCCTTCGAACCTCTTGCTATCTAAACTATCCATACCCAGTAGTGCTCCCAGACCCCGAAACCCACCCACATACACCAGGAAGCCCCCCCAAACAGGCCCCCGAAAACGCTACATTGAGCGAAAAGTCAGAAAATGCAAAACCTTTTTCCTCATGGATGTTGTTTAAACCAGTTTTATCCGGTATTAGACCTTCCCAGCAATGGCCCCAGAGCCGTCAACCCAGGCGAAAACAAGTAAAAGACCCCCAAACAGCCAAAAAGCAAAAGTACAAAAATGTGGACTTCGTCACTTTTCTGAAAATTTGCAAAATCACTCAGCGCGCGCTCTGCAGCTAGGCCCTAACTCCCCTCTGCCTCGATGGATTTCCTTCAAACCTCTTGCTATCTAAACTATCCATACCCAGTAGTGCTCCCAGACCTCGAAACCCACCCACAAACACCAGGAAGCCCCCCCAAACAGGCCCCCGAAAACGCTACATTGAGCGAAAAGTCAGAAAATGCAAAACCTTTTTCCTCATGGATGTTGTTTAAACCAGTTTTATCCGGTATTAGACCTTCCCAGCAATGGCCCCAGAGCCGTCAACCCAGGCGAAAACAAGTAGAAGACCCCCAAACAGCCAAAAAGCAAAAGTACAAAAATGTGGACTTTGTCACTTTTCTGAAAATTTGCAAAATCACTCAGCGCGCGCTCTGCAGCTAGGCCCTAACTCCCCTCTGCCTCCATGGATTTCCTTCGAACCTCTTGCTATCTAAACTATCCATACCCAGTAGTGCTCCCAGACCCCGAAACCCACCCACAAACACCAGGAAGCCCCCCCAAACAGGCCCCCGAAAACGCTACATTGAGCGAAAAGTCAGAAAATGCAAAACCTTTTTCCTCATGGATGTTGTTTGAACCAGTTTTATCCGGTATTAGACCTTCCCAGCAATGGCCCGAGAGCCGTCAACCCAGGCGAAAACAAGTAGAAGACCCCCAAACAGCCAAAAAGCAAAAGTACAGAAATGTGGACTTAGTCACTTTTCTGAAAATTTGCAAAATCACTCAGCGCGCGCTCTGCAGCTAGGCCCTAACTCCCCTCTGCCTCCATGGATTTCCTTCAAACCTCTTGCTATCTAAACGATCCATACCCAGTAGTGCTCCCAGACCCCGAAACCCACCCACAAACACCAGGAAGCCCCCCAAACAGGCCCCCGAAAACGCTAGATTGAGCGAAAAGTCAGAAAATGCAAAACCTTTTTCCTTATGGATGTTGTTTAAACCAGTTTTATCCGGTATTAGACCTTCCCAGCAATGGCCTCAGAGCCGTCAACCCAGGCGAAAACAAGTAGAAGACCCCCAAACAGCCAAAAAGCAAAAGTACAGGTGATTAAAGTTTTAATTATATTAACTTGTGCAAAACAAAGAAAGACAGAAACGCAGGAATAAAAGTGAATAAGTACGAAAAAGAAAATTTCTGAATTCATTGGCTCATTTTCAGGGCTCGGTGTCAGGGAAGAAGAGTTCGACCTCATACTCTGCAAATTCAGACAGGAGTAGGTCAGTGTCACCTAACACAGAAGAAATTCCCTCATCTACGTTGCTGTCCGCCTCGTCTTCTTCCGTCGTGTGATCTGGTACTTTGAAATCTGGTGGTATGAGGTGCTCATTCATCTTGATCATTGTCAGTATCTCCACATTTTTGGGTGAGAGGCGGGTCCGTTTGCAAGTTACAATGCCACCAGCAGCACTGAAAACACGTTCAGAAGACACGCTTGCGAGTGGGCAAGAGAAGTAATGTATAGCCAGGCGGGTGATCTCTGGCCACAATTCTTTTTTCCCATGCCAATACGCCAATGGGTCAGCATTAACATAGACCTCTGTTGAGTCATTCAGATAGTCCTGCACCATCGACTCAAAGTTCTCCACGGTTCCTCCACTTTGCTGAATTTTTGCTCGGACCTTTTAAGAACCATAACCAATCTCAGCTAGCCAATCCTCTTCATCACCCGATATTTCTGTTGTGTCTGGTGCAGATGATGCGGTTGCCAGTGTCTTTAATGGCTGAGAGGTCACTTCTGCCACAGCCACAGGTGCAGAAGTGGAGTCTTTTGACTGGGGATGGCCTGCTGATGCTGATGTACTGCCTTTTCCTTCAATTTGCTTCCGTTCTTTTTCAAACCTGATGGCTCACAAGGGTAGCCAACGTTTGTACTTTGTAACATCTTCATCACTAAAAGGAAATAATGCACAGCCTGCCAGCGCCTTTTTGTAGCGTGGATGCAGAATAGTAGCACACATGTAATGCTGTTCTGAGTGGATCTTTTGAAGACGTTCATCGCCAAGTAGGCGCTCTAATAATTTCTCAGCCAAAACAAAAGCTTCTTGCTTTTCTTCATCTTTTTGAAACTCTGAAGACACCGCCTTCAGTTTGTGCTCCAGCATGCGCAACAATGGGATAGCTTTTCCCAAATTACAGTCCTCCCTGCTGACTGCACGCGTGAAGACCTCAAAAGGACGAAGCATGTCTGTCAGGCTTTTATCTAGCTCCCATTCCGCCGCATTTAACCTCAGGTCCTCCTTCACAGCTGTACCCAGTGTTAAGAAATACTGATCGAGTACCGTAAACTGCTCATACAGACGCTCAAGCATGTAGAAGGTTGAGTTCCAACGTGTTGGCACCTCCTGGATGAGTGCTTTCACTGGCATTCGACGTTCATGTAGCAGGCGCCTCAGATGCTTCCGGGCCTTAAAAGAATGGCTGAAATGGTTGCACATTTTTCGGCAGGTGACCACTAACTGGCATGCTGGACTGTCTTTATCCAAGAATTTTTTAACAACTAGGTTTATACAGTGCGCCAAACACGGCACTCTGAAATAGTCACCCAGTTCCATGGCCTTAACTACATTGGCGCCATTATCAGTGGAAACATAACCAATGCCGCATTTTTTTGGAGACAGCCAGTGAAAGACCTTTGTGTTGAACTCATTCAAAATGTTTTGTGCTGTATGACGTTTCTCCAAGCCAAACATGGCTAGTGTTGCATGTTTCCGAGCAGCTTTAAAAACTTGGTCCAGGTCAGCACCTGCGTTTAGCTTTGCTTTAACCCCTGAAAAAGAGACCCAGTGTGCAGTGATGCACATGTAATCAGTGCCTGTGCCACTGGTCCACATGTCTGTTGTCAGATGTATAGTGTGAACAGCACTCTTCTGCAAAGCTGCCCCAACCACCTCCAGCACATCTTCATGTAGTGCTGGAACCGCTGTCAGGTCCGCTCCACAGGATCCGAGTGATGAATATAAAGCCCACCTCCAAACGTCACAAACACTCTGACTTTGAGTTAACAGAGGATTTGAGCCATTAGGTGAGGGGAAAAGTAAAATAACAAACAGGGAAGGGAAGGAAGGGGACAGCTGGGAAGGGAGGTACCTGTAACGACAGAACATATAAAGGTAAGGCCACCTGTCGTACAACACCGTAACATCTAAGGTATAGATAGGTAGTCTGAATACCTGTGAGGAAAAAGGCAAGTCTTTCCCACTGGTTGTTTTTGGCTGTTCTCTTTGTAGACATATATGAACATGAAACCTATAAGGAACACACATAGATTAGACACATTGCATTTCCCATACACTAACACGCTTGTCACCCAAACAGAACCCTCCTCTATACCTTGAACACAGCCTATGCCTGTAGAATACGGGATTCCGTGGAAGTTTCGCCACCATAAAAGAAAACCAACGAAATGAGATTGCACTAGGCAGCTGTGTACACGTCTCAATCCAGGACACGGTAGTGCGTGGGAAGCAATAACCACTGCACTCCGCTCCCTCGAGAAAAGCACCCTCTGAACACCAGGCAGTCCCCAGATACCAAGGAAAAGAGAGCAAAGTAAATAAGCAAGGGGCTTGGGAAGAAAGCGGAAATGTTCCAGTATGACACCACACACAATCCCAAGAGGACTGATCCTATGGCAACGCGCAGTTGCGACCACTACAGCGCTCCTTAAGTACTGAGCATACAGATTGTTCCATAAACCATAAGTAAACACACAAGCGCTTGCACTGGTTGCCTGAAGCTGCGACCACCTCAGTGCACCGCCTCCTTCAGGAGTATCACCCAGGTCGAAAGTAAACACAAGAAAGAAGACACGGCAACGTGTGGCTTCCTACCACTCCGCTCCGCTCCTCAGAATAGTCCCAAAGCAAAAAGGCAACAAACGCAGCAGTTACTTCACTGCGCGCTCCTAGCAACAAACGGCAACGCGTGGAATCCCCACAGCGCTCCGCTTAATGACGGAGAAGACACCGGCGAGGGGCCGTTCCTACCTGACCAGCTGAACCACAGCAATCGTCCAGGACGAGCCCCTCCGCCAGCAGCAAGACGCGACTCCTTCCTCCAAAAACCGGATACCAGGAAACGGAATAACACGCAACAGGATGCGTGTCGCCCTGACTGATGTAGCCTCAGCTAGGGCATCTGGGTAATGTAGTTCTTACCCCGTATTGAGTCTGAAAAGGCATCCGTCTCGCGATGCGCTACACTGCAGGCGCCCCGACGAGACCTGACAACCGCAACTCGGGCAAAATAGTACCGGCTAGGAACCTTCCATTTAGGGCAGAGCGCTGCCACTAATTCTAGAAAACCAACCCCTTCTATAAAAGAAAAAGGGAGAAGATCCAGCGCTAGCATTTTAGCCAGCTTAGTGTTATACAGACGCACCATTGGGTGGTTGCGGTCATATGGCGCGTCTGAAAACAACATTGTTTTAATGTTGCCCTGGACCATTTTACGGGATGATGATGATGACTTCTTCGACCCAGTTACGCTCGCTGATGAACTTTTTTGCATTGGTGTCTCACTCTGTCCCACACTCTTAGTGTGGCTCACAGGGGGTGTGCTGACAGGGGTACTGGGTGTAAGTGAAGTGTGTGACACTTCTTCCTCCTCGTCATCATCAGATGGAACATCAACGTTTTCTCGACTTGCAATTCGGTCTTCCTTGATCTCCTTTAGGTGCGCCAACCATTGGACAGTGTGCTGTCTCTTAAGATGACCTCTCTGGACTCCAGTCCCATAGTTGGTACCAAGCTTACCACGACTAACTGCAAGCTTACAAATGCTACAAATGGCTATGTTTTCCCTTTTTGGGCAAACACTAAAGAAGTCCCAAACTGCGGACTTCAAATGTCTGTGGGGGCCGGAGGAGGCGATACTGGTGGTGGTCGTGCTGCTAATGCCAGATGAAGTGGAGGATGTGTATTGCTGAACTTTACTACGTTGGGCACTTTCACCACCACTAATTGAGGTCGAGGTGGATGGAGGTCCCTTCTGGCGAGTAAGAAATATGGAAGCGGTAGGTTGTGGTGTACTAGTTAACATCAATGATTGTGGTGTTCCCATTGCCTCCTCGTCGACTTCATCATCACGCTCAGCAGCTTGTCGGGCTAGGGTCAAAATGTCTGTTTGCTGCATGCCCTCTGGGGCTTCAGTGACGTTAGTGATGATGACTGCGTCGTCGTCGTGAGAGTCTTCAGCAGCAGGAGTATACGCCACTTCTTGTTGAGCGTCATCACACTCCATAACTATGAGAGTTTCGACGACCTTCCTTATACGCTGTGATACCTTTGTCAGATCATGGTGTGCCTCCTCAACCTCACTCTCAGACGGCAGTGGTGCTGGTTCCCAAGTATGATCCATATCATCAGAAGAAGGTGGGCTTGAAGAAGATGTAGACACCAACACCCTTGATCTTTTCCTTGCTCGGGATGTGGAAGACAATGAATGATCATCAGGAGGAGTGGCTTCCTCGAATGATACCTCGGCTTGATTGTCGATTTCCAGATGTGCCCCTACTTCTGGAGGAACAACTATTGTGGCCACTTGTTGCGCCCCTCCATGCACCTCTGCCTGCTCCTCTCCTTGCGCCGCCTCTCCTTCCACATGTACTTGGGCTTGTACTTTCACATGTGATTGTTGTTGCGGCTGTAGTTGTTCAATACTCGTCAGATGAGTTACAACAACCTGTGTTGATTGAGGGACATTGCTGCTACTTTCTTGCGATGAGCCAACATCACTGGTCGATGGTGATTGAACAACTATACTGGCGGCCTCTGCAGCACTCAAGGGCTTGGACCTAAGTTGGCGTGGTGGTGGTGGCACTGAGCCCAATGGAGCGGGGGTGCTGCTCCCAGCTTGGTCCCCAGCAGATCCTGCTGCTGCTGCAGGCGTACTTTTTTTTTTATTCCCAAAAAATGTGGCGGGCGGCACACCAGTCTGCTTGGTAACTTGCTTCTTCTGCTCCTTTCTGGCATCTTTCTTCCTAGAGGAGCTACGGGGAACTTTTTTTGGGGCCATCTTCTTCAGATGTCACTCTGAACAGCAGGCCACAGTTGCACAAGTTGCAGAGTTGTCTGTGGCCACACGTGACGCTGTGCTGCACACACCGCTGCAGGACTTCTTCCTGGCACTGGTGGTTCTCTTGTGCACCTACAAGCAATGGAAGACAGAGGAACATCAGTTATACACCCCAAAAAGTCGAAAAAACACACAAAATTCTGCACAATCCCAGCCCATCTATGGCCTCAATGGTGTTTAAATTCAAGAAGACACCCCACAGAAAGACTAGGCCCATGCACCACTCACTAACCCTGGGCAAAAGGCCCCACCAGCAGCCCCAAAAAAATCGACAAAAAACACAAATTTCAGCACAATCCCAGCCCATCCATGGCCTCAATGGTGTTTAAATTCAAGAAGACACCCCACAGAAAGACTAGGCCCATGCACCACTCACTACCCCTGGGCAAAAGGCCCCACCAGCAGCCCCAAAAAAATGACAAAAAACACACAAAATTCTGCACAATCCCAGCCCATCCATGGCCTCAATGGTGTTTACATTCAAGAAGACACCCCACAGAAAGACTAGGCCCATGCACCACTCACTACCCCTGGGCATAATGGATGAAAGCTAGGCAAAATGGGTGCAGGCCTCAGACACTGCCTCTCTTCAAAATGGCCCCTTGAACCCCAAGCACATGTTGCCTGTACCAGCACTCAAGATGGCCACCACCACCACCCACATGGCCAGTCCACATCAACAGTACACCCCAATAAAAAAACGAAAAACACACAGAAATCACCACAATCCAATGCCATCCAGGATGTTTACATTAAAGAGAGTGAGACCCCACAGGCAGACTCAGTCCATGCACCACTACCCCTGGGCAAAAGGCCCCACCAGCAGCCCCAAAAAAATCGACAAAAACCACAAAATTCAGCACAATCCCAGCCCATCCATGGCCTCAATGGTGTTTAAAATCAAGAAGACACCCCACAGAAAGACTAGGCCCATGCACCACTCACTACCCCTGGGCAAAAGGCCCCACCAGCAGCCCCAAAAAAAC
Organism: Lissotriton helveticus; assembly: GCF_964261635.1. Classification (NCBI taxonomy): domain Eukaryota; kingdom Metazoa; phylum Chordata; class Amphibia; order Caudata; family Salamandridae; genus Lissotriton; species Lissotriton helveticus. The sequence goes on along the minus strand of NC_136068.1, from coordinate 1,128,794,105 downwards.
GAAAAAAACACACAAAATTCTGCACAATCCCAGCCCATCCATGGCCTCAATGGTGTTTAAATTCAAGAAGACACCCCACAGAAAGACTAGGCCCATGCACCACTCACTACCCCTGGGCATAATGGATGAAAGCTAGGCAAACTGGGTGCAGGCCTCAGACACTGCCTCTATTCAAAATGGCCCCTTGAACCCCAAGCACATGTTGCCTGTACCAGCACTCAAGATGGCCACCACCACCAACCACATGGCCAGTCCACATCAACAGTACACCCCGAAAAAAAAATGAAAAACACACAAAAATCACCACAATCCAATGCCATCCAGGATGTTTACATTAAAGAGAGTGAGACCCCACAGGCAGACTCAGTCCATGCACCCCACAGGCAGACTCAGTCCATGCACCACTACCCCTGGGCAAAAGGCCCCACCAGCAGCCCCAAAAAAATTGACAAAAACCACAAAATTCAGCACAATCCCAGCCCATCCATGGCCTCAATGGTGTTTAAATTCAAAAAGACACCCCACAGAAAGACTAGGACCATGCACCACTCACTACCCCTGGGCATAATGGATGAAAGCTAGGCAAAATGGGTGCAGGCCTCAGACACTGCCTTTCTTCAAAATGGCCCCTTGAACCCCAAGCACATGTTGCCTGTACCAGCACTCAAGATGGCCACCACACCACCCACATGGCCAGTCCACATCAACAGTACACCCCAAAAAAAATGAAAAACACACAAAAATCACCACAATCCAATGCCATCCAGGATGTTTACATTAAAAAGAGTGAGACCCCACAGGCAGACTCAGTCCATGCGCCACTACCCCTGGGCAAAAGGCCCCACCAGCAGCCCCAAAAAAATCGACAAAAACCACAAAATTCAGCACAATCCCAGCCCATCCATGGCCTCAATGGTGTTTAAAATCAAGAAGACACCCCACAGAAAGACTAGGCCCATGCACCACTCACTACCCCTGGGCAAAAGGCCCCACCAGCAGCCCAAAAAAATGACAAAAAACACACATAATTCTGCACAATCCCAGCCCATCCATGGCCTCAATGGTGTTTAAATTCAAGAAGACACCCCACAGAAAGACTAGGCCCATGCACCACTCACTACCCCTAGGCATAATGGCTGAAAGCTAGGCAAAATGGGTGCAGGCATCAGACACTGCCTCTCTTCAAAATGGCCCCTTGAACCCCAAGCACATGTTGCCTGTACCAGCACTCAAGATGGCCACCACCACCACCCACATGGCCAGTCCACATCAACAGTACACCCCCAAAAAAAAAACCACACAAAAATCACCACAATCCAATGCCATCCAGGATGTTTACATTAAAGAGAGTGAGACCCCACAGGCAGACTCAGTCCATGCACCACTACCCCTGGGCAAAAGGCCCCACCAGCAGCCCCCAAAAAATCGACAAAACCCACAAAATTCAGCACCATCCCAGCCCATCCATGGCCTCAATGGTGTTTAAATTCAAAAAGACACCCCACAGAAAGACTAGGCCCATGCACCACTCACTACCCCTGGGCATAATGGATGAAAGCTAGGCAAAATGGGTGCAGGCCTCAGACACTGCCTCTCTTCAAAATGGCCCCTTGAACCCCAAGCACATGTTGCCTGTACCAGCACTCAAGATGGCCACCACCACCACCCACATGGCCAGTCCACATCAACAGTACACCCCCAACAAAAAATGAAAAACACACAAAAATCACCACAATCCAATGCCATCCAGGATGTTTACATTAAAGAGAGTGAGACCCCACAGGCAGACTCAGTCCATGCACCACTACCCCTAGGCAAAAGGCCCCACCAGCAGTCCCAAACAAATCGACAAAAACCACAAAATTCAGCACAATCCCAGCCCATCCATGGCCTCAACGGTGTTTAAAATCAAGAAGACACCCCACAGAAAGACTAGGCCCATGCACCACTCACTACCCCTGGGCAAAAGGCCCCACCAGCAGCCCCAAAAAAACGACAAAAAACACACAAAATTCTGCACAATCCCAGCCCATCCATGGCCTCAATGGTGTTTATATTCAAGAAGACACCCCACAGAAAGACTAGGCCCATGCACCACTCACTAACCCTGGGCATAATGGCTGAAAGCTAGGCAAAATTGGTGCAGGCCTCAGACACTGCCTCTCTTCAAAATGGCCCCTTGAACCCCAAGCACATGTTGCCTGTACCAGCACTCAAGATGGCCACCACCACCACCCACATGGCCAGTCCACATCAACAGTACACCCCAAAAAAAAACACACAAAAATCACCACAATCCAATGCCATCCAGGATGTTTACATTAAAGAGAGTGAGACCCCTCAGGCAGACTCAGTCCATGCACCACTACCCCTGGGCAAAAGGCCCCACCAGCAGCCCCAAAAAAATCGACAAAAACCACAAAATTCAGCACAATCCCAGCCCATCCATGGCCTCAATGGTGTTTAAATTCAAAAAGACACCCCACAGAAAGACTAGGCCCATGCACCACTCACTAACCCTGGGCATAATGGCTGAAAGCTAGGCAAAATTGGTGCAGGCCTCAGACACTGCCTCTCTTCAAAATGGCCCCTTGAACCCCAAGCACATGTTGCCTGTACCAGCACTCAAGATGGCCACCACCACCACCCACATGGCCAGTCCACATCAACAGTACACCCCAAAAAATAAAACACACAAAAATCACCACAATCCAATGCCATCCAGGATGTTTACATTAAAGAGAGTGAGACCCCACAGGCAGACTCAGTCCATGCACCACTACCCCTGGGCAAAAGGCCCCACCAGCAGCCCCAAAAAAATCGACAAAAACCACAAAATTCAGCACAATCCCAGCCCATCCATGGCATCAATGGTGTTTAAATTCAAAAAGACACCCCACAGAAAGACTAGGCCCATGCACCACTCACTACCCCTGGGCATAATGGATGAAAGCTAGGCAAAATGGGTGCAGGCCTCAGACACTGCCTCTCTTCAAAATGGCCCCTTGAACCCCAAGCACATGTTGCCTGTACCAGCACTCAAGATGGCCACCACACCACCCACATGGCCAGTCCACATCAACAGTACACCCCCAAAAAAATGAAAAACACACAAAAATCACCACAATCCAATGCCATCCAGGATGTTTACATTAAAGAGAGTGAGACCCCACAGGCAGACTCAGTCCATGCGCCACTACCCCTGGGCAAAAGGCCCCACCAGTAGCCCCCCAAAAATCGACAAAAAACACAAAATTCAGCACAATCCCAGCCCATCCATGGCCTCAATGGTGTTTAAAATCAAGAAGACACCCCACAGAAAGACTAGGCCCATGCACCACTCACTACCCCTGGGCAAAAGGCCCCACCAGCAGCCCAAAAAAAACGACAAAAAACACACATAATTCTGCACAATCCCAGCCCATCCATGGCCTCAATGGTGTTTAAATTCAAGAAGACACCCCACAGAAAGACTAGGCCCATGCACCACTCACTACCCCTGGGCATAATGGCTGAAAGCTAGGCAAAATGGGTGCAGGCCTCAGACACTGTCTCTCTTCAAAATGGCCCCTTGAACCCCAAGCACATGTTGCCTGTACCAGCACTCAAGATGGCCACCACCACCACCCACATGGCCAGTCCACATCAACAGTACACCCCAAAAAAAAAAACACACAAAAATCACCACAATCCAATGCCATCCAGGATGTTTACATTAAAGAGAGTGAGACCCCACAGGCAGACTCAGTCCATGCACCGCTACCCCTGGGCAAAAGGCCCCACCAGCAGCCCCCAAAAAATCGACAAAACCCACAAAATTCAGCACAATCCCAGCCCATCCATGGCCTCAATGGTGTTTAAATTCAAAAAGACACCCCACAGAAAGACTAGGCCCATGCACCACTCACTACCCCTGGGCATAATGGATGAAAGCTAGGCAAAATGGGTGCAGGCCTCAGACACTGCCTCTCTTCAAAATGGCCCCTTGAACCCCAAGCACATGTTGCCTGTACCAGCACTCAAGATGGCCACCACCACCACCCACATGGCCAGTCCACATCAACAGTACACCCCCAACAAAAAATGAAAAACACACAAAAATCACCACAATCCAATGCCATCCAGGATGTTTACATTAAAGAGAGTGAGACCCCACAGGCAGACTCAGTCCATGCACCACTACCCCTGGGCAAAAGGCCCCACCAGCAGTCCCAAACAAATCAACAAAAACCACAAAATTCAGCACAATCCCAGCCCATCCATGGCCTCAACGGTGTTTAAAATCAAGAAGACACCCCACAGAAAGACTAGGCCCATGCACCACTCACTACCCCTGGGCAAAAGGCCCCACCAGCAGCCCCAAAAAAACGACAAAAAACACACAAAATTCTGCACAATCCCAGCCCATCCATGGCCTCAATGGTGTTTATATTCAAGAAGACACCCCACAGAAATATTAGGCCCATGCACCACTCACTAACCCTGGGCATAATGGCTGAAAGCTAGGCAAAATTGGTGCAGGCCTCAGACACTGCCTCTCTTCAAAATGGCCCCTTGAACCCCAAGCACATGTTGCCTGTACCAGCACTCAAGATGGCCACCACCACCACCCACATGGCCAGTCCACATCAACAGTACACCCCAAAAAAAACACACAAAAATCACCACAATCCAATGCCATCCAGGATGTTTACATTAAAGAGAGTGAGACCCCTCAGGCAGACTCAGTCCATGCACCACTACCCCTGGGCAAAAGGCCCCACCAGCAGCCCCAAAAAAATCGACAAAAACCACAAAATTCAGCACAATCCCAGCCCATCCATGGCCTCAATGGTGTTTAAATTCAAAAAGACACCCCACAGAAAGACTAGGCCCATGCACCACTCACTACCCCTGGGCATAATGGATGAAAGCTAGGCAAAATGGGTGCAGGCCTCAGACACTGCCTCTCTTCAAAATGGCCCCTTGAACCCCAAGCACATGTTGCCTGTACCAGCACTCAAGATGGCCACCACACCACCCACATGGCCAGTCCACATCAACAGTACACCCCAAAAAAAAATGAAAAACACACAAAAATCACCACAATCCAATGCCATCCAGGATGTTTACATTAAAGAGAGTGAGACCCCACAGGCAGACTCAGTCCATGCGCCACTACCCCTGGGCAAAAGGCCCCACCAGCAGCCCCAAAAAAACTCGACAAAAACCACAAAATTCAGCACAATCCCAGCCCATCCATGGCCTCAATGGTGTTTAAAATCAAGAAGACACCCCACAGAAAGACTAGGCCCATGCACCACTCACTACCCCTGGGCAAAAGGCCCCACCAGCAGCCCCACAAAAAGACAAAAAACACACAAAATTCTGCACAATCCCAGCCCATCCATGGCCTCAATGGTGTTTAAATTCAAGAAGACACCCCACAGAAAGACTAGGCCCATGCACCACTCACTACCCCTGGGCATAATGGCTGAAAGCTAGGCAAAATGGGTGCAGGCCTCAGACACAGCCTCTCTTCAAAATGGCCCCTTTAACCCCAAGCACATGTTGCCTGTACCAGCACTCAAGATGGCCACCACCACCACCCACATGGCCAGTCCACATCAACAGTACACCCCAAAAAAAAAACACTCAAAAATCACCACAATCCAATGCCATCCAGGATGTTTACATTAAAGAGAGTGAGACCCCACAGGCAGACTCAGTCCATGCACCACTACCCCTGGGCAAAAGGCCCCACCAGCAGCCCCCAAAAAATCGACTAAACCCACAAAATTCAGCACAATCCCAGCCCATCCATGGCCTCAATGGTGTTTAAATTCAAAAAGACACCCCACAGAAAGACTAGGCCCATGCACCACTCACTACCCCTGGGCATAATGGATGAAAGCTAGGCAAAATGGGTGCAGGCCTCAGACACTGCCTCTCTTCAAAATGGCCCTTGAACCCCAAGCACATGTTGCCTGTACCAGCACTCAAGATGGCCACCACCACCACCCACATGGCCAGTCCACATCAACAGTACACCCCAAAAAAAAAACGAAAAACACACAAAAATCACCACAATCCAATGCCATCCAGGATGTTTACATTAAAGAGAGTGAGACCCCACAGGCAGACTCAGTCCATGCACCACTATCCCTGGGCAAAAGGCCCCACCAGCAGCCCCCAAAAAATCGACAAAAAACACAAAATTCAGCACAATCCCAGCCCATCCATGGCCTCAATGGTGTTTAAAATCAAGAAGACACCCCACAGAAAGACTAGGCCCATGCACCACTCACTACCCCTGGGCAAAAGGCCCCACCAGCAGCCCCAAAAAAACGACAAAAACACACAACATTCTGCACAATCCCAGCCCATCCATGGCCTCAATGGTGTTTAAATTCAAGAAGACACCCCACAGAAAGACTAGGCCCATGCACCACTCACTACCCCTGGGCATAATGGATGAAAGCTAGGCAAAATGGGTGCAGGCCTCAGACACTGCCTCTCTTCAAAATGGCCCCTTGAACCCCAAGCACATGTTGCCTGTACCAGCACTCAAGATGGCCACCACCACCACCCACATGGCCAGTCCACATCAACAGTACACCCCCAAAAAAAATGAAAAACACACAAAAATCACCACAATCCAATGCCATCCAGGATGTTTACATTAAAGAGAGTGAGACCCCACAGGCAGACTCAGTCCATGCACCACTACCCCTGGGCAAAAGGCCCCACCAGCAGCCCCATAAAAATCGACAAAAACCACAAAATTCAGCACAATCCCAGCCCATCCATGGCCTCAATGGTGTTTAAAATCAAGAAGACACCCCACAGAAAGACTTGGCCCATGCACCACTCACTACCCCTGGGCAAAAGGCCCCACCAGCAGCCCCAAAAAAACGACAAAAAACACACAAAATTCTGCACAATCCCAGCCCATCCATGGCCTCAATGGTGTTTAAATTCAAGAAGACACCCCACAGAAAGACTAGGCCCATGCACCACTCACTACCCCTGGGCATAATGGCTGAAAGCTAGGCAAAATGGGTGCAGGCCTCAGACACTGCCTCTCTTCAAAATGGCCCCTTGAACCCCAAGCACATGTTGCCTGTACCAGCACTCAAGATGGCCACCACCACTACCCACATGGCCAGTCCACATCAAAAGTACACCCCAAAAAAAAAACACACAAAAATCACCACAATGCAATGCCATCCAGGATGTTTACATTAAAGAGAGTGAGACACCACAGGCAGACTCAGTCCATTCACCACTACCCCTGGGCAAAAGGCCCCACCAGCAGCCCCAAAAAAACGACAAAACCCACAAAATTCAGCACAATCCCAGCCCATCCATGGCCTCAATGGTGTTTAAATTCAAAAAGACACCCCACAGAAAGACTAGGCCCATGCACCACTCACTACCCCTGGGCATAATGGATGAAAGCTAGGCAAAATGGGTGCAGGCCTCAGACACTGCCTCTCTTCAAAATGGCCCCTTGAACCCCAAGCACATGTTGCCTGTACCAGCACTCAAGATGGCCACCACCCACATGGCCAGCCCACATCAACAGTACACCCCAAAAAAACCCGAAAAACACACAAAAATCACCACAATCCAATGCCATCCAGGATGTTTACATTAAAGAGAGTGAGACCCCACAGGCAGACTCAGTCCATGCACCACTACCCCTGGGCAAAAGGCCCCAACAGCAGCCCCCAAAAATCGTCAAAAAACACATAAATCAGTACAATCCCAGCCCATCCATGGCCTCAATGATGTTTAAATTCAACAAAACAGTTGTATCATGCACCCATAACCAACCCTGGTCCTACTGGATACTGTGGCTACCCACAATATATTTTATTTAATGTTCTGAAAAAGTTCCAAAATTGTAGTTGCAGCAACTGTAATGCCCCAAACAAACTTACTTGTGAAAGTTGATTTCTAATCCAAATGTGATCCAAAGAAAGTCTAAAAGGCCTCAAATCCAAATATCCAGCAGCACCCACAAAAAGTAATCCTTCCAGGTCAAGGTCCAAATTAAAGTGACTAGCACATGAAGAAAGCACTGGGAGGAGCCTGCTGGACAGGAACAGGAAGCTGGAGACTGTGGGGCACTTCCTTCCCCCCCCAAAATAATGGACTACTTGCAAAAAAAAGTGCAGGCAAATGTCAACCTGAGGAGTGATTCTGATAAAAATCATCATTTTCTGAAGGTTTATGCTGTTTGATGGTGGATTTCTTGTGCAGAATTGCAAAATCTCTATTTCGCGAGTGCGAGATTGTTCCTGCCCGCCGCACCTACATGTTCGCAATTGCGAACTCTCGCGATGCGTGCTGTGCAAGGTGGTGGCAAGCCGCGATTACGTATTCGTGGGCGCCAAACTCCCGCGGGATTCCGCAGCAAGATCCAAAATGGCGCAGCACTCGCAAAATATCGAGAAAAACAACTCGGCAAACGCTGAATGACGGAAAGTGAACGCCACGCGCCACGCCGCGCGCCGCAATATTGTATCACCAAGCAAAAAAATCCGCCGCGTGCGGATTTGCGGATTTTCAACAAATTCGCGAGAGTTCGCGGATTGCGAATTTGTCAAAAATCCGTAAAATCCGCGAGCTGAACGGATTTTACGCCCATGCTTAGTTTCTTCCCTTTTGGGGCCCATTGGGCAATAGCAGAAACATTAGACAGTTGGTTTGTGTTGTCGAGGCTACGATAAATGTGACTTCCGGAGCCTTGAGCAATTTGACGGCTGAACTTCAGGCGGATCGTCTTATGACTTTACAAAACAGAATGGTGTTAGACATTGTTCTCGCTGATAGAGGAGGAGTTTGTAAATTGATTGGGTCTAGTTGCTGCATTTACATTCCGGATAATGCTCCTACAGTATACCAAGCCATTTCTAAGCTACATGTCATTTCCGAGTCTATTCATCAGGACTCAGGAAATTGGTCTGTGATGGGATGGTTTTGGGGACTACTGTCCACATGGGGATGGAAGGTGTTAACTTTCCTCTGGATGATTTTAGCCATCATTTTCTCTTGCTGTCTCTGTTTGCAATGTGGCCCCGCTCTCTGTGGTCTTTGTGCCACCTTGTGTGTCCCAAAGCCTATGTCACAACAAACAGAAAATATTAAGATGATGTTGCAGCAACAGCTTAATGACCTTGTGACCATCGACATTGACTCAGACTAGCATGAGTCCTTTGTGTTTTGCATGAGTAATGGCAAAAGGAGGGTGTGAGGTTCCGTGATTTTCGACTTCGCTTCGTAGTCAGCCGCCATTTTGTGACAGCCGCCATTTTGTGTTGCCCTCACTCAGGCGACACGGCGAACATAATGTTTTTGCCTTTTCAGCTGCTCGCCTCTCCTGTTAAAGAGTAACCCTTTGTCCTTGTCTAAGAAACCGATGTCAGGAACTGGCAGAGTTAGTTAATCCATGTCTAGACTGATTGATCTTTGTCTTAGTTGGCCGTGTGGGTCTCACCATTCTTCCTTTATCTTATCCTATTCAACTGGCCTTCACTATTCTTTCTGTGTATTCTCTTGTTACACAACTGTCCTTTGAGGCTCGCAAATACGTCCTGCCACCTGCAAATTAAATTACATGCACTACCATTGATTAACTTGAGGGGAGGGGACAACACGGGGTCTGAAAGAAGGGCGTATACAAGATACTCGATAGCTTGTTTTCGAACTTTTCTCATTTGTCAGTTTTGAATGTTTTGGGAGTGGGTATTGTAAATATGTATGGTATAAAAGTCTGTGCCCCACAGAATGAAGTGGCAGTCTCCTGAGAACTTACCCCTGGTGTACTTCTAGGACCACTGTGCTTAGCTGCAGCTAATAAACCTGATTTTCTACGCCGAACAGAGTGTCTCATGTCTCTGTCTGAAAAAGCAGGTGAACCCGGAGATATCAGGCGTGCCCTGCGCCGCTAGGCCCATAAGGCCCGGTTCTCCATCTCTCTAGTTTTTATTTTCATGAGGCTTACCACCAGGCAGTGCACAAACTACCTTTATGTTTCAGCTATTGTGTGCAATTATTTTTCATTCTCTTTATTTTTTAATTTGAATTTGTTTGAAACAACGCAAGTTGGCAACATGATGTGTTTGTTTATATTAATAGTCTCTGTTTTATTGATCATGTTTTTTTTTCCTCCACATCTTTTCTCATACATGCACCACTGCTGCTTGAGTGTAAATTGATTATCGGTCACAAGACTTTCTTTTATTAGTTTTATTTTTTGTGTTAAATATTGTTTTATTGAAGATGTCAATGCATACAAATGTGCATTATATTCTATCCTTTTCTTAATTTTCTTTTTTGATGTATGTTATTTTTGTTATAATTTGTATTTCCTAATGTTATATACAATTTATTTTGTGGATCTTATAATGTTGTTTACCTTATAATTATGTGAAAAATGTAAAAATTATTTTTAGCTTCATCTATACTACTATAATAAAGGAAGAACTTTCAGCCTTTGAGGCGGGTAAACTCGGGAACCCCAGCGCCAATCCACACACCCGATACACAGTTGGAATCGTCAGGGTGTGTAGATGGTTATAGGCTATATAAATTTAAAAAAAACGTTATTTAAAAAACTTTACAGTAAAAAAAAAAGTCGGCCCTCCGAAGTAGCGCCGGCCGCGACGTGCGTGCTCACGTCAGGAGCGCAGAGAGGAGCGGCGTCCAGGAGCGCGACGAGGAGTGGCGGACATGGCGCGGGGAGGAGCGGTGACGTGAGGAGCAGCGGACAGGCCAGCGGTGGTGCGAGCAACGGACAGGCTGGAGGAGCGGCGGCTGAGGTAAGGGAGCGGCGGACATGGCGCGGAGGAGGAGCGCTGACGTGAGGAGCAGCGGACAGGCCAGCGGCGGTGCGAGCAGCGGACAGGCGGGAGGAACGGCGGCTGAGGTAAGGGGACCCATGTCGGGGCAGGCGGGGGTCGGGGCAGGCGGGGTTCGGGGCAGGTGGGGGATGGGCCGGGCGGGGGCCGGGCTGCTGGACAATGTCGGGGAGAGCGGGGGTCGGGGAAGCCTGTTGCTCCCGGACAACGTCGGGACGGGCTGCTAGTATGAAATAAATATGAACAGTGTTAGGTTCTAATTAAAAATACTATTAAGTTTCACTTTCCGTTCCAGGGAAGACCTGTCATGGCAGTTTGGGCTGGACTGTTCCCATGAGGAACAGGGTCAAGACTTATTTGCATATGGCTGGGTCTGAACTGGGGTGGTGAAGTGAGCAAAAGAATGATGACGGATTCAACCCAGCTCTAATAGTGACTGGGGGTGAGTGTCTGGAACATATTTGCTTACTTCGCCCTAAGTTGGCAGGGTATGCCGAGATGTGGGTCCCTTGCTCACCTTGCGACTGGATTCAAGCTAGCATGATTGATGAAGGGTGTTACTCGAAACTGGTCCAAGGATACTTGTTTCTGGTACAGGCAAGATCTAGCTTGGCAGTTCGAGCTGGACTTTTCCAGTGAGGAACAGGGTCAAGAGTTATTTGCATATGGCTGGATCTGAACTGGGGTGGTGAAGTGAGCAAAAAAATGATGACGGATTCAACCCAGCTCTAATAGTGACTGGGGATGAGTGACTAAAAAGTTTTGATGCTTCGTCCATCATCTTATTGTGTTTGCTAAGTTATGTAAATGACCTTGAGTATTACATCAGGAAAGAAAAGTTTTATTGACGTTAAAAATTGTGTACCACATTTATAGTGTCAATCACACATCTCTTCAAATCATTTGGGCAGTATTCTAAATTAAAATCCATGTTAACTACTCAACTGCTTTTTTTGACCCTCTTAATTACCCCCTTCCCAGGTCAATCAATTAGTTCATATATGTACTGGCCAGGTTTAATACAAAATAAGGCAGGGCAGGTGAGCTGTCAACCTTACTGGGCTGACTTGCAGCAAAGAGGCAGTTTCAAAATGTGACTAAGCAAATAAGATATGGGGCCAGATACATTAACATTGTGCATTGTGGTTGTGCCATATTTTGGTTCAGGCACGATGCAAAATGTAGTTGGGATTTACAAAGCCACGATAACCAGATTTGGGTAGCTTGGTGTGGGATTAATTTTTAAAAGTAACGCCGGCCAGAGCATAATTCTGTCTTGCATTACTTTGCAGCAGGTAGCTGTTGTATGGGGAGCATGGGCATTCCCATGCATTCACCCATGGTTTTAAGAAGGTGAGAAAACCTTGGATTGTGCCAAAATGCTATGCCTTCCTGAACCAGGCATAACGAGGAAAAATGTCTTAATTTCTCATCCTTAATTTATTTTACTATGTATGCTGATTTTTGCAGCATATATAGAAAGAGGAAAATGCTTCTAAGGATTGTTGTTAGCTAAGAAGAGATATGTTCCAGCACACAATCCCTTTTGTTAGTCTATTTACTCTTTCTGTGGTTGATGCAAAGTGCATCACCCATAGAAAGAGGAAGTAACAAGACAAAACAAAAATGTCTCCTCAGTAAGTTTCACTGGAGAAGGCACAGCATTTTGGGAACGCCCATGCTCCAACAGAATGGGGTTGTGTTTCATTACCTTTACCAAGTCAAACTAAGCAACGTAAGTCAGCCATTGCGTGGTGCAGTAAATATCTACTACCAATTTGTGTTGTGGCTGCACTAAAAAAGAGGCTCAAACACAACGCAAAACGTTAGTAAATCGAGCCTTAGTGTTGTAGTGTGGGTTAAATAATTATGTGTAAATACGTGTCTGAATGTTTGTTTACTATTTGTGTTTCTGAATCATGACCCTATGTTTGAATCATTTGCATTGCTGCTTGCATGATCCTTTACCATGGACTCCTAATTTGTCAAAAACATTACCATTATATAGTTGAAATGTTCAAAAGTATAACTATGTGGATGCCTTACCACTTTTTATATATATATATTCACACAAACAAAAAGGCTACAGTAACATTTTAGTTATGTGAATATGTCAATAACAACAGTAATGTTTTGTAGCGTTCCATTGAGCGGGCGGGGCCGTGACGGAACCATTCCGTCTTAAGCACAGCGCCACCGCATCTCGCGACGGAGTGGTTCCGTCACGAGTATGGTGGCGCCGCGCGTCCCCCTTTGCCACCTAGCGCCACGGCGGAATTACCGCCGCGGCCAAGGGGTTAAGCACATATCTATAGCAATAATAGCAATAATGTTTAAAGTTAAATTCTACATTATCAATGCACTTAAAAATTCTTCCACCATACAAATATGTTCCTCTTTCCTATGGAACCACTAGAAAGCACTTAATATTAATTGGATCACATGGTAACGATTGACTAAGCCTTTACGATGGCCATGTGAGGTTCAGTGACACAAGCCTAGACAAATCATTATTTGGTATGTTTATCCACCCATGTTAATTTGGTTTCTTTCCTTGTGTGCTTTCGTAAAACATATGCTGCACAAGCGAGTACTTTACTCTGTTCTCCATTCTAAAGCCAGCCAACACAGACATCCCAATGAAACCCTGATTTACCTGCTGAATTCCACATGCCTTTCTAGAACATTGTTTCTCCAAACATAGACTTCCATAACTATGCTACAAAAATAAATCTATCCATGAAAACTTTGTAAATGATGTGTGCATTATTTACAGCACACATACAAAAACAAATATCCCTTTGTAGTCTTCTCATTACTTCATCATTCCCTGGGTGCTGCATTCTGCATCACACTTTGAAGGAGGAATATATCTCTTTGGATTGTTTAGTGTCAGGAAAGCATCCCATCCTGCAAAAAAAAAACAATCCTGCCAGTATCGCTGACACACCTGAACCATGGTGCTAGTGTGCCTGTGTTAATTCTAGGCAGCACACAGTGCGCCTGCACAAGAAGAGAGCAGAAATACTCCATATCTTTTTAATTATGGAGCACTAGCACTTCTTCTCTGTCTGTTTCACGCAACTCATAAAGGTCCCATGCTGCGTAAGGTTACTTGAAATATTAATAGATATGCCCCTTCGTATTCAGGAAGGTACACCTTAATGCAGAAAATAAATACTAATAGACATACTCATATTTTTCTGTGTTCTGCATTCTGCAGCACACATGGAATGAGTATGTAATGAGGACAAATAACACATTTGTTCATCATTACCACACCAGCATAACCCGTTGAACCATTTTGGCTAAGGCAGGTTTGCTAAATGAAGAAATTCTGTATTTTTTTAACAAAAGCCATGGGTGGATATACAAGAAGACCCATGTTCCACACATTGAACTCCTCCTTAAGCCAATGTTAAACATTACAGGGTTATTTGATAAACTTTCTATTTTTTCATAACATGGCAACACAAATCAAATGTCGATTGCCTCAGTAAATCAGAACGTTTTATTTGCATTGTGGCTGTGCCAAAAAGACTGAAACAACTACAACAATAAAAATATGTTAATCAATAATATAATTATCGAATAATACAACATTTATTTCTAGTAAATAACATAAAGCACATGTATAGATTCATGTAAATGTATTTATAAACAACTAACCGATATATATCATCATCATGAGCAGCTCGAGGTTTCACACAGATTGCTCTAATCAATCTTTAAATACATGGAAGGACCCCCAGTGGGTCGCGCTCAGTGTTCCGTATAGTACAATGCATGTTGGGACACCGAGTCCCGATTGGAGAAATTATGTTAAATGTTTTAGTGCAATGAAGCGCAGATTGCTACTTTTGGGCTCTTACATTTTAATTTCTTTCAAAATGCTGTTTGTATATGTTTCTTCACTCACTTTGACATGATGAAAATAACTGCAAATAGCAGAACCACGACGTATGTGTAGGTGTTTTGGTCTCATTCAGGTAAGGGGCTCTATGGGACAAAGTAATTTTTGACTTTTGAAAGTTGGATTCCATAGCAGCCACTGACTGGTTTTATGAATCTACTTTGAGAACATCTTATTAGAAATTACCTATGTATCACAGAATGTGATTGACAGACGCTGAACTTCTCATAATTAAGTCTCCGGTAATGCAATGCAAAAAGAATCTCCCTTGCTAACATGGCAGGAAGTTTGGATAGGTGGACATTGTGTGATATCAGCACTCATGGTCTCCTGGAATGTGCCTACTGTGGAATTTCTTTAAATCTATGTTGTTATTTCTTTTTGATTCTAGAGATTTGCAATGAAGCATCTATATCTTCGTAGCTCCATATTTTCAATAGCATGTAAATCTCCTGTCATATTAGTAAGAACGGTTTCACATTCTGGATAACACTTTTCAATACTTGGCCTTCTGACTCCAAACACTAAAGGTGTGTTTTTTTCATGCTGCACAGCCGTAAATACCTATATTCCTATGACATCAACATATGCGTCTTGATTTAAAAAGAAAGTAACCCTATGACAGAAAACAAACCTTGTAAATGTACAGCAACAGGAAGCAAAATAACTGTCTGTGCTAATTTCAATGTCGGTTCTTCAGAAAATATAGCATTCAACATACCAGATTGTTGCTTTTAATGTTATGTCAGCGCTAACAGACATGTCATGGCTCAGAAGTATTTGCATTTATAAGTTTTATATAGCGCTAGCTTGACCCGTGGGTATCAGAGCGCTTTACATACACATAGGAAAGAAAATTGCATTATATTATATGTAGGGCTCCTGGTTTTATGGTATTTATTTTTTTAACATTTCCGTCTGTATTTATCCATATTTACTTTTGGGCCATTTTATCTGCATTTATCCATATTTATTTTGTTTATAAATGAATTGTAAAACTGTACATTTCTATATTTATTTAACTGATAGACGTGTACTCATCCTGTGATCTGTCATGATTTAGCTATTTAAACTGCCAAATATTACGTAACAATACATCCACTATATATATTAGCATTAAACCACAAATGTATGTTGACATATAAGATTATTTAAAGAAATTGTATCCTGCTTTTTAATTTCCTATGCTCTCCATCTGCTCAGCTGTTGGGCTACAATTCATGAAAGATAGTACAGTCACTTAAAAGAAGCACAATTTTCTGTATATATCCACTTTAAAAAATAAATGCAGACAGAAAATACATTCTGTATTTATCTGTGAAAATCCGTAAAAACGGAAAACAGGGAGCCTTAATTATATTTGTTCTGTTTATTTTACCTTATCCAGCATGGTTTGGTCTATTAGACACTTTGATGGTCGCTCTATTGCTCTCTCAAACGAATTGCGCAGCTGCTGAGAGACTTTTTCTTCCGTTTTAAATAAGACATGAAAAATGCGTGTCAGTTGGATCCTAAGCAACCCAGCTGTAATTTGTTAGATGACGAAACTAAAGATCTCCTGGTATTTACAGGAGGTATTGATTTGAAGGATATCATTTATGGAATGGCAGTGCCCCAGGACCTGGCCCACCCGGGGGCTTTTTGGAAACGAAGCACGGGCATTTTTAAAAATAATTTTGGCGGGATTTGCGATCCCAATGCGAATTCCGCTGAAATTATTAAAAAGAAATACTTTTTTTGGCTCTGGGGGACCTTATGGGACGCCCTGAGCAGGCCTAGGTGGTCAGGGTGTTTCTAACCTGCATCCGCTTTTTTCTGTTTTCTTGTGACTCGTTCTACCTAATCACAAGATGGCTGCCAACACTTCCTGGTTTAGTGTGTTGGCAGCCAATCAGAGTGAAGCTTGTGCCTGGGAGGGTTCGCAAACCCACCTCTGTACTCAGATACCGATATTTTTTCTTCTTTCAATTTCTCAGGAACTACTGAATGGATTTCCATCATTTAAAAAAAAAAGGGTACTTTCTGAACCAAGGGCTACCTTTTTGGCAAATTTGGTGTAATTCCGTTCAGCAGTTCGGACTGTTGCCTTTTCCAATTTTTCCTGTAGAAATTAACATGGGGAAAACGCATTTTGGGAACCCCCTTTTTCTCGGCCCCCGCTTGACGAATCACCCCGAAACTTCCAAGGTAGGAGCTGACCTGAGCGTGCCATTAGTTTTGAAAATTTTGTGAAGATTCGTCAAATGACACAAAAGATATTGGGAAAAGAAAAACGCTAATTGAATAGAAATGAGATCCTAACTATAACTACCTACTGGCAGTCACTAGTAGGTAATATATATGTATGTATGTATGTATGTATATATATATATATATATATTCACTGAAAAAACCATAGGTTATAGACCATATATAGTTAGGAATTAGCATTTACAAAACCTTGAAAATTCACTGAAAAAACCATAGGTTATAGACCATATATAGTTAGGAATTAGCATTTAAAAAACCTTATTTTACTCACACAAAACCATTGAAATTCCATATATAGTTAGTTGCACTAACTATATATTGCGCACCCGCAATCCACTGCTGATGATGTCACATATTACATCATTCATGACATGGTCAGTGACATCACTGATGACATCACTGATGACATCTCAAATGACATCACTGATGACATCACTGATGACAACATCCAGTGACTATGTTTCTGTAAAGTTAAAATATGTCTTACATATTGAAGAATGAGTGGATGTATAAGTGTCTGGACGAAGGATTTAGTAGGTGCATGACTGAATGTATGAGTGAGTGATTAAATGTGTCTCACTGAGTGCATGGGTTAGTGACTAAACTGTCTTAATTTGTGCATCATTATGTCTGTTGTTCTGTAAACTGCTGCATGTGTTGATCAGTAGCTATATGAGTAACTATATGGGTTATTGATTGATTGCCCAAGTATTTGCATGGGAGACTGAGTGTGTGTGTGGCTGGATGGGAGGTGTGTGACTCTGTACAGATCAATGTGTACTTGTATCAATGATTGTATAAGAGAGTAAGTATGTGTTAGTATATGGTTGAAAACGTAAGGTGCTCTATGTTTAACTGTATAGAGTAGAAAATGGAAGTGTGATTGATTCTTTACAGGACTGACTAGGTGTGTGAGTAACTCCATGGATGAGTGGCAGAGTGTGAGTGTCTGTATAGGTGTATGAGTGCATATGATTGTGTTGTAAACATGAGTGATTGTATGTATGAATGATTGTATGGGTGAATGAGTGAATGTGTGTGTAGACGTAGGAATCAGTGAGTACGTATGTAGTAACTAGTATTGGTGTGTCAATGGTTTCAAAAATTATACTCTGTTTTTAACACTGGGTGAAACAGAGGTTATATTAAAATGTGAGGAGATGCATTGTATTGTCACATGAATGATATCATCAGTGATGTGATCATTGATGTCAAGTGAGATGTCATCAGTGATGTCATTTGAGATGTCATCAGTGATGTCATCAGTGATGTCACTGACCATGTCATGAATGATGTAATATGTGACATCATCAGCAGTGGATTGCGGGTGCGCAATATATAGTTAGTGCAACTAACTATATATGGAATTTCAATGGTTTTGTGTGAGTAAAATAAGGTTTTTTAAATGCTAATTCCTAACTATATATGGTCTATAACCTATGGTTTTTTCAGTGAATTTTCAAGGTTTTGTAAATGCTAATTCCTAACTATATATGGTCTATAACCTATGGTTTTTTCAGTGAATTTCAATGGTTTTTTAATAGCAAATATCATAAGCTGTCGAATGTCAAGTACGTGGTAAGAATTTTTTTTTTCGTGTTTATGCACACTGATCTGCTTTGATTGCTGCCCCCCACCCCTCATTTCTATTAGGAGTACTCTCTCTTTGCAGATAGTGAAGGGTAGTTAACGCAGCCCTTTCCCCCTTTGTAATCCGTCGTGCCTGCTTCTCTCTCCATTTGATTGATTGTTCTCTTTGGTTCATTCTCTATTTACAAACAAGCACAGAGTCGCAATACTCTGTTTAGTCTTTGCAGATAGCGAAAAATCGTGTAAAAAAACAAAAGGAATCGAGCAAAATCAGTAGGCCACTAATGGGATCTCTTTTGACCTCGCTAAAATAGAAACATTAGGAACAACCTGTTGAAAATAGCAATGCGTATGTATATAAGCGGCGTTCATTTGTGTTCACAGTACCCCTTGTTGATTGTTTCAATCGAGCATTGAATTGTTCGAAGTTAATTCTCTTAACGATCTTCTCTACCTGCAAACGAGGAAGAATAGGAATATTCTATCTCCCTTTGCAGATAGTGAAGGGTAGGTAACGCAAGCCTTTAACACGTCGTACCTATTTCATTCCTCATTGATTGATTGATTGTCCGAACATTGACTGTTTGGGAATTAGTTCTTTTTGGAGGTATTCCCTGTTTGCAAATAAACGTAGGAAAATCTTTGCAAGTAGTGAAAGGGTACGTAATGCGGACCGTTCTCCCCCGTTGTAATCTGTCATGCCTATCTACTCCCCACTGATTGATGCACCTTTTTCACCCGGACCATTTACTAGAGATACGTCATCTGGCCCGACCAGAGAGCACCCCTAGTGAAAAGGACATATGCAATAATAACGAAGTGATCACTGTATCCTGTTAACAGAAACTTTACCATGAAACAACCTGGAAAGAAAAAAATAGGAAAACGAAAATCAGTAGGCCACTGATGAACATGAACTTTTATTAAACAACGAACAAAGAAACGATAACATAACGTAATGATAAAACCTATTAATGTCCTAGAAACAAGAAAACGTTAAAATATGCCAGTGGTGAGAGACCAGAAAAACAGTAAGAGAAACCAAATCACCCCTCGCTGTCCCACCGCCTGCCACGCCAAAAAAATCGATAGACTAGGGAAAATGCAAGTCAGTAGAACATCCACCCCCACTCTGGAAACTTCCAAGGTGGGGCAGGGTTCCGGCTACGCCCAGCCGGGAGCAGCCCATATAAGGCAGGTCCTGCTGCCACGCCTCGGCCAGGAGATCCTAACGTAGGGTGTAGCCGGAGGAGAGGCCGAGACCAGCGGGACCCGGCCAGGGGATTGCCTTTACAACGCTGAACAGTTGCAGGGGGGGGGGAATGTCTCCTCGACCCTCCCCTCTCTCTCCCAGTCCGGCCGCGGTGGCCCTTGAGAGTTGCAGGTAGTCCCGCCACATGCTCTTCCGGTCCGACCACCAACGGTCGGGGGGCCGAGGCCGACGGGATCCGGCTGCAGCCGATAAACCAAGAAACCCGTTCATGGGGCCAGAGCCAGGGGCGTCCGGCCGACATCCACCGGAAGCCCGGCCCGAAGACGGACGGGACACTTCTTTCTTTTATAATGGCTGCGACAACACTGGAGGGGGATGTCTTGCACATGCCTCCGACCCCCCCCTCGTCCACATCGCCTGGTCCGGCCATAACAAATCTCAAGCGAGACGCCGTGGGGTGCACTGGGAGGGAGAGACGGTGCGAACAGGCCTCTCCCGCCTCCCCAGGTGGAGGCTTCCCAGCTGCACCCTCAGCGCTCCAGGCGGTGGCATCCTAACAACTACAGTGCTGCACAGTTTCGGAACGACCTAGATAACGGTTCTTCCACTGTGGCCATGCTGCAACGTCTCGCCCGGCAGGGTGGAGCCCGTCCGCTCATGTGACCCCGCGATCGCCGGTAGCTGCCGAACTCTCAAAATGGCGGTCGACCTGGCAAGAGCGGGCCCAACATAAAGAAATGGCCCGGTCACTGGTTGACTCCACCACCGTAGTCCTCCACGACCTTGAAGATTCTAGAGGAGCCGCGGGAGTCTCCGACCCCCGATGGGGAATGACTGCCATGATCGCCCGTGGAGTGACGAAACTGTATCCGCGGGACGTCGGCGCTCCCATGCTGGCGCCAGCCTCACTTTGAATTACTACAATCCTGCAGACCTTACTTCCGGTGAAAGCACAGTGTGACCCGGTAGGAAAAATTATTGCACCCCCTCCCCTTTTTGACTGATAGTTCAAACCACCGATCCTTTCCTTTGCCCTTTTAACGGAACTTTGGACTGCCTCCCCCTCTTTTACATTTTCTAGAGAAAACAAAACATTAACCACTACATTAGCATAGCAGTTGACACCAGAACTGTTTTCAAATTGAAAACCAACAACATCTTCAACAGAATCCTTTTTGTTTCTGCTGTGACCCTGCTACAGCACAGGCATTGTCCCCAGCAGTAATTCTGCAATGCCGGTAAGAATAGCTGTGGTGCCTACTGGACTCACTCACCCCCGCGGCGCCCCACGCCGTTTTTTGCTGGGCGGCAACTTACTAGACATCACTTTCGTGCCATCTAGATTTCAGCGCGTTCTGCTGCCTTGGAACTATTCGCACAACAGACCGCTACTGACAAGAATATTTCATTATTGGTGCTGTCAATTTCAATAAATCTATTGGATAATTAAAAAGAAATTGCCACGGTCTCTTCGTTGTTTAAATGTTTTTACTGTTTTTGTTTTGTTGTATATATTTATATGTTATTAAAGTTTTATATTCCTACTACTTTGTTGGAGTGCTATATATTTTTAATGTGACACATAATTGTAAAAACTTTGATGTACAAACAGTCATTCCTGGAATCTTCCGCTTCAGGCTCGGTCCCCTCCCCAATCACAATACAGGATGGTTTTCAGATAGTAGGAACGCGTGTGCTGTGACGGATCACATCGGGTGTGGGCCTTGATCTACTATAACTCCTTTGAAGAGGGGTGATTCTTTACAGCTGGGGCCATAAACTACATCTGCAGGGCTAGCTGATAGCCTAGGACCGGCCTGGACATTCGGACACAGAGGAAGAGGAGTGTCAGAGGGTGCGGTAGTGAATAGGGCGAAAGGGAGGTGTCGGGCGGGCACAGAGTGTGATTCTCAGGGAAGAGCAGCGCAGATGGGGGAAGGTTTATTGCCCATGCATAAGACAGAGAGCGGTGGTGACCAGTGCCTGGGGGAGATGCTTACGAGGGTGAGGAGCCATGCTACGAATCGACAGCGTGCAGAGAGTGGGTCTGGTCAAGACATCTAAAATGGCTGCCGTGCACGACAAAAGTGTGGCATTTCAAAAAAGGCAAGATGGCGCAGACAATGTTTTTCAACACTTCCTCATTTCCTTCGAATCGAACGTTAACAGACGTTGGGGCATATTACCAAAGTTAAGCGATATTTATCGCTAACAATGCTTACCAACCAATTTTTTACCACTAAGCATCGTCAGAAATTATCGAAGATAAACCTTACTATTATCAAGGTTTATCGCAAATGCGATAATAAACGGCCGCAATGCATGAATATCGCTAAAAACTCAGCGATATTCATGCATTACCGAGCTAATACTCTTAGCCATGTTATCCACCTCCCATTGGATAACATGGCTAAGAACTGCTCAGGGCAGGTGTTACTTTTTGGAGATATTCGCGCTTACCGCGAATATCTCCAAAAGTTGGTAATAGGAGATAGATATCTTGCATGTTGTAATGCAAGTTATTGTGGTATATGGAACTCATACCATAATCTCTCAGGAAAGCAGAAACTGATCCTTTTGGGACCGCCTAAAAAGGCCTAGGGGGTGAGGAGTACTCTACTTTGCCCCCTTTTCACGTTCCAAACTATTTTATTTTACTCTCTTCTGTAATTACACAAAATACCAGCGATAAGATGCATCGGAGACACACAGTGAGAGAAAGGAGGCCGGAGATGAAGAAGACATGTCAAATACACATTGGAGATAATATAGTGGCAGAAGGGAAGTAAATATGAGTAAACTTACCATGTAACATAAAAATGTTGCACTCTATACTATAAGTCTCATTTTATACTACAATCACTTCGCTACAACCTCATAAATTAAAAATAAAAATGAATAATGTCTCAAACAATTTTTGATTTCTAAATATAAATTTATTCTTCAGAATTTTCTAAATTTGAAAGAACTAGTAACATGTCCTCATCAGTAATTTCCTCTTCAATCATCTCATCTGGAATCTCCTCATTAAAAGTCTGCAATGATGATTCTTGTAACTCTATGGTCTCCAAACACTCGATAAATTCGCCATCAAGAGATTGATCAAAAAAATCATTCAAGTCATCTCCTCCTTCTGACAATATTTCATTATTGGTGCTGTCAATTTCAATCAATGTAGTGGAATCATTCAAGTCATCTCCTCGTGACAATATTTCATTATTGGTGCTCTCAATTTCAATCAATGTAGTGGAATCATTCAAGTCATCTCCTCCTTGTGACAATATTTCATTATTGGTGCTGTCCATTTCAATCAATCTAATGGAATCATACAAGCCATCTCCTCCTTGTGACAATATTTCATTATTGGTGCTCTCAATTTCAATCAATGTAGTGGAATCATTCAAGTCATCTCCTTGTGACAATATTTCATTCTTGGTGCTGTCCATTTCAATCAATCTAATGGAATCATACAAGTCATGTCCTCCTTGTGACAATATTTCATTATTGGTGCTCTCAATTTCAATCAATGTGTTGGACAATTCAAAAGAAATTGCCACGGTCTCTTCATTGTGAGCCATTTTATTTTGAAATTGCTTGCTGTAAATTGCAGAAAAAAATAATCACTTTCATTTATCGTCTTTAGTAATACATAATATAAAACTAACTTTATCAAGTATTTAGTATAACAGAAGGACTGCAAATAAATAACAGAAAACATTTTTCAAATTATCTTCAAGTGTACAACATAGTTCCCCATACAAATTAACAACTCACCTTTTTAAAAGTAGCAGAAGTGTTAGTACTGTGTAAATCAAACACCAGAAATTCACCACCAAAAATTCCTCACAAATGTACCTCAGACAGTAGTATCACAAAATGGCTGTGGTTTCCTCTCATTTGACATATATACATAACCAATTAACTTTCATCACACACAAATACAAAACCAAAGTAACATTTTAATTGGTTCTAAATTTCAACACTTTCAAATGTGTTTTCCCCATGCAATTTTCCATAGGACATTTACATACGTCTACAGCCTGAATGGCTGAACGGAATTACACCAAACTTGGCAAAATGGTACATCAAACCTAAGAGGTCAGGAAGGATCTACTATGCCCCCTTATGGTCATTTCCCCGTTCGCTTTGGCCTCCTCTTGTCTCTCAATCCTACCGAGGGACAAGATGGCGGCCGCTACGGACTGTTTGGAATGTTGACAGACGCCGGAGAACCAATCAGCTTCGCAAAGCTCCGTAACGCGAAAAGTACGCGAAGCGGAGCGCTGTTACAGATATATATCTTTTTTTCAACGTTAATTTCTCAAAATCCACTGGAGCACATATATTGAGACCTAGCAAAGGCACATCGGGCTACCAGTCCCTAATATTTTGCCAAGTTTCGTGCAAATCCATTCAGCCGTTCGATTATTATTATTTTGTTTTTTTTTTGCCCCGCGGGGCCCTTTTAAAACCTCCACATCAAACCTAGGGGGTCAGCGAGGATCTACTATGCCCCCTTATAGTTATTTCCCCCTTTGTTTTGACCTCCTCTTGTCTCTCGATCCTACCGAGAGACAAGATGGCGGCCGCTACGGACTGTTTGGAATGTTGACAGACGCCGGAGAACCAATCAGCTTCGCTTCACAAAGCTCCGTTGCGCGAAAAGTCCGCGAACCAGAGCGCTAACCGGTCCGCTGTTACAGATATATATCTTTTTTTAAACGTTAATTTCTCAAAATCCACTGGAGCACATATATTGAGACCTACAAAAGGCACATCGGGCTACCAGTCCCTACAATTTTGCCAAGTTTCGTGCAAATCCATTCAGCCGTTCGGGCTAAAAGTGAGGCCAACCGCCCTATGGAAAACTCAATGTTAAAAACACGTTTTGGGACCCCCCTTTTTTCTCGGCCCCCACTGGACGAACCCCCCCAAATTTTCAAGGGCTGCTCAGAAACAAAATGTGCCATTTTCCTGAAAATTTCAGCCGATTCCGTCCACAAACGCCAAAGTTATTAGACATAGAATTTTCAAAAAACCCATAGAGAAAAAATCCTAACTATATATACCTACTGGCGACCGCCAGTAGGTAATATATATATATATATATATATATATATATATATATATATATATATATATATCCAAACAAATCATCGTTTTAGCATAGAAAACAACAGACTGGAGCCCATCTTCATTCTCCTTCGTGCAAATTTATTTATGGCACAAACAACGACGATTTGTTTGGATTTGAGGGGTTGGCGAACCCCACTGCAGCCTGCCGCGGAAAAAGAAGGCGGTTGTTCTTTCGCCACAATTTGTTGGAATATATATATATATGTAAATATATATATATACATATATATTTATAAATCAAACAAGAACATATTTAGACATCATTTTAATGTTCTAAACTTGTAATGTTTTGCCAAGAGAACACAAAAACGATATTTGAGTATATCACATTAGCTTGACCATTGTTCAAATTTAACTAAAACAATTTCTTAATTAACATCTTCATGTCATTTATTATGTAAAACAATTTGCAACAAGTTCATTTCTACTCCTACGGCCTTCAGTTGAATTATGTCCATGGTCAGACCCATTAATTTCTTCTGTGGATGGCTCTTGTGTTCGGCATCCCCATACAAGATTACTTTGTAGAGATATGGTGTGCAGCATAGCGCAGATAACAATTATTTACAGACCATTTAAGAGCATACAGCCATCTCCCTCTAGACTGGTCCAAACAATGGAGTTTTGATAATAGAACTTCAATTGCTCTCTACAACATTGCAAGTATTTTTATGGAAATATTAAATAGCTTCTGAGCATCATTTTGTGGCTGAATACATTGAGTCATTATCCAGGACATTATTCCATACCCTTCATCACCTAAGAAATATAAGATGATTACTTATGGAAATAATAGTTGGAGGTCCAGCACAGCCCTGTGCAGCAGGTCAGCTGGGAAGTTGGAGAGACAGCCCTAGAACTTGTTGTGTCCCTCTAGCTTGGAACAGGAGGTCTGTTGGCTCACCTTTGGAGTCACTTTAACTTGGGGTGAAGGGAGCAGGTCCAGTCTTCCTTCTCAGACAGCTTGGATTAGAGATCCGGAAACACCTGGCCACTTTCAATAAACCTCCCAAGGGTACTGCTCCACGAAACTCACAATGCAGCTCTTAGTGGTAATAATTGCTATGGACCTCAGAAAGATAAAGCATTGGGTGGATCATCCACTCCTTTTACGTACAGGTTGAAGGAAGTGGCCCTTAGGGGCCACCCGGGTTATTTACAACCACCTGCTATGCCTTCCCAAGTAATGAAGAGTCAGTCAGACAGTAAAGAATACAAATAAGGATTTTATGCGTAATACTCTGCAGAGGAGTCCTATCTGACCTGCACCCTAGCATGTCTGGCGAGGGACTGGCCCCCCAACAGTCTGCAACGCATAACCATTTCTCCAGGAACCCCAAACCACTACCACAGTTGAAAGTTACCGGCTTAGGCCAAACGTGAACAAAGAAGGCACAGAAGGATGAGTTACCACCTGCTAGATGGGTACATACTATCACAGTTTCAAGGTTGCTGTGCCGGGTCTCAGCGTCTCCTAAGGTGGAAACAGAGCTACACCCATGGATAGGTATGCAAGTGCGGAATGTCCTATTTATTAGTAAGTCAGAAGGAGACCTTGAACAATGCCAAATACAGTGTTTGGCTGAGGCAAGCAAAATGAATAACGGGTCCTAGTTCAGACACAGCCTACTGGGGATTGTGAAAAACAAAATGGAGTCACACTCGCTAACTGAAGCTTTTGCATTACAAGGAAAACTTAGTGGGTTGCATACGTGAATACAAAAGGGATGTCATTTAGCCGCACATTGCTAACCTACTATGGCACGAAATAAGTATATAATAAGATTGGGGTTTTTCAATACTTACAAGGTTACACACCGATCTCTGCAGCTGACAATAACTACTCTGCTGCCTAACATAGTCAATCATACATTATCCAGGAAGCAATCTGTTTCGATGTTTGCCAGACCTCCACCAGCCACACTCATACACCACCAACCACACTCATACATCAACATGAACACTCTGCTTAATAATATTCAATTATCTTTAATTACAAGAAAAGTATCCCCTTCCTTTGTGCAACTGTCTGTTTTATTGTTTACTGAAACATCAAACTTCCATACAAAGAATGTACTTAACTTCTTATTTTAAAATATTCTATTGTTAACAGGGTTTGCTTTTTACTGTTTCAAAATGATTTTGTAGCCTTTAGCGAACACATGGGAAAACCACCTGCCACTATATCAAAGATGAACACGAGAAAATGAAAAGTTTTCAGAAACTGAACTACTAAAACAGTTTTACTTGTAGAATGGAGAACAGATTTTAGTACTAGATTCAGATAATGACTCCCTTATGTTTCAAATTACCATTCGGTACTAATTTTCCTCCCGCTCCTAGTTTATCACTGAATGGTAAATTGTCAGCTCAGACCGAAATAACGAACTATGTGGTCAAAAAAAAGGTTTACATTTTCAGGAATTGCTGCAGGAACGCGTAATGTTTCATCCTGGGTTTACAGACCTAATGGGTGGCTGGTTATTGCCTGCTTTGCTGCACTGTGATTAGTGACAGCACGAAGGACCTACAATAATCAGATAATTCTTGAAATATAAATGAGCGCAAAATAGGCCATTAGATCATCAGCTTCATTGGTGGCATTCATGAAAAGAGGTTCCATTTATGCAACGTGTGAGTATCTCAAGGCCCACATTTGTGCATTCCTTTTAAAAGCGATGAAAGAATATTGAAATGTTATCTCGCTTCTTCCACCCAATATCACTTCTGAGTTTTAATGCGAATGATGCGGTTATCCCTTGAAGCATCAGACGAGCCCTAGAAGTAAGCCATGCAATATTTAATATTGCAGAGAGAGAAGCTGGTTTTCGTTCCTAAAGCGGCGATTTCAGCAGAGCGTTCCATTTACACCCCTTACCCAGTAAATGTAGCGTGGTTCCTCATGAAAGCTCCCCAATCTGAATATGTTTACTCTGTCAATAACACTGACACTTTGTGGTCCTTTTCAAACTGTGTCATAGACCAGCTCATTAACAGCAGGACACCAGCGCCTGGAATGTGACAGTAAACCAGGCTGCAATGAACTTTTCACAAAATGTTTAACGTGAGAACATCCATGAATCTCCCAAACCCCTTTTCCTCTCCTCAATTGCACCACAACATACTGGGTCAAATTTGTTTTTGCATAAATTATAGAGCAGTGTGCCACAATCATTGTAATCAAATAAGACTTTATCAATAATTAATGTTCATGGCCTTCTATATTTCAAAGTATTTTATTGAAAATAAATTTACAGTATAGTACAATGCAGAGTCAAGACAAATTGGCTGTTGACTGCGGAGAAAGAAAAAGGAGAGAGGAGAGAAGGAAAGAAGAGAGGGGCGGGGGGCTTAACGTTCCAGGTGGGCGTCTAGAGCTGCCCACATTCCCCCTCTGGCTGTATGGTTTGCCGGGCGGTGGTTTGCGGTGATGTTGTCGGCTCCCCTCAGAAAGATTACCCAGTTGAACCATCGCTTGAAAGTGGCCTTGCCTGTGTTCTTCCAGTTTGCTAAGATAGTTTTGGCAGCTGCCATGAGCAATAGGTCAACTAGGTCTCGATCTTCTTTGGAGTCTAGCTCAATGGCCATGAATGCCGCTGCTAGGCCCGGGAGGCCCCGCTTTGTGTTACATCCCAACAGTGTGTCTATGAAGTCATAAACTTTGCTCCAGAATGTCTAAACCTTGGGACATTCGTATAGTATGTGGGATAGGTCTCCCTTGGCCTTTAGACAGTTTCAGCATGTGTCTGCGTCCCTGGCTCCTACTGCTTCCAGTTTGGCTGGTGTCCAGGGTAGTTTGTGTAGTAGCCAGTATTTTGTTTGGGCTAGCTGCGGCGTTACTTTGTTTTTGGAGGCTGACACCCATAACCTGGACCTTTCCTCTTCATTTAGGGGTCTTTGTAACATCCCTTCCCAGAATGACAGCGTTTTGTTGTTCAGTGTTGTGGTGCAAGGGGTGATGAATTTGTATATGTGTGCTGTCTGATGGCCGATCTTGTTTAGATTGTGAGCGTACTTTATGATGGAGGGTCTGTGTTTCGAAAGGTTGGCTTTGGTGATGGCTGCTTTTATCTTGAGGAATTCGTAGAACTCCTGTTCTGGTAGGCCATGTATGTGCTGTAACGCTTTGAATGTGAGCGGGTTATTTCCTACCTCTAGTTGGGCCGGTGTGGTGATGTTTTTCCTATAACATTCTTTGTTCGCTAGTGTTTTCCTCTTGTAGGTTATTTTGGAGTTATACCATATTTATTCCCATCTGGACCCTTTGATGGTGAGTTCCATTTCTTTGTCTACCCTGAGCAATGCCGCTTTGGTGTTCTTGATGATTGCGTTATTTGCCTCTGGGTGTTTGTTTGCCGTTAGTACAATTAATGGGTCGGCTCCCCCATGATGTCTTTTTCCAGATCCAACCAGACTGGTGTATATTCTGGTGTGGGGGCTATCCAGTGAAGGCCTTGTTTCGCTAGGCAGGCCGTCTGGAAAGCCTTGTGGTTTGTTAGGTTTAGTCCTCCTAGTTCTTTCTTTAGTCTGAGTTTCGCGAGACTTATTCTGGCTTTCTTACCACTCCAGAGAAATTAGTTGATTGCTTTGTCTAGTTTTTTGTGAAAGTCTATGGTCAGCGTTAGTGGTAGCATACTTAGCAGGTAATTCAGCATTGGTGTGATCATCATTTTTATCGTCTCGACTCGACCCCACCAGCTGATGAATTTGGGGCTCCAGGCTTCGAGTTTGCCCCTGATCTTCTTCAGTATGGCCTCCTCGTTGTGTTCCAGAGTGGATCTTAGATCTCTTCCAAAGAGGAGACCTAGATATTTCAGGGGCTTCGTTTGCCACGCTAGTCCGGACGTTCCTAGCACTGTTTTTGTTGTGTGGCAGTTCATTGGCTTGCATTCGGATTTGTCGCGGTTTAGTCTGGACCCTGAGACTTGCGCATATTCCTCAATTGTTTGCATCAGGGCCTCAATTGAGGTTACTGGGTCAATGTTAATGGCCTTCTTACAGATAACTGATCCCAGCTAGAGTTTAATGATAGAGGATCCATGTCAAATGTATAATTATATTTTTTAATCACACTTTTTCTTTAAATACGTTTTCCTATCGAGCAAGATTCATGTTGATGAAATGTATGTGCATTACATGTAAAGTATAGTAATAATCAAATCCATGATCCATTAGTCGTGTACTTATTTGAAACAAAAGATCATACTACATTCGTTTTCTCATATTCTTTATAATGGAAAGCCGTGCTTTTACGGCGACTTCTGCGAGTGTTGTTTAAACATTAGCCAGATGGTGAATATTGTACCGAAGAAAACAGCCTATTTTGCAACAAAACAAAACTAGGGCTGGAAAGTAAACCAAAATCAGCCTTGTCAACAATGTTCAGACCAGTCCCACATTGTTGGGGGCTGCAACTAGAATGATTATGGTAGGCCTCCACCTGCTGAACACAGCCCCTAACCCTGTAGTTAGGCCTGACCAAACCAGATGTAAATGGCAACAAGTTAAACCACATTATTCAAAGGGTACTGTGCCATCTTGGAAAGAGATGCATTCCATCACTGAATATAAAAGGTAAATGCATTGTATTCAGCATAGTCTGTTCTCTATTTAAAGAACTAAGAACTATGGGAGTGAAAGTGATGGTTGAGTGGTAACATTTAGGGACAACAGTGTGGTCCAAGAGGGCACCAGCAGAAAGAGGCAGCAGGTTACAGAGAGCGTCTTGCAGTGAAACAAGGCCATTTTAAGGGCTAGCTTGCAGCACAGCTGTCGGCACGAACTGCTGTTACCAAGCCTTTCAAATGTACATAGTGCGGACTATGGCTCAGTCCAGTGGAGTATTTTCACTCATTCCATGCTAGCAACTGTTTGGGTATTATACCACTTCCTACACAGCGCTTGATCACTAAATGGTGTGAAGTAAACTCTGTTGCCTTGAGTAATAAGGTGTTATACTATTGTTGTTTTTATAGCGCGTACTCAGCCGTGAGGGTATCCAGGCACTCTGTAGCAGGTAACTGAGAAACGGTTTATAGTAATTTTCGTAAATGTCTGAAAACTTGGTTGTTCAACTTGTAAGTCCTTTTCTTTCCCCTTCTCTCAAGCTGGCGCTGGGAAAGCCCTTGGGGTATCGCAGTATAAACTCAAATAACCTAACCTAACATAACCCTGGAGCTTATTTGAAAAGCCTTGTGTTCAGCTTCTTACTCAAGTCAAGGTGAGAGAAGGAGGCTCTGATGTGTTGCGGGGGGCCGCTCCAGGCTTTAGGGGCAAGGTACGAGAAGGTGCAGCCACCTCTGCTTTTCTGTATGTATTGGGTGTGTGCTAGTGAGACACTGGCAGAGTGGAGGTGTCTTGAAGGTTGGTGGAAGTGAATGTGACTGTTCAGGATGACAGGGACAGTGTTGTGAAGAGTGTTTGTATGTGAGGAGTTTAAAGAATGTACACTTGTGTATCAGGAGCCAGGGTCATTCCCTTAGGTGTGTTGAGATGTGGGCTCTGATGGAAAGTTGAGGACTAGTCTGGCAGCTGTGTTTTGGATGGTCTGCATTCTTCTTGTGAGCTGGTTGGTAATCCCTGCATACAGGGTGATTCCTTAGTTTAGTCTGCTGGTGATGAGCTCTTGGGGGACTGCTTTCCTGTTGTTGTTTGGTAGCCACTTGAAGATTTTCTCCAGCCTCCTTAGTGTTTTGAAGCAGGATGAGATCACTGTTTTGACTTGGATGGTCATGTCCAGTTTGTTGTCCATGATAATTTTCAGATTTCTTGCTTGAGAGAAGGGTGTGGGGACTGGCCCCCATCACCGCCAGATGGAGTCCCGTGGCGAGGTGTTATTCCTGAAGACTACCTCTTCGGTCTTGTCTGAGTACAATTGAGGCTAATGGATTTCATCCAGGTGGCCACTTCTGTCATGCATGTGGTGAACTTGTTCCTGTGCTGGTGTTATGTCCGAGAGGAAAAGTATCAATTGTGTGTTGGTGGTAAGTGAGGATATTTATGTTGTGAGCTCACTTGACGTTGGCCAGCAGGGTCATGTAGATGTTGAAGAGCATTTGACTGAGTGTGGAGCCTTGTGGGACTCTCCAAATAAGATATCATGCTTCAGAGGCAGAGGAGATGCATGTTGATGGTTTGGGTTCTTCTGATGAGGCAGAGCAGATATATTTCAAGAGAGAGCCCCTGGATGCCTGATTTGTGGAGTTATTAGATTAGGATAGGGTGGGAGATGGTGTTGAAGGCTGCTGATAGGTCAGGAAGGTCATAAGAGTAGTGTTTGTGCTTTCGTTGGATCAAAATCCTGATTGAGTGGTGTTAAGAAGCTGCTGTTTGGCGTTGTGGTGGGAGAGGAGCTTGTTGATGGCTTTTTCCAGGACTTCAGTTTGCTAGGGAAGGATGTATATCAGTCAGTAATTGGCTAGACGTGCTATGCAGGAGTGAGCTACTGTGGCACATGTGAGATTAGGGACCGTAAAGCTATAAGAAGGATCCCTGGAAGTGGTCAAAGAGGCAATGGGTAATGAAATGGGAAATAGACAGTATGTCAGTGAACAGAATGTGAGAGGTTGTTGAGTGGATCAGACATTATTGATCTGGGTTCATGGCCTGCCAAAGAGAAGGAAGCTAGGTTTATGCAGCAACTGAGCGCACTAAGTGGAGAGAAAGAAGAAGGGAGACTGGGGTGTTGCCACACGCCGGTTGGTTGGATGAAATCAAAAAAGTGATCCATGCACCATCTTATTAAAGATGAATGCCATGAGGGAGACAGATGTGCTTAAGGGCAATGAAATTGGCTAGTGTAGGGATGCTCCAAGGTTGAAAGAAGTAACTGACAGTAATACAATAATATAGGAAATAAAAAAGATTTGATTTATCTAATAATTCATGTTTTTGTTTATAAATAATTAAAAAAAGTATTTGTTTGTAAATTATTTTTACATTTATTTAACATAATATTTGTAGGTATTTGTCATATTTAACAAAAAAATATGTTTCTACTTTTTATATTTTTACATTATTTTTTATATATTTTTCATTTTAATTTATTTGTAATATTTTGAGTTTGTGATATGTTTTTTTTATTGTGAACTGACTGGAGTGAGAAAATTAATTTTTACCCCTCCACTATCCAACACTGTCACTAGTGTTGCACTAACTGGAGTGGGAATAGTATGTTCTATCCCTCCGCTATCCAACACTTTCCCTACTGTTGCACTCACTGGAGTGTAAATAGTAATTTTTACTGCTCCGCTATCCAACACTTTCCCTACTGTTGCACTCACTGGATTGGGAATATTCATTTTTACTCCTCTGCTATCCTACACTTTCCATACTGTTGCATTAACTGGAGTGGGAATAGTAATTTTTACCTGCCCGCTATTCAACACTTTACCTACTGTTGTACTCACTGAAGTGGAAAATTTAAGTTTAAAGACTTTTAAATAGTTCAACATTTTAATTTATAATCAAATGTTTTTTTATTAGATTTTATGCTATTGATATATATATATATATATATGTATATATATATATATATATATATGTTCACAATTGCTGCAATTCGTGGCCCTAGCCTTCGCCGTTGGTGCATGCAGACAGCGGCAGCGGCGTGTAATGTAGAAAGATTTCAGTATTCTGCTTTATTAACCAATATGACAGGATGAGGCACACCAGAGAAATGCACAGCATTTTTTATTGTGCACAAATCAAAGGCCAACGCGTTTCGGCGTGAAGCCTTTGTCAAGCAATTTCATGTTGGGCAACCGCCATAGAAATACATCCAACAGTTGGGCGACATAGAAAACATACTTCGATCTTAATACTATTGCGATTTCATGATGTAATGCTAACATCATATCAAAAACGCTGCACATAAATATCGTAATAAATGCTATTACATAGTGAGTAAAAATTATTATCCAAATACCAAATTCATAATGATTCAACGAAACGAGTGATGCAATATGTGTGCAAATGCGCATGCTCAAATGTCAGCTCTGTCCTCGGAATCGTAGAAGAGAATTAAATAAAATTAAAATTAAATAAAGGTATTCAATCTCATGTTTCAAAAAGTATAGCACTTTTAGACATATTATCGCAGCCTAAACATTGAGATGGACCAATATAAATGAAACATAATCTGCAGAGTGCTAAACATAAATAAAGTATTAGATTCAAGGCAATGGATTGTGAAAGAGGGTGCCCAAAAGGTAACATCCAAAAGATGGTGCTTAGGGGAATTAGTGAGCTGTTGGTAAGACACACATGGTGCAACAGTGACAAAATTCAGAAATTGCTGTCACAGTCCACAGGAAACAGGTATGGGTCTGAATTTTGAGGAGGCAATGAGGGTCTACGCTTGATATACCAAGGAGATCTTGTTAGAATTTGCTACAGACAGAAATAGATTCACTAGATAGAGGCGGTTGTTGCTAGAATATTGTCTGACAAAAATATTTTCATAAGTATCATGTACAACAATATCACCCTATTTCAATCATAGCAGAAAATCTACTTCCAATGGGTCAATAATTTAGTAAACAATATTTAGGACAACATATTCTGGGATATGGTCCATGTCATCAAGGGCAGCACACTCTTCTGTTGCTCTTCCATCAGCAAACCATGTTATGTTATGTTGTGTTGTGTTATGTTAAGCCTATTTATATGGTGTGTATTCTGCTGTTGGAATTGCCTTCTAGTACCACTGAAGCTCTGTTCTTTCTTTCCCTGCTTTCCTAGAGTCTGATTGTTTTTAAGCTATAACTTAGTAGTACATGTGTAATCCTGTTGCTGTTTAGAATAAGTGTGTTAATAGCTTAAAAGTAGATTGATTATAGAGTTTAGTGTGATTATGAGGCTTGAGGTCTCGTCAAAGTGTTTGGGTTCTTTCTAAGTTATTTGCCTCTCCATTTGCCCTGCTTCTTGCTTGTATCAGATATTACTTGCACGTATTGGTTGGGGGTGATGGGGAATCTATCTTTTGGCTGTGCTGGGCAGTGTTAAGGGAATATAACGAGTTCTGTTTACCATTCTCTGTTTCTGGTTGGAAAGGAATATTGGGTAGAGCAGATGTTGTGAGCATGGTGATAGACAAATAGTGGCCTCTTTTTGAGTGCCCCCTGGCTATTCCTAGTAACTCAGCCCTCCAGGCGTTAACAATATCGGGGCATTGCTAACTTCATGTGCGCAGAGTTACTGAACATTATGTATGCGATTCTAAGGGCCCCCTGAGAATTGAGCAA
This sequence comes from Lissotriton helveticus, assembly GCF_964261635.1. Taxonomy (NCBI): domain Eukaryota; kingdom Metazoa; phylum Chordata; class Amphibia; order Caudata; family Salamandridae; genus Lissotriton; species Lissotriton helveticus. The sequence continues at coordinate 1,128,758,912 of NC_136068.1, read as the reverse complement.
AGACTGGAAGAATCGCTAATACCTGTCCCAATTTCCTTAACTATTTTTCATTTAGATTCAGTATTATATAGCATGAAGAAGACCCACAAGGATGGCAAAGCACTTTCGAAAGGAATGGCTACTACAACACTTAATCACATTAGTATAGTTAGATTGCACTGTCCTTAATACACTTTTCAGCATAAAAATTGCAATTAGCAAGAACTCAGTTTGTATAACAATTCAGCCAACACTCAAGTCAAAAACAGATGGATGTGGGAGCCATATCTGTGATCTGGACTTCCTCTAGATGAAAACTTCTAGTTGCCATGCATCGCCAAGACAAGGCTCGCTTTCTATGGAGTTGTGGATGGAACTGTCCATCGGAGGTATATTAAAGTTGTGTCCCTCATGTCCTCAGTGCCAGGCAGATTAATTGGCCGTTAGCATGGCTGATTTTGAGTTTTTGGTCATTCATTGTTGATCTAGGGCATTTCTGTAGTAATTGTGGATTGGTGGGAGACCTTTTTAATGCCAACTTGGCTGCCATCATGTGACATCTAAAAATTGAGATGCAGGTAGCAGTTTAGCTGCCTGTAACTCTTCGGAAACATCCATCATGCAAGGTGCACGCTTTGGAGATCACAAAACAGGCCTTTATGTATTAGAATTACATGTGGACTAGTGAACCAAAAATTGGGATTCCTAGCAGCTTTTAATTTTAACTCCATGTTGTAGTGATGTCAAGAGAAATTCATATAACTAAGTAATCTGATATCTGTCTTTATCTTGAATTTAGGTCAGTTATAGCACTGGGTGATATCAGTTTGATTTCGGAAATGTACAATGATAATTTCCCTTTACTAATTCCATTGCAAATCGAAACTTCCCTCATGAATTTAATAAATAAATTCACTGTTCTTCAAATCAGGTTATGTTGGGGCCCATTCGCAAAGGTAGTTTAGAGCACTTAGGGCCAGATGTAGGTGTCAAAATACCGGTCGGAATCGGCCGAAAATACCGATTTTCGGCCGTTTCCGACCGGTATTTTGACATTGGTATGTAGGGGCACTGAAAACATATAGATTCGGTAATTTTACCGAATCGGTAATTTTACCAAATCGGTAAAATTACCGATCGGTAAAATTACCGATTCTGTATTTTCCTATGTAGGTAGCACTTCTAACAGTGCTACAGGGCCTTTAGAATTCGTTATTTACCATGTAATACAATTGCATGGTAAATAACGAATTCTTGTGTACATGCACATCTGTGCATGTACACCTGTGCCATGTGGCACACAGACATGCCCTAAGGGCATGTATGTGTGCCACATGGCGCACAAGCCAGTTACAGGGGTGCAACAGGGTGTCAAAGTGACACCCTGTCCCCCTTGTAAATTCGGTATTTTTACTGATTCGGTAATTACCGAATCGGTAACTGCCATTGAATCCTATGGGCTTCAAGGCCCATAGGAATCAATGGCAAATACCGATTCTGTAATTACAGAATCGGTAAATACCGAATCATACCGATTCGGTATTTGTTACCGAATTTCTACCTACATTTGAATTACCGATTCATGAATACCGAATCGGTAAAATTCGGTATTTATGAATCGGTAATTCACATTTACCTACATCTAGGCCTATGATCCAGATTTACAAAAAAGACCTGGAAAGATGTGCAGCAGTTAAAAATGCTGCACTGCGTTGCTTGAAATGGACAGAGAAGGAGAGCTCCATATTTACAAAGATATGGTGCTCTCCTCCCCTCTTTCCAGCACTGATTTCAGATGCCATGCGGCAGGTACGCATCTTTGCGCCATAGTGCTAGGATGTGTGACTGTGTCTACCATAGCTTTTGTACCCTAAGGGTATCCTTCCAGTACAACATACTATACCCAGACACACTTTAAAACTTTTCCTACTTCACATGTGTGCTGCACAATGCAGGACGCATGCAAAGTCGGAAAAGAAAGCAGTAATAAAAACATTTCTCCTCTTAACACCTCCTTTTAAACGGCATTAACGTTTACTGCTAAACCCTATCTACTGTTGTTTGTAGTTAGGGTTTTGCATCAAAAGGCGGGGGTAGTAGAATGGGACCGCCCATGTACCATCCATGTAACACCCCCTTGGCGCTAAGTAACACAAAACAGTACTCTGTGCTGCTTTGCGTAACTTTGAGTGAACCTTGCAGTGCAAAGCACGTTTTGCATTGGAAACTAAATAAGGAAATAAATATTTTGTGCTGGTTATCTTCACTTTTGTAGTGCTAACCCAGCGCACCTTTTTACAAATCTACCCCTTAAAGTACTACTCCTTTAACACTATTTACCATACTCTTACATGTCATTGTGAATAGGCCTATCTAAAATGGTAATAGGCAGAGAATATTCATGGGTCTTTAGTGCAAATAGAAAGGATTTTGGTCTGTTTGCACTTTTAGTAATAGCGAGTTAGACATTTACGGGCGGGAAACATCCTTTACAACGCAACTTTTACCACGCAATGCCTTTACGACGCAACTTTTACAACACAAACCATTACAACGCATTGCGCTGGGGGGCGCTCTAGGATAGGGAATACGTTTAATTTACTATCCAACACCTTCCCTACTATCCACGGGGACTGGAGTTGGAATAGTAAATTAAACTATTCACTATCCAGCGCCCCAAAGCACTATGCGTTGTAAAGGCATGCGTTGTAAAAACAGCGTTGTAAAGGCATGCGTGGTAAAAGCATGCGTTGTAATGTCATACATCCTTTACGGGCTGATTCACAAAGATATATGAGTATGTAAAAGAGTACAACTGTAGTAACACTTCCCATATTCAAAAATGCTTTTGTGAATTAGCCCCATTGTGTAGACTTTATTATCTTTTCTTTTTTTTCAGAGTTTTATGCAAACTAGAACCAAAGGTATCAGAGCGTCAAACATGAGCATCATTTGCGTTACAGACGGATACATTCACTTTGTTAGGCACGGTGAGATTGAGTGATTTGCCCAGAATCACAGAATGTTGAGCGTCCCTGCCGAGACTCCAACCCAGTTTCCCAGCTTCCAGGTCGACTGCTCTAGCACTTAGGTTACTGCCTTTCGGGGACATTAGACAATTACTGGATTCATTTGTCGGTCTACTCACAGTCAGAGATCAGCATGTATATTGAATGTATTGTGCCTGCTGACTGAAGAAACAGAGGTTAGTGATAATAAAGAAAGCCACAGCAGTCTGTACAAAATAAACTTCACCATTGCTTCATTTAAACACAGCAAAATTGAAGGCATACTGCCCATAACAGGCACTATAGGACAAATTACATGTCTACCATGAAAACTGAACATTGTTCGCGTTTCATGGGAGTTTGAAGGAGAATAATGTTTCTCACAAAAAAAATCATCACAAGATATAGACAAACAAAAACCAGGTAAAGCACCAGATATTGTCATGAGACAATATTAAAGTATTCTTTAGTTTCCCTTGTATTTCATTAGGAAGAGTATCCAAGTGAAATGTACCAGACCAACAATGTTACCTTTGGAGTCATAATTCCAACCGGGCCATGTGGGGCCTCAGAGCAGAGAGGGGCTACTTTTCCCCAACTGTCATGCTTGAGGTCATTTACCACTGTTGTCCTGAGATTCACCCAAATATGGCCCTGCAAACTATGCCAAGTAAAACACTTTACAGAGTTGACTCTCAAGAAGCAAGGGAGAGTAGTTACAGCCTTCTGAGGGAGGTAGTATGGGCTGTAAGAGGTCAGAACTCAACAGCTAACAAATAGACACAATAAATAATAATAAGTCCTGCACAGTACTTGTCTTAATGTGAAATAAAAGTACTTTTAGTCACACAGTAGAACTAAATACTACACAATGGATTTCGTTTAGCAAATACAGGATGGTACTGCAGGATGTGAACTCCCATTGGTGTCCCCCAGTGCTCTCTCCTACTTTACTTAGTCAAATGTATCAATTGTAGTTCACAGTATTCCGTGGCAAAGGCATGATTTAGCAACAGATGCAGTTTACTTTATGCTGACCCCACAGGTTCAGATGTGAAACCAGTTTGTTCACTCTTACGCCTGTTATTCATCAATCAATCACAATTTATAAAGGTATGCTAATCTCTCGAAATGATATCCAGGTGCTTGAAGGTCCTGGAAGGCTCAATTGAACAGCTAGGTGTTTAGGGCCCTTAGCAATTGTGTAAGTGAGGTGATGGTCCAGAGCTGTGTCAGGAGGCTATTCCAGTTCTTGGCTGCAATGTAGGATCTGGAGGGTCCTCCAATTATGCTTCGCTAGATGTAGGCAGGAAATTCTCAATTATTCATGCTCAAGTCTTCAGGGTATGTTACAGGCTCTCTGTTCTAACAGCAGAAGGAGGCCCACATTCCCTGATGTTTCTTCTGCAGAAGATATGGGGATAAGGTCGATAGTAGCCTGTGTCTTCGGCATCCACAGAGGCTGCTCTTCAGAACAGGATTTGCCAGACTAATACCACACAGTCATGTCATAGCTCGCACGGCATCATCAGCAGTTGGGCCCTCAACAGACCAAATGCAGACAGATCCTATGGCAAGGAATATGCAGCCTCCTCTGGGCCAATTGCTCAGGGAAAATATACACCTGGCTGTTGCATCTTTCACAGTTCCTTCTTCCAGCAGTGGCATCAGCACCAGATACCCGCCCAGAGCAACTACAAGGGGGACACAATTGTTGTTAGGTTTGTGCTGTCATTTGAGTGCAGTTCTCAGCAGAAACCATTGAGAGAGGCTGAAAGTAAAGACTTCAAGCAATATACCCTCACTTCCAGGAGACTTGTTGTCAGCAGACACCTCTCCTGGTCACACAGTAGACCTTTGTGTACTCTGCAGGGCACTCCCGTCCTTGGTTATGAAGAATCTAGAGCTGTAATAACGTGGGGTATGTTTGCAACTCACATTTTCCAGACAGGGGATGTAGATCATCTGTCTCATGCTTCAGATTTGGATTGGGCTTGTTCCTTTTTATATGTAATTTGCTGTCTGCACTCTAGTATGTACTTTCCAGATTCAGCCTTTGAGTAAAGTGATGCTGATCGCAACAGGTAGCAATGGGTCTGTCTATGTTGGACTAAGAAGAATCCAAAACATGAGAACCATGAAGTGTGAGCTTCCTACACCCAGGTGTATTCAGCCATTTTGAAGCAGTAATCAAACACTGAGAAAATGGTAGGTCTAATCTAGAAACTTCTTTTTTTTTTAGGTTTGAGTTTATTAAGGAACAAAAGAGACAAAACATAAAATGAAATAATAAGGCATCAGGTTATACAATAATAAAATGCAGTAGAATATTACAAAGTATATAAGAAAATATAAGAACGCAATAAAAACTATGTACAGAGAAAAAGCATTGTAAGCATAGCAATATTGAAGGAATTGTAAAAAATACGTAATATGATTAGAACAATAAATAAGTAACATTCAATAAGTGACATTGAGAAAAGGCAATGGGAGAATCAAGGTTGTTTTTGTACTTCAACAACTCTAGCATTGGAGGAAGGGATTGAAGGGTTAGGAGAGAACAAGTAATTTACTAAAGGAAGCCAAGGGAGATCCCGTTTAAATGCCAGGGAAATGGGGGAGACATAGTTAATATCAAGTCGGTGGTGAAAGCAAACCGCATGCCACCAAGAGCGAAAGGTAACATTAGTAGCTTGTTTCCGATTAGAGGTAATAAGGTGAAACGCAATAGCTATCAACAAATCAAGGAGTAAATAATGTTGACGAGATTGGGAAAAAATAGGGAAAGGGAACCTAGACAAATGTGAGAAAGGGAGAAAGTAGCTTGAAAGTGGAAAAGCTTTTGGAGTTGGAGCCAAACCAGTTTCCAAAATTGGAGAATGGGAGGACAATTAAATAACATGTGTTTCAGATCTGCGGAGGGACAGGGACATGACCAACAAGTAGAGGGAGTGTCAGGGGAAAATGTTGACAAAGTTAATGGCGCAAATAAAATCCGATTATATATGAAAATAAAGAGTCTGGGTGGTGTTAGCAGCTCTAGAGGTTGTAAGTATTTTAGACCAAATCGTATCCCAAAAAGGGACCGGCCCATCTTGCAAAATGTCATATTCCCAAGCTAGTTCAATCTTAGTCTTGGACCTATCCAAGGAGGAATGGAAAGACTTATTCAGAAATGATGCGGAGGGAGACGAATCTAGTGCAGAAGAAATAGATTGATGGATGATAGGGATGTCATTAGTATTGGGTAGGGATGAAGGTAGTGAGTAAGAATGGGTAGTAGTAAATTATATTGTGAACGAGCACTGGTAGGGAGAGAGAAATGAGATTGTAGATCCGAAAAGGAGAGAGGATGGTCATTGGAGATCAGTTGAGAAATCCAACGCAGGCCTTAGGAGTGCCAAGTTTTCCAGAAAAAGGAACGATTACGAAGCTTGAGCTGTTTGTTATACCAAATAGGTTGAGCATGGGTCAAAGAGAGAGAGAGGGATAAGAAGAGGATAAGAAAGGAAGAAGGAGCCTACGAGAATGAGAAATAATAGTGTTTCGGGTACAATACAAAAGAGATGTAAAAGATAGGATTTCGCGGAAGTCAAAGGGGGAAATAAAAAAGGATTCTATGTTCAGCCAAACAGGAGGGTAAAAGGGGAGATCGGTTGTGAGCCAACGAGCTGACTGTTTCAAGGAAAAAGCACAGTGATAAGCTCTAAAATCAGGGAAACGAACTCCAGCGTGGGCTTTGTCTTTCTTTAAGGAAGCAAGAGCAATATGGGAACGCTTACCGTTCCATAAGAATTTTAGTAAAGTAGAATCAATCTTTTTAAAATAATAGTCAGGAATAAAAATAGGAATCATGGAAATGGTATATAGTATAAGGGGTGATAACATGATTTTTATAGAGTTCAAGCGCACCCACCAGGGTAAAAAGAGGGGTTCAACCAAGTAATGGCAGAATCCAATTTCTTAGAAATGCAGTCAAAATTTATTTTAAGAGTGTCAGATAAGTGGGGAGCAAACCAACACCTAAATATTTAATCTTGGATGGTTGCCACGAGAAACCAGAATGATCAAAGAGGTGTTTTTGACAAAGAGGATTCAGAGGAAGAATCTCACATTTATCGGCGTTGAGACGGTACCCGGAAACAGCAGAGAAGGAAGAAACTTGCTGAAGAAAAGAGGGAAGAGAAGAAAGCGGGTCCGAACAATAGAAAAGGATGTCATCGGCATAAACCGAGAGTTTAATTTGTTGAGGACCAAAAAGGAAACCAGAAATGGAATTATCTCGTTGAATCTTAGTAAGAAAGGGTTCTAAAGCCAAGACAAATAAAGGAGGAGGCAATGGACAACCTTGTCGAACCCCCCTTTGAAGATCAAAATAGTCTGAAACTGTACCATTAACGAAGATCGATGCTTGGGGACCAGAATACAATAGAGAAATAATAAAAATAAATTGGGGTGGAAATCCTGCCCATTTAAGAGCTTGAAACATGAAATCCCGAATGATCCTGTCAAAAGATTTCTCAGCGTCTAAAGAGATAGCAGCTAAGGGGAGGTCCAAAGAGGACGCCCTACTGAGTAGGTTAAAAAAGAGAGACGGCCTTTAACGAAACCGGATTGTTCAGGTCCTATTAAGTCAGGGAGAAAAGGATCCATTCTAAGAGCTAAAATCTTGGCCAGAATTTTGTAATCGGTGTTGACCAGGGAAATGGGTCAATAATTCTTACATAAAGAGTGATCTTTATCATCCTTATGGATTAAACATATTAATGCCTGTTGAAACGTGCCGCACGATAATCCCGTAGCAAGAAAAGATTGAAATAAAAGTAAAAGCTTAGGCAAAAGAAGAGAGGCGAAATGGCCATAGAATTCAATAGTGAATCCATCAGGACCAGGTGCTTTCCCGTAACGCAGTTTCGAGACAGCATGAGAGATTTCCGCAAGTGAGATATCATGTTCCAGAGACCCAAAATCCACATGATCAGAAGGAGGTGAAGGGATAGATTGAAAATAGGAAAGAAGATCATCTGAAGTAGGGACGATTTCTGGAGTGTAAAGGGTTTTATAGAATTTGACAAATTCATTTAGAATATCTTTGTCCTTGTATAGAGAATCACCAAAAGAAGTTCGGATTGATTACATTTTTGTACGTTCCTTCCGTAATTTCAAATAATTGGCAAGCAATTTCCCCTTTTTATTCTGACTGTCGTAATAACGTGAGTTGCATTTTAATAAAAGATTGGAGGCAGCGTCTGTGGTAAATTTATTAAATGAAATTTTAGCATCAATGAGGTCTTTGAGAGAGGATTCGGTATTAGATGAGTGATAAGCAAGTTCAAGTTGCTTAATTTTAGTAAGAAATTGAGCTGATTTAGCCTCCATGAGTTTTTTCTTATGAGACACAAAATGTATAATAAAACCTCTAGAGACCGCTTTAAAAGAGTCCCACACCGTAACATAAGGGGTATCAGGGGTTTGATTTAGTAGAAAAAATTCAGTGGCAAAATTAGTAAATTGTGTGCAAAAAACAGGGTCAAGGAGTAAAGAGTTATTGAATCTCCATCTGCCGGAATGAGGGGAAAAGGGGATATGATCAATATCAACAATAACAGGGGCATGATCGGAAATTAAAATGGAACCAATGTCAGAGTGTATGCAATGTTGGGCTAAAGACTTGATGAGAAAAAGATAATCAATTCGGGATTGTGAGTGATGAGATGGAGAATAAAAACTGTATTCCGGAAGCTCGGGGTTACACAATCTCCAGATATCTACTAAAGCATGGTGATGAACAGTATTAGTGAATTGGTAATGCATTTTAGACGGTGAAAATTTAACTTTGGAGTTTCTATCAAGGATAGGATCATAGATTTGATTGCAGTCACCACCAAAAAAAATATAATCATCAGTAATTGTATTCAACTCATCAGAAATGGAAGGCCAGAAAGACTTGTCAACACCAGTGGGGGCACAAACATTGAATATAACAAGAGGAATTGTATCTATAAGTAATTTAACAATGGCCCAACGACCATTAACATCACATTCATGAGAAACTATAGAAACATTCAACTTTTTATGAAACAATATCACAACTCCGTTCTTTTTACCTGTGGCTGGGAAAAGAAATACGTGTCCCACCCAGCAGCGTTTAAGTTTCAAAGCTTCTGACTCTGAGAGATGGGATTCTTGAAGAAGGGCAACATCAGTTTTAAGTCTAGCGAGATGGGATAACACCCGTTGCCTTTTAATCAGATTATTTAAACCTTTCACATTCCAAGTAGTAACACGGAAGATTAATCAAAGAAAAAGTATATAAAACAATAGTATGCTTACTTGGCATTGCAAAAAAAAGAGAGTGTAAAGGACAATATAAGAATAAAGAAGAAGAAGAAGTAAAGGAGGAAGGAAAGAGAAGGAGAAGGAAAGAAGGGAAAGAGAAAGTAGAAAAACAAGAAAAAGAAAAAGGAGTGAAGAGGGGAGAATTGTTTATGTAGTAAATAAAGAATAGAAAAAGTTTTGGTGCTCATTTCCGTGAAAGGCTTAAGTGCACGCATTTCCTCGAGAATGAGATTTATAGAAGATGAGGTTGAGGCAGAGTTTGGAGTAGGGGGATCTTTTTTTAAGCGCTTAGTAGAGACAGCCGTGGTTGGAAGTTTGCTCATAGTTTGCATTTTGGCAGACATATCAGGTTGCAGATCTGACCAAGAGGTGATGTTTTCCTCCATATCCTGTATTGTGTAATCAGAATCTGAGTAAGTAGGTAGTTTGCGAGCCGCAGAGAGCTTAAGATTACGCAACTCCCCCATAAGAAGCAACAATAATAATGGAGACTGAGGCTCAAAACAGTAATGCTATACCATGCGCCACAAACGTGATAATGATGCACTGCAACGACTCAAAAATGAGGAAAAAATATGCAGAAATAATCAAAATGGCGGCAGGTGCATAGAGCGTATTGCTCCAAACTGTAATGCGGCGTCGTTAAAAATGGTGCATAACCCCAAAATAGAGTTAGGGAGAGCAGAAATATGAAGGAGCCTGAGCGGAAAAATTGTTTAGAAAACAGTGCATCACCAAGACAAAAAAACAAAATGGCGGACGAAATCGATAAAACCGAGTCGCGCCATGTCAATTAATGAAGAGGCATTCAAATGTGGTCAAAGTTAGAACGTCATGCTCCAGTAGGAACAAACAGTGAAGTGGTTGCTCATACCACATAACAGATCAAATCATCGATATCCATAGTTGTAAGAAGAGATAGATGTTGGTCAAAAGGACTAAACAAGCACCGCAAACGATGTTATACATTGGAGATGTGAAATAGAGGAAAAATTATCCAAAAAGTGATATGGGTCCCAATGACCATATAACTGTGCAAGCGCTTGTATAGAAAGGAAAGACCCCGAAAGAGTCTGCTGCCTCACGCTAGAAATAGTGCTAACAACTCAAAATGGCGGCCACATTGACTAAAAAGGAGATATCATTTGTGCTGCATCCGAAATTTGGAAAGAAAGTTAATATCCATCAGGGTTGTCATGAAATGAGAAGCGGAAAGTCAGCAAATAAAGGTAAAGGAGGCATACCGGCGTTGCTGAAGCAGTTGAGGAGCAATTAAAAGAGACGCGGGCTCAGTGGCCATAAAATGGCGGCCGCCTGTGCCTCAAACCAGATGATAACACAAGTAGACCAAAAACCTTGAAGTAGGGTTCGAACACCGTCAAAGCCCCGTCAGTCGCTGCAGCACATCTTCCGACAGTTATTCAGAAGAATTTCCAGCTTCGTAGGTGCCGGAAAAAGCTTTTAAATCAATGAAGAGGTCCGCGGCATTGCGGAGCTCACGCAGGGTCCGCCATCGCTCATCTGTGCTCAAGCCACGCCTAATCTAATCTAGAAACTTCTAACATTGAAGAAGAAAAGTTGCAGTCTCCTCCCTCACACCTACCACATACCAGTGCTTAGGAAGAACTAATCAGCAGCTCCTTGCTGATAAAGTCTTCATGGAATTTCTAAAGGTAGTCCTGTCTCCGCCCTCCTCACTACAGTGTTTGCATCTCCACCCTGCAGCTGGATGCAAACCCACTGTCTGTGGAAGATATCCTCATCTTCCATCTTGTGCCATGACAAACCAGAGGGTCCAGTATAAATCACACTGGCTTCAGTTCAGCAGCCGCGGCCCGTTAAGGGAGTTCCATGGGGCGGAATGGTGAGGCGGGGGAGGGGCACGGTGGAAGGTACTGCATTTTGCAATGCAGGGCCCACAACAAAATTAATTTTATTGATTTGATTGTTTACTTACCTCCAGTTATCCATATTCCGGTGTTTAGTACCCCCCCCAGCCTTTCCGCCCCACAGAACTCCCTCTACGGGCCACTGCTGATTTTCAGACACACACACACACATTCCTACAAATAAAAAGGTATCATATGCTCACTGTACACAAACATGCACACACACACTTACGCACACACATATATGCAGAGGGGATGTCAGCGAAATGTTCTGTATTTCACATACTAGTTGAACTTGACACAAGAGGGGTCAGTAGACAACACTCTCACTGACACAGAGAAAAACGTTTGGTTAAATAATAAATCACAAAATTCAGCATTCTGCCTCTACACCTTACAAGAGATACCCAAAACAGGGAAAGTAGCCAACTTTCTCTATGAGCGCACTCTTTATATGCCCCATCAGGACAACGGATGGGCCATGGACCTCACATTGTCACAGACAGACCTAGGCGTCTGCACTTATGCTAGAATAGTGTGACGCCAGAGCCAAAATAAAATTCTTGATACCAGTTTCACAATGACATTCTCAATGCATTGGCAACAGCAAGTAACTAGACCTGTTCAAAGTATTTAGTTCACTCTCATAATGTAACAAAATTATGAATTTTGGTTTATATGATATGCGCATAATATTTGCTACTTGGTGTGATTTTTACCCTTGGAAGATGGGAAATTGGCCTTTACAACATGGACTGCATCACGAATTCCATTTGCCCGCAAACGGGACCGCGCTTGCCACAACCACTCATATGTTTGGTAATGGGAGTGCTCGGTCTTGATGCGTGGATGGCCTGGCACAGGAAGAGGAAGGATCAGGAGATGTAGACGCGGTCTGGTAAGGTACTTTGGGGGGTTTTGGAGTTAGGGGGTAGTTTTTTAGGGTGAGGGTAGTTTTTAGGGATCAGGGTAATTGGGGTTGTTTTCAGGTATCAGGGGGAGTCGGGGTTGTTTTTAGGGCCCGGAGGATCAGGGCTGTTTTTAGGGCTTGGGGTTGGGATTGTTTTTAAGGCTCTGGGTTTGGGGTTGTTTTTAGGGCTCAGGGTACGGGAGGGCTGGGGTGTTTTCTGCACCACACATATCCCTTTACCAGTCATGCTTTTGCCTCAAAATTGGGTGGTAAAGGCATGCGTGATAAAGGAATGCGCGTTAAGTCAGTGTTGTAGAGTCATGTGTGGTTTAGTCATGCCTGCCCCTGTCATACAACCTTAGAAGACTGGTTCTAGCATCAGATGTCCCAGTGAGGAACAATTGTCCCCTCAGACAAGACATTTTCTCATTGAGCGTGTCTCCTGAAGGTATTTCCTGTGATTTTTTTATAATGCAAGATACACCTTGACTGAAAATTTCACTTTACATGATGGTGACATTTATTTCACATTGGCAAAAACAAAGAGAGGAGTATCCACTATGATTTTGAAGAACAGACGTATCTGGAGGACCGGTTCTTGGCAAAAAGAAGGAAATTCATCCTTTTGATAGAAACCCCTCACTCACCACCTAGTGGTGACATGCTTCATCATCGGGGTCCACCTTGGCGTCCTAGCGACACCAAGGTGTGCTGCAACACCTGGACTACAGTGGAGCGGGTTGTGGCTGTAGGTGCAAAAAAATGTTAAAAATTGTCCTGGTTGTACTCAGAAAAAGTAGTTTTATTTTTAGAGCAACTGAACAATGTTTTAAAATTAATACTGGCGAGATCCTGGTAGGGAGGGTTACGACCCAGGGATCTCTATATGTGTTGAGTGGTCAACATGTTTCTACCATAAGGGCTATTGCCCGGTATTCGTCAGGACCAGAAAAAACAGGTGGACAGGGGGTGCGTGCTCCCTAAAAAGCACACCCGTCCTTGATCCCCTGTGTGCCTACTGGCAAAAAATGCCAGCGGTGAGTGCCGCTCAATAAAATAAGTGAGCTGGCGGGTAAAAAAGAGACCTGTAAGGAGAGAAGGGTGGATAAAGAACAATCAGGTATTGAGTGATAGACTTACTCTCCTGTAACGTCGTGCAGTCTCTCAGTGCAATTGATATATAGTGCCAAATGAAGTGGATGGTTCTCCAGATACCACTTCATTTGGCACTCTTTTTTACCCGCCAGCTCACTTATTTTATTGAGCGGCACTCACCGCTGGCATTTTTTGCCAGTAGGCACACAGGGGATCAAGGACGGGTGTGCTTTTTAGGGAGCACGCACCCCCTGTCCACCTGTTTTTTCTGGTCCTGACGAATACCGGGCAATAGCCCTTATGGTAGAAACATGTTGACCACTCAACACATATAGAGATCCCTGGGTCGTAACCCTCCCTACCAGGATCTCGCCAGTATTAATTTTAAAACATTGTTCAGTTGCTCTAAAAATAAAACTACTTTTTCTGAGTACAACCAGGACAATTTTTAACATTTTTTTGCACCTACAGCCACAACCCGCTCCACTGTAGTCCAGGTGTTGCAGCACACCTTGGTGTCGCTAGGACGCCAAGGTGGACCCCGATGATGAAGCATGTCACCACTAGGTGGTGAGTGAGGGGTTTCTATCAAAAGGATGAATTTCCTTCTTTTTGCCAAGAACCGGTCCTCCAGATACGTCTGTTCTTCAAAATCATAGTGGATACTCCTCTCTTTGTTTTTGCCATATCTCCTCCCAGGGGAATAGGAGAAGTCTCTAGTTCACTTTTGGGTGAACGAACTCCCTTACTCTCTTCTTTGTTTGGAACATTTATTTCACATTTACATGTGGTTTTACTGATATGTGTATTTTATAAAAAGAAATTTTTCACATTTCCACACTCTACTTGTAACTCCTGTAATTAAGTGGGCACTAATAATGAGACCCTATGTGGTATATGTCTAATGTTTTAGATGTGTGTGAATGCTTGAAAATTATCATGCTAAAATAGTCTTTTTGAGAGTTTATTGAATTATTTTCAGGAGATTAGGGATGGCATATTTCTGACTTTAAACGCTTTGTAGCATGTCACATGCCACTTACCTCCTTCATAATGATGCTGAAATATACCATCCAGAGAAAACAGGCATGTTGAATTCAGACACCGAAGGCCTTCACTTCACCTCCCTGCTGTCTTAATTAACGAACCATAGATGGAGACTGCCACACAGCAACGACTCCACTGAAGTTAGGGAGATTGTGGATATTGGATTTTAAATAAGTATCATGTCTTCATGTGCCATGGAATCTGCAATCAGCCAAATCATCCTTCCAATAAAAACAGAGAGTGGTTGACACCAAGCAAGGGAGATGAGTAGCCCAAGAGAGTTGCTAATGACCCAGAAAAGGAAATAGTAGTCACCACAGAAGCAGAAATGCAGAGAACAGCAGGATGTCAGCAGATGGACCAAGGGAATGGGCAATTCAATCCCAATGTGTAAACAATTGCTGCACTCCCAGATGACAAGTTACTATGAAAGATTATGGAGGCAGTGGCTCAGGGTCAAGGCCCCAAATAATCTTCCCTCAGCCATCCTGCCTGATTTCAAAATTCCCTAATGCTTTCTGCACCCTTTTGTACCACGCTTCAGCACAAGATTGAAAATTCCATTTGCCACATCATATCACTCAGCAATTTGAATTAGAGTGATGTGCAAGCATGGAGATATAGTGCCCATGTCCTCACTTGAACCCCTTAGTCTCTACTGGTTCCATAATCACCAGACAAGGCTAACTCACACGTTAAGCTATACTCCATCATGTGTCCCAAACACTTAATATGTTTCCTCCACACTGTCCCCTTCAGCTGACTGAAAGATGAAGCAAAAGTGTCCTCCAGTCTAGTGGTGACATAGAATCCATGACCTGCACTAGGCTCACTCCATATCCCTGACCTGTACACAAAGGTCCCAGGCCAGCTTCCCACTGCTGCTGCCAGTTCGCACGTTCTACTCTAACTCCTTCTAACTCGCTTCTTTCCTCCTGTATTTTGCTTCTTCTAACTTGTTTCTTTTCTACATTATGGAGCCCGCAGTGCAGACGCACAGCGGCTGCGCCAAAAGCAAGTACATCTGCGTCTAGACCATGCCTAGCACCAGGATCCCTGGCTTTCCACCCATACACAGGTACACCAGCACTGATATATCAGCCCTGAACCCCAGACCACACAACAACAACTGCAGCCAGGCATCCCACTCAACGGCAGGACCCTTTTCCTGCCAACACTGCCTCTCCTTTTCCGCTGTCAGAACACCCCCATACGGGCCCCCGTCCACCACTACTGAGCCAGGACAACTTCACTGCCTCCTGATCAACATCTGTTCACTCTCTAAACACTTCACAAAGATCTGGGACACCATCACCTCCTTCACCCCCGACATCGTCTTCCTCACGAGACTTGGCTCAAACTGACATCCACACCCAGCATCGCCACCGCCACATCCAGCAGATACAAGATCATGCACTGGGACTGCATCAACAAAAACAGAGGTGGCATAGCCATAATCCACAAAGAATCCCTCCACTGCACAGCTGCCATTGATGACATGACCCACATCCTGGAACACCTCAACTTCCAACTCTACACAGACAGCAAGACCACCATCAGAGGCACCCTTGTCTGCAGACAGCCATGACCAGGCCCAGCCTTCTGCAAGGCCATTCTGGACTTCATTGCCCCACTGACCACAACTCAGAGAACTACCTCAAATTTCACCTTGACGACCCCATAGGTGCCAACACAGCCAACCTCCTCCAGAGCATGAATAACCTCTGCCTCTCCCAGCTTGGCACTGACCCCACTCACATCACTGGGCACATGCTCTACCCCATCTTTGTAACCGGCAACAGAGTCAGGATAAGCCATGTTACCAAACTCACATGGTCAGACCACTCAATCATCCACTTCTACATCACAGCTGCCCCTATCACCTCCACTAACCAGCCCAGCACCTCCTAGAGGAGCTGGAGCAAGATACCTAAAAAACAATTGACCAACACCTTCAGCTCCTCCTTTCTGGACACCACTTGCAAACTCGAAGAGGCTGCCAAAAACTTCAATGCATGGATAATCAACTGCATCAACGAAATTGCCTCTATCAAACCCGCCAAACCAGGCAGACACACCAAACACACCAGCTGGAACACCCCGGAACTAAAAACCACCGAACCCAACTGCAAACAGCTGGAAGGGATTTGGCCCTCTAGCAATAAGCCAAACGACCAACCCATCTTTAAGCTGGCACTGAACAACTACCACTAGAGCCTAAAAGAAAAGAAATGGGACACCTTGGCCGCGCGTCTCAAAGCTAGAACCAACCACAGCAAATAACTCTTTAACACGTCAAAGAGTTATCCAACCCCGCAACATCCGAGAAACAGACACTCCCTCCCAAGACCTCTGCGACACCCTAGCAGACTTCTTTCACAACAAGATTTCCACCATCAACAAATACTTCAATCCCAAATCATTCAAGGCCAGCATCCACAGCCTCCTCAACTTCACCGACTCCCACCCAAACCTCAGGATCATGACAAAGGACCAACTCACCATGCAGACCACTTCTGTCATCAGGAGCTCCATCCAATCAAGAGCAACCAGGGACCCCTGCCCCCACCACATGTTCAACCTAGGGAACAATACCATCAGCAATGAATTCACCACCATCTTCAACAATTCCAACCCCTCTGCCACCTTCCTAGAGGAATGGAAACACGGGGAAGTCAAACCATTACTCAAAAAAACATCCACAGACCCAAAAGAGCTCAAGAACTGCTGGACCATCTCCCTGCTCCTGTTCCTTGCCAAAGTCCTGGAAAAAGCCATCAACTTCCAACTCACTAACTACCTAGAGAACAACGACTTCCTGGACCCATCTTGTTGTCTGGGAATAACAGCACAGAAACCACCCTAATCACAGCCACTGACGACATCAGTCTGGGGAGAAAATGCCACCCTGATCTTCCCGGGCCTCCCAGCAGCCTTCGGTGCCGTGCCCCATGACACCCCTCCCAAAAAGACTTCATAAGATGGGGATTCAACTGCAGCCGCGGTGCGTCCATTGGGGCGTAGGGGCACAGCCCCACCAGCCCATGGACCCACATCGCGGCTGCCTGCAATCCTTACAATAAAATTTAAAATTACTCTGTAGTCTGTAGGAGAAGTGTGTACATTAGAGTCAGCCGCCGAGTCAGCCGCTGGGACACACCCGGCGATTTCGGAATTCGCAGGGGGTGTGGCCTGCTGCAGCTTGAGTGACAGTACACTCAGGCTGCAGCAGACAGACCGTAGTGCGCAAGTGCAACTTGGGTTCCAACTTTCCCAATCATGCACACTGCAAGTTCCCCAGCGGGACCCAGGGGCAGCTCTTAGCCTGCCGTAGCCCGGGTTTACAAGGGGCGACAGGGCGAGCAGCAAATGTGCCCCCCTAGCCATTTCTGGCGCTGCATGCAGCGCCAGAATTGGCTAGTCCAGTGCAGGCCAATCACTGTGTGATTTCGGGACGCCCGCCGCTGTGACGTCGTCTAGTCTGGAGCTCGCCAGGCAGCAGAGCAGACCTTGTTTGACTCCCGCCTCACCGTTGTCATGGTACAGGTAAGGCCACAGTGCATTATGGCAGGCAGAAGTGCAGTAGTGTGACACGTTTTTGTTTCAGACTAGGCGAAAGTTGCTGAAGTTTAAAGGGTTTGTTCCCGGGTTTTTGATGAGTGGTCTGATCTGTCCTGCTTCTAGACTCAGAACACCCTCAACATTTGTTCCACCATCGAATACCATGACCCACCAAATCTTGGCCTACGAGCATGTGGTTCTCAGAGAAGTGCATAAAACTTTACAAACATTGAAACGTACTCGACTCAACATCTCCAATCAGGAACGGAAGGCACTCATCTCCCTACGCTCCAACAAACAAATTGTGATCAAACCCGCAGACAATGGAGGTGCCATTGTGGTACAGGACACCAACAAATATAAAGTGGAGATTCTCAGACAGCTACAGGATGGTACCAGCTACATGAAACTGCGTGGTGACTCCACCAAAGAACTTGCTGAGGAGATCCTGACAGTCACTCAAAAAGGCAGAGATCTTGGCTTCGTGAGTGACCTAGAATTTGCATACTTGAACCAGACGGACCCCCGCCTACCCACCATATATTGTCTACGGAAGATTCACAAGAGTATGCAGGACCCTCCCCGGACGACCCATGGTATCCGGATGCGGATCCATCCTTGAACCACTCTGCAGGTACATCAATTTTTTCCTGAAACCCATTGCTGAAGAAACTGTGACCTATCTGCGTGACACCACCCAGACCATCAATCTCTTGGAAGGTCAACAATTTGACCCCCTGACTCAGTTGCTTGTTACTTGTGATATAGTCTCACTCTACACGAGTATCCCACAAATGCAGGCGTTGAATGTGATGCAACTTGCACTTGATAGACGGCCAGCACCGATGGCAGTACCTACAGAGTTTATTCTTTCCTTGCTAACCATCGCCATGACCAAGAATTATTTCATCTTCCAGGGTAACTTCTACCTTCAGACGAAGGGAGTCGCCATGGGGGCAGCCTTTGCGCCTGACCTGGCGATAATCTATATGGACAACTTCGAGCATCGATATATTCTGAATACCTGCAACTCATACCGTGACCAAATACTCCTGTTACGCCGATACATCGATGATGTGCTGATGATATGGGCTGGTACCAAGACTGATCTTGATTTATTCCATCAATGGCTTAATCAGCAGAGCCTCGATATACAATTCACCCTGCAATCTGACAACAACAAAATTGATTTTCTGGACATAACCATCTTCCACGAGGATAACCGACTTCTGACCACATTGTACCGAAAACCTGCGGAACGCAATTCACTTTTACAATACGATAGTCACCATCCCCGTGCCCCGAGGGGACAACCTACCGGTAGGCCAATTCTTCAGGATACGGGGCAACTGCACCAAGAAGGATGATTACTTTTTGCAATCCACAGACCTGAGTACAAGACTCTTGGAAAGAGGCTACCCCCGCAGACTCATTAAAAAAGCACAGAAGCGGGCTTGGTATAGTCCGCTTGAGAGCCTACTAGCAGCACAGTCCAAGGATGAAGAAAAACAGCAGAGGATGATATGTGTAACCACTTTCTGCACTCCGAGTAACCTAATTCGTAAAATTGTGAACAAACATTGGACTCTAGTATCTGACGAGATCGACCAACGTGATCCTCCCATGCATGCTTTTAAAAGAGGAAAGAGCATTCGAGACCATGTAGTATGTTCCTTCTTGGACACCCCGGAACAGCCCACTCTGAGAACAATGTGGAATCTACCACCAGTGGTGGGTCATTTTAAATGCGGACAGTGTAATGCCTGTGACACAACTACCCAAACACAACAATTCGTATACCGACAACATACCATCAGTCTCAAGTCGCTTACGAACTGCAACACTAGCTGTGTCATTTATTGCATCATGTGTCCCTGTGGACTAGCATACATAGGCCAGACGCAACAAAAAAATAAAGGCACGCATTCTACAACACCATAGTAGGATTAGATGTGAGGTCTTTGGGGCTCCTTTGGTTGACCATTGTAAAACACACAAACATACACCGGATGATCTGAGATGGGTGGTCCTTGAAAAGGTCACTTTAGGGCCGAGAGGAGGAAATGTATCAGGAATTCTGAACCTCAGGGAGAGCAAATGGATGTTGTTACTTGACACGATCCTTAGTGGCCTCAATGAGCAGGACTCAAGCTATGCGCAATTAGCCTGTCTGTATTGAACAATGCTTGTAACTGTTGGGTTGTATGTTTTCATCTCTTTTTTTTCCCACAGAACAAGGCACAGACCAAGACACAGAGGCTTTGTCATTACAGCAATTTTTTGTGAAAGTTTCAATTATTTGTGAATATTTGAATTGTTTACATGTTTATTCATCACCATCTCATGCCACACGAAAATGAGGCATATGTTGAATATCTGCTTCTGTTAATGTATTTTGTAATATGGTGTAAACTATCCATTCGGTTACCTAACCCCACCTATCAAAATGCTATATTTTATAGTAATCGTGTTTGGCAATAGTAGGTCCCTTTTCTAATAACACACTCTCACTACGATCTGAAACACTAGTCTTTTCTCACTGGCCGCGCGGCACCAGCATCTAGCTGCTGCACGCGCACGCGCCATTCACAAACACCCAACCACGCCAGGGAGCGGCTGTCCCCTTGACCGAGTTGCTGGGCTCAACTAATCTTTTTCGCGGTAAGAACGCCATGTGAGTTCCATCGCTTCTTAATATATGGCCCTCATAAACAAGACCCTGACAATTCGCATTATTTACAGATTAATACACGGAAAAACGCACCTCGGGTTCGTCTCGAAATCATCTTGTGGACATTGCCACTGACAGGCCTTGGATAGGTAAATATTCCGCTAGTCTAGTGCTTTTTATGGGTGTCACAGTGTAACAGTACTACTTCTTGATACAAGTAAGACATGTTTTCTCAAGCGACCCCTTCCTTTGTTTTAGCATGACACAGTCTCTCCGCCCCCTTGATGATTGTCATTTTCCTGCAACTCGAATGTTTTGGTCAGGGGATGGGTTTTGTGTATGGCTTAATCTCGGTACGTGTCCTGATTGATTACCTCAAAATCAGGCATTTCACTACCCATGGAATGAGTACGGACATTTTCTTCTAACTAGACTCTTAGACGCATCAATGTTTTTAACCCGGATGGGTAGACACAATAAGTAACGGGTCACAGTTTAGTTCGCATGACCCGGTTTGGCTCACTGTGTATCTAGACTAAGTTCCACCAGTTGGATATATGTGATGCGAATTCTTTTTCCTTTTGTTTCAATAATTTAATATCAACACATTATTTTTAGTGTTTTGCCTCTGTATGTGTTGTATGAACTGTCTCCCCTTTTTGTGGCTTTTGATAGACATGGTTCATTTATGTATCCAACCCTTATTGGGACCATTGTTCATTAGTATGCCATCCTTCCCATTCACAGGTACAACTCCACGCTCACCCTCAAGAGGAGCCTGCCGGCCCTTATACGAAATTACTTTACAAGTTATTCGGTAATTAACCTATGGTAGATTAAGTCATTTGAAACTATTTAACTCACGTTTCGTCATTCTAAACTTCCCCTTTTTAACCTTAGGTGCCCCCTTTCACATCACGTCCTGATGAAGACCCCACTGTAAGGTGCAACCAACCTACACACAACAGGGGCCGAAACGTCGACTGTTTTACATGTGACCTACCCAATTTTTCAACAAAGGATTAATCATTGTGTTACATATTATATGGGATAGGATTGAACGGATGTTCATCAATGTATGGGGTGACTGACCTTAGCCCCCTTGTGATTTAACTTATTGAATATTGTTCTATCACATGTCACCTTCTTAAATGGTCTATCCACTACCTTTACCTGCACTAAACCTCCTTTCACAACACCCCCCCTTTTTTCTATTCTATGGGCACATATGTGAATATTGATTATGTATTGTACATAAGATGCATGAGTAAGAGGATGTGAATAAACAACATCCGTCTTAAAACTATGGTACGAGTGATATGTATCAAAAGTCAATGACATTTTTTGTGCACGTAAATTCTACATAGTCTGGGACCCCTATCTATGTACCAATTGATACCCAGGTCCCAGCACCATTGGGTCAACCCTTCAATTGTAACTCTAGACATTCTGGGACTGCACATTCTGCCACGGGGGGATTCATGATATTAGTCCAGAGGGTTGTTAAGAGGTGATTTAATTATTTGATCAAGTACGATGGAAAGGTGAGGGGGCATAGCTTACCGCCGAAGGTGGCAGTCGCACTTTGGTGGCTGGAGAGACGCGTTGTGGAGTGTCTGGCGAAACCCGGCAGTAGACATCGCAGCCACCATTCGGTAAGGCCCAGGCGTCGCTTGGACGACCCTATCCTGTGGCACTGACATTGGGGGCTGGATGAGGCTCCGGCTACCCAACCAAGGGTTGGCCTGAGCCCCACGGGGCACTGAGCCTGACACCCAGCTCCAGGACCGAGGTGTGTGATGGGGCGCCCTAATGACAGCGTATGGCTACACCTAATCGCCGCTATGAAGCCCACACTGCGGCAAACTGCTGCGTGATGTGACCTGAAGTGTCCCACCCCACTGCCTGTCTGAGATTGTTCCATGAGTATGGTATTATGCTGCCAGAGGGACTATAACACGGAACAGAGCCCTGCCAGCCCTCCTTAAGACGTTGCACTGTCTTGCTTCCACACTACACTCTGAGTATCCCACTTAGAGTGCTCCCCACTTCTTTGGGCCTATTAACATCTATTAGATTAGTCCAATGGGAACAGGCAGGGGCTCCGACGGGTGGAGACCTTTTTGCGAATCACATCTGATGACTCCCGAGGACTTTGCACAGAATTGTGGCCTACCGGAGATGCTCTTTTTGACACATGCTAGTATCCTCCGATATGTTAGTGTACACTGGGTCCCACTAGGCTCCGAACCAGAAAGACATTAGTTTATACAAACAATGCCTATCACGGGCCACGGTCAGCACTTGGTGAAATGCCTGTACAGGAGCTTGCACTCCCATCTTGTTGCCCCATTAACCACTCTGCACACTAAGTGGGAGCCGGACCCATCTCTTGTCCTCCATGATAAAGAATGGCAGTTCGTCATTGAGTAGCCCTGCAGAGTTTCCCACAACTCCCGCTTGAAATGTGTCCAATTCGCAACTCTGCATAGAGCTTATCTCACACCACATAAATTACATTCTATGTTTCCCACTATCTCCCCCCACTGTCCCTGTTGCCAAACACGAGAAGCGGATTTACTCCATATGTTCTGGACCTCTATGTCCTTGTCTCCTTACTCGGTAGATGTTTGGAAAACTTTGGCGAACCTGATTGAGTCTAATCACTTAAGCACCGTCAAACACTGTCTACTGGGGTTATACCCTTGACCTAAGAGTTCGAAGGTTATGCGTGTTTATGTCCTTGTTGTTAGTGAGCTGTTCCGTGAGAAAGTCGATAAATGTAATTGAACGTGTCTGAAGCGACAGGCCATAGCTTTCAAAATATACCAACATTTTAGGGATGTATTTAGCAACTGATCTGTTAACTAAAGGACCGGGAAGTATACCTTCACTGGGTTCACATTCTGCATGAGCCAAATGGGCCGTGTCTTTTGAAGCGCAACCTGAACTGATTAAAGCACCATTATCAACTAATTCCTTAAGTACTTTGTTCAATATATCTCAATCACCGTGCCAATCATAGAGGTGGGAATAGTGCCTTTGAGGTGCTTGAAAGGAATGTGCACGTCTGATTGTGGTTTAATGTTGCATTTTATTGAATAGTATAATTTGAGAATATGTAATTACTCATGTGGATGCAAACAGGAAATAGTGTTTCCGTCGCTTCTATTCCAAAATTGTGTTCCCTGTCTACTTCTAAGAGGAATCGTGGCAACCTAAAATGTACAAACAGAAGTTGCATTGAAATCAATAAATGTGGTTGAATAAATCATATTATTATTATTATTATTATTATCGATTTGTTGAGCGCGATTGCTGCCCAGAGGCGTCCAAGCGCTGAGAATAAACAGAGATGTGACAGGGCCGAGGGTGCAGGAACTAGAGGGATTTGACAAATAAGGCTGTTTTCAGCTTCTTACGGAATGAGAGCAGGTCGGGTATAGACCGAAGAGTGATGGGGAGGGCATTCCAGAGCTTGGCGGCGTTCAGCGAGAACAGCCTGCCCCCCGACCTAGCTCTCTTCACTCTAGGGACAACTGCCAGAAAGGCACCCGTAGACCGCAGATTCCTGTTAGGGTGGTAGGGGGTGACCAGGCTGTTGTTGATTGCTGAACCGGTCTTCCAAAAGGCCCGGTGCGTAATGCACAGTGCCTTGAAGGCCACTCTCTGCCTTACTGGCAACCAGTGTAAGCTTTTCAGGCCATGTCTGGCAGACTGGGATCGTGGAATCTGGAGTATGGTACGCGCCGCGCAATTTTGTACCACCTGAAGCTTCCGAAGAGTCATATTATATTTTGTAATAAGTAGAATGGGCAAAACATCAGTGACCTGCATATTATAATCTGCGTGTTTACATTGTCGAAAATGATAGCCATAACCAAACCTTTCCTTAAATAATTCTGCACTGTTTACTTGCGGTTTTGTGCAGTGTTCCGGTTGAGTGCAATTGTTCTTCTCATATGTGGAATGAAACTGATGAATATGCCAATTATTGTAATATTGGTAACACTACTTGATTTTGTAATTATCCATACCCATATAAATATCATGGTCTTCAAACGATGCATATGCTTTTAGATCAGACATCACTAGTTTAATGGTAGCAATTTCTCATGGGCTTACATGGGATCCTGGAGAGGGTATAGCATCTAAATTAAGAAGAAAATAGTGTGGTACTTGTATAGTCCCCGAGTCTAGAATCTGAAAGTTGATTTTAGCTCAGTTGATGCAATCCTTTAGTGGATTTGCGGTAAGACTCACATTAGATGTGCTTCTCGAAAAGCGGAAAGAGGGTAAATTCTGGTGGTGCTTTACAATGACTGTAAATGAAGTTTGATGATCTGGCAGGCAGTGCCCGTGTAACAATCCCCAATGTTATAAATAAACCAGAGAATGACATTTCATTTTCAAATAGCCTCTTATCAATACATCCAAGGTGAATTAATTCAAATACTTTTTGATGCAGTTTTTGATGGTGCTAATCTTGTTGCATTGAAGCGATGGGGTTGTTGGGACAGAATGAGGCATTTGTGGGTCTGATTCTGTGAACTTTGTGCATTTGTCCAGGTTGGGCGGAGTTGGTTGGATGCTCTCAGTTCAAGTGAAATGTCCTGAATAGGATTCAGCTGCAGACTAGGCATGAACAGAGGTTGACTGAACAGATTCGGCCATACTGTGAGGCTGAAAACAGTCAGTAGAAACCTGGCGATTTGCCTTAGATCCTGGTAGTGGTGGCTAGATCACAGCGGGTGCTTTTTACAGCTAGTACAAAAAAAGTCTTCCTAAAGTCGACATTAGAGGAATTACTATTGGAAGTAAAACATATCTTGTACTATGGCCGGTGCTAGTGTCAACAATGGGACCCTGCGGATGGATGCAACCACATTGTTATTTGTTTTATGCTGAAACTGTATGAATGGGATACTTCTTAATGCAGAAGACAGCTGAGTTAATTTAAGTAACTGATTATGATGCCTTTGCATATCATTAGTCCTGCACGTGTTTCTGTTTGTATGGGATTCATGTATGGGCAGGGCTTCGAAGAGGTACCATTGCTGAAAGAGTGGTCCCTTGCTTTACTGTTTTAGTTGTTGTAATGCTTTGAATCAGAACTAGGGACATTTTATGGCTTTACTCCTTTTTGATGTGCTATGTACTGCCTATGAGGGTGAGGAGGCAGTTTGAACATGTGTACTTTCAGTACCGTGTGACAACATTTTTTCATCGTGTGGGTGGTGACTGTATCTATGTTAGGAGATCACATTCCTTTACTCCGACTCCCATTTACAGATATGTTAGAGAAGTACTGTGTGTATACATGTAACTCATTTGTGGTACCAATATCGCTCCAGCTTTACAATAGAGTTTACGATCTCAGTCATGTCACAAAATGCCATTCTCTACCACCACCATACTCCTTCAATGTCATAACTCAATTTTCACAAACATGACTTGCAATCAGATTTGTGAACCTAATGGCACACTGCTTCTCTGCGTGATAAGGTCCTAATTATTGTATGCTACTTGAACAGTTAGGATTTTCTGAGAAACTACAGCTAGCTTACTCCAGGCTGATCCTTGGATTTAAAAGAAAAACAGAGGGTAGCTATTGTTACTTCTTTATTGATGTTGGCTGCAATGAGGTGATGTCACTTCCTGACAGAACATGTAAGCTTTGGGAAACATGAAAACGGTTTTGGCTCAATGACCACCTGTATTGTGAGGATTTATGGCAGTGGGCTGAACAAATGTTTTCGCTTGCATACACTTGTACCATGCGGTTAACACTTTTGGGAGACACATTAAAACTGATCATAAAAACAAAAGCTTCTGCAACCCACCGGATTGCCCTGGGGGAGTACATGCAGACCACAGTAGACATTTGCATTAATTGAGAGCTCTGTGAATTACTTCATTTCACAACACGAAACAGAGCATAGATAGATGCAAGCGAATTAAAGACAAGATCGGGAACTGGAGAACTCAAATTGAGATATACTTTACCACGATCCTGCTGTTTTAAAATGCAACCGAGGTTCACCCATCTTTTCATGAAGTATCTGTGTGTGTGCTGGGCTCTCTGTGTGTGCAGAAAAGCAGAGGCCCACAGACACCTTGTGGATAATTTTCTGACTTGGTTCCATATACCCATCACAGGTACTAGGTCTGTCTTATGACATTGACCAGGGTGACACACTGCTCATGAAAGATAAAGAGACTGAGGCTTAATGACAATGCTCATGTCTGTGCTATGTCCATGAATAGAATAAATAAATACAAATAGTTTTTTAAACCTATTTTTAAGCGCGTTACTAAACTAAGATGTGATCTTGTACAGGGCAAATATCCAAAACCAATTCAGCGCTGGATATTTTGCCAACGTGGGCATAGTGTGACAAGAAAACATATGTATTCATGGATTTTGAGTAGCATTATGAATTTCAAATGCAGTTTGAGTAGGGTGCAGTGATACTGAATAAGCAGGTACCTATGTTAGGACAACTAACAATGTAATAACTGCACTTTCACAATTGTTTTATTAACCTTCCTGCTTTCTTAAATTTGCTTGGAAATGCACGATTTTTCTTCTTTTTTTTCAAAATTTTCTTCAGGGGGTAACATCCCTAAACCCCCCTTTTGGAGTTCGGGCTCGCTCGCTGCGCTCGATCGCTACGGTGCTGTATGCATATCACTTTGCGCCCCACCACTTTCAGATCTCACCCACCGCCCCTGTTCAACTGGACACCTTCAAGTGGATCAAATCCTTCCTCACCGGATGAAGCAAGAGCTTCCGCCTTCCACCCTACACCCTGGACCCCAAGAACATAATTTGCAGTGTCCCGCAAGAGACGCTGCAATGAGGGTCTTGGGGCCTGAGGAGTAGGCTAGGGGTCCAGCCCTACCCAGTTCAATGACTATAGGACCCCACTGTAACAACAATAATAACAAAATAATCCAATAGCCAAGTTCCCGACCGGAGGGTGGTGGCGGTCAGCAACGGGGAGGTTTTTTCCCTACTCTATTGAAGGATACATCATGAAGGATTATGTAAAACGGATGACGGATACCGCTAAATTAATGTGAATCCATGCAGCTTTCATTATAAGTCCGATTGAAAGAACCAGCCGGAAGAGATTGGAACACGACTCACATAACATACATGGATTTGGTTGTATGAATTTGATTTGCCCATTAAGTCCTGATGAGGCCTGGATTTACAAGAGGCTGAAACGCGTTGACACTGTTGTTTGAAGACACCAATTCAAACAAATAATTTGTTTGACTAAGTCGATATATTAAAGCTTGAATTAAGAGTGTTAGAAAGAGATAGGTTATAAAAAAACTTCTAACTTGGTGACACTCTTCTACAGTTTGTTTTGGTGATCTAGAAATAAGGAATGTTTTTGTTGAAAGTACTTGAGATAAACATCCTTGGTTAAAAATAAATAGGGCAAAAGAACCTAAAAATAGGGTTCGAAATATCGTGTATGTATATATAAATATAAATGTATTTGTATGTGTATATATGTATAAAATGTGTATAGTAATGTGAAATATGAGATAACAGAAATTTAAGAAAAAATATGGTTTAATAAAAAGAAATATTTAAACCATATAGATATAGATTGAATTTGTTGAAATGACGGATTAGAATTGGAGAGTACCCTTCATACATAAAGCTTTGGATTAAATCCGACGAAAAACTATGTTTCATGGAATGGATAATTTATGGTATCCATTCAGAGAAAATGAGATGGACAGATAATCATTCCGTAGGCCATATTCCTTGTTTTTTATGTATAGGACCCCACAGGCCACCTTGGTCAGGCTCTACGAACTGAACATCATATCATATGCAGACAACACCCAGCTCATCCTCTCTCTGTCTGCAGGCCCTCCAACACCAAGGCCAACTTCCACCTGTGCATGACCAGCATCACTCACTGGATGCAAACCAACTGCATCAAACTCAACACTGACATAATGGAGATACTCATCTTTGGAAGCAACACATCCCTTTGGGATGACTCCTGGTGGCCAGCAGAACTTGGTCCCTCACCCACACCGACAGAACACGCCAGGTACCATTGCAGCAAACTGTACAGCAAACTCACCATGAAAAACTAGATCAACTCAGAATCCTAAGCCTGCTTCCTCTCTCTCTGCATGCTCTGAAAAGTCTTCAAGCTACTCCCAGCCAGCTCCAGATGCATTGTCACCCATGTCCTCGCCACCAATTACCTGGATTACGGAAACACTCTCTACCTAGGAGTCACCTCACACCTACTACAGAGACTACAGCCCATTCAGAACTCAGCTGCCAGACTCTAGCTCAATCTCCACAGATAGGCCCATATCACCACTCAGCTCAGGAAACTCCACTGGCTCCCCATCCACAATAGATACCAGTTCAAGATGCTAACCCTTGCCTACAAGTCCCTGCACAATCAGGGACCAACCTACATCAACCACCATGTAAACTTCCACCAGCCTGCCAGACATCTGAGCACCGCATCGATCTCCCTCGCTCAGACCCGCCGCATGCACACAAGCAGGGACGATAGTTCCTTTTTCTCCTACCTGGTGGCCAAGAACTGTAGCAGCCTCCCCCTCCACCTCCGGAACTCCCCATCCAACCAGGCTGTTCGACAGACTGCACCCAGCATCAGAAACACCCAACACCTGGATATCCTCGCAGGTGAGCACCACTCTACAAATCCTATTTGATTGATTGATTGATTGATTGAAAGCATGATGGATAAGAAATGGAAAAAAGAGAAAACTGAGTTTCCATGCCAGCTCTTTTCTATTCTCCTCAATCCCTAAATCACCCTCCCACCATCATAGATTTGCCTTCTCCACTAAGCAATGCAGAACTTCTTCACTCACCTACACCAGTGCATCTCACCCACAGAGGCATCCTCCATCATAGGGAAAAGATCGATGGCCTACCGGATGGATGGAACAATGCTCTACTCCCTGCTTCTTGACACACAAATCACACAAAAATACCCTTTTAATGTCATTCCTTAAATTTACTCTGCTATGGAGAAAGGAAAAGGCTGCACAGTATTTCTTTTTTTTCAACATGTTTTTTTCCTACAGTCTGTGGAAGATAGCATGCTCAACATTGTCCCACATAGTCCTCGGTGGCCAGGACTGTAGGAGGGTTTTAGGAGACCCAACGTGAAGGGAGGGTATATGAGGCTTTTGAGGAAAACAAAAACAGTGTTCCCAAGCACCCTTTTCTGGGGCAAGGTAGAAATCACACCCCAAATTTCCCCTGCATTCTTGCAATCTTCCACAATAGCCAGCAGAGTTGTAGGTGCCACTCTACATTGTGAGAGAGCATTGGAAGCTATATGTGATGTTTGAAAAAAAAACAAGAGCAGTATTTTCTGGGCAGCACTTTGTGGAGCAAGGAAGATGGAGACGGTTGACAATAGCACTGGTGTCCTATCTATTGCTGAAACTATGACACTGAGCTACAGACCTCCTTGCCCGCAGCATTGCAGGTGGAAAGGTGTGTTGTGGAGGCAGTTTACAGACACAGTTGTCCTGGTTTTCTGTTCGCAATTGTGAATACACCACCTACACATCTCTCAGTTGACTAAGTCCTTCATCAATCTTTTCAGTGTGAAGGAAAACCACGGCAGCATAGGCAAACCCCAATACCATGTTGTATAATTTTAACAGAACACCAGGCAACTATTGGCTGCCCTGGACACCATCTCACCAAATATTAGGCAAAGTAGAAGGGAAGAAATACGTTGGGCTAAACAGAAGAAACTAAAGTTTCCAAAACCCATCCCTTACATTTGATAAGAATGAAAGGGATTAAAAGATAATATCCCCTGCCCTTGGACCCATCAGCAACAATCCTGCTTACCTAATAACAAGGCCAATAGCATATAAAATTAAATATCCCTTTCGCTTCTGGCCAGGTGGAAACGCTATATAGATGAAGTGTTTATCGTATGGAGGGGAGATCGTGAATCAATCCTGGATTTCCATCAGTGGCTCAATGCTAGGAATCGCTACTTGCGCTTCACAGTAGAGCATGATAAAGAAAGATTACCCTTCCTAGATCTCTCTATTTACGTCACTCCCTCTGGTCTGCAGAGTGAATTATATTGCAAGCCGATGGCTAGAAACTCTCTGCTACAGTATGAGAGCCAGCATCCCAAGGCCCTTCGGGATAATTTCCCCTACGGACAATTTATTCGTATTCAAAGGAATTGTTCCACTCAACAAACTTTTTTGAATCATGCAAAGGCTTTGTCCCAACAACTTCAGGCTAGACACTATCCCAATGCACTGATAAAAAAATCGCTTAAACGGGCGAAATATAATTATCGTGAAGCTCAACTTGAACCCCCCATTGCGAAAGCTCCTATGGATCATCTGACTTTTGTCAGCACCTTTAGCACAAGAACAAATAAGATCCAGAAGATTGTTCGCCGCCACTGTCGTATCTTGAACTGCAGTAATGATAAAATTGATTCCCCACTATTTGTGTTCAAGAGATCCAGCAGTATACGCGATCGCTTGATACATACACGTCCTAAAGAGACACCTAAGCAAGCAGTTGGTACCCTATGGGATTTACCTGCAGTTGTTGGACACCATCAATGTGGATGCTGTTTTGTTTGCCCACAAACAAAACTTTCAGTTTCTATTGAAATTGGCACAGACCGACCGTGGGAGCAAGTTCAGTTCACTAATTGTAACAGTTCTCAATTGATCTATCTTCTTACTTGCCCCTGTTCTATTACATATGTCGGTATGACAACACGCAAGGTGCGAACACGCATGCTGGATCATAAGAGTTCATTCAGATGCAAAAAGACATTAACACGACTCACAAAACCTTTTGTAGACAAGAATCATGGAGAAGATGACTTTCAGTGGACAGTACTAGAGAAACCATTCATACCATCACACATTAGTGACATCGCTAAGTATCTGTTCACAAAAGAGCAAAGATGGATATTCAAGCTCCATAGTAACACACTTGGTCTTAATGACGATATACCTTGGGCAAGCCTGTAACACAGTGTGGGTCCAGTTAAGCTTTGGTCTTTTGGCTGCTTGGTGAGTTCATCTGACTCGACACACTCAATTGAGTGATGAGTTCTAACCTAAGAGTTATGAAGTTGATTATATGCTAGAGATGGAAGTGTGCCACTATGGAAGAAGAGTAGGTATATTCATAATATTAAAGACCCACTATTTATCGACTGTACCAGCCCTGTCATTAAGGGCCTGGAATGATTACATCACAATATTCCCTATGACCATCACACATTAGGAGGAATATATCGAGGAATGAAAGTGGGTCCCCTTTTTTTTTTGTGCTATCAACATGAGGGTATCCACGTTGTCTTATGTTACTAACAGTTGTGAGACTGTATAAACAGCAGGCTATGAATATCATTGCATTTTAGGGATCTGGGGGCCTTTAAGGAATTGAGAGCAAAGGCATGAATGCTCCGGGTGTTACCAATAAAGTTATTTCATCCGGGGCTGTTTTGAACTACAAGCGTCATCGTAATGATGTTTTTTTGTAGTTCTTTGTTTTCTTGGGAGAAGTCGGAACGTGAAGCTATGGTGTTCTCGTGTACACCGGCGATCTAAAACAAAGGGAGGTATGTTGTAGGGATGTAATCTTTACTAGGAGAGAATAGAGCAATAAGCGCAGGTTGCCTTCAGCCATCCTCGAAATGATGTGAGGCACTTGGGGGTCCGTAATGGTGTCCGCATAATTCAGAACGACTTACCGATTTAGAACTACGGACCACCATTATGTTGACGTCACTTTGTAGTTCCACACGCGCCCGTGATGGTATCATGTGGCTAAACTTTAGAAAAGATCGATTTCGGGGGCCCCCCTCTCATAGGTATTTTATTATACTCTATTTCAGTAATACAATGTATTTCAACACTTTGATTACTGGGAAGGCTCTTCTTGGCCGATTCAGTGAAAGTCTGTAAGCGATGATTGCGAGGGGGCGGGTACGAATGGTATTATGACCAGCCTCTCAGCTGACTAATAAATACCCCCTACCTGAGCCAGTCATTGCCTTCCCCTTGACTCAGGTTCTGCATGAGGCAACGACGGACAGGTGGGTTTAGGCTGGATTGTTTAACCGATTGTTTAACTGGTGTTTATGAAGGCAGTATTGTTACATCTTTGGCTAACTGGCTTCTTCCAAATGAGTAGAGAGCAGTGTCAGAATGCAGAGGTATCCATGATAACTGTTTTTCTGCAAATTACATATTGAGACCTATGGAGTCCAGCTACTGGGACATTTTAAGTGAGAATATCTGAGGGTTAGTTCTTGTTGAGGTACATAACTGTTTCAAGTAGCTGTCTAATGAGAGACTGAAGCAAGATTGAGTGTGCACACCTCGAGCCAGAAGAGAACAATTTTCTAGACTAATTTGTTGACATGTGAGGTTTGTGCATATTGTGGGCTGAGTGAATGCTGAGAATTCTGGGATCCAGGCATGGGTCCTCCAAGAACCTGTGATTGTCTGAGAAGGTTAGACTAGATATAGGGCTGTAGCTAGAGAATGGGTAGTACAAAGAAGCCTGAGTGTTTCTTGGCTTACTCTATGCTTTTCCTTGCTTTACCTTCACAGAGCGGGGCCTCCATTTCCTGAGCTTGGTCCAGGTGAGGTGAGGTCCAGTCCCCGGTCAAGCTGGGTGAGCACAAAAAAGTTTTTTCTATTTTCATACATAGTGTTTACAGGAATATAGTAAAGAAAAGAGCATGCTTATAGTAAATTTGCTATTGAACTAACTTGTTTTGTAGATGCTATTCACATCCCTTGACGAGGAGGATGAGCACAAGCAGGTTGTAACTGTTCCAACCTCTTAACATTGTTTGTATGTTCACTAAGTTTTTTGCATATAAGTTCTCACTTTTGTACACACCTTTTTGCAGTACCAAAGCTATAGAGCAGAGGCCCTAAAGAAAGCAGTGGGATTTGGTTTCCTATTGGCTGAAATATGTTGGCCCGTTTGCAGTTATTTGTTGAAACTGCATTGTTTGCACTGTTCTTGTTTTTAAATTAGGGGCTGAGCCGATAGTCTAATAAAGCGCTTTGTTTTTCGCCTCATCACCCTATTTTATTCACCACTTTTTTGTTTTTTGCACTGCACCGTATTCTCATACGATCTATCTTTTATGGTCTAAAGTGATTATGGGTCTGATCCAATTCAGCCTAATATCCCGGGTATGGTAATAAGTCTCGATGATCAGGAGGCATTCCATCCCGACATATGGACGACCAAATGAGAATATTGATCATTACGACAAATTGATGGGAATCCCTTTAGCTGTATGAGGATCTCACTGGTAATCACTTATTGCTTGCTCTTTCTTTTCTTTGGTTTCCTGTGATTGTTGGCTTGTAGGTAACTTGTGTCCTGACTCACTCAGCAATGAGACCCAGCCAGTGAGCTACCTTAGTGGCTCTTGAGACCCCCGGTTCTTTCTTGTTTTTACAGGTGGAGAAGGAAATAGCAATGCTACTGGCATTTGAGCAATTGATGCAAGTGAGCAAACGATGGAAAAGCAGACAGGGAAGTTCCCATAAATTCTCACATCCCTAGGTGGGTTGACAACAGGGCATAAACACTCACATTGTCCTTTGACATGGCCAGGCAGATGCCCTATGCCATAGCCAAAGCAAACACAAGGAGATGATGGACAGAGTACTGAAACTTGTCAGACACTCACCTTCAGTCACAGATCTGGGTTGAATCCATCATTGTTCTTTAGCTCACTTCGCCACCCAAGTTCAGACCCAGCTATATGCAAATCAGTCTTGACACAGTGCCTCATGGGAACAGGCCAGCCTGAAATGCAAGGCCAGGTCTTCCGTGGACCAGAAACAAGCATCCTGGGACAGGTTGGCATGGCCAGCTAGATACACAATGTTTCACTGTTTGCAGTTTTTTATGATATCAACCATTGCCAACAACAAATGGTATGGTTAGCTGGTTCGATAGTTACCCTTTTATTCCAAGATTATACAACAAAAATAAAAATAAATAAGGAAAATGCTGCTACTGAAAAATGGCTGCCATATGCTTGCAGAAAAAAGTTCACTAATGTGACTATTTTACAAGTGATGCTTTTTAATTATCAAGCCTTTCATTTGGAACATGTATTTTCTCATTTTTATTTGTGAAAGAAATAATAAATAAAAACCTAACAAAACACTCAAATTGCAGGCAGCTACAATGTTACAATGTCATTTAAATATTTTATAACAGCAACTATAAAATGGATATAGAAAATGAATATCCTTCTAACTATTCAGGCACTCAAAGAATTGGCACATTAAATAATGGTTATTTAAAGATACATAAAAAATAAATGCAAAAGCACACACCGAGCCAGGTTTATCACTTAGGAGAAAATAAATATTTTTAGGCTGACAAGAATACAAAGTTTTTCAAATCAGCCTAAAAGTTACTTCACAGACTGTATGCAGTCACTCAAAGTGTCGGGAATCAATGGGGAAAGTGGACTGACCCAGTTCACCCTACCGTATACTATGGTGAGTAGAAGCAGAATGTGAATGACAATTTACCAGACCAGTAGATGAAGCCTTTTGCCCAAAAGC
This sequence comes from Lissotriton helveticus, assembly GCF_964261635.1. NCBI lineage: Eukaryota > Metazoa > Chordata > Amphibia > Caudata > Salamandridae > Lissotriton > Lissotriton helveticus. Next base: position 1,128,723,770 of record NC_136068.1, on the reverse strand, counting down.
CTGGCTAGGCATGTATATTAAGCATGCTTGTTTTGGACAAACAGTAGTCTGGTGAGATAACTCTCTTAATGACTAGACATATTAAAAACGCAGAGCAATGGGTGGTCTGAACCTGCTCTGCAGACATCCAACTAGGATTCTTGCTGAGCCCATGGTCTGCCATATTTTCTTTCCCAGCTGCGCGTTCACCCACCCAAAACTGCCAAAACGCTTCCAGACTATCCGACTTGTAGTGAATGCCTTAAGAAGTTGCCTGGACACTTCCTGCCGCCCAATCATATGCTGTCCGGGCTGCAGACCAGTCCACCATGACCATACAGGGCCATCCTGGAACTGGAAGTGGTCAGTATTATTGGGGCATTGTTAGCTGGAGTAAACTGGAAACCTGTCGTTTCCTACACGTGCACATTATTTTATTTACCCACCCCTTGTTCTGAGTTGTTTTATGAAGCTTCAGCATGAGATTTTACAAACTCGCTTAATGACAAAATACACTATGTTGACGCAGAAGTGAGGACACTAAATAACATGGAATTCTACAGCTTAAAACAGGATATTTGTGAAAGGGCAGAAAACGTGGCGTTTCAATGGCTGTGACCATAGGACAGTAAAACAGACAAACACACAGGTAAAAATAAATATTAAAGAACCTGAAACCTCAGGAGCCTCAGTGCAATTCGAAGATTCTGTCTAGCAAAACGGTTGAACTTTTGTGGAGGAGAGTGAACCCAGATCAGTTTATAAGAGAGGTTGGCAATAATAAACAATCGATGGCAGCTGTCATTCAAGCACATAGGAACATAAACCATTGGAGTGAGGGAGAGTGCAGGCGGCAAATACGCTTTAGAATTCGCCACAGAGGATATACAAGAATAGCCCCATAAGTGACAGGAGAGATAAGAGATGTTTATGGAAAGGACCTTAAAAAAGCAATATAAGGCTTTCTTACCAGAAAAAGCGAGATAGCGAATGAAAAATGCAGAGAAACAATTTCTAGCTTCCCATCACAGAGACACATTAGATAGTGCTTAGTTAAATAACTTAAATGTAAGAACATAAACAAACATAGGCTGTGAAGTGCGGATACTCAGGTTGAGAATTACAAACAAAAATTATTGTGGTTGTATTTACTCCAATGATCATAAATGTGTGAGAAGAGAAGTGTTTTGAGGCTAGGGGTGAAGCGAGGGGCATCCATAGACTCTAACATACATCAAGTATAGACCAAGTCAGTCTAGGGGGCGGACAAAAGTGTACACGTCCACCATTGCATGCGCAGGGTACTGACATCTGCGGCCCGAGGCACTTACCTGAGAAACTTTGCCCAGTGTGTTGTTGGTTAAGTCTGAAGAGGGTTCAGAGGGTCAAACTCATTTTTAATTTGCCTCCCTAAGGGGATATTAAGCAAGATACAGAAATAAGCTCCTTGATCACACATGATGTAAAGTATAATAACCGAGCGAAATTCTGCTCTGCACCCATATTAGTGACTCTGTGTTCCTGCACCTGGATTTGCTGGGTGCAGAAACTTCAGACCACCAGGGTCGGCTTGTCCATGTGGTTGGAGGAGCGTCACCCCACTGCTTTCTTGCACTAAATACCATTTTATGTATCTGCTTCTTGCACTGCGAGAAAGCAGAAGGGGCCTGGTTGGGGGTGGGCAGGCGGGCAGTTCTGTTGGAGTCCAGGAGAGGAGTGGCTTGCCCAGTCTGAGTGCGCTGACAGTTTAGTCGGGCCTGGGCCAACCAAACCTGCCATACTCACTCTGCATTTTCTCTATGTAGGCTGCATGTAGCCTACATTCTCTATGTAGGCTGCATGCAGCCTACATAGACGCCTGTGGGGTCGGCGTCCCAGCCAATCACAATGCTGCCATTGCAGCTTTGTGATTGTCTTCGGGGTGGGGAGGGAGGCTGCCTATGGCTCCTTCCTGCTCAGACGGGAGATGCAGGATGAGCTGGCAAATGCAAAGGTAAGTTAACATACTTTTTTTTCCCAATTAAACCTCCCCCTCCCTGCACGAACCCACGAGTCATACTGGCCGCAGAGGCTTGGGCTGCAAGAGCCTTGCAGCAATGCACATTCCCTCTGACCCTGCCTTAACCCATTCCATTGCACATGGGACACACACACAAAACCAGGTCATGGCATCTGCTGTGCCCTGATTCACTCCTTACCCCAGGGCAGGTGGTTAATGGAAAGATATTTGTCCCCAGAATGGGGTCATTTCATGTGGATTTGGACCATCAATCGAGGTCAAATGGGCAAAGGGAGAAGAAATAAAGAAATGTCCTGTCTACAATAGTAAGTCAATCAGATATATGTTCTTAACCCAGTTGTTGATAAGAATGTCTGTTTTCTGAATCTCAATATTTTTTGATTTGTAATTATGCATGCTCACAATGTCTCAACAAGTTTTTGAACAAGTAAACACAGAAAATGTTAGAATATTGTCTTATTTTTTGGTAGTTCAGGAATTTTGTTTAAAAATCAGGCCTTACATAAGTTAGAATGCATGCTATGTACATAAGACTAGCATAACATTTAAATAAATACACATTTTCAATGAAGTTTTCAATTTGTAGGTGATAGATGGATCTTGAATGTTTAATTGTATGCCCAGCTGGAAGGGACTGGCTACAAAAATGCATTTAACAAGGTCCAGTCATAATAACTTATCAATAGGATGCCTAATACTGTTGTCTAAAACATTTACAATGTTCTTATGGTTGTTGGATTTGTATTGCTCCCATTTTCGCCTTAATGTGCATGTTTTTCTGATATCTGGGAATAATGGAAAGCCCTATGAGGTACACACCAGGCCTGTGTTGGTAATCACTGGAACCCTCCGGTGTCGCAATAGTATTAACCCCTTCGCCGTGCCTCGAATCCGGCCGCAGTGCCGGGGGGGCTCTGCACGGAGCTGCAGAACTCATGACGGCTCCCGGCCATCATTAATCACGGTGAGTGTGTGCTCATGACGGCTGGGAGCCTTCAGAACTCCGCCCACTGACTAATTCACCCACACATGAATCGCGTGTGGGCGGAGCGGCAACGTTCTGACGGCTCCCGGCCATCATGAGCACAAGACTACCATGACTCATGACAGCCAGGAGTCGTCATGAGCACCGAAGGAGTTAACATGTCTCACAAAGGCAGGAATGCTTCGGCAAAGTCTAGGTAGTTTCATGGCTAACCAGTGGCATAATGAAAACTTATGGGATCTCTCCCTGTAAGTTACGTTCACTCTGTCACCCTCTGTGTTCAGGACTCTCACCCATCAACCCACACCCGCAGCAGGCAGAGTACTGCCACATAACTGGATACATACTTGTATTTTTATTTGACTTTCTCTCCACTTTTTCTCGCCCAGTTTCTGGACCATGTAGGCCAGTTTCATATATTGTTTGAGCACCAGCACCTTCACAGTCACTGAGCACCACCATGGACGTCATTTAGGGGTCGCTAGGGGTCTTGTCCCTTGCTACCATGGCACTGTCTTTGCGACCCCCCCCCTCGACCTCAGACGTCAGTGCCAAGAACACAGGGTTGTCTCACATTATCAGAGTCGGGTGTTATAATCTACTGCTACATTTCCTCTTGCCTAAGTGACTCTTTTCTACTGCTCAGCCAGTTTGAGTGTTGGTGTATCTAATGATATCTAGAATGTTGGAAGTATGATGAGGTCGTGGAATGTTGGGTGCTTGAGGAGCTGGGGAGTGTCAGTTGGTGTGCAGGCTGAGCAGGACAGAGGCTGCTCCTGGTGGGGCGTCGTATGGATTTACCATCTTCCTGCAATTTACTGATGTGATTATCTTAACAATCAATCTACTATATTTATCTACATTACATCTGGCTACAAAGAACTATCATTAATTACAATACTGGCGACGAGGTAAAAAGAACTACGTTTTGGTGAAGGATTACCCTACATTACCCTGGATTACCCTGGATTACCCTAAAACTAAGGATTTAAGAAACTACAAGAATTTTAAAGAAAGAAGATTACATAAACTACGCTCTGGTAAGCCCCACCAGTGTTCTTAGTCAACAGGACAGCCTGCAGTCCAGAGCGTTTAAAATTCATTAGCTTTCCTTTGAACAAAAGATTTAGATTTACCAGCCTTGCATGTTACCTGAATTTTTCTATTAATATGACTTTCACAAACGCTAGCGTATGCTAAACCCTTTGAATTTGACCTGGGACTAGTGGCAGCAGAAGGTGAGTTTTCCCTTCACAGTTATTACAAGTAGATAGTTTTGCTGAATGTGTGAAGATTTAACCTGGGACCAAAGGCGGTGTTCACGTGTGAAGCGGACTAGCGACATGTATAGAAACAAGGTTGAAGTCTGAGTGTCGTTTCGCTCATTAAGACCTAAAAGTTTTTTAACGGGCCTATATAATCTTCGTCAACTTAATAGGACATTTCAACGCATTTGCAGCGTGTTTTGGACATGAAAATTTCTCACTTTTAACGAGCCAAAATATTCTCTGATGTTCGTTAACTCACCGTTTGTGTCTCGGTGACGGTTGGCCTGCGGAGCTCATCCCTGTTTCCCAGCTAGCGTCCATTTGATGACGTGTTGGAATTCTTCAGCGTGCTGGTGATTCTTGGGTAAAAACGAGACCCATCTCCTTTAGAAAGCGACGCTGAACGACGCTGTGGCGGCCATCTTAATACTTTGGGAAGGATTTCATTGTCTTGCTGAGGTTCACGACGTTTTTTAATTGCAAAAAAAAAACGCTTTGCATTAGTGTTCTATGGATTTTGAACCTAGTGACATTTCATTTTCATTCACGATGTCCATCCGACTTTTCATCACTCATACTTGTCATGGGATGCAGCGTTTGATTTTGCCAATTGATGGTAGGATTGTCGTGTCCTTGCTGGTACCATTACTCGACAAAGAATTTCTTGAGCTTTTACCTTGTGGGCTAATAGGGACCACTGACTTTATGCTGAGGGATTTCGGCTGAGGACACCCTCGCTTAAAGGAAAGTCATCGGAAGTCACTCAAACGATGGATGCTAACTGAAACGTTGCCGTCAAGACTGGGATTGTGGTACTGTTCTGAATAATTGGTGGAGCAGTTGTGAACTTTTGGATACACTGGTTCTGGCTTGTACCACATGGACTGCTCATGGACTTCGGGTGAGAGCTTGCAAGAATTTCGGGTGAGAAATCGCTCACCAATCCTAGACTACGGTGACCACGTTCTTTGTTTTAATTTGTTATGTTACTGTTGCTTTATCCTACTTACTTCTAGGTGTTTACAATTTTGTAATGTGGGCATATTGCAAGTGTTGCAAGATCTTTCTGTTTGTTTTTGAATTTATATGGAAGAGAGGAGGAGAGTGTGTTTTGTGTTTATTGTCTTTGCTCACATACTTGGTTTAGTGTGTACTTGGGTTGGCGTGGTTTTCCGTTATGGGATGCCCTGAGTTTAGGCGTAGTGCTCATCACTGGTTTTTCCTAGATTCACATTTTTGTGTTCCTTTAGTTTATCAACCACTTATTTGTAGGTATGGTTTCACATGTTTCTGTGTTACTTGAATGACTTTTAGTTTACCAATCTACTTCATTTTAGTTTGGGTAGATGAATGTCTTTCTGTTTTGGTCTGCGTGGAGTAAACATCTTCACATGAAGTTCTCTGTGTTTACACTCACTGTTTGGTTGGAGGGTGAATAGTTTTCCTGATTGGTTATTGTGGTTTGGTCTGCGTAGAGTAAGCGCTTCCACATGAAGTTTCTCTGCGTGTACACTCACTGTTTGGTTGGTGGGTGAATGGTTTTTCCTGTAACTTTCTTTAAGTGCTATCCTGGATAAGATTGTGTTGCAGATGACACTTTCTTGCGAGTTTTCTCTGCTTCTTACTTATTAATGTTTGACTTGAAGCAATTTTGGGTTTTACCTGGTAGTGACTCTCTTTGAGGGTTTTCTTGGTTTTATTTATGTAATGTTGGTTTGGTTATTAATACTATCTGAGTTTAATACTTTCCGGGAACTCTTTTATTGTGATTCAAGGTGTGTGGTTACATTGGCATTTGAGTTGTCATGCATTTTCTTCTATGTTATATGTACTTGATTCAATTGCTCAGTGTATCTTCATGCATCTTTTATTATCCTTTATTGTGTTTGGTTTCCTTAGGGAGGGGGATGTGTTATAATCTACTGCTACATTTCCTCTTGCCTAAGTGACTCTTTTCTACTGCTCAGCCAGTTTGAGTGTTGGTGTATCTGATGATATCTAGAATGTTGGAAGTATGATGAGGTCGTGGAATGTTGGGTGCTTGAGGAGCTGGGGAGTGTCAGTTGGTGTGCAGGCTGAGCAGGACAGATGCTGCTCCTGGTGGGGCGTCGTATGGATTTACCATCTTCCTGCAATTTACTGATGTGATTATCTTAACAATAAATCTACTATATTTATCTACATTACATCTGGCTACAAAGGACTATCATTAATTACAATATCGGGCTCTAACATCCCGTTTTCTGCTTATTTTTATCACATTAATAGTGAATATTAGTGTATTATTCACTATTAGGGTACCATAAAGTGGAGCAGCCAGATCAGTACCTTCACTGGCATCTTAGATAGGAAAAATAAAATGGTTTTATTGTACATTGTGTGTGCATTTGGGTGAGACTGAGTTTGGGTGAGAGAGTGTGTATTTGTGTGAGTATGGAGATTTGTGTGAGTATGGAGATTTGTATAGGGAATTGTGGATGTGTGTGTCAAAATGAGTAAGTATAAATGAGTCAAAGTAAGAGTGAGTGAGACAGTGCGACTGAATGATTCAGGGTGAGTGTGACTGCACAAAAGTAGGTGAAAATTAATGAGAGCAAGTCAGTGGTAAGAATAGAATGAGTGTGAATAAGTGAATGTAAGGGAGTATGTGTAGTTATGCTTGCAGATCCACTGCTGGGCCTGGCATTCTTCTTGGTTTATAGAGGCGCCCTTAACAAAATGTTGCCACTGGAATACTGGAGACAATACTTGTATATGGGATATCCTTTCCAAAATGCTACTGCTGCCATTCTATAGATACATTTTGTCATCGAGTACCCATGAAAAAATGCCAGCGTCCTGGAGGAAATTCTGGCATAGTTGGCACCTGTGGCAAATTGCTGGTGGTGACACATTGGAGGAAATTCTTGGCATATGGGAACACAACTGTGGCAAGGTCATGGGGCCATCCATGACAAAATGTGGTCCTTGACATATTTGACATAACCTTTGACATAATGGACCTTCATAGTGCAAGAAAAGCAGTATCAGGAGAGTTCTGGCACTGGCATATTGTATGTAATTATAATAATAATAGGGAGTTTTGTAGAGCGCATGGTGACGCCTGACGGCGTGTCCCGCTCTGTGATACTGGCGCTAGCAGCGGACTGCTGAGGAGAACCACTACTGGGCGAAGAGAAATGTTTTTAGTTTAGCTCTAAAAATGGACTCTGAGGGTTCCAGGCGTAACGCTACAGGGAGTTTGTTCCAGCTGGATGCGGCCAGGTACCTGAAGGACCTGCCACCCATCCTTGCTTTGGAAACCTTAGGAATGGACAGGCGTCCCGTGCCAGAAGATCTAAGGGAAAGCAGAGGCTCGTATTGTGTCAAGAGATCCTGTAGGGGGAGAGGTCCCCTACCGTTGACAATCCGGTAATGCTTCGGGAATCGTAGCCACATTGGCAAAAGGCTCATCCTAGCAATGGAGTTAATTTTTGACATAAGCGGGCACTCATAGGACATTTTAACATAATTGGGTGAACTCATAGGGGACTGTCAGATTTCAGTAACTTGACAGACCATGAAAGCACTTGAATATTTAGTGAATGTCTTATTAGAGCCTATGGATTTTTAGCAAATGTATGTGAACATTGAGCATTAAATTGCACTATTAAAGTGACATCACTTCTAGGGGCGATGCAGGGCCTTCTTGTGACACCCTTAAGGTCAAAGGGAATATGATGTACCTTCTGCTACTTCTGCCATTTTGGTGAATCGACATCCATTGGCACCACCCCTTCATGAATACACACTGCCACAAGTGCACACGTTTAGCAACCCAGCCACCCAATGTTGCTTAATTCAGAACAGTCCTGGACCCCTTTTAAGTAATTATTCACCCTCCCCATTACTTTAATTCCTGGCCCACTCGTACAAAGGAAGGTGGTGATTTTCACTTTCACATTTTGGATTGCACTCCAGCTGCCCAGAACCATTCCAGTCTCGATTGCACTCATTACGGCCCCAGACATGAATTTGCTGTTCTGATTTTACAACACCCAGTCATCTAGTACCACGACGGTACTAGTTACACATCGATTCAGCGCTTTCTGCTGGCATCTGCCTTCATCTGCCTTTAACTAGTTTGCATTCAGGCAAAGCTAACTCAATCCTTTCCTACTTTAAGGTTGCAAAACAGGGCTCCTTTGGATAGTATTACATTCTCATTAGTCTAGAGAACCCTACCGCTATGTTACATTTTAAACCCCCAGTTTGTGTTTCTCCAGACCAAGCACTCATGACATATAATGCCTGTCTGTACTATGCAAACAAATAATGGGCAGAATGCTGAATAAATCATACATTCACCCCCAGTCAAGAGATCTGGGTTAAATCCATTGTTCTTTTGCTCACCATGCCACCCCAGTTTAGACCCAGCCGTGTGCAAATCAGTCTTGACCCTGTGCCTCATGGGAACAGTCCAGACCGAACTGCCAAGCCAGTTCCTCCCTGGACCGGAAACAAGCATCCTGGGACCGGTTATTGGGTATTACCCTTCTTCAGCCAGGCTAGCTTGAATCCAGTGGCACAGTGAACAAGGGACTCACGTCTGGGCATACCCATCCCACTTAGGGTGAAAAGTGCTACACAAACAAATACTGGATGGAATGCTGAATAAATGATTTATTCACCCCCAGTCAAGAGATCTGGGTTACATCAATCGTTCTTTTGCTCACCATGCCTGTCAGTTTGGATAACAGTTGGAGAGTGACAGTGAGAGAATCCACAATGAAGGAGCTCATGGGGAGGTGTGCTCCAACAAAGCTTGTCACACCAGATGCCAGCAAGCTAAGGACTTCTTTCCTTCCTGCACTAATCTACTGCTCGAAATGTTATCATGCAGGTTTAATTTTCTTTCCACATTTATATAACATTACTTTATAAATAAAGCCTTGTTTAGAATAATCACGCCCAGAGACAGTGAATTGTTTTGTTAGAAAAATGTTTCCACTGGACCTCAAAAATCACTGTTATAGTAATTTCTAATTTACTGTGTGCCACAGGGAAAGGTTTGAAGTTTGTTATCATACTAGAAAATCGAAAAGTAAACACAACATTGATGCCAATCATTTGGATTACTCTTGGCAGAACTATCAAATCCAAGGGCAACGCCAAACATCTTGAGTAATGTGTTGAAGAAGAAATGGAGACATTGATATAAATCTTAATATAAATGTTCTTTTTGTTATAAAATATACCAATTCCAACTCCCTGCCTCCTCATCTTATGGGAGCTTCTTGTCACCTCCAGAGGTCTCAGTTGAATTCCTCTTCTGTGGGCACAGTCTGGTCAAACATCACCGAGCTTCCAGTCCACAGAACATGCATGCCTATAAAAGGGTTGACTCGAGATCACATAAATAAGTGAAAACATGCATTCTCGAGGGAAGAGGGAAACAAAGGACTGACAGTGAAAGAGAGCACCACGGTCGGTTGGCCAGTCAGTGCCAGGGGGCCGATGTGACAGGTCAGTATGTTGGTTAGTCTTTTGGCTGATTATGGGCCTGCCTTATGTCTGGTGGGACGGGTTCTTTTGTTGATTTCCCAGATATTTCCACAAACATTACCTGCAGCAATCACAAATACACTGTCTCCCATACCCCGCAGAACACTTATACAGCATATCCCCAATCTCAAAATCTTTCCGCTTTGCCATAACCTCCTATGCTGATGATACTCAAATCATTGTAGCAGTCATGAAACAACTGTCTGCCATTAGCAAACAGTTTGGTGAATGCATGTCAGCTGTAAGCTTATGGATGAGTTAGAATAGTTTAAAATTGAATTCCAAAAAAACTGAAGTGGTTCTCTATGGCAATGACCCTTCCTTCTGGTCCCCGGAGTGGTGGGCAATGAATGTAGGTGATCTAACGAAATCTGTTGAAAAGGCCAAAAACCTTGTGGTCATTGTTGATAACAGGCTTACCATTGCTAAACAGATTAACGCCCTTACCTCGTCCACCTTTTTCATTTTCAGAAACATTTAAAAGATTATGCCTTTTATTCAAGGAAATTATCAAAAACTTGTCATATCAGCTTTGATATTAGCCAGATTAGACTATTGTTATGGCCTATATCTTAATTAGGGTTTCCCGTTTTATGGTTTTTATTTTTTTGACATTTCCGTCTGTATTTATCTATATTTAATTTTTGCAAATTGTATTTGTTTTTATCCATATGTATTTTGGGTTTCCTGGAAAAATGAAGCTGAAATTAGAATATTTCCACATTTATTTAACCAGTAAATATGCACTCATGCTTGAATGCCCACCAGGTTTCAATGCTGTAAACACCCAGCGAGGACAAATCAATGCGATTATTAGAAAGTATGCACATTTCAGTATCAACATTGTGCATATCTACTGCTGTTAAAGCCTCTTCACTAAAATTCCTTTCTTTTTTTAGGCCACTTAACTATCAATTCATACATCTAATTGCCCTGCAGTCATGTCACACAGTATTTAGAATTACTCAAAAATCAACTCAATTTCCGTTTTTATCTACATTAAAAAATAAATACAGACAAGAAAATAAATGTTTTCTGTCTGTATTTATCTGTAAAAATCTGTAAAAAAGGAAAACAGAGAGCCTTAATCTTAATATGCAGGCCCAACATCTGAGTAAACTTCAGGTTTTGCAGAATACAGCTGCAAGAGTTATTGTCTCGGTCAGGAATACTATCAAACAGTTACTCTGGCTGCCAGTTAGGGAGTGGATTCAATTCAAAGCCTTGTGCTTTGCGTACAAGGCTTTGCATAAAATAGGCCCTCTGGACCTAGCTCAAACTCACCCAGTAGGGCACTTGGGGTCAGATGTTGGTCGGCAAATACCGGTCGGTAACGGCCGATTTCGGCTGTTACCGACCGGTATTTGCCAATGGAGATGTAGGGGCCTCAAAACATACAGAATCGGTATATTTACCGATTCGGTAAATTTACCGATTCTGTAAAATATCGAATGAGTAAATTTACCGAATCGGTAAATACAGATGTAGGTGGCACTGAAAACAGTGCCACAGGCCATTACTGATTCGTTATTTACCATGTAATACTATTGCATGGTAAATAACGAATTCTAGTGTACATGCACATCTGTGCATGTACACCTGTGCCATGTGGCACACAGACATGCCCTAAGGGCATGTATGTATGTCACATGGTACGCAAGCCAGAAACAGGGGTGCAACATGGTGTCAAAGTGACACCCTGTCCCCCTTGTAAAATCGGTAATTTTACTGATTCGGTAATTACCGAATCGGTATTTGCTATCGAATCCTATGGCCTTCAAGGCCCATAGGAATCAATGGCAAATACTGATTCGGTAATTACCGAATCTTACCGATTCGGTTTTTTTACCGAATTATTTACCTACATAGCAATTACCGATTAGTAAATACCGAATCGGTAAAATTCGGTATTTACCATTCGGTAATTTGCTATTACCTACATCTAGGCCTTAGATCCTCTAATTCTAGAACCTTGAGGTTTAAAAAATAAAGTTGGGGTGGCAGAAGTTTTCTATCTGGGCACCATTTCGAACAAACTCCTGTTGTCTATTCGCTCAGCCTTGTCTCTCCTGGAATTTAGACGAGAGTTGAAAACTTGGCTCTTTAGTAGATCAGACTACTGGTAATTACTCCTGTTTTTCTGGGTCCGATTCATCGTTAGCGCTAGGACACCATTATGTAACAGTGCACTCTACCAGTCCCTTTAACATTAACATTTATAATGTGGGCCACTTTTTTAGCTGTCTGATTCGCTAATGGGGGCCATGACGCAGTCTTACCTTGGAGAGCACAATAGAGATTGGTGGGAAAAACAGAGAAAGCCAGAATAAGAGAATGATGGCAAGGGTGAGACTGAAATAGCTCAAATATAGGGGTAAGCAGGGGAACAAGAGATGGCTATGGAGATGGAGATGGGTGTGCGAAAGAAAAAGAGAGAGAACAGCAGACAATGGTTGAGACTAGAGGAGTCAGCCATAGAACAATCGCAGAATCAGGGCTCAAAACTGCATCGTGTTAATGTATGTTGTACTGAAAGATGGTGCTGTAATTAAAGTCTGCTTTTTGATGCACACCATGAGTAGCAAGTTCCGTAGCCGAGGGCTCCGGAGGACCAGTTCGACCGGGCACTACAAGACAAGGCAGAGCATGCTTTGAAAGCAGCAGTAGGGCACACCACTGCTGCTGAGTTACAGGCAAGCAGAGGAGCTGACACAATGAAAATACAATACAATTGCTTAATGTTTCCTGGAAATACAGTCAAATTGAGTAATATTCTTAAACATAAAGAACATATTTAAGTGAATTTTTAATTGTAACCCGGTTCCTCAAAACACCTGACATTTAAGTTAAGGTAACTACTCTGTCTGCCATTCTCTGCACGTGACAATAAGACAATTATAAATAACTGTCCTGATTGCTTAATATACCAACTTCATTTCCAATTTTCAAACTTGGAATGTCATAAAACATTTGTGCCTTAAAGAGTACTCGATGTAAGGGTTGTACTATTTTATAGTTTTCAAGATGAGGTATTGATAAGCGGGACCAAGCTTAAAATAGTTCACAAACATTCACAAATGTTGAAAAGTTTTCAACGCTATCAAAAGCAGTTCACACTGTGCTAAATGCAGATGATAAATGCCCTGAATTTTGCAATGCTATATTTTAGAACATAAGGTTTTATCTTCTCTAAGGTCACAAAAATACTACACACATAGGCTCACAGCTAATACAACACACTTTTAACCACTTTATCCTGCACAAATAGCTTGTTGCTATCCTGGGAAAGCATTATGAAGCCCCTCCTAGGGGTATGAAGTGTAAATAAATGAATGAATAAATGAATCAGGGCTTCATGACTGCAGTATTGGGCAATACCAAGATGTAATTCAAGCACAGGGGGAATGTTTATAAACTACGCATGCATAAGTGGTGATGCCTGGCGTACCCCAGCGCAAGGTAACATATAGCCCGGGGCACTGGGCATGGTTTAGTTGACAAACCACTAACATACTGAAGAACCGGGTTTTCTTAGAACCCAGCGGCGCCAGGGACACGCCCAAAGTCTTCGGGTTCTCCTGTCTTGGCAAGCAGCGACACGGAATACTTCTAGGTGGTGTCAGAGATCAAATTTATTAGCTGCAGCTAGTAACAGTAATCCCAGTAATACAACACGGTGTACAACTCAGGAAACTGCTCAATTTTCGTAGAGCAAGACATCACTTTTTATGCTGTTTTCGACTAATTACGAATGCACACCCATTGCGGCAAAGTCTGACCAATGAAATACATTTCATACACATTATCACATTCCAAAAAGTTCACTTTACATCGTACCAACCCACAAGTTAATTATTAGGACTGTCCCAAATTCGATTACCACAAGCCGGACAAACCCATAATTGAAAGCACTACCATGTAATGAAAAGGGATCACAGACATAATATAGAATGACAAAATATAGACTTACCAAAATATAGTCACGAAAATATAGAATGACAAAATATCGAATTCCTATCTACAAACAGGTAAGTACAAAAATATCGAATCCAAAATATAGTCTGTAAAAAATATAGTCAGTCAAAATATCGATTTTTTTTAAATGTCTTAAAAGTAATTTAAAATTAATGAAATAATAAATATAATTAACTAAAACATACTTAGAAATACTCAAATGACCTTAAAATTAAGATATAATTAATTTAAGTTATTAATAAAAAATGTACAATATTTTACCGTAGGATAGCAGGAGGGTAACATTTAATATTACCACTCCAGTGCGTGCAACAGTAGGGAAAGCGTTGGATAGCGTAAGGGTAAAAAATACTATTCCCACTCCAGTGAGTGCAACAGTAGGGAAAGCGTTGGATAGCGTAGGGGTCAAAAATACTATTCCCACTCCAGGAGTGCAACAGAAGGGAAAGCTTTGGATAGCGTAGGGGTAAAAATTACTATTCCCACTCCACAGAGTGCAACAGCAGGGAAAGTGTTGGATAGCGTAGGGGTAAAAAATACTATTCCCACTCCAATGAGTGCAACAGTAGGGAAAGCGCTGGATAGCGTAAGGGTAAAAATTATTATTCCCACTCCAGAGAGTGCAACAGCAGGGAAAGCGTTGGATAGCGGGAGGGTAAAAAATACTATTCCCACTCCAGTGAGTGCAACAGTAGGGAAAGCGTTGGATAGCGTAGGGGTAAGAAATACTATTCCCACTCCAGAGAGTGCAACAGTAGGGAAAGCGTTGGATAGCGTAGGGGTAAAAAATACTATTCCCACACCAGAGAGTGCAACAGTAGGGAAAGCGTTGGATAGCGGGAGGGTAAAAAATACTATTTCCACTCCAGAGAGTGCAACAGTAGGGAAAGCGTTGGATATTGGAAGGGTAAAAATTAGTATTTCCACTCCAGAGAGTAGAACAGTAGGGAAAGCATTGGATAGCGTAGGGGTAAAAATTACTATTCCCACTCCAGGGAGTGCAACAGTAGGGAAAGCGTTGGATAGCGTAGGGGTAAAAAATACTATTCCCACTCCAGAGAGTGCAACAGTAGGGAAAGCGTTGGATAGCGGGAGTGTGAAAATTACTATTCCCACTCCAGTGAGTTTAACAGTAGAGAAAGTAATGATTTAATATATCATTAAAAATAAATTAAATATCAATACCAATAAAACATTAATTGAAATAATAACCAATTTAATATTATGTAATAATTAATTAGAAATACAACTACATATTAGTTAATAAAAATTAATAACCTATTCATAATTATTTAACAACTAATTAATTTTCAATAACAAAAACTAATTATTAATAAAAATTAATACCAATTAAAAATTAACAGTAAATTAATTATCAATACACAAAAAGTATTTTTAATATGTAATTAATTACAATTACATTACTTCCCACCCTATTCCCCTATAAACCCACATCCCACTACAGAAAATACATTAATACAATTATCATAATTATCAAATATTTAATTAATACAAAATAATTACCAATTAATAAAAATTAATTGCCAATTAATAGAAATTAATTACCAATTAAAAATTAATTAACAATAAATTTAAAATCATTACCAATAAATGAAATAAATTATTTACTTAATTACAATTAAATTACTTCCCACCCTATTCCCCTATAAACCCACAACCCCTACAGAAAATAAATTTAGAAAATTAACATAATTAACAATTAATGAATTAAGACAAATTAATTGGCAATCAATAAAAATTTATTACCAATTAAAAAATAACAATAAATTCAAAATGAATACCAATAAATAAATAAAAATATTTAATTAATTACAATTACATTACTTCCCACCCTATTCCCCTATAAACCCACAACCCGCTACAGAACTAGAAAGAAAAATGTAATTAAAAATGATTAATAATTGCTAAAAATTAATATTTAATTTAATATAATTAAATTACTTCCCACCCTATTCCCCTATAAACCCACAACCCTCTACAGAATTAAATTACGCAAAAATTAAGTAACATAAAATTCATTACTTAAAATACATTAAACATACATTACAAAAATTCATATACACTTTTCACACATATACTAACATAAAAAACACTTTAAAAAAATTGACATTATTAAAAAATTGATATATTTAATGCCTATATTGTATACTTTGATATTTTGACTTCTATATTTTGAAAATCGATATTACTTACCTTAAATTCGATATTTTTAACCACTATATTGTGTCCATTCAATATTTTGTCCATTCTATATTTTTACTTCGTTATTATGTCCATTCTATATTTTGAAATCGATATTATGACTGTTTACCAATGAAAAGACATAAGGAAAGAAGCAATTCAGATGTTGAGTAGGATAAGATATGTGCAAGAAACTAAAAGTTAACGATATCCTGAACATAATTGGCAATTTCAGACAACGATCAGCTAGAGAAAATAGGCTTCACAAAGGGTTAGTTTCAGGTGACGGGGTCAGCATCTTGCAGTTCACTCACAAATCGAAAAGAGCCTATTAATGCTTACATGAACAATGAAGCCCATGCAACTTTGTTCATTCGTTTACCTCTACGGCCTACGTGAGGGCAACACAAAATGGCGTCTACGAACAACGCAAACAAAATGGAGTCCGGTCCCGAAAACCACGGAACCTCAGTCCCTCCTTTTGCCATTACGTAGGCAATGACCTAAACTCACGTCAATCGGAATCCTGGTCTATATCTATTCTCATCAGGTCATCAAGGTGTTGCTGTAACATCATCTTATTATCCTTCACTTCTCTCGGGACGGGTCTTCTCACACAGATCGTAGCACAAAGGCCACAAATGGCGGGACCACACTGGATGCTTAAGCAACACGAGAAAAGGATCGCTAAAGCCATACCAAGAAACATCAGAATCTTACATCCCCATTTGGACAGCAGTTCCCAAAACCACTCTACCAATGACCAGTTCCCTTCGTCTACATGTATAGACTCAGCGGACTTATGTAACCTCAAGATGGCTTGGTACACTGTTGGGGCGTTATCTGGAATGAAAATACAGCAACTAGACCAGATCAATTTACATACTCCACCTCCCTCTGCAAGTATAATATCTAAAACAAAGCGGTTTTGTAATGTCATAAGGCGATCCGCTTGAAGCTCAGCTGTAATATTGCTTAGGGCACCAGCAGTCTCATTTATAGTGGCCTCGACCACTCTTGTAAGCTGACGAATATTCCTACCATTAGCCATAGGACCCCAAAAGGGCAGAAAACCCTTAAAGAAGTCTCCAGCTTCTTGTGCGACAGTATCTTTCGCATCGATAACACCTCTACCATATCTAGTCTTATGGTAATTGAAAGCAGCTGTATACGTAGGGGGAAGCAAAAATGCCACATAACATGTGCCTGAAAAATCAGAAGGCAACCATGTATATGCTCTATCATAACAAACAAAATACGTGCCTTTAGCTGGCACGAACGGTGGAGATTTCTGAGAAGTATAGATATAGGTGTGAACATACACACTCTTACCAAGCTGAGCGCTCGGATTCTGACCATTACCTTGCAGACAAAAATGACCTCGGTGGGGTACAATCCAAATAGGAGAGACCTTTACTGTCTCTCTTTTTCTGTCAGACTAATACTATATCTCGTCTTGTTCCAACCAACATATGCTCGTACCTCATCTTTAGGGATAGCGTTATACGCATCGATATCTCTGATCATATCTACTATTCCCTGTATCAAGGCATTATTACTCGCATTATCTTTGACGGAACGTACAGGAGATGCTTCATTCGCATAGATAAACATTGCTTGGAGTGCCCATACTGACCCATTAGGCGAAAAAGGCAAAACCAAATATGGCATTCCCTTATCTGTCGTATGTGGCATAAGACCACAAACCCAACAATTTGTGGTATTTACAACTAACTGATGCTGATGCAACATCTGTATAAATGAATTGTTCACAAATTCTGATATTCGTGTCTGTTCATGTTCAGGCAACGTATGAAACTCATGTGGGGAGACAGTAGGAAAAGAAAGAGTAGGTTGGGAGGTAGATGCAAGCGTATGTTATGTGGCATAAACAATCCAACCCACACATCCTAACGTAATATTCAAAAGCATTAGAAACACAATATTAAAAAACATTTGCTACGGACCAATATACACATTTTTACATTAGGATGAATTCCCTTAACACTCTCATCAGACCCAAAAGACTCCATCCTCTAACGTGCTGCTCACGGCTATTACCTTCTTCATTTAAGTGTGCGTCAAGATCGTACTAACGACCATGAACCACAGACCTTATGTCAATACGCGGCTCACCCCTTAAGGCTGTACCGCGACCCTGCAGCTGAGTCCGGATAGTGACTCGAAAAAGTAAAAAGTAAAAAATCTTTTGATCTGACAAGGTGTAATTCACTACATAAAAAAAAATGCAATCTTTATTTGTCCATTTATGCGTCCTTTTTCGATCTCAGATTATAACGCTCTTTGCCAGGCACAGTTTGTTCTTGAAAAAGGACCCCTGGATTCGTTGTGTCAAGTCGTAGGTGTGGCGGTACGGCAGCTTGCAGAACTTCGTCATCCGCACGTTCTGACTGAGTCCATGTCAAATGTGCATCACTAAAAGGTACGAATCTAGGAATTCTTTCACATTCGGAATCAGCTATTCCATCCCTCACCCACTTGTCATACGGTAAGGGCAACGGAACTTTTTTACAGTGGGTGGCATGTACCCAGTTTTTCTTGCCAGCTACTCTAACTGCAGTTCTAGTGGCCAACAAAACTAAATACGGTCCAGTTCATCTCGGTTCCAAGTTTCTAGTTCGTTGGAAGTTCTTGGTCAAGATGTACTCTCCAGGTTGAATCGTATGGCCTGGATCTGCAGTAGCTGTCGGCAAACTGTCATAGACCTGTTGGTGGAGAACACGTAATTTAGCAGTCAAGTCATGTAAGTAATCCACCAACATAGGGTACTCGATCTCACTGTATTTTTTAGGACGAGACACACCCCAAACATTCGCTGGACGACCAAAGATGATTTCGTATGGGCTAAGTCCCACACGAGAATGCACTGTCGTCCTTGTTGACAAAAGAGCCAACAGCAAGGCATCTGGCCATGTAAGACCAGTGCTCGCTTGTATCTTAGCTAGCTTCAGTTTCAAGGTGCCATTATAGCATTCGACAAGTCCAGCAGACTGGGGGTGATTCGCAGCATGAAATTTCTGATTGATACCAACCCCGCATACACTTTCTTCATGATCTGACCCACAAATTTACTCCCACTGTCGCTCCATAAAATTCTCGGCAATCCGTATCTAGGGAAATACTCCTTGAGCAAAACCTTGGCTGTAGACAAGGCAGTATTATCCTTTAGGGGGTAAGCCTCTATCCATCTGGAAAGGGCACAAACAACCACAAGGACATACTTCAAATTATTGCAACTCTCCATGTGTATGTAATCTAGCTGTATCACTTCAAACGGATACGTCGGAGGAGCAAAATGACCAGCTGGAGTTGGAGTTCCCTTTCCAGGATTGTACTTCAAACAAATCATGCAATGTTTCACCACATTCTGAGCACATTTCGGAATTCCAGCATTCTGCCATACTGGAGCCAACAACTTGCATATTCCCTTCGAACTAATATGAGCCATTCCATGAGCCATAGTAACCACTGGGAACACATACGCATCTGGCAACAACCATCGTTGGTGTTCTGACAATTCAACCCAACAACCCGTCAGATCCAACATACCCGTAGTTTCTCTCCACACACTCACTTCTTTTTCCGTAGCTTCAGCCTGAATCATCTTCACACTTTCTATTGTGTCTTCACACATTCCACCAGCCATGACCCATCTAGCAGGGCCCGCAACATACATATGACTCATCATATCTCTCGCCGTTCCTTCGCAACTTCATCCGCAAATGCATTCCCTCGACCTACATCATCCACAACTTTCTTATGCGCACTACACTTCACAATTGCAATCTGCTTTGGGAGAGTAAGTGATTCCAGAAGTTCATTCACTAACTGCCCATGCTGAATTTTCGCACCATGAGAAGTAAGAAATCCTCTTTCTCTCCACAAACGTCCAAAACTATGGGCAACACCAAATGCATACTGGCTATCAGTATAAACATTCACTCGCTTTCTCTCTGACAACACACACGCTCTAGTCAATGCAATCAACTCTGCTGCTTGCGCAGAATTCTGTGCTATACGTGCTGTCTCAACAACTGTATGTAAAGTTGTGACGGCATATGCTGCAGTCGTTTCACCATTCGGAAGCTTGAAACACGAACCATCTACCCATAGGGTACCATCAACATTCGTAAGAGGAGTATCTTTCAAATCAACTCTAGCCTTCGTTTCTTCCTCTGTCCGAAGAAAGCAATCATGCTGTTCTTGAGCATCTGTCTCTACAGAAATCGGCAACAACGTAGCTGGATTCAACACATTACATCTCTTAATGTGAACATGGCTAGCCAAAAGAGTCAGCTCATAACCTGACAAACGTGCACTAGTAAGATGCTGTGTCTTGGTCCTGTTCAATAAAGTATCCACTGCATGTGGGACCATCATAATCAACGTATTATCCAATACCAAACCAGCCGACTGTCGGATAGAAACAGCCGCTGCCGCTCTCAAACAGCTCAGCAACGCTTTAGCTACCGGATCTAACGTCGCTGAAAAATACGCACATGGACGCTGCTTGTTCCCAAATTGTTGCGTCAATACTGACAATGCACAACCTTCTCTCTCGTGCACATATAACGTGAAAGGCTTACTGTAGTCCGGGGTACCCAATACCGGAGCCGAACATAATGCATCACGTAATTCAGAAAAACTTTTCTGACACTCATCAGACCAAGGGAGAGGATACGGAGTATCTTTAAGAGTCAGCGCCAACAGAGGTTTCGCTAGCAGGGAAAAATTAGGGATCCATTGCCTACAATACGAGGTGATACCCAAGAAAGCACGCACTTCTCTCCGTGTGGATGGCACACTCATTTGCGCAATTGCTTGAATTTGTTCTGGGGTCAACCTTCTTCCCTCCTTCGACAAGGGATGACCTAAGTAGGTTACTTCTTGTCGGCAACACTGTAACTTTGAAGGTGACACTTTATGATGAAGGTCAGACAAATATCGTAACAAAGAAAGAGTAGCCTCTTTACAAATCTCTTCGTCATCAGCAGTAATCAACAAATCATCAACGTACTGAATAAGAGTAGCACCAGTAGGCAACACAAAACCATCAAGCTGAGTTTTTAACGCCTGACTATAGATGGAGGGACTTTCACAATAACCTTGAGGAGCTCTCTTAAACCGGAAGCTTCGACCTCCTAAAGAGAAGCCGAAAATATCTCTACTCTCCTCAGCAATTGGAATGCTACAGAAAGCATTCTTCAAGTCGATAACAGAAAACCAGGCTGCCGAAGCAGGAATCAGAGTCAACAAAGCAGTCATATCGGGAACAACAGGAAACTGTGGCACCACAATCTTATTCACTTCTAGAAGATCGATCACAAACCGATACACAGGTGGCTGAGAAGCATCAGTACGTTTAAGGACAGGCAAAACAGGACTGTTACACACATTACCTCTCGTTTCTTCAACTACACCCTTCTCAACCAAATCATAGACGATCGCTAGAAGAGCTCTCTCGACATCACTAGAGATTTTATATTGCGGAATACGAGGTAGCCTAGCATTCGACTTGAGGGTGACAACATATGGTGGAATCTGTAAGAGTCCAACATCATTCGGACCTGTAGCCCAAAGCGTATCAGGAAGCGAACGCAATTCCAGTGGAAGACAATCTTTAGACAAATACATCGGGGAAATCACTTTCTTACCCAAGGTAAGATGTACTCCCGAAGGAGAACAATGTAATGTCACATACAATCTTTTCAGCAAGTCCAAACCCAACAGATTCTCATTACAACCAGTCGTCAGAATAAGAGGTGCTTCCAATTCACAAGGACCAATAGAAAGAGGCAAAGGACTAGAAACCGGGTTACAAACTGGGGGGGCCTGAAAATCCTACTGACACATTGGTCAAGCCAGACAAAGGTGCGCCAGGAAGTTTAGAGTGCATAATAGAACTCTTTGTCGCACCAGTATCCAAAAGAAAAGGTTCTGCCACACCTAATGTAATCACTTCAACATAAGGTCCACTCTGGTCTACTGGATCTGACACTACTCCCTTACTTTGCCTATGGCTGTCCTAACTATCATTATAACCAGCACTCTCACTCTCGACATAATATTCATCAGCATAGTACTGTGCAGACTGACCACTCGGAACATTCTGTCTGTCAAAATAATTCACAGAATTCTGAAGGGAAGAGGAACGCTCATTCTGGGGTAACACACCACGTCCCCTACCCCTAGGAGCTTGCTGGAAACCACCATGACCTCTCTGACCGGAGGTGCCATTCGCACGCTGTAACAAAGCCGGGCAATTATTCTTGAAATGACCTTCCTCTCTGCAATAAGCACACTAATTAGGTCCAGGAAAGAATCGCGGAGCATAAGGCTCAGGTTTCTGTAACAATCTCTGAAACTGTGGAGGTTGCTGAAACTGAGGCTGATTCTGACGAGGCGGATAAGCTTTATCCTTCTCATCTTTATCCCTATTCTCATAATATTGTGCAGTAGCCAATATCTGGGCCTAGTCCTTTAACTTATTAGAAAGTTCGGGAAGCAAATTAAAGACAAATTTGTCCACAAACAACCTTTGACTACCTTCCGTACTCATGTCCTGACCACTATGATCGATAAACGTCTCTTCAAACCTAGTGAAGAAATCAGACACACTCTCGTCTTTCTTTTGTTTGCATGCTGCTAACTTGTCTCAATTCACTCGTAAAGGAGGCATCATAGTTTTCATTAAATTAAAAATTGTACCAGGTAATTCTGTGACTAAGGGCTCAGGTTTGGCACCACCTACTTGCCGACCATCTGCAGCAACAATATTAGCCCACGTATCTCCTAATTCTGCCGCATGATTCTCATGACGAATCTTCGCCCACAAAGGTTGAGGAACTACATTACCTATTAACATATCTATGTCAGCTAAATTCATAATACACGCATCAACTGTCTGGGACAACTCCTTGTAATAACCAGCAGGATTCTTACGGGGGTCAGGTAAGGTCTGCTCAAGAGCTAAGACCTCTGCTCTCTTCCAAGGGACATGTACCCATACTCGCTGAAAATGTGCCGGTACACCCTGGATACTCTGATTAACATTAGCAACAACTTCCTCTCTCCATACAGGGGGAACCTCTCTCATAGGATACTGCTTCACTTTCCTCCTAAAAGAGGAATCAGGTTCATACAATGTCTGAGGCGGTAATCTAGACCTAAAAACAAGTATCGTCTCCACAGCATCTGTAACATCAGATTCCACTATCGTCCCTTTGGCAAATTCTGACTGAACATCAAGCACTTCCTGCGGAATCGGACCCAACTCATTATCTTCCCATTCCTGACGAAGAAAAGTACACATTACATCAAAAACGTACCTTTGCTTAGGCGGATCCCACTGAAAGAAAACATCCATAACCGCTAGCAAATTATACCTAGAAGCATTTAAAATCCATCTACGAGCCAACAAATCCAACACTGTCCGTTCCTCGGAACTAGGAAGCTGACTACGACTCTGCTTTCGTTCCGAAACAGGGGTCATACTCAGTGACACAAACAATGGAGACAACAGATTAACGACAGTCTCGGTCATTCGTTTTCGAGCAGAAGGAGAAGAAGCAGACATAAGAACAGGAGAATAAGTATTTTGAGGCAAAAGAGGTGTAGGGACAAGAACAGTAGGAGTCGAAGATACAGAAGTAGAAGGCAAAGGAGTTTGAGGCAAAGCTGGTAGCAGAGCTGGTGACCCTAGAGTGGGTTGCACAGTAGGAGGCAAAACCATCTGTGGAGCACCGGGTGGCTGAACAACAGCAGGAGGTTGAACACCAAAGGGTGGAACAAGCGGGGGTAATGGAGGCGCAGTAGCACCCTGCACATAAGGGGGTGGCAATCTCAGTAAATGAGAGATCAAAGGATCTTTTTCAGGGTCTTCAGTCACTTTTGGAGGAGAAGACGGCAGGGCCGGATAACACTTATCAATGGCCCTGCAACGCTGTCTATCTAAAACTTCACTCACTCGATCTTCCTCATCTGCCTTAAACTGCCTAGCAGCTTGTAGTACTGACATATTCTTATCTTTCCTATCTCTCTTTGCTTGCTTAATTTCTCGCTGTTTGGCTTCCTTTCGCCAAAGGCGGAAAGAGTCAAACATTGCCGGCCGGGCTTTCTTCTTAAATAGCGCAACTTCCAGATTATCTAAAATATTTAATTCGAAACTACCATGTTGGGGCCATCGTAAAACACCATCTTTCTTTGTATAGGGGACCCACACTTCATTATAAGTGATAGGACCCACTCCGTGTTTTGAATAGAGCTCATAAGTTGGAGTTCCAACAGGAGGTATCGGACACGAATCCTCCAATCGGGAATCCCTGTTGCAACCACAACTAAACCAATTTCCAAATCTGCTAAGACCAGGCATCTTATAGCTCACTAGTCTAGCTTCAAACTTCAAGGGGTTATCAACTATTGATACACTCGTAAATATACAAGCCCCTCGGCTACAGCTATTGCAATATCTGAATCAAAACCAAGGACCAAAACAAAGATCGTGGGAGCGACCCACTTATACTTAACCAAAGTATCTGTCACGCCACCAGAAGACCGTCTATCATCTCGCTCTACAAAGGATCAATCAAGGGTCCAAGACAGGGCGACAGTCAGGGCAGCAGTCCTTCGTAGCCGTCGGAAAGCGGGGAGGCCTCGCAGCAAAGACTTTCGGTCCACGTCGACATGCAGGGGTCAATGAAGTGGCGGCCTTCCTCCAGAATTTCCTTACGATCCTCGGGCTTGGACCAGTACCGCTGAAGTTATATTGTGATTTGTAGCGCGCGCAACTACTTTTGAGTATCCTGGCGCGAAGCAGTCTAGCACAACTGGAGAAAGAAGATGAGTTAGTAGGCCTGTTTAAAAAGGTGGGTTTTAAGTGATTTTTTAAAACATCTTAGGTCCTGAGTGTGGCGCAGCTCTAACGGGAGGGCATTCCAAAGGATAGCTGCTTTAACCGATAGAGACTGCCCGCCCATCCTAGCTCGGCGGAAATGAGGAATTACCAACAGTCGTTGGGCAGCCGACCTAAGCGGGCGTCGGGGAATGTGAAAAGCAACTCTCTTCTTGATGTAGGAGGGACCGGAGTCGTGTAAAGCTCTGTGTGTAAGGACCAGAGCCTTAAATTGTATCCTCTGAGTCACCGGCAGCCAGTGGAGTGTGCACATTTGTGCTCTAATACTGGTCCATTTAGAGACGCCTAGAAGGAGTCTCGCCGCCGCATTCTGAATAAGTTGAAGCTTGTTGGTCAAGTATATCGGAATGCCTAGGAAGAGAGCATTGGCATAGTCCAAGCGGGCCAGAATAAGTGCCCGTACAACCATCTCCTTAGCAGGCTGCGGGAGCAGAGGGAGGAATCTGCCTAAGGATTTGAGGGTCCCGAAGCACATGCCTGTAAGTCTTTTTATATGCTCTGAGAATCTAAGATCTGCTCCAAACCAAATACCCAGATTCTTAGCCGGGCCACCCTCCGATAGAGGCCGGGGAAAATCTGGCGGCCACAGAGCTTCCGTGAACTGAGGGGGAAATTGACCATAGAGTATGATTTCCGATTTTCCCTCCTTGCATTTTAATTTCGCCTGGGCAAGCCAGGTGAACACGGCGGCTAAGCATCTTTGCGCCGCTTCTGTGCTGACGATCGGGTCGTCCCAGGTGAACAACAGCTGGGTGTCGTCGGCGTATGCCATAATCTTGGCGCCCAGTCTTTCAGCCAGAAAGAGCAGAGGGGTCATATAGATGTTAAAAAGGAGCGGGCTCAGCGTTGAGCCCTGCGGGACACCCGTCTGAACTTCTCTGGTCGATGAGGAATGGGGGGGGCATCCAGATTTGCTGGGAGTGGGAGGTCAAAAAGGATTTCACCCATGACCACACTTGCCCAGAGAGGCCGATGGCGGATGGCGGATAGGCGCGTCAGGAGAAGCTGGTGAAGTCGCCCCACGTTGGGCGCCAACTGAAGAACCGGGTTTTCTTAGAACCCTGCGGCGCCAGGGACACGCCCAAAGTCTTCGGGTTCTCCTGTCTTGGCAAACAGAGACACGGAATACTTCTAGGTGGCGACAGAGATCAAATTTATTAGCTGCAGCAAGTAACAGTAATCCCAGCAATACAACACGGTGTAAACTCAGGAAACTGCTCAATTTTCGTAGAGCAATACATCACTTTTTATGCTGTTTTCGACTAATTACGAATGCACACTCATTGGGGCAAAGTCTGACCAATGAAATACATTTCATACACATTATCACATTCCAAAAAGCTCACTTTACATCGTACCAACCCACAAGTTAATTATTAGGACTGTCCCAAATTTGATTACCACAAGCCGGACAAACCCATAATTGAAAGCACTACCCATGTAATGAAAAGACATAAGGAAAGAAGCAATTCAGATGTTGAGTAGGATAAGATATGTGCAAGAAACTAAAAGTTAACGATATCCTGAACATTGATTGGCAATTTCAGACAACGATCAGCTAGAGAAAATAGGCTTCGCAAAGGGTCAGTTTCAGGTGACGGGGTCAGCATCTTGCAGTTCACTCACAAATCGAAAAGGGCCTATTAATGCTTACATGAACAACGAAGCCCATGCAACTTTGTTCGTTCGTTTACCTCTACGGCCTACGTGAGGGCAACACAAAATGGCGTCTACGAACAACGCAAACAAAATAGAGTCCGGTCCCGAAAACCACGGAACCTCAATACCATTTTGTGTACGTCATCTTTTTTTGGAGCATGGGCCCTACCGAGCACACTACACTTGCAACGAGGAGGCCACAGTCCCTGTGTGTATCCTCCTTCGTTCACACTGCCTCCTGCTGGGCCGGTTATGTCACCTGCGCTCAGGGCACAAGTCCTAAAAAAAGAAGTGGGGGGACTCTGACGCCACGACAGGAAGTGATGTTACAAAAGGTGGCTTGCACCATCAGACTCATTACCTCCCCTCGCTCACCCCATAGATGCGATTGCATCAGAGAAGCCTGCGCGTAAGCAGCATTCTGAATGAACTCCGATCTCGCCCCAGAGAGGCCAAAGAGTGAATGTGTATCTCCAGTAATCGAGCTCCTGGTAAACTAAGTGGGGGGACGCCGTCCATCCGCATGGCAACCCGACTCGAGCCTTGCCTGTGCTTCATGTGGCTCCTACGCCCGCGGAGGAAAGCGATGGAACCTCTTTGGCATGCCCAGCTGCTGGCTGTGTGCAACAGCCCGCCTCGTCCTGCTCTGCTGAGGTGGAGGAGCGGGGCTCGTCTCTCTCTCGCAGGGTGAGAGAAAATCTTTCTCAGCCAAAGAAAACCCTCACCGGCAAGACGTCATGGTGACTGCACCACTGCTGTTCTCTGATGTAACAGAGTTCTCTGCCCCTTGAGAAGCCCCCAGAAGGCAATGGGGCAGCAAAAGAAAAAAACACAAAGGTAGGAGAACTGTATCAGCACCGCAAGGCTCCCTGCGCAAGAAGAGCCTCATAAAGTAAGATGAAGAAGGCTGCTAAAGGTCAATGTGTCAGCCACTTGCAGCGCACATTGCAACTGTGCAGACACATCTGGCCCATTACATTATGAGGAACACCTACCCCCTGCACACATCAGAAAGCAAAGCTTGGCAGTTCCATAGTAACAGCCAGCACCTCAGCCCTCAAGCCCCCAGACTGTGACCTCTTGCTCCTCCACCACACCTGCTGTGCTCCACCCCTTGCCCAGATGGCTTAAATTCCTCCACTGGAACATTTCACAACCATGGGCCCTCCCAAGCTGCTCACTGGAAAGCGTGTGTGAAGTGCCTAGAGAATTACTTTAAAGCTATTGAGATCCCCGCAGGCTGCAGGCACCCCATGCTTCTACATTTAGGAGGAGCCGACATCCATAGAATATCGAAGTCAGTGATCGAAAGCTGGTCCCCCATGAAACTACACCACCTCCAGAGACGGCATCACAGCGCTCTTCAAACCTTACGGCAACCCGGACTCTGAAAGTTTTTTTCTGCACCAAGCTTGCCAGGTACCGCATGAATCAGTGGATGTGTTCCATGGGCTGGTAAGAGAGCTTGCCAGCACATGAAATCTTCCAGACGGAAAGGACAAAGTCCGGTCCCAGTTTATTCAGGGGTGCACCTCCTTTAAACTGCATGAACGCATCTTACAGGAACCCAATATGTCCATGAGAGACATCTTGACATTAGGTCACTCTTAAGAACTCTCCAAATCTCGAACAGACCACATGGACCCGCAACCATCTACCCCTATCAAAGAGGAGTCTATCAATGCCTTCCAAAACAGGGCACGCACAGGAAAAACAGTATCCGCCAAGCCCTCCTCAAGCTTCGCCAAGCAAGGACCACAAGGCTGCACTGGTGGATGGTGTAGTGGCCTCCATCCTTACGCTACAAACTGCCCCGCCAGTGGCAAAGCTTGCAGTGCGTGTGTAAAATGTAGCACCAAAGGAGTATGCAGTTCCTGTAGGGTGGGGAATGAAGAAGGAGGCTAGGTCGATCATCACCCTTACTCAGTAATGGAGTGTGGGTGTCTCCCAATTTGGGAAGAAGGGCGCTCAAACACCCATTTGGGTGTCATGCTTTATCATAGGGCTTGCTCCTTGTCAAGCCGGCAGTGCAATGCCTGATGGGCACCCTATGAGGGGCTCTTTGTTGGAGATCTTTTTCCCAAGCTATATTGTTGAGGTGCGTATGAGGGGCCTAGTGGTGTAGATGTGAGGAGAAATAAAATGAGGCGAGGTGGTGCTGCAAAATTAATTTTAATCTGCGAGCCCACTCGTCTCAATTAAAACCAGAATAGGGATACCGCTGATTATAATGGTCGGAGGTGACTATATGTCTGTAGTTATGGTCAGCATGTTTCTTGCCCTATGTGTCTAGGGCAACGAGGCAGAGCGAGGGGTAGGTGCCCAGCACCGGTTTTCAAGGAAAACTCATGACGTTAACTTTTGTAGCAATTGTTGCTCTGACTAATTAGTGATGAGGTGTGACTCGAACCCGAATTGGGTTAGTCCCATGATTTGTATTATTGCGGTACCTCATTGAAAGGTCATCAGGGTGATTGGTTTATTTTCCATAACCAACCACCCGTGTAGATAGTGCATCAAGATAGGTCCTGAAGAATTGCCAAGTGATTAACACCCATATGGTTCTTTTGGGGGAGCCTGGGTCCTACCAACCACACTACAATGACCACACATTAAATAATAGTAATGCACACTATGGACATCACTAAGGCCCTGATTTGGGGCTTGTTGGATATGTACTCCATCACAACCTAGTATTAGATATTCCATCCTCCTTATATCAAGCTGGTTTTGTCCTAATGCTCTTGTAAAAAGATGGACATGATATATGTGACATTTTAGTTGAAGTACCAACACATTCTTAATCATGTCCTATGTTCATTAATGATAGCATCCTTTTTTAAACCATAATTTTGGTGTATGTGGGCACTTTACCATTTTCCTCATGTAAAGTGATTCATTTCCTACTGGTGTTTTTACTACAAAGTTGGTCATTGTTGACAGTTTATCTGAACTGGAGGACCCAAGTACACAATTGCATTGCTCCATTTATAAAGCAAAGTGAAAAATAACATGATACCAAAATATGTGGCTCCATGGCATCTACTGGTCACACCTCACAGTCACTTTGGCTTCTCACTGATGACATCACTGGCACTCTTCCTGAGTTCTGTTAGATCCTTACATACAAATGAAAGGTAAGTTTGATTCAGCGACACTTGCTTTATTCACATAGGAAGAAATAAAGTCTTCAGAGGTAAGGACATGGTCTCTTTTCTTGGTTACAGTCTCTGACTTTTGTCATATTGGTGCCCCACCTCTTTGGTGTCTAAATGGCCCCTCTCTCGTTTTCCGAGATACAGACTCTGCTGTACAAAATGTTACAAATCTCCATCAGACAAGTTGCAGCTTCTTAATAACCCCACTCTGCCACACCCCTGCGCACTGCTGAGAACTCCCCTCTTACCTCTGAGTGCTATGGCATATTTAATATACATACATGATCCCAGCACTTCCAGCAAGTCCTGTTATTTTTGTTATTCTCTTTATATACCAGTAGTCATTCCTGCATCACTCTACAGTCCTTTATAACTACAAAAGTTTTTCCTCCCCGCACCAACAGTTATATCCCCTCTCACCACTCACCACTATTCTGGAGGAAACTGAACATTCTACCCAATAGTTCTTTGGTGGGACATTTGAACCCATTTAGACATGTGGAAAAGTCTGGAAGTACATCTGACAAACACCAAGCACTATTTTAATGAAGGTAGTGATGGGAAGTCATTGCTAATAATCACTGTCATCCACTGTGGCCATCGACCAATGGCTGATCTCATATTCAACATGCCGCCTCCTGCCAAAGGTTCCAGTTGTGTGGCTTACCGTTGCAGTCCCCAATAATGATTAGGTTTGAAGTTAACAAATTGTATTGAGATTTTCTTATACTTAACCCCACACACTATCACTCCTTCTTTGGGCCTATCTTGCTTTTTTGAACCCAGACAGCATTTTAGAACACAAGAAAAGAATTAATAGATAAATATATATAAAGACTCCATGAACTGAATCTGTGTTACACAGAGCCCCCATCTAGCAGTTGTGGAAGGAACATAAAAGTGCAGCAAGAGATATCACTATTTCCCCCAAATGACTATATTTGTGCTTTGAGTGTCCCTCTCTTGGCCATGTCACCGAGGCATAACCTTTCTGGAAGAGTGGCTGAGAATGGCTTCGCTTTCTTCGAAGGTTTCTGATTGCCTCTTCTTTTTTAGTGGAACAATTCGTTTTCTGTGTTTTTAAAGCAATACAATGACTGAATAGGAGCTAGATAATGGATAATAAAGGAACTATTTTGCTGTAAGCCGGCATACTGGTCAGAGAAAGCCAGGAATCTGTGTGAGAATTTAAATTTGGAAATGTTTGCTTACTGCTTTGCAGGCATGTACAATAAAGAGTGCTTGCTTATTGCTCTGGGAATGCATTATTTTTTTCAGCTAGTAAAGTACATAGTCAGCAGCTGCATTAACTTCACTCGATGGCCCTCATTGCACACGTAGCACCAGCAGATCTCATCCTTCTGTGCGGAGCTGCGGTTATGACTCTTGGTTACAAGTCTTGAGCCGGTGGTTTAAAAGTGTCATTCGCCCTAATCCTATTGTTATTGTACCTCGAAACCTAAATCCAAATCTAACATGGAGATACCATTAGTTAATCAAGATATATCCAATGGAAAAGACAACTAAAGGGGACTTATTGCTCCCATATATAAATCAACTACAGGATAGGTGCTCTTTTGCTCGGTTGATGTGGATGTATAAGATATGACATACAACGATTCCATTCTGCCCCAATGTTTTTGAATTAGATTGTGATGAGTTGTACTCTATACTTCTTCTTTCACACAAGTGTGTGACTGCAGGAGAGATTCCTCCTCGGTGTGTCTGAATGACACAACACCCGACTAATATAGAGTAAGTGATGACACAAACTGTGCATAGTTCACTAGTTTGTTTTTACACATATGTTTGCATGTGCTGTGAATTCACGTGTGTACCACGATGGGTGCATGCATGCGCAATACAAGACACAAAACTAGACAGGTTGTATGCAGTTCAGAAATTACAACCACTACGGATACCTTTTACCGTCTGCAAATTACGCTTTTTCCACGAAAAAAGTCTGTCCTCAGGTGAAGACAGCAAACTGACACCTGACTTTTTTCTTATCATCATGCACTTGGAAGGTGCATGAATGACTGACTGTAGGGGTGCATGGACTGCCCTGACAAAGGCCCTAGACCCTCCTATGAAGGATTCAATTGAAGGCCAAAACATGTTGGTGATCACATTCTGATATGATGCGCGAGACAAACTTCTAATTGCATCCATATAATTATTCCTTTTTTCCTTCCTCAACGAGATTGGAACCACTGTGTTAGCATCATCTTAACGCGGTGGGTCGGACTGGCTGATGATGATGCATACCGCAAAAGAGTTCAGAGTCCTTTGTGACCAATATTGTTATGCTTGATTGTGACACCATCCTGTAGCTTAGTGTTTTTCCTTTGCCCTGAAAAAAGAATGGGGAAGGACCCTTGCTATACCAGTTGCGATAGAAGCAGCGGGGGCTCCCTGGGGTACCTGAGTTGTGGTATATAAATAAATAATACCGGATCTATTTTTGAATGAATGAATGAATAACAGATAGCTCAATAAAATAAGAGTCAAGATTCGAGGTAGTAGGAGTTTCTGCAGGTTTATTACAGCATAAGGACAGGATCAGGACAACCTGCATAGAATGACCCAGCAGCTGCTGGGGCTTGGTCTGGGATGAGCGCGCTAACTTTTAATAACAATACATCAACTTATATACATAGCGCAAACACATAGCATTACATTGCAGTAAGCGTAACAGTGGGTGGAGCAGAAGGCGTGACGCGTAGCAGTCGCGAGAGATAACAGAAAAAGTAGGTGTAACTGGGAGTATACATAGACATGTGATGCAAACGTAACAGAATATGTCATGAATGGGCGGAAACATAGGAGGGGGCTACCTAAGGAGCCGGGACCTCTAACCTAATGGTGCGCGAAAACTGGCAATGACGTATTACTAGGAGAAGCTGGGGGCTATGAACTCTGTGCTAGGAGCAGGGACTAGAGTCTGGAGGGTCGGAGCGACATGTACCTAAACCCTATCTGGTATCTGATGTTTAGGGAACATGTTGATATAAACTAGAAGTCATGAGGGGAAAAGCTAACTTGACTCTAAGACTGGACCATGCATTATTCTACATGTAGTGCGTGATGAAGAATACTAAATGACCATTAAATACAGTATTTCTCTAACATGGAGCCGAGAAGGCTAGACAATGACGGGAACTATTGATGCAGTTCAGTAGCTTAGGAATGCAAAGAAGGAGGACTGAACTGATAACTGGAACTATAACATACTCTTGGCAGACTCAGAGGCAGAGCCAAGCTGCACCGGGCACTGCGAGGCAGGAAGTAAGTGAAGGGTCGAGGATACAGGTGGGGGCTGTATCGCTCCTCAGCGAGGCTTTCAGGAGACAGGAGCTGAATCTGATGTCCGGGCCCTTTTGAGGCCTGGAAACGGGGACTTTATAATGGAATAACGTGCACACTAAGAAACGTGGCAACATAACTTTACATAGGCCTGATATTCGTAGTATTCACGAGGACTGGAAAATGACATACCAGAGGTGGACACAACTATAATTGCGTCATTAATCGGACATGGGGAATAACATATGCATATTGGTCATGCACACATAACATATGATGGATGAGGCGTAGGGACACAGAACATGGCAAAATTTACTTTTCCACATTCCCTCCTTGTCACTACGTTTCCATCAGGAAACATCAATTTTCATGATACCATCTATCATTTCATACAGTATCATTTGTTCGTCTCGAATTGTCTTGGAACGGAATTTAGAACGGGGCTTGGGACTAGGAATACAAGAGGTAGCACACATGCTGCAAATCGCAGGGCCACATTGTATACAGAGGCAGCAGCTAAATATGATCGCTACTGCAATACCTAGAAAGGACAGGACTTTCCATCCCCATGCGGAAATTATATTCCAGAACCAACCGGACCATGTCCAGGTGCCTGGATCTTGGTGTAACAGATGGGCAATTTTATGGAGTCTGGTTATAGCTGAATAAACAGACGGCGCGTTATTTGGAATGAAAATGCAGCAACTAGATCCGATGACTCTACAGGCCCCGCCCCTATCGGCCAGTATGACGTCAAGGACGAGACGATTTTGCAACACGACAAATCTCATAGCAGATTGTTCTTCGGTTAAGTTACCTAGAGCAGAGGCAGTCTCATTAACTACAGCTTCAAGGGTTCTTGTTAACCTACGGATCAGTTTACTATTCTGGACAGGTCCTACAAAGAAGAAGAAACCTTTATTGAAATCTGTATACTGTTCTAGAGTAGTTTCAGTATAATCGACAATTGGGGACTCCCTTCTATGTCTAATGTGTACTAGATGTGTGTTTCTGTGATAATCAGATGGGGCTAGGAAAACAGGTGGCAGTAGGAAGGCAATGTAACAGGTTCCCTCCCAATCGAGGGGCAGACGGACATATGCAGTTTGACCACAAATAAAATAAGAATGACGTGAAGCTTTGAAAACAGATTTCCCACTGTCACTATACTGGATAACAGTAGTACATTCACTATGTCCTACATGTACGGAACCATAACTACGGACACATAATTCGCCTTTGACTGGTAGTACTGAAATAGCAGGTAAGTCTGGAGTAGTATCAGACTGAACATTTAGGACCATGAAATTCGACGAATAATTACCTAAATTATACACTTCATTTTCTAGATCTAAACCTGTTCTGTGGGGGAAACCTTGCTTGTCTGGAAAACATGTACTGTTAAGAAAAGACATATCTGTTGAGGATGACGTTAACGTGGACCA
The DNA here is from genome assembly GCF_964261635.1 of Lissotriton helveticus. Classification (NCBI taxonomy): domain Eukaryota; kingdom Metazoa; phylum Chordata; class Amphibia; order Caudata; family Salamandridae; genus Lissotriton; species Lissotriton helveticus. The sequence goes on along the minus strand of NC_136068.1, from coordinate 1,128,689,297 downwards.
TGCTCCACACGAACCATTATGTGAGAATGGATAAGGAAAGAGTGGCAGAACTCCCTTCGGTGTCTGGAAAGGGGGGAGTCGACCACACACCCAACAATTAGTAGCATTGCTGGTCTGGTGTGAATAATGTAACATACGGATAAATGTGTTGTTGCGCATAGCGAGGCGGTAAGAATATTCGTGAGGAGGCAGATCACTAAACGTGTGCTCTACTGTAGCATTAGCAGACATATTTACATGAGGAACTGGAAAATACAGATAGAACGCATAGCTGGTGCAGGAAATCATTATGCTGATGAATAATACGAAACTCAGAAAAACGATACATTGAATTGAACTTCGACTGACTCTCTCACTATGGGGGTCTATTTTATACATGTCAGAAACAGTCTAACCGTTTCACCTAGGGGAGGACTTATACAATCAAACTGACTGACTTATTTTACTAGACCTGAGCTTTAACTTATACTCCTGCTGCGGAGTTTTCTCTAACAGGGGAGGGGTTGTAATAATGTCTTTTGCGGGACAGTCCTTTAAAACAATGTCTTGACAGTCTTTAGAATCTTGGGAATCCTTGGAAATGTTTTTAGAAACGGATTTCAATCCTTTAAAAAGTTTAATATGAGAAAGGTGGATCCATCCTTTTCTGCCTTCCAACTTGACGGCGGTACGGGTGGTCAAGAGGACCTGGCGTGGCTCCTTCCAACGAGGCTCCAACGGACTTGATCTGTCAAAATTTCGGACCATCACAAGGGAACCTGGAACGATTTCATGCGGTGCCACCTCGGTATTGTCTGGAAATGCGGCGGCAACCTGTGAACGACATGAGTTGAGGGCAGACATCAAGGAAGCTAGGTAATCTGTCAGCATATTACATGAAACATCAGTAATACTTCGGGGTCTAGGAGTACCCCACATGTTAGGGGGGCGGCCGAATACGACCTCATACGGGGACAGACCTGATCTGGAATGTGCGACCATGCGCATATAAAACAAAGCGACTGGCAGAGCTACTAGCCAGTCCACACCTTTTTCTTTACAGACTTTGGCAATACGGATTTTCAGGGTCTGATTATGTCTTTCGACTAGACCGGCTGCTTCAGGATGGCGTACACAATGAAACTTCCACTGGTACCCTAACAAAAGGGAAACGTGCTTCATGAGTTCAGATGAGAATGGCTGACCGTTATCAGAATATACGACTCTAGGGAGTCCGTATCTAGGGAAAAATTCACGAACCAACTGCTTGGCAGTGGTCGCGGCTGTGTAATCTGGGACTGGATATGCTTCTGTCCATCTGGACAAAGCGCATACAACTACAAGGACATACTTGAAACCTCGACATCGCTCCATCTGAATATAATCCATCTGGAGGACCTCAAAAGGGTGGTCAGGGGGCTGGAAACCACCTTGTTCCACCGGGACACTTTTACCTGGATTAAACTGACAACATATCATACAGGTACGGACTTTCTGCTTGGCTGCAGCTCGTAAATGCTTGTTGAACCAAATGTTCTGGATACTGTCTAACATAGCTTTTTCTCCTAAATGTGCTGGACTATGTGCGGTATTAATAATGACTTGAACCATAGAGTCGGGGAGAAACCATGTGGCTCTACCCTTCGTTAACCATCCTTGATCTGTCTGGACCCCTCCTTGTTCAGACCATTTCTTGATTTCTTCAGGAGTAGCATGTAACTGGATATCTATGACATCTTGTGTAGGGTCCTTAACTGTCATGCATGTAGTCAGATCTGGAGTATGTGTCATGTTAACTGGAATGTCTGGAGTCTGTGCTGTAAGCTTGGCTGTGCGGTCTGCTAGATCATTACCTTGGGAAATAATGTCAGTAACCTTCGTATGTGCTTTGCATTTCATGATAGCAATAGATGTCGGTAAATGTATGGCATCTAACAGGGCTTGAATAAGGAGACCATGCTGAATCTTGGTTCCATGAGAAGTCATGAAACCTCTCTCCTGCCAGAGCACTCCGAAGTCGTGTACAACTCCGAATGCGTAACGTGAATCTGTGTAAACATTAACTTTCTGGTTCTTGGCGTGTATACAGGCTTGTGTCAGAGCGACTAGCTCTGCTGCTTGAGCGGACAGGGTATCAATACGGTGTGTCTCAATAACTTCGGTGTCAGTAGTTACTGCATATGCTGCGACTAGTTCTCCTGTACTAGTTCTCATACATGAACCATCCACATAAAGTGTCAGGTCGGGATCTGGTAACGGAATGTCTGTCAGGTCTTGTCTTGGCTTTGTCGTAATGTTAACTACTTCCACACAGTCATGTGTGTCTGGATTTGAATTAACTGATGGTAACAGTGTAGCAGGATTCAGAACGTTGCAGCGTCTAATTTCTATGTGTGGCTGGAACAGTGTCAATTCATAACCTGTTAAACGTGCAATTGTCAAGTGCTGAGTTTGTGTTCGGTTTAAAAGAACTTCTACTGAATGTGGGACTTGTACTGTCAGAGAATGTCCTAAAACTATGGAATCACTTTGTCTGATAGCTAGTGCTGTGGCTGCAACTGACTTGAGGCACGCAGGCAACGCCTGGGCGACTGGATCTAATGTGCTCGAAAAATAAGCACAGGGCTTGTATTGTCCTGCTTGATCTTGTGTGAGAACAGATAATGCTGTACCTTCGCGTTCAGTAACGAAAAGTGTAAAAGGCTTACTGTAGTTCGGTGTAGCTAGAACTGGAGCTTGACATAGGGCTTTCTTTAACTCGTTGAAACTAAGTGTATGGTCAGATGTCCAAGGGAGGACAGTCGATACGGCTGCCTCCTGTGTCGTTAACTGTATCAGTGGCTTGGCTAGAAATGCATACTGGGGAATCCATTGTCTACAATAAGAAGTAAGGCCAATAAAAGCACGTACCTCCTTCTGGGTCTTGGGCTGAGGAAGACTCGCTATTAACTGGATACGGTCTGGTGTCAACTGCCTACCCCTCTTGGACAGCAAGTGTCCTAAGTATACCACTTGCTGGACACAGAATTGAAGCTTCGAAGGTGACACCTTGTGCCCCATCTCGGCAAGGAAATACAGGACTGTAAGTGATGCTCGCTCGCAGTCACGTTCAGAACGGGCTGTGATCAGTAGATCATCGACATACTGGAGCAGGGCAGTGTCAGTTGGCATGTGAATGTTGTCTAGTTGTCTCTTAAGTGCTTGACTGTAAATACTAGGACTTTCTGTGAAACCTTGAGGAGCGCGTGTAAACATATAGCTCCTTCCATTTAAACAAAATCCGAAAAGAAACTGGCTGTCTGGATGAATCGGAACACTAAAAAATGCATTCTTGAGGTCTATGACAGTGAAGAACATGGCTTCGGAATCAATGGCTGTTAACAGGGAAGAGATGTCTGGAACAACTGGGTACTGAGGAATAATACATTTATTAAGCTCTCGTAAATCAATCACTAATCGATATACTGGGGGTGCATTTGGATCAGTACGTTTCATGACTGGAATGATCGGAGAATTACATACGTTGGAGTCAGTTTCTACAACTACTCCTTGAGCCATGAGCTCATCTATAATTTTGGATAAGGCTGCTACAGCCTCAGGTGGCAATCTGTACTGTCTGATTCGGGGTAACACTACACCTGGTTTGAGAGTCACACGATAGGGTGTGATTTGCATATAACCAACATCAGTTGGACCTTGCGCCCATAAGTGCTGTGGAACATTAGACAATCTTGAATCAAAATCTCGTAATACATAGTGACCCTTAAAGTCACGTAGGAACAATCGTATTCCCTCTGGGGAACAGCAAATAACTGCACCTAATTCTTTCAGTGTCTTAATGCCTAATAGGTTTTCTGGACATGACTTAGTAAGTAACAGATCAGTAGTACGGGACAATGGACCTACTTCTAGAATGACTGGCTTTGATATCTCATTAACTATTGGCTTTCCTGAAAATCCAAGGGAAACATTTCTTGAGCCTGAGAGCGGAGCCCCTGGAACTTCGGCATGACTAATTGTGGTCCTACTTGCCCCTGTATCGATCAAAAACTTTCTGTCTTTACCTAATACTTGACTGTGAACATAGGGACCTTCTTGATCTACAGGTATCTCGATGAGAGGCAAGCCTACCTCCCTCTCTAGGCTGTTTCATGAATATGGCTGGTACTCTGGATACTCTGTCTGAGCATACTGGTACATCTGCGATGTAACGTGCTGTGTTGCAGCAATAGGCTGCGGTGCGGAAACTGTCTGTTGTGCATTCTGTGACTGAGGAATCTGTGAAACTTGTTCTTGTCTCGGCGGACGTGGTCTTTCTTTAGTCTTACCAGTAGCTATATTATGTTTCAGAACTGCACACTCGTTTATAAAATGACCTGGCTGTTTACAATAATTGCAGTTCCCTTTAACGGGAGCTGCAGGATGACTGGCTTGATTCGGACCCCTCTTCTGACTGTCTTGAGGAACAGTTTGTGCAACTAGCACTTTCATTTTCGTGTCTTTCATACGTTTTCTTTCGTGTTCTTGCTCTTCTCTGATTCTATTCTGGTGATACTGGAGCATCTGGAGCATCTGGGACGGAGTATTTGCTTGCCAGGTGCTTTCGACTTTCAAAACTCGATTTTTAATTTGTGGGCTTGAATTCTCGACTAATTTAGTAACGAAAAGGTGAGGGTATGACTCACTACTTGTCTTGAGACCACTGTTAATACTGAAACATTTCTCAAATCTAGAATAAAAATCACTAATATCTTCGTCTTGTTTCTGTTTACAGGCTGAGATTGCATCCCAGTCTTCTTTTCTCGTTGTCAATAATCTGGGTAAAACTTGAATCAATAATTCTGGTAATTCTTTACATTTATCTCCAAGACCGGTACCTGGTACTCGTGCCTTGTCTTCAGCTTCTAGAGCTGTCCAATCGATCTTTTTCTCTCCCACCTCCCATTCCTTTTCCTTTAACTTTTCATACACCCCTGCGGGTAACAGGACCTTTAACATTTTAATGATATCTGGGTAAGTGTATTCTCCCATACGGAGCATGTCTTTTAATTCTCTATGGAACCCTGCTGGATCTTTGTCATGACAGGGAATTAATTTCTTCATTTCAAGAAGTTCCATCTTTGAAATCGGAGTGTATACAAACACTCGTTGCATTACGCCACCCGCCCCTTGGACTGGGTGGACTTCTCGTAACGGATTCTGTCTGTCTATGTAGAATGATTTACTTTCTGGGGGTGAGACATGAACAAAATGCGGGTTCAGAAACGTTCTGTATTTGTGACGCTGTTCTAGAATGACACTAATTAAATCGGTACCTAGACCTCTCCATCTATACTGGAGTAACTCGTTCAGGATATCATGTAACGGGCCTGGATCAGAGTGTTGACCCTCATACAGAGTAATGAGGTGCTGGATCATATACATACCCACCAGTCGTTGCTCGGCTGGGGGCAGTTTCAGAAACATTTGTGCCACTATTTCGTCTGGAAAAGTGGTAGAATCAGTAATCCATCGGACTGCTGATCGGGCTAGTTCTTGTTCATGCATGGTACTTAATTCACTATAACCGACTCGTGATTTCAGAATGTGATCGGTAGCTTGAAATACTTGTTCTAGAGAACCTTGTTCTGGTGCTGGATGATGAAAAATAGACTTGTGTTCTAGACGTAAATGGCGATCTGGAAATCTAGATTTTCCTACATACGCTATTCTGGCGGGATTCTCGTCTTCCTCTTCAGGATCAGAGATACTTTCTTTCTCGCTTACTTGTGCTGCTTTACGCTGTTCGTGTAACCTTATTATTTCTTTACGAATTTTCTTGTACATACTCTCCATGGCACTGACGGTCTTGTGCTTACCCTCGGCTATATTATCACTCCACCTTGTCAGGATTCTCATTTCGGCGGGATCTTTAGACGGGTAATCTTGTTCTCTTATTAGACAATTGATCAGGAACTTTAATATCATGAGCTGGATCTCGGCTTTCCTTTGAGACATAATCTCGCCAATACTTTCTGGATCATCCCCTGTACGGATGAAACGATATATTCTGTCTAGATCTTCTTTCATATTCGGCAAGGTGACTAGATACTCGGTCACCCTCCTTACACGTAAGGAATATAAAACCATATTATACTCGCCTGCGACCGGATCATAGACACATTCGTTAAGGGCTTGTCTGATTTCTGTGACAGACTTATTACTTTTAGGAGTACGCTGTGATGCTTGAGCATGTAATTCGGCTAATGTTAAACGCTTGTGTGGCGGCGGGGTTTGAGGAAGACCTCCTCCTGCGGCCCCTAGACTGGAATCGTCGACTGAGGCTCTTCGTCCTGGCAGAGTCGGTAATTGTAACGTGGGCTGGACTTGTATGGCGGACTGGACCGGGGGTACCGTAACAGGTACTCCGGTGTCTGGAGGAGCGGGAAGTGCCTGATTTACAGGGACTGGCGGAGCGCGAACAGGATTTGCATATTCTGGGACTGTGTCGTCCAAGTAGGATGAAATAAAAATATCAGCTGCGGTCGGTTTGTGACGTAGCTTGGTCGGAACTAATGGCGGCGGGAAATTACTGGATGCCTCTGGGGTCGCTTTTGGCAGACCTTCGGCAAGGAGAGGATACATACCCTTAATAAGGGCATGCCTCTGTCTGTCTGACTGTTCGGCTTTGACTTGTTCACCTATCTCGATTAATTCTCTTTCTTGGGCTCGTTCTTGGGATTCTCTACTTAACTCTGACTTTCTGACTTCCTTTTCCGTTCTTCTATGCGCTTCTTTACGCCATAACTCGATGGCATCTTTCTGTGACTGTCTGGCTTTCTTTTTCCATAATGCTTCTTCTACTCGCATGATACATTCGGCATCCCATGTACCCGATACGGGCCATCTATACTTTTCTTCTAACTGTTTGGTATACTCTACCCATAAATCTAGATACATTATGGCGCTTATGCCATGTTTCTGATACATAAAGTGACCTGGACTGTCCCTGGGCGGGACAGGAACCGCTTCCTCTAACAGACCCTTTCTAGTTTTTAACTGACGTAACTTGGAAAATATAGGCATGACTGAACTGTAATCTGGACACAATACAATACACAATAAAAACACGAAATCACATCGCACTCATACCACAACAGTAAAATACATGAAGAACATTATAAATAACAGTTCGAACAGAATATTACCTGGAATACTGAGAACAGAAATAGAACAGATTTTCTCGAGAACGGAACAGACTAGAGTTACTGGATGCACTGCTGTAACAGTACGGAACATACCGGTCCCATAAAGGGACGCATCAAGACCCGTATCCACCTAGGTGAACACTTCGTTTGTGAGTCTGGGTACCACCAACCCACGGACCAGGAGTCAATTTAGATTGGTCCTGTCTAGATACTACCCCAGCAATGGTACTCACCGGGCAGCACGGAACGGAAGGCCTCGGACTGGACTGGACTGCTACGACGACGAACTTCGGACTTCAGTTACGGGTGGGCCTCCGGATACCTCGGACCTTGGACTCTCGGCTTGGGCTCTGGTCGGGACTCGCCGCGTTCCTCCACCGTCTCGTTCGGATGCTGGACCGCCTCCTCCGTCTCCTCCGTGGGCCTGAGGGATACTTGGAGCAGAAATATCTGCCAGTGCACGGTATGGTTCCGTCACAACTGCAGAGGGTCAGGGGGTCGGCGTGGCTTCACCGACGCGTGGGGAAAGGGCAAGTCCCTATTCGGGCGCCATTATGTGGTATATAAATAAATAATACCGGATCTATTTTTGAATGAATGAATGAATAACAGATAGCTCAATAAAATAAGAGTCAAGATTCGAGGTAGTAGGAGTTTCTGCAGGTTTATTACAGCATAAGGACAGGATCAGGACAACCTGCATAGAATGACCCAGCAGCTGCTGGGGCTTGGTCTGGGATGAGCGCGCTAACTTTTAATAACAATACATCAACTTATATACATAGCGCAAACACATAGCATTACATTGCAGTAAGCGTAACAGTGGGTGGAGCAGAAGGCGTGACGCGTAGCAGTCGCGAGAGATAACAGAAAAAGTAGGTGTAACTGGGAGTATACATAGACATGTGATGCAAACGTAACAGAATATGTCATGAATGGGCGGAAACATAGGAGGGGGCTACCTAAGGAGCCGGGACCTCTAACCTAATGGTGCGCGAAAACTGGCAATGACGTATTACTAGGAGAAGCTGGGGGCTATGAACTCTGTGCTAGGAGCAGGGACTAGAGTCTGGAGGGTCGGAGCGACATGTACCTAAACCCTATCTGGTATCTGATGTTTAGGGAACATGTTGATATAAACTAGAAGTCATGAGGGGAAAAGCTAACTTGACTCTAAGACTGGACCATGCATTATTCTACATGTAGTGCGTGATGAAGAATACTAAATGACCATTAAATACAGTATTTCTCTAACATGGAGCCGAGAAGGCTAGACAATGACGGGAACTATTGATGCAGTTCAGTAGCTTAGGAATGCAAAGAAGGAGGACTGAACTGATAACTGGAACTATAACATACTCTTGGCAGACTCAGAGGCAAAGCCAAGCTGCACCGGGCACTGCGAGGCAGGAAGTAAGTGAAGGGTCGAGGATACAGGTGGGGGCTGTATCGCTCCTCAGCGAGGCTTTCAGGAGACAGGAGCTGAATCTGATGTCCGGGCCCTTTTGAGGCCTGGAAACGGGGACTTTATAATGGAATAACGTGCACACTAAGAAACGTGGCAACATAACTTTACATAGGCCTGATATTCGTAGTATTCACGAGGACTGGAAAATGACATACCAGAGGTGGACACAACTATAATTGCGTCATTAATCGGACATGGGGAATAACATATGCATATTGGTCATGCACACATAACATATGATGGATGAGGCGTAGGGACACAGAACATGGCAAAATTTACTTTTCCACAGAGTGATAGGAGCAGCGGGGGCTCCCTGGGGTACCTGAGTGATAGAAGCAGCGGGGGCTCCCTGGGGTACCTGAGTGATAGGAGCAGCGGGGGCTCCCTGGGGTACCTGAGTGCAGCGAACAGGTCCGTGGTGCTGCGGAGGACGCAGGACGGCCTAGGAGGCAGGCCGGAGACTTCTCGGGGCACCGGTGAGGGGCGCGAGTCGCTGCAGGGAGCAGGTAGGTTGACGGTGTCACCGAGGCGGGTCACAGCGGGCTGACGGCGCTCGGGAGTGCCGGCCAGCGCGCCACGTGCAGGCTGGCACGGCGCTGGGCAGCGGAGCACACACGGGTTGCGGTGGTGCGGCAGGGCACGCGATGGGGTGGATCGTAGACCACCTCGTCGCCAGTGTAGTGTCCTGGATTAGGCCTACCAATGATCAGGCAGTACGACACACTCGTGCTAGTTGTGGTAGCACGTAACTGACCACGCCCGGGGCCCCGGGCTATTTATTAGCTTTCTCACGTCCCCAACGCTCACGCTGGGCTAAACCAAAACCCCTCTACGCTGGAGGGGGTAACTATACAACAGTGGGAGGGGGCGTGTGCTGCAGTGGTACACCCCACTGGCAGCAACACTACACCACCCATTGTGTCCAAAGAAATTAAGAGATTCTATATTTCCTCTAGTGACCTAGGATGTGTTAGAAAAGATCGGAAGAATGAAAATCCAGTTTTCGTTTTCATTGTTTACACTGCAGCTGCAGTTATGCTCTGTGATTTGTCTTTCACCTTGTCTGCTGATAAGAGGTATTTTGGAATCCCGACTTGATTGTAATAACTTACTACAGTAGAGCAGCTATGTAATTTCTGTATTACAGCTGACAAAAAACAACGGGGCATATTATCAAGAAAGGCGATAAAATTATTGCTGCTTTAGCGGCAGGAAACTGCCTCTAAAGCGGCGATAATGGGCTTGATAATATGCTCTTGTGAATTCCCATAGCAGGCCAGGTTCTGGGGCCATATTATCAAGCAAGGGCGATACATTATCGCCACTTTTATCGGCAGGAAACTGCTGCTAAAGCGGCGATAATGGGTTTGATAATATTCCCTTGTGAATTCCCATAGAAGCCCAGGTTAACACCAGAACCTGGGCTTCTATGGGAATTCACAAGGGCATATTATCAAGCCCATTATCGCCGCTTTAGCGGCAGTTTCCTGCCGATAAAAGCAGCGATAATGTATCGCCCTTGCTTGATAATATGGCGCCTGGTGTTAACCTGGGCTGCTATGGGAATTCACAAGGGCATATTATCAAGCCCATTATCTCCGCTTTAGCAGCAGTTTCCTGCCGCGAAAGCAGCGATATATGCCCCATCACAACTGCACTGTAATAAGGGAATTAGAGTCGGGCTTTTATAGAGACATTGCAGGTTTACGTGCATTGATCAGTATATTGCTGCTCAATGAATATCAAGCTATCCAGACAGAAAATGTGATTTAAAGAGCAGTTGCGCCAGGTTTCTTCATGCATTGATTGACTGGACGTGAAAGACATTCTAAAGAGCCTACGCTTTTAAATCAATCATAGTTTGAAACAAAAACTGAGAAAACCTAAACGCTTGATGATCATATCGTGTGTAGCACTTAAGTTACTGTTCCACATTCATCTTTACTACATGTGAGACAAATCTGGAATTACCACTGTTTGTCGTGTTATTACTATGTATTCAATGAAGTCGTGGGTTTGGAATGAGCTTCCAGTTCCTTCGCCCATGGATGGATCCAGTACGCATGCTGAATGTAAGAGCAACAGCCGTTAACGCTTTCCAGGGAGCTCTCTGTAAAGGGCACGCCGGCCCCACAGGAGCATTGTCCCTGCAGCTCTCATTCTCATCGAGCGGGGGCAGTAGGGTACTGCGGTAAAAGCCGCTCTCTGAGAGGTGCCCACCCCAGAAGAGAGTTCTCTGGAGTGAAACCTGTGTTCACGCATAGGTGCTCGCGGGACATGACAGTTTATCCCAGTGGGCGGGTGGCTGCTTTGGAAATCTCTCAGCTGGAGACACTCCAATCTTGCACACCGAAAAATAGCCTGGCATGTTCAGATTTAGGGCTCAGCAAACAAGGGCGGTTTGAAGGCAGATGCACTGCAAAGTTTAGTAAGGATGAATTTGAGGAACTTTATTCAGTGTATGAGGAAGAGAGACAGTCAGAGCAGACACACATATACATAGGCAGGGATAGCACCTTAACTACACTGAAAGTACACTTGGAGTATGTCAGTGGATCTGATGAATTATGGAGGAATGCACCAGTATACGGGCCGATGAAAAACATGTGTAGACCCTCTCTGAAACTTTCAGTGTCATTTTGAAACCATCTTACCCTGACGCCATGCGCCTCTCGGCTATTTCTGTTACCTCCTTATCGCTCATCATCCAGTAAGGCAAAATGTATCTTCACTTCACTATCGGACGAAAATATATTAGTGGCTATAAGCAAGACAATTTTTGTACAGCCGCAGCCATTAGCTGTGTTTATTTATTTGTGTAATTCGTTTGGATTGTTCTGACTTGTGAACATTGTCCACTTCGCAGCGCTAGACGTAATGAACGATTATTTATGGTTCAATTCCTTATCATAAACGTCAGTCATTTGCTATGGGGTCCAGCGCAGTATATATAACTCGTCTGGGACTCAGAAGGTAAGTCCAGACGTCATCTGTAAAGAATAGCGATAGCGTGTGTTCCCAGAAGTATATTCTTTGCACGTACATTAAAAAAAAAAACGTAAATAATGCTAGAACTTTAAAAAAAACGGGCTTGTGTTTGAGTGCTCTGCAATTATTAAGTTACAGACGTATGTGTTTAAGTGTTATATATATTTGGCTGCTCAAGGGGCAGTAATGAAATGCATTTGTATGTGCACTATGCTCAACTAGGCAGGTGGGAACATGATAAATGTGCTTGTGCGTTAAGGGTTGTACCTAAGCATGTGGGACTCTACTTTGGCATTAAGTCAATGATTATCATAGGACGGCAGTACCTTACTAGCAGACCAGACTAGCAGAACATGGACATATGTGCTTCATACCTGCAAAACTGCTCCTGTCAAGTCAAATTGGTTCACCCCTCCCGAGCCAACATTAATCATTAATTGTGGCTTATCTCAGGGTTCTGCCCTGTCACCAACAATATTCAAAATGTACACACTTTTTCCATATCCTGCCCTTTACCCAATTTGGGGGTATTTTCACAAGAAAGTGTGCTAAATGTCACCAAAAAATGCTAACGTAACTTTACACATCGCAGCCTAACATGGAATTCACAACAAGACGGTACCATGCGATAGTCTGCCAAAACCGCGGCCAATGTCGGCGATACAACCACCTCGACGGAGATAAAAACACAAACCTCAACGTGAAAAAACATGCAATGGGCCAAAGCGCGATGAGGAAATCAGCGATAAGCAGTGAGAGGCCAGCAATACCCATGCGTAATGCAGGAAAAAGCACAAGAACAGCATACGGTAAATGCCACTAAAAGACGACATCAACCGCGGAGTACCACGGATGCACCCTGAACGACTGCAGAGGACAACATGAACCCCCCAATCCCCATGGAGGAGCACCGAGGAATACAGGGCTCGTGGAAGTCCAATGAGAAGAGGAAGTGGAAGATGGGGTACAGTTGCCAGGAAACCCCGATTATCACCACTGATGAGCAAGAACACCACCAACAACTGTACGTCACCTCCAATGTGCCATTGGCAACAAAGAGGCAAAGATGGCACACCACCTTGGACCATGTGAATGCCGTCGCATGGCAGGAGAGGACAATGGAACAGCACAAGAGGCCCTCGACTGATGTGAGTGGCAAAACCAAGCAGAAACTCGCTGCCGACACGAAAGCAGCAACGCACCCTGGAGGAGGGGGGGTCAGCAGAACACCAGGAGCTGAATGACATGGAGAAGACTGTGGCCACAGTCACCAATCAGGAGAAGGTGACAGGAGTTGGGGATCCGGACACTGTCCAACATGACCCGACACCCCATCAACAGGGTGCGCACCGACCAGGAAGTGGGTGGACGGGGAGAGATGGGCACAATGGCACACATGCACAATTAAGCAGAGCACACTGCACACCCACAATAACTTAGGATCATGTCCCTGATCCCACTGGAACATCTCAGCACACACACAAACACCAAGTAGTCCCACGTACACCATGTGCCCACAGGGGCACCCACACAACACATCAACAAGCACAACCGAAAAGGAGCAGGCCACACTCGGACACAGCCACCTGCACAAACAACCCCTTACGTCAACGACACATCTGTGGACCAACCATACCCAAGAGTCACAACTCGATAAAGAGCACAAGTTACACAAGTCTGCAACATCTCAGCACCATGGATGCACAGAACTGACAGGCAAACCGCATGAAAGGGACCAGTGGCAGACAAATCAGAGCTGCAGGAGCAAATCACTCAATGTGCAGAATATGCACATAAGTATAAGTGCACCTTGACATTGACAACATCCCTGTACAAACAGCAACACCTACACAACAGAACACTGGACACAAATGGTGCCGCAAAGGTGCACAACATGGCAGATCACATCTGGCACAGGAGGAAACTGTGACATGACATTGTACAAGTACAACCTGTAACCTGAAAATATGTTTAATTCACACATGCTGTGCTTTTGTACATTTTGGACTGTCCCATATTTGCCAGGGACGGCCACAAAGTCACGTGCTCCTGGGAAGTAATTGTCAACAATGGTGTTACGACGGGCTATTCCTGCCGCAGCTGCAGTCGGATGTGGGCCACCTGCCCCATCGTCCCCATCATTGTCTGGTACTTCTGGAACTGGGATCCATGGGGCATTGGTGCGTACACAGATGCTGTGCAACACAAAACATGCAACGATCATCTTGCACACGATGTCCGGGCTGTACAGGAGCTTTCCACCTGTGCTGTCCAGGCGACACCGTTGTGCATTGTGTGATAGTGGCTTTGAGGTGTGTGGTGTGTTGATTTGGCACTTACGAATGAGCAGTCCAGTTCCATATGTGTCATCCTGGAAGCGCTGTTTGATGATGGACTGTCGGTAGATGTAGGAATCATGAACACTGCCGGGGTAGTTTGCAACGACATTGGTGAACATTCCCCAGTGGTATATTGTTGCCTGCACATTGATGGAATGATTGTGCTTTTTGTTGCAGTAGTGGTGTGCAGTATCCGCTGAGGGCACAAGTGGGAAATGTGTGCAGTCTACTGCCCCCAACATGGCCGGGAATCCATCTATGGCGTAGAAGCCTTGCTTGGTCTCCTGCTGTTCCTGCGCAGTGTGGGGGAAGTGAAGGTACTGGGGTATGAAGCTGAGGATGGCACCCAGGACAGGTGTGAAGAACTTTAATAGGGCTGGCTGTGAGACCCCTCCGACTCTGGCAGTTGTTGGTTGGAAGGTACAAGAGGCCAACAGGTGCAGCACAGCCAGCAGTTTTGTCTGTGGAGGGATGTTGGTTCTCCGCTGTGTTGGGACCTGTGGGCAATGTGGGTCAAGATGCGGATGATCGTTGTCCTTTTGAGCCTGTAGTGTGCAATGATTTTCTTGGGCAGTAGGTCTGTGAGACTGGTGCGTTTTCGATAGGTCCGTTGTGTTATTCTGCGCTGCCTCTGTGGTGGTCTGGGAGGGGCGGGTCCGGGTGCTGGGGGTGGTGGTGGTGGGTGTTGTGGCCCTGTGCGGGCTTCGAGTTGCATGATGTGTAGCTCAATGGCGTTGTTTGTTGTTTGTTCTTCGGGTGTGGCTGTGTGCGGGCCTCTGTAACTACTGCAGGTAGTCGTCCGGCTTTACACCTGCAGGCGTCAGGTGTTAAATACCTGCTGCTACAGTGGCTTATCGCGTGGTTATGACTCGCATCGCAGATCTGGCAATTTGTTGTGAAAGTGGTGTTGTGGTTTTTTCATGTGTTTTTGCATGGGAACGCCTACTCTGCATCTCATTTGGGTTAGTTGGTGGTGTCCATAGTGGAGATAAACTTTGAGGCAGTTATTGCGGGAATTCTGGCGATGTCTGCAGTTTGCACCAGCTTGTAAATGGGGTGTTAAATCTATCTCCACTTTTGATGCGTTAAGGTGGGGATAAATTGGAGATACGTCCTTGTGAATATCCCCCTTGGAGGGCTGTGTGACTGTTATCTATCATTTATCCCCCAAACAAATGAGGTTTTCATTTATGTTTGATGAAAGGGGGTTTGCCTTCAAACCACTGCTCTCAGAAAATGCCACCAAGTATTAAAAAAGTTCTCCTTACAAAAATCTGTGCAAATGTCTTTCCAACACATTTCGAAACTGCAAAGAGTTCAAAGCTAGTCAGCTCTGTAGTTGCTTGATTTGAACTGATGCGACTGTATCACTTCAGTCCTAAAATCCCTCAATTGACTTTCAGTAGGTGAAAGAACCTTTCTCTGAAACATAAGACACTCCATTGTCAGTTATTGAACTATACTGCAAAACTGGTTGTCCCTTACCTGTCAACCTCAGTTGTTGAAGTGGGGAAAAAAAGTAAGAGACCTGTGGGCGGGGAATCAGAGGGCATGAATAACCTGAAGATTGGGTCAGTGGTTGGAGTCAGAGGTGTGGCCAGAAAGAGCAACACATCACAATTTTTTGTATTTGTTTGGCATTTCACTGACTGTTTACAGCTTATACCATCATTTAATTGAACCAATGGATATACATGTTTATTTAAGGGTTAATATGAGTTATTGACAAGTGTTTTCCAATCACAGAATGACCCAAAGACACTTAAAAGTTGATTTACAAGCCATTTGTCTCTGAGCCATGACGTTCCTGTCATCAGCACTTTTACCTTTTTCCACAAGAGCAGTTCATACATGAATAGCAAAATATCCTAGTTTGCAAATGTTTTCCACATAATTATGGCTCTGCCATATTTGCCACATAAAACATCACCTGCTACATAATCTGACAATTTCAACAAAAAAATTTTTGTAGCTCAAATGGAAGTTAATTAAAAACTTGACTTGTGTTGCTTCGAAGTGGAAGGTCCTTTGCAAAGGTTGACTGGTCACTTTTCTCACTGCTGCATTTGTATGTTGCACGGGTACTAATGAGGCAAAATCTTTGCAGAGACTGTTAATATGTGTAAAGAATGTCAAAATAATAAAGTATCGGAAAATGTACCGCATTACGCTGCAGCCTTTTGTTTGCTGCATAATTTAGTCAACACAGTGACATCATTTTGTCCTCTATTGCTGCATAATTCCAGTGCCCTCAAAGCAGGCAGCTCATGTTAAAAGTGCTTGTACACGAAGCAGAGAGACCATAGTTTGGTGTGTGTGCAAATTTTGCATTGTTGATCCCTGGTGAGTTGCACTACTATTACTGAAACAAGGCCAATGGAGTTACCAACGGGTGAGGTGGACTCAAAGGTCCTGTGACCTCAGTGACAGTCACTGTAGCTCTAGGGAGTGCTGCTTCGTAGGCCTGCCCACAAGACTGGAGATGAACTTCAGTATGATTTTTGGTGGCCAGGCCTTCAAGGTTAACCCACAATTGCCACCACTATGGTGCACCTGCTGGTGCTCAGACACCAGGGCTTCTAAGGTCCAACAGGGCTTGTAAGGTCTAGCATGGGTGTGTGCTCTCTCAGGAGTGGTCTGGTGGAGTGGTAATGAAGGCTGAACCTGGTTCCCCAGTACCAAATTCGGCAGCTCTGACCATAGTGTCACATCCTCTCCCCCACTGAATACCATATTGCCCCAGAGAGAAACTCACACTGCCTACAGCTACACCCAATTTGTGCCCGCTATAAACACCTGTGTGCGACGAAATTCAAGTTATGAACCAGACAAGAGTAATATGCTGCCTGAAAAAAAAGTAAAAACATCCTGGAAAAAGTAAGCACTCATAGGGAATGCCAGATGTGAAATATAAGCAGGAACAACATGGTTACCTTAACGCTTTTGCACTTATTATTAAGAAATCAATGAGTCTTTTCCCCCAAAAAGTTAAGGACATGACTACAGGGCACAGAAGGGACCTGTTTCAATGTCCATTGCTTACTTCCTTACAAAACATAAGCAGTGTGGTTTAAAAACACCACATCCATGAACCCAGAGCGGCAGAATACATTTATTTTATAAACTAAAATAAGGAAAACAGATGATAAGGATCACATTAAACGTTTTCCACTCCACGCATCAGCCAGGTATTGCAGTACCTTCAGGAATGGTGCACTTCCCCACCTGGGGGAAACAATGTTGTTCAAAGAAAGACGAGAAAATAAAAGTAGTGCTTCACTGGCAAATTCTGTAAAGTGGCGCTAATTTGTTTGGGTGTGAATAAAACCAATCTGGCCACTTTGCAACCAGTCTGTCTTGCTTTAATTAGTTATTTTCATATTTTGAACTTTTTGTCTCTCCGTCCTTAGGCTGCAATTTGAAATAGAAAAATGTAAGAAAAAGACGACATTTTCAGCAAAAGTATTTCTTTCTTTGTTTGGTTCCATTTCACAGGAAAACGGATGAAGGAAAGGAGAGGAAAGAGAGGGTAAGAGCCATTTATTGAAGTCATGGTTTTCATTCAGAAAGTGAGGAGAAGCGAGACAGAAAGAGAGGGAATGTGAGGAAGAGGAAGAAAGAGAGAAGGGGGCACCCGACAGTGGCAGAGCGGAAGAAGTGGCCACTGTCTTTGTATTCTTTGGGCAAGAAGGAAAAGACAGAGTCCTTTTCCTTCTCTGACCACCCCGCCCATCCCTAAATGGCCACGAACGGACAACCCTTATCTATAGGCCTTGGCTATTTCTGCCGTCCTGGGATGCATTTTTAAAATAAAAAAGTTGGGGAGCGAATTTTATTCAATGAAAAAAGTAGGGGCACGCCTTGCCCTGCCGAACCTGCCCACATTGACCATTGGTCAACCAGAAGCTTCAGGTCTACCCAAAGGTGCCTTGTGAAAACCTGACCAATTAAATGAAAGAGATTATGTGACTGACCATTTCATGTTTAGACTATTGGTTTTTAAAGATCAACCTCTCCTAAGTGACATTTCATTCATTCGGTCTTCCCCAATACAATCTACTTCAATTAATCCTGTAGTTCTCTGACTCAGGTGTCTTCTTCGCCTATGTCTCTCAGGACTCTCACGTTTATGCAGTCTTTGTCATCAATTGGGGACATATTAAAAAAAAGTAGTTATCTGTGGCTCTCCTCATCCTTGCCAGACTATCAGATTATCAACTGGTTCCTTGACGTTCCATAAGCTTACAAAGGAACTCAGTGGTTGAACCTCTCAAGTTCGCCATTTGTTAAGCTGCGGGTCACACAACAGCCCGCGGCATCCTCCTCTATACTGCTATTGGCTGTGTGGCATCCTACAGCATCCTCTTCTACGTCCCACTCCTCACCGCCGCAGGATGTGTTTCAAGCCATAACCCTTCACATTCCTGCTCGGGCACGTTGTGATCTCCTGCAATGACCCGCTATTAATATTAGAACATTGCGGGTATGTCTCGCAACTCTCTCACCGTCTTTTCCTCTTCAGGCACGCTACAGAGTAGTATGGCGTCCTGAAATGTCCAGATGTTGCGGTTCCAGTTCTGAGTCTGCGACCTTCTGTAGTAATTATAATTAGCTCTGCAATTGATACCTCTGATCTGGGGAACTCAAGTAGTGATATTCAAATATCCATATTTCTGCATGGAGGGCATCTTCTTGCCTTTCTTCTTTTCAAGATTCTACAGTCTTGCTCCCAGAAGGCTTTGTTAGGGCTTTTTGTTGCACCATATTAAGATGGCAACCTTTCCATTCTTTTTCACTGCTTTTTCCCTATCCAAGATGGCGACTTCTTACTTCCTATTACATCACTTTCTGTCTATCGGTATATAAGGGGCCGAATCCTTCATTTCTATGCACTGCAACACTCCGTGGGCGTGCTGGTGTGTCTTCGCTACTGTTAGTGCACTTGAACTCCTGTATCTATGCTTCCTGATGGTGCTTCCTATTCCTGTTGGAATCAGGGCCGGACTGGCTACCGGGTAGTTTGGAATGCTGCTGAGCGGAGGGCTGAATTCCTTGATGGGGACCTGCGTGTACTAAACTAAATTTGTATTGCTTTCATTATTTCGAAGCACACGCAGGTCTCCATGAACGAAATCAGCCCCCACTGCAATTAAATCAGCCCCCTGCTCGGCAGCATTCCAAAATGGTCGGTCGTCAGTCCGGCCCTGGTTGGAATCCTTGGAGCCTTCTGCTCTGGCCTGGAGTTTTCTGTCTTCAGGTCTGTTTTACTTACTGGGGTCTGGCCTTTTCCCTTGCCTTCTCCTTTTTGCTTCCTTTCCATTCCAAGAGTCTTCACCTGCAGGGAGAGGTTTTCCCCTTCAGGGTTTTTCCTCTTTTGGTCTCCTTCTGGAAATCACACTCTGCCCTGATGTTACATGGTCTGTAGCACCGTAGCTACTGGAAATGGTCACCCTTACCTCAGATAGACCAGAGCCTTAAGGAACCATCCCAGCGCACCAAAGACAGTAAGAGAAGTACCGATCGTGACAGATAGCAATGCCCACAACCCCATTCTGATATTGATGCCATGGAGGTTCCTCAACCATAGCCTCTGGGAGGATCTGCAGATGCAACACAAGCCTTGATGCAGACTGCCCAGCAACAAGCAAAGGATTTGCAACAATTGGGAGGAGATTAAAACTAAGCTTTACACCAGGTCCTTGAAACTATGACATCTGACATACTACCAGTCTCAACTACCATTCCCCGTTACTCCGGTGAACCAAACAAACTGTAGGAATTTTGGGATTCTTTGACTGTTTTCTTTGCATTCTGTCTAACCTAATTTTCAGTAGATAGAAACAAGGTTGGATATTTGATCAGTGTCTTATCTGGTCCAGCATTGGACTGGGCTACTCCTGCACACAAAAGATCCACATTTATCTAATTATACTACCTTTGTCTGTGCTTTCAACCAGATATTTGAGAGACTTGGTCGAGAATCCTGGGCAGAAGAAGCTCTGTGCAACATCCAACAAGGAGACCAAGATATTTTACAATAGATAACTCACTTCAGACAGCTAGTCACAGAGAACACTTGGGTGAAACGCAACTTCGGTTACCCTCTTTCGCTGAGGTCTCCGTGAAGAAATCAAAGACAATCTGGTACATTAACCTCAAGCTGATACCATGGCGGGTCTGATGGACCTGGCCTTATCTGTTGAAACTGTCTCAACAAACGCTGGTTGTAAAAGTGAAAGGCTCATACACAGCAGTATATGGGAACTGCATGTTCCATTTCTAGCAAAGTAGATCCATCCTTACCTGACACCTCTTCCTCTATGGGAGAATAACCCATGCAGATAGGACTAGCTCAAAGACCCTTGTCTGAAGCCCAACTAGCTCACAGAAGGAAACAAGGACTATGTCAACATTGTGGTTCCTCCAGTCATCTGATTCGTAGCTGTTCGTCCACCAAAGCCGCCAGAAAATGCTGGATCCCACCCTCTGAAAGAAGAGAGAGGGTGGGATTGTCTGGCATACCTTCAATCTGCTCTTCAAAGAAAAATCCCATTCTCTTTTTCTCTTACCTATGATCCTAGAATTGCCCAATGGTATAGAGGAAAGAGTTTTAGCTCTGTTGGACTGCTGCGTCAGTGGACTATATCTAGATGAGAACTGGGCTACTGAAAAACAAATACTCCGCATTCCCAAGGAAACACCTGTAGAGGAAACACCACTAGTCTCCAGTCCCATCAAAGAAATTACACTGTTATGTGCATGGGTTAGGCCCATGTACAACGCTGCACATTTTCTTACAGTGTCCTCTTTCCGCACAATAGCATTTTACTGTGACCTTTTGTAGTGTAGTTCCTATTATCCCAATAGGCTCTGCGCATTGGAATAATACCTCAAATAGTATAGACCTAGACCAGACGTTAACTAGGTCTTCTACTGTCGATATTAGACTGAAAGTTTTGGGTTTGCCAGCTAGCTCAGAGTTCACTAGAAACTTTCTCGAATAGACAAGGAGGAATTGAACCTCCCTGGATAGACAAGAAGGGATTTAGTTTCTGACAACCATAGAACATGACAACTTTGCTCTCCCCTAATCAAGAGTGTATCTCTAGAGTCGTGTGAAAACAAAAGACAACTTATTTTACTCAGTCAGTACGTGCATTCTTAGTTTCACCAGATTGTAGAGAAAAGGAAGAGACGGGCGTGTTCAATAAAAGATGTTATTTATTGATCAGTCTCTTTTCTCGTACAAGAGAAATGAATCGATATTATTGCAATACTTATGGTTAAGTAAAGTGCATACAATAAAAGCAGAAGTATAAAATAATACTGTAAAAACATTTATATGGTTTCTAAGCCATATAGTGGTTTAAAATGGATAAAATAGATACATACATATAAACATTTGACTAATCGTACTCAACTGGTGCTTCTAACCACGCCTACCCCAGTGTACCTGACCTAAGCCTAATACGTGGGCGGGGATAGAAAGTAGCAGTCTAAGTTAAGTTTGTTTTGCCAAGTGACTGATTCAAGAATTCTCTGCAAGGGGTTATTCAGTTCCGTACCTGAGGTCTAGGATGGTTGAGGGATAGTATCTCTCGTCTGAGGTCTCGATATTCCAAGCTGCCTGCGAGGGCTGCTCGGAAGCGCCGGAGCTGGATTTCTCGGCAGGAGAAAGCAGCGTCTCGTTCTCAGCGCGTCAGGAAGGTGGGGCAGCGCCGGGGGCTTCGCTCTCTGCTGGGCTTCGGCAAGTCTCGCTGCTCCGATCTCATCACCACCGCGTGTGTTTGCTTAAGGCAATATCGGTAATATTTATACCTGTAAGGTGCCGAGATTGACGTAAGGATGGACATAGATACGTCAATAAGGATGTCATACGAGCTGGTCGTTAGCGCATTCTTTTACTGAAGTTCTCGGTGAAATCAAAACAATGGCCGCAGGGTTTTTCCCAGGTTGTCATAGGTTTGATTTGTTTTGAGAACTCCGTATGCCTTATCAGGGGCTGGAGGAATATTGCTTGCCTAATTAGATGGCAAGCGTTATGACCTAATCAGATAACGCGCTCCTGTGCCGTGGTCTGGCGTAATCAGATAACGGTTTCTGCATCATGGGATGGCTGCTAGTTAACTCGTTAACCAGAATAGGGTCAGGAATAGGGGGATCGATACAGAACCTATAGGAATACATCACACCCACTCCACGCTAACTATGGCCATATTTACGAATCTAGGCATAGTAAAACATACTGTAGAGTATCGTGTATACCTTACCACCCCAAAATACACATAATGCATTTTGAAATTATGTAACATACGGGGAAAAAATAGTCACATGTACTATATGCATTTAAGCTGTAGACTAATGCTAAATTAATCACGCATGTATACATTATTAGTAATCGAATATGAGAATTACACATGAAATGGCTCTTAATACAGAAGAAAAGTTCGAGACCACTTCATCACAGTTCAAAAAATATTTATAAACATACCAGCGGGCAGCTAATGTCTATGAAGTTTCTAAAAAAGAAATTAGTTCTCTAAGAATAGTTCTTACTTTAAGCAGAAGAAAAGTGTCCGGTAAAAAAAATATTTTGGGGCTGCTAAAAAAATTGCTGTCCGTGGACTGGAGGAAAAGTCGATCTTGCTACTTTATTATTAAAGTTGAAGGCCAAATTCAAGGTGTCGGGAACGCCGTGTGCTAGCCTGTTCAAGAGTCATTATTTCTGCTCTGGTGAGAACATCATATCGTTGAGACTGCTGAAAAAGCTGTCAACAGCTTCCTGTGAGAGTTCCACTAACTCGGAAAAGGATGTAACCATGCATTCATGTGCATGATTGTCTCCATTGACGTTTTGATTAGTATTGCTGACAGAAGGTTGTACCTGATCGATGCTGCTTTCATCTTGATCTTCACTACCCCTTAATCGTAGTGGTGAAGTTTCCACGAATGCCGTCATCAGGATTGGCAGCCGTTGAGGGCAGCACAATGCATGAGCCTTTACCGGACCCAACAATGTTTCTGCATCCATTGGCGCATCCGATTGTAGCGTCAGACAGGTGTCCAACACGCATTCTTCTCCGCACAGCATGCACCTTAATACAGGTAAAACACATCTTTGCCATATCGGCC
This sequence comes from Lissotriton helveticus, assembly GCF_964261635.1. Lineage (NCBI taxonomy): Eukaryota > Metazoa > Chordata > Amphibia > Caudata > Salamandridae > Lissotriton > Lissotriton helveticus. The sequence continues at coordinate 1,128,666,204 of NC_136068.1, read as the reverse complement.
GAAATGAAAGAAACCAAGTCATGTTCAGGTCTCTAAGCCTGGTTAGTCCCAGGATTTTTGATATCCGGTCCCGGTATCCAATGGCTCGGATTGTTTCTTCCCTTGTCGCAGGTGTTTTGTCTGTGACATGGTTTGCCATAACGAAATATAAGGACTAAGAATAGGATTCCTGCAATTAGTCCCAGAATGAGGGGAACTCCTCCAAAAAACGAATGGACGAAGTCTGGAAAAATACCCAGTATGGCTTTGAATGGTGTTAATGCCATCGAAAATACTGTCTTAAATACCTTTGAGACTCCACTGGTATCAGAAATATTTAAGATTTCATTCAGGATTTCTGCGAAATGTATGGGGGAATTAGTTGATAACAATGAGTGAATCTCTGCAGTCGTCCTTGCGACTAGGAGATCATACGTTTCTTTTGATGACGTGAGCCTGGTCGGCGTCTGAAGAAGCACTGTTTTCATTCTGCTTAAAGTATCAACTCGAATAGAAGTAATTTTCAAGTGAGGCCATGCCCTTGCCTCCCTGTCTGGAAAGGAGCTGGGGAACAATAAGCGTCCACAGCACATGACCTTCGCAGTCGTACTAACGAGATAAGGAACCCCGGGCAGTAGACTACAACATCTGCAATCCACAATTAGAATGTAACTCCCGTTATAGAGTCTTTTAAAGAATCGTTCTATCTCTGTTGCAGGTGTGCCTAGCTGGTGACATGAAAGGTTATTTGAGTTCCCTTCACAGGCTCCATGCAAACTAATTCCATTACACAGAAGTGTACCGCTTAGTGACATCGCACAATTATTGCCACTAAGAAACACTTTCTGTCCTTTATTACTGACACATGCATGTGAATAGGGCAAGTTCCATGTTGTCTTAATGTACCCTTTTCCCAATTTTTCGTACATGCCAGCCTGTATATATTTTTGGCAGTATTGAAACCTGAAAGTTGATATCGGAATATTAATTATCCCATGTATTATCCATTCAATGACAGGTCGTTCTGACATTGTCAATGGTAATCGCTGGAGTTTCTCAATGCTCAGGATTGTATAATCAGCACCCTTCTGTGCCATACTGATCTGTTTATCAGTAAGGTTAAAGATAGTGAATAGTGACGTTGTGTTGATTAAACGCCAAGGCACATAGCCTGAACGCAGGTTTTGTAACGTCCAGCCAAGCTGTACAATAGAACGCAATTGAGACTGACCGTGTTGTAACAACAGTAAGTCTTGCGATATTATGTCGGTTGCTGATGACACAATGCTGTCCAATGAAAAGATTCTGGAGGACAGAGTCATTAACCCATTGTCCACTACAGAAAGTGATTTTTCCAAATTAATACGGTCAATTTCCCGTATACTCTCTGCTGTCTCAATTTGAGTTATCTTCCAGGCCTCGTTGTAAGCTGCATATATAGAGGCTGCTATGAAGCGCTTTTGACGCTGTTTGCGTGGTCCCATAATGAAATCACGCAAGTCAGCACCATCAGTAAGTAAAGTTAGGTGTTGCTTAATTTCTGTCAGTGTGGAAGTTTTTAGCCATTGAAGGCAGAGTTTGCCCACACTGTAGGTGGTGATTATCCCTGGGTGTTGTCTTTGGGAATATCTAGGGTCTGGCCTGGTCAATTTGAACCCCTGTGTTTTGTTCAGGAATCTGTCTTGACAGTTATTAGTATCTGTTGGCCAGATCAACCATTGTTTCCAATCAGGATTTGTTCTGTTTTGGTTTAATACATAGTTTACGTCTATTTCTTCATCTGCAGAGTTATTGCTGTTCATTGTTGGTTTTGGAATAGACGGTTTATTTAAGTCTTTGATTTTGGCTAATCCAAGACAGGTAGTTTGTTGAATAGTTTCATTCAAGAATATAATTTGTTCTGGGATCATGCAGGCTCTAAACAATGATTCTATACCTTGTACTTGCCATTCTTTTGTACCCCAAACACTTTTTACTACAACATTTTTGTCCCAATAATCAAAACCAAATGTATTCATTTGTTCAAAAAATGAGTCCGAATATATCAATTTTGTGTTTGTAAGCATGGTTTTTGTTCCTGTCTTATTTGACAATTTGAAATAAAATGTTTCAGCATTACTTGTGTTGAACCCTGAAAAGTATGAATATTTGTCATAAAAGGTTCTTGAGCTTCCTTTTGGAGGGGTTGCACAATGTTCCCATTGATTATAATTTAAAAAATGTCTAGGTTGTGCTGATTTATGTAAAAAATGGTTACCATAGTGGTTGTAGCAGTACATACTATCATAATTAGACGAACCCTGCAAATAATCATGTTTGGTAAATTTAGCAGACATCACTAGATCGGACATCATGTTATTAATACTTTCAAAGTCCCAATCATCAGCAAATGAGTTTGGTTTTACAAAGTCACCCAACGAGATCTTGATTTGGTGTGGATATTTGAGGATCTCTACCGGACCATAAATTTCATAGTCAGTATTGTCCCATGCTACCCCACCCGGTATAGGATTGGCTGTGAAATTGACTGAAGAAAGTTCTCTTTTCTTGACGTGTGAAGACGTGTGTGGCTTGAGGATCAAGTTGATTTTCTGGCTTGCTGTGTCCATTTTTGCATATTTTCCCTCAATGAAGCGTCCCAAACATAGTATCATGATGAGCCAAAGTATCAGGATAAATACACCAAATGACACCCAAAATTCAATCCACGGAGAAATCAGATAGGTTTCTTTCAGCTGTTTCAAAAGTTCCTTAGCTTTATCTTTAAAAGTTTTTGTTGATGGCTGTGTCTTTGATTCACTTAGATCTTCAGAAGAATCTTCAAAGTTGATGAAGTAGCCGGATGCCGTTCTGTCTATTGTTCCAATTGCTTCAGGATTACTGTTTCTTGCAGCTTCAGCTTATTCATTTGTTACTTCATTGTAGGTTGGTGTGTCTCTACTAAATGTCTTTATTTGGGTTTTCAGAGGTGTGAGTTCCATTGCATTGTTGCATAGTCCTTGTTGTTGTTCTGTAGGCGTTTCGAATGTGATCAGCCTTTTAGTTAGCACCTCTGTACTTGTAGCAAACCTTGGTGTTCTACTACTTATCGGGAGTCCACTTGGCCTACTGTTTGTTATCGGCCACATGATTGTGGTTTTACCAGGTCGATGGATACAACTCGGTTCTCCTTTTTACCAGCAAGCGGCGGTAGTACAACTGACCTTGTCCCGTTGATGGACAAGACAGGAACTGCTTTTCTGTAAGAAGGCCCAAATTCCTTCTTTACCGCGATCTTTTCTCTGACTAGATCCCCGACTTTTGGAATCCAGACAGGTCTTGCTGGGACAGGTGGTGGTTCTTCAGTCGTTGTTGGCTGCTGTTTCAACTTTATGTTGCTCAGGTCTTTTCTTGTTTCGTTTAAGTCCTGTAAAATAGCCAAACGATCTTTGATATCAAAGCTTTTTTCTTTTACCACTGAAGTCTGACTGTCAAGATCTAAGACTAGCATCCTAGTTCCAAACAGTAATTCGTACGGACTGAATCCCCTCAGAGAATTTCTTGGCAAGTTGTTTAGACTACGTTGGACACTTATTAGATGTTTGACCCACCCAGCTCCCGAACCTAATACCTTTGCTGTTATAGATTGCTTTATGTCTTGGTTTTTTCTTTACACCGTCCCGTATCCCTCAGGAAGGAAGTGAGAAGAATCCCGCTTCGCTATGCTCATTTGGCCGTGCTTTCCCACAAGCTTGAGTGCTAAAGTGAAAACATTGGTCAAACGTAGCATGCTCCTAGCGTATATGCCATTTAGACTCGCAAATCTTGTATAACAGTCCCGACGTCAGCCGAGTGCCGGGGTCTACATTTATAAGTGGAAACTAGTCTTTATTTGTTAATGGGACGCATTATTTACACTTGTTTCCCTGATTATTGTTTAGCCCTTATTGAGTGAAACGCCATAGTATTACCCTGTTCCTCTCGCCGCTGCGATCTCTGTTGCAGCCCGGGCATTTTTTTACAAAGATGTGATGATGCAGGCTCATGCCTGGCCACCAGTACACTGATTGTAGTTCTTCCAGAGAATCTTTTAGTTTGAGGTGTCTGAGACCCTCGCCCATATGTGCGTCTGCTATTAACAAAGTTCTCCTGTCCTTGTTTGGAATTACTCTATCCCCCACTCCAGGGATTCGAGCAAAAGGAACGGAGTTCGCATCGATTATGTATGTATATTTGAGTGGGTAACTGATCGGTAACGCTGAGCAGTCGCCTTTTGATGACGTTTTCACCGCCAGCATTGTTTCACCGTCAATGTATTTTACTGCACGCTTTTTTCTAGCTACGGAAGCCGATTCAGTTGCTACCGCTGTGGCTTTCTCAGCCAATGAATTCCCTGCAACGTGAACGCCATCACGCTGATGACTCAGTGAGTGTATCACGTGAGTCTTTGGTAGTTCTTTCTGTAACAGAACTATTTGTTCCCAGAGCATTTTTTGCTTTATTGTTGCACCTGTGTCATCTTTGTAACCGTTTTGAATCCATTTCTGTAAATCGCTGTTATATGATTTGACGCAGTAATATAAATCGGACACTATGAGTGTCGGGAATTCGCGATCTGCATTATCTAGCGCCATTTTCAATGCTATTATTTCAGTCTGTTGTTCTGAATTAGTTTCTACTGAGTGTGTTTTTGTTAATAGAGGTCTTAGTTTACCTCCGCGCCACACTTCTTTTGTAATCTCATATGTGGGGTTGTATGCTTGTTCTCCCCAAACGGGGGGTTGAGCATGTCCGTCTGTATAGATTACACAAGCGTACTGTCGTAAGGGCAGAATGTCGATTGGCAGAGGGAATGTTCTTTCATATTCTAGATATTTTAGTTCCTTTAGTTCCGGATCAAAGTAGTATTTTACTTTGTCCATTGTAATGGAATTCACCCATTGTATCCATTCCGGATTCAATGCTGTTGTTGGTAAATTACACGGGGTTGTTAATGCCTCAAAGGCTGATTCTGCTGTTCTGACTGTGATGTGTCTACCGTCAGCTTTATCTTTTTCTCTAGCTATTGCGGTTTGAACTGCATGAACAATGTTTTCTTTAATGCTGAATTTCTTTTCAGCTTCTGTGTACAAGTGTGATTTGAATGTAATTGGTACCTTTTCTCCCTCATTAGAGGTCAGGTATGTGAATCCGCATCTTCCTGGGATGACTCGAATCACAAGGTTGCGTGTGTTATCACGTGTTTCTAATTTTGTTTTAACTAACATATCTGTTTGTAAGGATCTCAGAATTTCTGTGTGTTTTTGAGTCCAATTTGATTTTTTTAAATCTGGTTTTATTAGATCATAAAGGGGTTTGACCCTTTCTGCGTAATTTGCAATGTATGTTCTTCCGAAGTTTAGGAAGCCTAGAATTGACTGTAGGTTTTTTAGTGTTCTAGGTGCTTGGAGTACGGCACATTTCTCTAGGAAATTGTCAGCCAGGCTTTTGCCTTCACTTGAAAATTCATATCCTAAGGACAGGACTGTTAGATGGGCAATTCTAGATTTTTTAAAGTTGAATTTGTAACCCTCTGCTGCGAACCCAAGTATTATGGTGTTCACTCTCTTCAAGTGAATATCCAAGTCATCATCTGTTAGGTATATGTCATCGACATAAGATAATGCTTCGTCATCATATGTTTGTAGTAACTCTGTTACCCTCGCTGAGAAAACTCCTGGGCTGTTCATGTACCCCTGGGGTAACCAGCAGAATTCTTTTTGAGCGCCATTTATTGAGAACGCTGATAAGTATCTGCTCTCTGGTGCTATATTTTGACAAAAGAATCCATTAGAGATGTATAATGTTGTTTTATATTTTTTGCGCACTATGTTATTCATTAGTGCAGCACTATGCGAGTTTTGCACTGCAAAAGTTTTGCAACATGAGTTAAGGTGTCTGTAATCCAGGACTAGACGATATGAATTGTCTGGTTTGGAGACAGGAAACAAAGGGTTGTTCATTTGTGAGGTGCAAGTTTCAATCACCCCCTGGTATTCTAGTTGATCTAGAATTTCTTTTACCTGTTTTTTAGCTTCTTGCTTGATTGGATACTGCCTTTGTGCAGTAGGTTGTGATTTTAACTGGATTTTGTGAGGAGGAGAGTCCTCATCCCATCCTACATGATTTTTATATAAAGCAGGAGCTTGAGCTACTGCCCACTTTCTTGCAAGTGTATATTTTTTATGAATTGGAATATGATTTGAGAAGGCAGGCATAATTATTTCTTCGCCATGTGGGCACTCCCTGACGAACTCTGGTGGCCAGTCTTTTTCAGCTAGAAGGATGTCATAGCCCTCGGAGAGATTATCCCAAAAAAGGCCCCTTATTTTTCTAGTCTTATCCCCTTCTATACGTAAAGTTATTTCAAATATTTTGTGAGGTTTGCTAACTCTGGTGTCTGCAGTTTCCACCTGAATGTATTCATTCGTGTCCACTGTCTCCAGATGATTCATAAGGACTTTGCGTGCTATGCTCACTTCTGCTGCGCTGTCTAGCATTGTCTGAGCCCACTCTCCGTTTTTCAGCTGTGTCCTCAGTATTCTCGGCATTGTTGAATACTTTAATGCTGGCTACCTTCTTTTTTGGAAACTGTAATTTTTTATTTGGATGAGCAGGTTCCTTGTCTTTGGACTTGACGTGCCCTTCCCTGGGTTCCGATCGTCCTCTTCTTTCCGATTTCTGCGAGGAAGTCTGAAAAGATTGAGAGGGACGTGTATCAAAATCTTGATATCTATCCGGTTTCTTTATGTTATCCCTATTTCTAAGGTTGTATTTTTTCACAGTGGGCTCCCTTTGGGGAGACTTGGGTCCTTGGTCCGGAGATCTTTCTCTCCGCCGAGGAGACCTTCCTCTGGACTGGAATCTCTTTTCTTTTGGATTGGATTGTTTGTTTCCATCCCAGTTCTTCTTTTGACTGTTTAAATTTTTTTTAATAAATATTTTTTCAGGACTTTCAATTAGTTGGGGCTTCACTGGTATTCCACCCAAACTATCTCTACCTAGTTCTTCATAGGATTTTTCTATAATTCTGGCAATTTCAGCTGGTTGGTCTGCTATATCTGTCTCTTTTAACCTCTGGCGGATCGCCACATTCGCTGCTTCTCCTTTTATGTTGGCTAGTAATATTGCCGAGACCTGCTTGAAGTCTTTTAGTAATTTCATACCAAGAGTTAAAGCGGGTTCTGGACCGTATTCGTCTTGAATTTGTTTTAGCACATCTGGTATTACTGACATGGATGGAACTCCATGTGTTTTTGTGTAAATGGAAGCAAAGACTGTACCCCAAGTGTCACAGTCCTCCACGTGTGGTGCGATTCCCATTGGAAGACAGATAGTCAGAATCCTGTGTTTGTCCACAGGGGTGGTGTCTGGAAACACCGCCTCTATTTGGGTGATTTTTTGTGCTAACCAGAATGGTATTTGTTCCCGTTTAGCTGGTACTTTACCTAGGCAGGACTGTATGTTCTGTGGTGTAATTTTATTTGTGTTCCCCTGATGAGGGGTCAGCTGTGGGATTTTAACTACAGGTTGGATGGTTGAAGTCCGCATTATATATTGGACTAGTTGTCTATATATTTTAATTAATTGTTTTAGTTGTACTAAAACATCTGCTGCAGACATTCTTTCGATGTCTGGATGTGGTGTGTATCCGGCTAGGACCGGCCACGTTGCTCCTGGTCTACCTAGTGGACCAAGCCTGGTGATGTGATTATTATGTTTTAGGGCGCCATTAAACAAGAGCAGATGCTCTTGGAATTTGAGTGGTACTTCCACTTCCTCGAAAGGAGTGTAGGTATCCGGTGGTTCCTCTGTTTTATAACAGTGGAACTCCTTTGTTACAGCATTTGCTGCTGGAAAGTTTATCCATGAATAGAATACCTCTGTCTGCCGATATTCGTGTGCCTCAATTACGAATATGACTGTACCACCTCTTGGTGTCAGTCCATTTTCTATAAGTTTTAACGTTATAGATCTTCTTATGTTGACCGGGATGAGTAATATATCCGGGTCTGCTTCTTGCATAGTATTATCAGCTGCTATTACTTCAGCTGCTACTCTAGCTGTCTCTCTTTCATCATCACTGTCTGGCATTTTACTTTCAGGATGGTTATTCTGTTTGTTTGCAGAGCAGGTTTCTTATGGAAACAAAGATGAGATGCACAATATTTTGGAACAGTGTATCCTTCAACGTTGATTGAACCAAGAACCAATCACTAGGAGTTCCCTCCTGCGAGGTTTGGCGGATTTTACCTCTCACCCACTCCAGACGTCTTTGGAGTATTATGGGAAAAAGGGGTCTGAGTGAAAAAGCACGACTGAGTTACTCTAAAGTCTTGCGTTAGTTTTATCGCCTATCCAAACACGTTGGGCGCCATGTAGTGTAGTTCCTATTATCCCAATAGGCTCTGCGCATTGGAATAATACCTCCAATAGTATAGACCTAGACCAGACGTTAACTAGGTCTTCTACTGTCGATATTAGACTTAAAGTTTTGGGTTTGCCAGCTAGCTCAGAGTTCACTAGAAACTTTCTCAAATAGACAAGGAGGAATTGAACCTCCCTGGATAGACAAGAAGGGATTTAGTTTCTGACAACCATAGAACATGACAACTTTGCTCTCCCCTAATCAAGAGTGTATCTCTAGAGTCGTGTGAAAACAAAAGACAACTTATTTTACTCAGTCAGTACGTGCATTCTTAGTTTCACCAGATTGTAGAGAAAAGGAAGAGACGGGCGTGTTCAATAAAAGATGTTATTTATTGATCAGTCTCTTTTCTCGTACAAGAGAAATGAATCGATATTATTGCAATACTTATGGTTAAGTAAAGTGCATACAATAAAAGCAGAAGTATAAAATAATACTGTAAAAACATTTATATGGTTTCTAAGCCATATAGTGGTTTAAAATGGATAAAATAGATACATACATATAAACATTTGACTAATCGTACTCAACTGGTGCTTCTAACCACGCCTACCCCAGTGTACCTGACCTAAGCCTAATACGTGGGCGGGGATAGAAAGTAGCAGTCTAAGTTAAGTTTGTTTTGCCAAGTGACTGATTCAAGAATTCTCTGCAAGGGGTTATTCAGTTCCGTACCTGAGGTCTAGGATGGTTGAGGGATAGTATCTCTCGTCTGAGGTCTCGATATTCCAAGCTGCCTGCGAGGGCTGCTCGGAAGCGCCGGAGCTGGATTTCTCGGCAGGAGAAAGCAGCGTCTCGTTCTCAGCGCGTCAGGAAGGCGGGGCAGCGCCGGGGGCTTCGCTCTCTGCTGGGCTTCGGCAAGTCTCGCTGCTCCGATCTCGTCACCACCGCGTGTGTTTGCTTAAGGCAATATCGGTAATATTTATACCTGTAAGGTGCCGAGATTGACGTAAGGATGGACATAGATACGTCAATAAGGATGTCATACGAGCTGGTCGTTAGCGCATTCTTTTACTGAAGTTCTCGGTGAAATCAAAACAATGGCCGCAGGGTTTTTCCCAGGTTGTCATAGGTTTGATTTGTTTTGAGAACTCCGTATGCCTTATCAGGGGCTGGAGGAATATTGCTTGCCTAATTAGATGGCAAGCGTTATGACCTAATCAGATAACGCGCTCCTGTGCCGTGGTATGGCGTAATCAGATAACGGTTTCTGCATCATGGGATGGCTGCTAGTTAACTCGTTAACCAGAATAGGGTCAGGAATAGGGGGATCGATACAGAACCTATAGGAATACATCACACTTTTGCACATATTTTTTTGTGCGTGACAATGTTGGATGAGTTTCTCTGAAACTGCTTTGCTTACACATATGGCTTTGCACTACATTATCTTGATGCCTTGAACACTGAGTGCAAGGCCTTTGCGCATATTGTGCAAATTTCATTCTATCTTTATCTAATATCTCTGCTCCCTGCCCCTGCAAAGATACTTGAGGCCCACCTAAATTCCCATTGGACTACATATCTAGAAAAGATGGGTCTTTTGGATATCTCCCAGCATGGGTTTCGTGCTGCCCACAGCACTGAGTTTGCCCTCACTGTCGTAGTTAACAACATCCGCATTGAGGTTGACAGAGGGCAGACCACTCTTTTGGTGCTGCTTGACCTTACTGCAGCATTTTATACCCTGTCCCCTTCAATCCTGGTAGACCGGCTGAAGGGGATAGGGGTGGGGGGAAGTGCTTTGAGTCTCCTATCCTCCTTCCTCTGTCAGAGACAGCAAAGGGTCAAGCTCGGTAGCTTTCTATCTCCCTCTCAGGCCGTGCAATGTGGGGTCCCTCAGGGCTCCTCCATGAGTCCTCTGTTATTCAACGTCTATGTAACCCCACTTGCCGAGGTAATAAGATCTTTTGGGTATCAAATACTGTCCTATGCAGATGATACCCAAATTATCATTTCCACCACCTCACCGACCGAAGAGGCTGCCTCCAAATTTCAAACATGCATGGAAGCAGTCTCGCAATGGATGGTGCGTAACAACCTAAAGCTCAACGGGGAGAAGACGGAGGTCCTAATCTTTGGACGAAACCATAGCATCTGGTCGGAAGATTGGTGGCCCCCCTCTTTGGGAGACTGCCCTCAACCTACCAACTCGGCCAGGAACCTTGGCGTCCTCATAGATTCTGCCCTCTCTTTTGACCTTCAGGTAAACAGAACAATATCCATCTGCTGTAACACCATCCGGATGTTGAAAAAGATCGCCCCTACTTGTCACCTGATGCCCGCAAGCAGTCAACAGTTGCCCTGGTGTCTTCCAGGCTTGACCATTGCAACACGCTCTATGGGGGCATAAATAAGAAATCTCTCCATCGCCTCCAGATGGTGCAAAATTCTGCAGCCAGGATGGTCCTAAATCTACCTAGGTTATCATCTGCAACTCAGGCCAGGAAGGATCTCCATTGGCTACCTATACATGCCAGGATTTCCTTCAAGCTGATCTGCCTGGCTCACAGGGCTGTGTTTGGATCTGGTCCTGAAGGTATAAAAACTCTTGTTAATTCCTATTCTCCCAAGAGAACCCTCCGTTCGTCCTCAAGAAATCTGCTTGTCGTGCCCAGATTTAAAAAGGCGAAATGGGGAGGAAGAGCATTTTCTACACTGGCTCCTAAACTGTGGAACAACCTCCCCCCCGCACTTTCCAGTCAACCCTCCTTGGTGATTTTCCGGAAGCTTCTGAAGACTTGGCTCTTCTCTCAGGCTTATTAATTCATTCTCTTTTTCTTACTTTCATACTCCTTTATGTTTGGAATGCGCCTTGATGCCCTTTGGGTTAAGATTGCACAATATAAATAATCTTTCATTCATTCATTCATTCATTCATGTGGCGACAGGGCTACCTACATACCCATAACAACACTAATCTGTATATACTTTGCTAGGATACTTTTTATTATAAATAAAGAAGCATTTCCTGGAGTTAGCAGAGGAGACACTTCTGCTGATGTCAGGGGTCCCTGCATGCTGAGGCTTCTCCAAACAGCAGCCTAACATCTGTAAGAGGGGTGTCCAGTTTGTGATCAAGATGGAGTCCTGTATTCTGTCCCGCCAGGATAGAGTAGGAACTGCATAGCAGGTATGTGTCTTTTTACAAACTTGTTTTATATGCCTGCATATATACACTGTTTTAGCCCCATGGTGGAACTATACCTGCTATTCACTATTTTGGTGCTCTTAATCACTTTTATATGCTTCTGCCTACTAATTATCGCAGCACATGTATTCCATACAAGAATCATGTTGGTTTAATAAATATATTGAAAATGTTCCATTGTGCATTCTCTGTATATTTCACTGAGAACAAGAGTACACGTGTGATTGGTCGAAAGGGTTCTAGATCTGTTAACACGATCCCTGAGTGGTCAGGGTTGTCATGTTCAGTGGCTGCCAGAAGCTAGTCCTTGTTAGGGTTAGGAGGACTTATTATGGCACTGTGAGCTAGCTGCTCTCTAGGCCAACATATACAGCAAGGATACAAGGAATCAGTCTAAGCACCTGACCCAAAGTTTATGTTGTCCACAAACGTGCAGATCCTATGGATTATTGGGAACTACACAACAACACCATCATTACAGCTGACCTTTGAAAGACATCAGGAATATCTGTCCTTTGATCTTAAAGCTTCTCCTAATCATGTAATGATATTGGGGATCCCTTTGCTGATTAGGCATAATGCTTATATCAATTAGGAAATCAGGATGATTTCCTTGTTCTCACATTTTTGTCAACAATTCTGTTACGTAATTTAAGAATATTGGTTCCCTAAGCAAATGCTGATTGTGAAAGAACATAATCGTATTTCCATAAACACAGTAGAAGGAGTTCCTATTTATTATCAAGAGTATGCTGATGTGTTTCAGAAACTAAAAACCCTGACTCTGCCTCCTCACAGAGAGCTAGATTGTGCTATTACTCTTGAACTTGGGGCCACAGTACCTTTTGGAAGAGTAATTTCTCTCACTGATTCAGAAAAGGAGACAATGTAGCAGTATCTCGAAGATAATCTACAAAGTGGCCTTATTACACAGTCATCATCGCCAGCTGGGGCACCACTCTTCTTCGTGCCAAAAACGACTAAATATCTCCGACCATGTATAGACTTCAGTGGAGTGAACAAAATAACGATCAATATCTCCTGTCTTTAATTCAGGTTAAATTAGAAGCTGGTAGAGGGGCACAGTTATTCACTAAACTAGATCTCTGGGGAGGGGGGGATTTCATCTTGTTTGAGTCAAAGAAGGAGATGAGTGAAAGACTGGTTTTTTTTAACTCCCCTAGGTCATTTTGATTATAAGGTCATGTCCTTTGGGCTGACAAATGCTTTGTCCATCTTTCAGAGAGTCATTGACAGTATGTTATCAGATCTTTTGAACCAAATTGTAATGATATACCTAGACAACATTTTTGTTTATTTTACAAATCAGGATCATCATCACCCACATGTGATTCAAGTTCTAGAAAGACTACGTCAAAATAGTTTGTTCTGCAAACCAGAGAAATGTGAATTTGACCAACCCGAAGTTGAATATTTGGGTTATGGAATCAACAAGAACAAAACTGCCATGGGTCCACAGAAGATAAAGGCTAAATTGGACTGGCCGTCACCATCAACTATCAAAGAAACCCAATGTTTTCTAGGATTAACAATTTTTGATGGGCAGTTGATTGATACGATTGCCCATTAAACAAGCTACATTTCTCAAACACTAAAAAAGAGGAATCTCCAGCAAGGATTTAAATGGACTGAAGACATGGGAAAGGTTTTTCAGACCAAAAAACAGAATTTTTGGAGCACTCAAGAACAAATAACGTCCAGGTTGTATACAATCATTCACATCCAATTCTCTCAAAATAAACACTGGGGCTTCATGCAGTTCTTGTCTTTAATTTCGTCACATTCCAATCCCTTTGCCAACGTGTTTTGCCGTGGTTGGTTAACCTGCGGCTTCGTCAGGGCTGGAAACAATACAGAATATTGCATTTGTGATACACCGTTCCCTACAAATCATATTTCTAAAGCCCACATAACAACAACCAGAGTGCAAAGGAAATATTCTAAAGAGTGCAGAAAGTCATCTCTTGCAGACAATGCTTAAATTACACAGAGTATATAAGTAAACAACACTAAGTCAAATACAATTCTTAATACACAACAATCATGTCTAAGTAATCTGTTTGTCATCTGAGTATTCAGTGATATCGTGATTTCTTATTGTTATTATCCAAATCGCACCACCTCATTGACCAGAGTGTATTTAAGACTAGATAACCCATGTGTAAAATGTGAAGAATAAAACATCATTCCTGATGCCAATACCTTAGGCTTCTCAAGAGTTTTTAATTCGTAATGGGGTAAATGATAGTTTTTGTTACTTAAACAGAAACATGCGAGGCATGGTGCCAAAAAGACATTTATCTGTCTCCAAAATAATATGCAATCACAAATAAGTAAACAGGTCCTACCTCACTGTAGTCTTTCACTCTAATTATCTTCTTCCTCTCTATTTTGGATCAGGTCAGACACTGTATCTTGGTCTGTATGTAGATTATATTAGGAAATCAAATTAAATGCCCGATGAGGTTTAGAACAAGCAAATAGTATTCAGGTTAGTATTCATTTATCCCTAGTAAGCTAATTTATACCTAAATGTCTCAAAACTACACCCTCTATAATCATAGTGACCCTTACCTTAGTTTAATATCATTGGGGATCTCTATTCCAATAATTTGTATTGCGACTTCAAAATATTAGGTTCCAGTTCGTTCTGAGGACTAAGAGGTCCTGTGTAATACATATATATACCGCGAGGCAAACTCATATTGTTTATCTGTGGAGAACAATACGGGAGCGGGGTTTAGGATCAAATACCTCTTGTGGAAGAGGTGTCGCGCAGCAGCCAGGGTGACTAACGCTGGACGCTGGGGATCACGGTTCGATCCCCGGTCTGCCCAGCACCATGTGACTCTGGGCAATAGCTCGCCTAATCTTCCCGACGGCCCCCAGCGCCTTGACACCGTCGGGTAATTGTTCACGCTTTACAAATACTGGACATTTACATTTACATGTACTACATCTCGGATGAATCCCTCTTGGCCTTTGTTGGGGACGTATACGGTCACTACTGCAAGAGTGTGTGTGCCCAGGGTGAAGGTGTAGGCCAGAAATGTATCCTTGATCTCGGCCCGTTTGCAACCTATCAGGCCCTGGAACTAAGCTGAGACCAGGATCGCCACCCCCGCTGTTTTAGAGGAATGAGAAGAAAACACTTTAAAGGGAAAGGCACTGGACCTCAGCCTATGTGTGTCGGCCGGAAAAAGATGTGTTTCTTGAAGCAGGCAGATGTGGGCTTCAGAGTTTTCGAGAAAGGACAAGACTGCTCGCCTTTTGGTGGAGTTGTTGAGCCCCTTAACGTTAAGGGACAGGATCTTAATATTAGTGGGCATAAGGGGAGATCCTGAAGTAAGCTACAAGGAGGTGCCCCTGGGTCTGTAGAGGCGGACATGAGCGGCCAATTGCAAAGCCCATCAACCCATTTTGGCTGGGGGGTGGAGAAGTGAACCTTCAAACCACAACAGAAAACTTACAACTGAAAACATAATTGATGAAGTTCACAATTGTACAAAGAAAGATGTGAGATGAAAACAGGAGCTGCCCGCCACCCTGACCCCGCACAGAGCCCAGCCAGTCAAATCAATATGGATCCCAGAACATTATAGCAAACGTTACCAAGTCATGAGTCATGAGTGATGTAATATGTGACGTCATCAGCAGTGCATTGCACGCGCAAGTTATAGTGAGTCCAACTAACTATAACGTGGGAATTTCAATGGTTTTATGCGAGTAAAACTTCCAGCTAACTATAACAGGTGTGAAACCTATGGTTTTTTTCAGTGAATTTAATAGGTTTTTTAAATGCTAATTCCTAACTATAACTGGTGTAAAATCTATGGTGTTTTCAGTGAATTTCATAGGTTTTTTAATAGCAAATCTCTATAGGTATAAAAAGTAAAAATATTTATAACGAATTTTATATTGTATAATTATTTAATAGGTTTTTTTTATTTTTTTGCCCCGGAGCGCTCCCGGGGCGCGTCCGGGTGAACGCACGGGATATGCGCAATGTTGCGGCGCGTACCGGTGAGCGTCCCGTTAGCGCTATTCTCGCGAACGAAAACAACATCGTGACGTTGCGCGCAACCGCGTGATGCGTCATATGACGCCCTGCGTAAGCGCACCCGGAAGCAAGCGAGCGCATACGATCGCGCAACGTCCTGATGCGTTTATGCTACGCGCCCCCGGGCGCGCTCCAGAGCGCGTAGCGTAAGCGTAACAAGTCATATGACCTTGAAATAACTCTTTTCATTGGTTCCTAACTTTTTTTTTTTACAAAGACTGAAATCCCCACCCATTTCCTTCACTTCTTGTTTCACTTTTGTGAGTGCAAGACCTGCTTTTGGCACCTGTGTCATATTTACTTCGATTATCATGGCTGCAAGAGCATCCAGCAGCAGTGATGAGACTGAGGATTTCATTGATGAGGAGGTTCCTGAACGAACTGTGAAGGAACATTTCATTTGGAAATTTTTCAAAATTCCAGAGGGGGAGAAGAAGGTAAATGCTCCAAAGGTGGAGTGTAAAATATGCCACACCATCTTATCGAGAGGAAATCCCAGAAATAAATACAGCTTCGGGAACTGGACGATGATACGCCACGTGTCAAGGAAACATCCCCAGAACTATGCACGGGAGAGTGTCAGGGCTCTGGCACAAGAGGCTCCCAGGGATGGTGGCTCTACTTCTACCGGTGGAGCAACACCTTCTGTGCGTCGGCGTGAGCAGGAGATGATACCAAATATTCAGCCTGCTTTTAATCAGGCTATATTAAAATGCCGAAAATGTGACCATCTTCTTTGCTATGGGGAGCAAAGTGTCACACTCATGGTTCTAGCTCTCGAGAACCACCGCTGCCATCCCCAGGCCTAATTTTGTGTTTTGTTTTGGCTCCTGATGAGCTGTTTCCAGTTCCCTGTTTTTGTTTTTGTTAAAAAAAAGAAGAAAAACAAAAGTTCTTTTCAGAGCTACCTCCAATTCTCATCAAAGAGCTGTGTTCTTTAAAAAATGAAAAAGAACCACCTCCAATGTATTAAAAAATGCTACATTTGTAAAGAAGTCTGTCATTGTTTTTTCTCCAGGGTATGCTCCCTGGTACGCGCACCGGGGCGCGTACCGGGCGCTCCACCCGCGAAAATCGATTTAAAAAAAAAAAAATTTATGCGGCGGGGCCCTTTTATGACTCCCACATCAAACCTAGGGGGTCAGGGGGAGTCTATCCTGCCCCCTTTTGGTTATTTCCCCCTTTGTTTTTGCCACCTCTTGTGTCTCGATCCTACCGAGACACAAGATGGCGGCCGCTCCGGTCTGTTTGGAATGTTTACAGACACCCGAGAGACAATCAGCTTTCCATGCGCAAGTCGCGTAGCGCGCCCGGTGCGCTCCCCGGTACGCGTACCGGGGCGCTTATATATATATATATTTTTTTTTAAACTCAAATTACTCAAAATCCTCTGGAGCACATATCTTGAGACATAGCAAAGGCACATCGGGCTACCAGTCCCTACAATTTTGCCAAGTTTGGTGAAAATCCATTCAGCCGTTCGAGCTGAAAGTGAGTTCGACCGCCCTATGGAAATTAACATGGGGAAAACACGTTTTGGGACCCCCCTTTTATCTCGGCCCCCGCTTGAGGAATGCCCCCCACACTTTCAGGGAAGGAGCGGAGCGCCGCGAGACAAAGTTGAGGAAAATTTCAGGCAGATTCCTCAACCGGCGCCAAAGGTATTCCCAATAGAATGTTGCGATTTCCCTTTGTAAAACAATCCTAACTGTAACTACCTACTGGCAACCGCCAGTAGGTAATATATTATATATATCATATATATATATATATATATATATATATATATATATATATATATATATATATATATATATATATATATATTCAGCTCGTTCGGGACTAGTCCTTTAAATGAGCCGCACATCAATCACAGGTAAGCGTTTCCCATTTGCTTTTTTTGGTATGAACCGTGGTGCATTATAATTCCCCGCACCTGATGAGGCCCTTCGCGTTTCGAGGCATCTCTTCTTCCTAGGCCAATCAGAAGAGAGCATACAGGGAACCTTCTCCTTATTCAGCGATATCGTGCACCAAGATTGGTGCTCTTGATGAGACTGCATGTAGCCTTATGGGAGTTGGAGTCCTGAAATTAAGTCCTGGATGGATGCCCTCTTATCTTAATGCAGAGCGTTCCTGTTCTCAATCCATACTCTGTATCCCTCAAGTGAGCCCGATACATCATGGGCATCGTGGCCCCCTCTTGCAGGGGTGGTGCTGGCTCCACGGCTGGACAGCCGCGTGTAACATTCAGCTCGTTGGAGATTTATCCTTTAAATGAGCTGCACACGAATCACAGGTAAGCGTTTCCCCATTTGCTTTATTTGGTATGCACAGTCGCACATTATAATTCACCGCACCTGATGAGGCCCTACGCATTTCGAGTCATCTCTTCTTCAGGGGCCAATCAGAAGCGAGCATACAGTTAACCTTCTCCTTATTCAGCGATATTGTGCACCAAGATTGGATGCTCTTGATGAGACTGCACATAGCCTTATGGGAGTTGGTTTGAAAGTTTCCTCGTGGACAGAACACAGCTAGTCTAACTAGATTTGTTTACATCTCAAACCACGACTGTAGACAATGGGGTCCCCCAGGGATCCATTTTAAGCCCGACTTATTCAACATCTATGTGTCCTCCCTGGCCACCATTAGGGTGACTTTGATACCATCTCATATGCGGACGACACACAATTGATAATCCCCATTGACATGCTACGTCAAGAGAAAAATTTAAAACTGCATGTTAAAAACAGTGATGAGGTAGACTGAGAATTTCTACAGCTTAACACAAACAAAAACAAGATTTTGCTATTCAGAAAGGCGGAGGAGCTCTGGTCTACTGATTGGTGGTTTCTGAGCTGGGTGAACCCCCTACTCCAAAACAATGGGTGAAAAACCTTAAGAGTCCTGGTGGATGACAAACTCTCCACGGAAGATCAAGTGAAAAGCATCTCGGGCACTTGCTTCGGCCTGATGCGAATGCTCAGGAAGGTATTCCCATGGATCTCTCTCTCAGCAAGAAAATCTCTTATTCAGGCACTACTAGTAAGTAAACTAGACTATGGAAAGCCACTCGCCTAGCCCTTAATCGGCCCTCTCGAACACCTTCCGAACCCCTCCTGCGACTGCTCCACTGGCTGTCCATTAGGAAACGAGCAGTGTTTAAGCTTCTGTGTCTGGTCTTTAAAACACAACAGGGGAATGGTCCAGGCCACCAAAAAAAGAAGCTAAAACCGTATATTCCTTCCCGTCAATTGAGATCTAGCGGCCAGCTGTTGCTGTGCCCTATGAGGATAAATAAAACCAGAATGGGCGGCCGCTCGTTCTCGTATCTGGCTCCCTGCCATTGGAACAAACTGCCAGACCACATTCGCGCCTGCACCAAGCTTATGCAGTTTAAAACATTTCTTAAGACCTGGCTGTTCAATCACTAACTCGCTTCTGCTCTACCTGTTATTGTGGCACAGAGTGATCCCCTTACGGATGATTTGTTTTGCACCTAATAAATAATAATAATTTGATAGAAACAAATTCGAACCAGAATATTGTCAAAAAGGGTAAATATATTGACATTTTGATATATGTAGCATTATATTTGATTTATTTTTTAAAGTATTAAAGTTAAAATAATGATGACATTGAAAATAAATATATATATATTTTTTAAATAAAAATGCAAACATATAAATGTTATAACATTAAAACAATATGTAAACATTTAAAACAATGCATTTATGGATAATAAAAGTAAAACAATTACAAGCATATATATAACAAAAACATATCACATTTAATTAAAAACACAATTAATAAAGAACATAAACAATGTAATTATAAACGAAACATTGCTAACTATATATTTCCATAAATATTTAACAAAATATAAAAAAATAAAAAAATTAACAAACTTAACTTAGGAATTGTGAAACAAAAAGTGGTGGACTTGGAAGGAGAAAGATTTACCATTTCAATTTTAACATAAACAACAGTAGGGAAAATGTTTTTCTTTGGAGGTGTAAAATTTAATATTTCCACTCCAGAATATGAATGTAGGGAAAGTGTTAATCCTTGGAGAGGTCATATTTACTCTCCCCACCCCAACATAAGCAAAAGCAGAGGAAGTATTGGATTTTGGAGCTGTTAGATTTACTACTCCCACTCCAATCTGAGCAGCAATAAGGTAAGTGTTGCACTTTGGAGGGATTACATATATTACTCCCACTCCAACATAAGCAAAAGCCGGGAAAGTATTGGACTTTACAGGGATTACACCTGCTATTCCCACTCCAATATGAGCAATAATAGGTAAAGTGTTGGACTTTGGAGGGGTTGGAGGTATGAAATTGCTTGGCTACACAACGCCACAAGGAAATGAACTATTTGTGAGCACGGACCTCGAGATGGACGCATGCAGAGGCTCGAGATATCCAGTTACCTGGCAACCCAGTTAAACTAAAGCGGCGCAAGCAGGGTTTAATGCGCTCTGTACCAACAACGCCAATTAATTGAAACATAAAAATGTACACATTTTAAAGGAGCGTCAATCTGAGCAAAAGAAGTGAAATTTTGACTTTGTAGAGGCCAGATTTGCTATTCCCACTCTAATGTAAGCAAAAGGGTTACATTCATTATTCTAGTTTCTAAGCTTGTTTATCCTCTTCCATGCCTCTGGTGGAACGGTTCCCTCATGAGCCACTGTGGACATGTGCTCATGATGGAACAGTTACATTACGTGCAGCAGGAATTCCCCACTAGGCACACAGGATTTTCTTTTGTAAAAGGAAGTGACCTAAGGGAGCTATTTAAAATCTGCTGTTTTCTGTCCCCCCTAGAAATTGATCGGCACATTTCTTTGGCCTTTCTGCCCCACTAGACCCAGGGATTATTTGGGGAGAGCATAGGGGTAATCCCTTGGACAAGGATCACCCCCAATTTTATTTTTATACTTGTGGCAATTTTCTGCCCCCGCACCCGCCCCGGGTGTGGATTGGCCGCTTTTGAGGCCAATTTGCCCCCAGGGGAGGGGGGTAGAAAACCACTAGAACCAGGGATTTTTAATTTTTGTAAATGGAAATACGAAGTGTAATTTCCAAATGGGGTCATTTTGTATTGCTGGAGCAAGTGGGGGCGGGTTTGCACCCCACTCCGGACGCACAGCGTTAGAAGCATAACAAAGATGCCAAAAGTTAATCCAATTTATCAGTGTTGTTTATTTCCGTTTCATCTTTCCATGTATAACGTTGATCATGGTTTATTCAGTCACATGTGGGACACACTATGTTCACATGAAATCCTTAATGCTTTAGACATGCCTTTACGAGCCTTATTCTATAGCATGGAATGCTACATAGATTCTCCTTGATTAAATCTTTTTCACCCAATGCATTTCGTGCCTCTCATGGCACTTCGTCAGGGGTTAAACTACAAATTTAAAAACACAATTATTAGGCTACATCTTGAAATGGTTCGTGTTCATCATATTTAACAACCTATGCATAACATGTCAACAGTAAGTGCATGAAACTAAAGTTCACCCCGTGATCGACGTTTTGCCCGCAGAATTCATGATAATTGATGATATAAGTTAAACTCCCCTTATTTCCTTTCGTGCTTAATGTCAAATGATCCCCAAAATACCTTCAAAATAATCCCATCAAGCAATATGAAAGCTACCTTATCTATCCCTCAAATCCCTCATTGCAAAATAAGTTACACAAGCCCATACCTCGAGTGTTTCGATGACTGCCTCTTCTCATTTCCAACCACATACTGAGTGTTCAGCCCTCTCCTTCAAATATAAACACATGTGTTGTATTCTCAGCTCCTCCTACTTTTATCAAATCCCACCCCTTCAGTGATCAAAATACAAAACCCACAATGCACTAATGTTATTGTGAAAATACTGATGCTGACCGTGTCCACCCTACAGAATCTCGTGTTGTACCCTTCCATTGTCATTATTGAAAAATATATATGTAAAAAACCTGTGTCCTGGATGTTTAACTATAGAATTCACCGCCCACCCATAAATGTTCTTTGTTAACGTTCGTCACACCTAGCATCAAGTTGTAACTGACTGCGTTATGTTATTCGTACAAAGATAAAACATCACATCATTCCAATATAACCATAAATCCGACTGATGTTAATCCGCTATCTGTTTTAAAAAAAGTAGTCCATGTTAATCCTTCAATGGAGGCTGTAAAAGTAGACCCTTTGTATTGGCCATTGTCTGCCCCTCCTCCCTCTTCCCGGGGACAGATTGGTCTGATTTTGAAGCCAGTGAGCAGAAAACACCACTGGCACAAGGGATTTATATTGCGCATGCTTGTGTATGGGGGCGATCCCTTGGCCAAGGAACACCCCTCAAGTTTTTTTTATACTTGTGGCCGTTTTCTGCCCCCTTGGGGGGTGGATCGGCCCTATTTGAAGGCATATCTGTCCCCAGGGGGTTACAAAACCCACTTGAACCAGTGATATGTATATATTTATGTTTCAGGGAGTCTTGGGTAATGGTCGCCTTATTGGCGCTAAATATTTTAAAATTACTTTTGCCCATTTTCTGCCCCCTCTGGGGGGCAATTGGGCCTATTTTGAGGCCCATCTGCCTCTGGGGGGGGCAGACAACCCTCTATACCAGGAATATGTATATATTTATATTTGGGGGTGGCCCTTAGGGTAAGGGTTGCCCCAATGGGATGGGGCATCGGGTATTATTTACTTTTGGCTGTTTTTCTGTCCCTCTTGGTGGCAGGTTGGACTTTTGGATAGTGAAAAAGCGTGTTATAATGTTAATTGTTTATTTCTTGTAAATTGCGATTGTAATGTTTTATTTCTCCTTTTAACTTTAGTTCAAGGCTTTTGTTCTTTTGACTGATGTTCCATGTTGCGGTTTCATCACGGGTGGTTCTGCAGTTTGTGTAGTTGCATGAGTTTGGTAAGAAAACTTTTTTTGTACTATTTACTCTAAATGAGTTTCATTTTCCTGCGTGAATGTGTTTTTGCAAATGGTGTAATAATAGCAGAATGTTTAGCTTCTGTATTATTGAGTGTGAAAATCTTTTTGCATTTGTGCTCGATTTGTTATTTGATATTTTATTGTCTTGTGAAAAATGTGTTCTGTTTTTTCTTTCTAGTGGGATATCATTGGTTTTGGCTGTGTCCCTGCAAAGTAGGTGCTGGCGAGTGTAGCTGTCTCTGGCAAATGAGTTGTATAGTTTTTGAGTATAGAGATCTTTGTGAAACAGTCACTCTTTGTTTATTGATTATTTTGCACAGTGTTGGTTGTTGTTGACTTGTTTGTGAAGTCTCCTTTCTTAGTAAGGATTATGGCTAGCCGCAGGATGATTGCTCAGCAGGTTGTTGGTATGCTTTTTGAGTCTTCAACTGAACCTGATTATGAGACTGACTCTGCATCTGAGCCTCTCTGAGACAGAAGAGGGAGTGGAAGATTATGGCAGTGACTTTTCTGTCTGAAAGGAATCATCGGATTTGAAGCCACTCTTAGTGCCGATGAAGTGGCTGTTTTAGAGGACGACATGGATGTCCCAATAATGCAGCAAGAGGCATCTGGACTGCAGCCTGGGGCTGCAAGTTTTCTCATTGGAAGAGCTGACCTCTGGGATGTGCCAGGCATGGTGCAGCCGTCATTGCCTGACCCTACTGGTGTCCGCTGGTGTACAGTGGATACTGAAATCTTTTTGCCTATAAAAACTTTTCAGTTGTTTATGGATGATGTATTTTTGGCAGAGATTGTTGAGCAGACGAATTTGTATGCTGAACAGTATTTGAGGGACCACAGTGTCAGACTTAGGCCCCACTCTAGAGCTCCCCGGTGGACTGCCACAAATCTGGAAGAGCTGAAGAAGTTCTTGGGTTTAACTTTTTTGATGGGTTTGATAAAGAAGCCGTCAATGTATTCTTGTTGGTCTATTAGTCCCTTGATGGCAACGGCTATATTTCAAAAATAGCATGTTACAACGCATGCTATATCATCGTGTACTATTACAATGCGGTTGTTACAACGATTTGCACTAGGGGGCGCGCTGGATTTAGGAATAGTTTAATTACTATTCCTATTCCAGTTTGTGCAACAGTAGGGATGGTGTTGGAATTGATTTCCAATACCTGAGCTCCCCCTAGTGCAAGTTGTTGTAATGACTTGCAATGTAATTGCATCGCTTACTAACAATGTGGTCGTTGTAACAACCGCGTTGTAATGGTAGCGCGATGCAAAGACAGCATTGTAAACCCTGTTTCCCCTATATTTCCATCAATCACGAGTCATGATCCATATTGCTTGTGTTTCAGGTGCTGCATTCTGTCGATAATGGTTCAGGATTGTCACAAGATCACCCTGAGTGTGACAGTCTTTTTTTTTAGATTCAACCTGTCATTGATCACTTTGCAGATACATTTTGTGAGATTTATGCTTCAGGGAAAGAAATATCTTTGGATGAGTCTTTGGTCTTGTTTAAGTGCCACTTGGTTTTTAGGAAGTACATTCCTAGCAAGAGGCCACGCTATGGAATTAGGATGTATATGCTATTTGACAGTAGGAATCGATATGTCACTATTTTCAGGGTGTACACCGGTGGGGATTCCAGGATTGACCCCCCTGGTTGTCCGTCCACTTTCAGAGTGAGTGAGAAAAACAAGGTCACCATTCAAATGTATATAACTTCTACACCGGTGTGCAGTTGTTCAGGCCAAAGTGGATACTGTTACTTGAGGCACAATCTGCTCAACCATAAAGGTTTCCCAAAGAACTTGTAAAAATGAAGACAAACAGGTATGCAGTAGGAGACTTGTATGAACTGTCCTTCTAACCCTGCGCTATGTGTGCCTGCTTGTTTTAGAATGTACCACATGCAAAAGCATTTTTGGGAGCATCCATGAGTGTTAAAGTGAGCTGCCTGGTCTATATTGTTTTATATTTTTTGTTCAGTTTCAAGGTTGGCATTAGTGCGATGTATTTAGTTATAGCTTTTGTGTATGCAGTTTCGTATCTACTTACAATATGTTTGTGTTTTCTTTTTTTGTATGAAAAAACAAAATGTGATGGCGGTGTGTGTGAACTGGCGCTTGGCTGGTGGTGTTTGGACTGGTGCTTGGCTGGCTTGTATGTGGACTGGCGCTTGGCTGGTGATGTGTTTGGGATGGCACCCTGCTGGCTTTGTGTGTAGACTGGCACTTGGCTGGAAGTGAGCATGGACTGGTGCTTGCCTGGTGGTGTGTGTGTTCACTGGTGCTTGACTGGCGCTGTGTGGAGTGGTACTTGGCTGGTAGTGTGCGTGGACTGGTGCTTGGCTGGCGGTGTGCACGGACTGGCACTTGGGTGGTGGTGTGCGTGTTGACTGGTGCTTGGCTGACGGTGTGGAATGGCACTTGGCTGGCAGTATGCGTGGACTGGTGTTTGGCTGGCAGTGAGTATGGACTGGTGCTTAGCTAGCAGTGACTGTGGGCTGGCAATTGACTGGCAGTGTGTGAGTAGTGACTTGCTGCTGGTCACAACACACACTGGTAGCAAAACACCAGTAAACACAATTTGTCAGCCGGTGTGGTTGCTGTGTCAGGCATGTGGGCTTGAGAAAGTGATGAGCCTTTGAATGGTGCTGTCTGTTGATATGAGTGTTGTTATGTGCTGGGCTTGCAGCTGACAGTGTGAATGGTAAAGTTTGTGTCACACATATGAAAGGTGTATGAATGGCCTGTAAAGTGTTTGGTGCCTTGTGGTGGTTCAGATTCTTGTACTTTCAATTATTAACAGTGCATTTCATTGGTGTACACATAGCTGTGTAAGTCGGTGTAGGAGTGCTAGTTTGAATAGACTTCATTGCTGAGTATCAGTTTGAGCTCACTCCAGTCCAGTTCTTGCAGGTGACCGGGTGAGAGCGAGAGAGAGCCACGAGCAGAGCAAAGACAGTGAGGCGGTGAGGTGGGGGTGACCAGCGGGCGACCAGCGGAGTTCAGGAATACCGCCGCCCAACACTCACACACCGCCCTCGCAGCATTTTACACCGCATACCGCCGAGTACCGCGAGCAAAGGCAGTGAGGCGGTGAAAGTGGTGAAAGCGGTGCAGGAGCTTCCGCAATCCTCATTCTACACTCCACACCACCACCGTGGAAATCAGGCGGGGGAACGCGGAACCCAAGAGCCGCATTAGCAGCCGCAGTAGCAGCTGGTTAGGAGTTGAAAGACGCCAGCTGAAAGACGCCAGCAGTACCTGTTCACCTGCTTGCCTGGTTGTCTGCTTCTGCCTGTCGGCTAAGGGTGAAGCAGCAAACCACAGCGTTTTGCACAAGAAGCTGCCTGGGGTACATAGAGGCAGAGGCAGGCTGCGAAGGGCTTGGAATGCTCTGGTGATTTTGGAGGCTGCCAGGGACTCTGCGGACTGCTGACTCTGGTCTCTGGGACTGCTGCCCCTGGGGGCAAAGCGAGGCTTTCTGAAAACCCTCCAGTACCCTCCAGTACCACACAGAAAAGGATCCCTAAAGTATCCTGCAGACAGTCTGAGAACCGTGGCAGTCGTAGGATGTACTTTCTGTATACCTTACCTGTGTATGCTGCAAGAGAGAGAACCAATGCCTTTACATTTAGCGGGCTGTTCACAATCTCACTAGGCTGGATTGCCACCCTGTAATCACCAATTGAGGAGAACCACCCCGACCTAGCACCATCACTGGTGGCTCACACTACTCTTTTTTCCGGCCAAAAATTGCATTAAGACGGTGAGCCACCGCTAGGCTGTTTGCTGTTTGCTGGGGACTACAGATCCCATAATCCAGCTGGTCACGCCGCGTGCGAGGAGTGGCAGCTGCAGGCGGGTGTGAGAGCTGATTTTTAGCGCTGCGATAACAACACCGCTGTAGCAGGAGGGGGAGTCAGCACCGCGCCCTGCCTACCTCACATGCTGCGTGTGAGTGGTGGCTGCTGCAGGCGGGTGTGAGCGCTGAGTTGAGCGCTGCGATAATAACACCGCCACAACAGGAGGGGAGTCAGTGCTGCGCCCTGCCTTACCACACACGCCGCACGTGAGGAGTGGCAGCTGCAGGCGGGTGTGAGCGCTGAATTGAGCAATGCAATAACAACACCGCTGCTGCTACCCCCTGCCTTACTACACCTGGCACCCCCATCACCCCCTTCACCGGGGCGCCACAAACTGAGGAACCCGGGGTGAGCCAGGAGCCGCTTCTCAAGAGCCGGGAGACAGGAGGACTTGCGAGCCGGTGAGTTAGCGCCAAGGCGGCAACGCACGGAACTTGGCGCAGGTCTGGGTTGGGGGGCGGCACACGCAGTAAAACTAGAGCTTCAAACCTCATGGGCAGTTTTTGGGCCATTGGCCGCGGTTTTGTGCAGCATCAAGCAGGACCAAGCAGGAGCTGCACAGCAGCAGGAACAGTAGTAGCGTGCGGCGAGGGCAGGGACAACTTCACCTGTCACAACAAGGCTGCAGGTCACCCCCCTGTAGGAGAACACGCTGATCCCTGTTGCCCCTCCACCGCAGTGGGCACGTCTCCTGGCCGAACCGGGAAAGACAACTAATCTGGGCAAATAATGAGGACCAGAAACTCGACCTTAATACAATCACAGGAAAAGCCCCGCCCCATAGATCAGCTAGGAGACGGAAGGCGAAGCTTTTCTACCCCAGGAGTTGGGGGCTCGCACCCAGGGCTGGGACACTGGGACGAGGAACTTTTAGGATCATCCGGAACCACCGGAGCAACGCCAACGTCCCCGGGACCTCCGATCATGTTTCCAGCACTGACATTGACCCAAGCCGCGACCCCTGTAGTCCCATTGGGGAAGACCCACAGCCCGCTCAAGTCAACCTCCCACACGCCTCAGTCTGGCGCTAAAGAAACCGCAGGGAATAGAGATATAACAAGATTCCTGTGCCCTAAAGTAACTAGCTTAGCCGAACCCCTCAGGACTTCAAATTGTACATTGCCCAATAAAGCATTGGAGGATGGGAAGATCCCAAGCCCCATAACCAACCGGGCACTAGGCATACCTCTTTCACCAATAATAACTACGCTCCAGGCAGGAAAACCCCCCAAATTAGAGTCATCAGACAGGGTTGCACCGAGGTCTGCTCATTCCAGAATCACAGCTCCGATTTACCAACAACTGGAAGATTTCCAACCAAGCTTGACCTTAAATGGAGCATTTACGTTCGACGAACTTAATAGCACACATTCAGAGAACGAAAGAAGAGCCTTGGCAAACGGTGCGCACTTGCCCGACACGCCTAATGGCACTCATGCACTTAACGAAGGAGGAATCCCAGAATCATCGGCCGCCCTGCAAAATCAGCCACTGAACCTGTCGAGATGGAGCACCCCGGAACAAGACAAAATGGCTAAGCCATCATCACCAGTGAGTAGTCACAGGGATAAGGGTGAGAAGCCCCCTGTGGTTACAGATCATTTATCACTGATTAACGAGGCACTCATTTCAATGACAGGTGCAGCAATAATGCATGCCGACAAACTTGGCGCCCAGATTAATATATTACAAACAGTCGCAAACCTGATCTCTGGGATTGACTCAAAACTGGATCAACTGAATTCTCTGATACGCAGAGCACAGGACAGCACAAACTTCAAACCAGAGTCATGCAGCTGTAGCCCAATTCTGCACAGCTTAGGAAACCTCCCAAGTGTCATGACAACATTAATAGAGGATCTTAAGAAAGAAGCAAGCAAGAACCAGATCTCACAGGACCCCGCTCAGGTTTCTTCAAAAACACAAGGCTCCACAAATCTCCGGAAATGTGGCACAGAAACTCGGAAAGGAGAAAAGAGTGTCAGTGCGGTGCCTCTAGCAACGACTAATGTGAGCAGTACAAATGCTACCTTGAACCAGACTAAAAATCAAGACGCTCAGCACTCCACCAAACTGACCAGCCCAGAACTCCAAATTTTATCCAGGAAAAATAAGAAAAAATAAAAAAACTAAACAAGGCGAATAAAAACAAATCCTCTGCCTGCTGTTCTATCCGGCAATGGCTACGGCCTAATAACCAGATGCCTGACCACACCGAGAGCCAGCAAACAACCCAATTGGCAGCAACCACTAAAATGGTTGAAACAACTGAGTCAACCCCGGATGCTTCAAACATAACCAACGCAACAATAGATTTGACGACGCTGGCTTCCTTTGCAGCTCCTCAGCTAGCCCCAGCATCGTCATCACAAAACCAAGTAAATAACTCACAAGCACAAATCAGTGGGGAAGTGAACCAAGGATCAACAAGCGACCATGACTTGCGTCCAACAAACTTGCAGCCCGCCGCTCAATCCACGACCATGACGCGCCGCGCGATTCAATTGTCATCGGACACCATTAAACCAGAGCATGCTGAAAATATGCCGTCTAACAACGGCTCGTCCAGCTCACCGCTCATTACGGCTTTCCAGCAGACAACAGGGCTAACAAAGCAGGCACACGCCCACCCACCTGATGCGGCACAGCCACCACTATTTGGCGCCCAGGAAAAAAAGTGGAAGGATGCGGACTCTGCAGGCCAACCAAACTACACGCAAATCCAGGACCGGAAAATAACGCTGTACCCTGACTATGTTTCACAGGGAAAGTGGGACATCCTCAATCGCAGCAACCTCCTCACACTGTGCGCAAACATCCCCGGGCTGGAAGGGATAAAAACTACAGATACTGAGACCATCTCTTTCCGGCCGCCAGACCCGGAGGAGAAAAATGAAACCACAGAATTAATTTTTACCACTTCGAACATGGCTGAGGCACTGAAAAGTCAACAAAAGCTACTGGAAAGCTGGGGTATAAAAGTAAAGTCAAAGCCCACGCAAAAATACCCCCTAATCTTAAAACTCATTTCTCGCATTTCCAGCAGGAAAGCCCAGAACAACTAGCTGGAGGGCGACTATGCTTGAACGCCTCCTCTATTCACGCCCTAAACGCGATTTGTTTTTATGTCCATTCTTCAGGGGTCCAAAGGCAGCATAAACACAGGTTTAATCAACGGCACCCCAATCAAGATAACAACCAACCTGAGCCAAGGCAAAGGTTTATGCGTAACAAAGGGGTGTGCGAGCAAAGACTGGTCTTGGCTGCCGCAAATACTAAATCCCAGCTCCTAACAGCCATTGCCCTGAAGACACCGGCCAACCATATCAATGCATGACCAACGCGCAACTGAAACCCTTAAATAAAAACCGGACCTCTAATACCTTGAAAATCATGACCTGGAACGTCGCTGGGCTCAAAAGGCTGCTCCAAAATCAAACTACGGTGAAATTCATGGAGGAGGCGGACATAATCTGTATACAAGAATCCTTTCATTAAGAGGATATGCAGAATATGGTAAAGCAGCAAAAAAGATCAACATCTTTGGAAGACCATCGGGGGGACATGCGTCTACATAAAGCATTCGTTGAAATTGGAATTCGCGGAAATAAACAACCTTCCAGACTACCTTCATACGGGCATCCTGAAAGGCCGCCACTCGACAAACGGGAATTTTTCAATCTTACTTATTAATATTTACTATTATCCACACGGGCCTACAGCCAACCCGCTGATGCTTACAAACTATTTAGAGTCCTTACTGCTCCAATTCCCGTCATTAGAATGCATTATCCTCGGTGACCTCAATACCCATAACATAAGGGTGCAAACCGCACAAAGTCACCAGTCTGGGACTACTACTGCACTGAATGACCTACTAAAATCTTACAAATTGGTGACAGCGCATTCAGTTAATTTAAAGAACAGCCCAGGAGCTATTGTCGGTCATACGTACAACAACCAAACGACGATCGACTACATCATCTTAAGTGACAAACTGCAACCCCTGATGTCAAATTTCTCAGTTCATCCGCGTAGTGACAGCGATCATGCCGCCCTAACCATCACGCTGAACTTTACAGTGAACACACGCCACAGGCTACAATGCATTGGAGCAGCCAACGGCGAAGAACTGATAAAGTTACCCAGAAGAATTAAATGGGGGCCAATTGTAATTACCTCATTTAACAACTGGGCAAACTCGTGGATAGGCTGGCCACCTAGTGAACAGAAGAAGGGTGCGATAGCAACATGGAACGGCATAACCGGGACCCTGGTGGCGAAACTTCACGGGGATACAGATAGAACAACCCACTGACATCGTCCAACTGCATATGGACACAATGAAATAATTAAAATAAGCGCTAAAGAACTGAACACGAAACGAAAAGCCTTTCGTAAAATCGGCTCAACTCAAACAAAATACAATTACAAGTGGCCACAAAAAGCCACTCCAAGAAGGTTTGGGATGCAAAACGTGACCACTGCGAAGCACAATGGCTAAAAATCTTCGACCTGTTGAGCCCTGGGAAATCGCAAGAGTTCTGGAGCTACCTAAGCAATCTTGGACGAGGTACAAACCATAGAGAAAACTCCCTTGAGGCATCCATTTGGGTCGCCCATGTAAAAGCCCTTTATAACGAAGAGGGATCAGTTAACCAGCAAAATGACGCACCCATAGCAGGTGATGAACCAGACACTGTTACCGAAAAGAAGGCCCGTCCGGAAAAATGTTAGTGTCCAAAATACTAAAAAAACATCAGGCAAAACGGCGCTCCGGGCCCTAATGGCCTTCCGGGCCACCTATTCAAAGCGAACATCGGATTTTGGTCCGAAAATCTGACCCACTTGTATGCTGAATGCTGGCTCTTGGGGGACGTGCCAGACTCATGGAGAGGCTCGCTCTTACATCCAATCCATAAGAAAGGCCCCAAATCAGATCCATCAAACTACCGTATGATCGCCCTCCTGGACATCGAGGGAAAAGCTTACGCTAGTGCCATCCTGAGGGACCCTGCAGACTGGACGAGCGAAGAAGGCCTCCTCCCATTCTGCCAAACCGGATTTAGACCTGGGTCCGCCACTGTAGATAACATCACCGCACTTTCTTTTCTGGTCCATCAAGCGCGGTCGCGCAAAAGTCCCCCCCTATTCGCGTGCTTCATTGATTACTCAGCAGCGTTTGATGGGGTAGACCGCGCCATCCTGTGGAGAAAGCTGGCTCAATGGAACATCAACTCTTCCCTGCTTAGAGCGATCCAGTCGTTGAACCAAAAAACGTGGGTTAGAATCAAACTCTCGAGGGACTCCGCATCCGCTAAGATTGACACAGATCGAGGCATAAAACAAGGGTGCGTCTTGGCCCCACTGTTGTTCAATCTATATACAGCGGACATGGAGAAGGCCTTGTCCGGGGCAGCCTTAGCAACCCCAAAGATAGGAGGGACCAAAATTCAATTTATGCAATATGCTGATGATTTGGAACTTCTGGACCACACTAAAATTGGGTTACAAAAGGCGCTGACGACACTAGCAGCATACAACAAGAAAAACAGGCTGGTAGCAAATCCCTCCAAATCAAAAGTAATCATCTTTTGGACACTACCCAAAGAAAAAATCAGTAAGATGGAGGCTTGGTCATCTCTCCTTGGAAACCACACAGCGATACACCTACCTGGGCATTTGCTACCAAGAGTCGGGGCTCCCAAGCGTCCACTTAAAGAAAATTCAAGGAAAAGGTAAAACCATCACCTATGCACTCTGCAGGTTACAAGACTCGTTATATAGCCCCTCTACAACGGCTATTCAAAGAGTACTCAAAGCTAAGCTAATGCCGGCCCTCAATTATGCTCAACAAGCGTTCCTGGGTAAACTCAACAAGGACCTAGAAAAAATACACTGCAGAGCTTATAAGAGACTGTTCCACTTACCAAGGTGCACTAGAAATACGCTCGTCCGTTTAGAGTTCTCGCTCAACCAGCAAAATCTGGAAGAGATGGCCACCTTAAGTGAATATTACTTCCTTACAACAGCGGCACATGGGAACACACACAAGGCAGTATTGAAACATATCTTCATGGAACCTGGGAATCCCTGGTTAGCCACTCTCAATGCGGCAAAGGATCTTCTCCATCTAGCCACAGAGTCCTGGAACCCCGAACACGTCAGTTATACTGCCATCAAAAACGCGATAAAAAAAAAGTATGTACGTGTTCGCGTTAACTGACCTGGAGTCATTGGCTAATAGAAACTTGCACGAGTCCCTATGCCTGCCGCACACTGTGCACAACCCTAAACCCCACCTCACGCAGGTTGTGGGCCGTGCAGCCCTTCATAAGATTTTAGCTTACAGACTACACCCCATGCCCCTAAAAGAACTATACGCCTCTGAACTGGCTGGACTAGCTGCAAGGGAATGCAGGCTCTGCGGGTACAAACGAGAGTCACTGGCCCACCTCCTATTTTGTTGCCCGGCGCTGCGTACGGCTCGCAGTCTCTACCTCAGACCTATCCAAATACAAGTGGGGTCACGCAACGCAAAGGAGGCAATTTACCAACTATACACACTAACGATGGTAAAACAAATGGCCTCTTTCGGAAAATATATTCATCAGACACGGTCTAAGCTGATGGCCACCCAGGGCACACATGAATAGAGACCGTGCAGACACACATTGGGCTGCCCTACTATGGACCCTTCTCACTGTACCCACCAGCGCCCAGTACACAGACTTGCTTGCCGACACTCTCTTGGTTTTAACTTTTGCAATTTTGTATTTTGGTTTTTAATGTAATGGTTTTGAGTAACCACACAATAAAGTATTCATTCATTCATTCATTTATTCATTCAGTGCATTTCATTTTTGTAAAATCTTGCATTAATAAAATGTTATATAGTGAACCATCACTCACCCTTGTGTCAAATCCAACTAGCATACATGTGTGCTTGAGGAATATATGGTTGTGCAGTAATAATGTTATTTTCTGTCTTTCTCTGCCAAGGTGTACATTCCCTCTAGGACAAATCTACCAAATCTAGATATTTTTGTAAACTAAACACCAAGAGGAGTACACAGTGATGATTCTCTTGTGGATCCCAACAAGTTATCTTACCCATAATGTCCTGCACACCTCAAAATGTGACTAAAGTCACATTTTCCATGCATTATTGTGCCTTAATTTTCCAGGTTCTGAAAGAAACCACACATTTTCTACCACAACGCATAAAAATAGCACCTCACTAGTGTGGGTGGGCCAAGTACCTGTGGCAGGGAAGGGCCCAAAATGTATCGCGGAGACATCAACATTATCTATCACATAGCAACCTGGTTTTGAAAGGAAGTCACCTGCGTTTTCGGTCCAGGGCTCAGTGGCCATCTAGGAAAACCTACCTAACCCAGACATTTTTTAAATTGCCATTTGCCAATCGACTTTCTTTGCATTTCAGCCTTCCAAATGTCAGACAATGTGTAAGAAAGAAGTCATTTTGAAAAATGTCCTTTAATTCACATGCTTGTATGGGCACACAAAATTCCAGAGATGTGCAAATAACCACTGCTTCTAAACTCTCTATTTTGTTCCTATTTCAGAAATATATAGGTTTCCTTGATAACTATTTTTCACTCTTCATATTTTACCAAAGGATTATATCAGAAATATATAGTATTCCAGGACCCATTATTGCCTTTACACCCATTTCAGCCACTAACTGGAATGAGGTTGAAAGTGTGTAAGTGGCAGCTTGGGTTGGTGAGTAGGAAGATGAGTGTCTATATGGGTTATTGCTTAGGTGTCTGAGTACCTGTATGGGTGCCTGAGTATCTATGTGGGTGAGGGGGTGTGTGACTCCCTGCATGGATGAGTGAGTTGGTGATTCACTGGGTGTATGGGTTCATGAGTGAGTCTGCAAGGGGCTGGATGGGTGACCGACTGTGTATATGGCTGTGTTAGTGAGTGAATGGATGTATCTGTGGTGTATGTGTACATAACTACATATGTGAAAGGCAGTATATGTGAGTGTTGGTGTATGAAAGTGACTAAATGTGATTATGAGTGATTGTGAGAGTAGCTATTTGGATGAGTGTGTGCTTGTGTCAGTGATTGTAAAAGAAAGCAACTATGTGTTACAATCTGCATGAATAAGAGAGGTGGTGTGTGTATAACTGTATAGTTCACTAAATGGTAGTGTTATTGATTCTTTGGTTGACTGACTAGGTGTTTGAGTAACTCTGTGGGTGAGTGGCGGTGTGTGGGTGTCTGTATAGGTGTATGAGTGCATATATCAATGGCTGTGTTGATGACTAATTGTGTATATGTGACTGTATGGGTTAGTGAGTGGATGTGTGTGTAGGCCTATGAATCAGTGAGTGGGTATGTACTAACTGGTATTGATGACTGCTGTGCCTGTGCTCAGGCCTGGTCGCCCCCACGCTCCTCTGCGGCTTGCCCTGCTGATGCTTCCTGTTCCTGAATCCTGATCGGGTGACCCACCGCTGCTGAGCCACCCGCCCGCACCCGCTTCTTCCCGCCGCTGCCTCCCTGCGGCCCCGCCAGCCCATTCACCGCCCCGCTCTCGCCAACCAGCTGATCCACCCACCCGGCTCCCTACTTAAGGGGACCGCATCCACGTGTTGAGAGCGACTGCTGTGCCTGTGCTCAGGCCTGGTCGCCCCCACGCTCCTCTGCTGCTTGCCCTGCTGACGCTTCCTGTTCCTGAATCCTGATCGGGCGACCCAGCCGCCGCTGAGCCACCCGCCAGCACCAGCTTCTTCCCGCCGCTGCCTCCCTGCGGCCCCGCCCCCCGCCAGCCCATTCGCCGCCCCGCTCCCGCCAACCAGCTGATCCACCCACCCGGCTCCCTACTTAAGGGGACCGCATCCACGTGTTGGGAGCGACTGCTGTGCCTGTGCTCAGGCCTGGTCGCACCCACGCTCCTCTGCTGCTTGCCCTGCTGACGCTTCCTGTTCCTGAATCCTGATCGGGCGACCCAGCCGCCGCTGAGCTGCCCGCCCGCACCAGCTTCTTCCCGCCTCTGCCTCCCTGCGGCCCTGCCCCCCGCCAGCCCATTGGCCGCCCCGCTCCCGCCAACCAGCTGATCCACCCACCCGGCTCCCTACTTAAGGGGACCGCATCCACGTGTTGGGAGCGACTGCTGTGCCTGTGCTCAGGCCTGGTCGCCCCACGCTCCTCTGCTGCTTGCCCTGCTGACGCTTCCTGTTCCCGAATCCTGATCGGGCGACCCAGCCGCCGCTGAGCCGCCCGCCTGCACCAGCTTCTTCCCGCCGCTGCCTCCCTGCGGCCCCGCCCCCCACCAGCCCATTCGCCGCCCCGCTCCCGCCAACCAGCTGATCCACCCACCCGGCTCCCTACTTAAGATGCCCTCGCGTACGCGCAGCGTTGACGTGCACCGAAGGCATGCCAAAGGCAAGCCCGTCTGCGCCCGTCCACGCCTGGACCGCGCCCAGCGCCAGGACCCCTGGACCCCGACGATGCCAGCCCTCACGACGGACCTACTACGCCGCCACCCTCATCCACTCAAACCCGACCGAACAAGAGCCTGCCACCGAGCCACCCCGAGACGCACCCACGGACCCTTCACCTGTCAAGCCTGCAAGTTCACCTGCCTCCGGACCTGCACCACAGCCACCAAGCCGAGCACCAGCAACAACCACCTCAAGTGCATCCTACTCAACACCCGCTCCATCCACCGACATGCCATCGAACTTTGGAACCTGCTCGACACAACCTCACCAGACGTCGCCTTCCTCACAGAAACCTGGATGAACGCCTCCTCATCGCTCGACATCGCCATCGCCATCCCAGACGGATACAAGATCATCCGGAGAGACCGCGTCAACCAGGCTGGGGGAGGCATCGCCAGCGTACACAAGAACACCATCCGCATCACGACCGACTCCAACGACACCTTCGCCACCGCCGAGTATCTCCACTTCCAGATACACACCGACCCAAAGACGACCCTCAGAGGCACCCTCGTCTTCAGACCCCCCGGACCACGCACACAATTCAGCGAAGACATCACGGACTTCATCAGCCCGCACGCCCTCCGCTCCACTGACTACATCCTCCTAGGGGACCTCAACTTCCACCTGGAGAACAACAAGGACCGCAACACCGCCGCCCTGCTGGACAACCTCGCCATCCTCGGACTCAAGCAACTGGTCAATACCCCCACCCACTACGCCGGCCACACGCTTGATCCCGTCTTCTCATCCAGCAAGCACATCACCTTCAGCCACTCCACCGGACTCCACTGGACCGACCACAGCTGCGTCCACTTCAGCTTCAGAAGAACCACGACCCACCGCCACCCGCAACAGATTCCTCACAGGAGCTGGAGCAAGATCACCGCCGAGCAGCTCACCACCTCCCTCAGCCAGAACCCACCCGCCAGCACAACGAACCCCAACGAAGCAGCCCGCAACCTCACACAGTGGCTAACCACCTGCGCCGACGACCTCGCTCCACTAAAGAACCCTCCCAGCAGACCAAGAAGCAAGAAAGCCTCCTGGTTCACCGACGAACTCAAGGACTCCAAGAAGAACTGTCGCACCCTCGAGAAAGCCTGGCTCCTCGACCAGACCAAAGACAACATGACCGCCCTCAAACAAGCCACCCGCAAGCACCACCAGCTTATCCGCACCACCAAGAAGAAATCACTGAAGGAACGACTGGACAACAACCCCCACGACAGCAAGGAACTCTTCAGCATCGTCAAGGAGTTCTCCAACCCTAGTACCGGCAACAACGACATCACTCCTTCACAAGATCTCTGCGACTCTCTCGCCCCGTTCTTCCACCGTAAGATCGCCGACATCCACAACAGCTTTGACGCACCATCCACGCACCCAACCGTCGAACCAGCGCCCCCCACCACCACCCTCCGCACCTGGACCACGGTGACCACCGAAGACACAGCCCGCACGATGAACACCATCCACTCCGGATCTCCAACCGACCCCTGCCCCCACCACGTCTTCAACAAGGCCGACTCCATCATCGCACCCCAACTCCAGGACGTCATCAACACCTCCTTCGACACCGCAACCTTCCCGGAGAGCTGGAAGCATGCCGAGCTCAACGCCCTACTGAAGAAACCAACAGCGGACCCCACCGACCTCAAGAACTTCCACCCCATCTCGCTCCTCCCCTTTCCTGCCAAGGTCATCAAGAAGACCGTCAACAGACAGCTTGCAGCCTTCCTCGAGATGAACGGATCCCTCGACCCCTGGCAGTCCAGTTTCCGAGCCAACCACAGCACCCAGACCGCCCTCATCGCAGCCACCGACGACATCAGAACCCTGCTCGACAACGGGGAAACAACGGCCCTCCTCCTCCTGGACCTCTCTGCAGCGTTCGACACGGTCTGCCACCGCACTCTAGTCCAACGCCTCAACAACATCGGGATCCAAGAGAAGGCACTGGATTGGATCTTCCCGTTCCTGGCCGGAAGAACACAGAGAGTCCGCCTCCCACCGTTCCGATGCGAGGCCACAGAAGTCATCTGCGGCGTACCGCAGGGATCATCACTCAGCCCCACCCTCTTCAACGTCTACATGAGACCTCTTGCAACCATCGCACGCCAGCACAACCTCAACATCATCTCCTACGCCGATGACACCCAGCTAATCCTCTCCCTCACCAGAGACCCCGCCACCGCCAGAACAAGTCTGCACGAAGGGATGAAAGACGTCGCCGAGTGGATGAAGAACAGCCGCCTGAAACTGAACTCAGACAAGACGGAAGTTCTCATCCTGGGACCATCGCCCTCCGCCTGGGATGACTCCTGGTGGCCCCTTGCCCTGGGCACCGCACCCAAGCACACCGACCACGCACGCAACCTGGGCTTCATCCTGGACTCTTCCCTATCGATGACCAGACAAGTCAATGCCGTCTCCTCATCGTGCTTCAACACCCTGCGTATGCTCCGAAAGATCTTCCGATGGATCCCGACCGAAACCAGGAAGACGGTCACCCTGGCACTCGTCACCAGCCGACTGGACTACGGGAACACGCTCTACGCGGGAACCACAGCCAAACTACAGAAAAGACTCCAGCGCATACAGAACGCCTCCGCCCGACTCATCCTGGACATCCCCCGATGCAGCCACATCTCCGGCCACCTGAGGGACCTGCACTGGCTCCCCGTCAGCAAAAGGATCACGTTCAGGCTCCTTACCCACGCACACAAGTCCCTCCACGACCTGGGCCCCAAGTACCTCAAAGACCGCCTGACCTTCTACACGCCCACCGGCCAGCTACGTTCTACAAGCCTCGCCCTCGCCGCCGTACCACGCATCCGAAGAGCCACCGCCGGAGGAAGATCCTTCTCCTACCTGGCGGCCAAGACATGGAACTCCCTCCCCATCCACCTCCGGCTGACACAGGACCATCTCGCCTTCAGGAAGCAACTCAAGACCTGGCTGTTCGAGCAGTAGCAAACCCCTCCCCAAAGCGCCTTGAGACCCTTCCGGGTGAGTAGCGCGCTATACAAATGGATTGATTGATGTGTCTATGGTTTTGAGAATGCTAGTCTGTTTTTTAGAGTGGGTGTATCAAAGGTTATATTAGGATGTGAGGAGGTGCATCAGATATTATGTGGATGATGTCATCAGTGATGTCATTTGAGATGTCATCAGTGATGTCACTGACCATGTCATGAGTGATGTAATATGTGACGTCATCAGCAGTGCATTGCGGGGCGCGAGTTATAATTAGCTCAACTAACTATAACAGCCGAATTTCTATGGTTTTGTACGAATGTAACGTCCCTGAAATCTGTGGATTTTTCACAGAATTTCCAAGGTTTTTTAAATGCTAATTTCTAACTATAACGTCCCTTAAACCTATGTTTTTTTTTAGTACATTTTTAAGGTTTTTAAATGCTAATTTCTAACTATAACGTCCCTGAAACCTATGTTTTTTCAGTTAATTTCTAAGGTTTTTGAAAGGCTAATTTCTAACTATAAGGTAGTAGTCACATTTGCAGATTGCTGCAGAAAGGGGCCTTGGCCTCTGACCAGCGCTCAGGAATTCCACAGCATAAGACTTACAGGAGGTAGAAGGAGGGCTGCTTTGCCGCCAAAGTCCCTCAGGAGTAAAGTGGACTTCATCCCCCAACCAGTACTATGCCAGGAGGTGCGTTTGCAGAATGGTGGAGAAAGTTGAGCGTGGCCTCCGAAGACCTCTTAGAAATCCCACTGTGTGGGACTGACTGCAGGTAACAGGAGGGGTAGGTGGCCCCCAAGGTTAACCTTGGGGCCAACTACCCTTCCTATTACTTCTAGTACGTTCCACACAGTGGGATTGCTAAGTTGTCATAGCAGGCCATGACCCCTTTCACCACTACTCTGCAAACGCACTCCCTGGCGCGCACTTGGATGGGGATTAAAATGCCCTA
Organism: Lissotriton helveticus; assembly: GCF_964261635.1. Classification (NCBI taxonomy): domain Eukaryota; kingdom Metazoa; phylum Chordata; class Amphibia; order Caudata; family Salamandridae; genus Lissotriton; species Lissotriton helveticus. The sequence goes on along the minus strand of NC_136068.1, from coordinate 1,128,626,295 downwards.
CCCTGCCGGGGGTCCTACCTGATACCTGATACCTCCGGTATGCCCCAGATAGTGGGATTGCTGATAGCCCTGGGGGAAGGACTTCTCTACGCCCACGGAGTGGGCGTAGTGTTGCCTACTTCGCCCTTTGCAAAGTAGGCGTAGCAGGCAACACTACGCCCACTCTGTGGGTGCAGCGAAGTTGCCCGCCACCCGTCTCCCTCCCACCCTCCCCTACATACCTAATTTTAGTAAATGCGCGAGAAATGCACATGCGCGGGCGGCCGCGCATGCGCATTGGTTATCAAGACGGCGGCGAGAACGAGCAGAGGGAGCCCCGGGACCTTTTATTTACTTTTCTTTGCGCATTTACTAAAATTAGGTATGTAGGGGAGGGGGGCATGCGGCACGTAGTGGGGCTACGCGAAGTGCGAAGGTGGCCGTAGTTTCTCACCCACTTTGCGTAGCTTCGCGTAGCCCCACTACGCATACTACGCCTAGGGTTAATTGCTGACAGGTGGACACAGGCCATGCCCTCTTTCTCCACCACTCTGCAAACATGCCTCCTGGCACGTTCCTGGTTGGGGGATTGATTCCCCATGAATCCTGAGGGTCCCTGGGGGCCAACTAGCCCACCAGGTACCTCGAGTAAGCCCTACACAGCTGGATTGCTGAGAGTGGTCAGAGACCACACCACCTTTTTACACCACTCTGCAAATGCGCCTCCTGTGGCGCACAGCTGCTTGGGGGATGAATTACACTTTAGTCCTGAGGTCCTCAGGACACAAGAGGACCTCTTCGCCCCACAATGAATGCGCCAAGAGGCGTGTTTGCAGAGAGTTGTAAAAAGGGACATGGCCGTGGACCACATCTCAGCAATCTCACTGCGTGGGGCTTACTGGAGGTACCTAATGGGTTAGTTGGCCCCTAAGGACCTTTATCATTTAAGGGCACTTATTCCCCAACCCAGAACGCGGCAGGAGGTGCGTTTGCAGAGTGGTGCAGGGAGGGGACGGGGCCTCCGGCAAGATGCTGGCTTTTATTTTCTTTTGATATTTTTAGAAGGGGGCTGTGTGGCCTCCCTTCTCTTAATATTTTGTGGGCCCTAGGGACCCCATCCCCCAGGGCCTGACCCATTTCTAATATTATTATTTTTTAACGGGAAGGAGGTTGATTTTGGCCCCAGAGACCCCATCCCCCAGGGGATCGTCTCGTTTATTTGTTTTGTAAAAATAATTTTTACGGGAGGGGGGCTGCGTGGCCCCTTTCCCTTGACCTCTTTTGGCCCCATAGACCCCATCCCCAGGACCTTTCCCTCGCTTTTGATTTTTTTAAAATTATTTATACAGAATGGTGGCCGCGAGGCCCCCCTTCCCGGAGCAATATTGAAATGAAATGAAATTGGGTTTATAAAGCGGATGGCTGCCCTAGAGTGTCCCAGCGCTGGTAAAATAATAAATAATAATGATGATAGCAGAGACCTCAAGAAGGGAAAGATCTAAGGTGTGTTAGGGAAAAGAAAGGTTTTGAGTGCTTTTCTGAATTTCGGATAGGAGGTTTCCATCCGGAGCTCCCTGGGAAGTGCATTCCATTTTTTGGCCGCATTCAACGAGAACCGGCGGCCTCCGGAACGTGCTTTCCTCACTCTAGGAGTGACAGCCAGGTTTTCTCCATCAGACCGAAGGGTCCGGGCTGGTTTATAGGGGCGAATCATGTCTCTCAAGGCCGGTGGGCCTTTGCCTTGCAGTGTTTTATGCGCGATGCAGAGTGATTTAAAGGAGATTCGCTCCTGAATTGGGAGCCAGTGGAGGGCTCTTAGCAATGGTTTGGCTGAAGCCCGCCTCGACGTCCCCATGAGCAACCGGGCTGCGGCATTCTGTACTCGTTGGAGAGTATTAATGGAGGCCAGGGCTGCGGCCAAGAAGAGGGCGTTGCCATAATCCAATCTAGATAAAATTAGACCCTGGATTAATAGCTTTCTTGATTGCAAGGGCAGGAGGGGGAGTACCTTCCGTACTGCCCGGAGAAGGCCAAAGCAACCTCCGGCGACTTTCTGTGCATGGGTCTTAAATGTTAATTGAGGTTCGAACCAGACCCCAAGACTTTTAACTTTTTCCTTGGGTGAAGGGAGTTCACCCATGCAGAGGGGCCAGAGCTCAGAGGGCAGGGATGTCGCTTGGTTACCAAGGAGCATAATCTCCGTCTTAGCTCCGTTTAGTTTGAGCTTAGAATCGGTCATCCAGGCGGAGACTGCAGTTAGACATTTGAAGAGGTCGTCTGGGCATCCCCCTTGGTGTGCCAGTGAGACGACAAGTTGTGTGTCGTCAGCGTAGCTGATGGATTTGATCCCAAAGGGGGCTATTACCTCCTCTAACGGGGCCATATAGACATTAAACAGTGTGGGGCTCAGGGAGGAGCCCTGAGGAACCCCACACTGAAGAGGAGTGGATTTGGACATGGATCCATTTTCCCATATCCTGAAGGATCGTATATTGGCCCCGGGAACCCGATCCCCCGGGGCCTGACCTCAATGTTGGGAACCGCGGGGGAGCCCCAATGCCCCTGCAGCCCAAGCTCGCTCCCCGCCTCCTGCGGGAGCCGGCATTGCTTTTGAACATGGGGAGCTGCTGACATGAAGCTGCCCTTGTCCAAAAGCAATCTGCTTCACTTCATGGAAGTGAGAGCAGGTTTTATTCTCTCGCTTTCATGAAGCAAAGCAAGGAGGGCGGCCCCCCTCCCAACATGTATGTTGCCCCAGGGAGGTGGTGGTCCCCAGAGCTTGAGGGGGCCTGCGAGGCCCCCCGCCCATAATTAAAGCCTCAGAAAGGTTCTGGTCCCCGAGGCTTGAGGAGCCCACAAGGCCCCCCGCCTGTAATTGAAGAAAGCCCTGGGGAGGTGGCAGTGCTTAGGGCTTGGGGGGCCTGCGAGGCCCTGCCCATAAATAATAAAGCCATGGGAAGGTGGCGGTACCCAGGGCTGCGGGGGCCCCCGCGGCTCCCAAATATTTTTGGCACATTGCCCCCGGGACCTGGCCCACCCAGGGGCTTAATAAAACATAGCGCGGGAGTCTGTGCTTTGTTTTTTTTTCTTTTTTCAGCCAGATTCGCACACCCAGCATGAATCAGGCCAAAAATATTTAAAACAAATGTTTTTAGGGCCTGGGGGTCCCTCTAGAACCCTCGGAGCAGGTCTAGGGGGTCAGGGTGTTTCTACCCTGCACTCTTTTCGTGTTTTTTGTCCTTTTTTCTTCTGACTCGATGCTACCAAGTCACAAGATGGCTGCTAACACTTTTTGGTTTAGAGTGTTGGCAGCCAATCAGAATCAAGCGTGTGCTCTGGAGGGTTGCGGATCCACCGCAGTCACCAGATATATCATTTATTTTAATATGAAAATTTCAGGAACTACTGAACGGATTTACACCATTTAAAAAACAGTAAAAGCTGTGGGACTTGCTGGAGATAACAGGAGGGGTAGTTGGTGACCAAGGATGTCCTTGGGTGCCAACTACTCCTCCTGTTACCTCCAGTACATCCCAAACAGTGGATTTGCTAAAACCTGGCATGAAGCCCAGCCTGCTTTATCCACCACTCTGCAAACATGACCACTACTTAGAATCGGCCAGGGGAGGGGGCCTGCATGGCCCCTTCCCTTTTTTAAAAACAGAGGGAGAAAAACAAGGAGAAAAATGCAAAGCAGAGGTCATAAAAATTACCTGTAAAGGCAAAACAGAGAGCAGAAAAACAAACAGAAAAGGCAAAACAGAGGGCAAAACAAAAAGCAGTAAAGGCACAACAGAGGGGAGAACAATGTGCAGCAAAGGCAAAAGAGAGCAGAAGGGGGCAGAACAAATAGAAGGAAAGGCAAAACAGAGGGCAGAATAAGGAGCAGGAAAGGTAAAACAGAGGGCAGACAAACTAGCAGATTAATGTATCCACCCCAGACCCACACAGACACTCAGGAACCTACTCACAGGCCTACTCAAAGACTCACACACCCACTCATAGTCCCACTCAGACACTCATGCACCTGCTCACAAACCCACTCAGAGACTTGTGCACCCTCCCAGAGGCCCACTCACAGAATCATTCACCCACTCACAGACTCACTCAGAGATACCTGCATCGACTCACATTGCCACTGAAAGAGTCGCACACCCACATACGCACTCAGGAACCCACTCACGGACCTACTCAGAGACTCACACACCCACTCACAGACTGACTCAGACACTCATGTACCCACTCATAAGCCTACTCAGAGACTCATGTACCCTCCCACAGACCCACTACCAGACTCACTCACAGACTTACACAGAGACTTATGCACCCAATGCCAGACCCACTTAGCTACTCACATACCCATTCACAGAGCCACTTAAACACTCACACACCCAGTGAGACCCTTATACAGCCACTCCCAGAACAATGCAGATACTCACATACCCACTGACAAACACACTCAGACACTCACACCCACTCACAGACCTACTGAGATACTCATACACTCACTCACTCACTCGATGTCAAAGGTTACTGGTTAAAGGTAGGAAATAAAATTAAAAAATCCTTAGAAATTCACTCAATAAAACAAAGGTTATAGTGAAAGTATTGTTAGGAATTAACATTAAAAACCTTAGAAATTCACAGGAATGTTACAGGAATGTTATAGTTAGGAAATACAATTTAAAAAACCTTAGCTATTCAGTAAAAAAAAGAGGTTGCAGGGATGTTATAGTTCTGCTCAGATTATACTCATACAAAATTGTAGAAATTCAGCAGTTATAGTTACCTGAGCTAACTATACATTAAGCCCCCCGCAATACACTGCTTATGCCCTCACATGTTACATCACTCTTGACATGGCAGTGACATCACGTATGACATCACTGATGACATTTCAAATGACATCATTGATTTCATCATTCACATAACCACTCAAACACCTGCTCTCACCCCAATACAACCTCTCAAACACCCACTCACACACCGACACAACTACTCACAAACCCATTCACAGACCCATACCCATACTCACACAACCACTCACTCATCCAAAGTCACATACCCACTCACTCACTCATACAGCAACACACACAATCACTCACCCCTACATACATCTCCTCGTGCAACTAGTCACTCACCCATACAGCCAGCCACATAGCCACACACTCACCCTTACAGATACTCACACACTTATTTATTTACCTATACAGCCACTCACAGGCTGCATGTTTGCAGAGTGGAGGAGAAAGGGGGCAGGGCCTTCGATGACCTCTCAGCAATCCCAATGTGTGGACAATGAACCCCACCAGTCAAGGGGACTTCATCCCCCAACAAGTTGAGTGCCAGGAGGCCCATTTGCAGAGTGATTGAGAAAGGGGGTGGGCCTCTGACGACTTCCACTGAGGCTGGCCTTTTTAAAAAAAGATATATATTTGGGGATTGCCGATTGGCCCCCCTCCCTGGGTTGAGTTGGCCCCAAGATTCCCATTCTGCAGGGCACTGCCTTTTATAAAAAAAATTGTTGTAAAAATGTAGGGGGCCATGTGGCCCCCCTCCCCAGACTGATTTCGTCCATGGGCACCCCATCCCTCCGGACCTGGCCTTTATGCAATGTGGGTGGAGGGCCACGTGGCCCCCTTCCGGGGCAGATTTTGGGCCCAGGCATGCCGTCCCCTGTGGCCTTGCCGTTTTAAAAATATTTTTGTACTGGGGTATGGAGTGCCATCTGGTCCCTCCTAACATGGCTGATTTTGGCCCCTAGGACACCATCCCCTTGGTCCTGGGTATTTAGAAATAGGGGAGGGGGACTGCACCACCGACCTCCCCAGGCAATGTCTAACCCAGGAAACCCCATCCACCAGGGCACCCAGTCTGAATTGGGACCAAGGGGGAGCCTCTGGCCCCTGCGGTCTCTGCCGGCACCCCACCTTCTGTGGGGCCTGGCACTGTTTTCAGAACCAGGGAGCTGCCAATATCTTTAACGGAAAACTTTTCAAACTCATTACAGATAGTCCTTCACTGTTCAGTATTATTTACAAATGTACAAATAATTCAGCATCCAAATTGTGTCCATGTGGATATTCTGTGCCCATCCCCAAAATTATCCTAGACTCCAGTTTACGTAGCTTCAAAGTGCAATTGCCTCCTCTTTCTGCTAGTTTTATGATTTTAATACCAGAATATATCAGCTGGCTGCAATCATTCTGATGGAACTCATTGAAGTGTTTGGCCATTGGATAATTTGGGTCCTTGTTCTTTATTGCACAGAGATGTTGTAGGATTCGTAGTTTTAACTTATTGATAGTACTTCCAACATACTACTTTCCACAAGGGCACATTAATCTGTAGATCACATATTTCGATTCACAGGTGATGTGGTCTTCGATTTTTTCAGATCTTCCGTTTTGTAACTTGTATTCTGTAATGTTTGAGCCATGTTCACATGCTTTACATTTTGAGCATTTCTAAAACCCTGGTGTTGTTAACCATGAGATCTTTCTAGGATGTTGAATTTCAAGATGGCTTTGGGTTAGGATATCTCGTAAAGATGCTGTTTTTCTTTATGTTATGCTTGGATGAGGTGTTAAACTTTCTTTTAAAGTTTCATCCAACAGCAAGATTTCCCAGTTCTTGCTTATCACTCTTTTTAGATCTTTACTTTGATTGTTAAAATCCATGATTAGGCGCATTGTACCTTCTGTTACCACCTCATTATCGTCCGTCATTCTCAATGCATCTGATTTCTTTTTTGCTACTGGGATTAAGAGGTCTGATCGTTGTTTCAGGTTAATTCTAGATTTTGCAGTTAGAAGTACTTCCAATGGATATCCTCTTTCCAAAAATCAACAGCTCATTCTTTCAATTTCTAACTCCAAATCCTCCTTCTTCAAGCAATTTCTTTTAGCCTTAAGCATTTCACCGTATGGAATGCTCCATTTTAGCGTTACTGGACTCCACTGTTAGCGTGAAGAATGCTGTTGCAGGAAGTGAATATATATATATATATATATATATATATATATATATATATATATATATATATATATATTACCTACTGGCGGTCGCCAGTAGGTATATATAGTTAGGATTTTTTCTCTATGGGATTTTTGAAAATTCTATGTCTAATAACTTTGGCGTTTGTGGACGGAATTGGCTGAAATTTTCAGGAAAATGGCACATTTTGTTTCTGAGCAGCCCCTGAAAATTTGGGGGGGTTCGTCAAGGGGGGGCCGAGAAAAAAGGGGGGTCCCAAAACGCGTTTTTCCCATGTTAATTTCCATAGGGCGGTTGGCCTCACTTTTAGCCCGAACGGCTGAATGGATTTGCACGAAACTTGGCAAAATTGTAGGGACTGGTAGCCCGATGTGCCTTTTGTAGGTCTCAATATATGTGCTCCAGTGGATTTTGAGAAATTAACGTTTAAAAAAAGATATATATCTGTAACAGCGGACTGGGCAGCGGCCCAGGACGCGTACTTTTCGCGCAACGGAGCTTTGTGAAGCGAAGCTGATTGGTTCTCCGGCGTCTGACAACATTCCAAACAGTCCGTAGCGGCCGCCATCTTGTCTCTCGGTAGGATCGAGAGACAAGAGGAGGCCAAAGCGAAGGGGCAAATGACCATAAGGGGGCATAGTAGATTGTCGCTGACCCCCTAGGTTTGATGTGGAGGTTTTAAAAGGGCCCCGCGGGGACTGGTAGCCCGATGTGCCTTTGCTAGATCTCAATATATGTGCTCCAGTGGATTTTGAGAAATTAACGTTCAAAAAAAGATATATATCTGTAACACCGCACCGCTTCGCGTACTTTTCGCGTTACGGAGCTTTGCGAAGCGAAGCTGATTGGCTCTCCGGTGTCTGTAAACATTCCAAACAGTCCGTAGCGGCCGCCATCTTGTCTCTCGGTAGGATCGAACAGCTGAATGGATTTGCACGAAACTTGGCAAAATTGTAGGGACTGGTAGCCCGATGTGCCTTTGCTAGGTCTCAATATATGTGCTTCAGTGCATTTTGAGAAATTAACGTTCAAAAACAAGATATATATCTGTAACAGCGCTCCGCTTCGCGGAGATAAAATTATATGTGTATTACCTAGCTGTTGCTAACACCAGTTAGCGACGGCTAGTAGAAGATAGCGACCATCTTGGGCCCCACTTTGCATGTGAGTGATATTTATCACTAATGACATGCAAAGTGGGCATGCCAAGATGTTAGCGACTGGAAACAGTCGCTAACATCGCTATCTCCTATTATCAACTTTTGGAAATATTCGAGATAAGCGCGAATATCTCCAAAAGCTACCACCTGCCCTGAGCAGTTCTTAGCCATGTTATCCAATGGGAGGTGGATAACATGGCTAAGAGCATTAGCTCGGTAATGCATGAATATCGCTGAGTTTTCAGCGATATTAATGCATTGCGGTCGTTTTTTATCGTATTTCCGATAAACCTTGATAATAGCAAGGTTTATCTGCGATAATTTCTGACGGTAAAAAAATCGTTGCTAAGCATCGTTAGGGATAAATATCGCTTAACTTTGGTAATATGCCCCAACGTCTGTTAACGTTCGATTCGAAGGAAATCAGGAAGTGTTGAAAAACATTGTCTGCGCCTTCTTGTCTTTTTTCAAATGCCACACTTTTGTCGTGCACGGCAGCCATTTTAGATGCCTTGACCAGACCCACTCTGTGCACGCTGTCGATCCTTAGCATGGCTCCCCACCCTCGCAAGCATCTCCCCCAGGCAGTGGTCATCCCCGCTCTCTGTCTTATGCATGGGTAATAAACCTCCCCCCATCTGCGCTGCTCTTCCCTGAGAATCACACCCTGTGCCCGCCCGACACTTCCCTTTCGCCCTATTCACTACCGCACCCTCTGACACTCCTTTTCCTCTGTGTCCGATTGTCCAGGCTGGTCCTAGGGTATCAGCTAGCCCTGCAGATGTAGTTTATGGCCACAGCTGTAAAGAATCACCCCTCTTCAAAGGAGTTATAGTAGATCAAGGCCCACACTCGATGAGATCCGTCACAGCAGAAGCGTTGCTATTATCTGAAAACCATCCTGTATTGTGATTGGGGAGGGGACCGAGCCTGAAGCGGAAGATTCCAGGGATGACTCTTTGTACATCAAAGTTTTTACAATTATGTGTCACATTAAATATATATAGCACTCCGACAAAGTAGTAAGATTATAAAACTTTAATAATTTATAAATATATACAAGAAAACAAAAATACTAATAACATATAAACATTTATAGGGAAAAACAACGAAGTAGCGGTCGGCTGTGCGAATAGTCCCAACGCAGCACAACGTCCAGATTTCCGGCGTGGGGCGTCGCGGGGGGTGGGTCATCAGTAGCAAACTGTTGTGCGAATAGTTCCAAGGCAGCAGAACGCGCCAAAATCTAGATGACACGAAAGTGATGTCTAGTAAGTTGCCACCCAGCAAATAACGGCATGGGGCGTCGCGGGGGGTGGGTCATCAGTAGCAAACTGTTGCGCGAATAGTTCCAAGGCAGCAGAACGATGGCACCAAGGTGATGTCCAGTAAGTTGCTGCACTGGTTTTGGTATCCTACAATGCTGCTCCGAATAACGGCGTGGGGCGCCCCGGGGGAGCCGGCGTGAACGGGCCTCTCCAGGTGGAGTGTCATCTGTTGTAGTGGGGCGCCCCTTTACCGTTTCAGTTGCCATTCCGTCCGTTTTTGGTCCACTGTGTCAAATGCCGCAATTCAGCTGAGTTGCGCCCACTCTTGCGGTGCAGCGATAGGCGGCTGTCACAGGACTCTCAAAATGGCGGCAGGCTGTTTCCTTTTTGGGCCTGGTCCACTGAAATGGCCCTGGGACACCTTGGAAATCGGACGCTTGTCTGCTAGGTCTTGGACCCCATTCTCGAAAGCGTCCCCTCCGCCTTGAGAATTCATCAAAAGTTTTGGGGGCTCCGACTCCTGCAGGCTTCTGGTGGGGAGCGGCTGCCATGATTGCTCGCGGAATGACCACGACTGAGCTACGAGATGGTGGTGCTCTCATGCTGACGCCAGCTTCAGTCTGAAACATCCAGAAACAAGGTGCGGCTTTCATCGTTTGGGAAAAAAAAAAAGTTTTCATCCAATGAAAAGTGTTGTTTTTAGGTCACATGATCAAGCCTTCCATCATTAGGAAACCAAAAGTAAAATGAACCAATGAAAAGTTTTATAAACAAGTCACATGACCTGTTATGCGGCATAGGGTGTAAAATGCGGAGAAAATACGTTGGCACGTGAGGCGGCGTCAGTAGCGGACCGATGTGCGAATAGGCCGAAGGCAATACAACGCGCCAAGATCCGGATGGCACCGAGGTGGTGTCCAGCAAATTGCAGCACTGGTGTGGCCATCCTACAATGCTGAAAGTCGGCGTGGGGCGCCCCGTTGGCCTGTGAGTTTGCGTCAGTAGCGGACCGATGTGCGAATAGGCCGAAGGCAGCACAACGCGCCAAGATCCGGATGGCACCGAGGTGGTGTCTAGTAAGTTGCCACACTGGTGTGGCCATCCAACAATGCTGAAAGTCGGCGTGGGGCGCCCCGTTGGCCTGTGAGTTTGCGTCAGTAGCGGACCGATGTGCGAATAGGCCGAAGGCAGCACAACGCGCCAAGATCCGGATGGCGCCGAGGTGGTGTCTAGTAAGTTGCCGCACTGGTGTGGCCATCCTACAATGCTGAAAGTCGGCGTGGGGCGCCCCGTTGGCCTGTGAGATGGCGTCAGTAGCGGACCGATGTGTGAATGGGGCCGAAGGCAGCGCAACAATATTTTCGGAATAGAAGACACCACTAGGCGCTGAGATGCCAAGATCCGGATGGCACCGAGGTGGTGTGTAGCAAGTTGCCGCACTGGTGTGGCCATCCTACAATGCTGAAAGTCGGCGTGGGGCGCCCCGTTGGCCTGTGAGTTTGCGTCAGTAGCGGACCGATGTGCGAATAGGCCGAAGGCAGCACAACGCGCCAAGATCCGGATGGCACCGAGGTGGTGTCTAGTAAGTTGTCGCACTTCTGTGGCCATCCTACAATGTTGAAAGTCGGCGTGGGGCGCCCCGTTGGCCTGTGAGATGGCGTCAGTAGCGGACCGATGTGCGAATGGGGCCAAAGGCAGCGCAACAATATTTTCTGAATAGAAGACACCACAAGGCGCTGAGATTCCAAGATCCGGATGGCACCGAGGTGGTGTCTAGTAAGGTGCACTGGTGTGGCCATCCTACAATGCTGAAAGTCGGCGTGGGGCGCCCCGTTGGCCTGTGAGATGGCGTCAGTAGCGGACCGATGTGCGAATGGGGCCAAAGGCAGCGCAACAATATTTTCTGATTTGAAGACACCACAAGGCGCTGAGATGCCAAGATCTGGATGGCACCGAGGTGGTGTCTAGCAAGTTGTGGCACTGGTGTGGCCATCGTACAATGGTAAAAGTCGGCGTGGGGCGCCCTGTTGGCCTGTGAGATGGTGTCAGTAGCGGACTGATGTGTGAATGGGGCCAAAGGCAGCGCAACAATATTTTCTACTATATTTTCGGAGTAGAAGACACCACAAGGCGCTGAGATGCCAAGATCTGGATGGCACCGAGGTGATGTCTAAGTTGCGGACCGATGTGCGAATGGGGCCAAAGGTAGCGTAACAAGATTTTTTGTATGGAAGATACCACTAGGCGTTGAGATGCCAAGATTCGGATGGCACCGAGGTGATGTCTAGCAAGTTGTGCCACTGGTGTGGCCATCGTACAATGGTAAAAGTCGGCGTGGGGCGCCCTATTGGCCTGTGTGATGGTGTCAGTAGCGGACTGATGTGCGAATGGGGCCAAAGGCAGCGCAACAATATTTTCTGACTGACACCACAAGGCGCTGAGATGCCAAGATCCGGATGGCACCGAGGTGATGTCTAAGTTGCGGACTGATGTGCGAATGGGGCGAAAGGCAGCGTAACAATATTTTCTGTATGGAAGATACCACTAGGCGTTGAGATGCCAAGATTCGGATGGCACCGAGGTGATGTCTAGCAAGTTGGTGTGGTCATCCTACAATGCTGAAACTCGGCGTGGGTCACCCCATTAGCCTGTGAGATGGCGTCAGTAGCGGACCGATGTGCGAATAGGCCGAAGGCAGCACAACGCGCCAAGATCCGGATGTCACCGTGGTGGTTTCATAGTTGAGAGGCACTTCATCTGCAGTTGGGCGCCGAGATCCGGATGGCACCGAGGTGATGTCTAGCAAGTTGCTGTACTGGTGTGGTCATCCTACAATGCTGAAATGTAGTGGGGCGCCCATTTACCGTTTCAGTTGCCATTCAGCTGAGTTTCGGCTGCTCTTGATGCTATAGCGACAGGCGGCTGCAAGAGGACTCTCAAAATGGCGGCCTGTTCTTTGGATTTGGGCCTGGTCCACTAAAATGGCCCTGGGACACCTTAGAACTCGGACGCTCGATTTTTTTTTCCTTTCCTGTACATGCAAAAAAAGGTAAATGCCCGGTACGTTACACGCTTCATCTGCCACGATGAACTCTCCAGAGGAACCGAAAAAAAATATAGTTGTGGTAACTATACCATGCATCGTCATATGGAGAGGTGGCACCAATTAATTATAGTGCTGCATAAAAGAGAGATTTGGAGGAGAACCCCTGACCTGCTAGTACATTCATCAAAGAAGTGGCACTGAGAGCTTCAGAGGCAAGGGAAACGGTCCCAAATATTTAGAAGAACTTTGGAAAGATTAAAATGACATGTTTAGATTGTGGTAAATTAATTTCATGTGGACAGATGAGTGTTACTCTAATAAATACAGCATATGAACATCATCATAGTCGATGGTTGGTAGAGACATTTTGACTATATCCTGGACCTGCCCGTCCTCGCCCAAAATGGCGCCGGAATAAATGGGACTCGTAACTCCTTGTTGTGTACTGGTTGCAGAACCTTGAAATCACGAGATACGTATGCAGTTTTGAAGCACATGGCGGGCGGGGACGAGAATTGATTGAATATTTCGACATCCCTATTGATATTAAGTTCTGATGTGTTATTGATTACTGTACTGTTGAAAATTCGAATTAACGTCACCCATGGTACTTGCCCGCAAATGTATATCTAGATAATTTTATTGTAACTGGCCCTGTCGTATTTTAATTATAAAATGTACGTCCACCGATTCCGTAACTGTTACACACCTTAGTTCTTGCAACCTAATGGCCCGCCCGTTACGTTCCTCTACAGTGTAAATGTCTATTCATCATATACGATTACAGTTTGCTCCGTGGCAGGCCCACGTGGTTATAGGCTCGTATTTGTATAATGAAATTTTCACAATAAAGGTTTTTAAAAGAAAACATGGTAGTAGTATATACATTGGTAAAGTTTTTAATAATAGTCACTGTTTTAGAATCATTAAAAGGCAAGTGAAATAAAGCAGACCAATTACATGAAGGGTAAAAGGTATAATACGAAGGAACGCAGTAAAGATAAATGGTCAAGGGCTGTTGTGTTTTCTATTCCTGCAACATAAAGTGATCGATAAGAATCTCATATTCAGGCGTATCGGCGACTAAGACAGCAGGTCGACCCTCTTTTGCTCAACGGCTCCGTCATGGGACGAAGAAACGCTCTTTTTCTCGAAAAAAGAATATATTTTACTTGCAGGACAGTTGTAAAATTTCCGGGAAAGTACATTAGCCTGGAACATTATAACATATATTTAAGAAAAAATAATGTTCGGAAGTAATTAAAAGCGTAATTTTTAGGTGATATGACCAAGGCTTTCATCATTAGAATAAGAAAAGTAAAATGAACCAATGAAAAGTTTTATTAACAAGTCACATGACTTGTTATGCTTACGTTACGCGCTGCGCGCCCCGGATGACTTCCGGATGCGCTAACGCGGCGCGTCATATGACGCATTACGCGACAACGCAGGTCCAGAATATAGTCAAAATGTCTCCACCAACCAGCGGTCGAAACACAACCCCTTTCAGCAGGCTAAATAGTTCTGTTAAATGACAACAGAAGGGACAGGCAACAAGAACCATCAGTCAAAGAGGGGAGGGCTAGTTCTTGTCTACCGGGTTACATTGGGGCGCTACCGGAACTGATCGAATTGGTAGTCTACAGTGTTTCTGGATGTTTCAGACTGAAGCTGGGGTTAGCATGAGAGCACCACCATTTCGTAGCTCCGTTGTGGCCATTCCGCAACCAATCATGGCAGCCGCTCTTTATCGTTATTTTGGGCGGGGTGGGTGGCGGAGCCGAGCTGTTTTGCAGCCATCATTGTGTGGAGTTCAGTTCATCTCACTAGTTTTGTATTTGTTATGAGGGGTTGTTCCTAATGTTTCTATTTTAGCGAGGTCAAAAAGAGATCCCATTAGTGGCCTACTGATTTTACTCGATTCTTTTTCTTTTTTTTTACACGATTTTTCGTTATCTGCAAAGACTAAACAGAGTATTGCGACTCTGTGTTTGTTTGTAAATAGAGAATGAACCAAAGAGAACTAATTCTAAAATAGTAAATACTTGGATAACAATCAATCAAATGGAGAGAGAAGCAGGCACGACGGATTACAACGGGGGCAAAGGCCTGCGTTAACTACCTTTCACTATCTGCAAAGAGAGAGTACTCCTAATAGAAATGAGGGGGGGGGCACCATTCAAAGCAGATCAGTGTGCATAAACACGAAAATGTTTTCACTTACCACGTACTTGACATTCGACAGCTTATGATATTTGCTATTAAAAAACCATTGAAATTCACTGAAAAAACCATAGGTTATAGACCATATATAGTTAGGAATTAGCATTTACAAAACCTTGAAAATTCACTGAAAAAACCATAGGTTATAGACCATATATAGTTAGGAATTAGCATTTAAAAAACCTTATTTTACTCACACAAAACCATTGAAATTCCATATATAGTTAGTTGCACTAACTATATATCGCGCACCCGCAATCCACTGCTGATGATGTCACATATTACATCATTCATGACATGGTCAGTGACATCACTGATGACATCACTGATGACATCTCAAATGACATCACTGATGACATCACTGATGACATCTCATTTGACATCAATGACCACATCACTGATGATATCATTCATGTGACAATACAATGCATCTCCTCACATTTTAATATAACCTCTGTTTCACGCAGTGTTAAATACAGAGTATAATTTTTGAAACCATTGACACACCAATACTAGTTACTACATACGCACTCACTGATTCCTACGTCTACACACACATTCACTCATTCACCCATACAATCATTCATACATACAATCACTCATCTTTACAACACTATCATATGCACTCATACACCTATACAGACACTCACACTCTGCCACTCATCCATGGAGTTACTCACACACCTAGTCAGTCCTGTAAAGAATCAATCACACTTCCATTTTCTTGTCTATACAGTTAAACATAGAGCACCTTACATTTTCAAACATATACTAACACATACTTACTTTCTTATACAATCATTGATACAAGTACACATTGATCTGCACAGAGTCACACACCTCCCAGCCAGCCACACACACACTCAGTCTCCCATACAAATACTTGGATAATCAATCAATAACCCATATAGTTAATCATATAGCTACTGATCAACACATGCAGCAGTTTACAGAACAACAGACATAATGATGCACAAATTAAGACAGTTTAGTCACTAACCCATGCACTCAGTGAGACACATTTAATCACTCACTCATACATTCAGTCATGCACCTACTAAATCCTTCGTCCAGACACTTATACATCTACTCATTCTTCAATATGTAAAACATATTTAAACTTTACAGAAACACACAGTCACTGGATGATGTCATCAGTGATGTCATCAGTGATGTCATTTGAGATGTCATCAGTGATGTCATCAGTGATGTCACTGACCATGTCATGAATGATGTAATATGTGACATCATCAGCAGTGGATTGCGGGTGCGCGATATATAGTTAGTGCAAC
This sequence comes from Lissotriton helveticus, assembly GCF_964261635.1. Lineage (NCBI taxonomy): Eukaryota > Metazoa > Chordata > Amphibia > Caudata > Salamandridae > Lissotriton > Lissotriton helveticus. The sequence continues at coordinate 1,128,610,331 of NC_136068.1, read as the reverse complement.
TAACTATATATGGAATTTCAATGGTTTTGTGTGAGTAAAATAAGGTTTTTTAAATGCTAATTCCTAACTATATATGGTCTATAACCTATGTTTTTTTCAGTGAATATATATATATATATATATTCACGCTAAGACCTTTGTAAATGAGTTGAACAATAACAATTTCAATCTGCAATTTACATTGGAAATTAATAAGAAATCAGAATGTTTCCTTGATGTTGAGGTGTTTGTTGACAATAACAGCTTAGCCACTAGATTGCACAGGAAGGCAACCGCGGGAAACACGGTGCTACACACGACCAGTCAACATCCGCACCATCTTATCCGCAGCATCCCCTATGGGAAGATGCTGCGTTTGAGACGGATTTGCAGTTCTGAGTCAGATTGCGTTAGAGCCCAAAAGGCAAGCAAGAGGCGTTTTTTGGAAAGGGGTTATTTTGAGGAGACAATTGATAAAGCCATTGCTCGTACGAGAATGGTAACGGGACAACAGGCTTTAATCCCCAAGACCAATACCGCCAAATCTGAGGCCGCCACAACAGAAATTCAATCAAGAGTCATTTTAACTTACAATAAACAACATTTGGAGATCGGGAACATCTTTTATAGAAATTGGAATTTGGTGAGGGGGGATCCTGTGATAGGCAGTTTGGTGGCTAACAAACCCAAACTGACTTTTAGAAAATCTCCCTCTATGGCCAATGCTTTGGTCAGTAATAGCCTTGACACCACGATTTCAGGAACTTGGATGGCTTTAAGCAAAGGCTTTAATAATGTAAGGCCTGTCGTTTTGGCTGTAACAAGACCCACTATTCTAGTCCATTTAAGAGCAAACCAATACCCATCAATAAGAGATTGACTGGCAAAACTGAATATGTGGTCTATGTGCTGCAGTGTCCGTGTGGGCTAAGATATGTGGGCAGCACCCGTTTGCCTGCCAACAAACGGATTCTGCAGCACATTAGAGCAATTTCAGGAAAAGACCAGGCTTACCCTGTGGCGCGTCACTTTGAGTTAAAACATGATAGTGACCCTAAATATCTCCAATATTTTTGGATAGATACCATCTTACCTTTAAAACGTGGAGGAGACAGGGAAGCTGGATTACGTCTCCTTGAGACACGTTATATATTGGAGTTAGACAGCAAGAGCCCAGGGGTCTGAACGCCAGTGAAGACGTATACACCTGTCTTTAAATCAAATTGACTGATTCTGAAATTTATTAACTTTGAGGGGTTCCGATTAGGCAATGAAGGCATGCCTGGAAAGCAGGTTAGGATGTGACCACGTACACAACTGGGAGAATGTAACATTTTTTTATTTCCTAGAAAACTTTGTTTTTCCAATAACAATGTTGTATGCTTAATCACAGGTCAACATGTTTTCAGTACTGTAAGGTTTTATGATTTTTACGCAGTTGCACAAATTAACTTATTATATGTCATCTACAGCACCCAAGGAGGGCAATGTATGAGGGTTTAAAAATTCAAGAATTTACCAGGTGTTGCTCATAGTTTGAATTGGCCCACTGGGGCTTAACTATTAAGGAGATAAAATTGTTTGCTTGTGCGGCATTTCAAACAATTAGCTGACATACGTCCTTAAAAGGAAAAATACGCGTTAGTTAATGGTTTTATTTGGATGGACTCCCTTTGATATATTGATATAATTATTTATTATCATGTAAATAAGCATGTATATAATGTATATATATGTATTTAATAATTTTTACAGATGAGATACTTATATATATTTTTGTATTGTGATCAAATTGATTTTAAGACACTATGGGCCAGATGTAGGTAATCTCGATTTACCTACTCTTAAATACCGAATCATACCGATTCGGTATTTAAGAGTAGGTAAATGGGATGTAGGTAATTTCACTTAATTACCGAATCGGAATGATTCGCTAATTACCGAATCGGTATTTACCGATTCGGTAATTGCCATTGATTCCTATGGGCCTTGAGGCCCATAGGAATCAATGCCAATTACCGAATCAGTAAATACCGATTCGGTAAAATTACCGAATTTGCAAGGGGGACAGGGTGTCACTTTGACACCCTGTTGCACCCCTCAATTGTGCATGGGTGCACATGTTGCTGACATACATGCCCTTAGGGCATGTATGTCTGCAACATGGCACATTTGTTAAAGCAAAAAAAATGCTTTTTGAAGGGTTTTCTTAATTTACCACCAGCTACTAGTTTGTGGTAAATTAAGAATTCTTAAACCCTTGTAGCACTGAAAACAGTGCTACCTACATCTGAAATTACCGATTCGGTAATTTTACCAATTCTGTATTTTACCGAATCGGTAAAATTACAGAATCGGTAAAATTACCGATTCTGTAATTTTAGATGCCCCTACATCTCAATATCCACATACCGGTCGGAAACGGACGAAAATCGGTATTTTCGGCCGTTTCCGACCGGTATTTGCCTACCTACATCGGGCCCTATATCTTATATATCATCCATATGCCACACAATGCATTAGTATTTCTTTACTCTCCATTATGAATTTGTAATGACTGAGCAACCTGTTCGCGCACTTTTTGGCAATTTAAATGCCCTCCTCAATGTCTACGACACGTCATGTGATCAAGCCTCTTGGTGGAGGCGAAACGCGTCATGGCGGATTGCTGGCTAAAGATTTTGCACAAATAAAGCACTGAGAAAAGCACCAGTACCTGGGTCCACTCATCGTCGTTTTTCCGTGAAGGAAAGAGTGTGAATGGCGAGATTCGGCTATATATATATATATATATATATATATATATATATATATATATATATATATATATATATATATATATATATATATATATATATATACATATATATATATATATATATTGCCGCTCCGATCGCCTCTCATTCAAAGGAAAGAAAATCAGGCTCTCGCGGGAGAAGTGTTCAATTCAGTTGTTTTATTAAACACTCAGCAGATATGGCGTGGCGGTCACATCCTCTATCTCTAACATTGCGGCGGGAGCAGCTTCAAGCTGCACCCGCCCCAATGTAAAAAATGCATGCACAGCATTTGCGTGCACAAAGTGGCAGGCACCGCGCGGTGCCTGCTGCATTGTGCACGCAAATGCAGGGGGGTACCATAGGTACCCCCCATGTGCACCCCCCACCACCCCTTCACCCAGGGGGCCCGCAACGGGCCCCCGAAGTGAAGGTCCGTATGCTTTTTCACGGCGGAAAAGCCGCCGTGGAAAAGCATAGAATTGCAGACATCCTAATATGCCTGACGGTGTCTGATAGACACCACCAGACATGTTAGTGCTTTTCCGCCGCGGTCGCCTTCCGACCGCGGCGGAAAAGCTGCGGACAGATTATCAGACCCACCAGCCATCCTAATTTGGTGGTGGGTCTGTGGAGGCTCCGCTGCGGTTTTCCCGCATCCTCCGGGCCGGCAGTGGCTTCCGCCGGCCCGGAGGATGCGGGAATTCCGCAATCATAATGACCCCCTTAGTTTGGTGGTTTTTAAATTTAGGCCTTTGTCTTTGTGTTTAGATAACATATTTTGGGGGATTACATACTGCTCTCTTTGGTTTGAATTTTGCGTAATCTGTCGCTGGAGCCATCCTGTATCATTGGGGTTGTAATTCCGTTCTCCTTGGACTGAAACTAGTATGAGCAATCTTTGGAGCTATATTGAAAGGAACGTTCTTGCAATTTTTTGTAAGTATGTCTTGGATGTTACTACCCTGAGTCCCCGTCTCTGTTTGTATTTAGTTATGAGTATGAGTACAGTCCATTTTCCATAGTAAGGTTTTTAATTTAGCCTTTGTTTTGATCTGAAACTCTCATGATTTGCTATATGGAAATATATTTGAAGGTAAGTAGTGTTTATTTTGTTCGTACATGGTCATTTTTTAAGGTTGATAAACATGGAAGGTGGTTTTGGTATTTAGTCATTCCAATCCAGGAGAGTCATTATTACAGAGAGATTTAATTACTATCACAGCCATAGGTGGGGAATATGTGTGGTTGCAAGAATTTCTCTAGTATTACTGAGAGAAGAATTATTTATTAGCTTTTTGAGATCGCTACCTGCCCTTAACCCCTTCCACGCTCATGACGAGCCCAGCTCGTCATGAGGTAGCCTCCTCGCACGCTCATGACGAGCCCAGCTCGTCATGAAACATGGGAATGATCAAATCTCAGCACAGGAGGGGAAAATGCATAGCATCGATGTGGTTAATATATCCACGAGACAAAATGCATTTATATTTTTCTCTTCTCAAGTTTTTATATTTTCATTTCTTTATATTTCTGTATGTTATTTTTAGGACCAGGTGAACCAATTTAAGGAGAACTGAAATTTAGATGTTTATGAGGATATATCATACTTGTTGATTTTAAATAGTGAAATGCATATCTAATTTAGACAATGTCACATTTGTAGCTCTTCTACTATAAAAATATGTTCCATTTTCCATCTACATATGTAACCTTTTTAATATTATTCTTTTGAGTTTTCATTTGTAGTATATATTGATGTAATTTGAATTTGAAGATGTTAATTGAGCAAGTAATCAATTTTGTACATATACATGAGTAATTTGGCCTGAAAAAGCAAGCAATTCGAGAGACGTGTTGGCTGGCTATGACAATTTATTTTTAAAATGTTGGATGCAATTAAAAGTTATTTCACAACTGGCTTGTCATGTTGCTCATTAATAGATCTCATTTCAATTTTGATACTTGTTCATATATGTATATATATATATACAGCTCAGTGCTGTGACTCACAACTTACAAACTTCAAATGCAGTAGTACCTTGGTAGTGCCTTGTAACCTATAAAAAAACCTCTTTTTAATTTAACCCAAGGGGAGTCCCTCCAGCACCCCACACTCGACCTCTCTCATTCCCTCTCTCATTCCCTTCTTTCTTGTTTTGGTTCTTTTTTCAGGAAGCAAGAACTGAGTCCCTGAGTCCTAAAATAACAGCTGCAACATTCTCCTCATGTTGCAGCCAGCCAATCAGATTAAGTGTTTTGAGCTTGCAGTACTCCACGGTAGTACTCCAATACTAACACTTTTGCTAGATATCTATAAATGCAGATCAATTAAACTCTCTCTTTTAGAATTTAATTATTCAGTATCCCATCTCAATATTAAAAGTTCCAAGATAATTTCTCTCTGATATACTTTCTATGAAATGATTGTAATGTAAATCTTTGATAAAACTGGACTGATGTAGGTATTTCTCATTTACACGTTATATATATACATGTATTTTTTTATATTTTTCAGAACTGCAAAACAGATATACTTTGTGCTTCTCCGAATGTAATAAATATGAAATCATATGTGATGCTATTCTTAAAGCATTTCCTAATGCTATACCAGTTATCAAAATCTCTAAGTTAGAAATCTGTTTAAATGTATTTAATATATCAGGTCATGTTGCGTCCAAAGTATATAAAAAGTGTATTAATAAAATTGCAAGTAGTTTGAATGTAATATGCAACTTTTGGAGTAGTGAACTTTCAACTCTTTCAACACTTTCAGCTTTTGATCAATGTATGAAAATAAGGTCATGTGATAGTTTAGGCTGGTTATGTTGGGCCCGATTCACAGAACTAACTTAAGACAAAATCCTAAACTTACTACCATTTTGGTATTCACAGAAGGCACTTACTCATTTTGGTATTCACAGAAGGCACTTACTCATTTTGGTATTCACAGAAGTTAGGAGTCCTAACTTTAGGACTCCTAAATGCATTCTGTGAATACCGAAAGTCTAAAAGTTAGGTTTTTCTCAGTTTAGGAGTCCTAAAGTTAGGAGTCCTAACTTTACTACTCCTATTTTGGTAATCACAGAGGGCACTCACTCATTTTTGTATTCACAGAAGGCATTTAGGAGTCCTAAAGTTAGGACTCCTAACTTCTGTGAATAACGAAATGAGTAAGTGCCTTCTGTGAATACAAAAATGTGTGAGTGCCCTCTGTGAATACCAAAATGGTAGTAAGTTTAGGATTTTGTCTTAAGTTAGTTCTGTGAATCGGGCCCGATGTCTTTATATCAAACTAAGGGGTATATTCACGAGAACGTGTGCTAAACATCACCAAAAAATGCTGACCCAACTTTACACATCGCAGCCTATCACGGGAAAATTACCCCGTGTCAACGTGGAATTCACAACACGGCGGTACCATGCGATAGTCCGCAAATAACATGGCCAATGTCGGCAATACAAGCATCGCGAAGGAGATAAAAACAAAAACTTCAATGTGAAAAAACATGCGATGGGCCAGAGCGCGATGAGGAAATCAGTGATAAGCAGTGGCAGGCCTGCAATACACTCATGGCAGGTGGGAAAATTCACTATAGAAGTAGAAAAAACACTCAAACACAAACTAACCAACACCCAAGCACCATGGAGGCAGCCGGAGCAGGCACAGAGGACGAGTGCAACCCACAATAACCCCCGACAACCAGCCTGGGACCTCAGGCACAGGGTAGGGCAAGGACAAGAAGAAGAGGAAAACGAAGTTCAGTCTGCAGGAAAACAGGATCCTGGCCACGGAGGTGATAGAACACCATCAACAACTGTTCGTCACTTCCAACGTGTCACTGGGCACCAAAAATGCGATATGGCGGGACATCATGGACAAGGTGAATGCCGTCGGAGAGCGCAAGATGTCAATGGACGAGGCCAAGAGGCGATAGATTGACAACAAGCGCAAGACCTAGGAGAAACTCGCAACCAACCAGAAGGCAGCAATGCTGACTGGAGGTGGGAGACCAGCGCCACAGCTCGTGCTGGATGACATGGAGGTGCTGGTGTCAACAGTCATCAGTGTGGAGACTGTGGCCAGAGTCGGGGGACTGGAGACTGCTCGACAGGACACAACACAACCGCAACAAGGTGAGTAACCACCAGGTACTGGGGGAACGAGTGGAGATGGCCACAATGGCACACATGCACAATCAAGCAGAGCACAGTGCACTCCCACAATGGCCCTGATCTACAGACTGTCACAATGTACAATGCCATGCTGTCTGAATGTCAACATGTACCATGTGGCTACATACATGTGGACACATTGTAATACACCATCCCACCTTCACATTGCAGAGGCACCATCAACACCTCCTGCACAGCAGTCCCAGCCACTCTTCACTGATGATGAGGAGGACACCCCCAGCATCTGCACCCAAGCCCTCCAAGACATCATTGACATCATCCGCAACTCACCTCCAGGATCAGGGCAGCCCAGCTGCATCGAGGAGACCCCACCCACTACCCAAAGCACCCAGCAGGAGGCATCCACAGCCCTGGCACTCTCCCAAGATCCCCAGAAACAGCACATGGTCTTTCAAAGCAGTGTGCTGGACGGCCAGAAGGAGACAGCTGAGCAGGTGTGGGAGGGGTTCGGCCTCATGGTTACCAAACTGGACGCCATCCATGGGTGTCTAGGTCCCATCAGGGACCAGCTCCAGTCCCTAACGGACACACACGGCCTGCTCCATGGTCTCCAACGAGCCCTGACTGACATCGCTGGAGTCATGACGCAGAGGAAAGAACACCTGTCCGCTATGACTGGCTCCCGTGATCCCAGCCGTGAGCTGGCACACATGCAGAGGCTCATGGAGGACATGGTGCGGATGGAGGCAGAAAGGATGGCAGCCACCGCTGCACATCACCAAAATATAGCTGGGATCTACCATGCCCTGAAGATCCTCATCATGGCATTGCTGCCAGAAGGCGTGGCACTGATGAATGCTGCTGCCCCCACCCCATCTCTGCCCCCTGGTGTGTCAGTGCCTCACAGTGTGCCAGGCGGATCCACTCCGGCACCTGATGTGTCACTGCCACACAGTGTGGATGACAATCCTCCTCTGGCCCCTGTTGTGTCTGTGGCACACAGTGCCACAGCTGGTACTGCAACACCCATAGGTGGGGCAGAGCACACATCCGAGGACGAGGACGTGGATGGGATTGTGGTCAGAAGGAGGCACTAGCATTCATTTCTGCCACCTGACCTGTTTCTGCTTGGTGCTGCACACGGCCCCATGACCTTCCACTGTCCCCCAAAACACTCCGCTACACTCACCTTGGACAGCGACATGGATTCACATATCCTATTTGATGACCAATGGCACGGCAACCAGACTGCTGACTGTACCCTTCCTCTTCTGCAGTACATGTCATCCCCGGATGGACTCTGGCTGGCCGTCCACTGGCCCATATTGTGTAGCGTGCTTGGCATGGCCTTGTACCGCTCCAGCTGCAAAACTTCACTGGATAGGCAATAAACATCCAGTGACGCAGTGCTGTGTCATGCCTTTCATTATTCATGTATGAATGTGTGGATGAATGTAGGGACAGTGAGTTCCTTTCCGTCAATGATGCTCATCTAGTGGGATGCCAGTCACAGTGTGCTACATTGCCTAATGTGTTCCGGGTGCCGTGGACACTACAAGAAGGACACACACATTAGTCACTTCCTTGTCCGGAAATGGACCGAACCACGCCCAGAGCCCCTGAGTCATTGTTGCAAGCCCTGCTCTGGTCCAGCGTACGCCCGGCCAGACCACTCCGCTTATGCTCAGAGGGGGGCCCACATAGCTACCTGTCACTGGTGTACTCGCTGGTGTTGTGCAGGTCACTGGTCTAGTTGTCAGCAGGTCACAGCCACTCCCTGAGGGCAGGTTTGCAGACACATCACTCCCATCCGGCACAGGCGTCACAGACCATGTGAACCCGCAAATATAAGGGGCGGACTATGTCACATTCCCCTCTAAACATTCCTCGCACAAATGTGGATAAGGGCCTGACGTCCCTCCTCGTCCTGCTAGATCTCACGGCTGCGTTTGATACCCTGTCTCCCTCAGTGCTTACATCTCGTCTGAGGGAGTCAGGGGTCGTGGGGTCAGCCCTTAATTTGCTAACCTCGTTCCTTGGCCAGAGAGAACAGAGAGTCATACTGGGGGAGTTTCTATCTCCATCCCACCCTGTGCAGTGTGGGGTCCCTCAGGGGTCGGCTTTAAGCCCGACCCTCTTTAACATCTATGTGACCCCACTTGCCAGGCTGATTAGATCTTTTGGGATGGAGGTAGTATCCTACGCTGATGACACGCAGATCCTGATGTCTCTCGCCCAACCCTCCATCTCGGCTGCCACCAACTTCAGACATTGCATGGAGGCAGTGGCTCAATGGATGATTTGCAATTCATTGAAGCTCAATGGCGAGAAAACAGAGATTCTGGTGTTCGGAGGCAAGAATGACATCTGGTCGGCGGAATGGTGGCCACCATCTCTGGGCCAGTGCCCTACACCCACCGCCCTGGCCAGGAATCTAGGAGTCATGATCGACCCTACCCTGGGGATGAGTCATCAAGTAAACAGGACCATCTCTACCTGCTGGGGCATAATAAACATCCTGCGGAAGATAAAATTCTATCTCTCCCCTCAAGCCAGGAAGCAAGTAGTAGTTGCTTTAATAGGATCGAGACTAGACTACTGCAATGCCCTACTTCTGGGTATTAACAAGGGCCTCATAAGGAGACTCCAAATGGTACAGAATGCTGCAGCAAAATTTGTACTAGATCTACCCAAGCGGGCTTCGGCTACGGCTGCAAGGAAAAGCTTGCACTGGCTCCCGATAGAGTCCAGGATTGCCTTTAAGTCCCTCTGCCTGATCTATGGGGCTTTGGCCTCAAAGGGGGCTAGAGGCCTGAGGGAACTGTTGGTTCCCTATTCCCCTGCTAGAACTCTGCGTTCAGCTAACAAGTCCCTGCTGGCCTGCCCCCGTGTCCGCAGAGCCAAATGGGGTGGTAGAGCCTTCTCAACCTTGGCCCCTAAGTTGTGGAATGCGCTGCCAACTGAGATTAAATCCCTCCCCACTAAGCAAGCCTTCAGGAAGATGCTCAAAACGTGGCTATTTGCCAAAGCCTACCCCTAGCTCTGGATTTGCCTCTTTGATTCTCTTTGGTTAGGCGCCTTGACGCCTCCGGGCTAAGTTTGCGCGTTTATAAATTGCATTTCATTTCATTCATTCTCTACCAGTGGTGACTGCATGCCGAACACTCCACGGTTCTCAATCATAAAGGGCCCATGAGTTGTTGCGCACAGGGTTGGTGGCACCCAAAGCCTTGCGGCTGTCACGGGCCTACCACCAAGTGGTGCTGACTGGCGTTTCACAGGGTTAGTGGCACCCGAAACCTTGCGGCCATCACGGGTCTACCACCAAGTGCCGCTGACTGGCGTTTCACAGGGTTTGTGGCACCGAAATAGCTGAGCGGGTGTGCAGCCTGCGTTGATGACGTGTGCACTGATGTGGTCTCCGCCATTGATGACTCAGGACTCAGCGTCATGCTGGCCCGCATGATGTGGACAATGCCATGGTGGTGGGAGCGGGGCCTGGAGCTTGCACGGGCATGTGGTGTGCCTACTGGTGGACACACCAGTGGCAGCAGGTGAACAGTGGGGCCTGTGTGCGTTGGGGTGGTGGTGCCTCTCTCCCTTCCTTTCCTTCTCTCTCTCTCACTCTCTCTCCCTTCCCTCTCTCTCTCTCTCGCTCTCTCTCCATTCCTTTCCTTCCCTGTCTTTCTCTCTCTGGCTTACTTTCCTTCTCTGTTTCTCTGTGTCTCGCTCCTTTTTTGTGCGCATGACACACGTCCTGATTTTGTGCTTTCTTTTCCAGGCTGTGACGTCGAGATTGTCCCTGTCGGACCCGACAGGAGTCTTCCGTATTGGTGTTTTGTGTTGTTATTCAATAAAGGTAATGGTTGTTACTTCAGTGCTGAGTGACTGTTTCTTGTTCTTCTGGCCACACGTGTGTATTTATTTTGGCAATGTGAGTCATCATGCACTTTTTGGGACTCTTGTGTCATGCACGGTATGTGTATGTCCTTGGGAGGGAAAAGTGGGGATCGAGGGGTGGCGGGGGATGTTGTGGTCCTCATGGGTATCGAAGCTGCATGATCATTGTCTCCATGGCATCTGTGGGTCTTCAGGTGTGGGTCTTCAGGTGTGGCTCTTGGCTGGGCTCCCATTCATGCTGCGGATAGTCGTCCTGCTTAACACCAGCAAAAGGCAGATGTTAATTCCCTGCTGCTACCGCGGCTTATCGCCTATTTTTGGTTTGCATCGCAGATCTGGCAGTTCGTTGTGAAAGTGGTGTTGTGGTTTTTGCGTGTGTTTGTGCACGGCAACGCCTACTCTGCATCTCATTAGGGCTAGTTGGTGGTGTCCACTGTGGAGATACATTTTGGGACAGTTATCGCAGGAATACTGGCGATGTCTGCAGTTTGCACCAGCTTGTGAATGGGGTGTTAAATCTATCTCCACTTTTGATGCGTTAAGGTGGTGATAAATCAGAGATAAGTCCTTTTAAATATCCCCCTAGCTTTTTTTTGCGTCTTAAATTATTTCTTATAGAGTTTTGGGAAATTGGTCTAAGCTAAATTAGCTAAATATGCAATGCAATATGTAGGTATTGTGAACTCAGCTTGGTTCCATGAAACATGTTTTATATCAATGTGCAATAATGTTAGATTTTTGGTTTAATGTCTGGAAAATAATTACTAAAATTGTTCATATTTTAGATAATATTTCCTATGAACTGATTTTTCTAAATTAAGCACACTCTCATATTCACTTTCTATTTCCCACATTCAATTATTAGATTTTTTCATTTCCTCCGTGGTAAACTAGATTACTTTCAACTGGAAAAATTCCACGGTACTATCTATTTTACATGGTGGGTCGTGGTTACCTTCACTGGAACATAAAGCCGCCAAACCACCACTGGCCCAGCTACTATTATATACATACTATTCTGCAGATCTTTGGTTACTGATGTAGTCAGTCTTCCCAGTCTTATGTAAAATTCATATTATCTTTTATATGTATGGTTGCAACTTGCAGTTAGTTTAATATACCATTGTGAGTAATTATTTTGCTAGCTTCTTTCATGTTCTTTGCCTCCTTATATCAAAGATAGCATTTCACATATATGTATATTTCGTTAGTTAAATGAGTATGGTTATTTCCCTGTTTGTTATTTGTTTGTGTCAGAATGAGGTAAAAGGGCAGGAGGTGTCTGGAGGTGGATGATAGAGGCATGAGGTGGAGTCGAGAGTGTACAGCCCTGGTATTTGGCACTACGACCTTCAATAGTGCCAGGCATGGGCTTCTGAGTAAAACCAGGGCAGGCTTTAGGGCAGTGCGATTGGTGCGGCTCGCACTGGGCGCTGAACAGTGGAGGGTGCACTGACCTCAGGGTGGGGGCTCTGTGTTGAGCAATAACTTATGATTGAAGAGATAAGAGGCCCCTATGCCCAGCGGTATTGTGAGAATTCGAGGAGACGGTCCTGGGGGTCATGCGGTGTGGGGCCGCCATAAATAATTGACGCACCGGGCGCCACCAGCGCTAAAGCCGGCGCTGAGTACAACCTTGTGACCCGGCACAGCAAGGGGAAAACACATTAGAATATGAAGTCATAGTGCATGAAAATATGTATTCTCAATGCATAAGTACGTGTAGCGTCACAACGTTAGGGGACTGGGAGGCAATGCATGGGAGTTCAAAAGAAACCTGGAAGAGGAAGTGGAGCAACAGTCATAAGGGCTCTGACTTTGCACGAGCCAGACACTGAATATTAGCTGTTCAACCGTTTCCAACCTGCTAGGCTCTTCATAATACTCCAGCTACTATTACACGAGCTGTAACATGACGAAACGTTTAGAGGGTTCAGACCATATCTGATAGTGTTGGCCGAACACAGGCAGGGACTTCTGGTGTTTGCTTTACTAATGAAATCTCGATCTACAGCCAAACACCCGCCATTGATATGGATGAGCAACACCAAGAACAATAATTCGAAATTCCCGACAAATTTAATGAATGGCGTTCAGATGAAACTGGAAATGTGTCTGTTTTTTATTTTTTTTTAAATAGCTTTTCATTAAGATTCTGACAAGAACAGTAGACAGACGCTCCCTGTGGCTGACCTGGCGCCCACCAGATCAGTAAGAATGAGGTACCCTCCCCTCAGACATTGCATTTTTCCTTTTATGCTTTCAATTTGAACTTCTTTTTTCCCCCCAGGTTGCACTGACGCGAAAATGCTTCATTTCATGGGTTACTTATTGAGTCTGACGTGGAAGAAATGGCAAAAAATTTTCATCTCATTACACATTTTTGGGAAACGTGTAGTTTGAACGCCCAAAATGGTTGCAAGGAAACATGATCCTTAGACTGAATTGTGTGCCCTTAAGTCCTCTTTCATTCTTTCTTGGCATTAACTCAAACATTTGTGGAGGCACATCTACATGAGAAGCTTATTTTGAGGACGGACCAATCACAGCTGACATTTCTAATTCGCAGCGAGTTAAGATTTTGCCCACTTTTTGTTCTTGGAAAACAGGACTCGTATGTATATGACTAGTAGTCGCCATGACGTGTACACACGCCCTGGCAAAATGCACTCATACAATGAAACCTTAGGTGAAAGTAGGGATGCTGAGAAAGATTGCAGAGTAAAACTAAGCTTTGTGGCCAGGAGCAGCGACAGGTCAAAATGCTTCTACTCATTATAAATGCGTGTGTGCCTATAAATACCAGAATTTACAGTGAAAGAACAGAACTGACAGAACTACTTATGGTGAAATGGGAAAAAAGAGATAACTTGGACTGCCAGGATATAGCCTAGTTAATAATACTGATTACCAGATTGGCAGCCAAAGCGATACCTGTAGATATCATGTTTGAATACCACAAGACCAACTCAGCTTTTTGTACTACCCAGGTTAAGAAAATGTACACTCTTGAGTTGGCTAATAATGCAACAAGTGTGCATTTCACTTGGGGGCCGGATCACAAACATTTTAGGCTGGTGATATTAATGTAGCGCTTACTATAACACAGTTTACAACTATATGAAACAGGATTCTGCAGTGGTAATGTGTGACAAGAACATTTGTGAACATTTGCTCTGTGGCGTTTTGTTGTGCTGGTGGCCCCATTAGCGTGGGTCTCCCTTCCATTTTTTGCTGCCTCCTGTGTTTTGATGTGTGCTGGTCTAGATGCTTTGGGCACTTTGCCACTGCTGTTCAGTGCCAAAGTGCAAGTGCTCCCTTTGTAAATTGTTGTTATGGATTACTGGTTCGATAATTGGCATATTTGATTTACTTGTCAGAGCCTAGAACAGTACACAAAGTGTGCCCTGGGCCTGTAAATCAAATGCTGCTAGTGGGCTGCACACTGATTGTGCCACCCACAGAAGCAGCCTGTAAAATGTAACTCTGGCCTGCCATTGCAGAGCCTGTGTACAGTCTGGGACTGCCAAGTCAACTTGGCAAGTGCACACACTTAACAGTCCATAAACCTTTCCTTTTCTACTTATTAGTCGCCCCTAAGGTAGGCCCAAGGTACCCCTGTGAGCAGGGTGCATTGTATGTGAAAGGTAGGACATGCCCGGATGTGTGTGGCATGTCCTGATAGTGAAATACTGCCAATTTTGTGTTTCACTATTGCAAGGCTACCTGTTCCCATGGGACAGAATGGGGAGTATGTTTATAACATCTTATAAACATAACTGACCCAAGGAACAAGGTAGAAAAATAAAGTCTAGTTGAAGTAGTAGAGCAGCTCAACTGGAGGAAGAAGTAGACAGAAAACCCAAGATGGCCCTGAGTTGAACTCAACATGTTATGAATTGCCGCTTAAGAACGCAAATCAGAATTTTCAATCGGGGCACTGCTCCAAGTCGTGGTTCAAACATAAAGAATTATATGGAAAGATTATCCACAAAAAACTGGACTTGCACTGCGCACACATAGTGAAACCATGCACACACAGCAAAACCACCTGGTGAAAAGAATGAAGCCTTCATTTTCTTACAGTGAAGGGCCAGTTCGATTCTCCGATTCAACCATTACGAGCAAGCACGATGGACTAAATCATCTCCATCAGATCACACCAATACTTATAATTCAGAAGCCCTGATGAGAGCTCCTGGAAGTCCCCCAGGCTTGAAACATGTTGGCATTGTACTTGGCATTGTACTACATGCTGAGGAACTTTAATGGATAGATCAATATACATATTGAGGGATTTGAACTGAAAGTGGTATCCCTGTTTTGTTTGTATATTTTGTTTCCGGTGTGTGATAGCCCTGTCTCTTGGGTTTAAAGAAATACAGTGAGGGAATGGTCTATTAACTATTGAATTAATATTGGTGGATGAACATATTATTGTTTTTCATTGTTGTGATATATGTTTGTAAATATATGTAAATTGTCGCCAATGTATATTTGACTTTTGTATGTTACTCTGGAATGAATAGGGAGAGGTCCCTATTCACATATTCATGAATGTATATAAATATATGAAAAAGTTCTATAAAAAAGAAAAATGGTTTAATAAATAACCAGATCAGATGGAGTTTTAATCGTTTGATCTTTGCTAAAAATAGATGGCATAAAAGATCAAAGAGTACAAGGTCCCTTCTGTGTTTCACAGAAGGAAATTGCAACACCGATGCCAGCGAGCGATGCTGTAACCTGCACTGAAGCCGTGGGTGGTACTCATGAAGAGCGCAATGCATCGCCTGACTTACACCGTATGCCCGACGCATGCTGATGCCGTGCTGCATCGTCTCTGAACCAGTTATCAAGGCCACTGCCTACACCAGAGCCGAGGACGCCGCTCGTGGCATCCCGACCCGCACCGTAGCCCCGACCTCACCGACGCCAGTGCCTCATCAACGCGGAGCCGGTCCTCGATGTGGGTGACTCTCAAATCCATCGATGTCGTACCACCATAAGGAACAAATGCCTCACCATCTTCGTGACGTTACCTCCCCGACACAGTAAGGGACAGACGCCTCACCTCCCCTGCAGTAAGGAATGGAGGCTTCACCTCCCCTGGGGTTGTAAGAAACCGACGCCGCTCGGTGCCAATGAAGGATTCTCTTCCCGATGCGGTGCACCATATTTGCTTTCTTCATTTCCAAGGTACTGTTCTTTGTGGGCCCGACGCCGCGCACCTCGCGTTTGGCGCCTTACTTTGGGATTTTCATCCGTCACAACGTCGTTATAACTCCAGGTGGAGTTATTTGTTGCTACAAGCTTTATTTGAGTGAATAACCTATTTTTAAGAATATCTTGATAACTGTATTGTGGATGTTTGTCATTTGTTCTTGTTTTGGTTTAGATAAAGTATATTTATTTTTCTAAACTGGTGTGGTGTCCATTTGTTGTTTTTTCACTGTATTACTGTATGTGTTCACAAATGCTTTACACACTGCCTCTGAGATAAGCCTTTCTACTCGTGCCAAGCTATCAAGGGGGTGAGCAGGGGTTATTTTAGGAGTGTATCCCCCCACCCTGACTAGAAGCAAGGATCCCTATTTGGACAAAGGTTCCTACCTCTACCAACTAGAGACCCCCATTTCTAACAGTGATAAGTTTTGATTTTCTTTTTTTTTGCTACTGTCTTTTTGAGCTGCATTTTTGCAAAGTGATTTTGCTATGCTGTACTGGCGTTTTTGTGTTGTGTTATGTTCTGTTGTTATTTTATTGTTTGTTGTTATGTGCCCTGTTTTGTTTAAATTGTGTTGTTATTTTGCTCTGTGTATGTTATTATGTTATGGTCCGTTGTTGAGTGTAGATATGTCAGCAAACACTGCTCTATTTCCAAGCCTAAAGCAGCACGTGTTGAAAGTTCCTGTGACTAGCATCCATTTACAACTGTCTAATGTGGTAAAATAATTCTGGGTCGGCTCTTCAACTGCTCAAGACACAAGTCAGCCCAAAACTGTAGTCTCTGCTAGTGCTCACTTTATTTGATTATGACCTACGGTGTGAATTATAAAATAAGCATTTGCAATGGCAATAGGTCTAGTTTGTGATGTGAATTATAAAATAAGAATTGGCAATGGCAATAGGTCTGGTTTATGAATGAAAGAGCCATTTTTGTCAATGTTAGGTTTAGGCACTCCGAAAATGTTCTTATATGCACTCTGTTACTCATCTTTGCACTTGTGCATCCATTCATTCTTTAACTGACTCTTTCTTCTATTGACCCTCTGACACATCAACAATAAAACACTCACAAGCTCAGCAACATATGCAAGATTAATTCAAAGAAATTAACTAGAAAAAAGAAAAGATGCTGCTCCATGATCACAGTAGACATATGCTTGCAATAACAAAATAACGTAGCAGCGGGTGTCTGTCAATTGTGAGCCATTTTGTAATGGATAAACACTGGTACAGTGGAAACAACAGCACACAGGATGCAGCACCCGTATATGAAATGAGCTGCAAACAAGTGTCTCATTGGCACTGTCTGTGGAGCCAAAGTATCCTCTTAGGAAAAAGTTAATGAAAAAGAGAAGAAACAAAGACATGATAGGGCAACCATACAATGAGAACATTGAAACTGAGGACTGATCAATCAGCCCTGACACTGAAGTGGGTGTAATTTCAGGTGGATGCACACATGTGATCAGAAAATGCTGTCATTCAGATGACAAGAGATCCAGTTACTGATTTGGGCCAAAACAATACCAATGCTATCACGCATTGGCATTGCATTGGTATCATGCAATGCTATCATGGAAAAAATAGAGTGGAAATTACACTCAGACTGACCAATGACTGAAAAGGTCTCACCCAAAGGTCCTCCAATTATCTATATGGATATCTATGTAAATATAGGATGATATTCTTTCATGGTTTTTTATTATAAGATCCTGGCAGACTAATACTATCAGGCCTTCTGAAGAGATTCTAGCAAGATTTATTACAGTGCAAACCTTCTACCCCTAGTAATTGTCAAAGGGGACACCTGACATAAAAAAGTATTCCTTACAAAGGTAATCTGTGGGATTTCATGAAACTGTAGACTTTAAACAGTGCAAAACAATGCCCCCTTGTAGGTGTATGAGCTTTAACATATGTGTTAGGTTATTAATGAGTCTAACCTAATGCCTTTTTGTACCTTTTCACAATTAGCAGATCAGATCAACAGCTTTTTAAATACCATTTCCTGGTGAACCAGTAAGATCTATTGCTGTTATCACTGGTGTAAGGAATTGAGTTACTGGTTGAGGGGGTTGGTGATGCAGGAACCACAATCCTTGTCAGGATGAGTCATAAGCAAACCCCAGATTATCCTGCGCTCAACCCTCTGCATGGCAGCTTGGCACAGAGCAGTCAGGCTTAACTTAGAGGATATGTGTAAAGTATTTATGCAGCACTTCAAACAGTAAAAAAGTTAAAACACAAAACAAGAAAAAGCCCATAACAATTTAGGAAAAAAGGATACATTTTAATAAATAAGACAAAGATCAACACGACAGACCTATGCCGAGGATATGTTGCACAAAGGTGGTTCCTGCGAGGCTATGGGTCGCGATGCAAAATCCGTGATGTGTTGGTTCTGTTCAGGGTTGTCCCACGCAGCAGAGGAGATGTGTTGGTTCTGCTGAAACCACATATGGATTGGCAGAGCACTCTCAGGTACACTTCCAAGGACCCAGGACTGGGGTGGCATCACTTGGCAGGGTAGAATTCTCAGATGGCAAAGTCCAGGTGCTGGTTGAAGGTTGCTGGAGCCTTCTGTCCCTAAGGCTGTAGTCCGGAGAGTAGTCAACTATTCCTTGGAGTCACTCTGGGGTCCTGGGCTCACCAGATGCAGATCCAGTCCTTCTCACCCAGGTAAGAGGGCAGCAGCCAGCAGATCAGCACAGTAGGGGAGCAGTCCTTCGGACCACCAGTCTAGCAGAGTGGCAGTCCTTTTAGCAGCACAGCATCTTTGTTCCTTTCAGAATCCACAGGTCTAGAAATGTACTGATGACTTGAGGTCAGAGGTCCAATGTTTATACCTGATGCCCACTTTGAAGTGGAGCAAGTCTCTAGAGGTTTCCATCCTCTAAAGTGTCAGGCTTCCTCTTCCTCCCTGTCCTGACCCAGCTTGTCTGGGATTGCAATAGACCATTGTTGAACCCTTTGTGAGAGTGCTCAGCAGGCTTTGTGATGTGGAAATGTGGTAAGTGACAGCTCTTGCCCCTCATTAACTCAGAAAGGCCCATCCTGCCAAGGCCTATCTTCCCTTTGTCTCACTGCCTGGGCGCAATACACAAAGACCGACTGCCAACTACACCTAGTCATGTGACCTAGGAACATGCTGCAGGCACCAAATGGTTAGGACAAGAAAATGCCAACATTTTAAAAGATGCCAAAAAAGGGGGGAATTTACCTATGCCTCTTGTGAGCACGATTGTGCCACCATTAATGTACAGTAAAGAGAAAACCACATCAATTAGTTAACTCAGACATTTAATTTATGTCATTTACTTTTAAGCTTTGTCTATTTTGGTTTTAAAAACAAGGAAAGATACATAGCCAACTTTACATTGAGCAAAAATTATTTTTGCCTGGGAAAAGCAAGAAAAACAATGTATACAATCAATGAATTGAAAAAAGTGAGATAGTGCAAACAAATTATAACAGTGATGAACAGTTATATTCAAAACAGTAAGAGAAAAAGGAAAAAACAGTATCATCAAGTCATGTGAAACAATCTACATGAAAAGGTTAAGTCATATTCATTAACACCCAACTTCCTGTTACTATGTTATTACAAGAGGTCATTTTATGTGAGCACAGGAATGGGAACCCAACACTAAATTTGGACAGACACAATGACTTATTGCCGACGCGTTTCGAATCCCAATGTCAAAATCATCGGATTCTCATCAGGGCGTGGAAATATATCCGCAGATACTGTTTAAACAGAAAAGAGTGAATTGATTTTAGAAGGGTGAACCTTGCATAAGCATAAGCATAAGCATAAGCATAAGCATAAGCAAGGTTCACCCTTCTAAAATCAATTCACTCTTTTCTCTTTAAACAGTATCTGCGGATATATTTCCACACCCTGATGAGAATCCGATGATTTTGACATTGGGATTCGAAACGCGTCGGCAATAAGTCATTGTGTCTGTCCAAATTTAGTGTTGGGTTCCCATTCCTGTGCTCACATAAAATGACCTCTTGTAATAACATAGTAACAGGAAGTTGGGTGTTAATGAATATGACTTAACCTTTTCATGTAGATTGTTTCACATGACTTGATGATACTGTTTTTTCCTTTTTCTCTATTTATGCAAGGTTCACCCTTCTAAAATCAATTCACTCTTTTCTCTTTAAACAGTATCTGCGGATATATTTCCACGCCCTGATGAGAATCCGATGATTTTGACATTGGGATTCGAAACGCGTCGGCAATAAGTCATTGTGTCTGTCCAAATTTAGTGTTGGGTTCCCATTCCTGTGCTCACATAAAATGACCTCTTGTAATAACATAGTAACAGGAAGTTGGGTGTTAATGAATATGACTTAACCTTTTCATGTAGATTGTTTCACATGACTTGATGATACTGTTTTTTCCTTTTTCTCTTACTGTTTTGAATATAACTGTTCATCACTGTTATAATTTGTTTGCACTATCTCACTTGTTTCAATTCATTGATTGTATACATTGTTTTTCTTGCTTTTCCCAGGCAAAAATAATTTTTGCTCAATGTAAAGTTGGCTATGTATCTTTCCTTGTTTTTAAAACCAAAATAGACAAAGCTTAAAAGTAAATGACATAAATTAAATGTCTGAGTTAACTAATTGATGTGGTTTTCTCTTTACTGTACATTAATGGTGGCACAATCGTGCTCACAAGAGGCATAGGTAAATTCCCCCCTTTTTTGGCATTACTATAGGCCCTACCTACCCTCTTTCCCACAGGGCCAAACCCCTCCTTTTCTTTGCAACATTTTAAAAGAAGCATTTTCAGAATTGTGATTAAAAATCTGACTTTATCATTAAAGAGGACTTTTAGTTACAATTCTTTAGGCACCAAACTTGACTTCCCAATTAGAACTTACAGCTTATAAAATGTAATAAGGTAACTCCAGTGTTATCCTAAGGGAGAGGTAGGTCTTGCAGTAGTGAAGAAAACACTTTAGGAGTTTTTCACTGTCAGGACATGCAAAACTTAAAAGTACATGTCTTACTTTTTAGGTACACTGCACCCTGCCTTCTGGGCTGTTCGGGGCCTCCCCTATAGGTAACATATGTGCTAAAAATGAAAGGTTTAGGCCTAACAAAAAAGATTATTTTGCCAGGTCATATCGGCAGTTTAAAACTGTTCACACAGACTGCAATAGCAGACTTGAGACAGGTTTTAAAGGGTTACTTACATAGATGGTTGAATAAGTGCTGCAGGCCCACTAGTAGCATTTAGTTTACAGGCCCTAGGAACATGCAGTACCACATTTCTAGGGACGTACAGGTAAATGAAATTTGACAATTAGGTATAAACCAATTCTAACATGTTTTAAGGAGAGAGCACAAGCACTTTAGCATTGGTTAGCAGTGGTACAGCGTGCAAAGTCCTAAAACCATCTAAAATAAAGTCAGTAAAACAGGAGGGTCGGAGGCAAAAATGTTAGGAGAGAACCACCCCAAGGATGCCAGGTCTCGCAACTGGTAACCAGCTCAGGCCTATTGTATTGAGTGTAAGATTTCCCTCGATTCAACAATCCGACACAGAGTCATAATATTACAAAGGTATTAAAGAATTACCATTGGTTAAGGTACATACTATCTTTCCTAAATTGTCTAAGAAGGGTTCTTCCAGACCAAATCTTCCTTATTCCAGGGGCAGCTCCTCCGCTAAGGCAGAGGAGCATTACCCCACTGCCTTTCAGCTCTGCAAAAAAGAAAAAAGAAAATGATAATAACCTTGGGTTGTTGTCAATGTATTCTTCAATGCTGATGCAGTTTTGCAGGGCAGGACTGTGCTGGGCAGCACAGGGGAGAGGAGTGGTGCCACTCTCTAAGTGCTCATGCCTGTTTGTTTGGGCTGGCCAAACAGTCATGCGCACTTTAAATGTTCTCCACCTAGGTTGCATTACAGCCTCGGTGGAGAACATGTCCAGGCTTCCATTCCCTCTCCGAGCGCTGAATCACGGCACTCAGAACAATCACAACGCTGCATTGCAACATTGTGATTGGCTTAGGGGAGCCTGGGTGCCTACTGCTTGCACAGAAGCTAGGAGGAGGACAGAGGAGATAGAGGAGAGGCAATGGCCAGCCAGCCGGTAGGCTGGCAGAAAAGTGATCTTTTTATTTTTGTTTTTGAAACCCTCCCACCTCCTCTTCTCCCTTTCCACTGCTGCTTCCCGGGAGCAGGCGCCACTGCCTTATCCATGTTTTTTGGAAAGGGTAATTAACACCAAAATCTTTGCCTAATAATGTAAACTGTGAGGTTTCCATGTAAAAATATCTTCTCTGCAGGCTTTCATACAGAGTAGTAACAATAAATCCTTAAATGGATTGATGTTAACATATGCTTTCCAAAATATATTATGCTACTACCTTTATCGTAATGTTTCGTAATAAACAGATCAGGCCTATAGCTATGATCATTGGCTTGCCATCTTAACCAACTCAGTTCTGCCGTATTAAGAATGAGCTTTGCCACAAGCCAAAAAGTGTAACATTGCTTTACTTTCAGTAGAGGTACACAACTATGGCCTCATCACATCCTATGCTTAGGGTAACAAACATGTGGGTGAAGCCTAAGCCGTTCGCTCAAGTCAAGCCAGAACAAAAAAAAGTTTCAAACAAAATGAATATGGGTCAAATTGGATGCAAATCTAGGGCTGTGATTCATTGAGAGGAGCCCTAAATCTGTAGTCCATATGAAGATATTGGGTTGTAGTCTGGAATATCGAGTAGGTAATATCAATATACCATAGTATTGTAGCCAAAACACAGAGGACAGCAATTGGTACATGCGTATAGATGAGTATACATTTACACTTCTTATATCCACATTTATGTACATTGAAGATATATATTGTCAAGTTATATAAATGTGGAGTTAGGCATAGCAACAATATGCATACTACCTGTCAAAATTTTTGTCCCAGAAATGATGGCTTAAATATTTTGATATAACCCTATTCCCCACTCGATATTCAGGATCCACACCAAGATATTGACCTTTATAACTTGAATGACATATGATCTAGTGGCTAAACTGGCAAATTTGGATCCTAGAAGTGTATCTTCTAATAGAATATAACATTTAATATAAACACTCACTGTGATTCAGGTTCCACACTTGCCAACTTTGGGAGTGCATAAAATGGCACTATTAATCATTTTAAATGAACATGGAACCAGGTGACCTTCTATACCTTTAACATTTAGCGCTCATCAAAGAAAACATTTCTTTTCAATTTCACAGTCAGAGCAGATTCCACTCTGTGCTCTGCAAGACAAGCACTAGATTCGGATAAATTGTCATGATTTGTGTGCATCACTTTAAGCAGCCGAACCCTCTCTGACGAGGTGCCGAAATACCATAGCTTTATCGTTTTCATTGCATTTATTTAGCACTTGGCCATTTTGTGTGGCCTTGAAGTGCCCTTCACTCACCCCTGGGAAGCACGCAGTGGCAGGCCTAGATGAAAGAGTGACGGCTGATAAGGTATATGAGTGAAAGGTGCTGCTCAGAGGTTCTAAAGTATGTTCCTGTTGTATTCCTGGAGATATGGAGGCCTAGCTAGCTTGGCTACCTTTAGCGTAACATTTCGTAATAAACAGATCAGACCTATAGCTGTGATCATAGGCTTGTCACCATAAGAGCATTAAATATGGAGAGAGGAGGCTCGTGTGTTCCTTGCGTAATCGTGTTTTATATACACTCAAAAGATTAACACAAAAGAAAATAGTTGCCTGATCTTTTCTGGCATTTAATCAATAATTTCATGTCACAGGAAGTGGGCACAAGGATGAAGATTAAGAAGTGTTGAGCTCTGCCAAAAGAAAGGGGGAGTGTAGCATAGGCATTTTGCCAAAGGGCGGGCTGTATATGTCCAGGGGTTTACAGGTAATTCAATTTGACCAGAACAAAGCAGAGCCAACTGTTTAAGGTAGCTTGTGCTCTGATAAAGCTTTGGCCATCGCAGGCGTGAGGCGCCCATTGTCAGCATTTAAAAGGGAGTAATCTGTGATCCGAATCGGAAAGAGGCACTTTTGCACGAATTCTTCCTTTAGTATCCTTCTTGACAAGTCTATATTCATAAGTATTTAGGTCTTCTTTAGTACCCTGCCCTAATCTGAAATGAGAAGATTATCCAATGCCCAGGTGTCACTCAAATCTTACCTTTATGTCACCCAATACCCTTCTCTCTACTTACAGCTTGGAAGGAGAAGAGGGGGCAGTTGAGGACATATAAGGCATCAGAACATAAAAAAGATGCAGCGAAAACGATGCTCCTCGACGGTAAAAATAAGAATGCACGCTGTATAAAGATTCTCATTTTACTTTTACAGTGAATATCCATGAACGACATACATATTCAGCATCCCAAAGACACTATTAAATATGTTGAAAATTTAAAACAATTATTGATTTATAAGAATCTTGATAGTTTGACGCTGGTGGACTCAGGGAAGTATAAAGGAAACCTCATGCAAATTAATCAGTTTCAATAGACAGACAATGACACATTATATACTGATTCTTCAGTAGTGACATTGGAACAACCTATAGCTTAGATCTTATTAAATACTCTTTACTGCAATTTTGTGTGCCGGACAATCCAATGTTCATCTAAAGGCATCTACAATGTGGTATGGAAAATACAGTGTGTAGATGAAATGTTGATGTCAGGGAGTCAATGTCATCACACTTTCTTTGTTTGTTCCTACAGTAGTGATCGAAATAGCTTTATTTGTGGGTGATCACATTTTCTTACTAATTTGCTGCAAATTGACAGGTCAATTCAAGAAATGTAGCTAGTGTCCGTATGTATCAGCACAGTCCCTTCAGCTTAAGAGTGCCATTTACAGTTGGTGGAATGGTGCATTCACCATAGAATTGCAGATGCATCGTTCTAACAAACTTGTGGGTACCACGCCCAATTTCTAGGTGGGAGCTCCTCATGTCTTCTGCCACCAAAGCCTCAGCCTTGATTGCTGGTTCAAGACCTTGTCCTAGTAATTTGTTCACTACAGGTTGGTGGGGTCAAAGTGGAGACATAACTCATGTTCCGAGGAAACCTTGTGAAACAGGCATGAAAATCACACAATAGCCTCCATTCTCATGGAGGAGGCTTTCTGCATGGCAGGGCAACTGCTATTTTCTTCTGCAAGACAAAATTCAAATTTGGGAGTTTATTCTTGGAAAACAAGATACTTTCTAGAGATGGTGCATAAATGTAGGGCCATATTTATGACCCGGTTGTTGTCGCTCTTGCACCACGCGATATAGTGCATGAGCAACGCAAACCCTTAATCATATTATTGAAGTCACGCTAAGCCAATTTGTGTGGCTCCAAAAATATGGACTACCCAGCACAAATCGCTGTCCTGGGTAGTCATTTTATGGGCGTTGTGTGGGTGTTACTATGCAACTCAGATGGATTTTAATGCATTCTCAGATTTATAAGACATAGGAATGCGCCAAAAAGATACGCCCAGGAGAAATATGTTTATTTCTCCTTGTTTTTCCCTCTTTCTGTGTGTGCTGCCATGTGCAGTAGACATAGAAAGACGAAAAAGTCTCTCAGGGGATTGTTTTTGGCAGGAAGGTGTCCATTCCTGCACAAAAACAATCCTGCCTCCAATACAGGCACCCTTCCACCATGGTGCAAGGGTGCCTGCATTGGTACTAGGCTGCCATAACAGCGCAAGGGAAAGTACAGGAATGAACCATATTGGTTTAATATGACATATTCCTGCCCTTTTCCTGTGACATAAGGCAGCGCAGTAAGGTGACTTGCTGCAGTGCCCTGCTCCACAAGCCTCATAAATATGGACTTTTGTCTCTTCTTGAAAAGGAAACAAAATAAGAAAAAACGGCCTGTCGGGTAGGACAAATGATTTCTAGACAGTATTCAATACCTAAAAAGCATTTCTAAAAAACACACCAAGAGAACCAACTTGGTTAAGCAGTAAATGGTATTTTTTACTTTTCAAAATATATTGAAATGGCTGTCGTGTGATACAATGCACAACAACAAAAACTACACAAGACTCACGTGTACAGTAAGTGACTTGTCGTGATGGGTGACACTTGTGCTGTACAAAAGTGACATGGATGACATGTGAATAAAAATAGGGGGGAAGGAACTTTATAATCAGATGCAAAATACAAACATAACCCTCCGACAGGGATAATGATTTCCTGTTCAGTTCAGGGGATTGTGTGGACTGATAATGACGGTAACGTCGACGTTTTGACCCTAGAAATTGGTATGGCTTAATAAGCATCCAGAGCGGGTCTTCATCAGGATGGGGGTGGGGAGTGATGACAGCCTGTTGAGTCAAAGCCAAACTAAATTCAGAATGTGGAGAAGTGTGGCTTAATGGTTAGAGCAGCAGACCTTGATGCAGAGCTCTGGCCCGGGACCAGGGTTCGATTCCCGCCTCGGCGGGTCTCGGGCTCAAATTCCTCTGACCAGATATTCTCGCCTCAGTGCCTATTCTAATCATGGGTCCCACGCTGCAACTCTGGGCAATAGCTTGCTTAATCTCCACAACGGCCCCAACAGCGCGAGGATGCCTGGTTTCACCATGGGGGTGCCCAGGAGTGGAGACTTCACAAGGAAAACCAGGAAGGGTTCCTTAGCGGTATGAGTACAAGCGCCAGGAGACCCGGTCCGGGTAGCTGCGTGCTATACAAGTACAAAAACATTTACATTTACATGGTGTGTGCATGGTATAATGAGTTGCAGCAAAAGAATGGTAGCAAATGTGGGTTTACCCCTATCAATGGATCCTAGTAAATCAGAATCCTACTGGAACCAAAGTGCATTGAGGTGTCAGCCGACACCTCAGACTCACACCTGTAGGTTGTGGTCTGGAAGGGAAATCATGAGGGGCAAATTAAAAGGTGCGCTCACAGTGAGCATCATACAAAGCATAGTCTGCCAACCTATTAATATGGTCAAACTGAAGCCTGGCGTGAAGCCAACATGCCTTAATTATTTACACAAACTTCACCAGCCGGTCGAAGTAGATTAAGGGGTGGCCGCCAAGGCGATCCTGTGCTCTATGGAGAAACAACACAAGGGCTCAACACAGTGGTGTACCAGAGATCGAGGATACAATAATGACATGTTGTCAAGGTGCCTGATATTAATAAAAGATGCCCATTTGTAATTAGATACAAGGCGGTCGTTTAAATAGACATGACATGTTATCAACGTGCCTGTAATTAAAAGAGGTGTACCTGAGATCGTGGATACAAAAATGACATGTTATCAAGGTGCCTGATATTAATAAAAGATGTTCATTAGTAATTGCATACAAGGCAATCGTTTAATTAGCAGGCCTGTTATTAAAAGAGCCGGCATCTAAAGTTATCCCTGCAATTTTCGGTGGTTGTGTCTGTGAGGTGCCCATGGGTACAGGGTCCTTACAAGTTATGGACATGAGGGTTATTAGCTATGCCGCATACATCAGTAATTAATGTAAATTAAACTTGGCACGGACGTGCGCTATTGGGTTCAAGAGTATCCCAAATAAAAGCAGACCCTGGGAGCCACAGACTGCTAGGGGTGGCGGAGAGTGAAAGAAGGGGGCGCTAGCTTGCTTACTTGAAAGAGGGAGACGTCCTTGTCCGTCATGCTCGAATCTTTTCTGAAGCTGCCGAACCACGAAAAACGTATGTATATGACTGTTTTAGCGCGGAGGTGGACGTGTCAATTACAGCATGCTATATGTGAGGCATGCCCAACTGCCATAAGTTAAGAGAACTATATGTGAGAAGGGACTACATAGCCCCAAGAACCTTTTGCACAGCTTCATGCCGTCTTTGACGAGCATGTTTATTCGCGATCATTTTTATCAATATTTTTAACTTTTCTTTCTTCAACCATATTTTAAACTCTTCTTTTGACCATCTTTTATCATATTTACTCCAAAGGACCACAACTAGTTTACAATGCCATTTTACAAATTTCTGCTATTCAAATTGAGCCTATGCAGGCCTCTTTCAAAGAATAGGAATGATGCAGAAGTTCATCACAAGCAGTCTTTATTTTGCGTGAAAGACCCAATGCATTTCGGGCTTTTGAGGCACTTCTTCGGGGGTGACTACAATTGAAATTAAACACAAGCAGTTAATACTAGTAATTTCCAGTAAATGTATCATAGCAACATAATTTAAATTTGCATTCCTTATACTTTGTATACATATTAGCAAGCCCATTTCAATAAATGCATAGCGTAATCCTGTCTTTTACCTGATATTCTAGCCTAATCCCTCTTATTCAAACCTTCGTGAGCACCCCCCCTCATTCCCAGTCAATCCGCAGCTACTCCCTGTTAATCCCCTCGTAGCTTGCACCATCCTCATGTTGAAACTCTCCAATCTGTGTTACAGGCACTCCATTTAAACATCGTTCTTACTCTACGCTTGTTTGTCTGTGAAACCACTCCGCCTACTTCAAAAGCGCATCTGCTGCTTTTGTAGACTCACAATTATATGCTAACAACTATGTCTTCATTTATCTCAGAATTCCCCGTGCTTAAATGAATCAAATAACAGCGTGCCACGTTAACGTACCGGCTCTGTTTATAATTAAAAGCCCTGGTGTTACGCCATCCTCCTGAGTATGAAAAACAGCTTCAATTCCCCACCCGCGCTCTTAAAACACTCCACCTGTGTACCCAGAATCCCTCCCGATTGGTTAGAAACCCAGGATTTCCCGTCTTTTTCAATATGAAAACTACATTTCCCACTATGCATTCCAACAGTTTAAAACCGGACCAAAAATCCTGCTGAGTTCGAAAAGAAATAAAGGCAACAAAGAACACCAAACATGCTGCTAATGTTTTCCAATGTCCATCTGCTTGTCGATGCTTGTAGTTTAGTTATTGAACTTGTGATGAACTGTAGATATTCCGTCAACTTGTATGGGTCCCAAATCTTCCTCCATTATTTTATAGTGTTCTTTAATTATCCAACGGGTGCAAAAGATGGGAAATCCTGGGTTTCTAACCAATCGGGAGGGATTCTGGGTACACAGGTGGAGTGTTTGAAGATTATGTTGCTATGATACATTTACTGAAAATTACTAGTATTAACTGCTTGTGTTTAATTTCAATTGTAGGGACCCCCGAAGAAGGGCCTCAAAAGCCCGAAATGCATTGGGTCTTTCACGCAAAATAAAGACTGCTTGTGATGAACTTCTGCATCATTCCTATTCTTTGAAAGAGGCCTGCATAGGCTCAATTTGAATAGCAGAAATGTGTAAAATGGCATTGTAAACTAGTTGTGGTCCTTTGGAGTAAATATGATAAAAGATGGTCAAAAGAAGAGTTTAAAATATGGTTGAAGAAAGAAAAGTTAAAAATATTGATAAAAATGATCGCGAATAAACATGCACGTCAAAGATGGCATGAAGCTGTGCAAAAGGTTCTTGGGGCTATGTAGTCCCTTCTCACATATAGTTCTCTTAACTTATGGCAGTTGGGCATGCCTATACCGATCTGCACGCAATCTGATGAAAGCGGGATAACATATGAGAAACAAAAACATGTGAACAAGAAAGGTGTGCATCCCTACATCAACAAGAAAACAATTACAGCATGCTAGCAGGTGCAGCAGCTAGGTGTTGTCATGTAG
The DNA here is from genome assembly GCF_964261635.1 of Lissotriton helveticus. Classification (NCBI taxonomy): domain Eukaryota; kingdom Metazoa; phylum Chordata; class Amphibia; order Caudata; family Salamandridae; genus Lissotriton; species Lissotriton helveticus. Next base: position 1,128,580,643 of record NC_136068.1, on the reverse strand, counting down.
GAAGCTCATTGGCAAACCCGGAGTGGATTTAACGGGATAGTCATACTGGGAAGGCTGGTAGAGTGAAACTCCAAGTGTGACGGATGATACGTAACACATACAGTACCAGGCAGCCGGCAACTCGGAATATATGGTACGCTGGTTGAATTCGGCAACGTAATGTTCACACGCATCCGTTTGGACAGAGGAGGGAGGTAGGAACCATTGGCCAGATGTAGGACACCAAATACCGGTCGGTAATGGCCGATTTCGTGTTTGACATGTAGGGGGCCTTATATTTACAGAATCGGTATATTTACCGATTCGGTAAATTTACAGATTCTGTAACATACCGAATCGGTAAATTTACCGAATCGGTAAATCCAGATGTAGGTGGCACTTCAAACAGTGCCACAGGCCATTACCGATTTGTTATTTACCATGTAATACTACTGCATGGTAAATAACGAATTCCTGTGTACATGCAAATCTGTGCATGTACACCTGTGCCATGTGGCACACATACATGCCCTAAGGGCATGTATGTGTGTCACATGGCACACAAGCCAAAATCAGGGGTGCAACAGGGTGTCAAAGTGACACCTTGTTCCCCTTGACAATTCGGTATTTTTACCGAATCGGTATTTACTGATTTGGTAATTGACATTGATTCCTATGGGCCTCAAGGCCCATAGGAATCAATGGCAATTACCGAATCGGTAAATACCGATTCGGTAATTACCGAATCCTACCGATTCGGTAAAAAATACCGAATTTTTAGCTATATCTCATTTACCGAATCTAGAATACCGAATCGGTAAAATTCGGTATTTTAGAGTCAGTAAATGAGGATTACCTACATCGGGCCCGATGCTTCTTACATACCATCTGCCACTTGGCAGTGAACAAGTACGAAAAAAAATAATTCTGGAACTGCTGTAATTTTGAGCCTTCTTTGCAACTATCATATGTTTAAATCAAAATAAATGCTTATAAATGAATCTATCTGGAAACATACAACTTAACAATTCAATGAGTAAATTACGTACTGCAAATGTGAGCCTCCAAACAGTGATGCTCCATACTTAGTGTCCGTGTGTGGCCGAATAAGTTACAAAAAGCAAAGATGGGTATAGAATGCTTTATGTGTGAATGAGGGAAAACCTATGTTTGCTATTGGACACAATACTATGAAATCTGTGGCGGGTATCATGTGGTCTACAGTCTAACCATCTGTTTGTATGTTTCCTCATGCTCATTCAGGCCTCGGTTCACAGAGTTTAGATTGTGAATCCAACGACACTCCTTGTAATTTAGAGTAGTAGAAATACTGCCACCCATAGGAAGCAGTGTGATCTTTTCTAGTACCCTCCATTTAAAACTATCAGCTGTGTTGCCAGCACTTGAAAAATGTTCAACCAATGGTGCTCTCTGGACCTTACATTTGATTCTACTAGAATGTTGTAAGATACTATTTTTTATTTTCTGTGTTGTCTGCCCCACGTAAATTTTTTGACAAGGACATCGAATGGCATAAATCAGGTTCTGACTGTTGCAGTTGGTGAATTGTGTAAGGTGGTATGTGTTCCCTGAGTGTGTGAAAGTAGTTCCAACCTGGGCGAGTTTACATGCCTTACATCGGCCGCATCTGTGGTGGCCTGTCACTGGAGGTAAGCACAGCTGTTGCCTGATGTCTGGTGCCTTGGGCGTTTCTAAGTAGGAAGATACCACATAGTCTTTAATGTTTTTGGCACGTTTGAAAGAGAATATAGGTTCCTTTGTCATGTTGATTTCTCTGCCCAGAAGATTCCAGTATTTTTTGATGACTTTTTTAATGTCGTGACTTTTGGTGTTGAAAGTAGTCACGCAAATGAGTTTGTCCATCTTCCCATCTTTGGGCTGTACTTTGGGAAGAGAGTCAGACAGTCTGTACCATGCTCTTTTCCTCGCTCTATCCCTCAGTTTGGATATCAGGGTATCCGTTTTCTTAAAGAAATCAGTACGTCTTGAGCAATTGTGGCGTAGCCTTAAGTATTGCCGTAAGGCAGATTGTCTCTTAGGTTTCTTGGGTGGTGTGAGTCATATTTCAAAAGGGTATTGTGGTATGATGTTTTTTTTGTAGAGGTTCATCACAATCTTTCCATCTTTAATTTCTAGTGTGAGATCCAGAAAAGGTATTGAGTCCTTGTTGTGGGACATAGTAAACTGGATATCCGACGAGCGTGTGTTGAGCCAGGTTTGAAATTAGATCAAAAGCTCTTCCATGCCAGTCCACACCATCAGGATGTAATCTATATAGCGCTTCCATATTGCTATGTTGTCTAGGTTCGGATTTAAGTTGCTGTAAATGTTTTGATCCTCAAAGTGGTCCATGTACAAATTAGCCAGACTCAGTGCGAATCCAGCTCCCATCGCCACTCCCTTGCATTGATAGTAAAATGTGTCCTTAAAGATGAAATGATTTTTGGTAATAGCGATTTCGAGCAGTTGTAATATAAAATCAGTCGGGATCCAGCATGGTGATGGCCTTTTTCGAGGACATTCCTCACAACCTCAATCGCCTCATCCTGTGGGATGCTGATATATAATGAACAGACGTCAAGGGTCACTAGGTACTGAGAAGTCATGTCAAAAGGTTGGTTCTCAATCGATTGAATTGTGTGTATTGTGCCATGAAGGAAGGAACGGGTCTTCAATACCATGGGCTGTAGAAAGCTGTCTATGAATTTGTTAAGGGGCTCTAGGATTGAGCCACACCCAGAAATGATCGGTCTTCCAGTCGGGTTTTGTAAGTTCTTATGTTTCTTAGGGATGGTGTATATAGTAGGTATCCTGGCATTTGCCTTGTTCAGAAAGTTGTACTCTGGTTCGGAGAGAAATCCTTCAGTGAGACCCTTGCTGGTGAGTTCATGTATTAGTCTCGATATCCCCTTTGTAGGGTCCCCATTGATCCTTTTATAGCTAGCCTTGCAGCTCGGTTGTTGATTGATTTCCTTTTTTTCTGTTTTGAACTGCCACTGCTCCCCCTTTGTCTGCTGTCTTTATCAAAATGCTCTGATTGTTGCTTAAAGATTGCAAACCTTGTCTTACCTCTTTGGAGATGTTCTGTTTAATGTATTTTGTGTTGTTTTCCAGTAGGTCCATCACGTCTGTCATCACGATCTTGTAAAGGATCACTGCCTTCAACTGATGTAGGAACTGCTTTACTGAAGGCACAGAGATGCATGTCGGGTAGACAGAGATAACTACATTTGTTGGGTGGCACTTTGCCAGGAGCTAGAGGTGTTACCATCATTGACCTGCCCTCAAAACTTTAGATGGGTTTTTAAGTTCTTCAAGTAAATGAGCCATGACTTAACAATCATCTTTTGTAATGCAAGTGGTGCAAGTGATCCTTTCACTTTATTCGGCATTTCTTGTGTAACCAATGATTGCCAGTGTGAACACCATGGACAAGATTCACCAAAAGAAGGGTTTCCAGTTGTACATTATGACAAAAGATTTTGAACTTGTGACAAACAGAAAATGAAAAATGTATGAATTTCTTTAATTTGTTTACATATTGTGTTTGGGTAGCAGAGACAACATAAAAAGGAAGGCAAGAGTGTGCAGAAAATCTCTTTGAGAGGATTGAATCACTCAGTTCAGTGAGCAATCTACTCTGATGCTGTCCTGTGGGAAGACATGCATATTCTGGTAGTGATACTCTAAAAGTCGGAAGAAGGGTTAAAGAGAGTGAGTTTCAGAATAAGGTAACTTGTACACAGAGCAGTCTGCTGTCAAAATATTTGTCACAGTGGCCAAGCGGAGAGTCTATTTTGGATGATCCACTTTGGCCCTGGCATTCAGTTGTCCTTAAAAATACTTCCTTTGTTGATAATACGTTTTTAAAAAAACAGATCTTCAGTGACTTATAAATTGCAATATCCTATGTAGTGCTGCGTTTCATCTGGGCCTATGTGTCTTGCCTTCCCAAGACTGACAGAAATCTGTTGGGGCCAGAGTAACAGGCATATTGTTTTTATTCTGTGGTTGTTTCTGTAAATCAATCAGCTGATAGCCCGTTTATTTTTAATTGGCAGCCTCACTGAATTAGATCTTCTATTTCTCTTTAAGTGTGGGGCGTCTCTTGATTCGTATATTCAAGTTTCTGTGTCAGGGAAAGAAACATGCCTCTCTGGCGAGGGCCACCGTGCTTGAAATGCTGTACCTGTACTCACTCCCTGTGTATTTTTCTTGCTTTAAGGTGATGGACCTTGCCTTGAGGTTGGTGTCAGACAGATACGCCCATGGAACATTTCCTTTTGCAAAGGCACAGATAATCTAAAAAACAGAGCTTATACCGAGTTTCTGAAGCTGCTCCAATGGATCAAACCACGATTTGCTTTTTTGGCTTTAGATTTGGTGTGAAATGCACCATGAAATATATTCGTTGGACCCTAAAACCAATGCCTTACAGCAGTACATAGGCTTGCCAAAATCTCCCACCCAGGCCTGTTTTTTTACACTGCTCGTGACATGCAACGGTGCATTTTAAAGTGTGCAAGCTTGTATTGCTATCAAGCATTTGGAACCACAAACACACAGCAGGATTGCAAAGTTAAACGGTGGATTGTTCCACAAAAAAACAGCAAAAAGGTACAATGAACACTGAAATATGGCCTATGCGTATATCTGACAAGTCTCAATTTGCTGTCATCAAGCTTTTGCAGAATCACTAAAACATCGTCAATATACATCAACATTTAGAATAATTTTCATATAAGAAACACCTGAAATTTAGATATTTAAGAAATCTGCAAATTATAAGTGATTGGCTACAGTAACCTTGGTTCATGGGCAACTGTTGAAAATTATGTTCTGCCCAAGGCTAACAGGTTTCTAGTTACGCTCACAGAAATGTAAAATTGTTGTATTCCTTGCCATATATATATTTAGTTAAATTTTCTCTCTCGGAGAATTGTTAATGGGGAAAATGGTTTCCAGTTAAGGGTCGCAGCAGAGTGTTTGCACTGTATTCTTCCCTTTGATTGGCCAACAGTTCTCCTATAATGGACAAGTATAAGTACAAACTGATCAACAACCTATGGAAAATACCCTAGTCTAAAATGATCATTGAAAGACCAAAGACTTAATATATATGGTTGACTAAACATGTCTGATACATACAAATGTGTAGAGTTTGTGCATTTCATGTAATTTATGGTGGAAGAATTTCGATTGTGTACTTGAGATTTGAGGACTGTACTCCAATCATGTCATATAGAACCAGTTGTTGCACTTAAACCTGGCATATAATGAAGCACCGTGTGAGAGATAGGAGCCACTGTATACACCCACCACAGCTACTTTGTAAGTGTAACCTATTCAGGGACTGAGCAATCTACTATCAAGGCCATATTGGGGTCTCTTTAGAATTGGCAATAATGGGGCCGCCTAGAATATGTCTCAGTAAGTAAGTTGAGCTATTGGACTGCTTGTGGACAAGGGACTGCAGCACCCAAGGATATATACTACAGACCTCACAGTTGAATACCACAGACCTGACAGTAGTGATTATATGGCTCAACCCCTATGAGGTGAACATAGCAACCAGGAATACCATAGAAACAAGGAAACACTGTTTACACCACAGGAGGAGTAGGGGAACCAACACTGTGCTAGCAGCAAAATAACAGGCCTATGAACAGACAGGTTTACATTAGGGATTATTTCAACAAACAAAATGGTGTTACATTTGGCCATGTATGTATTTGCTTCTATTGTTTTCAATGCCTGTCAAATTAAACTATATTTCATACAATCCTTCAGGGCTGATGCTACATTCAGTCCACTGCAGGCAGCTGCCTTGTGTTGCCATCACAAATGGCAAAAAAGAGTGCATCAGATACCAACAAATGGTTTGCTGCTAAAGGAAAGTGGTGACTGAATGACCAACTGTCTATTGACTGGTGATCTGGAAATTCTTGCACTAGAACTCCAATCCACTTCGATTATGGGAAACAATTGACACAGAATATTAATTACTTCAGATATCTACCAAGTTTCAGAGTGGCAGTATGTACACTGTTAACTCGAAGGTAAAAATGTATATTACAGTGGTATACACTGGAGGTCTGTCCCAGTGCTTCCCGGACAAACTCCAACACTACACAGGATGGCAAATTATCTAATTTGATTTATTGTCAGTGTTACAGCACATTACGCATTTCGGCTGGCTCCCCAACCTTTTTCAAACGGACTTTCCAACATAACAGTTATCCATTAGTACGTGCAACGTATTGATGTCAATCTTGAACAAAAAAGAAATACTACAACTATTGACATTGCATGTTTTAGTCGCTGGAGTGTTCTAAATGGTGATTTCAATTAATAAATAAATTCATCCAAAGACTATTGCCATGAAATATGCTTCTTAGAAATATAAATAAATGGCACCAAAATGCATAAGAAAATCTGTCCCAACATGAAAGAATTGATAGTTCATCCTTTTAAACAATATGTATTCTTTTTATAAGAAAAAACGTTATTCCTCCGGATATCTCTTTCACTCTCTATCTGTTACATTCATGAGGTTGTTTCCTCTTTACTTTCAGAGTTTATTAATAAAAAATGTATACAATGTTGTGCATATAAAGTGCATGCTGCATTATGCTTCATACTTCTTAGAAATTATGCCCAAGTGGGCTAAAATACTATCACCTGAAATATACAAGAAAAACACAATGTTACTTTCATTGCCTATTTCTGAATCTTTGCACATGAGGTTATATTCATCACCAATTATTCGTAGCATAGATTAAAAACTCCTCAAATCATCTTGCTGCAGCTTTGCACGATAAAAAAATACATCATACACCCCATTCCTCCAACTATAGTAAACAGCAGCACTTCCATAGGAGTGTAACTAAGACATTCTCTCTCTTAAAGTACATTAAACACTGTTGCTTCTTTCTACATTAAACTTGACCATAGAGAACAAGGCGGAGGCTACCTTCAATATACTTCACAGATGACAGGTGCACATAAAGCTCCTCCTCAATGCTTAGTCCTGTGGGCATCTTGCTATTCATGTTTAATGTTTAATATATATCTTGAGTCTAATCTTCTTAATTGTTGTTCCCTATTGCCACCTCTAATGTTAGGGGGCACTGAATCAATCACAAAATATGTCAAATTTGACACATCCCCATCATGAAATTCTTTAAAATGGCGGGCCACTGGATAGCTTTGTTCATTGTTTTTAATTGCCCTGATGTGCTGCAATATACTCAGATGTACTTTTAAAATGTTACTGCCAATGTATATCTTAGGACAAGTACACTGAAGAACATAGACCACAAATTCACTCCTCCCGTGCAAGGCTGTTCTGATCCTATAACTCTTGTTACACAATGGGAACTGAACTCTTTTGTATTTACCCCTAACTTACAAGCCTTGCACCTAAGACAACATTTAAACCCTAGGCTCTCTGTCAACCAGAATTCTGGGGTCTGTGCTTCAGGCCTACTGACCACCAGCTCTTGTCTCATAGATTTGGCTCTTCTAAAGCTCATTGAGGGTGTGGCTATATATATATATATATATATATATGTGCGTGAGTGTGTGTGTGTATATATATATATATATATATATATATATATGTATATATATATATATATATATATATATATTTTCACTGAAAAAACCATAGTTTTCACACCAGTTATAGTTAGGTGGAAATTTTACTCGCATAAAACCATTGAAATTCCCACGTTATAGTTAGTTGGACTCACTATAACTTGCGCGTGCAATGCACTGCTGATGACGTCACATATTACATCACTCATGACATGGTCAGTGACATCACTCATGACATCACTGATGACATCTCAAATGACATCACTGATGACAACATCCTTGTGACAAAGTGGCAGACCTCCTATCAGCATAAAATAACCTTTGACACACACATTCAAAAATAGAAACTAACATTTTCTTAAAAAAGGAGAAACCAATACCAATTACAACAACTTATTAGGTCATTCCAACATCATCTACATACACATCCACTCATTCACCAAGAGTTCTATATAGTCACTCATGCATATACTTACTCATCATATGTACTCATACACCTATACATCCTGTTACACACTAATACTCATCCATATAGTTACTCACACACAAATTCACACATGCAAATAAACTATCAAAAAAACATTTACTTGATTATACTGCTACATACACACCACTACACATACTTCTACAGAAACGGAAACATATTTACTCTCTTAAACAATCAATTATAAAAACACATACTCACTAACCCACCCATACACACAATCATCCACCCATACAGTCTTGCACACATGCTGTCTTCAAAATACATACAAATAGTGAGTCACTCATTCATGCATCTGTGCTCTAAGTAATATCCCCCACCGAACCATACAGACACTGATACTGATACTCAAAAAAACAACTAATAACCCATATACACACTCATGTAGCTACTCACCAACCCATGCAGCCACTTATACACAAAGTGAGACACAGATACAGATATTTAAATATTTAAACATTACTCGCTAATATATGTATTCACTAAGATACATTTAATAAGTCAGTTAACCAATCAATTTTACACAAAAAAGCATCAATTTAGACATTTATTTACCCATTTATTCTTCCATCAACCTTTAGATATACATATATAAAAAATATTTATTTTTCAGAAAGATACACATTCACTGGATGATGTCATCAGTGATGTCATTTGAGATGTCATCAGTGATGTCATAGTGATGTCACTGACCATGTCAAGAGTGATGTAATATGTGACGTCATCAGCAGTGCATTGCACGCGCAAGTTATAGTGAGTCCAACTAACTATAACGTGAGAATTTCAATGGTTTTATGCGAGTAAAATTTCCACCTGACTATAACTGGTGTGAAACCTATGGTTTTTTCAGTGAATTTAATAGGTTTTTTAAATGCTAATTCCTAACTATAACTGGTGTGAAACCTATAGTTTTTTCAGTGAATATATATATATATATATATATATATATATATATATTCACTGAAAAAACCATAGGTTATAGACCATATATAGTTAGGAATTAGCATTTAAAAAACCTTTTTTTACTCACACAAAACCATTGAAATTCCATATATAGTTAGTAGTACTAACTATATATCGCGCACCCGCAATCCACTGCTGATCATGTCACATATTACATCATTCATGACATGGTCAGTGACATCACTGATGACATCACTGATGACAAATGACATCACTGATGACATCACTGATGACATCTCAAATGACATCACTGATGACAACATCCAGTGACTGTGTATTTCTGTAAAGTTAAAATATGTCTTACATATTGAAGAATGAGTGGATGTAGAAGTGTCTGGATGAAGGATTTAGTAGGTGCATGACTGACTGTATGAGTGAGTGGTTAAATGTGTCTCACTGAGTGCATGGGTTAGTGACTGAACTGTGTTAATTTGTGCATCATTATGTTTGTTGTTCTGTAAACTGCTGCATGTGTTGATCAGTAGCTATATGAGTAAGTATATGGGTTATTGATTGGTTGCTCAAGTATTTGTATGGGAGACTGAGTATGTGTGTGGGTGGCTAGGAGGTGTATGACTCTGTGCATTGGTGAGTGAATGGATATCTCAGTGCTACATGTCAAAGTAAGTACATATGTAAAACACAGTACATGTGAGAGTTGGCATATATAAATAACTGTGCATAAGAGCCAGTGAATGTGTGAGTGGCTGTATGGACGATTGTGAACTTGTATCAGGGATTGTAAAAGAGAGTAAATATGTGTTAGTATATGTTTGAATAAGTAAGGTGTGTATAACTGTATAGTTGAGGAAATGGAGGTGTGATTGATTCTTTGCATGACTGACTAGGTGTGTAAGTAACTCCATGGATGAGTGACAGTCTGTGAGTGTCTGTTTACACTGAGTGTATCTAAGGTTATATTAGAGTCTGAAGAGGTTCATCGTATTATCACATGAATGATGTCATCAGTGATGTGATCAGTAATGTCAAATGAGATGTCATCAGTGATGTCATCAGTGATGTCATTTGAGATGTCATCAGTGATGTCATCAGTGATGTCATTTGAGATGTCATCAGTGATGTCATCAGTGATGTCATTTGAGATGTCATCAGTGATGTCATCAGTGATGTCACTGACCATGTCATGAATGATGTAATATGTGACATGATCAGCAGTGGATTGCGGGTGCGCGATATATAGTTAGTACTACTAACTATATATGGAATTTCAATGGTTTTGTGTGAGAAAAAAAGGTTTTTTAAATGCTAATTCCTAACTATATATGGTCTATAACCTATGGTTTTTTCAGTGAATTTTCAAGGTTTTGTAAATGCTAATTCCTAACTATATATGGTCTATAACCTATGTTTTTTTCAGTGAATTTCAATGGTTTTTTAATAGCAAATATCATAAGCTGTCGAATGTCAAGTACGTGGTAAGAAAAAACATTTTCGTGTTTATGCACACTGATCTGCTTTGAATGCTGCCCCCCCCTCATTTCTATTAGGAGTACTCTCTCTTTGCAGATAGTGAAGGGTAGTTAACGCAGGCCTTTGCCCCCGTTGTAATCCGTCGTGCCTGCTTCTCTCTCCATTTGATTGATTGTTATCCAAGCATTTACTGTTTTAGAATTGGTTCTCTTTGGTTCATTCTCTATTTACAAACAAGCACAGAGTCGCAATACTCTGTTTAGTCTTTGCAGATAGCGAAAAATCGTGTAAAAAAACAAAAGGAATCGAGCAAAATCAGTAGGCCACTAATGGGATCTCTTTTTGACCTCGCTAAAATAGAAACATTAGGAACAACCCCTCATGACAAATACGAAACTAGTGAGATGAACTGAACTCCACACCATGATGGCTGCAAGACAGCTCGGCTCCGCCACCCACCCCGCCCAAAATAACGATAAACTCTATGCAAATATATACAACACACCAGCAAAGTAACAGGGTAAAACATTTTATTAAACAACTATTTACATAACTATTTTAAACTTTTTGTTGCCCGATCCGGCTAGCTCAATCCATCGAGCATGAAACTCATGCACTCTGATGATTCAAAGTTTTGAAGAGTGCTTGTAACACTGTCTGAAGCCTATTTGCACTTGCTTCATCTTCACTATTCTAAAAGACCCCCCCCCCCTCAATGGCCCCTGACAAAATGCTCCATACAATTCCAGAAGTTACCTTAAAAGATCTGACCACGCTTATTGGTAACATGAAGACCGGCTCCCCCACTGATCTCATTCCTGCAAAAATGATTTCCCCTTTGGTGGAATCATTAGGCCCTACCATTCAGGAGCTTATGAATCTTTCCTTTGCCAAGGGACAACTTCCACAACCTTGGAAGGAGGCGGTTGTGAACCCTATACGGAAAAATTCCACCCTTCCCTGGTCAGAGCTCTCCAACCTCCGCCCCATTTCCCTTCTCCCTTTTATTAGCAAGCTGGCTGAGAAACACGCTAATACCACCCTTTCCAACTTTATCGAGGCGACAGGGGGCCTGGACCAATCTCAATCCGGGTTCAGGCCCAACCACAGCACTGAATCGGCCCTCCTATCTGTGACTGATAAGATCAAAATGTCACAGGACAGAGGAGGGTCTATGATACTAGTGCTGTTGGACCTGTCTGCGGCCTTTGATACCGTGTCTCACAACATCCTTCTCAGCCGCTTGCAGGGAGTGGGAATTGGAGGCTTAGCTCTATCTTGGCTGGAGAGTTTTCTCTCAGGGAGATCACAATCTGTCAGCCTGGGCCCCTATCGTTCCACCTCGAAGGCGCTCACGAAGGGGGTGCCACAAGGCTCATGCCTTAGTCCTACATTATTCAATGTATATGTGGCCCCCCTTGCTGAGATTGTGCGGAAGTATGGGTTCATACCAGTCTCCTACGCTGATGACACCCAGCTCCTCTACCCTTTCAGCTCCCTTGGTCCTACAGTCAAGGAAAATTTTGCTGAGGGTATGAGGGCAGTAACACATTGGATGGCCGCCAACTGCCTCCAATGTAACGTTGCAAAAACCGAGGTTATGCTCTTTGGCAGGGCGAGTCTTCTATGGTCTCCTGAATGGTGGCCGCTGGACCTTGGCCCAGTTCCCACTTCAAAGCCCCATGTAAAAAATCTAGGGGTCAAGATTGACCAAAAGCTGACCCTCAAGGAGCATGTCAATCATACTGCAGGAATGTGCTTCTTTACCATTGGTCTTCTACGGCGAGTGTTTCCGTATCTTCCTGACACCTATAGGAAGACACTCGTGCAGACTTTGGTTACTAGCCGCCTAGACTACTGCAACGGCCTGCTGACGCTAGCAAACGCTGATGCAGTAGGTCGTGTGCAGGTGGTCCAGAATACGGCGGCTAGATTAGTCATGGGTGTGCAGGCCAGGACCCCCTCTAAGCCTTTGTTGATGGAGTTACACTGGCTCCTGATACGACAGCGCATCAGTTTTAAAATATGCTGCACGGTTCACAAATGTTTATATGGGAACAGCCCCAAATATCTATCCCAATCTGTTGAACTGTACCAACCAAGCCGCTCGCTTCGATCAAGCAACCAAGCTCTTTTGAAACCTCCTGCAACAAAAAGAGCTAGGCAGGGAGACCGAGCTTTTTCATCAGTTGGTCCTGCCATGTGGAATAAACTCCCCACCGAACTGAGGATGAACATCAATTATCTGGCCTTCCGAAAGGCGCTGAAAACACTCCTCTTTCAAGAAGCATTTCAGTCCCCTTAAAGCATCTCAGCCCCCCTAACACATGCTGGCAGACAAAGCGCGGAGATACCCCATGGGATTGATTCCAGCGCGATATAAGAAATTAGAAAGAAAAGTAAGTGGGGGCTGTTTGAGTACGTTACTGCATTTGTAAACAATGTGATGCGGTGCCACCCTGAACCGCTTAACGGAGGCCCCCGAGGGACGGTGTGATGGCGCGGACTCGGAGGGGGCGCTTGGCTCCGGCCCCCTCCCCAAGTCGTGTTCTCCTGGTGTGGCCTGAGATCGCCCCCGACATAGGTGGCCGGCTCCCGGGATCAAGCGGAACTTTTTGTCTTTTGGTAACTCTTCCATTCTTGACCTTGTCCCACAATCCGTTTCACCTAAAGACACGCTGTAGTGGGGCGCCCCTTTACCATTTCAGTTGCCATTCCGCCCGCTTTTGCTACACTGTGCCTCTTCCGCTATTCAGCTGTTTACCGCCCGCTCTTTCGACTACAACGTCTCGCTCACCATGTAGTTGAGTTGCTCCCGCTCTTGCGGTGCAGCGATAGGCGGCTGCCACAGGACTCTCAAAATGGCGGCCGGCTCTTCAGATTTGGGCGTGGTCCACTAAAATGGCCCTGCGACACCTTGGAACTCGGACGCTTGTCTGCTAGAGCTTGGGCTCCATTCTCGAAAGCGTCCCCTCAGCCTTGAAGATTCTACAAAAGTCTTGGGGGCCCCCGACTCCCGCAGGCTTCTGGTGGGGAGCGGCTAGCATGATTGCTCGTGGAATGGCCACGACGGAGCTACGAAATGGTGGTGCTCTCATGCTAACACCAGCTTCAGTCTGAAACATCCAGAAACTCTGTAGACTACCAATTCGATCAGTTCCGGTAGCGCCCCACTGTGACCCGGTAGAGAAGAACTTGCCCTCCCCTCTTTGACTGATGGTTCTTGTTGCCTGTCCCTTCTGTTGTCATTTAACAGAACTATTTAGCCTGCTGAAAGGGGTTGTGTTCCGACCGCTGGTTGGTGGAGACATTTTGACTATATTCTGGACCTGCGTTGTCGCGTAATGCGTCATATGACGTGCCGCGTTAGCGCATCCGGAAGTGATCCGGGGCGCGGCGCGCAGCGCGTAACGTAAGCATAACAGATCATGTAACTTGTTAATAAAACTTTTCATTGGTTCATTTTACTTTTCTTATTCTAATGATGAAAGGCTTGGTCATATGACCTAAAAATTACGCTTTTTATTACTTTCGAACATTATTTTTTCTTAAACATATGTTATAATGTTCCAGGCTAATGTACTTTCCCGGAAAATTTACAACTGTCCTGCAAGTAAAATATATTCCTTTTTCGAGAAAAAGGGCGTTTCTTCGTCCCATGACGGAGCCGTTGAGCAAAAGAGGGTCGGCCTGCTGTCTTAGTCGCCGATATGCCAGAATATCAGATTCTTATCGATCACTTTATGTTGCAGGAGTAGAAAACACAACAACCCTTGACCATTTATCTTTACTGCGTTCCTGCGTATTATACCTTTTACCCTTCATGTAATTCGAATGCTTTATTTCACTTGCCTTTTACTGATTCTAAAACAGTGACTATTATTAAAAACTTTACCAATGTAAATACTACTACCATGTTTTCTTTTAAAAACCTTTATTGTGAAAATGTCAGTATACAAATACGGGCCTATAACCACGTGGGCCAGCCACGGAGCAAACTGTAATCGTATATGATGAGTAGACATTTACACTGTAGAGGAACGTAACGGGCGGGCCATTAGGTTGCAAGAACTAAGGTGTCTAACAGTTGCGGAATCGGTGGACGTACATTTTATAATTAAAATACGACAGGGCCAGTTACAATAAAATTATCTAGATATACATTTGCGGGCAAGTACCATGGGTGACGTTAATTCGAACTTTCAATAGTACAGTAATCAATAACACATCAGAACTTAATATCAATAGGGATGTCGAAATATTCAATCAATTCTCGTCCCCGCCCGCCATGTGCTTCAAAACTGCATACGTATCTCGTGATTTCAATGTTCTGCAACCAGTACACAACAAGGAGTTACGACTCCCATTTATTCTGGCGCCATTTCGGGCGAGGACGGGCAGGTCCAGGATATAGTCAAAATGTCTCTACCAACCATCGACTATGATGATGTTCATATGCTGTATTTATTAGAGTAACACTCATCTGTCCACATGAAATTAATTTGCCACAATCTAAACATGTCATTTTAATCTTTCCAAAGTTCTTCTAAATATTTGGGACCGTTTCCCTTGCCTCTGATGCTGTCAGTGCCAGTTCTTTGATGAATGTACTGGCTGGTCGGGGGTTCTCCTCCAAATCTCTCTTTTATGCAGCACTATAATTAATCGGTGCCACCTCTCCATATGACGATGCATGGTATAGTTACCATAACTATATTTTTTTTCGGTTCCTCTGGAGAGTACATCATGGCAGATGAAGCGTGTAACGTACCGGGAATTTACCTTTTTTGCATGTAGAGGAAAGGAAAAAAAATTCGAGCGTCCGAGTTCTAAGGTGTCCCAGGGCCATTTTAGTGGACCAGGCCCAAATCCAAAGGACATGCCGCCATTTTGAGAGTCCTGTTGCAGCCGCCTGTCGCTGTAGCATCAAGAGCGACCGAAACTCAGCTGAATGGCAACTGAAACGGTAAAGGGGCGCCCCACTACAGCAGACGAGCCTCCACCTGGGAAGGCCCGTTCACGCCGCCTCCCCCCCCCCCTTCGGGCACCCCACGCCGTTATTCGGAGCAGGATTGTAGGATGGCCACACCAATGCGGCAACTTGCTAGACACCACCTCGGTGCCAACCGAATCTCAGCGCCTTGTGGTGTCTTCTATTCAGAAAACATTGTTGTGCTGCCTTCGACCTATTCGCCGCAAGTGCGCACGCAACTCAGCTGCATAGCTTGCTAGACACCACCTCGGTGCCATCCGGATCTTGGCGCGTTGCGCTGCCTTTGGCCCCATTCGCACATCGGTCCGCTACTGACGCCACCTCACAGGCCAACGGGGCGCCCCACGCCCACTTTCAGCATTGTAGGATGGCCACACCAGTGCGGCAACTTGCTAGACACCACCTCGGTGCCATCCGGATCTTGGCGCGTTGTGCTGCCTTCGGCCTATTCGCACATCAGTCCGCTACTGACGCGAACTCACAGGCCAACGAGGCGCCCCACGCCGACTTTCAGCATTATAGGATG
Source organism: Lissotriton helveticus (assembly GCF_964261635.1). Classification (NCBI taxonomy): domain Eukaryota; kingdom Metazoa; phylum Chordata; class Amphibia; order Caudata; family Salamandridae; genus Lissotriton; species Lissotriton helveticus. The sequence goes on along the minus strand of NC_136068.1, from coordinate 1,128,564,647 downwards.
GCCACACCAGTGCGGCAACTTGCTAGACACCACCTCGGTGCCATCCGGATCTTGGCGCGTAGTGAAGCTGCAGCAGCTGCAAATAAGCTTCAGACAGTGTTACAACCGCTGCTCAGAACTCTCAACTATGACACCACCTCGGTGCCATCCGGATCTTGGCGCGTTGCGCTGCCTTTGGCCCCATTTGCACATCGGTCCGCTACTGACGCCACCTCACAGGCCAACGGGGCGCCCCACGCCCACTTTCAGCATTGTACGATGGCCACACCAGTGCGGCAACTTGCTAGACACCACCTCGGTGCCATCCGGATCTTGGCGCGTTGTGCTGCCTTCGGCCTATTCGCACATCGGTCCGCTACTGACGCTGCCTCACGTGCCAACGGATTTTCTACGCTTTTTATACCCTATGCCGCATAACAGGTCATGTGACTTGTTTATAAAACTTTTCATTGGTTCATTTTACTTTTGGTTTCCTAATGATGGAAGGCTTGATCATATGACCTAAAAATAACACTTTTCATTGGATGAAAACTTTTTTTTTCCCAAACGATGAAAGCCCCACCTTGTTTCTGGATGTTTCAGACTGAAGCTGGCGTCAGCATGAAAGCACCACCATCTCGTGGCTCCGTCGTGGTCATTCCGCGAGCAATCATGGCAGCCGCTCCCCACCGGAAGCCTGCAGGAGTCGGGGCCCCCCAAGACTTTTGTACAATCCTCAAGGCTGAGGGAACGCTTTCGAGAATGGGGTCCAAGACCTAGCAGACTAGCGTCCGATTTCCAAGGTGTCCCAGGGCCATTTCAGTGGACCAGGCCCAAAAAGGAAAGAGCCTGCCGCCATTTTGAGAGTCCTGTGGCAGCCGCCTATCGCTGCACCGCAAGAGTGGGCGCAACTCAGCTGAATGGCGGATTTTGACACAGTGGACCAAAAGCGGACAGAATGGCAACTGAAACGGTAAAGGGGCGCCCCACTACAGCAGACGAGCCTCCACCTGGGGAGGCCCGTTCACGCCGCCTCACCCCCCCCCCCCGGGGGCGCCCCACGCCGTTATTTGGAGGGCGGCAACTTACTGGACATCACCTTGGTGCCATCGTTCTGTTGCCTTGGAACTATTCGCACAACAGACCATATGACCATATGATCATATGACCTAAAAATAACACTTTTCATTGGATGAAAACTTTTTTTTTCCCAAACGATGAAAGCCCCACCTTGTTTCTGGATGTTTCAGACTGAAGCTGGCGTCAGCATGAAAGCACCACCATCTCGTGGCTCCGTCGTGGTCATTCCGCGAGCAATCATGGCAGCCGCTCCCCACCGGAAGCCTGCAGGAGTCGGGGCCCCCCAAGACTTTTGTACAATCCTCAAGGCTGAGGGAACGCTTTCGAGAATGGGGTCCAAGACATAGCAGACTAGCGTCCGATTTCCAAGGTGTCCCAGGGCCATTTCAGTGGACCAGGCCCAAAAAGGAAAGAGCCTGTCGCCATTTTGAGAGTCCTGTGGCAGCCGCCTATCGCTGCACCGCAAGAGTGGGCGCAACTCAGCTGAATGGCGGATTTTGACACAGTGGACCAAAAGCGGACGGAATGGCAACTGAAACGGTAAAGGGGCGCCCCACTACAGCAGACGAGCCTCCACCTGGGGAGGCCCGTTCACGCCGCCTCACCCCCCCCCCCCCGGGGGCGCCCCACGCCGTTATTTGGAGGGCGGCAACTTACTGGACATCCCCTTGGTGCCATCGTTCTGCTGCCTTGGAACTATTCGCACAACAGACCGCTACTGATGACCCACCCCCCGCGACGCCCCACGCCGGATACCGAAATCAGTGCGGCACCCAGGCAACATCACCTGGGTGCCGTCCAGAAATCTGGACGTTGTGCTGCGTTGGGACTATTCGCACAACCGACCGCTACTTCCTTCTTTTTCCCTAAAAATGTTTAAATGTTTTTACTGTTTTTGTTTTGTTGTATATATTTATAAGTTATTAAAGTTTTATAATCCTACTACTTTGTTGGAGTGCTATATATTTTTAATGTGACACATAATTGTAAAAACTTTGATGTACAAAGAGGCATCCCTGGAATCTTCCGCTTCAGGCTCGGTCCCCTCCCCAATCACAATACAGAATGGTTTTCAGATAGTAGGAACGCGTGTGGTGTGACGGATCTCATCGGGTGTGGGCCTTGATCTACTATAACTCCTTTGAAGAGGGGTGATTCTTTACAGCTGGGGCCATAAACTACATCTGCAGGGCTAGCTGATAGCCTGGGACCGGCCTGGACAATCGGACACAGAGGAAGAGGAGTGTCAGAGGGTGCGGTAGTGAATAGGGCGAAAGGGAGGTGTCGGACAGGCACAGGGTGTGATTCTCAGGGAAGAGCAGCGCAGATGGGGGGAGGTTTATTGCCCATGCGTAAGACAGAGAGCGGGGGTGACCAGTGCCTGGGGGAGATGCTTGCGAGGGTGGGGAGCCATGCTAAGGATCGACAGCGTGCAGAGAGTGGGTCTGGTCAAGGCATCTAAAATGCCTGCCGTGCACGACAAAAGTGTGGCATTTGAAAAAAGGCAAGATGGCGCAGACAATGTTTATCAACACTTCCTGATTTCCTTCGAATCGAACGTTAACAGACGTTATCTCTACCACACTACCGGTCCCCCTGGGCTTAAACGCCGAGATGGGAGGGACTGCATCCCGTGGAGATAGGCCGAGACGTCACTCAGCAGAAAAAAAAGAAAAAAAAAAGTCTATAAACATACAATAAGTTAAAAGTCAATCATTCTTGTTTCCTTGTAGTACGCTCCCCAGGCCCGCGGGGCCCTTTTAAAACCTCCACATCAAACCTAGGGGGTCAGGGAGGATCTACTATGCCCCCTTATGGTCATTTGCCCCTTCGCTTTGGCCTCCTCTTGTCTCTCGATCCTACCGAGAGACAAGATGGCGGCCGCTACGGACTGTTTGGAATGTTTACAGACGCCGGAGAACCAATCAGCTTCGCTTCACAAAGCTCCGTAACGTGAAAAGTACGCAAAGCGGAGCGCTGCCCGGTCCGCTGTCACAGATATATATCTTTTTTTGAACGTTAATTTCTCAAAATCCACTGGAGCACATATATTGAGACATAGCAAAGGCACATCGGGCTACCAGTACCTACAATTTTGCCAAGTTTCGTGCAAATCCATTCAGCCGTTCGATTATTATTTATTTATTTTTTTGCCCCGCGGGGCCCTTTTAAAACCTCCACATCAAACCTAGGGGGTCAGGGAGGATCTACTATGCCCCCTTATGGTCATTTGCCCCTTCGCTTTGGCCTCCTCTTGTCTCTCGATCCTACCGAGAGACAAGATGGCGGCCGCTACGGACTGTTTGGAATGTTTACAGACGCCGGAGAACCATCCGGTCCGCTGTTACAGATATATATCTTTTTTTGAACGTTAATTTCTCAAAATCCACTGGAGCACATATATTGAGACCTAGCAAAGGCACATCGGGCTACCAGTCCCTACAATTTTGCCAAGTTTCGTGCAAATCCATTCAGCCGTTCGGGCTAAAAGTGAGGCCAACCGCCCTATGGAAATTAACATTGGAAAAACGCGTTTTGGGACCCCCTTTTTTCTCGGCCCCCCCTTGACAAACCCCCCCCAAATTTCCAGGGGCTGCTCAGAAACAAAATGTTCCATTTTCCTGAAAATTTCTGCCAATTCCGTCCACAAACGCCAAAGTTATTAGACATAGAATTTTCAAAAATCCCATAGAGAAAAAATCCTAACTATATATACCTACTGGCGACCGCCAGTAGGTAACTACTGGCGACCGCCAGTAGGTAATTACCTACTGGCGGTCGCCAGTAGGTAGTTATAGTTAGGATTGTTTTCCATAGGAAATCCGCAACATTCTATTGGGAATAACTTTGGTGCAGATTGAGGGATCTGCCTGTAACTTTCCAAAATTAAGGCCAGCTCCGCTCTGCTCCTTCCCTGAAAGGTTCGGGGGGATTCGTGAAGTGGGGGCCGAGAAAAAAGGGGGGTCCCAAAACATGTTTCCCCCATGTTAATTTCCTTAGGACGAATAGACAAGGCTACAGCCCGAAACGCTGAACGGAATTAGACCAAACTTTGCAAAATTGTAGGGACTGGTACGCAGAAGTGCCTTTTCTATATTTGGTGAAAATTGCTCCAGTGTTTTGTTTTTTTAATTAACTTCAAAAACACATATATATCTATATGCGCGCTTCTAGCGCTTACCGGTACGCGTACCGGGGAGCGCACCCTGCTCGCCACGGAAGTGCGCGAGGGGAAAGCTGATTGGCTCTTGGGTGTCTGTCAACATTCTAAACAGTCCGGAGAGTCGCTATCTTGTGTCTCGGTAGAATCGAGACACAAGAGGTGAAAATAAATGGGGGGAAATGATTAAAAGGGGGCAGGGTAGACCCCCCTGACCCCCTAGATTTTCTGAGGGGGGCCTAGAAGGACCCTGAAGGGCAAAAAAACTATTTATTTTTTTAAAAATTTTCGCGGGGTAAGCACTGGGTGCGTTCCCATGTACGCTTCCAGGTACGCGTACCCTGAGCGTAGCACAGGGAAAAACAGTGAAAGAAAATAGTGTAAAATAAGAATTTGGAGTGCTTAGAGGTAGGGTAGCTCTAAAAAGAGCTATTGTGTTATGTGGGTGATTTAAGTACCTACAAGTAGGTACCGATGCAGAGTCTAAAATTCAAGAGAAAGACTCTGTTCCCCTCATCTGAGAAATGTACACTGTGTCCTCTGTAGATATCTTGCATGTTGTAATGCAAGTTATTGTGGTATATGGAACTCATACCATAATCTCTCAGGAAAGCAGGAACTGATCCTTTTGGGACCGCCTGAGAAGGCCTACGGGGTGAGGGGTACTCTACTTTGCCCCCTTTTCATGTTCTGAACTATTTTATTTTACTCTCATCATTCATTCAAGTCATCTCATCCTTGTGAGAATATTTCATTATTGGTGCTGTCAATTTCAATAAATGTAGCGGATAATTCAAAAGAAATTGCCACGGTCTCTTCATTGTGATCCATTTTATTTTGAAATTTCTTGCTGTAAATTGCAGAAAAAAATAATCACTTTCATTTATCGTTTTTAGTAATACATAATATAAAACTAACTTTATCAAGTATTTAGTATAACAGAAGGACTGTAAATAAATAACAGAAAACATTTTTCAAATTATCTTAAAGTGTACAACATAGTTCCCCTTACAAATTAACAACTCACCTTTTTGAAAGTAGGAGAAGCGTTAGTACTGTGTAAATCAAACACCAGAAATTGAGCACCAAAAATTCCTCACAAATGTACCTCAGACAGTAGTATCACAAAATGGCTGTGGTTTCCTCTCATTTTAGATATATACATAACCAATTAACTTTCATCACACACAAATACAAAACCAAAGTAACATTTTAATTGGTTCTAAATTTCAACACTTTCAAATGTGTTTTCCCCATGCAATTTTCCATAGGACATTTAGATACGTCTACAGCCTGAATGACTGAACGGAATTACACCAAACTTGGCAAAATGGTACATCAAACCTAGGGGGTCAGGGAGGATCTACTATGCACCCTTATGGTCATTTGCCCCTTCGCTTTGGCCTCCTCTTGTCTCTCGATCCTACCGAGAGACAAGATGGCGGCTGCTACGGACTGTTTGGAATGTTTACAGACGCCGGAGAACCAATCAGCTTCGCTTCACAAAGCTCCGTAACGCGAAAAGTACGCGAAGCGGAGCGCTGCCCGGTCCGCTGTCACAGATATATATCTTTTTTTGAACGTTAATTTCTCAAAATCCACTGGAACACATATATTGAGACATAGCAAAGGCACATCGGGCTACCAGTCCCTACAATTTTGCCAAGTTTCGTGCAAATCCATTCAGCCGTTCGGGCTAAAAGTGAGGCCAACCGCCCTATGGAAATTAACATTGGAAAAATGCGTTTTGGGACCCCCCTTTTTTCTCGCCCCCCCCTTGACGAACCCCCCCCAAATTTCCAGGGGCTGCTCAGAAACAAAATGTTCCATTTTCCTGAAAATTTCTGCCAATTCCGTCCACAAACGCCAAAGTTATTAGACATAGAATTTTCAAAAATCCCATTGAGAAAAAATCCTAACTATATATACCTACTGGCGACCGCCAGTAGGTAATATATATATATAATTTCTATGGCAAAATGAAACCCCTCATTTTGTTCCTTTTCAAATTAAATGTATTAAGTGTTACCACTTTATTCCAATCAAGATGACTTCAGGTGTGCCATACTTTTGTCATAAGTAAGACTGCTAGCGTTCTAGTTGTTCTTTAGAACACTCTGGGACATTCTGTCATTGGGCTATAGTTGGGCTACATCTGGCTGATATTTGGGCTACATTTGGGCTCTTTTGTCTCTGGTGGCCATCTTGGGAGACTGCCTATCAGAATTATTTTAATGAAATATAAGAGGATTTGAGAAGTCACTCAAAATGTGCCCTAATTTTTCTTCCTTCAACACTAATCATAATTTCTATGGCAAAATGAACCCCCTCATTTTGTTCCTTTGCAAATTAAATGTTTTAAGTGTTAACACTTTATTCCAATCAAGATGACTTCAGGTGTGCCATACTTTTGTCATAAGTAAGACTGTTAGCGCTCTAGTTGTTCTTTAGAACACTCTGGGACATTCTGTCATTGGGCTATAGTTGGGCTACATCTGGCTGATATTTGGGCTACATTTGTTTTTTTTTGTCTCTGGTGGCCATCTTTGGGCTACATTGGGCTACATTGGGCTACAATGGGCTACATTTGGGCTCTAACATATATATAGCCCAATGTAGCCCAATATATATTTTTTGAAAGTTAATTTTCGTAAAAACCACTGGAGCATATATCTTGAGACATAGCAAAGGCACATCGGGGTACCAGTCCCTACAATTTTGCCAAGTTTGGTGGAAATCCATTCAGCCGTTCGCGCTAAAAGTGAGTCCAACCGCCCTATGGAAATTAACATGGGGAAAACATGTTTTGGGACCCCCCTTTTATCTCGGCCCCCGCTTGACGGATCCCCCCAAAACGTCCAGGGAAGGAGTGGAGTGCAGCGAGGCAAAGTTAAGGAAAATGACAGGCAGATCCCTCATTCGGCGCCAAAGTTATTCCCAATAGAATGTTGCGGATTTCCTATGGAAAACGATCCTAACTATAACTACCTACTGGCGACCGCCAGTAGGTAATATATATATATATATGCACACATATTATATTTATATGTAAACCCCTTTTCACTTTCGACAATGTCACCCACATCTAACCTTACATTTGACAGCCAGATCACGGCCTTAGCGGGCAAGTATCTTCAGGATGTTGCAATCACTGAAAAAGACAATTGGGCTTCTACCTGGGATCGCAAGGAAAACAGTTATCCAGGCCGCCTTCATTTCTTGGTGGGACTACTATAATGTTTTGTATCTAGGAGTCTCCCAGACATGGCTGAGGAGACTCCAACTTGTTCAAAACTCTGGTGCTCGCCTACTGCTGAATCTCTCTAGACGAGCCTCGATGGTCACGGTCCTGCACAAATTGCATTTGCTTTCAGTAGAAAGGCGTGTTTCCACCAATGTTCTATGTTATTTCTACAGGGTCTTCAACAAAGCTGGAGCAAACTATCTTCACCCCTTTAGAAAACCTTATCTTCCATCTAGGTGTCTGAGATCTGCAGGATCCTCCTTGGCAGAGGTCCCTGTTTCCAAGAAGGCCCGCATTGGCGGCAGTTCCTTTAGGGTTCTTGACTCCAAGCTATGGAACTCCCTCCCTTTGGATCTTTGACAGTCTATGACAGAGCTCTCCTTTCACAAAAATCTTAAAACTTGTCTTTTAGGTAGTTTTGCCTCTCTCTATTAGCCCTGTTCACCCTGGTAGGTTCAACTTGGTACCAGTGGGACGCTTCTACTGAAGCAGCTATGCACTTTAAAAATCACTTTATTGTTATTATTATTATTATTTTCAATCGAGAGAGAGAGAGAGGGCTAGAAATTCTCCCAGGTGAATGTCACATTCCATGTATCATGGCTGAATGGACAATGCCATTCTTTTCACTTTATCTCCTGAATAGATTTCTCAGATGCTTATACTGTTGCTTCTTGTAATATGATTGATACTATTTTTCCTCAAACTACTCCTATAATATTCTCTGGTTACTTAACCGTGCCACCAGCGCTTGCAATTTTGTCACTCACGGGAGGACACATATATTGCACATACTGTGAAAGCACTGATCTGCAACAACAGAGACCCATATTGCTTGATTCAGACTGCTCTACTATATGATTCAAACTGCCTATTGGCAAAACTGCATCTACTCTTATACACTCTGATGTGCTTCTTTATTAAGCACCTCACCCTTGACTCTCCATGTTTAGGGACTTTCTCCAAACCGCTCAAAGCTCACTCAACAGTTCCCCTATAGTCTAACATAGAGCTAAACAGCATTTCAACTCTGCACTATAGCAGGGCATCCAGGAACCTGATACAAATCAGAGCATTTTGCGATCCTGTCCGGGAAGAAAGAACTACAATCAACTACAACTGGTTCCCATGCTTCTCATCAGGGCAAATTCAGTGCCATTAAATGTCTCTCTTTTTTCCACTCCAATTAGTTCTCATGTGGAATGCTACAGAGGCATGTCTTGCCTATGCTTTACTTTATCCTGAGGATCACAGGCGATCATACTCTTCTCTACCACAGCTACATAGAGAACTCTCTTCTCTGTCTATGCATCATCCATTAGTGACCTAATACCGGGACTTAAAAACTTTCTCTGCATCATTAATTAATGGGTTGTAATGAATCTCCTGAAACTCACTGGTTCAAATGAGAAACAATTTTTCTCTAAGCCAAACACAGCACAGGCCTCTGCTCCCTCATATCCCTGCACAAATCCTAGAGACTACTCAATCAACACCAGTACCAAGGTCACAAGTCCAGTAGCCGACCTTGACTCTAAATCATCATTGCAGCACAGATTTGTTCCATTGGCAGCATCAGCACATCCCACCATTACATTCCTCTAACTCATTGCATACTTACTGTAAACACCACAAAGGATGCACTTTAGTAGTGGGATTGACCAGTAACTCCCAGTTTGTTTATATCATCTAGCCTTAAGTTACCTGTATGCCTTCATAGATCGGTAAAGTAAAAAGTAAAAAAAAATGCCAAAATGGCGACTACCGCATGCCGTATGCACGTGCATCACACTGGAGCTGGACTTTGGGCCATATGCATGAACACATTTTCCCAAAGACACAGAATGGGCAAAACCCTTTGATGCATCTGGCCCTTTGTGTTTTCTTCTTTTACAAATATGATTCAGCATCGGCAATACACACTTTATTTATTCTTGCCGGTGCTGGTCAACATCAGCAAAAAGCAGTTATAAAGACAAAGGTTGACTACCACTTTTCAAAGGGGAGACCTATAGGCTCTGCCAAGGCTTGCTCAGTAACCTGATGATACTTTACACTTAATAGTTTGGTATGCTATTGTCAAATCACCTGGTGTTGTCAATCTACATTCACTATGTTCATTGACCAGCCCTTTGCTAATCTAATGGCATGGTATTTAATGGTTGTGTTAAATCTTGCCTAATAATTGTGTTCCCGTAGAATCCTTATCTCAACCAACTGGCAAAGAAGAAACATAATGGTGATGCCCTCATTATGGTAGGGATGTGCAAAGTGTGTTTGCAAGAAAGTGTTGAAAAATTTCAGAATAGATGAATACTAAGACCCTTATTCCAAAGGATGTGCTATTCCGGGTGCATTTTGTGCACATACGAATTACCATTAGGTCAGGGTGCAGTAATTTGTGGATACGCAATACGCTTCCAATTCTGAATTGCAGACTTCAGAACGAGGGATGCCGTACTTACTGCAGAGGTTTTTCCATCAAGTTGCAGTTTGCAACATGGTAAAAAAATGGTCCTATTTGCTCTCCGAATATGCATACTACAAAATCGATTTTACCAGTACCACTGCTGGTCAAAGAAGGATTTTTGCATACTAAACTCAAGACTCGTATTGGCATAGTGTGCTCGTCCATCTTAACTTGCAGCTATCTGCATAAAAAGCACACAATGTGCATGGAGCAGTATCTGAATGACATTAGCCCCGATGTACGTTTCACTTTATACCTAAAATTTTGCCTAGGGGCCTTGGCATAGATGCATCAAGGTCAAATCCGCTCGCAAAGGGGCAGATTCTCAGAATCTGCCCCTTTGCGACCGGTATTTTTGCATTTGGGATGCATCATCCCAAATGCAAAAATCGCAAATTAAGAAATCGCAAAATTGTGATTACTTGCATTTAAGGAATCTCAAATTGAGATTCCTTAAATGCAATGCATTAAAGTTTGAAAATAGCAATTTCGCTAATAGGGCTCACAAATTACCATGAAGTTCAACTTCAAAACAAAAAACTTTGAAAAATGCACTAAAATGCAAAGTTTCATGTTGCGCACACACATGCAACATATGTGCATAGATCAATTTCAGGGGTGCAACAGGGTGTCCTTTGGACACCCCTGCACCCTTGAAATCGCATTCTCAATTTTGTGATTCGCTAATTGCGATTTGCAAATTGAGAATGTCTTCCCATTCATTCCTATGGGCCTTTAGGCCCATAGGAATGAATGGGGAGGTATTCCTTAATTGCGACTCGCAATTTGCGAGTCGCAATTAAGGAATCTTAAGAAATCGCTATTTTTTTGTGATTTCTTCATGCATTGCATTTTGCTATTCCTTATATAGCAAATCATTATTTTTCGCTATTAAGGAATAGCAAAATGGGTTCTTGATGCATCTGGAGATTAGTCTATTAAAACATACACTGCCAAATTCACTAACAGCTGCATCAACTCTGGACTCTGTGACTACAAAGTAGGTGGCAAGGAGTCAATAATGCACTTCATGCTATTTTGTAGCAAGACTAAGCATTTATGCACTAATGCCCATATTTATCATTTTATTACACAGTGCAACACAGCAAGCAACCTTGCAGTGCTGTGCTGTGCTGCGCTGCGTGAAAGGGCAGGAAAGCACTGTATTTAACATTATACCGTGCATTCCTGCCCTTTCCTACCGCTGGCACGCTTTTGGCTGCATAGAGCCATCGCAGGCACCCTTGCGTCATGGTGTAAGGGTGCCTCCATTATAAGCAGGATTATTTTTGTGCAGGGAGGAACACCTTCCTGTACAAAAGCAGTCCTGAGTGGCATTTTCCTCCTTCTACATTTGATGCAGAATGCAGCACACATAGAAAGAGGGAAAAAAAACTAGGATAAATAAAGATATCTTTCCTTGTTATACTCACCTGGGGAGACGTAGCAGGTTTTCAGGTCTAACATTAATGGTAAAGTGAAGAATGTGCCAGAATCTAAGGAAGGATGCATGGGAACACCTACGCTTCACCCATGGAATGACTCCCTAGGGCAGAGTAATGCAAGGCAGTGATTTGAGTGGCGCTGATTTACTTTCGATTTATCAAGCCATGCAGGGCCATGCAAGATGGTGTTGAGAGGCTTGATAAATCTCACCTAGGTTTTGTGTCGCCCTTGTGCCTCCTTGTGTGACACGACACAAGAGTAACACAAATCCTTGATTTTAATGTGGGCCTAAATGACTTCTCCCACTGTTTAAACAGCCTTTGATCTCATCTTGCACAGAAACACTAGCACTTTGCACCTGATCAGAATTTTATATATAATATTTAAACACAGTTTTTTACATTTAATGAAAATGTTCATTGTATTTCCATATATGTCTTGACGTCATGTACTTATTGTTTGTATTTTTCTTTTCTCACTATTGTATGTTGGTGTTGAAGTATATAGCAGTTTTTGTATCTTAATTTGTCTATAGACATATAGGTTATAAAATGCGCTTCTTATGTTTTTTAATATTACAGCCCTGAGGAAGTTCTATTTTTAGAACGAAACGCGTTGGCTGGCTATCTGCATAAACTTTTTGAAAGGAACATTAAAGATATTTTGAAATATATACCGGGACTCAGCACATCAATAAGGACAATAACTAAGAGATTTTGTTCACTGTTTGGACTTACTTAACAAGCGGTGCTATTTTGAACTTAAGGCAATTTTTTATTCACCCTATGTGAAGGGTGGTGCCCCTGGACAGAAGGCACTTTGGAATCAGCACGCAGAACGATCAAAGTACTTCAGTTTGTGAAAACATAGGGTTTGGTCCCTTTTTGTTGTTGTTTAGGTCCACTGTCCAAAGTGTAAGTGTACTAAAAGAATTACGAGACATCTACAAGCCTGTCTCCAGTCACATTATGGGAGCTTGGTCCATCACAAGAAGGGTACAGAGAGCTCTTATTACTATGGTTACTAATCAATCATAGTCTTATTCAATTGGGACTGTCTTTATTGGGTTTTAATTAATATAGCGTGCGTAAATGGAAAGTTTACTGTATTTAAAGGTTATTTTTAGTATCGTATGGCATAAATATTCGAATAAAGAGTTATGACGATGGTTTTAATTGCTGTAAATCGGACATGTAAACAACTCCTGCCTGACTTTGTAAACCTGTATCATTGAAAACTGGAGCTTGTTCTTTAAAAGGCACTGAAGAAATAAAAAATAGTAACAACGTCACCCACTCCCATTACATCGACGGAGATGGGCGATGGAACAGTGGCTCATTAAGGGGAGTCAAAAACGTGTCACTTTGTGTCTCATCTTCATAACTGTTAGCCACTGTAATCAGGGACTACTTTGACCTTTGGTGGAGGTAAACTGCCAGTTTCTAAATATGTGAAATGGGTTATACTGCTGAATGTCGACCCCCAGAATGTAGTAGTACAAGATTCCCGAGGACAGCATATCAAGAGACAAAATATTGAAAGGTAAGTGCATATAAGGAATTACAGGTTGCTATTTCTAATTCCACATATACATACTCTATAGCTATACAACATCGCCTAGGTATATATATACGAAGCTAGGCTCAGAAAACTAGACTTACTATTTACTTGTTAATATTTATTTTTTATATTTTGCCCTCAATATTATGTCCCACCAATATGCTGATGTCGATATTCAGGGTACACACCTGTGAAATGCAGTTACGACGCACATCTCTGCAGTGGATGCTAAAGACGTTAAAGTTTAACAAAACATAAAAGCTAATTTACAACTGAACTTTACCACATATGAACAAAGAAAAAAACCTTTTTGCAAAAATATCCCCAGTTGGGCAACTAGAGAGAACGCGTTGTGGGCGAATACATATTGCAGTGTCACACACTACTTAATACAGCAGCCACAGTGCGGCTGAAGAAACGGTTTGATAGGTTGCGATGCCAGTTATTAAGACATAAATTTCAGTGACATCATTCAAATTGCATATGTTAATTAGCACCTCTTCCTCATTTATTGGCACTCATGCTCGGCTGAACTCTGGGTGCTAATTTTGTTCTTGGTAGGCTACAAGGAATACATGACCCTGTCCTGTGAAACCAAAGACCGGATGTGATAAGTCTTGTAGCTGCATTATATGCACAGTAAATAGAAATTTTAGCACCAATCTCTGCTAACTGCAAAGGCCACAGAATGCGTTCCTTGGCAGATGTCTTTCATTACTGTGACTCATTTTCAACATATTTGCCTTAATTTAACATTCTCCATAGCTTATCAGTGTTTTATTTGTGTAGCTTGAAGTCCTCTTCACAAAGACCAGAAAACAGACGGTAGTGAGACAAAATATCGAAATTAAAATATCGATATACAATAATATCGATGTTTTCATTTCGATAGTAAAGAATATCGATGTCCAAAATATCGACAGACAGAATATCGTTTTTTAAGGTATGTATCTTACTAATATCGAATTTTACTAATATCGAAATTTTGTTTAGTGTTATGTATTTTATTATGTTGTTTATATGTTTGTTAAACATGTTTTGTAATGTATGTTTGAAAATTTGTAAATTTGTTTACATTTTGCGTTTTAGTATCAGAGCGGGTTGTGGGTTTATAGGGGAATAGGGTGGGAAGTAATTTAATAATAATTAATTAATTAATATATGTTTGTAAATATTTTTTATTAATAATTAATTGGTAATTAATTAATATTAATTAGTTAATTAATTCATATAATTTTGTACATATTTTTAATTATTAATTAATTGGTAATTAATTAATATTAATTAGTTAATTAATTAATATAATTGTGTACATATTTTTAATTATTAATTAATTGGTAATTAATTAATATTAATTAGTTAATTACATTAATTACAGTAATTTTTTAATATATATAATTTTTTGTTATTGTTAATTAATTATTTGGGTAAAATTCATATTATTTAGTAAATTAAATTAATTATAGCTATTGTGCTAATATATTTACTTTATTGTTATTGTTAATTAATAATTAATTGGTAATTAAATAATGTTAATTAATTTTGGGTAAAGGAGTATTTTTAGGGTTCAGGGTCAGTTTTCAGTTCTTGGGTAAAGGGGTATTTTTGGGGTTCAGGGTCAGTTTTCAGTTTTTGGGTAAAGGGGTATTTTTAGGGTTCAGGGTCAGTTTTCAGTTTTTGGGTAAAGGGGTATTTTTACGGTTCAGGGTCAGTTTTCAGTTTTTGGGTAAAGGGGTATTTTTAGGGTTCAGGGTCAGTTTTCAGTTTTTGGGTAAAGGGGTATTTTTAGGGTTCAGGGTCAGTTTTCAGTTTTTGGGTAAAGGGGTATTTTTAGGGTTCAGGGTCAGTTTTCTGTTTTTGGGTAAAGGGGTATTTTTAGTGTTCAGGGTCAGTTTTCAGTTTTTGGGGAAAGGGGTATTTTTAGGGTTCAGGGTCAGTTTTCAGTTTTTGGGTAAAGGGGTATTTTTAGGGTTCTGGCTCAGTTTTCAGTTTTTGGGTAAAGGGGTAATTTTAGGGTTCAGGCTCAGTTTTCAGTTTTTGGGTAAAGGGGTATTTTTAGGGTTCAGGGTCAGTTTTGGGTTTTTGGTATTTTTACGGTTCAGGGTCAGTTTTCAGTTTTTGGGAAAAGGGGTATTTTTAGGGTTCAGGGTCAGTTTTGGGTTTTTGGGTAAATGGGTTTTTTTAGGGTTCAGGGTCAGTTTTCAGTTTTTGGGTAAAGGGAAATTTTTAGGGTTCAGGGTCAGTTTTGGGTTAAGGGGTATTTTTAGGGTTCAGGGTGAGTTTTGGATTTTTGGGTAAAGGGGTATTTTTAGGGTTCAGGGTCAGTTTTGGGTTTTTGGGTAAAAGGGTATTTTTAGGGTTCAGGGTCAGTTTGGGGTTTTTGGGTAAAGGGGTATTTTTAGGATTCAGGGTCAGTTTTGGGTTCTTGGGGTACAGGGGTATTTTTGGGGTTCAGGGTCAGTTTTGGGTTTTTGGGGTACAGCGGTACAGGGTAAAAATCAAATAAAATTAAATTTAAATTAAATCAATTAAATAAAAATTTTAAAAAAAATTACATTAAATTATATTAAATTAAATTATATTATTTTCAATTTTTTTAAATTAAAATAAGAAATATATTCTTACCAATACTTACGTTGTAATGGTATGCGTTGTAAAGGTACCTGCGTTGTAAAAACATGCGTTGTAAATACATGCCTTTTAATAGTTTTTGTGTTAATTTATATGTAGAGTTTTTAATTTATTTTAAATGTATATGTATTAGTTTTAATTTTTTAATTATGTTTTAATGTTTTTATTTAATATTTGTAAAATTATATGTATTTTTAAATTATTTTTACATTATTATTAATACATTTAAAAAAACGATATTTTTAATTCCGATATTTTTGTACTACGATATTAATTTTTCGATATTTTTGTACTTACCTTTATGAAGATATGACTCCGATATTTTTGATTTCGATATTTTTGTGTCGATATTTTTGTATGTAGATATTCTGTCTGTCGATATTATGTCATAGATTCCTAACAGACAGTGCTTTGCTTTGACTTTGGATGGCTGCGTCTGAGTGTTGTGGGTATTTGTGTATAGTGCTGTAAGTCCTTAACATCTGTCCAGTAGCTTCCTCTGTGCCACATATGAACTCTAATGTCTGATGATATCGCTTAAGATCGTGTCAATGTCGGTGCTTTCACTTCTTCTGATGTCTTTTCCATTGATGCAACTCTTTGTGCTGTCAGGGAGCTGAATGCTACGCCCCGTGTTAGTGTTGAAATTTGAAGCTTCTGCTCAGGGATGCTCTCTAGGTGCTCACAGAAGGCTTAAGGGAGCCCTAAGAGGTTTGGGATGGGCTTATTGACTAGAAGACAGACACAGAGAGACTATCCTTGACATTCCGTAGTTCCAGGATTGCATACGACGTTCCCACTGTGATGGCACACACAAACACTAGGCTGAGTCATGCGGCACCACACGTTGGAATCCTATTTCGCTGCACATTACATAAAGTACATTACCAAAATATAGACGCCAAAATATTGTCTGATAAAGCCATAATGTTCTGAATATTCTTTACCAAAATATTATCCGATAGGCATTAATGATAGAAAATCTGCACTCAGTTAAGAATTATTTTGTAAGCTGTATTTAGGCCACAATATTTCAGACAATATTTTTCTGACCAATACTCTGACATTCAACTCACTGATAGGACACATTCTGCTGATGGCACATTTACCCCATATTCATTTCACCCAAGGTTCTTTGGCATATTAAGTGCTGTTAACGAGGATAGTTGATTAATGTACAATGATGGGTCCCCACTGCAGAATGTGATGAGAGCCCCCCTGAGTCTCTCGCATCTCACGGATATTTCCTGTCCCTTGGATGAACGGTTTGTAGACCCTGAAGTGTTGGGGCCCCCTGACCCACAGGGGCTGCAAGGGCCCGTGTTACACCACTGAGCCAGGACTCATTTGCTCACGCGCTTCTGGGGTCGAACATTTCTCTACTCCCTCCTTAAATGTGTAAACTTTCCCCGTTGCCTGCTTCACTCGAGTGTCGGCCAGGGAGTAGTTACCAGGAGTCTCCTGGCCTCACTGCAGACTCTCTCAGGGTAGTGCTCATTAGAAATACATGCCAACAGAGCTGGAATGGATGAAGCCGAGCCTTGGGCTCAGCTTTTCATCACTTACACTGCTATTTTCAGTCATGCAGAGCAATTAGTACACCTCCAGAACAGCTCGAAGAAATTTATGCTGAGACAAATATTCCTGACATAAAAATGTAATAGAGCAACCAAGACGCCCACTTTGCATTAACCTCCTAGACTGCAGGATTGATTTCAAACTAAACAGTGTGTGGGTGTACTGAGCCTTTGGATACGTTCTGTTGTCAAGTCAAGTGTAGATGTAGAACGACTTGTGAAATGATGGATGGCTGTCAGCTGGGCATGGGGAAAGAAAAATGTGTCTGGCTCGTGCATTTCAGACCTTGTCGTGGGAGGATGCGGTTCGGGCGCTGGGGCTGCCCAATCCGAAGTAACTGAAGCTGTGTTGCACCACGTCCAAATGCGTTCATTTGTCAGGCTGAGGCCTGGAAACGAGAGAGGGAGGGACTAAAACCTAGATCCTAGGGTGTGTTTATTATATAGCATTACTGGGCGCTAGAACAGGTCTATTAGAATTCAGGAATGAACAGAGCATTAGTATTCCAAGAAGCTACAATTGCCTTGATTAACAGCAAGACCCTTTATGCAGACAACTTTGAATGCTACATATATTGTACAACCTGCATTTAAGCTGGGTTGTTTAGTACAAGTAAAAAATCCCCAGATGTGTGTTTACATCCTGCATCTGTACTAGTGAGGCACACTTTTAACATCCTCACATAAGACCCCTGTCCCAGCATACTCTTAGAATCAGGCAGCACTCCAGAGTCAGTACATTCACTTAGTGGATAATCCACCTTGTCCCTCATTATAAGCGGCCTAGTAACTGCTGAGATATTTATTGCACCTGGTAAAATCCTGCTCCCCGAGTCGGAATTTTTTGGTTATGATGAATACCACCTAATTAAGGGGGTCATGCTTAGAGCACCAAGAAATGCATGTTCTGGTAAATCCCAAACCTGGCGTGCGGATATTTATCACAGAACTCATAATGGTGAAAGATGCAGTTACAGGAGTTTTCATACATATCATAATTACCCAGACCACTCATAATGAGGGCCGAAGACTGAGTGGAACATAGCCCCTCCATTCCAGGCTCCTGCACTCCTGTCACTGTTACTCTTGAGGGTGCTTGGCTACCTCAAAGTGAAATCCAGAGTGCCCAATAGACGCCCTTAAAGTTAAACCAGAGTGCCCAATAGACGCGCAGCCAAGTTATCTGTGTCTGGGACTGCTCCGCAGAAGCGCGATAGGCCTGCAGCTCATATTTAATTTGTTATTGCTTTAGACTTTGTGTTCTTTCTAATTAGATTTATGATTCTTTTTCTCTGGTGTTTGCATTGTTCCTGAGGTGTGTCTATGTGAACGTTTTGCACATTGTCAAACTGGCCTAGAGGACAATCTGGCAGTGCCAGAAGGGCTGGTCTGACATGTTAGCGTGTATGAATTATTGTGGCTATATGTGACCAGTTTTTTGATTTGGTTCTCAAAGATTCTGGTTTGATGGCTAGCTGGAGGTTAACCTTTGGTTGAAGACTGTCTTTTACAGAGCCAGCAAGCCTAGCATAGCATTCAGACAGCCATCCTTTGCATCTCTTCATAAAGGTTTGGACGCTTCGGCATCAAAAACCCCAACTTTGATACTTTAGAACATCCATAGGTCAATGTTCACTTTCAGAAAGGGCCCGATGCTCCTTTTAATTTAACTACCTGTTGCTTCTGGTAACCAACTTATCGAGCTAGGCGGATGAAAAGATAGGTTGAATTAACTGAATTCAAGGTTTAAGTCTGTGACTTTCAGATTCCCGGGAATCTTTAATAAGGAACATTCATACATCGAGCTATTGCAAATCTAAAAAACATATGTTAATTCCTAACGATTTTGAAGTAGCTAAAAATGGTATGTAAAATAAATGCAACGGGTTGGCTGTCGAAAATAATTGTTTACATCAAAGGTTACATCAGAGGTTTCTTTCTGCTGTCACATGGTCAGCGACTAGCTGCCGCCTCCCCCCCAATCCGGCACCCAACACCAAGGAACGTGGACACGAGACGTGTTTACTTTTTGGAAGGCGGGCGCTAGTCGCCCGGCCGTATTTATTAAAGTATGAAATTAAAAAAGGGTTTTAATTGCATAATCAACAATGAAATACAAAAATCAGCAGGACATTCAGTTATACAATCGTTATCAACAAGTTTGAGAGCCTGACCTTAACAAAACTCTAATACAAGTTGTTCCTAGCTTAACTAAACATCCTATCTTGATTTTTGTACATTTCTGGCCATATGGCAGGGTCACTACCGGTGTC
Source organism: Lissotriton helveticus (assembly GCF_964261635.1). Lineage (NCBI taxonomy): Eukaryota > Metazoa > Chordata > Amphibia > Caudata > Salamandridae > Lissotriton > Lissotriton helveticus. The sequence continues at coordinate 1,128,545,227 of NC_136068.1, read as the reverse complement.
AGGTCCTACAAGCTGCGCCTTCCCCTTAGAAGTGCGCATGCGCAGTGTTACCCCGGGAATTGCCCGGTCTACGCCCCAAACTCCATTTACCCACTAAAGGAGGGCCCTTACTCTGCGCCGGTGGCGTCATGAGTCCACGCGCGCGGGGTGGCTACCAGCCTAAGGAAAGCGTGAACTACTCCTACCCGCGCTCCTTTGCATATTACCTTGCCCCTGGAGTACTGGGAGTGGCCCGCAGGCCCCTCCCCCTGGGCGGGAACCTCCATAGGATGATGCCCGCCCCCTCAGACCTCAAATATGTGCTCACCGATAATGACCTTACCGCATGCCCCATACCTAATAAATACGACGACCTATGGAAAAAAGTCTAAAGGACAACTACACTGGCTAATAAATAACAGTATCCACGCATAGCTAAAGGGGAAAAAAGGCCTAACGACACATGGCATAAAATTACAATTCGGTTCACGCATGTTGCTCATAATCACAATATCTACGTATATCTACAAAGGGAAAAAAGGCCGAAAGACACATATCTTCAAATATAGTTCACTTCATACATCACTTTTCTACAAAGGGAAAAACGTCCTGACAACAGATCACAAAATACAACAAAAGCCTACTCTCTCCCGCGGTCTATACCTATGAAACTTACCATTAGACCGGACATACGCTGCTTAAACTTTGTACCAAGGGATGGTGGGTGGGAAACAAAGAAGCCCCGAACGCGGGGCACAACGTTCAGCGAGGGAGCGTCCAGGGACAAGGGGGTCTCCTGGGCGCTCCCTACCTCTTATTCCCGAGGGGCCGGGTGGCCCCTCCTAACGCCCGCCCCCCCCGACCCGGAACCAGTCCATTGATTCCGGGTCAGGAGGGGCGCCGGCCAATCGGCGGTGGGCCGCGCCCCCAGGGCACGCCCCCACCGTCGAAGGACCCGAGGGGAGAGGGGGTGAGGCGGTCGCCGCGCCGCCATGCGTGCGGGGGGGCCGAGGGCCCCCCCTTTTCACATGGTCAGCGACTAGCTGCCGCCTCCCCCCCAATCCGGCACCCAACACCAAGGAACGTGGACACGAGACGTGTTTACTTTTTGGAAGGCGGGCGCTAGTCGCCCGGCCGTATTTATTAAAGTATGAAATTAAAAAAGGGTTTTAATTGCATAATCAACAATGAAATACAAAAATCAGCAGGACATTCAGTTATACAATCGTTATCAACAAGTTTGAGAGCCTGACCTTAACAAAACTCTAATACAAGTTGTTCCTAGCTTAACTAAACATCCTATCTTGATTTTTGTACATTTCTGGCCATATGGCAGGGTCACTACCGGTGTCAGGTCCTACAAGCTGCGCCTTCCCCTTAGAAGTGCGCATGCGCAGTGTTACCCCGGGAATTGCCCGGTCTACGCCCCAAACTCCATTTACCCACTAAAGGAGGGCCCTTACTCTGCGCCGGTGGCGTCATGAGTCCACGCGCGCGGGGTGGCTACCAGCCTAAGGAAAGCGTGAACTACTCCTACCCGCGCTCCTTTGCATATTACCTTGCCCCTGGAGTACTGGGAGTGGCCCGCAGGCCCCTCCCCCTGGGCGGGAACCTCCATAGGATGATGCCCGCCCCCTCAGACCTCAAATATGTGCTCACCGATAATGACCTTACCGCCACAGGCCAGTATTGTTAACCGACGATCTGGCCTCCCCCTCTAGCCCCTATCTAAGGACACATCCTCCTACCCCAGCCCTCTAGCCAAGCCCAGATATTGTCAGCCCATAGGACATTACCCTCTTCTGTCAGATGAACCCCGTCCTTCAAGTAATACTTTTGACCCCAGATGCACCCATGAGGTATTGACTGTAACACGGGGGTTCGGAACAACCTATCCAACCGTGTGTTGATCCTCTTTACCGAGTGATTCAACGCCCTGACTGAATCGCCCCCCCGCCACTGAAGTCGAGGTATTAGTTGTGACCATACTAGTGTGCACCCGGGGCAGGTCCTAGCAATCCAACCCGCTGTTGAGATAATCTCCTCAATCAAGATGCGCCTGCCCAGTGTTGCCAAATCGTTCTCCCCAAGGTGAAGTATCACCACTGACGGTGGAGCCCGCTGGCGTGCTAACAGCCCTTGGAAGAATCCCCTAAACTCGTGAAGACACAACCCTCCTCTGCCAAAGAACGTGATATTCAACCCTAGTTGTGCCGCCCTTTCCTTCTTGTCACCTGACAGGAAGACACATTCCGCTCGCTTCACATATGAATGACCAACAATCCAGACATTGTTCTTTGTTGTTTCCTGGTCGCTGCTCCGTGCCGATGAATATTGGCGGTGCCCGACGACAAATTCCTCCCCTGCGTAACAGGTCTGAGAAACTGTAAGAGAGCGGAAAAGAGACCAAGCGTGAGTGACAGGTAATCATAGCATGTCAATCCGAACATAACGTTTATAGCAGTCTGACGACCACCTCCCAATTGTCTTCACTCTTTCCACTGGGAGGCCCCCCGCCACCGCCTCAGTTGCTGCCCCAATCCTGAAGGAATGAGATCCAAAATCTCTAGGATCAAGACCCGCTTTTGTAACACCTATTTCGAACACTCTCCTGAATTGATACCTGGTCAAGGGGCTCCCGTCGGCGTGACAGAGCAACGCCCTGCCTGCTGAACCGACCAATAATCCCATGAGTGATTCCACGTGCCTCACCGGGCAGCACGGGTTGGCGGGGGCCCGTTGCAGTACTATGGTGTGACCCCTAGCTTCTTGATCGGTCTTTGATTTCTGGATAATCACCCACATGGTGTCACCCCTTATCGTCACCCCAGCCTTCTGCAAGCCACCTAGTATGTCAGCCTTAGATCCTGCCACAAGTTCACTAATTCTCAGTGCCCCATAAAATGCCAGGGAGAATGCCGCCCTAAAAAGAAGCACTTCCCACTCTGAGTTACAAACAATCTCCAGCGTGCCCAGTAAGGCTGTTAGCCGGGCCAACCCCATGGGCTTCCTCTTATCCTTCTGGTGTCCCTGAATACGGCGCCATCCCCTTAAAGCCTTGCGTATCATAAAGGTATTGGTGGGATCCCGGAAGCCCCTAGCTTGAGCGAAGAATGACACAGCTGCCCTATGTCTGGTTGCCGCTGCCACTGAGCGCCCCTCTTTGTGCATCCATTCTAAATAGGCTGCAAACCCATCCTCCTTCGCCCAAAGCACTTCCCACTGCGGCCCCAAGAAAGAACAATAAGACAGAAACGCCCCTTCGTACGCCGTCTTGGTCCTGGGGGCTAAGCTAGCGACCACGAGGTCTTGTAATCTGGGGCACCAATCTGCCAAAGTACCGCTGGGAAGTGTGCTGGCGAGGGGTCTGCTGTGGGGAGATGTTCCCTGAAAACCTGCATTTTGAAGCGAGAAAGGGAGTCAGCAGCATTGTTTAAAACACCAGGGACATGTTTGGCTCTAAAATTAGCATTCAGTTTAAGGCACCGCAGAACAATCTCTTTGATCAGACGAAGTATGAAAGGACACCGCGCCCCCTGCTGATTGATACATTCCACCACCGTCATGTTATCTGACCAAAACACCACTGATTGGTTACATAGGTGTTCGGGCCAAACCATCAGTGCCACCCATATTGGAAAAAGTTCCAGGAAGCCAATGTTGCCGAGCAAACCCCATGTGTTCCATTCTTCTGGCCATTGTTGAGCGACCCACCTATTCCCTAGGATGGCACCAAAGCCCACACTACCGGCCGCATCAGTCCATAGTCCTAACTCCGCTGATGTAGTGAGCGGGCCGGGCCAGACCACCCTACCGTTAAAATCCTCCAGGAATGCCATCCAAATAAGCATATCCTGGCGAATTTCAGACGATAGGCGCGTGCGGTGGTGCTTTTCCCTCAGCCCCTTCATCGCGTGCGCGATGGAGCGAGAGAAGGGGCGAGCCATTGGGATGATTCTTAGTGCGAAATTCAGTTGCCCTACCACCTCCTGTAATTGCTGCAAAGTGACCTTCTCCTTCCGGAGGCATAACTGTAGCGACGTCTTGAATTTGCGCACCTTGTCCTTAGGTAGTCTAAAACATTTCTCCATTGAGTCAATCTCGATGCCCAGAAATTCCAAGCAGGTGGTCGGGCCCACCGTCTTCCCAGGCGCAAGCGGGACCCCAAAAGCCCGCATGAGCACGCAAAATTCCTGCAATGCTAGTGCGCACTCCTGAGAACCCGCTGTACCGAGGAAGAGGAAATCATCTAAGTAATGCATGACCCTTTGATGGCCTGTCACCTGTCTCATGGCCCATTCAAGAAATGAACTAAACATCTCAAAGTAGGCGCAAGAAATAGAACAACCCATAGGCATGCATTTGTCCATGTAGAACCTATCCCTAAAGGTGAAACCTAAAAGATGTTGGTCCGCCGGGTGGACTGGGAGGAGGCGGAAGGCGGACTCTATGTCTGATTTCGCCATCAGCGCCCCGGGTCCAGTGGCCTGTAATAAGGTCACAGCCTGGTCAAAAGAGGCGTACTTAACACTACAGATACCTTCGTCAATGGCATCATTCAGTGAGGCCCCCTTTGGCGCTGATAGGTTATGAATCAATCTGAATTGCCCCTTCTCTTTCTTGGGGACAACTCCCAGTGGGGAACACACAAAATTGTGTACTGGCACTGCAGAAAAAGGGCCAGATATCCTGCCTAAGGAAAGCTCCTTGTCAATTTTGGCGGCCACAACAGCCGGATTGTGTGTGACTGATAATTGATTTCTACAGTGCGCACTGCCTGTGTATCCCCCGGCCGGGATCCTAAAACCTTTAGAAAAACCTTCCTGGAGTAGGGTGGCCGCTTTGTGGTCAGGGTATCTGTTCAACAATGGAATCATTGCCACCACATCCACTGGAGTGGGGGGGCGTGACCTGTCTGACTTATAGTGGCTTTCCCCTACCCCTCTGTCCCGTGTTACCTTGCTTGGACCTACAGGTAGATTCTGGATGAGAGGGGTGCCCACAGGAGGCACATGCATGCCTAAACTTACACGCGGCCCTTGTGCAGGTACGCTTATTAAAATCCCAGCACACCCCTTTCTTCTCTGGCCCACCTGCCCTAAATTTCCCAGGTACTTCACTCGTTTGGGGGGGCCGAAAGGGCTGCTGCGGTCTAGTGAACACCTTGCCCGCACCGAACTGAGGGGGAGGTGCAGTGTCAGAGAACTGTTTGTGCCAGGCCATGGAATCTACCGAGTCCCATGGTAATGATCTATTGAATTCCAATGCCTTCCTAAAATTTACATCATAACCCTTCCATGCTTCCCCAGAATACTGTTGACTCCACCCCACAATCCTGCTCGAGTAGCAAGCCAATGCAGCCTGCAGATCTGGGGGACGCTCAGCCTTAACTGCAGTGAAAACGGCCCATGCTTGCATCCAATTATTGAGATTTTCCTCAACCCTGAATCTAGTACACTGCGCCCTCCATTCGCTTGGGAGCATCCACTCTTTCAGTGCTTTTGCCTGCTCCATTTCCCTATTATCCAATAATAAAGAATAAATGTACACGTATTTATCAGCCCAAATCATTTCTTTAACAGCTAAAGACACATGTTGAGCTAGATTTTCGCTCCTGGAAGGTACTACACCGTCCCCCAAGAGCGGCAATGCCACTTCCTTACCAAGTGCGGGCACCGGGGGCGGCTGCCCTTGTACTCCGTCCAGCTGGGGAACACTTGGACCTGCAAGGGGAGAAGAAATTGGCAATGCAACACTGTCGGCGATCGGTGCCGATCTGATTTTTTCTACGAACCTTGCCGCCTCTGCCGCATGGTCTGCAGAATTCGGGAAGGCTCCTCCTTTTTGGAGCCATGGCATCATGGCCGTTAACTGAGATAACAATTCGGGTGGCATTGAATCTACGTTACCCCCCGGGACAACAGGTACCACTGGGGTTATGCCCAGTGGTCCTGGCACAGCTGGCAGAGCGGGCGCCGGGTGTGGCCCGCCTGTACCCGGGATTGTGGGCACCGGTGCGGAGGCAGCCCCAGCGTCTACTGGTTGACCTGCCGGCACCGGCACCACAGGGGCGATGGGTGTAGGCACATGCGGGGGTGGAACCACCGCGGGCGGTGCGGCGGGTAACGGATCCCCTGGGCCTGGGGTGGGGACCGCCTCCTTGGGTCTTTTGGACCTAGGTTTCCCTTGCGGGGTGACAAATTCCCCTCTTGGCACTGGTGCCACCCTCTTGCGGACCGGTCTCCCGGACGGGCCCGGTGCCTCGCCATCTCTATCCTCCAACCGGGCTTCCCGCTCCTTAATTTGTCCTAGCTGTTGTTTAATGTCGCTCATCTCCCGCATCATAGCCCGCATCATAGCCTCCATGTTGGACCCCTTTTTTCCACCCCTTGGACCTGGCATGATGCTAACCCCCAAAAAACACCCGCTGCCTACTTAGTTCCCAACAGGTCAGCTGTGTGTACCTTTCAGATGGAGGGTCACCAGGGGGCTTTCAGCACCATGCAACGGCGACCGCAACACTAGCGGCTTGTCCGCTTATGTAAGGGGGTGAGTAAACCTAATGTAGACCCACCCGGCGGCCACCAGGAGCTATGAATGCTAGCCCCCCGTACCCCTCTTACCGACCCCTCCTGTATCCTCGCCGACGATGATGATCTGCGGTCACAGCCCTCACCACGTTGCGTGCCCTGTCTGCTGCAATGTGCCAATAATGTAGTTAAGGTTGCCTGAAATTGAAAAACAAGTATTAGTACCGTGTAATAAAGGAGGAACAAGTTGTAGGACACCCAACTTAAATACAGGGGACGGTTGAACCCTCCCTGTGAACCTCACAGGTGCTGTGCGGTACCCAAACACCTTGCCTCAATGACCTTAAAAAACACACTTATGCAAAAGTGCACTTCCGAGCCAAGACTTGCACTTATTCCCCTTTATAGTGCGTTTCTGTGCCACTACTTGACCAAAAGTTATCCAATTGTTAATGCCCCACAGTAATGAGAAACACTTTATGAAAAGCCACCTCGTTTGTATGCTTGATCCACAATTCACTTATTAATTTATACCATATAGCAGCGGAAACACTTCGTTTTCAGATAAATCAGTAACTGGCAATTATTTCCTTAAAAATGCTAAGCAGTAATTAAAACGATGACATACATGCACCAGCGATCTCCCTTCCAGGCGCTGCCCTGGTCGACCTTTTTAAACAATTATTGGCCTTCACAAGTTTCAGGAACTTTCAGCTGAGTGAGCTACTCGAAGCAACACGTGACAATTAGTGCTCTATGAATAACACCAGTTTCCACCCTCCGCCAATCGTGGTCAAATAGCCCCCCCGCTCTCGTTCTCATGCGAAATTGCCCCACACCGGCCTTATTAGCCGTTCGTACACAATTCAACTCGGCCGGTACTGTGGTTGAACCTGTGACTTAACGTTACTAGCACCACATTCGTAACCAACTGATCTAACAGGCCGTTTCACACCTAGCGATTCTTACTCCGTGTTCCCCAGGATAGAACGCCGCTCTATGGAGCTCTACCCCAGTCCTCAACGCCCGGTACCTGACGGAGCCTCCACGTTTGCTCCTACTCCGCTCTCCTAAACTTCACTCGCACGCCGCCCTCTGAAGAGATGGCGACGCGGGCGCCAAAGCAAGGAACCCGACGATCCGCTAGCGCCTTTCCGGCTCCGTCCGTGGTACGAAAATTCGACGTCCTGGCCCCTGCAATGAGAAACAGAAAAAACCAAAACCGCTGCCTCGCGTCCCAGGCCGATGTCGATCCCCACGACGGCTGGCTCGACCTGTAAAATAAAAGCGGGAAAAAATTATTAAACAAAGAAGCCCCGAACGCGGGGCACAACGTTCAGCGAGGGAGCGTCCAGGGACAAGGGGGTCTCCTGGGCGCTCCCTACCTCTTATTCCCGAGGGGCCGGGTGGCCCCTCCTAACGCCCGCCCCCCCCGACCCGGAACCAGTCCATTGATTCCGGGTCAGGAGGGGCGCCGGCCAATCGGCGGTGGGCCGCGCCCCCAGGGCACGCCCCCACCGTCGAAGGACCCGAGGGGAGAGGGGGTGAGGCGGTCGCCGCGCCGCCATGCGTGCGGGGGGGCCGAGGGCCCCCCCTTTTCATTTGTCTTGGTGTCTCTGAGGCTTCCTATCCAAAGGACCACCTAGATACTGACTCCAGAGAACCACAAAGAGCCACATGCTGTTGTGGGAACACATATGACCACAAGAGTCTACCAGCTGGTAGTAGGGATTCATTATTTCTCAGGGTAAATTAGGACTGCACAGCTGGGCAGTGGCTAGCGGTCCCAACAACTAATGTGAAATCCAGAATCCCCTGAGAAAGGAACACTTTATCTCGGTCATCAGTCATGTGAGGACACTGTTAATGTGGTTATGTGTACCTGCCAGCAGAACACCAGGACATCTCTCACCTGTGCATCTTCCATCTGCTGTTTTATCTGTGGGGGTTCAACAATCGTTTATGCACATATATCATCTTTGAAAAGGGGCTCATTAAATGTGTTTAGCAGTAGTATATCTAGTAGCTGTTTAACCTAATGGAGACACAAATCCCACCAAAGTGTAGGAAGACTAATTAGACGTCACAAAACCGAGTGTTTGTTGTCCTTTTGTTGTCCACCTGAATGCCACCTAGAAGTTTTTGCAAACACCAAATAGCCAACGGAGGTCACAGAAATTGCCGAACCCCACCTCATTCCCCCCAGAGGCTACTCATCATATAAGATAGAGTTACCTTGTAATGATATCGTGTAGGTGAGCTGATGCCCAGGACTGGCGATGCCTTCCTTTTATTTACAATAGGACCCCATCAACCCTTAGAACTCCCTAACACAGCCTTCAAAAGGGGAAGGCTGAGTGGATAGTATGCACCGGACCTGCGTTCATTCACATTCTCACATCCCTCCTGCAAAATTCATATATAGATTTTAAACAAGTCTGGCTACTTATTAATGCTGAGGAGACTACTGCCAACCATGCTACTATATGGAAAAAGATGCTGGAACTGCAGTCTCTCTTTCACTGGAGGATACTGTTTGTATACTTAGAAGCAGATGCTCCTGTCACGTGGCATGAATGAAAGAAGCACCCAATGGGGCTTTTCATTAAGGTTTTGAACCCTCCCCCCTCCAAAAATGTTAGTGTTACATCTCGCACTGCATCTGATTTTTCATTAACATGTGAGAGTTTGGGCTCGAACGTTCCACCAAGCCATTCAAAAAATGGCATGAAAACCTAATCAGTAGAAAACACACAAGCCCTCAAGTATCAATCAATTTTATGGTCGGTCGTTAAGGCTCCGATTTGTAAAATCAGATCCTTTACAACCACACAATGGCATTCTTATATTCACCAAACCCAAATATTTATTCCGTAACACAGTATAGAATCTTACTAAATCGCTATTTGAGTTTGTGAATAAATACTGATTTGGTAATTAGGAATGGGCGTATTAAGGGTATTCCTTTCCAGATACTGAATCTTTAAGCTAGGTATTCATGTTTTGTAGCCAAAATCCAGTTGCAAAACATTCATATTTTGCCACTTCCTCAACGGAGGGGTAAGCAATTCGCAAATTGGAAGGGTTGCATATGACGCCACTTCCCCTTTATGAATATTCACAAAAATGTGTTTATGAGCAGACAGTGGACCTTTAGACAACTTCCCTCTCATAAAAATAGTTTGTGTAATTTTTTATGTTTTATTTTTTTTAATGCAGCCATTTTCCTTTAAGGAAAACAGGCTGCATAAAAAAATACTCCATTTAAAAAAGGTGGCAAACATAATGGTCTGTGGACCCCAGCAGGCCACCATGCATGCCACTGTAGCCAATCATAATGTGTTGCAATTTACGACCTACCTCATGCATGTTAATGAGGTCAAATTGAGACCCACTATGAAATGGTATTTTGAGAACCAACCAATTAATATATGGGGAGTTCTCAAAATACTAATCAAAGCGTTAGCAGTCGGTGCGCAAATTTTGACCGCTTCTAACAAATACATTTTTTTACATTCAAGTTAAGGAATTGCAAATTGCAAATCGTTATTTATGGCAATTTACACTTGAATTGTTTCTTTGTACATGAGGGCACTATGTTGTTACTTTAGCTACGTCTAGGTGGTAATTACATCTTCACAACTTGGGAGGAAATCTGACGATAAACAAGCCATAAAATGAACGTGCCAATATTGGTTGTTACATAACTTGCATAAGCAGTGTTATTCCCACTCTTTCCTGCCTATATAGTAGCGCATTTGAATAGAATTGTCAGTAAATAGCTGAGTGACAGACCAACGTAGTGGAAACATATGTAGTATAGGGCTCATAAAATGATGGAGAATTTGATTTCAGATAATAAAAGCTCCAAACTTTATAGAACATATGGTGAGGCGCAGTACCAAATATGCAGCATCGAAATGTGTTAGCATTATTGCTTTAAATCTAGTATAGATCGCCTTCATTTTACTTTATTTACGCTCTTCACGGAAATCCAAAATAAACAAATTCATGATATTTGTTGCACCGGGGTTTACACGTAAGTAGTGATTCAGCCTTCAACACTCTCCTAAGATTTGTGAGCCGTGACTGACTTCCCGCCAAGACTTTTCAACCCGCCAAAGGTACACCGCTGAGTTCAGAATCCAACTGGCTGCCTCCAGTCTATCCGAACACGTGATACACCTCAGTCCTTAAATAGACCTGGAACTCAAATATTATGACCAGAAACCTGCTTCTTAAACATTGTGTTAATGCAAAGTGTTTCACAAGATCATTTTAACATTAGTTGTTTAGCATTTAACCAAGATTAAAGGCTGAGCCAGCCTTGATGGACATCATGGGTACAACTTTGAAAATGCAGGACCCCAGGTGGAGGTAAGGGTATCACCCTCTCTGCCTGGGAGATTTGGGAGGAAGCGGCAAGGTTTTAGGTGGTACAGAAATAACAGAGAGAATGGACGCGTTCATCCAAGTTTGAAACCCAGGTCACTCTTAAGACATTGAGAACAGCAGGCAGGATTCCAAACCACCATTCCCCAGATTGTAAAGAGAAGGCAGGTAGGCCCAAAAGAGGAACTCAGCTCAAGGTATTGATGACCCTTATGGTCTTTGGACGCCGCTAGCGGGCTAGATGCATGTCAGCTCTGTTGTTAGGGTCTTGGACCCCCTTCAATGTTGCAAAGGCAGCAGGGCAGTCTAGAGCCCACCGCTAAGGCACAGGGGCCCGTGGGAAGCCTACCACTGATGAAGAAGATAAAGAGTGTCAATGTGGGCAAGCAAAGTCCAGTGGACGGTCAAGGAAGGGAGGACACACTCACCAGCCAAGGCAGACAGCACCAACCACTTGGGCAAAGTCCAGACCATGGCAGAGAAATAGGGCTTCCACGGGACAAGGAAGTAGATCTGTACGAGGAGTCACCAGCAAATGTAGGAATCCAAGAGAGGGAATCCTTCCACATGGCAGATGCACGTATTGGGCTAGATGAACACACATGCCCAGGGACCTAAAGGGCAGACCTGGAAATGATTGGGTGAGGGAATGTGCTTCCCCATCAGAGCTGGATGCTGGTTGTAGGGAATCAGTGGGCCCCACAGCAAGACGGAAGAGTGACAGGACTAAGGGCCATGTGGACCTGTTCAGCAAGAACCTCCAGGCATTGCAGCAGTCAAGGATTCTGGTGCAATCGGGTTGAGGTCGAGAGTGAGCACTCCCCATGAAAGGAGCAAAGATAGCCGGCATTGGGCCTCTGGCTGGCAGGAGTGAGAAAGGACTGAGGCGTAGAGGGAATATCTGGCATCATGACACCCATCAAAATGAGAGACACAGAATCAGGATCTGTTGGATTTTACAAGGGCGAGGGCATTTACATGAGGAAAGTGGGGATGGATGAGGGATACAGTCAGTAGTGGTATTACATATGCCAAGCAACAGGAAGAATGAGGGGAGCAGCAACAGCAGGGTACAGAGAATGCACTGCAAAGGGGCAGGCATAGCAGGAGATGGGAGGCATTGAGAAGAGTCAGGAAAAGAAGATGTAGGGAGAACAAAAGAGGTAAGTTACTTTGGAACAAAGAGCGAGGGTGAACTTACATCCATGTCTGACAAGGAAGAACAGGTTGGGGGGTTCGGTGAGAGGTGAACAGGGGAGATGGAGAGGGGGGCACGAGCCAAGAGTAAGATGAGAGAGGGTAGCCTACAGTAATATGTCAGGAAAGAACCACAGGATAATCAGCATCTGCCAAATAGAAGCTTGGAAGGACCACAGTGGCACAAATGAAAGAGACAACATAGGGTGATGCCAGGACAAGGAGAAGAGGAGAGACTGGAGAGTGACCATAAGGATGAATGGCATAGGGGGGTGGGGGGTCGCTGGCAGGATCTTTGAAGAAGCAAAAAGGGGGAGAAGAAGGTGTAGAATAGGGAGGGCTGGAGGATGGTCTGACTTTCATACTGTATTGTTTGAGCCATGAGAGAGTTATGCAAAGGGCATGTGGAGGTCCACAAGGGAGTGACACATGACGTGAGAGGCATGGGAAAGTAGGGATGACCAGCATACAGGATGAAGTATGCAGAGACGACCTCGGACCTGGGGATCTGGGTTTGAGTCTCGGTAACGACGTCAAAAACCCTCCTGTGATTCTGGGCAAATCACTTAATCTCCCCGTGCCTAAAATGAATGTGTGTCCGTCCTCATGTAACGTAACTGGTGCTATGTAAAGCGCTCTGATACCCAATTCGGTTCGGGTCTTGTTCGCGCTATATATAACTCTGCAAAAAAAAAATGACAAAGAGGAAAAAGAAATGGGGATGGACATAGGAGAGCTAGTGGACCCCAGTAGGAAGATAGGGCCGAACATTATGGATAAGGACAAAAAGGACAAAGGGAAAGTGGATGAGGGTGATATGGGGAAGAAAAACGCCTGTACATGAGATTGCGAGATGCATTAGGTTGGCATTTGCTAGTGAGCACAAAAGATAAAATATGGGAGAATGAGTATGTGGACCTCTTTGTGCTATTGCAGAGACACAGGGAATTGGTAAAATGCATGAGAGTTCCCACAAACATAGACTTGATGACAGCAGCATTCAGCATCTACACTATTGTGATATGCAAGAAGAAGCCAGAAGAAAGCATGCAATTGTGGAAATGCATGGATTTGATTAGGACAGTCAGAATCAGCTTTCGGGCGCTGAGATATGGTGAGGAGTTCCAGTCATTGATCAGCAGGCCCGGACTAGCTACCGGGCAGTAGTGTGTGCTGCCGAGCTAGGGGCTAATTTCTCTGTGGTGGGGGCTTATTTCGTTGATGGGGACCTGCGTGCGATTTGAAATAAAAAAAGCAAAACGAATTTCGTTTTGCACACGCAGGTCCCCATCAACGAAATTAGTCCCCAGCACTGCAGCACACACAACTGCCCGGTAGCCAGTCCGGCCCTGTTGATCAGGACAGCCAGAATCATCTTTAGGGGGCTGAGCTAGGGAGAGGAGTTCTGGTTACATATGATCGTGAACTCTTCCTAGTCATGGTGTGAAATAGATAACAAGTTATGGTTACAATACGGAAGGTAATATTTTTATTATTATTATTATATTATTATTTTATGCTATGTTGTGCCATGTTGTGTTATTTCAGATTATGTTATGTTATTTCATGTTATATTCTCAGCATTTATACCATGCACATGTGTCTTCAATATGACTGGTTGCCACTGTGTGCTCCATTAACCTAGATGGTGGCTTCATAACTACAAACAACAATTCAAATATTCTCTTTCTATAGAGAGACATTCATAGTTCTAAAATCGCTAGGGAGGGTTCACAGTAGGCAGCAGTTTAGAACAATGTTTTGAGCAGAGTATATCAAATGACTGAGTACATGAAAGTTGCAGCCATTCTGTTTCAATTCCACTCTGTTGTGAAGACCATGACATAATCCAATTTCATTTGAGAATACAGAGGAATACCTCCTCCATGTAGCTTCAGGAAATTATGAAGATCATCAAGGATCCCTAAACTTTCTTTTCACTGTAACTATTCCATTCATCTTTTCCTGAGACCAAGATACTAAGGCATCATTAAAGTACCACCCATAAGTTGGAAGTAGTAGTAGCAGAGATTGTACTAACCATCTTGGCACTCTCAGTTGCTGGTGACTATGCCACCATGTTTTATAAGAGTTGAGTCAAGTGGGCATTTCAACGAAACATGTAAGGGCTATTTATCACTTCTAAGTAAGCTATAAGGTAACTTCTAGAAAAACAACTTTGTTGACTAGAGAAGTTATTACTATAATCAATTTTGCAAGTGTTTTGCTGCAAGCTTCATCATGCATTCTTATGCAATATTTGGTCACAGGTGATCCAGTTGTTTAGTGTGTAGGGACACTTCGTTCTCTATCATTGGTCTATTATAGGAATATGCACCTTATAACCTAGAATCTGATTTCTATGCAGTTCCTTCAATGTCCAGCACTTTCCCCAATGAAGCATCAATTGGTAGTGGGAACAGTAAATCTAACTCTTTCAATGTCCATATCTTTCCATAATGTAGCTTGTATTGGAGTGGGAATATTACATGAACATTTTTGAATTGTAAAAGATTCTCCTGTGTAGGTTAGGATACAGTGTATTTGTATTAATGAAAATAATTGTAACAGATTGGTCTTTTGAAGATACTTTTAGTTTTACAGTAGCTTATTTTTTTGTACAGATTATATTAAATTGTTATGCTTTTTATATATTTTTAATTTTTATTACATTTTTACAACAATTATTGACAAATTGTTATAAATAAAAAAGAAACGAAAGGTTAAAAACATTTTCACATGTTCACATTTTCACTTCTCAAACAAAACATTTTACATACATTACATTTAATACAATTTCTTCACAAAACCTTTTTGTCAAACAATATGTTTTCTACCCATTTTTTTTTAACATTGTGACAAGAACATAGCATATTTTATATTTTGTGAAGAACTGTAACATTTTTATATAATTATGCCAGTACTATTTCTATGTATGCATTTTTTTTTTACTTTTATACATTTTGCATATTGTTTGTAGCAAATGTAAACATTTTTTAAATTTTTTCCAACACAGACATTTATTATCAAACTTTTAAAATGTTGTCATTGTTTTCTAAGGATAGGCATTCTTTTGTGTGTTAATCTTATTTTTACTGCTGCCTTTATTTTTTTCAGTTGTGCACCGCTTCGTTGCTGTTTTGGTCCCCTGTTTCTGCTCTAAGAATCACAACAAACCAATTTTAGGTTACTCTATCCGAATTTTGTAGTCGGGGAATGTTTTTAGTGTACCTATAGTTAGTATAGGTTAGCTTATTTTGTGAATGACTGGTTAAGTGTTAGATTGCAATTTTAGAATTTGACGTGTAGTACTATCGGCCTTAATGTATTATGTCTGCTTTAATGTAATATCTTTAAACATTGTATTATATGAATGTTATTTAAAACTTAATGCTTTTTTATTTGTTATGTTTAAGTCATTATTCAAGTTGTGTAGACTGAAATGATGTGTTTTGATGGGCTTTTCATAAAATTTCAGGCGTTTCATACATATTGTGTGCTTTTATAACTTCATAGCAAATATGATTGGTTATATGTTAACAAAATTATTTTTAATTTTCTTCTATTTTTTTGTTTTCTGGCATAGTCCTTATTTTATTACTTGGGTTTTCAATGGTTTCAAGGGAGTACTATTTTTAATTGTTGGTATGGCTTTTTGCACTTTGAAGTTCTGCATTTTTTAGGGCTTCCTTTTCATTATTTTTGTGAATTTGTTTTTTGGTGGATTACATTGAGATCATGGATGACAGCAACAAAGCTGAATGTTTTGTTACATTTTATTATTAGTGGGTGTGACATGTTTTTTTTGTATTATAGTTTGTTATGAATTTTATGTGTTTTTTGCTAGCTGGTTTTACATGTTATGTCTTTTAGAGGTGGTATTTGCTGGCTTCACTGTGTAGTAATTTATTTGCTAATAATTATTGTATTAATTATTATTTCTCACTCAGAAGGGATGATGCTTTTTTGCTAAAAAAGAATATCATACATTTATTTGGTTTGGTTTGATTCTTTTGGTTTTAGTTGGGTTACAGATTGTTCTATTTTAAGTTGCTGGTAGCTTTGCATTTGTTTACATTCTAGGAATTGGAGTGTAGGGTGGCGTCAACCTAGTGTCCCTTGGAATGAGTTGTGCCACCCTCTCACCATGTTATGTACTTTGGCTTGCTGTTGCCTAGTACTGTTAATATACGTTACACCATGGTATAGGATACTTGGGGTGGCGACTGTGACCTGAACAGTGCAGTTTAACAAACCAAGGGGCCTATTAGGATATCTGGCGGATCACCCCCGCCGGGCCGGTGGTGTCGATGCGCCCGCCAAATATCCTTTTTCACCCCCGCCATATTAGTATGGTGAGGGACACCAGGGCGGATGGAAAGACCATCTGCCGCTTTTCCGCCGGTCGCATTGCCAGCCGGGTGGAAAAGGCAGCCAACCATCCATATTAGCATGCCTAGAGTGACATGCCTTTCCATGGCGGAAACTGCAGAGAATGCCTTTGGAGGCCTATTGTGGGCCACTGGGTGGGTAGGGGGTGGATGCCTGCACTTGGGGGGTACCCATGGTACCCCCCTTCATTGGCATGCACAAGGTGGCAGGCACCACGCGATGCCTGTCACGTTGTGCTTGCCAGTTCACAACATGCATATTTTGTATTACGGCGGGTGCTGCTGACAGCATCGCCCGCCGCAAAGTAAAATGTGCTGGATGTGACCGTCAGGGTGGCGTTCACATCATAATTGCCATAGCAGGACCGCCGCACCTCTGGCGGTCGGTCCCAGTTACCGTTACGGTGGTGGGCAGACAAAGTCCGCCCGCCATCTTAATAGGCCCCTTAGTGTCTTCTAAATAGTACATTTGGGGATTTAGTTTGTGCTTGTGGATTGGTAATATAGTGGCTTTATTACACAGTTGTAATAGAGTCTTCTTCTGTTGCTTGCACATATGCTGGAGCAATTACATTTGTATTATTTTGTAGGCAAATTGGGTGTTTGTTGAGTACTCCAAGAACACTGCAGATTTTTAGAGGTGTCTCAATATATTCTGCTTGAATTTATAGTAACAACACTGTATAGCTGTAAATGGGTATATTTTTGAAATGGAACTAATTGTTGCTTGTTTGGAGTCAATTATTACATTGTGGGGACAGTCATTGCTTGTTTTGAATTTGTATTTGAGTTAGTATTTTGTGGCATGTTGCATTTTGTTTTCTGGGTGATCATGCCCTCTAACATTTACACAAGTTCTTCTTTAGTTGCAGTTTTCCTATAACATGTATTTAAATAATTATTTATACATTTCCAATGCACATATCATGTGCTTGTCCTCTCTTAACTGTATGTATATCCCATTTGAATCAATAACAATTTTCTTTTTAAAATGTGTGTGCCGCTCTTTTGCAAAGATAGTTTCTAGTTATTTTGGCTTTATTTTGCTTTACTTTCAATCTATATGGTATTTAAATTTTTTATGATAAGTTATATTTACTTATTTTAAATGTTTGTTCATTGAGTTTAGAGTTTGGAAAGATGATGTTCTTATTTTTACATTCTAGGTTTCCTCTTTGCTATATTGGTGTTTGCAATATCAAGGAAATATAAATAAAAGGTATTATATTTATTTTTGGAATCAAGTTAAAAGTTTGGCTTTTGGTGTTATTTAGTCATAGTTGATTTATTTATAATACTTACCTTTTATAGCTGACGTCCTTTTCTTTGGAATTGCATTCCCCACGTTTTCTGTCAAAAATCCCATAGAGTATCAACTTTGTGAAAATGTTGGCATTTATACTGCATATTTATGCACATTTGTGTATTACTTCTTGTAGTGGTTATTTGATTAGTGTTTGTACTGAATAGTATGTTTAAACTTTAATTTTATTGATTGTTTCATGTTGTATATCATTTATTTTGTTGATTTAGTCCTAATTTGATGGACACTAATTAGTGTTTTTATCATAATGTTATATACATATTTTCTGAAGTTATATTTACTAAAATTACTTTACATAAAATATTATTTTAACGTATAAATACTTTTATAGGAGTAATATATTGCTAGGTTTGATTTTATAGTTTTTAGGTAATGTTAGTTTAAGGTTAATTCTTTTTAAATTACTTTGATATAATGTATTAAATATTAATGAATATTGTGCTTTGTGTTTGCATGGTTAATATCTTTTTTCCATATTTTAATGTGTTATCTAGTAGCCTACATGTTTTAAAATAGTAATTTAGTGGTTTTTGATTTTAATATATAGTCAATATTATTGTTTTTATTGTTTAAGTACAGGATGTCAATATTATTGGGATCAATATTTTTGGGTAATATTTCTGTACTTTTATTTATTTTTTCTCCATAATATTCTCCTATTACCCATTAATATGTTTTACAAAGTGACCTCACTGTGAGGATCACCCCACAGTGAGTACTCGCCATTGTAGTTTCTTCCAACCTGAAGCAGATGCTTGGCAGATAGGGCCCGATTTCTGATTGCTGATCTGGGTATCAACTTACAAACCTAAATACTATCCTTATTATTTAGTTTCCGTTTCCCTGTGTATATTGTGTCCATCTATAGCATTTTATGTTACATTCTCTTTTTTAATACTGAATCTACTTATCTTTTATCATTAAGCAGTATTACAGAGTTTTTTTGAACTGCACTCATTCTGCTATGATTGAAATATCTATATTTTTATGATTAAGATGTCCTCAATCCTTAGGATGCTTAGAGTGTAGAACACATCCACAATAAAATATACCATGCCTACATATTTTTAACACCACCTGTCAGTCATTAATAAGCAACCTTTTAATGCTCAAACCTGAGCCCTCGACCCTGAGACATCAAAAAATCTGCCTAACTGTAGTGCCAATTGGTAAAAAGCATCCTGTGAAGTTTTTCTCATTAACATAACCAGCACTTGTTTGCTCTAGGAAAAATGGTATTTAAATATCTTTTCTGAGCAAACACTATCACTTGTGAGTTGCAGTTACGTTCAGTCTTCCACACAGCTGTGTCAATATTAGAGTTTATCTAAAACTGGGTGATATTATTACTGGATCATATTAATACTGGGTCAAAGAGGGCAGAAACTTCGATCTGCAAGAAAAGACGAATAGGCTTACTATACAGAACTTTCAATGCTCCTCGTGCAAATGCTTTGGAGTTTGAAAGTGAAGGAACTTTGGTTTGGGTCAGCAAGTGATTTCACTTTACTCGTGGTGTAGGCTCTCTAACAGTTTTCTAACAGAAACATGTGGCTGGCGAAGGAATCCTTCTGATGAAAAAGAGGAGCATCAAAGAGCAATATGAAAGGAAATCTGTATCGATGTGTGTATAACTGAGTAAGCATGAGGAAGTATTAGAGTCAGACGGCCCATGCAAAAGGAGATTGCATTCATGCACTCCAAATGTATACATGTAAATAAATACTCCATAAAAACTGATTTGTGTGTTGAAATACCCTGATCTCGATTCTTTGAGTCAGTAGACATTTCCATCCACAGGTCAGATTTCTATCTTCAGACAATCTGCCAGTTTTGAGGCTCTCTGAATGAGTAACTCACCAAACAACGAATTGAAAATAAGGTATTCCCGGGTGGATGTTCAGTAAAAAAAATACGTTAAAAAAAAGTACAATGTTGGTCCTTGACCACTCTGTAAAGGTACTTGTGAAAATATCCCAATAAGGCCTTCCACAAAGTAGGAAAGATATGGGTACTCTCCAAAATGGAGCGTAAGGAAAAGCCATTCTACACAGGGACATTCTTTCAGGAATGGGAGAAGCAAGAGAAATTGAGAGTGCAGATTGTTGCAAATTGCATTCTGCCATCTATTCTCCAGATTATAGTCCATTGTCCAGACAATCAGCCAAAGTACACAGAGTGGGCCATGACTGAGTATGCTAAAATATCTAAAATGTCCATTGAAACAATCATTAGGAATGTAGTAATCACTGGAAATGAGTAAATCTACACAAATCGTAGGTGAACATCTACAATTCATAGGTTATTGGATTTTATTTCTACAGGGCCCTAAATCAAGCAGTGTTTTCATGTCATCTGCAGATAAAATGTTCTTTTGGTGCAAATTGAACTCACTGGCACAAATATTTCAAGCCATGGTAGCCAAACCCTGGAAATGCAGTACAATATTCTTGTTGTTTTTTGTCTTGTCTCACCATAATACATGCAGGAGCCTAATTACAAATGCGTAACTGGACCTTCAGTGTTTGTCCTTTTTACTGCGTTAATGAAAGATGTTGCTGCATGGACACACATGTTTAACTAGATACTGTGTAAGGGTAACTTGGTAAGAAATTTCACATGTGACCAATGTGAGTTATGTTGTGTCATAAGAAAATCTTTTTTTTTTTAAATCTTTCATTTGAGCAACAATCCATTTCATCTCCCATGTTACTGAGAAAATAGCAATCACACATTAACACAAGGTAGCATGGGAGAAGAAAGGGACTGAAAAATAAAGAACACTATGTAAATGCAATTTCTTATGTCACCGCATAACTCACTTTGCTCACATGTGAATGACCTTACCAAGTTACCCTTACATAGTATATAGTACCTTAAATGTCTTCTTTTAAAATTATCCAATTCCAAATATCAGAGAAAGCAGCCTTTAGCAGTTTCCCCTAAGCAATTGACCATCTACATATCTTAAAGTAACTGTGTTTTTCCCTCTGTCTCATTTTACTATTCTATTACTATTTTTACTATTCAATAATTGTGTATCATAGGAAATTCAGCAGCATAAATGGCATTCAGGTACAACAGTTCCAAGTGGCTGCTGGGCAAAAGTTCCCAAAAACATTGTAGCCTGCTACATGGTTTTGGAATTAAAAATGGTATGGACTCAGCTATGAGTTGCTCATAATCTCAAATGGGTCTGGCAGTGGGCCCCATCTGGATGATGAGTTGTGCTGTAGACGTACTAGCTGAGGTAGTTCCCCCTGAGAATCCCAGCTGTTCACAGCAGCTAAAATCCTATTTCAAAAATTGGCCTTTGAATGATGAAACATTAGGGAAATTGATGTGGTACATTTGATTACATCCATTATTTCCCATGTCCAAATAGAAACTGAGGTGCCCATTAGCATGTCGGGCGGATCGCCACCGCCCGACATTTTCACACGCCCCATGCCAATTCCCCCCACCATATTACTATGGCAGGTGGACACCGGCGGATGGAAAGACCTTCTGCCGGTTTTCCGCCCAGTCGATGAGTCGACCGCGCGGAAAAGCTTTCAATATGGTGGCGTGTCTGTTAGACACCGCCATCCATATCAGGATGCATTCGGGGTGTTGTCTTTCCGTGGCGGCAAAGGCATGCAGACTTTCACATTGAGGGGCCGTAGCGGGCCCCCAGGTATTTTGGGGGGTGGATTGCGGGAGGTCCCATTTCCCAGGGGTATGGCGGGCGGACAAAGTCCGCTCGCCATGCTAATGACCCGCTTATGGTCCAACTGTTGATGGTGCAGAGTTTCCTAACCCTAGAGTTACCATACCAATTGCTAACAGTAGTCTCATTACCTATGAACATTAATAGGACCCTTTTGTAATATGAGATGTCCTATATCAAAAGGAACTGACAGATTACCTCCATTGCTTAATTTAAGTGAGCTTGTACTCTTGAATCTGAATGTTACTCTGCTCACTATGTGAAATAACAAAACGAAAGTACCACAGATTTGCATCGGACTTCATACTGGCTAAGACTTTCAGATTATAATATAGAGTAGATGCCAGACGTCTAAGTTTAGCAATTTAGAGAGGCTGCAAATAAATACGAGAAGCACACTTTGTCATCCAGCTAATGAGAAGAGAATTGGTTTTCTTCAGAAAGATATAACAATAAAAAATTATTTTAGTCAGTACCCAACACCTAGATGTTTAATAGAGTATAGACAGGAGCCAGGCTTAATGAAGGATGCACTAAGTGTTTTTATTGATTAGGGCATGCACAGAATGAGTGATCTCTACTATGAGACAAGTTGTGCTGTTGCTACCCATGATATGTGAATTATTAGACCCATATTTATTAATTCCTTTTTAATTTGCCCATTCAGAGTAGTTTATTTGAGTGCTACGTAAGATCAGGGTCAATAAAACATGCAGATAAGGCCTTATTACAATCACTTAATATAATAAGGTACTAGATGATTTCTAAGAGAAGTTTGCATGTGAATCAAAGAGCAAGTGTGGCAAGAGAGAGGCCTCTGTGGCAGACCATGTTTGGTTCAGCGCATATTCCAGTCAGTGGGAACCCTTCAAAGCCATCAGATCTTTTCTCAGTGGAAAGCAGCGATCGGTCTAAGAAAGTAATTGAATTTTCAATAGTAATATCCACTGTGGTTTTCAATGTGACCCTCCCCATGATTCACAATGATAAAGGCAGTAGAGATAGCTAGCATCACCAGAATGAATGAACAGCCCACTCTTACCCATGGCTTGGAGGACATTGTTGTTGTAATCTAGCATTTGGTATATCCCTTTTCCCTTTCCTCCCTGCTTCCCCTCTTCCTTCATTCACCCCCACCCTGTTCCCCAATGAAAGATTCTAAAAGGAATGTTGGACAAGGAGTTTAGGTTAGAATGTTGGTGAGACGATTAACTGTCTTCACCAGGAGGAAGGCGGTAGATGCAAGCTGGAGATGTGTTCTGCTTATCTAATAAAGTCATTTGAACTCAGAAACACTGTGTCTCTCTTCTTAATAATGGCAACGAGGAGTAGATACAGTCTCTAGGGGACAGCATACATATCCAACCCTATCTATTTATCTTGCCTACCGCCCTTCATATGACTTCCACCTTTGTGAGAGCCACCTGGTATTCGCTACGCTGTGGGAGTCACCATTCTTCTGAGAAGCACTCCTTCCCTCACAAGAGTACAGTATTGGGTGCATCAGACACACTTTTCTGGGTCCTTTATTTGCTGTTTCTGATCTTGGTTCCCATGAGGTGATGAGCCTGTGTGAACTTCTTCCCTGTTTCCCGCTTTGCAATTGGCTCAATTAGTAATGAGGAGGGCTACTAGAGGCTTCCTGTTCCTGTGCTACAGCGCAGAGGTCAGCTTGGGAAATCTGTATCCTGTTCAGCTGGGGATCTTTGTCATCAGTAACTTCAGAGATCTCCTGATGACATGGAGGCAAGTAAGGATACGCCCTCCTCACTGCTGTTCTGATATCTGATGTCATCCGCCTGCAGTCTATCATTGTGCAACAGTGAGTCGACTCCATCAGAGATTTTCTGACAGCACGGAAGCTCACATGGAGACATGCTCTCCTTGTGCATGTTCTTGTGTTACTCAACAGCAATTAGTCAGAATTCTACTGAGTCCCAATCAGTGTTCTCCTGCATGTGATCCTGTGTTTGATACTTGATGAGTGGAGAGTTCTGATCTCTTTCATATCATTCAAGGTGACATTAATATTTATGAAAGCAACAGAGCAAAGGTGTCTCTGGAGTATTATATTACATGTTTGGGATTTCTTTCAACCCTGGTGTCATGTTCTATAGTTATTAAGATATCCAGTAAGTTGAGTTCTTACTATATTATCTCTATGTCTTTCATTGCAATATTAATTTTTACCTCATGTGACAGCATATTTCCTCCAGTGATTACAATAGATTTCTTCCCATTGTATCTTTGGAGTTATTTTGAAGGTTATTCTCTTGTACACTTATTTATAGCTGTGTTGTTTTGAAAAATATTGGGGCCTATTACAATGTCATCCGACCGACACCGTAACGGGATGGAATCTGCCAGACTATTAATCAGCAGTTCCATCCACCAAATTAGGATGCGACCACCCTATGAGCGGTCGGAAACATACATTTTTCCATTGCAGCATGTGCAGAGGCTGGAAAAGGGCTACAGGACAATCTTCAAAAGACAAATTGATGTTCCTGCCACACGGTGCATGGATGTTTGGGGGCACCACAAGTGCCCCTAGGCACCATCGCTGAGACCCAGGGGGAACGGGGACCCTGCTTGGGGCCCCCAAAATTCCTTTTCCATCTGTCTTTCTATGGCAGTTGGACCACCATAGAAAGGGATATTGTATTCCCTACGGCACTGCCTGAGCAGCCACCGCCCCTTTTATAGAATTTATGGTCCACTGCTGCCCCGACGGGCTCCTTGATCCCATCAAAACAGCAGTGGTCTGTCCCTCCCACAGATGCCTCTGACCGATGGACCGTAATACGATGGTTGGACCCCTTCAATGGATGTCGTTGGGCCCGCCACCGACAGCCTGTAGGTGGCGGGCTATCGACATCAGAATGAGGGCCTAACTATGGCTGCTGCTGGTATGAATCCCCCACCCCCATTCTTAAATGAGATAGGGGAGCCTAAACTACTGTGGCATAGGTGGATTCAAATGTTTAAATCCTATTTATTATTAACTATCGGAGGTGGAAAATTTACTTCTGAGGGGAAGCAACACATTTTATTGCATAACTTAGGAGATCAGGATAGGAAAGTATTTGAAGAAATAGGAGACCAAGGCTCAGATGAGGCTAGTGGTGAAGATGAGGAGGAACATGTTTTTCAGGCAACTTTAGATACATCTGAATGTCATTTCAAAGTATCCTCAAATGTATCATTAGAAAAATTCAAATTCTTTAGGAGAGCGCAAGAGAAAGATAAGAAAGTAGCAACCTATGTGCCTGTGTTAAAAGGGTTGGCGGCTACATGTAAATTTTGAGTCCTCACTGATTCATTGATCAGGGATTAATTGGTGAGATGCCCCAATGAACCAAAGTACAAGAGAAAATGTTAGCACTTAACCCCTTGTTAACTGAAGAAGTCAACCTTGCCAAGAGTATTGAGCACACAGCTGTATGTGTTAATGAAATTAAACTGTCACGTGATTCTTTCAAAGTGAATTGGATGTTAAAAAACTTAGTGGTATGGAAAATGTATACACAGTTAAAAATAATTTGACTCAACAGACCAATGTCAAGAAAGACAGTAATGTAAAATGTTTTAGATGTGGATATAATAATTACCTCACAAATAGCCCGAACTGTACAGCAAGAAGTGTCCTATGCAGGAAATGTAAAACAAGAGGACACTTTGCCAAAGTTTGCAAAGAAGTGAGAGGTAAGGTACATATGCTGGAAGGTTTTGAGGAAGATAAGTGTTCAGATAAAGGGCAGTGTATCCAACTGCGGCCGGCAGTGGGAGTACCTGCAGGGTGGTGACGTGGGGAAGGGGAGGGGCAGGGTGGGGGGGGGGTAGTAATGTATGGATTACGGAGCTTCCCAGGTAAGTAAACATTTAAATAAACAAAACGAATTTCATTGAGTGCACTGCATTCCCAAATGCGATGCAGTGCGCGCAACAAAATGTGTTTTATTTATTTAAATGCTTACTTACCTGTAAAACTCCGTAATCCATACATTACTACCCCCTACCCTGCCCCTCCCCCTCCCCACATCACCGCCCTGCAGGTACTCCTACTGCCGGCCATGGCTGAGTGTATCTTCCAGGTCAGTGAAGAGGAACCAAAAGAAAATGTGTCATAACCAAAGTGTGATTTATTGTTTGATGGCGGTCAGAATATCGGTATTTGCTGATTCATGTTCCCCATATACGTTTATTGATAGTAAGAAATTTCATGAGAAAATGCGTAATAGAGGTTATGTCCTGGAGCCTCCAGATATCAGACTTGGAAGTATAATAAATACCCCATTCTCCTTGAGGGGATGATGACAATGCACATCTCTTTAAAAGATAGACTCACAGAGGGTAAAGTTTATATCACTAAAGAAGGTTCTAATTTATTGGGATGGCACCTTCAAAAGGATTTAGGAATAGAATTGGACCCTAACAATCAGGAGAAGTGTTGATGGGCACATCGATAGTTGGTAAGGACATTTGGGATCGATACCCAGAAGTAGTTTCTGATCATCTAGTGTCAGACTTCACGATCTTATTTTAATGAATTAATATTCTCTTACCATTACTTGCACGGGAACAGAGATGCTAGGTCCCAAATCCCACTAGGCAATACCCGGAGGCCAATTGATAATGAACCTCTAGATTATTACCATGAGGGAAGGGGGAATTGGATAAAATAACAAACAAGAAGAGACTGGTCCTGGACTGGTTCCTTCTGTCTTGGCCGTCTAGCTGACGTCTTTTTCTTCTATGGAACCTAAGGGAGCAACAAACAATTAACTACCCTTGTTCTTGTTATCTTATCCTACTAGTCTCTCTATCTATTTTTTACCTACCCTGTCTCTCCAGGATTCTTGCCTCTCTTCTGTCTTTTTCTTATAATGTTCTATTATATCCTCGTCCTATTTAGTTGTACCTAGAATCAAATATGCACTTGTTATCACCTAGGTCTGTCTGCCTTTGTGTATGTATCTCTTCTTTGTATGTGTTGTTTACTTACTTCACTAAATTTGACGTGTAGTGTATTCCTATTCTTTTCTGGATTATTCTTGACTCTTTATTTGTGCTGACTCTAATTCTGTAGATAAAAACAGACGTTAATTCTCTTTCCTTGTCTAAAGCCTAATACTATTTATCTACTGTTATTCCTACTTACTTCTCTTTTCTGCCTGCTCTCTTATTATCAATATTCCATTCTCACTTGACCCCTTGAATTCCTCTCATTCTTGTAGGTCTTTGATGATATCAAAAACTCTGCTATGCTCGGTAAGAATTTCCTCCAATATTCTCATAAGGTTTTCTAATTTTACACAGTACGTTTTATTATTATTAATGTTCACTTAGCTTTGTTCTTTCTGTGATCTTTACTTCATTTCAAGTTGACGGCATGCTTCTAAGAAGATCTCCCTTGGCTTCGTTGACGTGCGACTGGATGTGCTGAGGTACTTGGAGTATTCTCTGGAGAAACAACCTTCTCTGCTGTTCTAATGCCTTAATGCTGTTTACTCTCTGATTCCGTCGGTATTTGTTCGGCAACGGATAGCCGTCGGCGCAATATTAACCTAAAACTTCTTCTCAAAAACTAAAATTCATGATTCACTAACCGCTCAGCTACTGCTGCCACTCAGAGCGAATACTTCGGTGATGTGCGCGTTTCCTGTCGCGCTCACGCTTCACCTCAATCACTCGGCAGCTGCGGTGTTAAAGACTAGACCGCAAACTTGATTTCGGATAGGCGGCCATCTTAGCACGCTAATTCCGAACCTGCTCAGTCCAAGTGCTGACCTCATGCAGTTTCTTATACAATGGGGGCAAATCGGTTCCAATCGTCATTAAGACCTGTGTAGGAGTCCTGACAGTACCCCCCAACAAGGCAGGTCCTCTCGCTCTTGGCTTTGTGGGGAAACGCTGATGAAAAGACTTAACCAACCTTGGGGCATGAACGTCAACATCCAGCTCCCAGGATCGTTCTTCCGGCCCATAACCCTTCCAGTCTATCAAGTAATATAGTTTTCCTTTTGATCTCTTTGAATCTAAAATCTCTTTAACTTTAAATTCTGTTCCTGTTTCTAACTGGATGGGTTTGGGAGGCAAATTAGTTTGTTACTCAGTAGAAGCCTTCTTTAACAATGAGACATGAAAAACAGGATGAATTTTCAGTTTGGTTGGTAGCTTTAATCGATAAGTGACTTGATTAATTCTTTCCTCACTTTGATAGGGGCCTATAAATCGGGGTTGGAATTTTCTATTTCCTTTTAACCTCAAGTTTTTTGTGCTTAGCCAAACATCATCTCCGTTTTCTAGGGAAGGACCCTCTCGTCTTTTCCGATATGCATAGCCCTTATACCTCTTTTTGGCCAGTTCCAAATTTTCAATTGCATTTTGATGGACCTGTTCTAAATGCGAGACTACTTCTTTAACTGCTGGGACTGTGATCTCAGTTTGTCTAATTGTCGAATTCGGATGTCTGCCAAAATTCAGATAAAATGGGGAGTAACCAGTAGATATATTTTTTGCATTATTGTGGGCAAATTCTGCTGCCCACAGATAATCTGACCAATCTCCATCTTGTTTCAGAAGAAATAGCCTTAGATACTGGTGTAGCTCCTGATTCACTCTTTCGGTCTGCCCATCTGTCTCTGGGTGATAACTGGTGGAGAATCTAACCTCAGTTCCTAAACCTTCCATAAAGGCCCTCCAGAAATGGGATATGAATTGGGAGCCCCTGTCTGAAATAACTATTTTAGGGATTCCATGAACCTTCACTATCTTTGTACAGAATTGAGTAGCTAGTTGTTTAGCAGTAGGGAACCCTTTCAAGGCCGTAAAATGTGCCATCTTGGAAAAGGCGTCTACAACCACTAAAATCGTATTAAAACCTTGACTAATGGGTAAGTCAGTAATGAGATCAAGAGTGTCTGTATGCCATGGACAAGGTGGTGTAGGCAAGGGTTGAAGTAGCCCTTTTGGAGCCTGCCCTTCTGATTTTCCCTGAGCGCAAATCTCACAAGTCTTCACATACTTCTCAATATCCTTAGTCATTTTGGGCCACCAATATTGTCTCTTGATTATTTCTTCTGTTTTAGCCTCTCCCTTGTGCCCCGCTAACATGCCGTCATGACATTCATGCATAACTTGTTGTTGTGTCTCCTTGGTGGGTATATACAAGGCGTCTTTGAAATAAGGCAACTGACAAATTATTTTCCTGTCTGCATCTTCCTTGACCCAATTTTGCATCGCTTCTGGACTCATGACTTCTGAAATGTTTGTCTCCAGATTAATTGAAGTCGTGACCCCAATAATCTTTGAACTCGGGATGATGGTTTGATTTTCTGTGAGAGTCTTCTGAGTTTCCCTGCCTATTCTGGATAGAGCATCAGCCTTCCCATTTTGAGCTCCGGGTTGGTAAGTGATCACGAAGTCGTAATCAGCAAAGTACAGGGACCACCTCAATTGTCTTGGCGTGAGTGTTCTAGCAGTTTTTAAGAATTTTAAATTGTGATGATCAGTAAACACTGTCACTTGATGTTGGGCTGCCTTCAGGTAATGTCGCCACTCCTTGAATGCGTCCTTAATGGCCAGCAACTCTTTTTCGGTGATGGTGTAATTAACTTCGGCAGGAGTCAATTTCCTGGATCTGTAAGCGACTGGATGTAATTGACCAGTTATTTTATGCCGTTGGGATAGAACTCCTCCGACAGCTTGATCAGAAGCCTCAGTCTCTACATAAAAAGGTTCCGACGGGTCGGCATGTTGAAGAATTGGCGCTGAGGTGAAATCACTCTTCAACGATTGAAAGGCCTCTTCAGATTCTTTTGACCATTCAAATCGGATCCCTTTCTTGAGTAGTCGTGTGAGAGGAAGGATCTTTCGTGAAAATTCACTGATGAACCTTCGGTAGAAGTTTGCAAATCCAATGAAGCTTTGAACTTCCTTCACACTTGTAGGGGGTTCCCAATTCGTTACTGCTTCGATTGTCCGTTGATCCATAAGTATTCCAGTGGGAGAAAGAACAAACCCCAAGAACTCCACTTGAGAAACTTTGAAAGCACACTTCTCCAACTTCACAAATAATTTGTTGTCCCTCAGCTTCTTTAGGACTCCTCTCACTTATTCCTGATGTTTACTCACGTCAGGAGAATACATCAGAATGTCATCAATGTACACAATAGCACACTGGTCTATAAATTCCTTTAAAATGTCGTTGATGAAATGCTGAAAGGCAGCTGGGGCGTTACACAATCCGTAAGGCATGACTTGGTACTCGAATAGCTCAAACCTAGTCCGGAATGCTGCCTTCCATTCATCGCCTTCGCGCATCCGAACTAAGCGATACGCCCGCTCAGGTCTAATTTGGTGTAAATTTGCGCTCCTGATCCAAAAGGACCGAAATGAGGGGTAGCGGGTATCGATTCTTCTTGGTAATTTTATTTATAGCTCTATAATCGATACATGTCCGCAAATCTCCTTCCTTCTTGGGCACGAAAAATAAAGGCGAAGATACGGGAGACTGTGAGGGCCGAATGCAACCATTGGCTAAGTATTTGTCCAGATACTCCTTCAAGTGATGATGTTCCTTTTCTGTTAATGCATACACACGGCTACATGGTAAGTTTGAGCCAGGTTCTAAGTCTATTTTGCAATCATATACTCGCTGAGGAGGAAGTTGTTCAGTTTCCACTTCGTTGAACACATCTTCAAAATCTCTATACTCTTCAGGTATTTCTTGAGCATTAATGATGTACACTGAAAACCCAGCAGAACACAAAGAATGAGCCGGATTATACCCTGGGGTCTTCTCTTCTTCACCAAAACAGTTCTCTTGGCAGTAATTCGAATCCATTACTATAGTTCTGGAGCTCCAATAGATGGTGGGATTATGCTCTGTGAGCCATGGAAGACCAAGAATTAGCTGAAACTGGGGGGAATCAATTAAATTAAATTGAATCTTTTCTTTATGCTCATCACTAGAAATTAGTTGAATCTGTTCCGTGTGACTTACAATTGGCCCCGAAGATAGGTTTGTTCCATCTACGGCCTGAACTGGCTCGCTCTTAATCTTTTTAATTGCTTGTATTCCCACCTTATCTGCAAATTTTAAATCACAGAAATTTCCTGTGGCTCCTGAGTCTATCATTACTGAAACCTCTGTCAAAGTTTTGTGTCGTATTCTTACTTAGATTGGACAAGGTTAAATGTGGAGCCGGAGACTGCAAGGTGTTTGCTACTTGATGTTCTTCCGGAGTTGTCTTTTGAATCGCACCCACCTGTTCAACTCCTCCCACAGGTGGTGCAATTAGTTTTCCTTCGGCTTGAAGGTGGTCTTCTGTTTCTTTGGGCAGTTTCTAAGGAAATGTACTCCAGACCCACAGTACATGCACAAATTGCTTGTTCTTCTTTTCTCTTTTTCCTCTCTTTATAAGGGTCCCCTTATAGCTCCAATCTGCATGGGCTCTGCCCCTTGTTGACCATCTGAACTTCTACTACTGTCAGTCGAGCTCTGTCAAACCTTGGAACTGACGATCTAAAATCCTTTTTCTTCTCAACTTTCCTTTCTCCCTGACGGAAATCGATTTCTAGTACTAAATCTACAAGTGCTGAAATCTCAGTAGGTCTATTCGGAATTTGAGCTAACACATCCTTGAGTTCGTCTCTCAATCCACGATAAAAAACTGCTGCTCTCTTACTCTCTGGCCAGTTTGTCCCCACTACTAGTTTATTAAACTGGGCCAAGTACGCCACTAAGTCTTGATTTCCTTGCCGTAAATCAAGTAATTTGTTGTCTACTACTTGAGAGATTCTTCGTCGATCAAATCTTCGAAGGAATTCTTGTTTAAATTCTTCATTATTCCGTAACAGAGGATCATCCCTGGTGACTGGGGGCATTGACCATGACGCGGCGTCTCCACTTAAATAAGACAGTATAAAAGCTACTCTGGACTGCGCATCAGGAAAAATTGAAGGGCGGCACATGAAATGTAAGGTACATTGTGTGATGAATATTTGCGCCTTTTGCGGGTCTCCACTAAATCTCTCTGGGGGGTTAGTGGAATGACTGGGGATACGGAATGGATTACTTGTGTGGTCGTTCTATTTGTACGTTCTAGTGTAGGGTTCATGGCCTCTCGTTCTAACCCAATTGGCTGTCTCAGTCTCTGTGCTAGTTCTGCAGTTTCTTTCCTGGAATTCACTACTTCTTGTCTAAGACTCTGATTCTCCTCCCTAACTGCGACCAATTCTTTTTGTATGGTATCTAAAACTGCCCCTAAGGTCTGTAAATTAATTCCTTCCGCCATCTCTGTTCAGGTGCAAATGCAATGTGGGCACTTCACTCTGTCAAACTTCACGATCTTATTTTAATGAATTAATATTCTCTTACCATTACTTGCATGTGAACAGAGATGCTAGGTCCCAAATCCCACTAGGCAATACCCGAGGCCAATTGATAATGAACCTCTAGATTATTACCATGAGGGAAGGGGGAATTGGATAAAATAACAAACAAGAAGAGACTGGTCCTGGACTTGTTCCTTCTGTCTTGGCCGTCTAGCTGACTTTTTTTTGTTCTATGGAACATAAGGGAGCAACAAACAATTAACTTCCCTTGTTCTTGTTATCTTTTCCTACTGCTCTCTCTATCTATTTTTTTTCTCCAGGATTCTTGCCTCTCTTCTGTCTTTTTCTTATAATGTTCTATTATATCCTCGCCCTATTTAGTTGTACCTAGAATCAAATAAGCACTTGTTATCAACTCGGTCTGTCTGCCTTTGTGTATGTATCTATTCTTTGAATGTGTGGTTTACTTACTTCACTAAATTTTACGTGTAGTGTATTCCTATTCTTTTCTGGATTATTCTTGACTCTTTGTTTGTGCTGACTCTAATTCTGTAGATATAAACAGACGTTAATTCTCTTTCCTTGTCTAAAGCCTAATACTATTTATCTACTGTTATTCCTACTTACTTCTCTTTTCTGCCTGCTCTCTTATTATCAATATTCTAACTTGACCCCTCGAATTCCTCTCATTCTTGTAGGTCTTTGGCGATATCAAAAACTCTGCTATGCTCGGTAAGTATTTCCTCCAATATTCCCCTAAGGTTTTCTAATTTTACACAGTACGTTTTATCATTATTAATGTTCACTTAGCTTTGTTCTTTATGTGATCTTTACTTCATTCCAGGTTGACGGTGTGCTTCTAAGAAGATCTCCCTTGGCTTTGTTGACGTGCGACTGCATGTGCTGAGGTACTTGGAGTATTCTCTGGAGAAACAACCTTCTCCGCTGTTCTCATGCCTTAATGCTGTTTACTCTCTGATTCCGTTGGTTGCGTATTTGTTTGGCAACCGATAGCCGTCGGCGCAATATTAACGTAAAACTTCTTCTCAAAAACTAAAATTCAGGATTCACTGACCGCTAAGCTACTGCTGCCACTCAGAGCGAATACTTCGGTGAAGTGCTCGTTTCCTGTTGCGCTCACGCTTCAGCTCAATCACTCGGCAGCTGCGGTGTTAAAGACTAGACCGTAAACTTTAAAAAAAAAAAAAATGTTTTAAACATAATATTTAGCTCTTCATCAAATTACACATCACCAAGTACATTAAGAAATAGTTGATTAATTATACATTAGGTCGGTCCTGAACCTCTCAGTACATTGTAATTACAACCATCATGACAACTAGACTGTAAACTTGATTACGGGATAGGCGGCCATCTTAGCACGCCTATTCCGGACCCGCTCAGTCCAAGGGCTGTCCTCATGCGGTTTCTTATACAATGGGGGCAAATCAGTTCCAATTGTCATTAAGACCATTGTAGGAGTCCTGACATCTAGACTTGTTGAAGGGAATTATGCATAAAATTAAACTCAAAACTTCAGCAAGGCCTGTAGTACATAAAAATCGATCAGTCCTCTTACTCCCGAGAGATCCACTTAAGGTGGAGTTAGACAGAGTGTTACTACAAGGTGTCATAAAAATGGTTCAGTTTACAGAATGGTTGGCCCTTGTTGCTCTTGCCTTCAAGAAGGGGGATTAGGACATTTGTTTATGGAATGATTTGAGAGACCTAAATGCCATTATTTGGGAGGACATGTTCCCACTGCCTAGGATAAATGAGATGCTCAATTTAATATATGATGCTAAGTATTTTGATGTATTAGACCTATTTTCCGTGTACCACCGGGTTGCCCTGCACCCTGAATCACAACCGTTGACGTCATTCACCACCCTTTTGGCAGGTACATGTTTCTAAGAATGCTGTTTGGCTTGGCCTCGGCTGCAGCTGCATTCCAGAGAATTCTGCAGCAAATTAACTAAGGTCTTAGTAACGTCATGTGTTTCCAGGACAACATGCTGATATAGGCGTCGGATGCAAGCAACAAAGGGTGTAGTGCTATTTTTTCTCAATTGTGTGAGGGTTCTGAGAGGATCATAGCTTTTGCTTCAAGAACTCTTCATGTCAGTGAAAGGAACTACTCCACAATTGACAAAGAGGCGCTAGTTTGTTTTTGGACAGCCAATAATTTTGAATTTTATCTTTGAGGGTTGCCATTTAACCTAAGAACCGATCATAAACATTTAGTCTCAGTGTTTTCTACAAAGGATTTGGAGAATACCACACCTAGAATGGCTAAATGCGTGTTAGGATTGCAAGGCTTCCAATATATAATAATGTATGTCCAGGGTGAGAGGAATAAAACTGCCAATTTCCTTCAAGGCTGCCTATAAACCTAAACAACATAAAGATAGATACAGATGTATCTATTTTGGCATTAGCTATTCCTGCATTAAGTAAAGTGGAGTCGAAAAAAGTCCTGTCTGTAGACAAACTTTTAGACTTAGTAAAGGTGAAAATTATACAAGGTATGCCACTGAAAAGTAGTAACTTAAACATGGAACTCCACCCATATTGGAATGTAAAGAATTAGTTATATATTAATAAGGATTTGATTTACAGAGCAGTAAAACTTGTTCTGCCCACTGGAAATAAAGCACACATTATTAACTTAGCTAATGAGAACACCTAGGAAGAGGTTTAACTAAGAATGAAGTCAGATCTGAATATTGGTTCCCCAACATGGACTCCCTTATAGAAGAAGAAGAGAGGGATTGCTGTGCTTGTGGATTGAGTGAGAAGTCTAAGAATGTATATAAAGCTCCTCTACCTCCTGTAAGTGTACCTGAGAGATCCTGGGACAAATTGAGCTTGGGCATTGTAGAACCTATAAACATTTTAGGAGTCCAGAACTGTTATATTTTAACCCTTATTGACTATTACTCACATTGGATTTCCATCAGATTTAATTCTAGCTTCAAGGCCAAAATCTTGATTGATTTTCTTTCTGTCATCTTTGCCACTGAAGGTTTTCAGGGGACTCTGTTCTGATGAGATGAAAAATGTAATTACTGGGTTATCTGTACAACATGTGAATACCTCAGTCTATTGTCCTAAGGCCAATGGATTGGACGGCAGGGATATCAGATTAGATTTATTAAGGAGTTCATTCAATTAGCTTTGTAAGTAGGGAAACCTGCCATTCAGATGGTAACTGAAATGTTGTGGTCGTACTATACCACTCCTAATGGAGTCACACTGTATTCACCTTTTGAGTTACTATGGGGAAGGAACGCCAATACTATAATATCCCCAAGATGGTTGTTTAAAGAGAGAGACGTAGATAAGGATCAGAAAGATATATTGGCACCAAGAGATCCCACTGGGGATGATTCGCTGCGCCATTCAAATGTCAGATAAATAAATATATCCAAAAAGGTAAAGCATCATCAAATTCAATACAAATGTTGCTATGACAGCAAGTGGGGAGTCAAACAACAGAAGTTGTCACACACATGCTCTGCCCACATACGGATGCCCGCAATCTAGCGGGTAATCAGGGTCCATATCCTCATCACTACTCCTTACCTGTTGTGGCAGGGCCTGGTCCTGGCTAGTGGCATGGTGGAGGAAGAAGGATGTTTCCAGGTCTGCACAACACTCGGCAGGCCGTTCTGGCCAGTAGCATGGTTTACGCACTGACAGAAGGTTTGAGACTACAAGTCCCATGAGGCAAAGCAGAAGTATCCACGTTTGCCTGGAACAAACTGCACGCAAACTGGAAGAGGAGGACAGGTCAAAAGGAGCCTCTAGAAGCACGAAGCTGCTGGTTATTCCTTGGCCGAGCAGCGCTTACATGCTGCTATTCTCCTGCTCGATTCTGTGAATGGTAAGAGTGCACTTGCACCGTCCTTGATCGGGGCTTCCTCGATAATTTGGATACCAGCTGCAAATGACTTTTGGCATAGTTATTGATTCACAGGATGTTCTGACTGGGCCATTGCAGCTAACAAGGGTTTTGCTGTTAGCAAAGAAACTTTGTTCATGCTCAGTTTATGTTTTGGATATACACCAACCTAAAGGATTGAAAAAGTATCATTTAGGTATTTAGGTACTACGGATAATGATGTGGTGATAAGTGGATGCACATATATATTTTGACATTTGATAAATGCATACAACGTAAAGAATCAAAAGAAGCATTTTGATGACTATTGTTTTGTTTAACTCTAACAGGGGGTTCAAGACGCAGCCATCTGCTCTTCCCCTGTGATGTGGAACCTTTTATGTGCGCTGGTGTGTATGGGTCTTCGTTACATATTAATGTGAAATGTACTAGTGTTTGCTACCATAGATTATGGGATACAAACAAGGTTCCCTTGTGCTTCTATCCTTTTCTTATCGCAATTCCTATCCTTGCTGATCTAGTCACATGGACGTTGACTCTTTCCTCTCCAAATTGGATGGGGAATTATTGTTTGTTTTACAGATACAGGTAGCTCAAATAGTTAGCTGTAGGAGGGACATTGAACCTACCAATTCTTACCATCATTGTTTTGTCTTTCAGATCTCCTTCCCGACCCCTCCCCTTTCCTTCCCCCGCTTGGTCATCCCATCCACCTGTGCTATTATAGCATTCAGGGTTGGGACTGTTGAGAGTTGGACCCCTTTTTGCCATTGAACTGTTCCCGAGGGATCATCGAGCTGAAAGAAATAGAGTTGTGGTCAGTGGGTTTTAACAAATAAACGGAGTCAGAGTAAAAACAAGTTGGATACATTCTACAAACCTGCTAGAATACAAGATGTAAAGAAAAATGTAGTTATCCTTGATGAAGGACATATGAGATGCATGGATAGGGTTGTTTCTTGCCCCATAAGTATATTACCGAAGACAGCAAGACAAGAAACTTAGCTCTCTGGATTCCGTTCGGAGAGACAGTAGGATGTGTAAATCTCCCAAGTAGCATAAAGACTATGTCATGTTTTAAGGCTGTTCTTTTACTCTTTAGTTTCTGTATACCAATTTTTTCTTTATAGATTTATATTAGCTACCTCTGTTGCTGAATTGTTTGTTACTCCTTTTTAATATTATGTAAGTAAAGGAGATGTGTTGTAATCTGGGATTTAGTATATTCCTTTACCCCTTCCTCCCTTCTTCCCCTTCTCCTTCATTTGCCACCAGCCTGTAACCCAAGGGAAGTTTCTGAATGGAATGTTGGACAAGGAACTTAGGCTAGAATGTTGGTGAAAGGATTAACTGTCTTCACCTGGAAGAACGTGGTAGAGGCAAACTGGGGATGGGTTCTGTGTATCTAATGAAGCCACCTGAACTGAGAAACACTGTGTTTCTCTTCTTAATAATTGTGTTGTTTGTACCAGATCTGAGTCTAAATCTGCCTTGGATGGGAGAGCTGTATGTTCACTGCCTTTCTCACAGGTTGAATTGAGAAGCAAAAGAATGAGGTAGAATGAAGGGTCCTATATCTCTAGTCAATCTGAAGGTGTATTCAGATTGACTCAGTGTCTCCCATTACTAGAATTGCAGTCCTAGCACCATTTATGCACTGGAAAATGTAATTCTATACTATAGGCCTCATGTACAAATTGCTTTTAATGGACACAAACCCCCAGAATCTGTAAATCCAAGGGTTTGTGGTGCTGAAACTCTTTTTAAAATGTGTTACACCCACTCAACGCTTGAGAAAAGGTTTAGGAGTAAGGCATCATTACTTGGAAGGGTGGTTTAAGGGCACTCCTTCAAAATACCAATCCTTTAAGGTATGTATTAATGTTTTGCGATTAAAATCCGGTTCCAAAACATTCATATTTGCAACAAACTTAAAGGAGATGCTAACCGATTTACAAATGGGAAGGGTCACTGTCGCGACATACCTATCCGGGACCGGGAAGAGGAGGAGACCGATGACCTTCTTCCCCCTCATGTCTCAACTGTACTGTTTTCAGTCACAACGGGAATGACCATCAGAGGACGATCACGGCCCATTTAACTTCCTATACTTCCGGGCCGACCCATGTGACGCTGTCACATGCACCAATGGCAGACGAGGATGGAGAGAGGGCGGACCATATAGCCGGAGATGCAGAAGGTGTAGAGAGAGACCGGAGTTCCGAGAGGACGAGGGACCCAGGATCGTGACCACAACCCAGGAGAGATACTTTCCCCAAGATGACGACTCTACATCTCTTGTGTGCCCCGGACGGAGTACGACATCTACAACACCGGAACGATGACCCCTGGATACTCAGAGGAGGGAACTGGACCCTATCCGGTACCACCCACAAGCCAGCCATGCTACCGGAGGAGCGTGGCTACCCGAGGTACGGGCCCGCATTCAGGGGTGGTTTGGCAAAGGGAGCCCAACAGTGAGAAAGCTAGGGCTGGGGATGGTACGGTGTTCCTCTGTCACTTTCGTCCCTATTACAATGTGCATAATTGAAAGGGCACGCACTAAGACCGTGTTTCTGTTTGTTTGTTTTCATGCCCCCTGACAACTTATCCCGGACGAAGACGAGGTCCTTGACTGAACCCTTCCTCTGGCTTCAAGATGGGAGGGAAATCAAGCCAATCCTTACCCGAATACTCAAAGGGACTTTGAAGAGGTTCATTTTGCATGGCATCTCCTCTCTGGTCGTCATTGCCCATACACAGTCACCAAGCCCCTTGCCAATAATGGTTTTTTTTTAAGAGTAGGCCTACTCTTAAAACAAGATTTCCTTTTCAGAAAAGAGGATACATTAAAAAAAATTGCAGACAAGTTGGGCTGCTGACCGCACCAGTCCACCATGCCTATGATGACAACCTATCATAGTGAGTTTCAATTTGCAACCTACCTTTTTCATATTTATGATGTTGAGAGCGACCCACTACGATTCTGTATTTTGTAAATTGACATATCGATATATAGGTTGGTTCACAAAAAAAGGATGCTTTTGGTAAAGGGTGGTGACGAAATTGTGAGCCCTTTCACCTAATGCATTCTTTGTACATGAGGCCCTAAGTTTCAAATGCAAATGGATCTGTGTGCTGTCAATGTACATGGAAATGGATCTGTGTGCCATCAACGTACATTTAGAAATTTCATGCAAATGTTAAACAGCGGACAGGAGAGGGAATATCCTGAGGCAAAACCATAAGACACCAAAAAAGTGGATGATGTGACCAACTCAGTTCCAACATTTAGGTTGTGGCTGTTGACAAATAATTGATACATTTTAGCTTGAGTCTAGATATGCTTGCCTTGAATTCCCGCTTATCCAATAGTATTGTACAGATGAAAAGCCAAACATAGCAGAAAGATCAAACAGGGTAAGAGCAGGCTTTTGGACTCATCTGTGGAGAAAGGTGTTGTTAGTCATTTTTGCTAAGGTATTTATGCCACTCCTCTCAGATTACAATCCTGACTGAGTGTTGTGGAGAATGTGATATATTTCCAAATGCTCTTGGAGTCCTTTAATCACCTCCTTTCCCATGGTTTTAAATGGAAACAAAGCAAACACAAGGAGATGATGGCGAATCTTTTCAGACACTCACCCTCAGTCACAGATCTGAGTTGAATCCATCATCATTCTTAAGCTGCTCCATCCATCCGAATCGGATACATTTCCGACCTGCCAATTATGATGCAAGGAAACTGTTCAGGCTGTCCCATTCGGTTCTGATCAGCATTCAGACAGCCTGAGTCATTCAGAGCCGAACCATACAGCTCTATGGACACGGTTTCTGACCGAGCAATTATGATGGCGAATTCTGACAGCCGTTACAAATCGGTTTGGCCCACACAAAACGGCAGTTGGGATCTGACTTTGGGGCCCTGTAGCAGTTCCAAGTTCACCCGTAGGCCTCTGGTTAGGACCTGTGGGGGTACCCAAGGGACCCCTCTTTCTAACCATGCACAGTGTGGCAGGCACAATGAGGTGCCCGCTGCAGGGTGAAAGGTTTTTCCCAACCACCCCGTTTTTCAATGAAAGCCTGTGTTCTCATTCAGAACACAGGCTCCCATTGAAGTCAATGCGAGTCCTACCGAACGATGTTCGGAAGCATCGTAATCGGTCAGCCACACTCAGAGAAACCTGATTCAGTCGGAAACCATTCCGAAACCGATTCAGTCGGACGAGTTTCCGACCGACATCATAATCGGCCCCTTTGTGTGACAGCATGGTGGAAGATTTTAAGTTTATCTGTATAGTAATGTTCGTTGAGATTTTTTTCCAACTTGGTTATTGGACACGTGATGAAAGCAGAAAATGTCATCAATGCTGAAGTCATATCACCATGGCCCATAACCTAAATACACAAGCATTTGTTGCATCCAGTCAACTGGCAACCCTGAGATACTGGCTGAAACTGGCTCTGCTAAAAGAGTTTCTTTTAGCGTTTGTATTCCAGGTATTCTTTCAACAGATACACAAGTCTTCGGATGGTTCAAAAAAGTAACAGAATTTAAACAGGCCATTAAAATTCTCAGATCAAATAACTCTTGAAGTCTGTCCAACACTCCTTTAATCTTCACTGTTCGATTTCAAACCATGGATCTGGCCTAAGCTGGCATTATTTGATCACACACCGATTGAAATCAAAGCACCATACAACGCAGTTCCAGCCACTGCTTCATTTTCTGACTGGCACAAAAAATATATGAGTTGCCCCTAATGTTTTGCCTGCTCTCCGTATTGAAAGGCGTCCACCCTTTCTAAATCCATGGCAGTCAATGCAAAAATTACAGCAACTAAACGGTCCCTTCTTCTGGCACTACCAAATGTGTATCATGGAAAGTTGTCTCTCTCCTGTGTGTGACATATTTACTCTTCCTCGGCAAAGGAAATCAAGCGCCCATTATTAGCGCTTGTTAACAGCTGATGTGGTGGCATCGCCACTAAATTCAGACAGAGACTGGCACCAACAAAACTGGAGCCAAGGAAGTCTAGCCTGGCTGGAAAATTAAAATTGGCAGCGTCTCACGAATAGCATTAGCTGGGCAGCCAAATTAAAATATAGATTTAGGCAATGTTTGCGCGATTATTATTTTTTGTTGCTCTATATATGGCGCTCCTAAGTGCAGTAAGAAGAAAAAAGCCTTGTTTATACTGAGCATGAATCAGGATTTTATATATAGGCATGTACCAATTAACTTCGGTAATGTTGGAAAATGAAGAGGGAATACTGAACTTGTGTGGTCTGTATTAAAGGTGGGTCAGGGTTAGGGTTTAATTGAAGTCTGCGGACGAGAGCTCATGAATGTCCATTTGTATTTTCAATGTTAGTGCGTTGAGGTTATTTCTCCAAAAGCTGCGTGGGGACTAGAAATGGACTGTGCTATTCATAAATAAAGCCAAAATCAAACGAAGGTCAACATAGAAAGTCCAGGGTCAGACATTAAGGATTGGGTAGCATTCCCCCCTTCTCTGTTGTCTCCATGTACCTTAACTTATGGTAGGGGAAGAACACATTGTTTTAGTTTTATGATTATGGTAATTATTCATTAAAATAGGAAGTTTAACGAGTACTTCAAACAAGAGTATTATTTATATTGAGTCACTCGTGTTGAAGAAGGTAGGCACTTGCATGACATGGTTTCAGAATATTTGTGAGAGATAAGCTAAGCAAGCAACCATGCATTTGCTTACAAGTTATTCACATCAGCTAGCATTTGCGAGAGTTAGTCAATGAGCTATAAGTGTTGTGTCACATATACGTAAATATGCCAATACAACTTTTCTTTTCAAATGATTCCTCTTGTGTACTTTCTAGTCACCCCCTCCCCGCCGTTTGTTCGGAAAACAGGTAATTTTAAACATGAGATTTATTTAAAAGCCACTACACTACATTTAATTGTGGGCTGGAACATCTATTGTAAAAAAAAACTTGCCATTTAAGAATATAGAGGGTCATTACAATGGCGGACGGACTTCAGTTCGTCTGCCATCGCATCGTATTTGGGACCGCTCCCGCCTACAAGGCGGCGGTCCCACAGGCCAAATTATGACGCGACTGCCGCAATGTAAAACAGGGATGTTTTACATATTACCGTACAACGTGACAGGCACCATGCGGTGCCTGTCACTTGGTTCAGGGATATGTAGGTGCCCCCCAACACCCAAAGAAATGTGCTAAAGTTGAAGGGGGCTTGCTACGGGCCACCAATGTCCATCCCTATCAGCCTTTTTATGGGGGGTGAACCGCGGTAGAAAGGAAAGCGGAGAGGGACATCCTAATCCCTACAGTGGTGCCTGGTAGGCACCACCACCAATGCAGGGATTGGGAGGCCCTTCGCCGCACTGTCGTGCTCAAGGAGCCATTCAGATGAGTGGCGGTTGTAATGTGGAAGTAGGGGAATGGCCTTCCGATAGCTTTGAGACCACCACCGACAGCCTGTCAGTGGCGGTCTCGCCGTCATTGTAATGA
Organism: Lissotriton helveticus; assembly: GCF_964261635.1. Taxonomy (NCBI): domain Eukaryota; kingdom Metazoa; phylum Chordata; class Amphibia; order Caudata; family Salamandridae; genus Lissotriton; species Lissotriton helveticus. Next base: position 1,128,502,944 of record NC_136068.1, on the reverse strand, counting down.
CCCCCTCAGTGTAGTAAAAAAAATAGAGGAAGGTTCAATAAAGATGCCTTTAGAATACAGCACTTAAGCAAAGTAATAACATTGGCAATCTTGAATATGCTATGCCTTATTCACAAACACTTACATTATGAAGCCATTGAATGTCTATGTATGTGCCAAGAGCAGGATAGCTCTCCTGAACAGCCCTCACTCAGCAAATCAAAACCTGTTCTTGACTCTTGCACTTCATTATCGAATCACAGGCCCTGTGTACAGATCAGCATCCCTTGTGTGCCACATTTCTTTACATACATTTCTATTTTATTAAAACACATTTTACATAGAATACTAGTAATTTAAAAGCAAGTGCAGTTTCCTATAGATAGACACAAACGTAAGGAACCAGAAATGATGGTGTAAATATGCCAATGCTCCTTATCTCTTCAAATTCTTCGTTTTTTGTAGTTTCTAGTCCCCCCCTGCTTGTTCAGAGAATAAGTAATTTTAAAAAAGGTATTCATTTAAAAAAAAAAAAAAGCAGCTACACTGGATTTAATTGAAGGCTAGAACATTGCTTTGCCTACGAAAATGCTCCTACTTTCAGATTTTTAAATCTGGGAGGTATGAAGCAACAGTGATGATGGATAATTTCTGGAAAGGGTTGTGGAAAGGGCTTGTTTGAAGTAGGTGGGAAACTTCCCACAATTAATCTTCATCCATCAAAAATCTATGAAGTGACCAAACACACACTTTCCCTCACCTATTTAGAGCAGCAAGTTTCAAACAGGCATTAACAAAAACCTAATAAATGTAGCCACAACATTTTGCTTACTTCATACTCCTTGCTCGAAAGGAACAACTGTTTTTTCCAGGTCTCATTGTTTAGCAGCATTGTGTCTAGTGCTTCGTCACTTTTCCGATCACCACAGAATGTTAGCACTTTCTGGATTATTTATTTAAGAGTTTTAAATTGCGCTGGCCAGACCTAAGGGTATCGGAGCGCTTCACAACATAGGTGTCAGGAAATCACATAACCTCAATAGTCTTGAGGAAAACATAGTAGTGTGGTAGTATACATAATGGTGTAATGGATCCTGGCGCTTCGTTTAAGTATGGGTATGCTGTACCGCATTGAAGTAAGGAGGTCTGATGGAGTCATAGCGGTGTGCATGTTGGCTCAAGCCAGCCCCCTTTATTTATGGGTGTGGGGCAAGGTAGGTGTCCGGTGGCTTGGCGGAGGTAGATATCTTGATGGCAGAGAATCTGGCATCTATCTGGTCCCGGTTAGTGTGCTCTGTCAGCAGCTATTGATACAGGGACGGACGATTGAGAAAGACGTCTTTGAGCTGCATTTTAATTTTTTGTAAAGGATGGGGTAGTGCTGATGTGGACTGGGATGGAATTCCAGATTTTGGGCGCACTTCCAGAAAAGGAGCGGGCTGTGGTTTTTTGTTTACGGGTTTTCGGCGGGATGAGGAGAAGCGTACTGGAGCTCCTGAGTGTCCTAGTCTGGCCGGCCTTCTTAAGTTTGGGGGCCAGGTAGGCTGGTTTCCCGGTGTGCAGGGCTTTGTGCATGAGGCAAGCAGTTCTGAAATTGGCACGCATTTCGACTGGGAGCCATTTTAGCTCTTTGAGTGCGGGTGATATGTGATCGTATTTCTTTGATCCTGTGATCATTCTGGCTGCAGCATTGAGTGTTGTTCTGAGGGGAGCTAAGTGGCTTTTACCTATACCTGTGAGGGCTGCATCACTGTAGTCTAGTCTGGACAGCACTGGTGCTTGAGTAACTTGCTTGAGGTCCTTGGGCGGGATATAGGGTTTTATTTTGTTGAGTAGTTTCAGGTTGAGGAAGGCGCTTTTTGCAGAGATTTTGATGTGCTTGGCCATGTCTAGTTTTGATTCCAGGGTGATTTCCATTGATTTTATAGAGTCAGCCAGGGTGATATTGCCATTGAGGGCGTCAATGTCTTTCAGCCATTCTGTGATTTGGGGGTTCTCTTTTTTGTTAGAGATGAGGAGGAATTCCGTTTTGTCTTGGTTGAGTTTCAAGTGATTAAGGGATAGCCAATTTTGGACTTCTCTAAGAGTGTCGTTAAGTCTTTGGATTTCATCAATGGAGGAGGTTTCGAGGTAGATTTGGGTATCGTCTGCATATAGGTGGGAGGGGATTTTGTTTTTTTTAGTATAGTTGTGAGGGGTTCCATGTAGATGTTGAAAAGTTGAGGGGAAATAACTGATCCTTGGGGGACACCTCTGCTGACAGGGTGTAGGTCCAACGAGAAGTTTTTGATTTTAATTCTTTGTGTGCTGTTCTGGAGAACCACTGTAGGACCGCCTCTTCTGCACCTAGCCTATTGGAGTACTTTGATGAGTAGCTTGTGGTCAACCGTGTCAAAGGCTGCTGATAGGTCTAGGAGTATGAGTAGGCAGCATCGGTCCATGTCTAGTGACTTGTGGATGTCATCTATGATGTTAATGATTGCTGTCTCTGTACTGCAGCCTTGTTGGAAGCCCGATTGGTGGGAGTCCAGGAGGTTCATGTTGTCCATGTGTCCGGTCAATTGTAGGAGAACACATCTTTCCAGGATTTTGGATAGGAGAGGAAGATTGGAAACGGGTCTGAAGTTATTCAAGTCATTAGTGTCCAAGCCTGTTTTTGTTAGAAGTGGTGTGACTTGGCCGACTTTGAGGCAGTCTGGAATGGTTCCGGTTCTCAGGGAGCTGTTTATGATTTTGCTCCAGAGTGGGGCTAAGGAGAGTTTACGATTTTTAGCCAGTTGAGTGGGTATGGATCGAGGGCGTGGGAAGAGGGTTTGGAGGTGGAGGTTAGTTTAACTATCATTGATTCAGAGATGGGGTTGAAGGTTTTCCAGAGTATTGGTGGGTGGTTGGGTACAATATCATATGTCCTTGGGGACAGGCTCATGTGAGTGGTTCTGCAGTTGACATGCAAGGAGAGTTTGATCTTGGTGATTTTTTGTCGTTGAAGAAGTTGGCTAAAGTATCACACTGGTCTTTGGAGGCCAACATCAAGGGAGGGGGCCTTGGAAGTCTGTTGTCTAATGAGGTTGAAGAGTTCCTTGGGCCTGTTTTTAGCGTTCTCGAGAGCAGTGCAGAAAAAGGAGTTTTTTCCATTAATTATGTGTTTTTTGTACTTCCTGCAAGTTGATTTGAGTTGCTCGTGGAGGATTGAGGTTGGGTTGTTCTCCCAGTGTCTCTCTGTGGCCCTGAGGTGTCTCCTTTCAGAGTTTATGTCTGTGTTGAATCAGGATCTGTATTGAAATTTTTTGGCTCTTTTTAGTTTCAGGGGGGCTGATTGGTCCGGAAATTAAGTCATAGTTGCGTTATAGTGAGAGGTGAGTTCTGTTGTGGAGAACTCATCCGTGGAGCTTGGAAGGAGAGATCTCCTCTTTTCCTCTAGGGTAGCTAGGGGGATCTGAGTTAGGTTTCTTGTCCATTTGGGGGTCCAGCATGGGGGATTTGCATAGGATTGGTTGACTGATGCAGAATAAGATGAGGTGGTGATCCCACTAGTCAATGGGCAAGATGCAATCGATACAGATTGTGTCACATTGAGCAATAATGGCATCCATGATAGATCCTTTGTCGTGTGTTTCTTCATTGCAGTGTTGGATAAGGTTGTTGTTGATTAGGAGATCGTTTAGGGATTGGATTAGTGGGTTGTTTTCCTCATTCCAGTGTAGGTTGAGGTCACCTAGGATTAAATAGTTTGAGTCTCGGAGAGAGCAGTAGGTGATCAGATCTGACAGATATTCTCCGAATGCAGTTGTGTTGCCAGGCGGATGGTAGATGAGGTAGCGGAGTAGAGATTTGTTGTCTTTTGTCTTAATGTTGGCGGTTAGGCATTCCAATGTGTTGTATTTGAAGGTGTCTGTTTCTGTGACATTGATGATGACCTTGTGCAGGATTGCTATGCCCCCCTCGTTGATCTCTTCTGTCTTTGTTGATAAGTGCATATCACGGGGGCACAAGCATGTACAGGCTTGGGGACAAGAATTCATTTAACCAGGTTTCGGTGATGAAGGTGATGTCTATGTCATGGGTGAGGATTGTTTCCGCCAGCTCAGTTGCATATTTGGTGGATGACATGTATTTAATGGTGAAGGTCTCCTCATTTTTGTGTTTCTTGATTAGGGTATCCCTGGGAATATTGGTGAGGAAGGCAGGGTGTCTTAAGTGTCTTGGGGGGGCTGTCTCTTCGGAGTCCCATGATAACCACAATCTTGGATTCTGGGGTAACAGAAGTATGAGTCTTATAGGAGACGGAGAGCTCCATCACTTCACTTGGTGACATATCCGCAGTTGTTCTTTTGGGTCTCTGTGCTTTGTTTGAGAGGGGGGTTGAGATCTAGCTGGGATTTAGAGCCTTGGGTGGCTGACGCTATCTGGAGAAAGGACAAGCAAGAGTCGAGAGGGGTAGTTGGCTAGGTTCTCTGAGTGTGGAGAGGCTTAGTAAGATTGCGTTGAGAACTAGTATTACAGCTTTTATCTTGCTTTCCAGCAAAGCAATACGTTGCGAATTTTCCTCGATGGAGGAGGGGTGAGGGTGGTTGGTGCAGGGTCATCCCGTGGAGGACAGAGCTTGTTGTTGATATATTTGCTTTTGGCGTTCCTGATGTCAGTGTTGACTTTGTGTGACTCTGTGGGCAGGGGGAGTTGGGGGTCGCGTGGTGGATCCCCTGTCCTCTTGCGCGTAGGGAGCGGTGTGTGATTAGGTATCATAGCTAGCGTATTGGGGGCATTTGTAGTTGGTTGGCTGCGGTGTATTGGGGAAGGAGGGGGTAGGTGGCAATTGAGAGGGGATGCAGGGCACCCTTGTCTTCGTACCTCTTGTGAGTGTTGGAGTGGAAGAGTGTATTGTGCGTGTTTTGTGCGAGGTGGGCGGAGGGGAGGTGGTTGTTCAAGGGGAGAGGATGACGGGGTTGGGGGAGGGAGTGGGATTAGTTTAGGGGGTCTCTTTGTGAGTCAGTCTCTCCGGGGATGGGGAGTGGGTTGGGAGTGTATGGTGTGGGTGCAAGGGGGCATTACGTAATGCGGGGAAGAGTGTGTTGAATGCTTCTAGGTTTTGCATTTTGGCTGAGGTTGCCGCCTGTATCGGCGTTACACATCCCCATGTCCTCTGTATAAAATGATGGGCCTCTCCCCCCAATGGAGCTTTTTTCTACTGGCATGTCTGCTTGATTTCATGTTTTAGCATCAGGCTTACATGTCAAGAGCACCGGGTCTGGCACAACTAGTAATATTACTGTCCTGTGGCATTGGGCCTTCTAAGGAAGATGTGGAATCCCTGGTGCTGGCCCAAATTAAAAACAAAACTCCATATAAAGGCAACTCGGATTCATAGCATGGGTTGAATGCGTCTGCTTTCTGTATAAATACTGCTTATTCACTGTTGATGGTTTAAAGGCAGCTGTGAAGTGGGGGCAGACTTTTGTCCCAAAGTGTTTTTGGCCTTACTGTTTGCATTGGTTGTTCATTGCCTGATTCCCATTAAGTTGCTAATGTGCTCCCGATGTCTCAGGAATCCTCTTACCTTACCTACTGTATCCACTAATTATACCTTGCCCTGCAGATAGGTAAGCATGTATGTGGAAAACAATTGTGTGAAGAGGTAGCTGGTTCTGGGAGCAGTAATGGAGTATTACTGCTTCATTATCTAGTGTGTAAAAAGGTATCTCTTCAGCTCTTTCCTAAAATGAAGTGGGCGTGTTAAAACCTGGATGGACAAGGGATATTGTTGTGAAGTCTGGGTGCATAGATTGGGAAGGACTTTTGCCTTGGATTTTTCTTGTTCTTGCAATTCATCTCCTGCCTGATGGTGACTTCGCTGCAAGTTTGCAGGGAGAGACCAGACATAGTGAACTTCTCAGTAAGATAGGTGGGGGTGCTGGTAGTGATGGCTTGATAAAGATGCAGCAGGTTTTAAAACTAGTGCGAGCTGGCAAAGGGAGCCAGAGGAGGTCCATCAGGATGGGGTAATATTTGATAAGAAGCGGTGCAACATGAAAAGGGAAGGCTAAGGATATGGATATGGATTTGGATAGGGATAGAGTTAGAGATAGGGATAGGGATAGGGATGCGGATGGGGATGGGATGGGGATTGGGATGTGGATGGCAATGGGGATAGAGTTAAAAATCAAACATTTGCAGTGAATCTTCAAAGGTTCAGTCTGAAAATGCCTTTATCACTTTACCTTTGAGAGACCCCAAGATGCAATGTCTATGAGATGACTCTTGGACAGAGATACCAGATGGGACTGGAATGTATTTCTAGTGGGTGTGGCCGACCTTAAGCTAGAAGAGCACTGTTGAATTTGAGTCAGGGATTTTAGGGGGAGTCCAACTGCACTCATTTTGGTGGACTAATACATATTTCTTTTCTCAACAGGCTTTGATCCCGAGCAAGAGAGAGAAAAGCGGGATAGGGTGAAAGAGGGAGGAAGAGAAATACAGAAAAACAGTGACAGAGGGAGAAAGCAGAGGTGAAAATGAATGCGCAAGAGCGAGATAAAGAGGTAGGGAGTGTCTGGGAGTGGAATCAAGACTGTGTTCTCTTAGTATTTGGCACACTGACCTTCGACAGCACTGGCCGTGAGCTACTCAGAAAAACATTGGGCCTCTGCACTTATTCTTATACAAATTAAGCACTGGAAAAGAAGAAGAGGAGGTGAGGAAAGGATTCTCAACTGAGTCACCCTTATTTCACATAGCCTTTTCAAAGTTCTCTACATTAGTGTTTGGTTGTCTCTCAGTATATTAGATGGGACTGCTATATAATGAATGGAAGAGGGTGACAGACTGTTACAATTGTGGGGCTAATCTGTCTATTCAATGGTATCCAGGTTGGCATATTATTAAAAGATGCTTTCAGGACTTCCAAGTTGTCAGGAAAGGAAGAAAGGAAGGACTGCTTGCATTTTGTGTGACAGACAGATTCCTCTAAGAGGACAGAACTCACAACAGTCAATGCTCTGCTTTGCTACGGGCAGGAATATGAACAAACATTTCTTGACAAATGATGTGGAAATACAATGTTGTTATTATACAAGGGTGACAGACAAGCCAAGAGTGGGTAGCTGTTATGGGAGTAATGGGCTTTTCCACAACCTTCCATGGTTAATAAATTAGTTTTTATAATGCAATACATTAGAGCACAGTAAACATATTTCTCCTTCTTACGCCTCCCCTTGAGAGGCATATCTTTTTAGCGTATTCCAGTTTGACAAGATCCTGTAAATATGGGAATGCATCAACATCCATGGAATTTTACAGGGTGCAGCACACATAAAAAGAGTAAAACCAAGGAGAAATAAACATATTTGTCCTTGTGACGCCTCCCCTGGGAGGTGTATCTTTTTAGCGCATTCCAGGTTTACAAGATCTTGTAAATCTGAGAATGTATCAAAATCCATGTGAGTTGCCTGGGAACACCTACGCTATGCCCATGGAAAGTCTATCCAGGGCAGAGTAACGGAACACTCCCATGACCTATTTTGTCTATAACAACCTAGATAAATGATGACTTATAGTAGCATTATGTTACTTACTTACTAGCTTGCCTAGTTCACTTCACTCCATAATATTCTTACATGAATATAGATGAAACAATAACAGGGTAGGTATCCCAAGTTCACAAGTAACCCCCCACTTCCACCCAGGTGAGCTCCAACTGTAGGAGTAATCAGAAGGATTAGGCAACAAAATGACTACATGATGACACAACAATAATTACTGACAGTAATAAAATAACACAAAATATCAATATTAGTAATTTGGCAAACAAGGAGCTTCTAGTAACTATAAAATCCTTGAGTCATACAAAATGTACTCAAAGTATGGAGTGGATAAGCTTAGGTTAGCCGGTTACACAACACAAGGCCTGAATGATGAAGCTGATGACGGATGTTCTTCGTTCTATATCTTAAAATGGATCACTTTTTATGCGCAGTGGGTAAATGGGACCAGTGTGGGCTATTGGTTAGAAGATCTTGCAGTGAATTGGTGTTGCTTTCTCCACACCCACCCCACCAAGTGTGTGATCAATGATTGTTGTAAATTAAGCCACACCTCAATAAATCACCTAGCCCGGGGGAACAGGGCTTGGGGTTTGATGAATGGATGGGAAAGGGTATTTGGGTGAAAGGTTTGATATAGACAAACACTACACAAGAACAACCTCCATCTGAGCACAGAGCAGCACATTATTCATCATAAATCAGTTGCGAAGGAAGCAAAAGAATGAGCATGACAAGGGTACAGTTGAATACATTGCAAGAAGTCTTCTGCCCCCGAGACCAAAGTTATTAGATACCTACATTTTCTGTCTTCTAGGTTGGGAGTGAACCCACCCACCCAGTTCTCCGAATGTGTTTGTTAAAAGAAAAATGATACTGTATCATAAAATTAAGTGGCGCTTCAGCATTCTCCTCTGGAATGTCCATCTGGGTGCCTGTCTGGATTGAATTGGGAGATAAGCAGGAGTGTTGAGCTCAGCTTTCGCCTTTCGTTTCTGCAGGAGACTAGAAGGTCTGTGGATTGTAAACAAAATCTGTATTTTAGAGTCAAGGAGAAGGACAGAAGGAAGGTAAGCTTCATGAGTGTATCAAGAAGACTCAGTGGCAAAGCAAAGAAAAAACAGAGGGGGATTCAGAGTTTCACTTTTGCCACCAGTGCAACACACACACACACACACACACAGCAGCATTTCACAAATACATGCACCTCTCTCCATTCCACATATCTGTGTATTAGGCTTCAGACTCTTACCATTGAAGTCGATAACTTCTTGCTACTAGCTGTTGATGAGGTAGTCCCGCAGCTCCTGCCCTGAGTTCTTCGATCCTCCTCCGGACTCCAAGTACCTCCATCCCAGACCGGTTGTGACCCGAGCAAGATAGACTTGTGGTGGATTGCTGTTGAAGAACAAGTAGAGAAACCGAATTTCAGTATTTTGCATAGGTTTCTGTTTGTTAGTTAAAATGACTGTTCTGTTCTCTGAAGAACCCGAAAAAAGGAGAGGACTGTGCTAACATTATTGGCCTGTGTACTGTATTCTGTGTGATTGGTCTTCTTCTACGACATCCGTATAACAATGGTAACTGCTATAGTGCACCAATAATATTAAATATCCTGTACAGTGTCCACATGAACTTCTGTCTTGTTAATAGGTGTTAATTACCCTGGTTCCTTGTGAGTAGTGTTGCTCTTGTTTTGTATGACCAAAACCCAGAAGTTGGTCAGCTAACAGACTTTTCTGACCAATCATCCTCTTCCTGTGCTGTTTCAGAAATAGTGTAATTGTGTGGTATGAAATGTTGGTTCATTTGTTCATAGTGAATCTCTCTACATTTTGAGGTGAGAGACTAGTCTTTCTTACTGTAACAACAGCACCAGCTACACTGAAAACATGTGCAGCAGACACACTGGCTGCAGAACAAGTCTGATACGTTATTGCCATCCTGCTGAACTCTGGGCATTGGTGAACCTTTCCATATGAATACATCAATGGAATTTGATCCATATAGACCTATTTTGGATCATCCAGATACTGTGGATGGTCATTGGTGCTGCCACTTGTTCAACCTCTTTTGCCATCGCCTCTGCACTGGACTTAAACCCTATCAATTGAAACCAATACAGTGCACAGGTTGGTTCTGGTCCTTTTGTTTCTGTTGTTGCTGGTGTTCTGGTTAATCGTGTTATTGGCTGTTGTGATACAAGGCTGCCCTCTCTGAAAGTTGAAAACAGCACCCCACAACTGCAGGGTAGGACTCTAAGTTGCAGCCATTCTTCTTCCAGGTCTCCAGCTATCTCTACAATCCACCTCTGGTATTTTGAAGCATTCCCTTCAGAATGAGAAATGAAAGTGAGCAGAATTTTCTTGGACCGTGGAGCAAATAGTGTGGCACAGATGTACTCCTTGGACGTGACAATGTGATGCTGCAGCCTTGATTTACAAGCCAAGCGAAGGATTATGCTATCAACCAAGGCATTTGCTTCTGTGTTTTCATTCACATCTGCAGGGAAGAACCTTTCAGACCCCTTCTTTAACTGGCCATGTAGCAGAAACAATAAAAGGATAGCTTGGCCTATCGTACTGTCCTCCTTGCTTACTTTCTCTGTGGAAACCTCAAGAGAGAGTAGCATCTGAGTTAGGCTTTTGACTAGACTCCATTTGTTCACATCCATGGTCATAGCTTTCCCAACTGCCTCCCCTCCTCTTAGAATGACATAGTCATTGATCTATTTGTACTGCTCAAAGAGACGTTGCAACATATAATGGATTGAGTCCCAACATTTTGCCACCTCCTGTGTCAGGGCTTTAACTGGTGCTCTATCATAATGCTGAATAATCCACAATTGCTTCTGGGCTTTAAAAGAATGGCTAAAATGATTGTAGGATAAATAGTGAACCCTCAGACACAACTCTTCAGTACACTCCTGGTCCTGTGGATACTACAGAAGTAGGATGCCTGATGCCCTGTTGTTTGAGGCCTGCCCTACTTGCTGAGGTGGTCTGAACCTGCACCCTTCTTCCCAGGCTAAAGTGACTCCAATGGTCAGCTAACTGACCTCCTGTTCTGAACTACAGGTGCATAGCAAGCTCCAGAGGCCTCCCTGCATCTGCACAGCTGATCGCCTGTCTGGACTTGCAACCGGACACCCTGCTAGTGTGAATTTCTGATTCCCAAGAGGTACCCCTCAAGTGCTGGGCCTTTGGTGTAGCATCAGTTGAGCTGCCTCTCAAAGAAAACATGAAATCCTGATGTTTTGGGCTCTTCGGGACTCAGAACGGGTCTGTTCATGCCAAGATCTTTCCACTTGTGCCACTCGCCAACACGAAGCTTTGATGTACCCAACTCTTTGTGCTACAGCAATTACCAGCAACAACTGGCAGCTTGGGATCTGCAATGCACACTACAGCATTGACAGCTCCCTTGGGACCACCACGTCAATCTTCATCGATGACAATCCATGACACCCGATCGTATCTTCACGATACTCCGACAACCTTTTGCAACACTTGTCCTCCTCTTTGAGCAAAAGTGATGACCGCTGCAAAGTTAACCCTGCTCCTCGTGGCCCTTCTCACCATGAACAGAACTGTTCATGCTGGTATTTAGATGGTAGGTCTTGCAGCAGGTCTAACCTGTTCCCTCTATCTGGCCCGTGCTCTATCGGAGTCAACCTAAACTTGTGAATTTCACCCAGTTCCAGTTCAGTTCTTAAACTTTATTCTATTGTTCGTAAAAACATCATAAAAGTGTACAGAATAAACATGACACATATGAATTATCACAGGATAGGGAAGTACAGGACGTAGCAGAGCTCCATCAATAAAACATGGACTAGCAGCAAAAGGTTCGGACTAACACAATATTAAAAAACCATACTTTTTCTGGCCGTGATTGATTTTAAAATAAAGGTTGCAATAAAAAAGCATATATCCGGAGTAGCAAGTGCAAAGAAGAATCTCACAGCATTACCAGTTGTAGACACAAAATATTTCTTAAACAAGGGTTTGAGGTAGAAAATACGCAGAGGTTTATACAAAGGGCATATTAACATAAAGTGCAGTGTGCTTTGCTTAGTAATTTCGTCACATGGACAGGGGGTGGCAGAGTAAATTTTCATTCTCGGGAATGCCACCAGGTTATGACCAATACCTAGTCTCAGCCTTGTAAGAACATATTGATGAGGCTGTCTGGTGATAACTTTTAGGTACATAGGAAAGCCAGTCCCTTCTTCCTTATTAGAAAAATAGAAGGCATGGGTTGAATAATCTCTGGTTTGTTCTTTACGCTTATTATGTTTATGCCTCAGGAAGACACCTTTAACCTCCTGTTTCGATAGAACAATGGCACACTTTGGGTCCTCGTGTACATCCAAATCGTAGAGTTCATTAAAGGATGAAACAACATACTTTAGCCACAGGATCTGGTAGGCGTTATCCAAGCGTAAGCAGTCTTTAATTATTTCTCTGGTAAAGCTGGTTTCGTCCTTAGACCAAATAGATCTCCATGCCATTAAGGGTCTCAGTCCGATTAGATCAGATATGTAGTCCAACCCTAGTTCTTTATGGGTCAGTTCAATGGATGCCAAAGAAGGGAGGCAGAGGAGTCTTTTAAGAAAAGAATTCTCCAGTAATTGCAAGTCCCTTTGGGTCCAATGTCCCCAGACCCCTGAACCATATAGTGCAATAGATGCACACCTGTGTCGGTAAACATTCAGCATGTCCGGTATACGCCGGCTTCCCAATTTAGCAGCAAAACGATATACACTTGAGGAAGCCTTACCCATCCTAGCTTTGACATTATGTTGCTCTGGGGCCCAGGACCCGCCATTATTAAAGGTAATGCCCAAATAGCAAAAGTTGTTCACAACCTCAATGCAGTTTTTCTTAAAATAAAATGATTTAAGTTGGTTTACCTTTTTACCGCATGCCATGATAAAAGTTTTGGAATTATTAATTTTTAGTTTCTTCCCCTCTATAAAATCATAAAAGCAATTCATAAGTTTCTGAAGGCCTATGGGGGTTCTTGAGAGTAAAACGGTATCGTCTGCATAAAGCAGCACCGGGATAGATTGTCCCTCAACTTGTGGGGCATCAGCTTGCACTTTTTTCAGTTCCTGCTCGATTGAATTTATGAAAAGGGAAAAAAGCAGCGGGGCCAGGACACAACCCTGTCTAATACCAGATTTGACCCTGATCTTCCTCGTACATTCCCCTTCAGGGCCAAAGCGGATCTGGGCAGATAAATTAATGTAGAGTCTGGCCAGAAAATGAAAAATCGCAGCCGGTGCACCCTTTTCGAGTAGGGTTGACCACAACAAAGTATGGTCAACCAGATCGAAGGCACTGGAGAGGTCCGCAAAACAGAGAAACAATGAACCCTGTTTAGCTTTAGTGTATTTTCCTATTAGGAGATCTAGATTAATACACTGCTCAATAGTGCCGAGGCCCTTCCTAAAGCCGTATTGGGAGACGGTAAGAATGTTATTACTTTCGGCCCATTCCTCCAAGCGTAGCAATAAAACCCTACTCATAATTTTTAGTGAGGAATCCAGAAGGGAGATAGGGTGGTAGTTCTTGGCCTCTCCTCTATCTCCCTTCTTGTAGATTGGTATAATTACGGATTCACTCCAAGTAGAGGGGGTAGTATCGTTAATAGCAGCGTTGAATAATTGGGTCAATAGGGGACTCCACAAGGCCAGATCGGTTTTATAAAGATCAATCGGTACCCCATCTGGGCCTGGGGCTTTCCCCCCTTTACTTTTACAGATTGCCATGTCAACTTCCTGGAGGGTAATCCCCAACGGTTGGTTGGGTATAATAGGGTTATTACAGGAGCTATCCTGGACCTTACCATTTGGGTCAAAAATCCCGGTAAAATGTAGGACCCTGCTGTCCTCGCTAACTTGTGCAGTAAGAACTGGAAATTCCTCCTTCTGGAGAAATGGACTATTAACAGTACTCCAGAACAGTTTGCTATCCCGTAGGGCTGCAGCCTTAGTCAGGTCCTCCCAGGCTTGCTCTCTCAGTTCCTGTTTCCTACGCTTCAACTCACAATTGTATGTAAACCTCAGATGTTTAACAGCATCCCTATCTCTCGGTGGTTAGATAATGCCTTCTTAAGGTCTTGTAGCGCGGACGTACACGCTCTATTAAACCAACCTAACGTGGCCCACTTAGTTAAACCCTTGGTAATGGTGAGGGATTTTTTAACTATATTACCAAGTTCCTCGAAATCGGTTATAATGCGACTTGGGGTAGCATCAACTTCAAGGCATCGGGATATCACTTTGGAACCAGCTCCCACAATTTTTCGTAGTAATTTATCGGATTTATCTGCGCACCATTTGATTCGGATACCGTTTTGCCTACACGGTGTGGTCTCATCTACAATCCTACCAACAAATTGATTTTTGGGACCCCATATGAGGATTGACATAGTTAAGGCATTGTGGTCGCTGATACCAAAATCCATGATAATGGGGACCGTACAGAGGGGGACCATCTGTGTCGATATTATCAAATAGTCAATAACAGATGCAGTGTTCCTCCCTGTAAAGGTTGGGACAGTGTTACCCTCTTTATCCAGGGCGGGTTGGTGAATGACCAGATCGTGCTTTAGCAGGAGAGTATTAAGGGAATCGCCATAAGGGGTATGGGAAAAATGAGCCCGATTCTCCCCATTGTCCCCATCATACCCACATGCGTTAGTATAAGAATACGGACAGGATCTGATATTAAAGTCCCCCCCCCCAAATAATGTCAAATGGTTTGTGAATGTCGTTACAGATTTTGTTTAAAGCTGTCTCAAGTTCGTCTACAACAAGGGTGCTTGTATGGTTAAATGTGTTGTTATAATGATTGATCAGCAGGATGTTCCGGCCCCCTCTATTTTCTAACTTGAGTAATTGGGAGTGTAAACCAACAGTGTAGTAAGATCTTACACGTACTGGAAAATGCACAGACAATAAAATCAACAGGCCACCTTTTGCCCTACCCATGGTGTATTCTTGTGCTGGGCAGTTATAGGAGACGAAGCCATCATAGTGAATGTCAGTAGTAGACCAGGTCTCCTGTAAGCAGAGGATATCAAACCCTGAGATAGATTCCCTCCAGCCCAGGGCTGACATCCTCTGTCGCCACCCGGCGATATTCCAGCTCGCCATTAAACAGCCTGGGGGACTAGATGTCAGTACCGCATCCGTCTGCGTGGGGTTAAAAGAGGGGGCTATAATAGCCCACCCCGTCTCAGACGGACCCAAGGCGTGGGGTGGAGGATGGATATCCGCTGACTCAACATGCAAAGAGGGTACCATGGGCTGCATTTCAGGAGTTAAGGGAGTTAACAAACATTCATCTGGACTCATAGCATTGCCCGCGATTTCCCCATCCACTATATCATTAACCATCTCAGGTGGAGAGGGCTTTAAGGTACGTTTTGGCAGTAGTCAATCAACCCCCTCTAGGCCCTCTAGACAGCTATACCGGTTATAGTCAGAAAAAGGATTGTACTGGGGGGTGTACTGGTGTCTTGTTTCATAATATCTCTGTCTACCCCTACGTTCAACCCTAGTCCATTCATGCCTTCCTTTACAATGGGTTACATTGTCGGGTAGAAAAAAGAAAGAGACTGGAAGGGTCTGGATGGTCGAGTCAAAAGACCTATTGAATCCCGCACAGATATGGGATACCGTTCTGGGGTCTCTGAAACTGACCATAATGCAATCCCCATTAATGGACTTGGGCGTCTTACCTATCCATGGTACCCTCCTTACCATGATAATTTCATTGTGGAGATGGGCCGGAAGGGGTCTATTCCAATTAAGCCACTTAACAACTCTACCTTTCAGGGAGCTAAAGGTTTCAGTTTCCCCGGTTTCCAGAGGGGGAGCTCCAGCTAAAACTACCGTATACCGGTTTGCTTCCGGGGGGAGATCGGGCCGGCGTGGTCTAAGGGCTCCAAGTTCTTTGATTGGGGACCCTAGTATCCCATCAGCCGTTGGTCCGGGAGGATTAGACATACAGGGTTGATGACCGGGAAGTTGATGTGAGGGAGCATTATTCCCCTTACTGGGGGGTTGGTAATCTACTGGGGGACCTGGTGCAGGACAGGTGGGGTGTTGGGTCACACTTGCTGGTTGAGTAACTGGCATGGTGGGAACAATTTGTAGGGTGTTTAGGCTATTAGGTTTGGTGAAGTTAGCTAAGATGGAGGCAGTGGCTTTCTCGATATTAGACAATCTGAAGTCCAACCTTTCCAATTTGGCCTCTAAAGGAAATAGGATTGATTTAAATAGGGCGGCAAAACTTTCGATAGAGACCTCTTCACTAGAGGGAACTGTTGGCATGGTGGTATGAGGAGGGGTGGGGTCGTGATATAACTTGGCTGTTTTTGAGGTCCTTCCAGATTTTTTATCTTTCTTATTATACGATCTTTTCCGTTTCACAGTAGCCCCTTCCCTGACCCCCTGAGACACAGAATTATTAGAGGTATCTTCATGAACAGGAACAATGGAAACATAATTAGTGTCAAGAACTTGGTTGATTTCGGGTAAAATTTCATTCACCAAAATGTCAGGGTCCGCTGACGGCAGATTATCTACTTCAGGGAGAGGGGAATGGATAGCCGCCTCGGGGGTAGCGTTAACAACATGTCTTTCTGGTGTTTTAGCATCAGCCAATCTCCCCATGGAGGATCTTTTATTAGACATCAATTCTTTGGACAGGCGTTTCTCAAGAGTGTTAATTTCGTGTCAATGATGGTATTCGCCCTGATGAGAAATTTTTCCATACCTCCAGATGCAGATCCTCCGGCAATCGAGGTCTTACTCCGTGTTTCCCGACCCGCCATGGATGCCCGGTAGCACGTGCAGACGATTTAAAGAAATAAGGTTAGGGGGGTGTCCCGGTCCGGTCACTGCTGGTCATGAACGGGCACGAGCGGGCCCGCCCTTGGCCCGGGCTTTGCCCTGCGCACACCCACGCGCGTCCCGCGTGTGCATGGGTGGGTGTGGCTAAATAGTATTTCGAGAGAAGAGGCGGGGCGGGAAGAGGAGCCAGGTGCGGCTGGTGACTCGCCGCTAGGCAGCCTGGCCCTCGCAGTCCCGCTTGCACCGGTAGTTCTTTGCCCCTCGTAGAATGCCCCGGAGTCAGGAGACAAACAGCTTCACACAATCCAAGCCTCGAGCGGCTCCCGCGGAGCGGGGGCCGCGAGGCGCTAAGTACTGGAGAGAGGCGGGGCGGGAAGAGGAGCCAGGTGCGGCTGGTGACTCGCCGCTAGGCAGCCTGGCCCTCGCTGTCCCGTTTGCACCGGTAGTTCTTTGCCCCTCGTAGAATGCCCCGGAGTCAGGAGATAAACAGCTTCACACAATCCAAGCCTCGAGCGGCTCCCGCGGAGCGGGGGCCGCGAGGCGCTAAGTACTGGAGAGAGGCGGGGCGGGAAGAGGAGCCAGGTGCGGCTGGTGACTCGCCACTAGGCAGCCTGGCCCTCGCAGTCCCGTTTGCACCGGTAGTTCTCTGCCCCTCGTAGAATGCCCCGGAGTCAGGAGACAAACAGCTTCACACAATCCAAGCCTCAAGCGGCTCCCGCGGAGCGGGGGCCGCGAGGCGCTAAGTACTGGAGAGAGGCGGGGCGGGAAGAGGAACCAGGTGCGGCTGGTGACTCGCCGCTAGGCAGCCTGGCCCTCGCAGTCCCGTTTGCACCGGTAGTTCTTTGCCCCTCGTAGAATGCCCCGGAGTCAGGAGACAAACAGCTTCACACAATCCAAGCCTCGAGCGGCACCCCATTCATCCAGGACCAGAAACCCGAAGTGGCCCTTTTTGCTTCTAGGCACTATACATACATTAAATGTTTGAAATTGCATATCTCCGGTTCTACTGATTGGATTCTTGTTATTTTGCTGTCAAATAATTCATTAAAGATTACTCTTACTTTCCGAATTGGTGTGGAAGTTTTCTTGTGTTTGTTTTCACTTTATTCACTATGGAAGTTTTTCATAAATACTTCACACGTGGTCTCTAAGTTATTCCTGACTGCTTTTGTGCCATGCTGCCAGAGGGTTGAGCACAGGTTAATTTGGGGTTGCTGTTGTGTTTCACCCTGGCAAGAATTGTGGTTGCTACTTGACTAGGGTTTCACCCACGTCAACCAGTAACCCAATTTCCTACAAAGGTCCTCCCAGCAGAAACAGCAGGAGCAGCAGCCGCTGACCTTCATGATGCTGCACATTCTGGCAGTGATTGCAGTGGCATACCCTGATTTGAACAGGTAGCTAAAGGCCATTGAAAGCAGCAATGGAGTGAGTTTATTCAATTGAAATAATATGTATGATACTTATAGACCTACAGTACAGTTTGCAAGCTGGAATAGTATGTCCTAACCTGTCCCAAATACAAGTTCCATATGATATAGCTGGCTTTTTATTCAGGACATTAGATATCTGCAACATTAGCCATTGACAATTCCAACCAAAAACATCCAATCAAGCCCATGTGTCACTTTAATGGTTTCTTTTTACTTAATTTGTGCCTGTATCACTCCATGAAAACCTGTACAGACATGAAAATGTGTACTAACATATGTAGTTATAGGGTACCTAACAAGCATGATTTTAAAAAAAACAGATGAGGATCTCCTTCACATTTCCACCTGCTCTGATCCTGCAAGCACTGGTGCTGAGGAGACACTCGGGGTTCTTATGAGCCTCTCTGTGGATCAGACAACATTATTGCAAGCTATCCAAGGTGTCAGTCAGGCTTAAGTCATTGAAATCCTGGATGACATGAGCTCTGTGATTTGTGCCACACAGAGAGGTCTTCTCTTTGCTAGGGGCTCCTCTAACACCAGTGCTTCTGGCACACTTGCCCCAGTTCTGCTTTCTGTCCCCATTCCAGCCCCTGGCCATATTCTGCTACCTGATCACATTTTTGCAATATATTTAAAAAGTAGAGCATATACTTTCAAGTTTTACATGTCCTGGTAGTAAAAATTCTTACATTTGTTTTTTACTGCTGCAAGGCCTATGGGATAACATTGCAGTTGCCTTATTCTGTTTTATAAGTGTAATTTCTAAATGGGAAGGGAAAACCATTTCATGTTTGGTGTCTCTGTAATGACAATTAATTTAAAATCTTACTTGTAGCGAAGTCATACTTTAAGTTGTAATTCAGAAAATTCCTCTTTTAGAAAGTTGGCATTTTCTTGCCTCAGCCATTTAGTGCTTGTAGCCTGTCCCTGGCCACAAGACTGGGTATAGCTGACAGTTGGGCTTTGTGTATTCCTCCTAGATATCCACACACAATAGGGTACTTGATTGTGCCTGGGTAGGCCATCACTGGCAGGATGGGAGGGAGGAGCTGGGCACAGTCTCACTTACGCCTGAATAAATTGTGTCCTGCTCCACACAAAAAGCTGCATACTTCCTGTAGATAGTCTGGACCCAGGACATGGAAGGCAGGATGCCTCGAGACTTCAACGGAAAACCTCTAGAAGCTTTTCACCCACTTCAAAGGCACAATTGGGATATAAGCGGGCAGCCGACCATTCAGCAGCGATCTGAGCAGCTGAAACCCATAGGTACATGGGCGGCGGTCTTTCCGTGATGCAGGTGTGGCTACCGGGTGGTACCCGGCACCAGATACACCGGAGGTCTTAACAACTCTTGATTAGTGTATTCTCCACAGATGGAGCATAGTCTCAGGTGAAAGCCTTAGGCCTTATATGTGCACAGGGAATGAATGTGTAGATTTCATGCAGGGACACGTTTCAAGCCCTGAAGAAGGCCCCAGATCCTTTGGGACTCATTGCGCAGACTGAAAAATGTTGGCACCTTATAAATCAAGGTTAATTGAATATTTGAGTAGTAGAAACTCAACTATAACTTTGCACTATGTCATTGTAACCATGCCCTCTGTACCACTCCAGTAAAGAATTTCACTTGGGGCATACTGCATACTATTTTTAAAACCTCTAACTAATATTTTCCTCCTGGGTCCCTGCATTGTCCAGCTTTGTTTTATCTAAGAACACCCAAGAAATTAGTTTTTGGTTGAGTTTGTCCTAGTGGTACCACCTTATCAGGGTGTGGATAGGTGTCACGATAAGTGAGTGCGGCGTCTACTCAAATATATTTTGATACCCTGGGTAGAAAGTAGAATAGTGGCCTGTATTGGGACTTTTTTCTTTTCCTCCACCATCTGCCTAGTTGCCCTTATGTGAGAAAGTATATAAATATTGGACCTCAGACACCACTACTTCAGTAAACTTCTGGACCTGTGGATACCCTGCCTGGAAAAAGGACTGCTGTGCTGCTGAAGCACTGCCACTCTGCTGGACTTCAGAGGATATATATTGTGCTGTTGGGCCGAATCCAATGCAGGATCACCTCTACTTGTGTTTTAGTCCAGCAGAAAAAACGTTTAGAGGTATAAAACTCAGGCTGCACACTGCTGCAGCACTTTTAACATGCAGCACAGCTCTTGGATTCGGCCAGAGTAGCCATATGCACTATGAATATGAAGCTTCCTCTCGGCGGCCAGCACACAAACTTTATCCTAATTTCCTACCTGTTAAACGTCTGAAGGTTTTTGCTAATATTTTATCATCCATTTTCCAACAGAACTGTTAATGTTTTGAGCCATGCCTTGAATAACTGTTAATAGTAACTCAATCTTAAATTGAATGTTTTTGCTGTTTTTTGCTTCGAGTTTGTCCCTTGTTGTGCTAGTAAATGGGGTCCGTCATTTAAGTGGAATTATTTCTAGCAAAATACGTTTATACATTTATAAAATAAATATACAGGACTAGCCAAGGGCATTTATATTTTCTTTGGAATATTTCCTCTTTGTATAGTAAGTGTGTATTTGTAGATATATTTATTTTAATTTAAAAACTTTAGCACAAGACATTTTTCTAGCTATATTTATACAATGAAGCATTGTATAGGACTCACGGTTGACAAGTACATTATTTAAGCAATTTATGATATATCAATTCTGTTTATCAATGCACAGGGTAAGTCCTGGCCTGTTTACATCTGGGAAGGGGTGTCAGGTTTGAAAATGTTCTGCCTATATTTTGAATGAAAAGTGATTCTTAACAAATAGGATGTGTATAATTCTTAACATTTACAATCTGTAGAGAACTGTTTAAATCGATGTTGTTTTCTTGGAGTCGTTTGGTTAATCCTGTTTGCTTATAATTCATGTATTGATATTGAAGAATAATATGAATATGTTAGTACTTAATACAGTTATATAAATGTAGAACAGATAGCCATGAATGGATTCCATAAAAGTAAGTTGAAATCATATGACACTTTTCGTTCTAGAATATATGTCTATAACGTTGAAAAACCCCATGAACTATGACATTCACTAATATGCTACTCTCCTAATGGTGTTCATAAATGATATTGAGGACTTTTTTTGGCAGAGGGGAAAGATGGCGGCGGAGAGCTCGGCTGTGTGAGCCTGCCGTTCTTACCTGGACACACCACCTCCTATGAAGTCTGCTGCTCGGTATCCCGGTATCCCGCATTGTTATCTGGCGGAGCAGAGTGGATTACGGAGCCGATGCTGAGCCTTTTGTTGTGCACCGCTAGTCCCCCAAGTGTGGCATCGTCTAGAATTTGGCGCGTCCTGCCTCCACATCTCTTTGTTTCTTCTTGTGCTGCGGCATCCCTTCTCTGCGAGTTTCACTTCCGAGCACCTATGGCCCGAAGGTTACAGCTAAG
Source organism: Lissotriton helveticus (assembly GCF_964261635.1). Taxonomy (NCBI): domain Eukaryota; kingdom Metazoa; phylum Chordata; class Amphibia; order Caudata; family Salamandridae; genus Lissotriton; species Lissotriton helveticus. The sequence goes on along the minus strand of NC_136068.1, from coordinate 1,128,481,698 downwards.
GCTGCCGCTGCTGCAGCCGCGAGGGCGCGCTCTGCGGCGAACACCCGAACAAACAGCGCACCAGAGCCTGACGTCGGATCCTCGCAGGGGATGGAAGCATTGGCCAGTATGGATGCTGCTCGGAACAGGAGCATAGCTGCAACGGCTCAGTTGACAGGAGCCTCGGTAGGCACGAAAGTGAAACAGACTTTTCCAGCCCTATTTAAAAATGTTAAAAGTAAGATACCAGTGATTCCGGTGGCTAATAGTATCGGTGGTAACCTGGCATGTTTGATCCCATCAGCTGGCGGTGTCCCTTCTGAGCTCGTGGGGGGTACACAGGTCCCAAGTACAGAGCCAGAAAGTGCAGGACATGTAGTACATCAAGAGGGATCTACTAAGATTTTTATTAATCATGCAATAAAGTAAAGTATATAAAGTATATATGAAGGGGGAGATAACTTTTACTCCCTGTCGGAGCATACTGGTTCCTCAACTGAGGGCAATGAAGATTTTGATAGAGACAGAGATTGGACTGACGACAGCGATACAGGGGATTGGAGGTTGAATGTGGTCCTTAGCAACGAGGCCCTCTCCCACAGTCCGAAGACCGTAATGAAAGCCAAAAATTTAAAAAAACTGGAAAAATTTAGAAACAAGTTCTCGGCGGCTTCTGGCTCCTTATCCTTGGATAGCTCTCAGTCTGGGCTAGCTAGCTCAGGGTTGGACGGTACAACAACAGGCCAGAATCACTCACTTAGCCAGCCCGAGATACTGCCAGGAGAGATAACCCTTGCTGTTATATATCAGACTATGATGGCTCATCGTGAAGAATCCCGGCAGGAGAATGCACGATCCCAGGGGGCTTGCCGCAGAGTACAAAATTCCATCCGTCGGGTGGCTAAAACCTGCACCGACATAGCTGTTCAATTCGGAGAGGCGGAGGAGAGGATTTCTAACCAGGAGGATGCCATAGCAACGCAGAAAATTGCTCTGGACAAGATCGGTGCCCAGAAGGAAGATATTTTGTGGAAACTAACGGACCTAGAAAATCGGGCACGGAGAAACAATCTTAGAATTTTAGGGGTCCCTGAAGGTTGCGAAGGAGGGGATGTTAGGAAATTTGTGGTGGAGCTCTTTACAGAAGCATTCCCTGAAGTAAAACAATGGGACTGGGAGCTAATAGTACAATGCGCCCATTGGTTCCCCTTCAGACAGAGGCAGAGAGCTGGTCAATCTAGTGATAGACCCCGTGCAATCTTGATCTGCCTCAATAATTTCCTAGCAAGAGAGAAGGTTTTTACCCTAGCGAGACCTGATCTGAAAAGAGCTGGTAAAGGCTGTGAGCTTTTTGTTCGCCCCGATTTCTGCCCTGCAACAGTGGAGCGGAGGTGGCAGCTCCGTCAGCTCATATCTCTGTTTCAGCTAAAGGGGGCTCAAGCCTACTTATTGTTTCCTTCCAAGTTGAAAATAATTCATCAGGGGCAGACTAGGTTTTTCCTCTCTGAAAATCAGGCTAGGGAATATCTCAGTACTATATAATAGCTCCGGCACTGGTTTTGTGTTGTTCTCATTCATGCATCCAAATTATGCTTCTACGGGATACTATGAGCTGAGGTTTTTTTTCTCTATGTCACGTTTTCATAACTGTTTCAAGCATGCATTTCTTAGTTAGTAGATTATTTTTCATAGTTAGTAGGGGGTGGGCGGTCCAGGTAGGAATCAGGCTGTGGGCTCATCCCATCATAAGGACCTCGGTCCTGTTGCCTGCTAAGGGGTATGTAAGGGGAGGGTGGGTGAGGGTTTGGATGGGGGGTAGGCTAGGGGGATGGGGTGGGTTCTGGGTGGAGGGGGGCAGGGGGCTAGGGTCACTTTGGTTTTGGGTGTTGGTATTGGTGTTGGTCCTGGTTCCAGCTTGGATCAGAATTGTCTTAGTCTAACTTTTATGGTATGTAAAGTCAAAAACGCACAGTTCTGTGTAAGAAACCTTTCTTTTGGTACTAGTGGGGCTGGGTAAACTTATCTTCTGTTCATGGAACATCTATGGACTCAATGACCTCAAAAAGCATGCATTATTTGCTAAAGTAATTCAATGCCATTCAACCAGATATACTATGTATTCAGGAGACCCACATCCCTTGGGGTAGGCGTGGTTGTCTAAAACTTCTAGGTTTTGACTTAATTGCTTGTTCTAAGCAATCTTCTTTGATAAGGGGTGTTGCTGTTTTAATGAAGCGGGGAGTGGGCACCTGTAATAAGGTTCGGGAGGACAGGATGGGCAGATGGGCTATTGTTGAAATATTAATTGCTAAAAGACCATTAACAATATGTATGATTTATGGGCCAAACCTAGACGACTCAGAAGTCTTTAAATATTTAAACGTTGAGTTATCAACATGGCATTCCCCCTTGGTTATATGAAAAGATTTGAATATTAATTTGCTTAGTAGTTATAACTTGTTAGGAAGCTCTAAGTACACGGGTAGGAAACCCGAGTATTTAAAGCTTTACAAGCTTTAGTTCAAGAACATGGTGCAATTGAGTTGTGGTTTCGGCATAATCGTACAGATGACGGTTTCACATACTACTCTGCCCCCCACAATAAAATGGTCTGACTTGATTATTTTTTTTATCAGATCAAATAGCTGAAACTGCTACAATAACTGCTCCTCCCAGAATTCTGTCGGACCACAATCCACTGGTGGTAGAATGCCCCAGGTCTCGTCCAATTAGTGCTCCAAGGGTCTGGACATTCGAAAGAAGGCTCCTATACGATGAGGCTTATCAGGGTCATATGAGGAAGTGGCTAGTCGAATTTTTGAATATTAACAGGGGGACAGCATCGGATCACATGGTCTGGGATGCGTTAAAGGCCGCAGCCCGTGGTGAAACCAAGAGTTTCGCAACATATCGGCGGAAGGCAGGGCAGGAGCTTGTTAAGAAGCAGATGGAGGAGCTTAGGATTGCATAATTAGAACTAACCCCGAGAATTAAGAACAAGTCTCCTATAGAGGATTCACAATTAAAAGTTGCCATATTAAAGGCTAAATTGCTGGAAGCCTTTTGCCAAGATCTTGCTGTTAAGTATTTGCAATTCCGAAAAACAATGTTTGAATTCGGCAAAAATTCTGGCAGGGTCCTGGCTAAAAGGCTCCAACAAAAAAGCGTGCTGGGATCTGTCAATAAAATCCTAGATGAAGCTGGGGTGGTGCAGGACACCCAGGAGGGTGTGGCAGAAGTTTTTCAGAAGTTTTATTCGACATTGTATACTTAAGATCCTAGAAGCGATCGGTGGGAGGCGGATATCGAAGCCTATTTGATGGGTTTGGACACCTCAATGATCCCTCCTGAGTGTAATGAACGATTGTCAGCTTCCATCTCTGTGGAGGAAATTGAAGGTGCAGTACGAGCTCTAGCTAATGGAAAGGCCTCAGGACCCGATGCCCTTCCCTTGGAATTTTATAAGATTTTCCTCAGGGAGGTTTGTACCGATTTACTCACAACATCAAGGGCTGCCCAGAAAGGTACAATCCCTGACTCTTGGCGTCGAACCACAATTATTCTATTTAGAAAAAAGGTGAAGTCTGAGCTATGTCCGTCATCTTACCGACCCATCTCTTTAATAAACAGTGATAGCAAGATCTATACCAAAATTTTGGCAACCAGGATGTTAGAGGTGATAGTCCCACTGGTATCTCTGCGCCAACATGGCTTTATCCCTGGAAAGGACACAGCCGATCATGTTCGGCGAGTCATTGCTCTTCTGGATTGGGCTCAGGCTATGTCCACTCCCCTCGGGTTGATCCTGTTGGATGCCGAAAAGGCGTTTGACGGGGTCTCCTGGGGGTTCTTGTGGGCTGTGCTTCGGTAGAAGGGGTTTTGCAGCGGCTACATCCAGGCACTACAGGCGCTTTATATCTCCCCGGTAGCGGCGCTGCGTATCTCTGGTCAGGAGCTGGGGTATTTTGATATTAGTAGGGGCACTAGGCAAGGGTGTCCGTGTACACCCTTGCTTTTTGCCCAATATATAGATCCGTTCCTGAGCAGAATAGAAGGACACTTTACAATTAAATCTGTTAGTGTTAATGGCACTGAGTATCGGGCGCTAGCGTATGCTGACGACATCATTGTTTTGATGACTGATGTTGCATTTGCATTTCCCGCCCTTACGGCTGCAGCAGAGTCATATGGATCAGTCTCAGGATATAAACTAAATATAGCTAAAACGCAGGTAATACAGACAGCCAATATGTCACCCTCTGATGCCCCGGTAGTCAGAGAAACAGTCTACTTGGGTGTTAAAATTACTGCTGCAGTAGAGACCATTCCGGAACTGAACATCACACCTGTGGTTGAAGCCGTGAATACGAAGCTAGAGCGGCTGGATCATCTACATCTCTCTCTTTTTGGCCGCTGTAATGTTTTAAAGATGCTGGTGCTCCCAAAATTTCTTTATCTCTTCCGGACGATACTGTTAGAGCTATCACAAAAAAGCCTGGTTAAAGCTAACAAGACTTGTTACAGGATTCTGTGGGGCTACCGCCGGTCTCGAAGAGCAGCAAAATTGATGCGCCTCCCGCACGACCGGGGCGGTTTGGCAGTACCGGATCTGGTAATTTATTATTGGTCGGTGATGCTCCAGTCCTTAGGGGTACCATTGTTAGGAGATCGGGTGGAGGTTCAACTATGTAATAGCCCTACTATTTATGAGCTGGGCCTTGGTTTGGGTGCTAATGGTGTTTTAACACAAATTTTGGAGCCTAGTTACTTTAAAAAAACAGGTTCAAGGTAGCCATTGCTATGTTTACAATCTGGCAAAAGATCAGACGGAAATTATCTATCCCTAATGTAAACTCCATTTAAATCCGCAAGATTACTTCCCGGACTATTCCAAGATCCAACTATCCTTAGATGGCAGGTACTCGGAATTCAAACTATAGGGGACTTAGTCGGGGCTGGTCATGTACTTTCTTATTCCTCCCTTAGAGATAAATTCCAGTTGAATATTCATGATTTTTAAAAATATTTACAGCTTAGAAGTTATACATTTAAACGCCTTAGGGTTTCTCCCTCTATGCTCGACAAATGTCCTATTTTCGAGATGATACAAAAAAAAGCAAAAATACGGACTATCTATCAATATCTGCTATCCAGGTCCCCAGATGACTTAGAGACGGTCAATACTAAATGGGATGGCAAACTCTGCAAGACCGGTGTTGATGTGAGAACAGCACTTGAGTTTGCTAGCAAGGTCTTATTCGCGGGAAGCCTTCAAACGCAAAGCTACAGGGCAGGATTTGACCTATACTACACACCTGCAAAAATAGCGAAATGGGGCTCTAGTAAAGGAGATCATTGTGCAAGATGCGGTATGCATGCAACAGACTCAGTGCATATGTTCTACTCCTGCCCGAGTCTTTATGACTTCTTATGCGAGGTTTAGCAATTTATCAATGCTACGCTTCAGTTTCCATGCTCACTGTCCTCAGAAATGGTGGTAATGGGGGTTGAAGACTCGGCAGTGGCCAGAACCTCGTGGTTTACATCTGCATTTTTGTTTATAGCCATGTCATTGGTCCGCCTTTGTATTACATCGCAATGGCTGAGTCCAGAAGCTCCAACATTTATTAATTGGAGGGCAAGGATGTTGGCGGTTTATAAATTAGAATCTTCTGTGTTCATGTTAAAGGGCAGGCAAAGGCAGAAGTTAGCCTGTAAGATCTGGGCTCCGGTTGAAGCATGGCTAAAGTAACATTTTGGATCATCCTTCTAGGTATTTTTCATATGTTCTGCTTGTCTTATGAATAATTAGAAATTTGTATAATGTTGTTGTTCCATGAATTATTTTTCAAATGTTTCTTATGTTCTCATTATTTTTCTCCAGTATGTATAAAATTTGTTGTTTGGATATGCCTTGTTTACCACGACCATATTGTTTGATTCACAAAAAATAAAAAACACATTTAAAAAAAATAAAAATAAATGATATTGAGGAAGAAATGTATCTAAGACATGAATAGATGGGCTATAATTTTACCTAGGTAAATCTTGAAAAATCATCTTTCAAAACTATCTTAACTTCTGGGTTTGGGGTCATGAGGAAGCTTAATCAACCATTCAACCAAGGCATGCTGCAGACAAAAAATTCATCCTTTTCCAAGTTGGGGCGAGACTATATGACATAAAATGTGTGGGACAAGAAAATAGTGCAAGGGCAAAATAAGTACTTTTTATCACTTTTTGCTCTTCTCCTTCAGCTTGGCTTTGCAGAGGAAATTATGTTTAATATGTGGAGCTGATTCCTTGTTGTGGATCCATATAGGGTTAATCCTTCAGTTGCATATGGTCAGTACTGACACAATTGGCATATGAGTAAATAAAAAGGTAATCACTGCTAATTTGTGCTCATCTGCTCAATACCGTTAGCACTGCACTGAGGTCCGATTTACTGCCAGACCTTGTAGGCCATAGGTCCCCCTTATATGCCATTGAGATTTTTCAGAACACCAGACAATAATTTGCCCCATCTGCACTTTGAGCAATGTGGGCCTGAGTGTCTGATAATGTATCTGCGAATATTTAAATATACCTCCAAAAAGTGGAAACTCTAGTCAGAGGTGAGCTATAGCCATTACACATATATGTAGTCATGTTTCTGCTTGGTTGACTTTGACAGTTAAGATCAGTTGAAGGCAAATGTAGAACAACCACGTATGACATATCGGCTCCTTGAGGTTTAAATGTTTACGCTTCTTAGATAAGGCTCAATAGCCTTGTCTGCAGCTACAGAATGATATTTATTGCAAGGCATACCTAATGAAGGGTCTCCGCTTTGAGAAGTTGCTTGATTTGTAAAAATGCATATTTTTTTTAAACAGTGCAATCTTTACGATGTTTAACAAAGACAACAGTATCTACCCTTCATGATAGTGGAAATCCAGTCTCACTACCATGCTCTCTCATCCCTCGCTATCTGGTGAATAAACTCAAAATCTCAGGCTGCTCTAGACCTTCACACAATACTGAAAACTTACTGCTCGAGCCTCCTACTTTCAAAAGGGAAAGATTTATGGTTCAATCCTTCTCAGGCAATGAGGCTAGAATTTGAAACTCGCTTCCTCCAATCCTCCAAACCACCATTTCTATTCAGACTTTCAAAACAGACCTTAAAACTCATCTCTTCCAAAGACACTTCCAGCAATAACTCACCCCATTTCATGACCCCCATGGCCACTTGGCATTCACTTGAGCTCAACTTTCTAAATACGTATTCTATACGGTAACGATGGCCTCAATCAAAAGTGGCTCCCCCCTCGACCCTGCACCCCTCCGCTTCCTGAAAAAAGTGTCCAGGACCATCATCCCCCCCCTCACGGCTCTAATTAACTCCTCCTTTTCGGAGGGTATAGTCCCCCCGGGCTGGAAAGCGGCAGCTGTCAAAGGCCTCCTAAAAAAACCCTCCTTAGATCCGAAGGACCTCTCCAACTACAGGCCCATTTCCCTTCTCCCAGGAAACAGCAAGATCGCAGAGAAGTTGGTGAACAAACAACTGTCACTCTTCCTAGAAAACAACAACCTATTGGGGGTCTCCCAGACAGGGTTCCGTCCAGGTCAGGGCACTGACATCGCCCTCCTGGCGGCAGTAGAGAAGGCCAGAAGCATTCTGGACACGGGAGGATCAGTGGCAGTGATCCTCCTGGACCTCAGTGCGGCCTTCAACACTGTAGACCATCCCACCCTAGTCCAACGACTGGGAGAAATTGGACTAAAAGGTATGGCCCTGAAGTGACTAAAATCCTTCTTAACAGGACGGTCCTTCCAGGTTTGGGAGAATGACAGCCACTCACCTATCATCCCCCTCCGATGTGGAGTACCGCAGGGCTCATCCTTGAGCCCTACGTTATTCAACGTATACATGGCTCCACTGGAGAAGAGGATCACCCCGTTCGGCGTGTCTTTAATCAACTACGCCGACGACACCCAGTTGGTTGTCACTCTCTCCCATCCCCATCATGCCCCTTCTGACCTCCACAGCTGTCTCTCGGAAGTCCACCGATGGATGAATCTCTCATCGTTAAAGCTGAACGGATCAAAGACCGAGATACTACTGCTAGGTCACACGGGCCCTGCCCTTCCACCTCATTTCTGGCCCAGCTGCCTGGGCGACCCCCCCGCACCCAAGGACGAGGTTAAAAGCCTAGGTGTGTGGATTGATAAGGACACGAGCTTTAAAACCCAGGCAAAAAAAACAGCAGGGACATGCTTTGGTCTCCTCCGAGCCTGCAGGAAGATCTTCCCTTTGCTCCCAGCTACCGCAAGGAAGCTCCTTATTCAGGGCCTAATCCTAGCGAGATTGGACTACTGTAACGCCATCTACCTGGGAGCTCCTGAAGCCACCCTAAATGCGCTGCAGAAAGTCCAAAACGCCGCCGCCCGCCTACTCACGGGCACACATGCAAGATCCTCCGCCAAGCCAGCTCTCAGGTCTCTGCACTGGCTGCCAATCAGAGAAAGAGTCATCTTCAAGGCCCTCTGCCTGGCCCATAAGACCCTCAACAACAACGGCCCTCCCCTTCTCAAAGAAATCTTAATCCCCTATAAAGTGAAAAGAGACCTCCGGTCCAATGGAGAAAATCTTATTTCAGTTCCCAGAGTCAAAAAAGCCAAAACCGGTGGCCGTCGTTTTTCGGTCCACACGGCCAAACACTGGAACTGCCTACCACTAAGTCTGAGGACAGAATCAAACCATCCCCAGTTCAGGAAATCCTTAAAGACCCTCCTTTTCCCGCAAACATAACTTCATTCAGATGGCTGGAAGCCCCAGGAGAAACAGGTCAGCGCTGGGATGCTCATTGAGTTACTACGCGCTTTACAAAACCATTAAATAAATAAATAAATAAATAATAAATATACCTGTATTAATCACATTTTGGCATCTTTAATTATCCTGATTGTATATGTCACTTGTTAGTGTGTAAATTTACTTATGTAACTTAAAAGGAAAACTATTGATCCTACAGCTGACCATAAGCTAAGCACATCAATCATAAAGTCCCAAGTGTAGTCGAATCCTGTGCCAGCCACCCACGGGACCTGCTGCAGATCGGTCCCACTGGAGATCCAGAGACAACATTTAAAATGAAGGTGGAGGCAGCACCAAGGATGAAGTCACATTTCAGCCAGTCTATTTCAAAAGTTCTTTATTTTTCTTCATAAAAACAAAAGACAACAGCCAACACGTTTCGTTCCTGTAATAGTAACTTCATCAGGGTGAAAACGTAGACTATTAGATGGACCAAAATTCTGGTCAGGATAATGATAATCCCGATTGGATAGATAGAGCGTAGTCCAGATTCTCAACAATGTCTGTACCTAGTCGTGGTTAGGGTAACTCTTCTGCAGGTAATCACTCCAGGCTATACAGCACACAGCCTGTGTATGTATAATGTTTATCCAATATATAAGAGAAGTTCAAGTAGAGGAAACAATTTAAATACTGAATCTAAGTATGATGGTTTCGCTAATATATACAGCAGAACCAGGTTGAGGCCAAGCTCTAATGTCAACGATATTTACAATCCGCCAATTCCATAATGGGAGCAGTAAGTATTCAAAAGTCCACACCATAAAGAGAAATCCACTTGAAGGAGGAATATTTGTAAGTGTTAATTAGGGTTTTGAAGGATCCAATTCAAATAGCACAGATCATTCTTGTACAGGGCCCATCTTCATATGCCCACGAGGTTCTAATAAAACACAAACGTAGAAATCCTGTTGGTCTTCAAAGCAGAACAACAAAACCTGCACCATGACCCACGATACAGGAAACCAGCAACTTATGTAACTTCCTTGCTCTATTATAAAGCACTCTGACACCTTTGGGTAAAGTGTGGGACATATAAAACTGCATTAAATAAATAAAAATGAGGGACTGCAGCAGGTCAAATGCGACTACTCAGCATCTGGGCTCAGTTAGAGTCCACATCCAATGCATGTCCCACCCAGCCAAGTCCATGCACCATCTTCTGCTCTCTGAGGCTGGAGCTTGAGCCCCTCTCTCCCACAGCCAAGCACCAACCCCTTCAATGTCACTGTCATTTACCTTATCTCTAATTACTATTTTGAAGTCAGAGGGTGTCAAATCCTTCATGGTTTGCAACTCCTCTGGTTGGAAGAAGGCACTGTATGTCTTCACAGTGGGCAAAATGTCCCAGTGCCTGACTTCACAGGCGATGGGTGGACGTTTGCACATCCCCTTTTCTAACACTCTGTTCTATCTCACCAGCATGTAATGATGAAGTGATTATTAGGGCAGTGTGAAGAGTATTTCAGTGGAAAATAAAACAGTAAGGGGGCGATTGCGATGTTTGACGGACTCCAGTCCGTCCAACATCGGTCTGGAAATGGAACCGAATGACCTCTTGTTGTCAGTTCCATTCCAGCAATTAGGACGCGACCGAACCCTGTTCCATCTCAGTCCTATACTTTGCTATGGGAGCATCCATTCCAAACGGAATACATTCTCTTATAGTAAAATGCTAAGGTGCAATTCATCCCTGCACCAAGAGGCAGGCACCACAAGGTGCCTGTGACCGGGTGCAGGGATCAACAGAGGGGCACCATGGGGGCCCCATAGGCCACCATTCGGCGGCCCTGCTGGGGGACCCCAAAGCTGTTTGCCAATGCCTTTTTGTGCCGGAAAGGCGGCAAAAAAAGGCAGTGGAAAGCTGCCATTGTAATGCCTCGGCCAGAAAGAGCCAGCCGGGGGATTACTGTGGGCCTTACGAATGGTGGACAGGCTCTGTGAGCCCGTCGTAAGCCATTCGGAGGACTGACTCGGATTCCCTTCTGACCTAGCCCATCAAAACGGCTCGGTCGGAAGGGAATCAGAATCGGTGATTACGATGCGAGCAGGAGGGTTCCGACCAATGGTCAAAGCCCTTCCTGGCCACTTCCTATCGGACCCTAAGAATGATCTTGCATGGAAATGGTGTATAAATGGACAGTGTATATCTTTGTTCCATAGAAAGATTGTCTATCACCTCTACAAGGAAGCAGGGTGTCATGTTCCGTCTGTGCTTAATTTGTAAAAGAAAAAGTGCTGGTGTGCAAAAGGAATTCTCAGCATCCTGCAGCGGTCTCTATCAAAGCTGGGTTCCTAAATACTAACACTGCATAGCCTTAGTTCTACCTTTTGTCTCTTTAGTTTGTCACTAGGTACTCCCTATCTTTTTATTTCATTCCTTTGGGTTCATTTCATACCTGCTGTCTTACTTTGTCGCTGTTTTCAATCTTTTTATTGCTCCATATTTCCCTCTTTCTTATTTTTCCCTTACTTGCTCTGTATCAGTTCAGTTCAAATAAATGTATTACTCCCACCAGGGCTCTAAAAGTACAGACAAGTTAAGACAGCAATAAATAAATAAAAACATAAATAAAACCTGATTATAAACCAGAGCTATAGTTTTATAGAGGCTAAAATACAATGTTAAGACAGTGGTGTTGCATAGACAATTGTACATAGACAAAGCATCAAGGTAGTGCCTTGTTTAGTTGGCAACAGGGCCGGACTGGGAATGCAAACCAGCCTTGGCATTTGAGTTGCACCGGCCACGGGGGAGTGGGTTGGGGGGGTTGTATGTGCTAGTGGGAAACACTGCTGCTGCTGCTGCTGCTTTTGGTGCAGGGGGCAGATATTGCAGCACTGCTTCAAAACCAGCCTTCTGTACCAAAACCGTACCCCACCAGTCCAAAACCGGACGACACCCTTCCAGCCCACCGGGAAAACCACTGATGCCCGCTACGGCCAGTCCAGCCCTGGTTGTCAATCCGGACAATATCAAATAACTACGGGGCAAGCCTAGGCTTCCTTCAGGGCATCCACGTGTCAGGCTCAGCCACTCACCTGTGCATCTGCGAATATTTAAATATACCTCCAAAAAGTGGAAACTCTAGTCAGAGGTGAGCTATAGCCATTACACATATATGTAGTCATGTTTCTGCTTGGTTGACTTTGACAGTTAAGATCAGTTGAAGGCAAATGTAGAACAACCACGTATGACATATCGGCTCCTTGAGGTTTAAATGTTTACGCTTCTTAGATAAGGCTCAATAGCCTTGTCTGCAGCTACAGAATGATATTTATTGCAAGGCTTACCTAATGAAGGGTCTCCGCTTTGGAAAGTTGCTTGATTTGTAAAAATGCATATTTTTTTTAAACAGTGCAATCTTTACGATGTTTATCAAAGACAGCATTATCTACCCTTCATGATAGTGGAAATCCAGTCTCACTACCATGCTCTCTCATCTCTCGCTATCTGGTGAATAAACTCAACATCTCAGGCTGCTCTAGACCTTCACACAATACTGAAAACTTACTGCTCAAGCCTCCTACTTTCAAAAGGGAAAGATTTATGGTTCAATCCTTCTCAGGCAATGAGGCTAGAATTTGAAACTCGCTTCCTCCAATCCTCCAAACCACCATTTCTATTCAGACTTTCAAAACAGACCTTAAAACTCATCTCTTCCAAAGACACTTCCAGGGATAACTCACCCCATTTCATGACCCTCATGGCCACTTGGCATTCACTTGAGCTCAACTTTCTAAATACGTATTCTATACCTGTATTAATCACATTTTGCCATCTTTAATTATCCTAATTGTATGTGTCACTTGTTAGTGTGTAAATTTACTTATGTAACTTAAAAGAAAAACTATTGATCCTACAGCTGACTATAAGCTAAGCACATCAATCATAAAGTCCCATGTGTAGTCGAATCCTGTGCCAGCCACCCACGTGACCTGCTGCAGATCGGTCCCACTGGAGATCCAGAGACAACATTTAAAATGAAGGTGGAGGCAGCACCAAGGATGAAGTCACATTTCAGCCAGTCTATTTCAAAAGTTCTTTATTTTTCTTCATAAAAACAAAAGACAACAGCCAACGCGTTTCGTTCCTGTAATAGTAACTTCATCAGGGCGAAAACTTAGACTATTAGATGGACCAAAATTCTGGTCAGGATAATGATAATCCCGATTGGATAGCTAGAGCGTAGTCCAGATTCTCAACAATGTCTGTACCTAGTCGTGGTTAGGGTAACTCTTCTGCAGGTAATCACTCCAGGCTATACAGCACACAGCCCGTGTATGTATAATGTTTATCCAATATATAAGAGAAGTTCCAGTAGAGGAAAAAATTTAAATACTGAATCTAAGTATGATGGTTTTGCTAATATATACAGCAGAACCAGGTTGAGGCCAAGCTCTAATGTCAACGATATTTACAATCCGCCAATTCGATAATGGGAGCAGTAAGTATTCAAAAGTCCACACCATAAAAGAGAAATCCACTTGAAGGAGGAATATTTGTAAGTGTTAATTAGGGTTTTGAAGGATCCAATTCAAATAGCACAGATCATTCTTGTACAGGGCCCATCTTCATATGCCCACGAGGTTCTAATAAAACACAAACGTAGAAATCCTGTTGGTCTTCAAAGCAGAACAACAAAACCTGCACCATGACCCACGATACAGGAAACCAGCAACTTATGTAACTTCCTTGCTCTATTATAAAGCACTCTGACACCTTTGGGTAAAGTGTGGGACATATAAAACTGCATTAAATAAATAAAAATGAGGGACTGCAGCAGGTCAAATGCGACTACTCAGCATCTGGGCTCAGTTAGAGTCCACATCCAATGCATGTCCCACCCAGCCAAGTCCATGCACCATCTTCTGCTCTCTGAGGCTGGAGCTTGAGCCCCTCTCTCCCACAGCCAAGCACCAACCCCTTCAATGTCACTGTCATTTACCTTATCTCTAATTACTATTTTGAAGTCAGAGGGTGTCAAATCCTTCATGGTTTGCAACTCCTCTGGTTGGAAGAAGGCACTGTATGTCTTCACAGTGGGCAAAATGTCCCAGTGCCTGACTTCACAGGCGATGGGTGGACGTTTGCACATCCCCTTTTCTAACACTCTGTTCTATCTCACCAGCATGTAATGATGAAGTGATTATTAGGGCAGTGTGAAGAGTATTTCAGTGGAAAATAAAACAGTAAGGGGGCGATTGCGATGTTTGACGGACTCCAGTCCGTCCAACATCGGTCTGGAAATGGAACCGAATGACCTCTTGTTGTCAGTTCCATTCCAGCAATTAGGACGCGACCGAACCCTGTTCCATCTCAGTCCTATACTTTGCTATGGGAGCATCCATTCCAAACGGAATACATTCTCTTATAGTAAAATGCTAAGGTGCAATTCATCCCTGCACCAAGAGGCAGGCACCACAAGGTGCCTGTGACCGGGTGCAGGGATCAACAGAGGGGCACCATGGGGGCCCCATAGGCCACCATTCGGCGGCCCTGCTGGGGGACCCCAAAGCTGTTTGCCAATGCCTTTTTGTGCCGGAAAGGCGGCAAAAAAAGGCAGTGGAAATCTGCCATTGTAATGCCTCGGCCAGAAAGAGCCAGCCGGGGGATTACTGTGGGCCTTACGAATGGTGGACAGGCTCTGTGAGCCCGTCGTAAGCCATTCGGAGGACTGACTCGGATTCCCTTCTGACCTAGCCCATCAAAACGGCTCGGTCGGAAGGGAATCAGAATCGGTGATTACGATGCGAGCAGGAGGGTTCCGACCAATGGTCAAAGCCCTTCCTGGCCACTTCCTATCGGACCCTAAGAATGATCTTGCATGGAAATGGTGTATAAATGGACAGTGTATATCTTTGTTCCATAGAAAGATTGTCTATCACCTCTACAAGGAAGCAGGGTGTCATGTTCCGTCTGTGCTTAATTTGTAAAAGAAAAAGTGCTGGTGTGCAAAAGGAATTCTCAGCATCCTGCAGCGGTCTCTATCAAAGCTGGGTTCCTAAATACTAACACTGCATAGCCTTAGTTCTACCTTTTGTCTCTTTAGTTTGTCACTAGGTACTCCCTATCTTTTTATTTCATTCCTTTGGGTTCATTTCATACCTGCTGTCTTACTTTGTCGCTGTTTTCAATCTTTTTATTGCTCCATATTTCCCTCTTTCTTATTTTTCCCTTACTTGCTCTGTATCAGTTCAGTTCAAATAAATGTATTACTCCCACCAGGGCTCTAAAAGTACAGACAAGTTAAGACAGCAATAAATAAATAAAAACATAAATAAAACCTGATTATAAACCAGAGCTATAGTTTTATAGAGGCTAAAATACAATGTTAAGACAGTGGTGTTGCATAGACAATTGTACATAGACAAAGCATCAAGGTAGTGCCTTGTTTAGTTGGCAACAGGGCCGGACTGGGAATGCAAACCAGCCTTGGCATTTGAGTTGCACCGGCCACGGGGGAGTGGGTTGGGGGGGTTGTATGTGCTAGTGGGAAACACTGCTGCTGCTGCTGCTGCTTTTGGTGCAGGGGGCAGATATTGCAGCACTGCTTCAAAACCAGCCTTCTGTACCAAAACCGTACCCCACCAGTCCAAAACCGGACGACACCCTTCCAGCCCACCGGGAAAACCACTGATGCCCGCTACGGCCAGTCCAGCCCTGGTTGTCAATCCGGACAATATCAAATAACTACGGGGCAAGCCTAGGCTTCCTTCAGGGCATCCACGTGTCAGGCTCAGCCACTCACCTGTGCATCTGCGAATATTTAAATATACCTCCAAAAAGTGGAAACTCTAGTCAGAGGTGAGCTATAGCCATTACACATATATGTAGTCATGTTTCTGCTTGGTTGACTTTGACAGTTAAGATCAGTTGAAGGCAAATGTAGAACAACCACGTATGACATATCGGCTCCTTGAGGTTTAAATGTTTACGCTTCTTAGATAAGGCTCAATAGCCTTGTCTGCAGCTACAGAATGATATTTATTGCAAGGCTTACCTAATGAAGGGTCTCCGCTTTGGAAAGTTGCTTGATTTGTAAAAATGCATATTTTTTTTAAACAGTGCAATCTTTACGATGTTTATCAAAGACAGCATTATCTACCCTTCATGATAGTGGAAATCCAGTCTCACTACCATGCTCTCTCATCTCTCGCTATCTGGTGAATAAACTCAACATCTCAGGCTGCTCTAGACCTTCACACAATACTGAAAACTTACTGCTCAAGCCTCCTACTTTCAAAAGGGAAAGATTTATGGTTCAATCCTTCTCAGGCAATGAGGCTAGAATTTGAAACTCGCTTCCTCCAATCCTCCAAACCACCATTTCTATTCAGACTTTCAAAACAGACCTTAAAACTCATCTCTTCCAAAGACACTTCCAGGGATAACTCACCCCATTTCATGACCCTCATGGCCACTTGGCATTCACTTGAGCTCAACTTTCTAAATACGTATTCTATACCTGTATTAATCACATTTTGCCATCTTTAATTATCCTAATTGTATGTGTCACTTGTTAGTGTGTAAATTTACTTATGTAACTTAAAAGAAAAACTATTGATCCTACAGCTGACTATAAGCTAAGCACATCAATCATAAAGTCCCATGTGTAGTCGAATCCTGTGCCAGCCACCCACGTGACCTGCTGCAGATCGGTCCCACTGGAGATCCAGAGACAACATTTAAAATGAAGGTGGAGGCAGCACCAAGGATGAAGTCACATTTCAGCCAGTCTATTTCAAAAGTTCTTTATTTTTCTTCATAAAAACAAAAGACAACAGCCAACGCGTTTCGTTCCTGTAATAGTAACTTCATCAGGGCGAAAACTTAGACTATTAGATGGACCAAAATTCTGGTCAGGATAATGATAATCCCGATTGGATAGCTAGAGCGTAGTCCAGATTCTCAACAATGTCTGTACCTAGTCGTGGTTAGGGTAACTCTTCTGCAGGTAATCACTCCAGGCTATACAGCACACAGCCCGTGTATGTATAATGTTTATCCAATATATAAGAGAAGTTCCAGTAGAGGAAAAAATTTAAATACTGAATCTAAGTATGATGGTTTTGCTAATATATACAGCAGAACCAGGTTGAGGCCAAGCTCTAATGTCAACGATATTTACAATCCGCCAATTCGATAATGGGAGCAGTAAGTATTCAAAAGTCCACACCATAAAAGAGAAATCCACTTGAAGGAGGAATATTTGTAAGTGTTAATTAGGGTTTTGAAGGATCCAATTCAAATAGCACAGATCATTCTTGTACAGGGCCCATCTTCATATGCCCACGAGGTTCTAATAAAACACAAACGTAGAAATCCTGTTGGTCTTCAAAGCAGAACAACAAAACCTGCACCATGACCCACGATACAGGAAACCAGCAACTTATGTAACTTCCTTGCTCTATTATAAAGCACTCTGACACCTTTGGGTAAAGTGTGGGACATATAAAACTGCATTAAATAAATAAAAATGAGGGACTGCAGCAGGTCAAATGCGACTACTCAGCATCTGGGCTCAGTTAGAGTCCACATCCAATGCATGTCCCACCCAGCCAAGTCCATGCACCATCTTCTGCTCTCTGAGGCTGGAGCTTGAGCCCCTCTCTCCCACAGCCAAGCACCAACCCCTTCAATGTCACTGTCATTTACCTTATCTCTAATTACTATTTTGAAGTCAGAGGGTGTCAAATCCTTCATGGTTTGCAACTCCTCTGGTTGGAAGAAGGCACTGTATGTCTTCACAGTGGGCAAAATGTCCCAGTGCCTGACTTCACAGGCGATGGGTGGACGTTTGCACATCCCCTTTTCTAACACTCTGTTCTATCTCACCAGCATGTAATGATGAAGTGATTATTAGGGCAGTGTGAAGAGTATTTCAGTGGAAAATAAAACAGTAAGGGGGCGATTGCGATGTTTGACGGACTCCAGTCCGTCCAACATCGGTCTGGAAATGGAACCGAATGACCTCTTGTTGTCAGTTCCATTCCAGCAATTAGGACGCGACCGAACCCTGTTCCATCTCAGTCCTATACTTTGCTATGGGAGCATCCATTCCAAACGGAATACATTCTCTTATAGTAAAATGCTAAGGTGCAATTCATCCCTGCACCAAGAGGCAGGCACCACAAGGTGCCTGTGACCGGGTGCAGGGATCAACAGAGGGGCACCATGGGGGCCCCATAGGCCACCATTCGGCGGCCCTGCTGGGGGACCCCAAAGCTGTTTGCCAATGCCTTTTTGTGCCGGAAAGGCGGCAAAAAAAGGCAGTGGAAATCTGCCATTGTAATGCCTCGGCCAGAAAGAGCCAGCCGGGGGATTACTGTGGGCCTTACGAATGGTGGACAGGCTCTGTGAGCCCGTCGTAAGCCATTCGGAGGACTGACTCGGATTCCCTTCTGACCTAGCCCATCAAAACGGCTCGGTCGGAAGGGAATCAGAATCGGTGATTACGATGCGAGCAGGAGGGTTCCGACCAATGGTCAAAGCCCTTCCTGGCCACTTCCTATCGGACCCTAAGAATGATCTTGCATGGAAATGGTGTATAAATGGACAGTGTATATCTTTGTTCCATAGAAAGATTGTCTATCACCTCTACAAGGAAGCAGGGTGTCATGTTCCGTCTGTGCTTAATTTGTAAAAGAAAAAGTGCTGGTGTGCAAAAGGAATTCTCAGCATCCTGCAGCGGTCTCTATCAAAGCTGGGTTCCTAAATACTAACACTGCATAGCCTTAGTTCTACCTTTTGTCTCTTTAGTTTGTCACTAGGTACTCCCTATCTTTTTATTTCATTCCTTTGGGTTCATTTCATACCTGCTGTCTTACTTTGTCGCTGTTTTCAATCTTTTTATTGCTCCATATTTCCCTCTTTCTTATTTTTCCCTTACTTGCTCTGTATCAGTTCAGTTCAAATAAATGTATTACTCCCACCAGGGCTCTAAAAGTACAGACAAGTTAAGACAGCAATAAATAAATAAAAACATAAATAAAACCTGATTATAAACCAGAGCTATAGTTTTATAGAGGCTAAAATACAATGTTAAGACAGTGGTGTTGCATAGACAATTGTACATAGACAAAGCATCAAGGTAGTGCCTTGTTTAGTTGGCAACAGGGCCGGACTGGGAATGCAAACCAGCCTTGGCATTTGAGTTGCACCGGCCACGGGGGAGTGGGTTGGGGGGGTTGTATGTGCTAGTGGGAAACACTGCTGCTGCTGCTGCTGCTTTTGGTGCAGGGGGCAGATATTGCAGCACTGCTTCAAAACCAGCCTTCTGTACCAAAACCGTACCCCACCAGTCCAAAACCGGACGACACCCTTCCAGCCCACCGGGAAAACCACTGATGCCCGCTACGGCCAGTCCAGCCCTGGTTGTCAATCCGGACAATATCAAATAACTACGGGGCAAGCCTAGGCTTCCTTCAGGGCATCCACGTGTCAGGCTCAGCCACTCACCTGTGCATCTGCGAATATTTAAATATACCTCCAAAAAGTGGAAACTCTAGTCAGAGGTGAGCTATAGCCATTACACATATATGTAGTCATGTTTCTGCTTGGTTGACTTTGACAGTTAAGATCAGTTGAAGGCAAATGTAGAACAACCACGTATGACATATCGGCTCCTTGAGGTTTAAATGTTTACGCTTCTTAGATAAGGCTCAATAGCCTTGTCTGCAGCTACAGAATGATATTTATTGCAAGGCTTACCTAATGAAGGGTCTCCGCTTTGGAAAGTTGCTTGATTTGTAAAAATGCATATTTTTTTTAAACAGTGCAATCTTTACGATGTTTATCAAAGACAGCATTATCTACCCTTCATGATAGTGGAAATCCAGTCTCACTACCATGCTCTCTCATCTCTCGCTATCTGGTGAATAAACTCAACATCTCAGGCTGCTCTAGACCTTCACACAATACTGAAAACTTACTGCTCGAGCCTCCTACTTTCAAAAGGGAAAGATTTATGGTTCAATCCTTCTCAGGCAATGAGGCTAGAATTTGAAACTCGCTTCCTCCAATCCTCCAAACCACCATTTCTATTCAGACTTTCAAAACAGACCTTAAAACTCATCTCTTCCAAAGACACTTCCAGGGATAACTCACCCCATTTCATGACCCTCATGGCCACTTGGCATTCACTTGAGCTCAACTTTCTAAATACGTATTCTATACCTGTATTAATCACATTTTGCCATCTTTAATTATCCTAATTGTATGTGTCACTTGTTAGTGTGTAAATTTACTTATGTAACTTAAAAGAAAAACTATTGATCCTACAGCTGACTATAAGCTAAGCACATCAATCATAAAGTCCCATGTGTAGTCGAATCCTGTGCCAGCCACCCACGTGACCTGCTGCAGATCGGTCCCACTGGAGATCCAGAGACAACATTTAAAATGAAGGTGGAGGCAGCACCAAGGATGAAGTCACATTTCAGCCAGTCTATTTCAAAAGTTCTTTATTTTTCTTCATAAAAACAAAAGACAACAGCCAACGCGTTTCGTTCCTGTAATAGTAACTTCATCAGGGCGAAAACGTAGACTATTAGATGGACCAAAATTCTGGTCAGGATAATGATAATCCCGATTGGATAGCTAGAGCGTAGTCCAGATTCTCAACAATGTCTGTACCTAGTCGTGGTTAGGGTAACTCTTCTGCAGGTAATCACTCCAGGCTATACAGCACACAGCCCGTGTATGTATAATGTTTATCCAATATATAAGAGAAGTTCCAGTAGAGGAAAAAATTTAAATACTGAATCTAAGTATGATGGTTTTGCTAATATATACAGCAGAACCAGGTTGAGGCCAAGCTCTAATGTCAACGATATTTACAATCCGCCAATTCGATAATGGGAGCAGTAAGTATTCAAAAGTCCACACCATAAAAGAGAAATCCACTTGAAGGAGGAATATTTGTAAGTGTTAATTAGTGTTTTGAAGGATCCAATTCAAATAGCACAGATCATTCTTGTACAGGGCCCATCTTCATATGCCCACGAGGTTCTAATAAAACACATACGTAGAAATCCTGTTGGTCTTCAAAGCAGAACAACAAAACCTGCACCATGACCCACAATACGGGAAACCAGCAACTTATGTAACTTCCGTGCTCTATTATAAAGCACTCTGACTCCTTTGGGTAAAGTGTGCGACATATAAAAATGCACTAAATAAATAAAAATGAGGGACTGCAGCAGGTCAACTGCGACTACTCAGCATCTGGGCTCAGTTGGAGTCCACATCCAATCCATGTCCCACCCAGCCAAGTCCATGCACCATCTTCTGCTCTCTGAGGCTGGAGCTTGAGCCCCTCTCTCCCACAGCCAAGCACCAACCCCTTCAATGTCACTGTCATTTGCCTTATCTCTAATTACTATTTTGAAGTCAGAGGGTGTCAAATCCTTCATGGTTTGCAACTCCTCTGGTTGGAAGAAGGCACTGTATGTCTTCACAGTGGGCAAAATGTCCCAGTGCCTGACTTCACAGGGTGGACGTTTGCACATCCCCTTTTCTAACACTCTGTTCTATCTCACCAGCATGTAATGATGAAGTGATTATTAGGGCAGTGTGAAGAGTATTTCAGTGGAAAATAAAACACTAAGGGGGCGATTGCGATGTTTGACGGACTCCAGTCCGTCCAACATCGGTCTGGAAATGGAGCCGAATGACCTCTTGTTGTCGGTTCCATTCCAGCAATTAGGACGCGACCGAACCCTGTTCCATCTCAGTCCTATACTTTGCTATGGGAGCATCCATTCCAAACGGAGTGCATTCTCTTATCAAAATGCTAAGGTGCAGTTCATCCCTGCACCAAGAGGCAGGCAAGAGTGCCTGTGACCGGGTGCAGGGATCAACAGAGGGGCACCATGGGGGCCCCATAGGCCACCATTCGGCGGCCCTGCTGGGGGACCCCAAAGCTGTTTGCCAATGCCTTTTTGTGCCAGAAAGCGGCAAAAAAAGGCAGTGGAATACTTCCATTGTAATGCCTCGGCCAGAAAGAGCCAGCCGGATTACTGTGGGCCTTACGAATGGTGGACAGGCTCTGTGAGCCCGTCGTAAGCCATTCCGAGGACTGACTCGGATTCCCTTCTGACCTAGCCCATCAAAACGGCTCGGTCGGAAGGGAATCAGAATCGGTGATTACGATGCGGGCAGGAGGGTTCTGACCAATGGTCAAAGCCCTTCCTGGCCACTTCCTATCGGACCCTAAGAATGATCTTGCATGGAAATGGTGTATAAATGGTCAGTGTATATCTTTGTTCCATAGAAAGATTGTCTATCACCTCTACAAGGAAGCAGGGTGTCATGTTCCGTCCGTGCTTAATTTGTGTGCAAAAGGAATTCTCAGCATCCTGCAGCGGTCTCTATCAAAGCTGGGTTCCTAAATACTAACACTGCATAGCCTTAGTTCTACCTTTTGTCTCTTTAGTTTGTCACTAGGTACTCCCTATCTTTTTATTTCATTCATTTGGGTTCATTTCATACCTGCTGTCTTACTTTGTCACTGTTTTCCATCTTTTTATTGCTCCATATTTCCCTCTTTCTTATTTTTCCCTTACTTGCTCTGTATCAGTTCAGTTCAAATAAATGTATTACTCCCACCAGGGCTCTAAAAGTACAGACAAGTTAAGACAGCAATAAATAAATTAAAACATACATAAAACCTGATTATAAACCAGAGCTACAGTTTTATAGAGGCTAAAATACAATGTTAAGACAGTGGTGTTGCATAGACAATTGTACATAGACAAAGCATCAAGGTAGTGCCTTGTTTAGTTGGCAACAGGGCCGGACTGGGAATGCAAACCAGCCTTGGCATTTGAGTTGCACCGGCCACGGGGGAGTGGGTTGGAGGGGTTGTATGTGCTAGTGGGAAACACTGCTGCTGCTGCTGCTTTTGGTGCAGGGGGCAGATATTGCAGCACTGCTTCAAAACCAGCCTTCTGTTCCAAAACCGTACCCCACCAGTCCAAAACCGGACTACACCCTTCCAGCCCACCGGGAAAACAACTGATGCCCGCTACGGCCAGTCCAGCCCTGGTTCTCAATCCGGACAATATCAAATAACTACGGGGCAAGCCTAGGCTTCCTTCTGGGCATTCACATGTCAGGCTCAGCCACTCACCTGTGCTCCTCTTGCTCTGCCTGGAGACAATAATTCCCCAATCCCCCTGAGACCTGACAAAAGACAGCAATATAATATTATCTGCCTATCTGGAAGCCCCCATGGGGGGAGGGGGAATGGGATGACAAGAGGGAAAAAATGCAGACAGGTGATGACCGCGTCTGCATTCACTTCTGGGGGCAATGTATCTGGGATCCGCCGAGAATCAGGTCTTGGTTCTACTATTGTGCATTATACTGTTTCAATAATAAAATTAGAATTACCATCCACAAATAGCTCTGTACGTGTGATACATTAGTTATTCTCTCTAAAGATGCTCTACCTTTTCTGGGTCACAACTAAGTTATTTATTAAGGCTGTTGGCGAATTCACATACTTCTTGTTCAGACTAGTTGTATCTTGTTTCTTCCTTGAGACCTTTCTCCTGATGTTTGACTCTTGAAAATCTTTCAAGCAACTGTTTCCGATTTTTTACCCACAAGCAATAACGATAAAAATAGCAAGAAATGGCTTTGACAATTATATAAAGTTTGATTATCTTTGAAGTAGTTGAAATAAACTGAAGGTATTTTCAACATCAAAATTCTACAGTCCTTACGGTATTTAAAAGCGCACCACAATTCTTTGTATTGGTACAAACATAAGTGTTCTAAATATCCTATCCTCTTAAACAGTTTTTGTATGCCATCTGTATTTTTAAAAACAAATTAACACTCATCGGTTGTTCTGTGGCCTTGTGTTGGTGGACAGTCAAAAAATATAGATTTTTAAATATCGAAGTACATGTATATTGAGTTTTAAATATCGTAGGGGCAGAATATAGACATCAAGAATATCGACAACCAGAATATCGAACTTAAGGTAAGAAATATCGATGTAGCAAATATCGATGGTTAAATTATTGCTGTTAATAACATCGATATTTATATTAGTGTTTTGTATTTTAGTATGTGTTTTATATGTATGTGTTCTATATTTGTTTGTTAAGCATTGTACTTTTTTTTAAATATATGTTTACATTTTTTAGAAATTAGTATTTTTCGTAAAAGTACATTTTGCGTTTTAGTACCATAGGTTGTGGTTTTATTGGGGAATAGGGTGGGAAGTAATTTAATTATAGTAAATTATAGTAAATTAAATAATAATTTATGGGAATTAATAATTAATTTTAATTAAATTGGTGTTTTATTTCTGTAGCAGGTTGTGGGTTTATAGGGGAATAGGGTGGGACGTAATTACATTTTAATTAAGTAATTATACATTTTTAATTATTGGTATTAATAATTAATTTATTGGTCATTAATTATTAATTGGTAATTTATTATTTTAATTCATAATTATATTGATATTATTTGTATTAATTTATTATTGGGGTGGGTTGTGGGTTAATAGGGGAATAGGGTGGGATGTAATGTATATGTAATTAAGTAATTATTTAAGAAAAATTGGGTATTGATAATTATTTTTTGTTAATTAATTACTAATTGGTTATTAATTTGTATTACGTAGCATTTATTGCTATTGATAATTATTTTTGGTAATTAATTATTAAGTGTTTACTAATTTGTAGTATGTATTATTTATAGTTATTTATAATTAATTTATTTTTTAATTAATTAATAATTGAACATTAATTTTTATTAATCGATTAAATTAATTGTGTGAAATTTTGTGTGAAATTTTATGTGGAGTGTGTTGTGTGTTTATTGGGGAATAGGGTGGGAAGTATTTAATATTATTGAAGTAATTATTATTTTTGATATAGTTGTAGTTTTTTTTTACTTTAGTAATAAATCATTATTTATTTACAACATTTATTTGATTTATAAGTATGTTATTTTTAACATCCACTCTGTCCAACGAGTGGGAATAGTAATACTTACCCCTACGCTATCCAGCGCTTTCCCTACTGTTGCACTCTCTGGAGTGGGAATAGTAATTTTTACCCGTACCCCTACGCGATCCAGCGCTTTCCTTACTGTTGCACTCACTGGAGTGGGAATAGTAATTTTTACCCCTACGCTATCCAACGCTTTCCCTACTGTTGCAGTTCCTGGAATGGGTATAGTAATTTTTACCCCTACGCTATCCAACGCTTTCCCTACTGTTTCACTCTCTGGAGTGGAAATATTAATTTTTACCCCTACGCTATCCAACGCTTTCCCTACTGTTGCACTATGTGCAGTAAGTATATAAATTAATTTATATGTATATGTTTAATTTATTTTAACATTATGGGGTCGATTATGATTCGGGAAAGAAAACCGTCCTACGATTCGTATTTGTAGCCGTTTCCGTACGATTTGTAAAAAAACGTCCGAATTGCGTAGTACGATCCGTTTTCAAAGATTCCGTACGAATGTTTATGAACCGTACGAAAAACAAGCGAAGAACCGTATGACACAGATTCGGCTAGTGAATCGTACGATTTGTAAACATGCGGTATGACCTGCCAAGTACGATCCGGACCGGAGACCATGAACGCCATTCGTACGGTAAAACGCTGTCGTGTAAGAAGTGCGATTTGTACGGAAAACATCGCGTATAAGCGAACCGCACAATCAAATAATAAGCGAACCCCCCCTCAACGAAGTGCACGGGTACCACACTAAAACGTCGCGTATTACATAGCCACACAATAAAGTACGAAAACTAACCCCACCTCAACAAACCCCATGCGTACCCCCGAAATATGTCGCCTATGAGTGAGCTACACACTACAGTACGCAACGAATCCCCCCACAAAAAAACTAACGGGTACACCTTAAACAGCACAAGGAGTGTGCAAATGAGTCGCACAACACCACAAAGCATATCCCCTGCCTACAAACCACAGCTTAACAATGTCCTGGCCACAACCGCTCCGTCCACAGACACGCCATCGAACTCTGGAACCTCCTCGACACCACAGCCCCTGACGTCGCCTTCCTCACGGAGACCTGGATGAACGCCTCCTCAGCGCCCGACATCGCCATCGCCATCCCAGAGGGCTACAAGATCACCCGGAGGGACCGCACCGCCAACCAGATGGGAGGAGGCATCGCCATCATCCACAGAGACACCATCCGCATCACGACCAACACCGACGACACCCTAACCACCGCCGAACACCTGCACTTCCAGATCCACACGGACCCCAGAACCACCCTCAGAGGCACCCTGATCTACCGACCCCCGGGACCACGCACACGATTCAGCGAGGACATCGCCGACTTCATCAGCCCGCATGCCCTCTCCTCCGCCGACTTCATCCTCCTGGGGGACCTCAACTTCCACCTGGAGAACAACAGCGACCGCAACACCATCACCCTGCTCGACAACCTCTCCAACCTCGGACTCAAGCAGCTGGTGTCCACCCCCACCCACCTCGCCGGACACACACTCGACGCCGTCTTCTCATCCAGCAAAGACATCGCCTTCAGCCACGCAACAGGACTCCACTGGACGGACCACAGCTGCGTCCACTTCACCTTCAAAAGAACGACGATCCACCACCACCAGCAACAGGTTGCCCGAAGAAGCTGGAACAAGATCACAGCTGACCAGCTCACCGCCTCCCTGAGCCAGCACCCTCCTGCCGGCTCAGCGAACCCCAGCCAGGCCGCCGACAACCTCACGAAGTGGATCAGCAACTGCGCGGACGAACTCGCCCCTCTGAGGACCCCACCCAGCAGACCCGGCAGCAGAAAAACCCCATGGTTCACCGACGAACTCAATAGCTCCAAGAAGAACTGCCGAGCCCTCGAGAAAGTGTGGAGAAGGGAACCAACAATGGACAACATGACCACCCTCAAGCTCGCCACCCGGAAACACCACCAACTGATCCGCGCCACCAAGAAAAATGCATACAAGGACCGGCTGGACAACAACGCACACAACTGCAAGGAACTCTTCAACATCGTAAAAGAGCTCTCCAACCCCAACGCCGGAAACAACGACATCACCCCGTTGCAAGTCCTCTGCAACTCCCTCGCCTCCTTCTTCCACAACAAGATCGCGGACATACACAACAGCTTCAGCATCCAACCGACGCACGCCACAACCACAGCTACGCCACCCACCCCCACCCTCCGCGCCTGGACTCCGATCAGCACCGAAGACACCATCCGCACAATGAACTCCATCCACTCCGGATCTCCAACCGACCCCTGCCCTCACCACGTCTTCAACAAGGCCGACGTGGTCATCGCACCCCACCTGCGGGACATTATCAACACCTCCTTCGACACCGCCACCTTCCCGGAGAGCTGGAAGCACGCAGAACTCAGCGCTCTACTCAAGAAACCTACAGCGGACCCCACCGAACTCAAGAATTACCGTCCCACCTCGCTCCTCCCGTTCCCGGCCAAAGTCATCGAAAAGACCGTCAACAAACAGCTGGCCGCCTTTCTCGAGACTAATGGATCCCTCGACCCCTCACAGTCTGGCTTCCGAGCCAACCACAGCACCGAGACCGCCCTCATCGCTGCCACCGATGACCTCCGAACCCTGATGGACAACGGAGAAACAGCGGCCCTCATCCTCCTGGACCTCTCCGCGGCATTCGACACTGTCTGCCACCGCACCCTAGTGCAGCGCCTCGGCAACATCGGAATCCAGGAGAAGGCACTGGAATGGATCACCTCCTTCCTCGACGGAAGAACACAGAGAGTCCGCCTACCACCGTTCAAGTCAGAGGCCACCGAAGTCACCTGCACAACGGGATGAGAGATGTAGCCGAGTGGATGACGACCAGCCGCCTGAAACTGAACTCAGACAAGACGGAGGTCCTCATCCTGGGCTCCTCGCCCTCCGCCTGGGATGACTCCTGGTGGCCCCCCGCCCTGGGCACCGCACCCAAACCAACGGACCACGCACGCAACCTGGGCTTCATCCTGGACTCCTCCCTCTCCATGACCAGACAAGTCAACACCGTCTCCTCATCATGCTTCAACATCCTACGCATGCTACGGAAGATCTTCTGGTGGATCCCCACCGAGACCAGGAAGACTGTCACCCAGGCCCTCGTCACCAGCCGACTGGACTACGGCAACGCCCTCTACGCCGGAACCACCGCCAAGCTCCAGAAGAGACTCCAGCGGATCCAGAACGCCTCAGCCAGACTCATCCTCGACATCCCACGAAACAGCCACATCTCCGGAAATCTGAGAGACCTGCACTGGCTCCCCGTCAACAAAAGAATCACCTTCCGCCTCCTCACCCACGCACACAAAGCCCTACACGACCAAGGCC
Source organism: Lissotriton helveticus (assembly GCF_964261635.1). Classification (NCBI taxonomy): domain Eukaryota; kingdom Metazoa; phylum Chordata; class Amphibia; order Caudata; family Salamandridae; genus Lissotriton; species Lissotriton helveticus. The sequence goes on along the minus strand of NC_136068.1, from coordinate 1,128,453,489 downwards.
CGAGCTACCTCAACAACCGAATCAACTTCTACACTCCCAAACGCCACCTCAGATCAACCAGCCACGCCCTCGCCGCCGTCCCACGCATCCGAAGAGCGACAACAGGAGGAAGGTCCTTCTCCTACCTGGCCGCCAAGACCTGGAACTCCCTCCCGACCGACCTGCGCCTGACCCAAGACCACCTCTCCTTCACGAAGAAGCTCAAGACCTGGCTGTTCGAGCAGTAACGGCACCCCCCCCTCCTAGCGCCTTGAGACCCTACGGGTGAGTAGTGCGCTCTATAAATGTCTTGATTGATTGATAGATTGATTGATTGAACCAAACTGACAAATAGAGGGCCAAACTCAGACCCACCCCCCATAACACATCCACCAAAAATTCAAACTAAGCTACACCCACAAATGGACCAATAAAAAGGGCCCACACACACAAACCAGCATCCTTTGCAACATACACATTTACCTAGAGACTGACAACACATCAACAACTGCACACATCCACATTCACACATATCAACAATCACATTCAGACCCACACAACCTCTTCACATTCAGACCCACACCCCCCCATCCATACACACCCTCACCCCCCAAACACATTCACCCCACAACATGTCAGGACCAAAGAATCCAAAGTTCACAAACCAGGAGATGGAGATCCATGTAGATGAGGTCATCAGAGTCGAGCCACAGCTGTTTGGTACATTGGTCAGACAGACCAGCATAGCTGAGAAACCACAAATGTGGGAGAGGATCGTCAATAAGGTCAATGCTGTTGCTCCCATCAGGCGAACCAGGACGGACTGCCAGGCCAGGTGGTAGGATCTGCGGAGGATGGTCAAGCGGAAGATGGACGAGGACTACGCCCAGAGCCATTACACTGGAGGTGGTGGTCCCCACAGATCAGTACAGTACCAGCCCTGGGAGGAGAAGGTCATGGCCCTGCTGCCACCGGTGGGAGTACATGGAATTGAAGGAGTCGTGGAGCCTGGTGAGTATGCAAACAACTCATGTTACATGGGTGGATTCCCAACATAGGCCAAACATATGAGGGGTGGATGGATAGGACTCCCAGCAGTGGCCAGACATTGGAGGGGGGTGTGGATATGAGTCCCAGCAGTGCCCAGACATAGGAGGGGGGTGTGGATATGACTCCCAGCAGTGCCCAGACATAGAAAGGGGTGTGGATATGACTCCCAGCAGTGCCCAGACATGGGAGGGGGTGTGGATATGACTCACAGCAGTGCCCAGACATAGGAGGGGTGGGTGCAGAGGACTCCCAGCAGTGCCCAGACATAGGAGGGGGTGTGGATATGACTCTCAGCAGTGCCCAGACATGACAGGGGTGGGTGGATATAACTCCCTGCAGTGCTCAGACATGACAGGGATGGGTGGATATGACTCCCAGCAGTGCCCATACATAGGAGGGGTGGGTGGATATGACTCCCAGCAGTGCCCAGACATGACAGGGGTGGATGGATAGGACTCCCAGCAGTGCCCAGACATAGGAGGGGGGTGTGGGTATGACTCACATCAGTGCCCAGACATGACAGGGGTGGGTGGATAGGACTCCCAGCAGTGCCCAGACATAGGAGGGGGTGTGGATATGACTCCCAGCAGTGCCCAGACACAGGAGGGGGGTGTGGAGATGACTCCCAGCAGTGCCCAGACATGACAGGGGTGGGTAGAGAGCACTCCCAGCAGTACCCAGACATAGGAGGGGGCGTGGATATGACTCCCAGCAGTGCCCAGACATGAAAAGGGTGGTTGGATATGACTCCCAGCAGTGCCCAGACATGACAGGGGTGGGTGGATATGACTCCCAGCAGTGCCCAGACATAGGAGGGGTGGGTGAATATGACTACCAGCAGTGCCCAGACATGACAGGGGTGGGTGGATATGACTCCCAGCAGTGCCCAGACATAGGAGGGTGGTGTGGATATGACTCCCAGCAGTGCCCAGACATGACAGGGGTGGGTGGATAGGACACCCAGCAGTGCCCAGACATAAGAGGGGGGTGTGGATGTGACTCCCAGCAGTGCCCAGACATAGGAGGGTGTGTGGATATGACTCCAAGCAGTGCCCAGACATGACAGGGGTGGGTGGATAGGACTCCCACTAGTGCCCAGACATTGGAGGGGGTGTGGATATGACTCTCAGCAGTGCCCAGACATAGGAGGGGGTGAGGCTATGACTCCTAGCAGTGCCCAGTCATGACAGGGGGTGTGGATATGACTCCCAGCAGTGCCCAGACATAGGAGGGGTGTGTGGATATGACTCCCAGCAGTGCCCAGACATAGGAGGGGGTGTGCATATGACTCCCAGCAGTGCCCAGACATGACAGGGGTGGGTGGATAGGACTCCCAGCAGTGCCCAGACATAGGAGGGGGGTGTGGATATGACTCGCAGCAGTGCCCAGACATAGGAGGGGGTGTGGATATGACTCCCAGCAGTGCCCAGACATGACAGGGGTGGGTGGATAGGACTCCCAGCAGTGCCCAGAAATTGGAGGGGGTGTGGATATGACTCCCAGCAGTGCACAGACATAGGAGGGGGGTGTGGATATGACTCCCAGCAGTGCCCAGACATGACAGGGGGGTGTGGATATGACTCCCAGCAGTGCCCAGACATAGGAGGAGGGTGTGGATATGACTCCCAGCAGTGCCCAGACATAGGAGGGGTTGTGGATGTGACTCCCAGCAGTGCCCAGACATGACAGGGGTGGGTGGATAGGACTCCCAGCAGTGCCCAGAAATTGGACGGGGCGTGGATATGACTCCCAGCAGTGCCCAGACATGAAAAGGGTGGTTGGATATGACTCCCAGCAGTGCCCAGACATGACAGGGGTGGGTGGATATGACTCCCAGCAGTGCCCAGACATAGGAGGGGTGGGTGAATATGACTACCAGCAGTGCCCAGACATGACAGGGGTGGGTGGATATGACTCCCAGCAGTGCCCAGACATAGGAGGGTGGTGTGGATATGATTCCCAGCAGTGCCCAGACATGACAGGGGTGGGTGGATAGGACACCCAGCAGTGCCCAGACATAAGAGGGGGGTGTGGATGTGACTCCCAGCAGTGCCCAGACATAGGAGGGTGTGTGGATATGACTCCAAGCAGTGCCCAGACATGACAGGGGTGGGTGGATAGGACTCCCACTAGTGCCCAGACATTGGAGGGGGTGTGGATATGACTCCCAGCAGTGCCCAGACATAGGAGGGGGGTGTGGATATGACTCCCAGCAGTGCCCAGACATGACAGGGGTGTATGGATATGACTCCCAGCAGTGCCCAGACATAGGAGGGGGTGTGGATATGACTCCCAGCAGTGTCCAGTAATGACAGGGGTGGATGGCTATGACTCTCAGCAGTGCCCAGACATGACAGGGGTGGGTGAAAAGGACTCCCAGCAGTGCCCAGACATAGGAGGGGGGTGTGGATATGACTCCCAGCAGTGCCCAGACATAGGAGGGGTTGTGGATGTGACTCCCAGCAGTGCCCAGACATGACAGGGGTGGGTGGATAGGACTCCCAGCAGTGCCCAGACATTGGAGGGGGTGTGGATATGACTCTCAGCAATGCCCAGACATAGGAGGGGGGTGTGGCTATGACTCCTAGCAGTGCCCAGTCATGACAGGGGGTGTGGATATGACTCCCAGCAGTGCCCAGACATGGGAGGGGTGTGTGGATATGACTCCCAGCAGTGCCCAGACATAGGAGGGGGTGTGCATATGACTCCCAGCAGTGCCCAGACATGACCGGGGTGGGTGGATAGGACTCCCAGCAGTGCCCAGACATAGGAGGGGGTGTGGATATGACTCCCAGCAGTGCCCAGACATGACAGGGGGGTGTGGATATGACTCCCAGCAGTGCCCAGACATAGGAGGGGGGTGTGGATATGACTCCCAGCAGTGCCCAGACATAGGAGGGGTTGTGGATGTGACTCCCAGCAGTGCCCAGACATGACAGGGGTGGGTGGATAGGACTCCCAGCAGTGCCCAGAAATTGGAGGGGGTGTGGATATGACTCCCAGCAGTGCCCAGACATAGGAGGGGGTGTGGATATGACTCCCAGCAGTGCCCAGACATGACAGGGGTGTGTGGATATGACTCCCAGCAGTGCCCAGACATAGGAGGGGGTGTGGATATGACTCCCAGCAGTGCCCAGACATGACAGGGGTGGATGGCTATGACTCTCAGCAGTGCCCAGACATGACAGGGGTGGGTGAAAAGGACTCCCAGCAGTGCCCAGACATAGGAGGGGGTGTGAATATGACTCCAGCAGTGCCCAGACATGACAGGGGTGGTTGGATATGACTCCCAGCAGTGCCCAGACATGACAGGGGTGGGTGGATATGACTCCCAGTAGTGCCCAGACATAGAAGGGGTGGGTGGATAGGACTCCCAGCAGAGCCCAGAAATTGGAGGGGGTGTGGATATGACTCCCAGCAGTGCTCAGACATAGGAGGGGGGTGTGGATATGACTCCCAGCAGTGCCCAGACATGACAGGGGTGTGTGGATATGACTCCCAGCAGTGCCTAGACATAGGAGGGGGTGTGGATATGACTCCCAGCAGTGCCCAGACATGACAGGGGTGGGTAAAAAGGATTCCCAGCAGTGCCCAGACATAGGAGGGGGTGTGGATATGACTTCAGCAGTGCCCAGACATGACAGGGGTGGTTGGATATGACTCCCAGCAGTGCCCAGACATGACAGGGGTGGGTGAAAAGGACTCCCAGCAGTACCCAGACATAGGAGGGGGGTGTGGATATGACTCCAGCAGTGCCCAGACATGACAGGGGTGGTTGGATATGACTCCCAGCAGTGCCCAGACATGACAGGGGTGGGTGGATATGACTCCCAGCAGTGCCCAGACATAGGAGGGGTGGGTGGCTATGACTCCCAGCAGTGCCCAGACATGACAGGGGTGGGTGGATAGGACTCCCAGCAGTGCCCAGACATAGGAGGGGGTGTGGATATGACTCCCAGCAGTGCCCAGACATGACAGGGGTGGGTGGATATGACTCCCAGCAGTGCCCAGACATAGGAGGGGGGTGTGGATATGACTCCCAGCAGTGCCCAGACATAGGAGGGGGTGTGGATATGACTCCCAGCAGTGCCCAGACATGACAGGGGGTGTGGATATGACTCCCAGCAGTGCCTAGACATAGGAGGGGGTGTGGATATGGCTCCCAGCAGTGCCCAGACATGACAGGGGTGGATGGCTATGACTCCCAGCAGTGCCCAGACAAGACAAGGGAGGGTGCAGGGGACTCCCAGCAGTGCCCAGACATAGGAGGGGGTGTGGATATGACTCCAGCAGTGCCCAGACATGACATGGGTGGGTGCAGAGGACTCCCAACAGTGCCCAGACATGACAGGGGTGGGTGGATATGACTCCCAGCAGTGCCCAGATATAGGAGGGGTGGGTGGATATGACTCCCAGCAGTGCCCAGACATGACAGGGGTTGCTGGATAGGACTCCCAGCAGTGCCCAGAAATTGGAGGGGGTGTGGATATGACTCCCAGCAGTGCCCAGACATAGGAGGGGGTGTGGATATGACTCCCAGCAGTGCCCAGACATGACAGGGGTGTGTGGATATGACTCCCAGCAGTGCCCAGACATAGGAGGGGGTGTGGATATGACTCCCAGCAGTGCCCAGACATGACAGGGGTGGATGGCTATGACTCTCAGCAGTGCCCAGACATGACAGGGGTGGGTGAAAAGGACTCCCAGCAGTGCCCAGACATAGGAGGGGGTGTGAATATGACTCCAGCAGTGCCCAGACATGACAGGGGTGGGTGGATAGGACTCCCACTAGTGCCCAGACATTGGAGGGGGTGTGGATATGACTCTCAGCAGTGCCCAGACATAGGAGGGGGTGAGGCTATGACTCCTAGCAGTGCCCAGTCATGACAGGGGGTGTGGATATGACTCCCAGCAGTGCCCAGACATAGGAGGGGTGTGTGGATATGACTCCCAGCAGTGCCCAGACATAGGAGGGGGTGTGCATATGACTCCCAGCAGTGCCCAGACATGACAGGGGTGGGTGGATAGGACTCCCAGCAGTGCCCAGACATAGGAGGGGGGTGTGGATATGACTCGCAGCAGTGCCCAGACATAGGAGGGGGTGTGGATATGACTCCCAGCAGTGCCCAGACATGACAGGGGTGGGTGGATAGGACTCCCAGCAGTGCCCAGAAATTGGAGGGGGTGTGGATATGACTCCCAGCAGTGCACAGACATAGGAGGGGGGTGTGGATATGACTCCCAGCAGTGCCCAGACATGACAGGGGGGTGTGGATATGACTCCCAGCAGTGCCCAGACATAGGAGGAGGGTGTGGATATGACTCCCAGCAGTGCCCAGACATAGGAGGGGTTGTGGATGTGACTCCCAGCAGTGCCCAGACATGACAGGGGTGGGTGGATAGGACTCCCAGCAGTGCCCAGAAATTGGACGGGGCGTGGATATGACTCCCAGCAGTGCCCAGACATGAAAAGGGTGGTTGAATATGACTCCCAGCAGTGCCCAGACATGACAGGGGTGGGTGGATATGACTCCCAGCAGTGCCCAGACATAGGAGGGGTGGGTGAATATGACTACCAGCAGTGCCCAGACATGACAGGGGTGGGTGGATATGACTCCCAGCAGTGCCCAGACATAGGAGGGTGGTGTGGATATGATTCCCAGCAGTGCCCAGACATGACAGGGGTGGGTGGATAGGACACCCAGCAGTGCCCAGACATAAGAGGGGGGTGTGGATGTGACTCCCAGCAGTGCCCAGACATAGGAGGGTGTGTGGATATGACTCCAAGCAGTGCCCAGACATGACAGGGGTGGGTGGATAGGACTCCCACTAGTGCCCAGACAGTGGAGGGGGTGTGGATATGACTCTCAGCAGTGCCCAGACATAGGAGGGGGTGAGGCTATGACTCCTAGCAGTGCCCAGTCATGACAGGGGGTGTGGATATGACTCCCAGCAGTGCCCAGACATAGGAGGGGTGTGTGGATATGACTCCCAGCAGTGCCCAGACATAGGAGGGGGTGTGCATATGACTCCCAGCAGTGCCCAGACATGACAGGGGTGGGTGGATAGGACTCCCAGCAGTGCCCAGACATAGGAGGGGGGTGTGGATATGACTCGCAGCAGTGCCCAGACATAGGAGGGGGTGTGGATATGACTCCCAGCAGTGCCCAGACATGACAGGGGTGGGTGGATAGGACTCCCAGCAGTGCCCAGAAATTGGAGGGGGTGTGGATATGACTCCCAGCAGTGCACAGACATAGGAGGGGGGTGTGGATATGACTCCCAGCAGTGCCCAGACATGACAGGGGGGTGTGGATATGACTCCCAGCAGTGCCCAGACATAGGAGGAGGGTGTGGATATGACTCCCAGCAGTGCCCAGACATAGGAGGGGTTGTGGATGTGACTCCCAGCAGTGCCCAGACATGACAGGGGTGGGTGGATAGGACTCCCAGCAGTGCCCAGAAATTGGACGGGGTGTGGATATGACTCCCAGCAGTGCCCAGACATAGGAGGGGGGTGTGGATATGACTCCCAGCAGTGCCCAGACATGACAGGGGTGTATGGATATGACTCCCAGCAGTGCCCAGACATAGGAGGGGGTGTGGATATGACTCCCAGCAGTGTCCAGTAATGACAGGGGTGGATGGCTATGACTCTCAGCAGTGCCCAGACATGACAGGGGTGGGTGAAAAGGACTCCCAGCAGTGCCCAGACATAGGAGGGGGTGTGGATATGACTCCCAGCAGTGCCCAGACATAGGAGGGGTTGTGGATGTGACTCCCAGCAGTGCCCAGACATGACAGGGGTGGGTGGATAGGACTCCCAGCAGTGCCCAGACATTGGAGGGGGTGTGGATATGACTCTCAGCAATGCCCAGACATAGGAGGGGGGTGTGGCTATGACTCCTAGCAGTGCCCAGTCATGACAGGGGGTGTGGATATGACTCCCAGCAGTGCCCAGACATGGGAGGGGTGTGTGGATATGACTCCCAGCAGTGCCCAGACATAGGAGGGGGTGTGCATATGACTCCCAGCAGTGCCCAGACATGACCGGGGTGGGTGGATAGGACTCCCAGCAGTGCCCAGACATAGGAGGGGGTGTGGATATGACTCCCAGCAGTGCCCAGACATGACAGGGGGGTGTGGATATGACTCCCAGCAGTGCCCAGACATAGGAGGGGGGTGTGGATATGACTCCCAGCAGTGCCCAGACATAGGAGGGGTTGTGGATGTGACTCCCAGCAGTGCCCAGACATGACAGGGGTGGGTGGATAGGACTCCCAGCAGTGCCCAGAAATTGGAGGGGGTGTGGATATGACTCCCAGCAGTGCCCAGACATAGGAGGGGGTGTGGATATGACTCCCAGCAGTGCCCAGACATGACAGGGGTGTGTGGATATGACTCCCAGCAGTGCCCAGACATAGGAGGGGGTGTGGATATGACTCCCAGCAGTGCCCAGACATGACAGGGGTGGATGGCTATGACTCTCAGCAGTGCCCAGACATGACAGGGGTGGGTGAAAAGGACTCCCAGCAGTGCCCAGACATAGGAGGGGGTGTGAATATGACTCCAGCAGTGCCCAGACATGACAGGGGTGGTTGGATATGACTCCCAGCAGTGCCCAGACATGACAGGGGTGGGTGGATATGACTCCCAGCAGTGCCCAGACATAGAAGGGGTGGGTGGATAGGACTCCCAGCAGAGCCCAGAAATTGGAGGGGGTGTGGATATGACTCCCAGCAGTGCTCAGACATAGGAGGGGGTGTGGATATGACTCCCAGCAGTGCCCAGACATGACAGGGGTGTGTGGATATGACTCCCAGCAGTGCCTAGACATAGGAGGGGGTGTGGATATGACTCCCAGCAGTGCCCAGACATGACAGGGGTGGGTAAAAAGGATTCCCAGCAGTGCCCAGACATAGGAGGGGGTGTGGATATGACTTCAGCAGTGCCCAGACATGACAGGGGTGGTTGGATATGACTCCCAGCAGTGCCCAGACATGACAGGGGTGGGTGAAAAGGACTCCCAGCAGTACCCAGACATAGGAGGGGGGTGTGGATATGACTCCAGCAGTGCCCAGACATGACAGGGGTGGTTGGATATGACTCCCAGCAGTGCCCAGACATGACAGGGGTGGGTGGATATGACTCCCAGCAGTGCCCAGACATAGGAGGGGTGGGTGGCTATGACTCCCAGCAGTGCCCAGACATGACAGGGGTGGGTGGATACGACTCCCAGCAGTGCCCAGACATAGGAGGGGGTGTGGATATGACTCCCAGCAGTGCCCAGACATGACAGGGGTGGGTGGATAGGACTCCCAGCAGTGCCCAGACATAGGAGGGGGGTGTGGATATGACTCCCAGCAGTGCCCAGACATAGGAGGGGGTGTGGATATGACTCCCAGCAGTGCCCAGACATGACAGGGGGTGTGGATATGACTCCCAGCAGTGCCTAGACATAGGAGGGGGTGTGGATATGGCTCCCAGCAGTGCCCAGACATGACAGGGGTGGATGGCTATGACTCCCAGCAGTGCCCAGACAAGACAAGGGAGGGTGCAGGGGACTCCCAGCAGTGCCCAGACATAGGAGGGGGTGTGGATATGACTCCAGCAGTGCCCAGACATGACATGGGTGGGTGCAGAGGACTCCCAACAGTGCCCAGACATGACAGGGGTGGGTGGATATGACTCCCAGCAGTGCCCAGATATAGGAGGGGTGGGTGGATATGACTCCCAGCAGTGCCCAGACATGACAGGGGTTGCTGGATAGGACTCCCAGCAGTGCCCAGAAATTGGAGGGGGTGTGGATATGACTCCCAGCAGTGCCCAGACATAGGAGGGGGTGTGGATATGACTCCCAGCAGTGCCCAGACATGACAGGGGTGTGTGGATATGACTCCCAGCAGTGCCCAGACATAGGAGGAGGTGTGGATATGACTCCCAGCAGTGCCCAGACATGACAGGGGTGGATGGCTATGACTCTCAGCAGTGCCCAGACATGACAGGGGTGGGTGAAAAGGACTCCCAGCAGTGCCCAGACATAGGAGGGGGTGTGAATATGACTCCAGCAGTGCCCAGACATGACAGGGGTGGTTGGATATGACTCCCAGCAGTGCCCAGACATGACAGGGGTGGGTGGATATGACTCCCAGCAGTGCCCAGACATAGAAGGGGTGGGTGGATAGGACTCCCAGCAGAGCCCAGAAATTGGAGGGGGTGTGGATATGACTCCCAGCAGTGCCCAGACATAGGAGGGGGGTGTGGATATGACTCCCAGCAGTGCCCAGACATGACAGGGGTGTGTGGATATGACTCCCAGCAGTGCCTAGACATAGGAGGGGTGTGGATATGACTTCCAGCAGTGCCCAGACATGACAGGGGTGGGTAAAAAGGATTCCCAGCAGTGCCCAGACATAGGAGGGGGTGTGGATATGACTTCAGCAGTGCCCAGACATGACAGGGGTGGTTGGATATGACTCCCAGCAGTGCCCAGACATGACAGGGGTGGGTGAAAAGGACTCCCAGCAGTACCCAGACATAGGAGGGGGGTGTGGATATGACTCCAGCAGTGCCCAGACATGACAGGGGTGGTTGGATATGACTCCCAGCAGTGCCCAGACATGACAGGGGTGGGTGGATATGACTCCCAGCAGTGCCCAGACATAGGAGGGGTGGGTGGCTATGACTCCCAGCAGTGCCCAGACATGACAGGGGTGGGTGGATAGGACTCCCAGCAGTGCCCAGACATAGGAGGGGGTGTGGATATGACTCCCAGCAGTGCCCAGACATGACAGGGGTGGGTGGATAGGACTCCCAGCAGTGCCCAGACATAGGAGGGGGGTGTGGATATGACTCCCAGCAGTGCCCAGACATAGGAGGGGGTGTGGATATGACTCCCAGCAGTGCCCAGACATGACAGGGGGTGTGGATATGACTCCCAGCAGTGCCTAGACATAGGAGGGGGTGTGGATATGGCTCCCAGCAGTGCCCAGACATGACAGGGGTGGATGGCTATGACTCCCAGCAGTGCCCAGACAAGACAAGGGAGGGTGCAGGGGACTCCCAGCAGTGCCCAGACATAGGAGGGGGTGTGGATATGACTCCAGCAGTGCCCAGACATCACATGGGTGGGTGCAGAGGACTCCCAACAGTGCCCAGACATGACAGGGGTGGGTGGATATGACTCCCAGCAGTGCCCAGATATAGGAGGGGTGGGTGGATATGACTCCCAGCAGTGCCCAGACATGACAGGGGTTGCTGGATAGGACTCCCAGCAGTGCCCAGACATAGGAGGGGTGTGGAAATGACTACCAGCAGTGCCCAGACATAGGAGGGGGTGTGGATATGACTCCCTGCAGTGCCCAGACATAGGAGCGGGGTGTTGATATGACTCCCAGCAGTGCCCAGACATGACAGGGGTGGGTGGATAGGACTCACAGCAGTGCCCAGACATAGGAGGGGTGTGTGGATATGACTCCCAGCAGTGCCCAGACATAGGAGGGAGGTGTGGATATGACTCCCAGTAGTGCCTAGACATAGGAGGGGGTGTGGATATGACTCCCAGCAGTGCCCAGACATGACAGGGGTGGGTGCAGAGGACTTCCAGCAGTGCCCAGACATAGGAGGGGTGTGGATATGACTCCCAGCAGTGCCCAGACATGACAGGGGTGGGTGGATAGGACTCCCAGCAGTGCCCAGACATGACAGGGGTGGGTGCAGAGGACTCCCAGCAGTGCCCAGACATAGGAGGGGGTGTGGATATGACTCCCAGCTGTTCCCAGACATGACAGGGGTGGGTGGATATGACTCCCAACAGTGCCCAGACACTATGGGGTGGGTGAACAGGACCCTCAGCAGTGCTCAGCGAAAGAGGGGGCATATTCATTATCATATAACAACTACTTGTGTGTATGTTTACAGCCCTAACCTGTGACAGTCCTGATGGTGCCATAGAAGCACATCACTTACAGCAGTGTCCTACTCATCCCATATGGTCCAGGTACACACACATGGACCATGCTCATTGTACAGGGAGTGAGAAAGTACTGTCAACATAGCTGACACTGGGCCCTGGTGTATGCAGCACAAGGCCCTCCTGTGACCAGTGCAAACACTAACATTAGGACAACAAGGTCAGATATCTTGCACAGTAACTCACAACCACGATCATGGCAGCATGCTCCATGGGGGGAGAGCCACACCATGAGTGAGGCACAGTTGCAACTCACACTCCAAATACCAGCACAGCCGGTTGTATGACGTTACAACGCATACTTTTACAACGCACACCTTTACAACGCATTTTTTACAACGCAACATCCATTACAACTCATTCCATTACAACGCATGCCATTACAACAAATTTTTAAAAACTACCTTTACAACGTATTCCAGGGAGAGGAGTTGGCCTAACGGCTAGGGCGCTCGACCTCGGACCTGGGGATCTGGGTTCGAGTCTCGGTAACAACTCCAAAACCTCCTGTGATTCTGGGCAAATCACTTAATCTCCTCGTGCCTAAAAAATGAAAGTGTGTCCTCATATAACGTAACTGGAAAATATGTAAAGCGCTCTGATACCTGATTCGGTTCGGGTCTAGTTCGTGCTATATATAAAAAAAAATTACAACACATACTACCTTTACATCGCATAACATTACATTGCATGTATGGTAAGTATTGGATAGTGTTGGGGTAAAAATTACTATTCTAACTCCAGGGGGTCAAACAGTAGGGTAAGTGTTGGATGGTAATGGTATGCGTTGTAATGGTATGCGTTGTAATGACTGCGTTGTAATGACATGCATTGTAATGGTATGTGTTGTAGTGTCACGCATTGTAATGGTTGCGTTGTAATGGCATGCTATGTAGTGGATGTTGCATTGTAAAACTTTCGTTGTAATGGTAGTGCGTTGTAAAAGTTGCGTTGTAAAGGTTGTTTCCCGCATAGCCTGTCACACACACCCCTTACCTAAACATACCAAGCTGGGCCAGTCAATGTAGTGCCCCACTGTCACAAACGTCATGTAACCTAACAAATCACGATCAGATGAAGCATTCCAGCAAGAAATGCACAGGGCTGATTCACATGTCCCTTGCACTCATATCACGATGCCGAAGCCACTCCTTACTGACGCAGGGACCCTAAAATATTAGTGCAATGGTGCTGGGTAGCACCTGGGAGATGTACAACATTCTAAAGCACTGAGCCAGAAGTAGGTGTACTGGTTGTGGTGTGGTTGTGGTGTGGTGGGCAATGGCTGTTCGTCACGGCACAGCAACACCCCCCAAAAGTGGCTGAATGAAATCTTAAACATTTCACTCTGCCACTTGTATGAGCATGCTGCCTCAAAACCCTGTGCATGCCTGAAGCAGACGTAAGGATTGACAGAGCATTGTGCAGATAGGCCCACACAGAGCATTGCTGGATCTGCTTAGTACCAGCAACACAACTCCAGCAGATGCGTGATGCAGTTGTTTGGTATTTCCATCATGGTGATCTGCAATGTTAATGTCTTGCATCCATGCTGGCATAGCTGTGGTGCACAATGATAGCCAAATCCCTGCTGATATGTCTGGCTGTGCCATTTATTACAAAAAGACCCTCACATTGAAAAGAGTCATGAACACAGATCAATGTGACATCACAAGTGAACAGTGAGCAAAATCATAAGCAGGTGTTACAGTGATAAGGACAATGTTCATGACAAGTACATATTCCATTAAATGCCATTAACATTGTCTGTCTCTCACACCCACAGGACAACGGGCACAATCTAAACCCAACAAGGGGGAAGATGGATCACAGTCCCAGACTCCACAGGACCCTGACCCCACCAACAGTGACGCCTCTCACCACTCCATGGATGACCCCGACCAATCTGGCACCTCTGGATCCCAAACCTGTGCAGCAGCTGGATCAGGGGCATCTGCACCAACCACCACACCCATTCCTGCCACATCCCAGTAGACAGCTCGGAGCCCTGCCCACAATCCACAACTGAGCCAGTCTGACAATGAGGGACACGGTTCGCCGGGCACCCAGGAGGTGGCAGACAACACCACCACTGTCAACCCTCAGGGGTCCCGGCGCCCTGAGGTGCTCACAACAGCAGGCCTGGCTCGTGTGGGCAGGGGTGGTCGGAGTGAATCAAGGCGGAGGCGAGAACCTGACCAGCAAGCTGCAGGACCCGGTATGTCTGAACTCAGAAACATCATGGAGGACTACCAGCGGGACACCAGGGAGTTCAGCCAGGGAGTGGGGGCCCTCATCGATTTAAAATACCAGCAGGCCCAGCAACACGCCAGTCAACGACGACAACTTGGACGGATGGAGGCAACAGTGGCTGAGCTGTTGGCATTGCATAGGGACATTAGCCACTCACTCCGTCAGATTGCTGACAACATGCAGCGCCCTCCCTGTGTCACCAGGCCAGAAAATCGAGGCAAAGACTCCAAAGAGGCACAGGGAGGGAGGAGGAGGTGGAATCATCCGACAGAGAGTCCCAGGCATCATCAAGGCCTGCACATGAGGGTCCCCCAAGGAAGGTGGGTCGTCCACGGAGAAGTGTTGAGAGGCACAGGGCCATGCGCATCTCCTAGGTCACCTGATCTGGCATCTTGCCATTGTGTGCAACAGCATCACCTTATTGACTGTCTGACACTCCCATATGGACTTGCTGGTCGCAGTGTCACCAATGATGCCAAACACTGTGGTCTTGACTCTGTTGACTAAAACTGCAAGGCATCACATCTCCCTCTGTGAACTTTGGATTTCCCACATGTTTGTACAGCACCTGACCCCTACTCACAATTCACTCACAAGGTGGAGAATTAAAAATAACTAACACAATACGTATTGATGTTGATTCATTTTTGACGTGAGTCAACCACGTACGTGTAGGGATATCTCAAAGTATGCCAGAGTGCTGAACAAACTCAAGCCATCCATACAGTGGGATCTGAGTCTGCTTGTGGACACACATAGGTCACAATGTATGATCAACTACATCCATGGAGGGAAATACTCACACGTGATGGTTACTATCTGCTGGGGGGGGGGGCTGGCTTTCCATGCTGCTCTGACAGACAGTTACGGAAGAGTCTTATGAAGGTGTACAGGTCATGGGTAATGTGTCTGTCTCCAGTGAGGGACTTCCAGGTCTCTGTTGTTGTGTGCGAAATATCACCCACATGCATTTGGACTGTGGAAGTGATGAATGTTGCACAGGGCAAGGCAGGCTGGATGGACTACAGGCAACGGGGTGTTGGATGCGAGACGTCCATATATGGTGTTTTTGGGCCAGTGGTTGTGGAGCGCCTACTGAGTGTGGCTGAGGAGTATGAAGGTGATCCTGCAGTTGACAGTGGGACTCTCAATCAATCAGGATATTAGTAAAGTACGCTACATACCTGTGAGCGTTTCAAGGGGCTGGGGGAGGGGAGGGGACTGCTACTGATCAAAGAGTCAGGTCTTGAGGAGTTCTCTGGAGGCCAACATGTCCTGGGTCTGACGTAAGTTGGTTTGGAGAGTGTTCCAGGTATTGGCGGCGAGGTGGGAGAAGGATCTTCTGCCAGCGGTTGTGTTGTGGAGGCGTGGAACTGTTGCGAGGGCGAGGTTAGCAGAGTGGAGGCTGCGGGTGGGGGTATAGAAGCTGAGTTGTCCGATGAGGTATGCTGGTCCGGCGTTGTGTAGGGCTTTGTGTGCGTGGATGAGGAGTCTGAAGGTGATCTTCTTGTTGACGGTGAGCCAATGCAGGCCTCTCAGGTGGGGTGTGATGTGACTGCATTGGGGGTGTCCATGATCAGTGGTACCGAGGCATCCTGGATGCGTTGTAGCCATCTCAGGAGCATGTTTGTTGTTCACGCATAGAGGGTGTACCCGTAGTCCAGTGTGCTGGTGACGAGTGCCTGGGTGATGCCTATTCCTGTGTCGGAGGGGATCCATTTGAAGTTCCTGCAGAGTATTCGGAGGGTGTTGAAGCATGAAGCGGAGACAGCGTACACTTGCTTGGTCATGGAGAGGGTGGATTTGAGGATGACACCCAGGTTGTGTGGGTGGTCGATGGGTGCTGGGGCTGTTCCTAGTGATGTTGGCCACCAGGAGTCGGCCAAGGATGATGGGGTGGTGCTGAGGATGAGGAACTCCTTCTTCTCTTAATTTAGCTTCAGCCTGCTGACCTTCATCCAATTTGCACCGCCCTTCATTCCCCTGTGGAGGTTGGCTTTGGTGGTGTGGGGAGCATTGCTGAGGGATATGATCCGTTTGGTTTCGTTGGCATAGGAGATGATGTTGAGGTTGTGTTGTCGAGCGACCTGGGCGAGTGGTGCCATGTAGATATTGAACAGCGTCAGGCTGAGGGATGATCCCTGTGGGACGCCGCAGATGATCTCGGTGGTATTTGAGCAGAAGGGTGGGAGGAGGACGCTCTGTGTTCTGCCGGAGATGAAGGATGTGGTCCAGGCCAGGGCCTTCTCTTGGATCCTAGCGTCGTGGTGGCGTGCTGTTAGGGTGCAGTGGCACACCGTGTCGAAGGCTGCAGATATGTCCAGAACGATGAGTGCTGCTGTTCCTCCTTTGTCCCTCAGGATCCAGATGTTGGTGGTGACGGCGATGAGTGGCGATGAGGGCGATCTCGGTGCTGTGGTTGCTGCAAAAGCCGGTCTGGGATGGTTCCAGGATGTTGTTGCCTTCAAGGTAGTGGGTCAGCTGTCTGTTGACAATTTTCTCCGTGACTGTCGATGGGAAAGTGAGCAAGGAGATTTGCCGGAAGCTTTTGAGGTAATTGGAGTACACCTTGGGTTTCTTCAGTAGGGCGTTGATCTCGGTGTGCTTCCAGCTCTCCGGAAAGGTTGCAGTCTTGAAGGAGAAGTTTATTTTCTATTGGAGATGGGGTGCGATGGCTGTGCTTGCTTTGTTGAAAACGTGGTGAGGGCCTGGGTCAGATGGGGATCCGGAGTGGATGGAGTTCATGGTCTTGATGATGTTTACTTTGCTGATGTTGGACCAGGCGGTCAGGCGAATGGTGCGGGTGGTGTTCTCGGCGGAGGATGAGGGGGTGTCGGTGTTGAAGCTGTTGTGGATGTCGGCGATCTTGTGCTCAAAGAAGCTGGCCAGTGAATTGCACAGGTCTTGTGATGGTGGAATGTCCTTGGTGTTGGAGCTGGGGTAGGAAAGGTCTTTCACGATATAGAATAGCCCTTTTGTGTTGTGTGCGTTGTTGAGTAGGCGGTCCTCTTGTTAATCCTGATGATTTGGTGGTGTTTGTGGGTGTTGTGCTTGTGGGCTGTGCAGCTGTCTGCTGTTCGGTTGTGGAGCCAGCTCTCATACACTTTCCGAAAGGTGTATTTCGAGGCCTGGAGGTCTTCTGTCAACCAAGTGGCTTTCTTGTTGGTGTGATTGGTTGCAGAGGTCAGTGGGGCAAGGGTGTCGGTGCAGTTGTTGATCCACTGTTTGAGTTTGATGGCGGCGGCGTTGGGCTTGGTGGGGTCGTTGGTTGGTCCCAAGGTGAGGGTGGTGGTCTGTTGGTCCTTGGTGAGCTTGACCCAGCAGAGGCGTGGCAACTGTTGTGTGCGGTGTTGCTTGTTTGGCTTCCTTAATGTGAAGTGGACGCATCTGTGGTCAGTCCAGTAATGTTTGGTGGTGTGGTTGAATGAGACGTGGTGACTTGCGGAGAACATGGGGTCCAGTGTGTGTCCAGCGACGTGGCTGGGTGTCGTCATGAGCTGTTTGAGTCAGAGCTTTGCGAGGTTGTCAATCAAGGCAGTGGAGTTGGCGTCGTTGTTGTTTGAAGTTCATGTCCCCGAGGAGGATGTAGTCTGTGGAGGTGAGGCCGTGGGTGCTGATGAGGTGGGTGATGGTTTTGCTAAACTGTGCTCGGGGTCCGGGTGGTCTGTAGACAACAGTTACTCAGAGAGTGGTGTTGTGGTTGGTGTGGACAGGAAATGCATATGCTCAGCGGTGGTGAGGGTGTCGTCGGTGTTGGTCGTGACTCCTTGGGAGTCCTTGTGGATGATGGCGATTCCCCCTCCCACTATGTTGGTGCGGTATCTGCGGGAGATTTTGTACCCCTCTTGGATGTCAATGGTGATGTCTGGTGCGGATGTGATGTTTAGCCAGGTCTCTGTCAGGAAGGCAACGCCGGGGTGGTTGAGTCTAGGAGGTCCCAGAGTTTGATGGCGTGTTTGCAAGTGGAGCGGGTGTTGAGGAGGATGCAGCGGAGGTGGTGGGGTCTCTGTTTAATGTTTTTGTCATCCGGATGCTGTATAAGCTGCAGTTGCAGCAGGTGAAGGGCCCTTGGGTGTGCTTCGGGGTAGACTGGTAGCAGGAGGGATTGCGCCGGGGATTGAGTGCATGGAGGGTGCTGGATTTGTGGTGCAGTCTGATGTTGTGGGCACTTTGTGGTCCTGGGGTTCTTGCGCTGTGAGCGGTCCGCATGCAGACAGACCTGCCTTTGCCATGGAGGTGTTGCAACTGGGGCACAGACAAGCTGCGGCCACCATTAACAATGGACGGATGGATGGAGGAGCATATTGGAGGCGTGTGTGTGACACAATCTGGGCACTGGGTGTTGTAGTGTCACTGGGGATACAGCATCTGGAATGTGTGAACACATGATGGAAGAAGGTGTGAGACACCATGGAAAAGTAGCACACAAAGACAAGGATATTTGCAAAGCAACATGTGACATGTGTATGGAAAGGAAGGAGTGGCTGGTTACTCATTGGTCACTGCTAGAAAATAGGTGAACAATCAACAAATATGATGGGCATAGGGTCATGCACAAAAAGGCCAAGCGGGGCAAAGGGCCAAACAGCATCAGCATGTGTTGCATGACCGTTGTGGGTATCAAGCAAAAAAAAGTACATACAGAACCATGTATGCCAATCACATAATGGACCGTGACCTATCACAAACACCATGCATGTTGACACAGGACACATAACCACATATGCACTAACATTGGAAAGTATGCCATAGATGACGCATGCAGACTGACAAGACATCTGCGGTAACAGTAATGGGGCACAATGTACACTTGTAAATACTTTTACAACCGAAATGGTTCCAGTTCTTTCTGAGGCCATGCTGCTGTAGACAATGTACATGGCCAGTGGCATAGCTCTGTAGGAAATGAATGTCATGCAATGAGGGTACCTGTAATGCTGCTGAAACTATCACCACACGACTGTCCGGGACTGTTGGTATCTTTGACCCTCAGATTTGTGTGATGCTGAAAGGGGTCCATCTCCAGATAGCCCATTGGTCTGAGTATGATTAACAGACTCAATAAGGTGATAGGCGAGGGAAGGAGAGGATGGGAACAGCAGGGAGGGAGATCTGAAACAAAGGTAAACAAGCATAACAATTCAACAAATCTGGGCACTGCATCACATTATACCGCATGACGTATACTGTAACAGTAACACCTGTGTACTTTAACCACAGCCACTGTAGCCTATTTGTGAGCACAGGCTTTGAAATTATACTACATCTGAGGTTTGAACTGGGACACATAAAAGGTAGCAGAGTTTGTCACATAAATGAAGGGGGTCTAACGCTCATCAGCCTGCTTCAATGCAATTCAGACCATGCGATCATCAAGTTACTTACAGTGTATGATTGATGCTCCAAGAAATAAGTAAATTCAATGTGTAGCACTGCTACTCACACATAGCCAAAAAACTTTAGTCAGCCCTGGGAATCAGTGAGGGTCATGAATGTAACATACACATCACCCGCAAGAGCCGTACTTAGCTCATTCAAGGAGGAAGGGAATTATTGAAACACAATGAAGCCTAGCAAGAGCCACTCATTGGCTCTTCCAACTGTGCCTTACAATGCCGAACATGACAGGCAGGTGTGACCAAACTCGACAGAGAGTAATGATGCACAAAGCCAATAAACCACCCCTACCGTTACTAGGATATGCAGCACGGCACAAGAGATTGCTGGGTTTAACGTCAACCGACTGGTGTAACCGAAGTGTTAACATTTTCCAGAGCACTACGTTGGTACGTCATCAGTGCAACATTTCTGGGATAATGGAAATTGAAAGTTAACATGAAGTTACCAAGAATGCTTTGAAATCAGAGTTCTTCACCGGCACTGATGTAGCGACGTGACAGTGACATTACATACTGGCTCAAGGGGCAATGCATCCATACGAACAGACTCACTGGACAGTTGTCAGAGCATGTGGTTCATACACTAGCCCACACCTTCACAACATGTCATTAGGTACACCATACTTTACTGGCCCACAACCTAAATGTGATGAGGCAGACACATCCTGCTGCACACAGTGACGGTGCAATTCCACACAGAGCCTGTGGTTGTGATGTCACACACAATGTAAACCGGTGACATCCGCAATGTGTCTGGCCCAAGGTTTAAA
Source organism: Lissotriton helveticus (assembly GCF_964261635.1). Taxonomy (NCBI): domain Eukaryota; kingdom Metazoa; phylum Chordata; class Amphibia; order Caudata; family Salamandridae; genus Lissotriton; species Lissotriton helveticus. Next base: position 1,128,433,066 of record NC_136068.1, on the reverse strand, counting down.
CACATTGATGCATTCACCAGAGTCAACACTCAACAACAGATGACTGACAATAAGAGTGACTGTCCAGTCAAGGGAGTGTTGCAACATGCATCTTGATCCATGTTTATGACACATGTGTGTATGCTTCTACAACATGCACAGAAACAGATCCCACACATTCCCAAAGCATACCGACGCAAAAAAGCCTGTTTAGCTATCTTACCCAAATGGACATTTCCACATGTCTGTGCATGGAATGCTGCTTCGACACACGTTGCAATCATCAGGATGAATAGCAGGAGTACCAAGATGACACGAACAGACAACAGGCAGAGCAACCTGGGAAATGACAGGCACACAAGGGTACACATTAATAATATTTCCATACAGACATGGTCATGTAAAACAAATCACAATGTAGTACACATGTACATTCTGTATTCACTCATTGCACATATGCTTGTGTCATGACATCATCACTTGTGTGATACATCACAACAAACATCAAAGTGACTTCACACACAGTCAGCTGGACACACAGTATGCAACACATGCTACTCAATGCCACTAGCTCGCACAGAAATGCTCAGTGACTCACCATTAAGAGAAGAAGTTGCGTATGAGCCGACTCCGGATATCATCCTCCTCCTCCTCATCACTTTCATCGTGGCCAAGGCCGGCATCCTCAACGGGTGGATGTTCCAGCTCGTAAGGATCCAGTTAGAGTGGCATGGCCTTCTCAACTGCCATGTTGTGCAGCATGCAGCACACGATGAAGATGTTACACACCTTGACCGGGGCGTAGGGGAGGAATCCACCGGTCTTATCAAGGCACCGGAATCGGCTCTTCAGGAGTCCAAAGGTACGCTCTATCACTCACCTGGTCTGTCCATGTGCATTGTTGTACCGCTGGTCTGCAGCTGTTCTTGGGTTGCGGAGTGATGTCATGAGCCATGGCATGTAGGGATATCCCATGTCTCCTACAAATATACACAGTGTTGTAATTTGGGTAATGCCATTCTGTCAGAGCAAACAAGAAATGAAACATACAGGACAAACAGAGTATCCCCACCTACAAGGCATGCCTGATTGTTGTGCGGCTGCAGCATCAACTGTGGTACCCTGCTACGCCTCAGGATGAAAGAATCATGGCACGATCCTGGAAAACGTGCACAAACATGGGAAATCAGCATGTTAGCAAGACACACCACCAGGGCATTTATTGAGTGGTAATGCTTCCTATTGTGGTAGGCCTGCTCCTGAAAAGCCACATGTGTACCATCAATGGCCCCAATGACATGTGGCATCCCACCCAGGGTATAGAATTCACCCTTTACATCTGTTAACTCGTCAGGTTTAGGAAATTTGACGAATTCATCAATGTGCTCTACTATGGCAGCTAACATATCACGTAGGACATTGCTGAACATGGTTTGGGACATACCCCTCACATATGCAATGGTAAATTGAAACGTACCTGTGGCCAAAAAATGTAGGGCTGCCATCACCTTTAGCTTTGGTGTCAGCGCAGTTGGATACCTGTGTCGTGGTTGGAGATGTGGTTCCAGCCTGTCCGTCAAGTTCTGAATTAAAACGTGAATGAATCTGTACCGTCTGATGCAATCACGTTCCCTCATGGTCTCCAAGTCGGGAAAAGGCCTTGGTAGAGGGGGTGCCCTGCAGGACATATTTTTGAACAATGGATAACAACTGTCAGACAACAACTATTCCAATGTACATGGCATATGCAACACTGCTACTACACATCAAGTTACTATGGGGTTTGGCGTATGCAATAAATCCTGGACACATATGCCAGCTTCCTGGCACTCCAAACAAATCCCAGACACATCTGTTGTTTTAGAACAAAAAATTACATGCACACCAAAGAGCTGCTGGGCTGCTCTGAGTGAGCAGAGCAAGATGTCAGAGGAGTGAGACATGTCACCAGACCTGCATTAGAAGGTTGTCATCCCATACAGACAGCTGACTGCAAGGCACAGAGCCAGGTTACAGGGAATATCTATTGGACATATCCTAGAACTTGCTAATAACGGTGTGTATGTGACAACGCAACACCACAGCAATTGTCACAATGCAGTCATGTATCCGTGGTAATCAATGAAGTATGATGCCATCAGACACAAAAGCCATTGGCAAAGCACATGTGGCTAGAGTGCGTACATGCGAAACCATTTCAGTCACAACACAGACCCATAATAGATGCACCGACAGCAGATGCATTTAACGGACCACAAACAGCAAATTCAATCTTTACCATGACACACACATTACATTGTTACATACGGGACCTGATGAGCTTCAAATAGTCCCGTGCAAAAGTGCCACGGTCCCTGGCATCATGAGACAGGTGCTTGTAGGGCTGACTGTGCCATCCCAGTGTTGATGTGCATGACAACATGTGCATGATGATACCAATGGGACTAGTGGAAAGTTGATGTGTAACACATAATGCACAATCACACATCACATGTGTCAACAGGTCATCACACATCGATTGTGCAACGTGATCTGATATCCTGTGCTATATCAGTGCCTGGCACACCTAGGGCATGCTCATGTAAGTATGCAATGATAAAAACTAGATAGACATCCTTGTGTTAACCGTACAGTGTCATCCCTGCCATGTGTGCGGGATGTTTCACCATTGTAATGGTGCCATGCGCGAGCGGACCGTACCCCAACAGTACGTGCATGTGTGAGGGACGTTTCACCATTGTAATAGTGCCATGCGCAAGCGGACCATACCCCGACAGTACGTGCGTGTGTGCGGGACGTTTCACCATTGTAATGGTGCCATACGCGAGCGAACCGTACCCCGACAGTACGTGCTTGTGTGCGGGACGTTCCACTATTGTAATGGTGCCATACGCGGGCGGACTGTACCTCGCGCTTGCGTGCGTGTGTGCGGGATGTTTGACCATTGTAATGGTGCCATACGTGAGCGAACCGTACCCCGACAGTACGGGCGTGTGTGTGGGACGTTTCACTATTGTAATGGTGCCATACGCGAGCGGACCATACCTCGGGCTTGCGTGCGTGTGTGCGGGACATTTGACTGTTGTAATGGTGCCATACGCGAGCGAACCGTACCCCGACAGTACCTGCATGTGTGCGGGACGTTTCACCATTGTAATGGTGCCATACGTGAGCGGACTGTACCCCAACAATACGGGCGTGTGTGCGGGACGTTTCATCATTGCAATGGTGCCATACATGAGCGGACCGTACCTCAGGCTTGTGTGCAAGTGTGCGGGACGTTTGACCATTGTAATGGTGTCATACGCGACGTGAAACGCACAGTACACATGAGAGGATCTCAAAAAATACTCTGGGTACACCTAGGGGACAAGTAGTAGACCCTGAATGCAGCCCGGTTGTCATGGATACTGAGATTTGGATGTGTGCTACTGGTGTCCTGCAAAAGTCAGTTGGTCAAAAAAATACAATGTTGCAAATTGATTGTGGAGCTGGTGCTCAAATTTTAAACCATGCAAATGTGTGTCAGGGCCTTAAGTTTAAAGGGATTGGATGAGAGGTAGGATGCAAAGTGATCTGGCCTATCACACTGTACTCCTGAGACTGAAAGCTCCTCAGCAGCACAGATATAAGGCTGCATGTGGCTCTGAGAGAGCACTTGCCTGCACAACATTGGAGTGGACCACACTGCTGTTGTCTCTGCATTCCCTGGACCATCATGTCGCGTACGGTGGAGAGGGCACCTGCATTCTCTGATGGGGAAAACCAGGCCCTGCTGGATGCCCTACTACCACAGTACAGCAAGCTGTATGGGAGACCAGGGGAGCAGGTGAGTGCTGAATGCACTAGCTTTGACTGTGCACCTGTTGTGTGTGTGTCACAACAGGCATTGTGTATTGGTGGGACAGACATGCTATGTGGTTTACAGAGAGTCACAGGGGGTGTACATGGTGGTGTCTCTCATGCAGAGCATGATGTAGTTCATGTGTGTTCAGTCCTCACTTGCATTGTGCTTACTGTGACATTCAATGCATTGTAAAAGACACATTTAGGCGTGCAATACCTTGGTGGCTTTATTCACAAATGTCCTGAGATGTAACAGTGTTTCCCCCAGGCTGACAGCTGAATGTACTCACAGAAGTTCATGACTTGTGGGGACCTGTGGTGATATTCAAGAAATTATGTTTCTGACCTCATGGACATTGAAGTATGTGAATGTTCCTTGTCATCTGGGTGAGTGTGTATGTGATGTGTTCCACCGCAGCTGCATGGCGTATGCATCAGCTCTGCCCATCTTATGTGACAAGTGAGCAGTGCTGTGTGCCTGACTAGCAAAGTTAGCATGACACCTGTGACACCTCTATGTGAAGTGGCACATGTTCAAAGTGATGGTTGTACATACTGTGGTCAGTGACAGGCAAATGATCTGTGCCAGGGTGTATCTGTCTGGTCTGTTGAGGGTTATTAGCTGGATTAGGAAATGTGACTGCTTGCCACGTGCTATACCACACCCTGTAGTTGCATGTGTTGTACAGTGTGTGCCATGATCAGTGAGTGTGTTGCCCCCCTTATGCCATCTGTTGTCTTTCATAGGCATGTAATGCATTGGGGTACACCCACAGGCCAAATTCACATGTACAATGATGCAAGTCCTGTCAGAATCCTATGGCCTGTTCTCATCATCAATGTAGTGCATGTGTGTCTCTGGGACATGGAGCAGGTGTAGTGATGTTGTTTCACTTTGTCTTCCTGACAGGTAACTGCCTACGAGAAGGGGGCGATCTGGTTGGACGTTGCCAGGGCTGTCAGGTCTGTGGGGGGCCCTCGCCGGCAGATTCCCAACATAAGGAAAAGGTGGCAGGACATCCGGTGCTGGACCCGGCGTATCGCCCGGGTCCAGCTGAAGCTGTCACCTCCACACCGGCATGGTGGAAGCCGTCATCTCACCCCCCACATGCCCCGGGTCCTGGATGTGGTCTTTCCCGACCTCCATAGGCAGTTGCAGGAAAGACAGCAGCAAGAAGGGGGTATGTACGTGGCTGTTTGTAGTGTTGTGTAGCACCTGCTACTTGAGGTGCTCTGAAGCCTGGAAATACTCCCACATTTGGGGTGTCTGGTCAGCCAGGCTATTTGTGCACTGTAGTTTCAATTTCCCATATTCAGATGGTGTCCGTATTCATCCCTCACCCCCTTCCTCCACATGTGTCCCCTGGTCTGTGTTTTTAGGCATTTGCACAAGTTCTTCTAGGGTGCCAGGTAATTAGACTGCACATTCATTTGAACATCATGTAGGAGAGAGGTATGTGACATGTATTGGCACCTTGCCTTTGCCATGACCTGTGCACTGTGTTTGTACTTCATATTTGTTTGCCCTGATGATGCGTCTCAACATAGTGTGTGAGGTTTGAAATGCACACCCTTGCAGCATGCATGACCCATGTTGTGTTCTCAGATCTGATGTACATCATTTGTGAGATATGCATAGTGCCATGACGGTTATTGGTGGTACAGTCAGCTCATTCCATAACCACAGATCAGTGTGCCCACTACAGTCACCAGACACACCCTGGACTCCTAGTCATGTGTGTCATGCAACACTCTGCCCATTCAATGTGTGTTCATCATGGCTCTGCCTCAGTGGCATTGGAGCCTGGCATAGTTTGTATTAATCCAGTTTCTGCTACATGTGCCCACTGAACATGGATACAAGATGTGGCTTGTGCATGGTTACACTGGGCAGTGCCTGTGTGCCTAGTCACAACAATCTGTGGTTGTTTGTTTGTGCCTAATATGTATTGCCATCCCCACGAGGTGAGCTTGTGTTACTTTTGGACTAGTTGCTGCACAGTTTTGTGTACCCTGGTTCCGATTTTTCACTTCTTGATCTGTATCAATCACATTGACTGAGGGATGGGGTGTTGTGCATGGGATGTCTAATGTGCCTGCCTGATTTTGCCTTGCCAGGTGTGACCTGTGTGTGGGAATTAGATGGCTGATGTTTCGCCATGCACTTCCCCTGTGATGGTGGGCAGAGTTTTCATTTTATGCTTGACAGCCTATGTAATTTCTTTCTAAACATGATTGTGCCTCATTCTTTTTTCCCTCATGTATGTAGTTGTGGTGGAACGCTGTTTTGTAATAGTGTGCACACTAGTGTTGTCATTTAGCCTGGGGATGAGGGTGTGTCCGCGATGCAAGTATGATTTTGTTGTTTCACATTTGCAGGCCCATTAGCTTGAGCATTGTCCAGATTTAGGACTTGTGGGCCACTTCACATGACAGCCAGTAGGTCTTATGTGCAAGCAACTGCATGATCAGGTACCAGATGCCCCTGTGAGGACTGACATATTTCAAGTTGACTCACATTAATGATTGTACCATTGGCACTCCCAAAATCTAGTCATTATTTCTTTATGTTTTAAATTTGTGTAAGTTACACTTATGTGCCTGCATGATAGTTGTCTCACAAGGTAGTGCACAAAAAACAACATTAGCACATTTTGTGTTACAAGCTGGCAGCTTTTGAATGAGCCCAGTGTTAGTGATTAAGGTTGTGCGTTGATCTCCATATACATGTCCACACAGTGCTTTTGGGGTCTTGCAACTCCTTTGTTCTCAATTGTACAGACTAATGTGTGTCAAGCCATCAAGACCTCCGTTGGGCCATGTATATGTCAAATCTGCAACGACATTTATTCCTACCAGTGTTTCATCAGACCGGGTGTCAGCTGTTTCAGTGAATGTGTCTATGTTTATTTGGTGCATTTCCTTCTGAGTGTCCTTTCATGCAGGCACATATGTGTTCTCTTCACAAGTTTGAGAATGTACAAATTCAATACATATTGAATGTAAAAAGTATTGTGAGTCACAAGATGTACACTATTTCTTACATTTTTGATCACCCAAATGTACTTACAGGGCACTGAGTGGGGTGTCACCTTGGGGAGTGAGGTGGGTTAGTTTGCCCTGACGGCCACCAGAAATGTTTTTTTATTAGTGAACTTTAAGTGCCATCACTTCATTGTATGGGTCTGCTATCATGAAAACCAACAGAATCTTCTAAGTGTAACTCTTATTGAAGTTGGGGCCTGGTGTGTTCATGGTATGCCTGTGTCCAACTAGCATTGTGTCAATACCAACTGGTCAGTACTAGTCTCAAATATGTGCAGAGCTATCTGGCTGTTACTCATGATGCATGCCATGATTTGCTATGTGACCAACTGATTTTGTGCTCATGTGTCATATGTGTACAGGTGACTGATGCATTTTTGTTTCTTCTCCTTGCCCACAGCATCATCAACCGAGCCAGAAGGAGGAGACATGAGCACGGACCAGGAGGAGGGACCCAGCCGCAGTGCCACCAGCGCTGAGGAGTTGGAGGAAGCTAGTGGCATGGAGGTTGAGGGGAGTCAACCGTCCGTACCTTTTGAAGGCAACACTTCATATAATGCGGATGGATCGTCACCTGACTCCCTGGTGGAGAGGGAATATGCGGCGACACCTTCTTCCATCTCTGTGTCTGTCCCCACCTCCTCCAGACCCATCTCCACCCTCCCAGTTGCTAGTGTCCCTTCTGTCTGTGCTGCCCCACATGTCTCCTTCGTCCCCGGCACCACAGCAACTGCCCCTGTCTCCCCTGCTGCCCTCACTGCCGAGTCTGTGGACCTACTCTGGCAGATTCTTGTTGGTCAGACATCAATGCTGACTGTCCTCCATGGCCATACTACAATACTGACACAGTTGTTGTCATTTATGGAGGGTATGTCAGCTAACATGTCTGACCAACATCTGAGACTATCGTCCATAGACTCAACACTGACGGCAGCAGTTGCCCTCCTGCAACGGTCCTTCCCCCCACTCCTTCAGACCCATCCACATCCCCCTCTCCCATACCTGTCCAAAGAACACGCAGACACACAAGGGCACGCACACCAACAGGGACACCCATCACACCATCACGGAAGTCTAGGCGCAGTTCTCCAGGCACACAATCTCATGGGGATGTAGGCACACCCACAGGGACTGGGGACAGACGGCAGTCACGCAGCCACAGACACACTACACCTGACTCACAACCCTCTACCTCCACTCCCATTGTGTCCCCGGGGTCAGGTGGTAGCCTGTCCGAACTGGCAGCAGTGTGCAGCGCAGAATATCTTTCAACCTTTTGTGCTGCACCAGACACTGTGGAGGAATCCTCCCCACCTGCACCCAGGGCCAGTACACCTACCCTTCCCTCTCCGGTCCCTGCGGTGCCGGTCACTGACCCAGATGATGCCCCCCATGGGTCCACAGACCTCTAAATCCACCATGTGTAGGCAAGTTTGGGGGTGACAATCTCCACAACGTCCTCACTGTAATAAACAGTATTTTGGACTGGCCATTGGCCTTCTTTGAGCCTGGACTCATTTATTTACTCATTTTAATTTTTGAGCTGACTAAAACATTTTATTTTTCATTCCGAACTATTACATTTCAGGTACTTGCTCTAGGTGCTGTGTGCCTAGGAGTTGGTTGGTGTCATGTAAATGTTTTGGGATTGTGAAAGATGTCTCTTTTCTGATGGTAATGAGGTGGACCATGGTATCTATGTGCCATCCCAATGTTGCAGCAAATTATCTTGATTAGTGTGTGTGCAGTTTGCATACAGACATTGTCCGAAAGAGAGTCCCTTCCTCAGTGACACATGAGATCTTCACTACAGACAGTTGCACAATTGTTGTGGTTACTTTTGTGCAGAGTTCCTTTTTTTGGACATTCCTTTCGGCAATGGCCATCCCTGCTCACAGATGAGTTGTGCTCATTGGTCTGTGCCATCCATGCTACTCACTGTAGTTGTGTTTGTAGTATGTATAAATGCCATCATGGACACCATCTGCCTTGTTCACACTATGCAGATATATGTGATCACAGACTTACCCTTATGTTTGGATTTGTAATGCAGGGAATTTGTGCACACAACTCCCAATTTATTGATTTGTATCTAAGGTGTTTCAATCCTGTTCCTTCAATGAAACAGTACATGTTTCACCACCTGTACATTCATATCAGGCCCGAGCTATACATGACAGTGTGTTTATCCTTTTTTCTCTATTTGTTTGGTGGGCTGTTACATGACTATACACCATTGAGTCATGATGGTAGAGTGTGTAGGATGCCTGCAACCTCCATGGGTGGATCAGCATGTGTGATCTGACATCACACCCACATGTGGTGTGTCACGCAGTGTGTGACAGGTATTAGACCTCCATGGAGTGGGACACTGCTGTAAGTGATGTGTTGCTATGGCACTATGAGGACTGTCACAGGTTAGGGCTGTAAACATACACACAAGTAGTTGTTGTATGATAATGATAATGCACCCTCCTTTCACCGAGCACTGCTGGGGGTCCTTTGCACCCACCCCTGTCATGTCTGGGCACTGCTGGGAGTCCTCTGCACATACCCCTGTCATGTCTGGGCACTGCTGGGAGTCATATCCACCCACCCCTGTCATGTCTGGGCACTGCTGGGAGTGATATCAACACCCCCTTCTATGTCTGGGCACTGCTGGGAGTCCTATCCACACCCTCCTCCTATGTCTGGGCACTGCTGGGAATCATACCCACACCCCCCTCCTATGTCTGGAAACTGCTGAAAGTCATATTCACCCACCCCTGTCAAGTCTGGACACTGCTGGGAGTCATATCCACCCACCCCTGTCATGTCTGGGCAATGCTGGGAGTCCTCTGCACCCACCCCTGTCATGTCTGTTCATTGCTGGGAGTCATATCCACCCACCCCTCTCATGTCTGGGCACTGCTGGGAGTGATTTCCACACCCCCTCCTATGTCTGGGCACTGCTGGGAGTCATATCCACCCACTCCTGTGATGTCTGGGCACTGCTGGGACTCATATCTACCCACCCCTGTCATGTCTGGGCACTGCTGGGAGTCCTCTGCACACACCCCTGTCAAGACGTGTCCCAGGACACCCCCACGCCGCACGGCCCACCAGCTGTAGGCGCGTCTCTCCCCCAGCGCCACAGGTCGGTGCCCCCTCGCTGCTGCTCGCTATTTTCGCCCGTTTTTACCGTTTTCTGCCCCTTTGTGCCCAGTTTTCAGTGTTCTGTATTCATTTACTGTTTATTTACTGTTAAGTGCTTTCTTTCTGTAAAGTAGGTTTTTTGCGCTTTGTCTTTTGTCACGGTTCCCCTGGTGTGACCCCCCTCCGCTCCCCGCTTTCCGCTGCTGCTCCCTCGCGGCCCCGCCCCTTTTCTTTTCTGTTAACCCCATTGGCCCCCCCGCTCCCGCCTCCCAGCTGCTCCTCCCTCCCACTTGGCCTTAAATGGAACCTGCGCGGCGTAGGCGAGTGTGACCTGTCCCAGGACACCCCCACGCCGCACGGCCCACCAGCTGTAGGCGCGTCTCTCCCCCAGCGCCACAGGTCGGTGCCCCCTCGCTGCTGCTCACTATTTTCGCCCGTTTGTACCATTTTTTGTCCCTCTATGCCCAGTTTTCAGTGTTCTGTATTTATTTACTGTTTATTTACTGTTTAGTGCTTTCTTTCTGTAAAGTAGGTTTTTTGCGCTTTGTCTTTTGTCACTGTTCCCCTGGTGTGACCCCCCTCCGCTCCCCGCTTCCCGTCACGGCTCCCTCGCGGCCCCGCCCCTTTTCTTTTCTGTTAACCCCATTGGCCCCCGGCTCCCGCTTCCCAGCTGCTCCTCCCTCCCACTTCGGCTTAAATGGAACCCACACGTACGCTCAGCGGGTGCGCCGATTGTGCGCCAAAGGCAAGCCCGTCTGCGCCCGTCCGCGCCTTTTTTGCACCCAGCGACAGGACCCCTGGCCCCCGACGATGCCAGCCCACACGACGGACTTACGACGCCACCACCCTCAACGCACTCAAACCCGACCGGAACCCCACCTGCTACCGAGCCACCCAGAAACGCACCCACGGACCCTTAAGCTGCCATACCTGCAAGTTCACCTGCCTCTGGACCTGCACTGCACCCTAAAAGACCAGGCACCAGCAACAACCACCTCAAGTGCATCCTGCTCAACACCCGCTCCATCCACAGACACGCCGTCGAACTCTGGAACCTGCTCAACACAACATCATCAGACGTCGCTTTCCTCACAGAAACCTGGATGAACGCCTCCTCAGCCCCCGACATCGGCATAGCCATACCGGACGGCTACAAAATCATCCAAGGGGGACCGCGTCACCCAGACCGGAAGAGGCATCGCCATCCTCCACAGGAACACCATCCGCATCACGACCAACTCCGACAACACCTTCACCACCGCTGAGCACCTCCACTTCCAGATACACACCGATCCCAAGACAACCCTCAGAGGCACCCTTATCTACAGACCCCTGGGACCACACACCCAATTCAGTGGAAACATCGCAGACTTCATCAGCCAGCACGCCCTCCCCTCCGCTGACTATATCCTCCTAGGGGACCTCAACTTCCACCTGGAGAAAAACGACACCAACACCACCACCCTGCTGGACAACCTCGCCAACCTCGGACTCAAGGAACTGGTGAACACCCCCACCCACTATGCCGGCCACACGCTTGACCCCGTCTTCTCCTCCAGCAAGCACATCTCCTTCAGCCACTCCACCGGACTTCATTGGACGGATCACACCTGTGTCCACTTCAGCTTCAGAAGAACCACAACTCACCACCACCCGCAACAGGTTCCTCGCAGGAGCTGGAGCAAGATCACCGCTGACCAGCTCACCACCTCTCTCAGCCTGAACCCTCCCGCCAGCACAACGGACCCCAATGAAGCATCCCGCACCTTCACACAGTGGCTCACCAACTGCGCCGACAACCTCGCACCACTGAAGAACCCTCCCAGCAGACCTGCCAGCAAGAAAGCCTCCTGGTTCACCGACGAACTCAAAACATCCAAGAAAAACTGTTGCACCCTTGAAAAAGCCTGGTGCCACGACCAGACCACAGAAAACATGACTGCCCTCAAGAACGCCACCCGCAAACACCACCAGCTGATCTGCACCACCAAAAGGACAACATTCAAAGAACGACTGGACAACAACACCCACAACAGCAAGGAACTCTTCAGCATTTTCAAAGAGTTCTCCAACCCCAACGCCGGGAACAGCGACATCACACCCTCGCAAGACCTCTGCGACTCACTCGCCACCTTCTTTCACCGCAAGATCGCCGACATACACAACATCTTCGGCGCACAGACCACGCACCCAACCACCGAACCAATGCCCCCCACCACTACCCTCTGCAACTGGACCCCGGTCAGCACCGAAGACACCACCCGCACGATGAACACCATCCACTCCGGATCACCAACCGACCCCTGCCCCCACCACGTCTTCAACAAGGCCGACTCCATCATCGCACCCCAACTCCAGGACATCATCAACATCTCCTTCAACACCGCCACCTTCCCGGCGAGCTGGAAGCATGCCGAGCTCAGCGCCCTCCTGAAGAAACCAACAGCGGACCCCACCGACCTCAAGAACTTCCGCCCCATCTCGCTCCTCCCTTTTCCTGCCAAAGTCATCGAGAAGACCATCAACAGACAGCTCGCCGCCTTCCTCAAGACAAACGGATCCCTCGACCCTTCGCAGTCCGGCTTCCGAGCCAACCACAGCACCGAGACCGCCCTCATCGCAGCCACCGACGACATCAGATCCCTGCTCGACAATGGGGAAACAGCGGCCCTCATCCTCCTGGACCTATCTGCGGCGTTCGACACTGTCTGCCACTGCACCCTAGTACAGCGCCTCAGCAACATCGGAATCCAAGGGAAGGCTCTGGAGTGGATCATCTCATTCCTCGCCGGAAGAACGCAGAGAGTCGCCTCCCCCCGTTCAGATCCGAGGCCACCGAAGTCAGCTGCGGCATACCACAAGGATCCTCACTCAGCCCCACCCTCTTCAACGTTTACATGAGCCCCCTCGCAGCCATCGCACCCCAACACAACCTCAACATCATCTCCTACGCTGACGACACCCAGCTGATCCTCTCCCTCACCAACGACCCCGCCGCTGCCAGAGCCAGCCTACACGAAGGGATGAAAGACGTAGCCGAGTGGATGAAGAACAGCCGCCTGAAACTGAACTCAGACAAGACGGAAGTCCTCATCCTGGGATCATCACCCTCCGCCTGGGACGACTCCTGGTGGCCCCTGCCCTGGGCACCACCCCCAAGCCAACCGACCACGCACGAAACCTGGGCTTCATCCTGGACTCCCCCCTATTGATCATCTTCATTGTGCTTCAACACCCTGCGCATGCTCCATAAGATCTTCCGATGGATCCCCACCGAAACCAGGAAGACAGTCACCCAGGCACTCGTCACCAGCCGACTGGACTACGGGAACACCCTCTACGCGGGAACCACTGCCAAACTACAGAAAAGACTCCAGCTCATACAGAACGCCTTTGCACGGCTCATCCTGGACATCCCTCGCCACAGCCACATCTCGACCCACCTGAGAGACCTGCACTGGCTCCCCGTCAACAAGAGGATCACGTGCAAACTCCTCACCCACGCACACAAGGCTCTCCACGACATGGGCCCGAAGTACCTCAACAGCCGCCTCACTTTCTACACACCCACCCGCCAGCTACGATCGGCCAGCCTCGCCCTCGCATTTGCAGAGCCACAGCTGGAGGAAGATCCTTCTCCTACCTGGCGGCCAAGACATGGAACTCCCTCCCCATCCACCTACGGCTGACCCAGAACCACCTCTCCTTCAGGAAACAACTCAAGACCTGGCTTTTTCAGCAGTAACGGACCCCTCCCCCCAGCGCCTTGAGACCCTACTGGGTGAGTAGCGCGCTATACAAATTGCGGATTGAATGATTGATTGATTGATTGATGTCTGGGCACTGCTGAGAGTCATATCCCCATCCCCCTCCTATGTCTGGGCACTGCTGGGAGTCTTATCCACCCACCCCTGTCATGTCTGGGCACTGCTGGGAGTCATATCCACCCACCCCTGTCATGTCTGGGCACTGCTGGGAGTGATATCCACACCCCCCTCCTATGTCTGGGCACTGCTGGGAGTCATATCCACACCCCCCTCCTATGTCTGGGCACTGATGGGTGTCATATCCACCCACCCCTGTCATGCCTGGGCACTGGTGGGAGTCCTCTGCACACACCCCTGTCATGTCTGGGCACTGCTGGGAGTCATATCCACACCTGCCTCCTATGTCTGGGCACTGCGGGGAGTCATATCCACCCACCCCTGTCATGTCTGGGCACTGCTGGGAGTGATATCCACACCCCCCTCCTATGTCTGGGCACTGCTGGGAGTCATATACACCCACCCCTCCTATGTCTAAACACTGCTGGGAGTCATATACACCCACCCCCATACTGTTGGGCACTGCTGGGAGTCATATACACCCACCCCTCAGTTGTCACGCACCGTATCCCAACATTTATGGCGTGTGTGGGGTTCGTACCACTATTGCAATGGTGATATACACAAGCGGGTGACGCACCGTAGCCCAACATTCATGGCATGTGTGCGGCTCATTCCACTACTGCAATGGTGATATACGCGAGCGTGTGACGCACCGTAACCCAACATTTATGGCGTGTGTGCGGCTCATACCACTATTGCAATGGTGATATACGAGAGCGTGTGACGCACCGTAGCCCAACGTTCATGGCGTGTGTGCGGCTCGTATTACTATTGTAATGGTGGTACACGCGAACGTCTTACGCACCGTACCCCAACATTCACGGCATGTGTGCGGCTCGTATCACTATTGGAATGGTGATATACGCGAGCGTTTGACACACCGTACATGTACAATTCCATTGTTGTGGTACGTTGTACTCACCGTCTGCGCCGTCGTCGGTTTCTGTGCACCAGGTCATAGGCGTACAGGACTGGGATGACACGGTCGATGGGGTTCATGGCGTGTCTGTGGCATACCGGGGTGCGGTTCGCACCGGACTCTGCTTTTACGGTAGTTTTCACCTCCCGCAGCAATAGGATCGTACGGAGTGTCGATGAGATGAATCGTACTTGCCGTGCCGGAAACTGATGCCTGTTTACGTACTGACGATTCAAAAGGGAATGGTGATGGACAGAGTATCTGAATTAAGCAGAACACTCCTACCCAGTAGCTCACTGCACCATCCCAGCTCAGAACCTGGCTATATGCAAATTAGTCTGACCCTGGCCCAGTGCATCATGGGAACAGGGCAGACCAAACTACCAAGCCAATTCTTTACCAGAAAGGAAACAAGCTTCCGGGGACCGGTTTCTGGCATTGCAGCCGTCTTCGGCCCGGCTTGCTTGAATCCTGATGGTGCAGTGGCAAGGATCAGACTAATTTGCATGTATATAAACAAAAAGATTCTATCAATGTGTGATGATTTAATTTTTATTTTTTATTTATTTATTTCTGTGGGTGGTGAAAAACTAATAAATGAACTCTCTCTTAGGGTGGTAAAGATGAGAGCACAATGTGCTTTTTAAAATACCCCTCACACACTAAAAAAATCCAATAGTGTCATGCTTCATCATTGGGGTCTTCCCGTCCCTCTACGGGGCGGGGCGTGCTACGACCTGACCGACTACGCGGGAGCACTAGTATGGTGCTCCCGCGTAGTCGGTCAGGTCGTAGCACGCCCCGCCCCGTAGAGGGACGGGAAGACCCCAATGATGAAGCATGACACTATTGGATTTTTTTAGTGTGTGAGGGGTTTTTTAAAAAGCACATTGTGCTCTCATCTTTACCACCCTAAGAGAGAGTTCATTTATTAGTTTTTCACCACCCACAGAAATAAATAAATAAAAAATAAAAATTAAATCATCACACATTGATAGAATCTTTTTGTTTATATATATCAGATTGGAGGGTGATTCTGTCAATACCTCTTCACTTCCTCTATTGTTTTGTAATTTGCATGTAGCCAGGTTCTGAGCTGGGATGGTGCAGTGAACTAAAAAACGGTGATGGATCAAGCCCTGATCTTTTGACTGGGTATGAGAGTTCTGTTTAACTCAGATGCTCTGTCATCACCACCCCCTTTTCTGAATCGTTTTGGCCACTATAGGAGTGGCAGGGTATGCTCAGACATGAGTCCCTTGCTCACTGCACCATCAGGATTCAAGCAAGCCGGGCCGAAGACGGCTGCAATGCCAGAAACCGGTCCCCGGAAGCTTGTTTCCTTTCCGGTAAAGAATTGGCTTGGTAGTTTGGTCTGCCCTGTTCCCATGATGCACTGGGCCAGGGTCAGACTAATTTGCATATAGCCAGGTTCTGAGCTGGGATGGTGCAGTGAGCTAAAAAACGGCGATGGATCAAGCCCTGATCTTTTGACTGGGTATGAGTGTTCTGTTTAACTCAGATGCTCTGTCATCACCACCCCCTTTTCTGAATCGTTTTGGCCGCTATAGGAGTGGCAGGGTATGCTCAGGCATGAGTCCCTTGCTCACTGCACCATCAGGATTCAAGCAAGCCGGGCCGAAGACGGCTGCAATGCCAGAAACCGGTCCCCGGAAGCTTGTTTCCTTTCCGGTAAAGAATTGGCTTGGTAGTTTGGTCTGCCCTGTTCCCATGATGCACTGGGCCAGGGTCAGACTAATTTGCATATAGCCAGGTTCTGAGCTGGGATGGTGCAGTGAGCTAAAAAACGGTGATGGATCAAGCCCTGATCTTTTGACTGGGTATGAGTGTTCTGTTTAACTCAGATGCTCTGTCATCACCACCCCCTTTTCTGAATCGTTTTGGCCACTATAGGAGTGGCAGGGTATGCTCAGACATGAGTCCCTTGCTCACTGCACCATCAGGATTCAAGCAAGCCGGGCCGAAGACGGCTGCAATGCCAGAAACCGGTCCCCGGAAGCTTGTTTCCTTTCCGGTAAAGAATTGGCTTGGTAGTTTGATCTGCCCTGTTCCCATGATGCACTGGGCCAGGGTCAGACTAATTTGCATATAGCCAGGTTCTGAGCTGGGATGGTGCTGTGAGCTAAAAAACGGTGATGGATCAAGCCCTGATCTTTTGACTGGGTATGAGTGTTCTGTTTAACTCAGATGCTCTGTCATCACCACCCCCTTTTCTGAATCGTTTTGGCCACTATAGGAGTAGCAGGGTATGCTCAGACATGAGTCCCTTGCTCACTGCACCATCAGGATTCAAGCAAGCCGGGCCGAAGATGGCTGCAATGCCAGAAACCGGTCCCCGGAAGCTTGTTTCCTTTCCAGTAAAGAATTGGCTTGGTAGTTTGGTCTGCCCTGTTCCCATGATGCACTGGCCCAGGGTCAGACTAATTTGCATATAGCCAGGTTCTGAGCTGGGATGGTGCAGTGAGCTAAAAAACGGTGATGGATCAAGCCCTGATCTTTTTACTGGGTATGAGTGTTCTGTTTAACTCAATTGCTCTGTCATCACCACCCCCTTTTCTGAATCGTTTTGGCCACTATAGGAGTGGCAGGGTATGCTCAAACATGAGTCCTTTGCTCACTGCACCATCAGGATTCAAGCAAGCCGGGCCGAAGATGGCTGCAATGCCAGAAACCGGTCCCCGGAAGCTTGTTTCCTTTCCAGTAAAGAATTGGCTTGGTAGTTTGGTCTGCCCTGTTCCCATGATGCACTGGGCCAGGGTCAGACTAATTTGCATATAGCCAGGTTCTGAGCTGGGATGGTGCAGTGAGCTAAAAAACGGTGAGGGATCAAGCCCTGATCTTTTGACTGGGTATGAGTGTTCTGTTTAACTCAGATGCTCTGTCATCACCACCCCCTTTTCTGAATTGTTTACGTACTGATGGCACGTACAGCGTGACCTGGATAGGAATCGTATATATCTTTAGTTCGTATGGTGTTTGTTACGAATCGCATGTTGAAATGCTTTGGGTTATGATCGTACTTCATCGTACGTATGGGGACGGTGTAGGTGTACGAATCGTATGGGAAAAACGGACCGTACTGCGATTCGGGAAGGATTTTACCGGATCGGAATTGGCGCCTACATGTATTAGTTATTATTTTTAAATATGTTTTTATATTTTTAACTATATTTCTTTTAATCATACATTTTTGACAAAGATATGTTTTTCTTCAATATTTTTGTACTTAACCTTTATGTAGATTGGACTTTGATATTTTTGACTTCGATATTTTTGTGTCGATAATTTTGTAGGTCGGTTTTCTGTCCGTCGATATTCTGTTAGACATACCTTGTGTTACATTAAAATAAGTTGTTGTCCGATTTTGACTCCTTATCCTTGTGCTTTGTTTTGCAGGATTACGTCAGAGGAACTCCGATGAGACCGGAAGAGGCAGGGGAAATCAAGGAAGACAGGAACTGGACCAAACGCCAGCCGAAGGAGGAATCCAGATGGGGAGCAGCTGGCAGACACAGGAGACAGGTAAGTTCTGAGGAACAACGAGACTAAGCAATGTCCTGGGCGCGCGAGTGGTTTAAATACTATTTACTCGCGTATGTAATTAAAAAGACTAGTGTTCCACATGTTGACATTTAACACGTGTGTTAGAGCAACGCTGCCAGTAATGTGTTTATTTAAATTTGTGTTTGCACGTTTCCTTTGCTTTTGAGCAATGTGCAGCCAAATTTAGTATAGCATTTTCTATTTGCACGTTTCGTTTTCTTTTTTGTGCAAAATGCAGTCAAATTTAAGGCACATGTTACACTTTTAAAACACGTCACACTTTATTAAAAGAATTAACGAAACTGTTTTGCGCAAACAATGTTCAGGCAAACGTGATCTGCACAATAGTCTCCAAACAAACATGAGAAAGGAAGCTTGTGGAAAAGTAAATTTTGCCATGTTGTATGTGCCTACGTGTTCCCCATCTTATGTTATATGTGTATGATCGATATGCATGTATTCCCCTCTGATCGATTAAAGACGCAATTACAGTTGTGTCCATCTCTAGTATGCCAGTTTCCAGTCATCATGAAAACAACGAATATCAGGCCTATGTAAACCTACGTTGCCATATTTCACAGTGTGCACGTTAATTCATTGAATCATCCCCGTTTCTAGGCCTCAAAAGGGCCCGGACTCAGATTCAGCTCCTGTTTCCTGAACCCTCTCCGAGGAGCGATACAGCCCCCACCTGCATCCCTGACCCTTAGCTTACTTCATGCCTCGCAGTGCCCGGCCCGGTCTGGCTCTGCCTCCCAGCCTGCCAAGAGTATGTTATGCTTCTAGTTATCAGTCCAGCCCTCCTTCTCTGCATTCCTAAGCTACTGAATCGCATCAATAGTTTCCGTCATGGTCTAGCCTTTATGTCTCCATGTAAGAGAAATACTGTATTAGTATTCATAGAATATTCCTAGCACACGCACTACATGTAGAATTATGCATGCACCAGTCTTAATGTCTGTTAGCCTTTGCCCTGATAACTTTTGGATTCTATCAACATGTACTCTAAACACCAGATACTAGATATGCCTGGGTACATGTCGCTCTGACACTCCAGACTTTAGTCTCCTCTTCTAGCGCAGAAGTCATAGCCCCCCAGTTCTCCCTGGTAACACGTCATTGCCAGTTTGCGCGCACCACTAGGTTAGAGGTCCCAGCTGCTCAGGTAGCCCCCTCCATGTTTCCGCCCCGTTTATGACATATTCTGTTACGTTTACATCACATGTCTATGTACACGCCTTCTTGTTACATCATTTTGCCCTTATCTTTCGCAACTGCTACGAACCACGCCTACTGCTACGCCTACTGTATTGAATGTAATGTATTTTGTTTAACTATATATATATTGTGCACTGTTATTAAAAAGTTATCCCTTCCTCCCTTATGCTCCCAGATCCTGCCCCCGGCAGCTGCCATCCTATTCCCGTACAGGCTGTCCTGTTCCTGTCCTTTATGTCTGATTAAAGCCTGTAAACTCCAGCTACCTCGAATCTTGACTCTTATTTATTGAGCTATCTGTTTATTGATTATTCCGAAAAATAGATCCGGTATTAAATTATTTATATACCACATAATGGCGCCCGAATAGGGACTTGCCCTTTCCCCACGCGCCGGAGAAGCCACGCAGGCCCCCTGATCCTCTGCAGCCGTGACGGAACCATACCGTGCAGATATTTCTGCTTCAAGTATCCCTCAGGCCCACGGAGGAGACGGAGGTTGCGGTCCAGCGTCCAGACGAGGCGGTGAGGAACGCGGCGAGTCCCGACCAGAGCCCAAGCCGAGAGTCCAAGGTCCGAGGTATCCAGAGGCCCACCTGTAACTGAAGTCCGAAGTTCGTCCGTCCGTCGTCGTAGCAGTCCAGTCCAGTCCGAGGCCTTCCGTTCTTGCTGCCCGGAGAGTACCGTTGCTGGGGTAGTATCTCGACAGGGTCAAATTGATTTGTCTCTGGTCCGTGGGTTTGGGTACGCAAATCCAACACGAAGTGTTCACTTAGGTGGACGCGGGTCCTGACGTGTCTCTTTATGGGACCGGTAAGTTTCGTACTGTTTTAGCAGTGCATCCAGTCATTCTAGTAAGTTTCTGTTCCAGTAAGTTCTGTTCTCGAGAAAATTCATGTATTCAGTCCGAATTGTTATTATAAATGTTATTCCATGTGTTTTCAATGTCGTGGTATGAGTGATTCGTTTTTCAGTTATTACTGTGTTTATCGTGTATTGTATTGTGTCCAGACTCCAGCCTAAGTTATGCCTCTGTTCTCGAAATTACGTCAGTTAAAAACTAGAAAAGGTCTGCTCGAGGAAGCAGTTCCTGTCCCGCCTAGGGACAGTCCAGGTCATTTTATGTATCATAAACATGGCATAAGTGCCATATTATATCTAGACTTATGGGTGGAGTACACCAAGGAATTAGAAGAGAAATATAGATGGCCTGTATCAGGTACGTGGGATGCCGAGTGCATCATGCGAGTAGAAGAAGCATTATGGAAAAAGAAAGCCAGACAGTCCCAGAAAGATGCCATCGAGTTATGGCGCAAAGAATCTCATTAAAGAACCGAAAAAGAAATCAGAAAATCAGAATTAAGTAGGGAATCCTCAGAAAAAGCCCAAGAAAGGGAATTAGTTGAAATAGGTGAACGAGTTAAAGCCGAACAGTCAGACAGACAGAGAAATGCCCTTATTAAGGGTATGTACCCTCTTCTTGCCGAGGGCTTGCCGAAAGCAACCCCGGAAGCACCATGTAATTTTCCGCCGACATTAGTTCCGATTAAGCTACGTCATAAACCGACCGCAGCTGATATTTTTCTCTCGTCCTATTTGGATGACACAGTCCCAGAATATGCAAATACTGTTCCGCCAGCTCCTGTAAATAATGTAATTCCTGTCCCTCCAGCCACCGGGGCACCCGTTGCAGCACCTGTTACGGTACCCCCGGTCCAGCCCACAGTACAAGTACCCGCTACATCAGTCACTCTGCCAGCACGAATGGTACCAGTCGACGATTCTAGTTTAGGAGCTGCGGGGGGGGGAAGTCCTCCTGGAACCCTGCCGCAACACAAACGTCTGTCATTACTTGAGCTACATGAACGTGCGTTACAGCGTACGCCCAGACCCCAGTCCGTTGCAGATATCAAGCGAGCCCTTACCGAATGCCGTTATGATCCAGTCCCAGGCGATAATGATATGGTTATATAGTCATTGCGTGTAAGACGGGTGACCGAGTACTTGGACACCCTACCGAATATGAAAGAAGACCTAGACAGAATATATCGTTTCATCCGTACAGGAGTAGATCCAGAAAGTATTGGTGAAGCCATGTCTCAAAGGAAAGCCGAGACTCAGCTCATGCTATTAAAGTTTCTAATTAATTGTTTAATAAGGGAACAAGATTATCCAACTAAAGATCCGACCGAAATGAAAGTCCTGACAAGGTGGAGTGATCATATAGCCGAGGGAAGACACAAGACACTAGGTAGTATAGAGAGTATGTACAAGAAAATTCGTAAGGAAATAATAAAGTTACACGAGAAACGCAAAGCAGCACAAGTGTCCGAGAAAGAAGACGACTCTCCTACTGAAGAGGTAGACGACGAGAATCCCTCCAGAATAGCGTATGTAGGTAAAACTAGACTTCCCGACCGACATTCATGCCTAGAACACAAGAAAGTTTTTCCTCTTCCAGCACCAGAACAAGGTTCTCTTGAGCAAGTATTTCAAGCTACCGATCACATTCTGAAATCACGAATCAGTTATAGTGAACTTAGTACCATGCATGAACAAGAATTAGCCCGATCAGCAGTCCGATGGACTACTGATTCTACCACTTTTCCAGACGAAATAGTGGCACAAATGTTTCTGAAACTGCCCCCAGCCGAGCAGCGACTGGTGGGTATGTATATGATTCAGCACCTCATTACACTGTATGAGGGTCAACATTCTGATCCAGGTCCGTTACATGATGTTCTGAACGAGTTACTCCAGTATAGATGGAGAGGTTTAGGTACCGATTTAATTAGTGTCATTCTAGAACAGCGTCACAAATATAGAACGTTTTTGAATCCGCATTTTGTTCACGTCTCACCTCCAGAAAGTAAACCATTTTACATAGATAGACAGCATCCGTTACGAGAAGTACACCCAGTTAGGACAGCGGGTGGTGAAATGCAACGAGTATTTGTTTACACCCCTATCACAAAGATGGAACTCTTAGAGATGAAGAAATTAATTCCCTGTCACGACAAAGATCCAGCAGGGTTCCATCGAGAATTAAAAGACATGCTCCGTATGGGAGAATACACGTATCCAGATATCATTAAAATGCTAAAGGTCCTGTTGCCCGCAGGGGTATATGAAAAACTCAAGGAAAAAGAATGGGAGGTGGGAGAGAAAAAGATTGATTGGACAGCTCTAGAAGCTGAAGATAAAATACGAGTACCAGGTACCGGTCTTGGGGACAAATGTAAAGAATTGCCCGAGTTATTGATACAAGTTTTGCCAAGGTTACTAGCCACGAAAAAGGAAGATTGGGATGCAATCTCAGCATGCAAACAGAAACAGGATGAAGACACTAGTGATTTTTATTCTAGATTTGAGAAATGTTTTATTATTAACAGTGGTTTGAAGACAAGTAGCGAGTCGTACCCTCATCTTTTTGTTACTAAACTAGTCGAGAATTCAAGTCCACAAGTTAAAAATCGAGTTTTGAAAGTCGAAAGTACCTGGCAAGCTAATACCCCGTCACAAATGCTCCAGATGCTCCAGTATCACCAGAACAGAATCAGGGAAGAGCAAGAACATGAAAGGAGACGTATGAAAGATACGAAAATGAAAGTATTAGTTGCACAATCTGTTCCACAAGACAGTCAGAAGAGGGGTCCGAATCAAGCCAGTCATCCTGCAGCTCCCGTTAAAGGGACATGCAATTACTGTAAACAGCCAGGTCATTTCATAAACGAGTGTGCAGTTCTGAAACACAACATAGCCACTGGTAAAACTAAAGAAAGACCACGTCCGCCTAGACAAGAACAAGTTTCACAGACTTCTCAGTCACCACAGAATGCACAACAGACAGTTCCAGCACCGCAGCCTATCGCTGCAACACAGCATGTTACACAGCAGATGTGCCAGTATGCCCAGACAGAGTATCCAGAGTATCAACAGTATTCATGAAACAGCCTAGAGAGGGAGGTAGGCTTGCCTCTCATCGAGATACCTGTAGATCAAGAGGGTCCCTATGTACACAGTCAAGTATTAGGGAAAGACAGAAAGTTTCTGATTGATACAGGGGCAAGTAGGACTACTATCAGTCATGACGAGGTTCCAGGGGCTCCGCTCTCAGGCTCTAAAAATGTTTCCCTTGGATTTTCAGGAAAGCCTATTGTTAATGAGATTTCAAAACCAGTTACTCTAGAAGTTGGTCCATTGTCCCGAACTACTGATTTGTTACTTACGAAATCTTGTCCAGAAAATTTGTTAGGCATTAAAACACTAAAAGAATAGGTGCAGTAATTTGCTGCTCCCCAGAAGGAGTCCGATTGTTTTTACGTGACTTCAAAGGTCACTATGTATTACGTGATTTTGATCCAAGACTCTTGAATGTCCCGCAGCATTTATGGGCGCAAGGTCCAACTGATGTAGGATGTATGCACATCACACCCCATCGTGTGACTCTCAAACAAGGTATAGTTTTGCCACGAATCAGACAGTACAGATTGCCACCTGAGGCTGTAGCAGCCTTATCCAAAATTATTGACGAGCTTATTGCTCAAGGAGTGGTTGTAGAAACTGACTCCAATGTATGTAATTCTCCTATCATTCCAGTCATGAAACGTACTGATCCAAATGCACCTCCAGTATATCGATTAGTGATTGACCTTCGAGAGCTTAATAAATGTATCATTCCCCAGTATCCAGTAGTCCCAGATATTTCATCCCTATTGACAGCCATTGATTCCGAAGCTACATTTTTCACTGTTATCGACCTCAAGAACGCATTTTTCAGTGTCCCCATTCATCCAGACAGTCAGTACCTTTTCGGTTTTTGTTTAAATGGAAGGAGCTATAAATTCACACGAGCTCCTCAAGGTTTCACAGAAAGTCCTAGTATTTACAGTCAAGCACTTAAGAGACAACTAGACAATATTCACATGCCAACTGACACTGCCCTGCTCCAGTATGTCGATGATCTACTGATCACAGCCCGTTCTGAACGTGACTGCGAGCGAGCGTCACTTACAGTTCTGTATTTCCTAGCCGAGATGGGGCACAAGGTGTCCCCTTCGAAGCTTCAGTTCTGTGTCCAGCAAGTGATCTACTTAGGCCACTTACTGTCCAAGTGGGGTAGGCAGTTGACACCAGACCGTATCCAGTTAATAGCGAGTCTTCCACAGCCCAAGACACAGAAGGAGGTACGAGCTTTTATTGGCCTCACTTCTTATTGCAGACAATGGATTCCTCAGTAGGCATTTCTAGCCAAGCCACTGATACAGTTAACGACACAGGAGGCAGCCGTATCGACTGTCCTCCCTTGGACATCTGAACATACACTTGTTTTTAATGAATTAAAGAAAGCCTTATGTCAAGCACCTGTTCTAGCTACACCGAACGACAGTAAGCCTTTTACACTTTTTGTCACAGAACGTGATGGTACTGCATTATCTGTTCTCACACAAGATCAAGCAGGACAGTACAAGCCCTGTGCTTATTTCTCGAGCACATTAGATCCAGTGGCCCAGGCTCTGCCTGCGTGCCTCAAGTCAGTTGCAGCCACAGCTCTAGCCATCAGACAAAGTGATTCCATAGTATTAGGACACTCCCTGACAGTACAAGTTCCACACTCCGTGGAAGTTCTTTTAAACCGAACACAGACTCAGCACTTGACAATTGCACGTTTAACAGGTTATGAACTGACACTGTTCCAGCCACACATAGAAATCAGACGCTGCAACGTTCTAAATCCTGCCACACTGTTACCGTCAGTTACTTCAAATCCGGCCACACATGACTGTGTGGAAGTTGTTAACACTATGACTAAGCCAAGACAAGACCTGACAGACATTGCATTACCTGATCCTGACCTGACACTTTATGTGGATGGTTCATGTATGAGAACAAGTACAGGAGAACTAGTAGCCGCGTATGCAGTGACTACTGACACAGAAGTTATAGAGACACATCGTATTGACACCCTGTCTGCTCAAGCAGCAGAGCTAGTCGCTCTGACCCAAGCCTGCATACGTGCTAAGAACCTGAAAGTAAACATATACACAGATTCACGTTACGCATTCGGAGTCGTACACGACTTTGGAGTACTCTGGCAGGAGAGAGGTTTCATGACTTCTCATGGAACCAAGATTCAGCATGGTCTCCTCATTCAAGCTCTGTTAGATGCAATACATTTACCGACAGCTATCGCTATCATGAAGTGCAAAGCACATACGAAAGTTACTGATATCATTTCCCAAGGTAACGATCTAGCAGATCGAACAGCCAAGCTTACAGCTCAGACCCCAGACATTCCGACACAGACACTCACTCCAGATCCGACTACATGTATGACAGTAAAGGACCCTACACAAGATGTCATAGACATACAGTTACATGCTACTCCCGATGAAATCAAGAAATGGTCCGAACAAGGAGGGGTCCAGACAGATCAAGGATGGGTGACGAAGGGAAAAGCCACATGGTTTCTCCCCGACTCTATGGTTCAAGTTATTATCAATACCGCACATAGTCCAGCACATTTAGGAGAAAAAGCTATGTTAGACAGTATTCAGAACCTTTGGTTCAACAAGCACTTACGAGCTGCAGCCAAGCAGAAAGTCCGTACCTGTATGATATGTTGCCAGTTCAATCCAGGTAAAAGTGTCCCGGTGGAACAAGGTGGATTCCAACCTCCTGACCACCCTTTTGAAGTCCTCCAGATGGATTATATTCAGATGGAGCGATGTCGAGGTTTCAAGTATGTCCTCGTAGTTGTATGCGCTTTGTCCCGGTGGACAGAAGCATATCCAGTTCCAGATTACACAGCAGCGACCACTGCCAGGCAGTTGGTTCGTGAATTCTTTCCCCGCTATGGACTCCCTAGGGTCGTGTATTCTGATAACGGCCAGCCATTCTCATCTGAACTCATGAAACAAGTTTCCCTTTTGTTAGGGTACCAGTGGAAGTTCCATTGTGTGCGCCATCCTGAAGCAGCCGGTCTCGTAGAGAGACATAATCAGACCCTGAAAATCCGTATTGCCAAGATATGTAAAGAGAAAGGTGTAGACTGGCTAGTTGCCCTGCCAGTTGCTTTATTCTATATGCGGATGGTTGCACATTCCAGATCAGGTCTGTCCCCTTATGAGGTCGTATTCGGCCACCCCCCCAAATATGTGGGGTACACCTAGACCCCGCAGTATTACAGATGTTTCCAGTAATATGCTGACAGATTACCTAGCTTCCTTGATGTCTGCCCTACACTCTTGTCGTTCACAGGTTGCCGCCGCATTTCCAGACAATACCGAGGTGAAACCGCATGAAGTCATTCCAGGCAACCTCGTGCTAGTACGGAACTTTGATCGTTCAAGCCCGCTGGAGCCTCGTTGGAAGGAGCCGCGACTTGTTCTCCTGACCACCCGCACGGCCGTGAAGTTGGAGGGCCGCAAGGGGTGGGTCCATCTGTCCCATATAAAGAAGTTCCATGGAATTCGTAAAAAAACATTTTCAAAGGACATTTCTAAAGACTGCCTGAAACCAGACTCTGAACTTGATTCTGAACATAAAGTTCCCCTGTTAGAGAAAACTCCGCAACAGGAGTATAAATTGAAGCTCCGGTCTAGTAAAATAAGTCAGCCAGTTTAATTGTCTAAGTCCCTCTCGGGTGAAACGGTTAGACAGGTTTCTGACATGTATGAGATAGACCCCCATAGTGAGAGAGTTAGTCAAAACTCTATAAGATGTATCGTTTTTCTAAGTTTCTTATTGTTTCTAAGTTTAATGGTTACCTGCACAAGTTATGCATTACATTTATGTTTTCCAAGTTCACATGCAAACAAGTTTTCTAATGTTACAGTAGAGCACACATTTAGTGATCTGCCTCCTCACGAGCTATCCTATCGTCTTGCTATGCGAAATAATACATTTATTAGAATGTTACACTATTCACACCAGACCAGCAATGCCACTAATTGTTGGGTGTGTGGTCGACTCCCCCCTTTCCAGACACCGAAGGGAGTTCTGCCACTCTTTCCTTATCCATTTTCACATAATGGTTCGTGTGGAGCATGGTCCACGTTAACGTCATCCTCAAATGATATGTCCCTTCTGAATAGAACATGTTTCCCAGACAAGCAAGGTCTCTCCCATAGAACAGGGTTAGATCTAGAAAATGAAGTATATGATTTAGGTAATTATTCTTCGAATTTCATGGTCCTGAATGTTCAGTCTGATACTACTCCAGATTTACCTGTCATTTCAGTACTACCAGTCAAAGGCGAATTATGTGTCAGAAAGAATGGTTCCGCACATGTAGGACATAGTGATTGTACTACTATTATCGAGTATAGTGACAGTGGGAAATCTATTTTCAAAGCCTCACGTCATTCTTATTTTGTTTGTGGTCAGACCGCATATGTTCGTCTGCCCCTCGATTGGGATGGAACATGTTATATTGCTTTCCTACTGCCACCAGTTTTTCTAGCCCCATCTGATTATCACAGAAACACACATCTAGTACACGTCAGACCTAGACGGGAGATCGAGTCCCCAATTGTCGATCAAACTGAAACTACTCTAGAACAATATCAAGACTTCAATAAAGGTTTCTTCTTCTTTATAGGACCTATCCAGAATAGTAAGCTAATACGTAGGTTAACCAGAACCCTTGAAGCAGTAGTGAATGAGACTACTTCCGCTCTAGGTAACTTAACCGAAGAGCAATCTGCTATGAGATTTGTCGTGCTCCAAAATCGTCTCGTTCTTGACGTCATACTGGCCGATAGAGGAGGAGCATGTAGAGTCATCGGATCTAGTTGTTGCATTTTCATTCCTAATAACGCGCCGTCTGTTTATTCAGCTATAACCAGACTTCATAAAATTGCCCATAAGTTACACCAGAATCCAGGCACCTGGACATGGTCCGGTTGGCTCTGGAGTATTATATCTGCCTGGGGATGGAAAGTATTGTCATTCCTAGGTATTGCAGTAATGATTATATTCAGTTGCTGCCTCTGTATACAATGTGGCCCTGCGATTTGCGGCATGTGTGCTACCTCTTGTATTCCTAGTCCTAAGTCCCGTTCCAAGACAATTCGAGACGAGCAAATGATGCTATATGAAATGATAGATGGTATCATGAATATTGATGTTTCCTGATGGAAACGTAGGGCACAAGGAGGGAATGTGAAAAAGTAAATTTTGCCATGTTGTATGTGCTTACGTGTTCCCCATCTTATGTTATATGTGTATGATCGATATGCATGTATTCCCCTCTGATCGATTAAAGACGCAATTACAGTTGTGTCCATCTCTAGTATGCCAGTTTCCAGTCATCATGAAAACAACGAATATCAGGCCTATGTAAACCTACGTTGCCATATTTCACAGTGTGCACGTTAATTCATTGAATCATCCCCGTTTCTAGGCCTCAAAAGGGCCCGGACTCAGATTCAGCTCCTGTTTCCTGAACCCTCTCCGAGGAGCGATACAGCCCCCACCTGCATCCCTGACCCTTAGCTTACTTCATGCCTCGCAGTGCCCGGCCCGGTCTGGCTCTGCCTCCCAGCCTGCCAAGAGTATGTTATGCTTCTAGTTATCAGTCCAGCCCTCCTTCTCTGCATTCCTAAGCTACTGAATCGCATCAATAGTTTCCGTCATGGTCTAGCCTTTATGTCTCCATGTAAGAGAAATACTGTATTAGTATTCATAGAATATTCCTAGCACACGCACTACATGTAGAATTATGCATGCACCAGTCTTAATGTCTGTTAGCCTTTGCCCTGATAACTTTTGGATTCTATCAACATGTACTCTAAACACCAGATACTAGATATGCCTGGGTACATGTCGCTCTGACACTCCAGACTTTAGTCTCCTCTTCTAGCGCAGAAGTCATAGCCCCCCAGTTCTCCCTGGTAACACGTCATTGCCAGTTTGCGCGCACCACTAGGTTAGAGGTCCCAGCTGCTCAGGTAGCCCCCTCCATGTTTCCGCCCCGTTTATGACATATTCTGTTGCGTTTACATCACATGTCTATGTACACGCCTTCTTGTTACATCATTTTGCCCTTATCTTTCGCGACTGCTACGAACCACGCCTACTGCTACGCCTACTGTATTGAATGTAATGTATTTTGTTTAACTATATATATATTGTGCACTGTTATTAAAAAGTTATCCCTTCCTCCCTTATGCTCCCAGATCCTGCCCCCGGCAGCTGCCATCCTATTCCCGTACAGGCTGTCCTGTTCCTGTCCTTTATGTCTGATTAAAGCCTGTAAACTCCAGCTACCTCGAATCTTGACTCTTATTTATTGAGCTATCTGTTTATTGATTATTACGAAAAATAGATCCGGTATTAAATTATTTACATACCACAAGCTAACAAATAAATGTTGATCCCTGTAATCTACAAACATCTCAAGCTGCAACAAAGCACTCATGTCCCCAATTTTGTCTGCCGGGGAGAACATGAAGAACGTGCATGAGTAGGAATAGTTATACCCATAACACCACATACTATAGTAAAACACTGGGTTTACATAAACAGGGGCACTTAGATAGTGCAGCAAGGTAGCGCCAAGTTAATAGTCTGACAGTGTTAAGTAGCTACGGGGATGGAAGGGCCTTCCTTCGGAGCACCCACATAACACCCAGGTATTAAGAAATGGAAATAGCTACAACTGGATGACAATCCACCCTGAGAATACGAAGGGCAGCAGAGTAGCAACATACCCCTTGCAACCTACAGACGGGTGCTAACCAGCTACGTCGGGGGGAAGGGTAGTCTGGACACACAAACAGAACGTGCATAACTCTCTCTTCTAAAAAGTTAAAAACTGGACACACAGAGGCTCCTGGAGGTAAATACTCTCTATAGTAAGGTCCCTACTCAAAACTGAAAGCATAACTTCCTATCCAATACAACCGACACCTGATCCCAGAAGAGCTCAACCTCAGAGGTTGGCTTGAAATCAATTAAATCATTGGTAAGCTTAGAACAAACAGCTCTATGGAATTCATTAGCCGATAATGCTGTCCAATATTGCTTTTTCAAGAGAACCTTAGTTGGGAAGTTGGTAGAATCCAGATGGTCCCGCAACTCTGGCACCCCAAGTGAGTAGAAAGTCGCCTTAATTATAGAGACCCATTAAACCTTGCTTAAGCGTTCAGCCCTCATGACATCCTAAAGACCTGCAGAGTAATAAACAAATTTAGGGGTGGTCCATAAGCATCTCAAGTATAATAATGGATGCAACCGAATTTTACTCGACACCCCTTTTACACCCAGTTCCATATAGTGGGTACATTGGAGCACTAGGAGGAAGAAAAGGAAGGTTTCTAAGGAATTTGTTTTCAGTTCAAATTAATTCTTTGTGATTGGAATAACCCTACAGTTCTGCCCTGTATAGGGCGGAGCCCACTGCTTTGATCTCCCAGATTTTGAGAGCAGGTCTGATAGATTTAGTAAATGAAGTTGAGTATGCCCTAAACAGCAAACCTGAGGTCTCAAGGTCTGCTTGAGTTCAATAGCTGCCTCATTAATGTGGGAGTGCGGGGTCATACCCCCCAAGAACATGAATCCCAAGATAAGTAAAGGAGTCAACCTTCTCAATGGGAACTCCCACAAAACTGCGCTCTCCTTATACAATTTATGTGGGTTGAATGGCATCACTTTGGTTTTAGAAGAGTTAATCTACAAGCCACGAGCATGGCAGAACTCATCAAAGCAAGTTGAATGTTTCTAAAACCCCACTTGGGGTCTGGAAGATCAGCAAAGTGTCGTCCACAAAGAGGAGAATTGGAGTTTCAATTTCTGCCGAAGATCTAACACCTGTGTCAATCAGGGACAAAAAATGGATTGAACAATGTCGTTAATAAATAAGGAAAACAGTGTAGGTGCCAGAACGCAGCCTTTGCAAACAGCTACCCTATCAGTAAGTTGGCTCTGTTCCCACCACATGATACACACATAGTTGTTCTCATGTAAGCAAATTCATTTTAATAAAATATGTGTTGGCATTACCAGATCAGTAGGGACTTTCCAAAGGCCAGCCCAGAGATTAGATCAAAGACAAATTCAGATCGACAAAGGTAACACAGGCGTTGCCCTTGCAGATCAATCAATCAATCAATCAATCAGATTTATAAAGCGCGCTACTCACCCGCTAGGGTCTCAAGGCGCTGGGAGGGGAGGGGTCCGTTACTGCTCGAAAAGCCAGGTCTTGAGTTACTTCCTGAAGGAGAGATGGTCCTGGGTCAGCCGTAGGTGGATGGGGAGGGAGTTCCATGTCTTGGCTGCCAGGTAGGAGAAGGATCTTCCTCCGGCGGTGGCTCTGCCGATGCGTGGGACGGTGGCGAGGGCGAGGCTGGTTGATCGCAGCTGGCGGGTGGGTGTGTAGAAAGTGAGGCGGTTGTTGAGGTACTTGGGGCCCAGGTCGTGGAGAGCCTTGTGTGCGTGGGTGAGGAGTCTGAACGTGATTCTTTTGCTGACGGGGAGCCAGTGCAGGTCTCTCAAGTGGGCGGAGATGTGGTTGTGGCGGGGGATGTCCAGGATGAGGCGTGCGGAGGCGTTCTGTGTGCACTGGAGTCTTCTCTGCAGTTTGGCTGTGGTTCCAGCGTAGAGGGTGTTCCCGTAGTCCAGTCGGCTGGTGACGAGGGCCTGGGTGACCGTCTTCCTGGTTTTGGTGGGGATCCATTGGAAGATCTTTTGGAGCATGCGCAGGGTGTTGAAACAGGATGACGAGACGGCGTTGACTTGTTTGGTCATCGAGAGGGAGGAGTCCAGGATGAAACCCAGGTTTCGTGCGTGGTCCGTCGGCTTGGGGGTGGTGCCCAGGGCAGGGGGCCACCAGGAGTCGTCCCAGGCGGAGGGGGATGAAACCAGGATGAGGACTTCCGTCTTGTCTGAGTTCAGTTTCAGGCGGCTGTTCTTCATCCACTCGGCGACGTCTTTCATTCCTTCGTGTAGGCTGGCTCTGGTGGTGGCGGGGTTGTTGGTGAGGGAGAGGGTCAGCTGGGTGTCGTCGGCATAGGAAATGATGTTTAGATTGTGTTGGTGTGCGATGGCTGCGAGGGGGCTCATGTGGTCGTTGAAGAGGGTGGGGCTGAGCGAGGATCCTTGGGGTACGCCACAGATGACTTCGGTGGCTGCGGATAGGAACGGGGGGAGGTGGACTCTTTGGGTTCTTCCAGCGAGGAACAAGATGATCCACTCCAGTGCCTTCTCTTGGATTCCGGTGTTGCTGAGGCGCTGTATCAGTGTGCGGTGGCATACTGTGTCGAACACTGCAGAGAGGTCCAGGAGGATGTGGGCAGCTGTTTACCCGTTGTCGAGCAGGGATCTGATGTCGTCTGTGGCTGCGATGAGGGCGGTCTCGGTGCAGTGGTTAGCTCGGAAACCGGACTGTGAGGGGTCGAGGGATCCGTTAGTCTCGAGGAAGGCGGCGAGCTGTATGTTGACGGTCTTCTCGATGACTTTGGCAGGAAAAGGGAGGAGCGAGATGGGGCGGAAGTTCTTGAGGTCGGTGGGGTCCGCTGTCGGTTTCTTCAGGAGGGCGCTGAGCTCGGCATGCTTCCAGTTCTCCGGGAAGGTGGCGGTGGTGAAGGAGATGTTGATGATGTCCCAGAGTTGGGGTGCAACGATAGAGCCGGCTTTGTTGAAGACGAGGTGGGGGCAGGGGTCTGTAGGGGAGCCGGAGTGGATGGTGTTCATCGGGCGGGTGGTGTCTTCGGTGCTGACCGGGGTCCAGTTGCAGAGGGTGGTGGTCGGGGGGCGTTGGTTCGGTGGTTGGGTGCGTGGTCTGTGCGCCGAAGCTGTTGTGTATGTCGGAGATCTTGCGGTGGAAGAACGAGGCGAGTGAGTCCAAGAGGTCTTGCGAGGGTGTGATGTCGTTGTTTCCGGCGCTGGGGTTGGAGAGCTCTTTGACGATGCTGAAGAGTTCCTTGCTGTTGTGGGTGTTGTTGTCCAGTCGTTCTTTGAATGTTGTTCTTTTGGTGGTGCGGATCAACTGGTGGTGTCTGCGGGTGGCGTTCTTGAGGGCTGTCATGTTTTCTGTAGTCTGATCGTGTCGCCAGGCTTTTTCGAGGGTGCGGCAGTTTTTCTTGGAGGTCTTGAGTTCGTCGGTGACCCACGAGGCTTTCTTGCTGCCAGGTCTGCTAGGTGGGTTCTTCAGAGGTGCGAGGTCGTCGGCGCAGTTGGTGAGCCACTGTGTGAAGTTGCGGGCTGCATCGTTGGGGTCCGTAGTGTTGGCGGGGGGGTTCTGGCTGAGGGAGGTGGTGAGCTGGTCGGCGGTGATCTTGCTCCAGCTCCTGTGGGGAACCTGTTGTGGGTGGTGGTGGGTCGTGGTTCTCCTGAAGTTGAAGTGGGCGCAGCTGTGATCAGTCCAATGAAGTCCGGTGGAGTGCCTGAAGGAGATGTGCTTGCTGGAGGAGAAGACGGGGTCAAGCGTGTGGCCGGCGTAGTCGGTGGGGGTGTTCACCAGTTGCTTGAGTCCGAGGTTGGCGAGGTTGTCCAGCAGAGTGGTGGTGTTGTTGTTGTTCTCCAGGTGGAAGTTGAGGTCCCCTAGGAGGATGTAGTCAGCGGAGGTGAGGGCGTGCGGGCTGATGAAGTCTGCGATGGCTTCGCTGAATTGTGTGCGTGGTCCCGGGGGTCTGTAGATGAGAGTGCCTCTGAGGGTGGTCTTGGGGTCGGTGTGTATCTGGAAGTGAAGGTGCTCGGCGGCGGTGAGGGTGTCGTTGGAGTTGGTCGTGATAGGGATGGTGCTTCTGTGGACGATGGCGATAGCTCCTCCAGTCTGGTTGACGCAGTCCCTCCAGGTGATTTTGTATCCGTCCGGGATGGCTATGGCGATGTCGGGCGCTGACGAGGCATTCATCCAGGTTTCTGTGAGGAAGGCGACGTCTGGTGATGTTGTGTCGAGCAGCTTCCAGAGTTCGATGGCGTGTCTGTGGACGCAGCAGACGTGTTGAGCAGGATGCACGTGAGGTGGTTGTTGCTGGTGCCTGGCCTTTCGGGTGTGGTGCAGGTCCAGAGACAGGTGAAATTGCAGGCTTGGCAGGTGAAGGGTCCGTGGGTGTCTTTCCGGGTGGCTCGGTAGCAGGCGGGGTTTCGGCCGGGTTTGAGTGCGTTGAGAGTGGTGGCGTTGTAGGTCCGTCGCGTGGGCTGGCATCATCGGGGGCCAGGGGTCGCCGCGCTGGGCGCGGTCCAGGCGTGGACGGGCGTAGACGGGCTTGCCTTTGGCGCGCCTTTGGCGTGCAATCGGCACGCCCGCTGTGCGTGGCCGCTGCGCGTACGCGTGGTCCCCGCCATATATGGCGAAGTGGGAGCAAGGAGCAGCTGGGAGGCGGGAGCGGGGTGGCGTATGGGGACCAAGGAGAAGGAAGGGGGGCGGGGCCGTAGAGGAGGGGCGATGGTGAGCGGGGGGGCTAGGGCGGGAAAGGTGACACGGAGGGAGCGGCAGGAAAAATCAGTGGCGGCAAAAAGCGGCAAAAGGCAGGCACAGGAAGCGGCGAGGGGCAGGCCTGAGGGCGGAAGCCCAGGCACAGGAAGCGGCAAGAAGGGCAGCAGCGGAGACCAGGGCACACGGGGGCCATGCGGTGAGTGGAGTGACCGGTAATGGTCACAGCTCACTGCCGCGCGGTCCCCGCCATATATGGCCTCCAATACATCAACATGAATAGAAAGGCCTGATTGACGGTTGAGACCTTCCTCAGAAAACCTGCTTGAAAAGTCCTATGGACATCCTTATGGATGAGCCAATCCTGAATTTCAGGTAGCACACAATGGAAGAAGACTTTTTGGAATTAGTCTTTTAAGCTTATTGGTCTATAATTACTCAGTTGGGATTGATCGCTTTTTTATGAGTCAGGAATGTGGGCACCTTCAGCAATAGTCATAGCAATGTCTAAGGTGTTGCAGAGCCAGGCCTCCATGTCAGATAAAAATATGTCAGCGTGAACATCATCAGGCCCTGTGGCCCAGTCACGCAAGACAGGGTTTAGGGACTGAACAATATCAGCAATGTCAAATATTGGTGTGAACCAGTAGAGAGACGGAAGGTCAACAGTAGTAGCCTGGGTTGGAATGGTGGAGTCACCAGATTGTAGATTATGGAAATAATCCACCCAGTCAGATGGAGCAATGATATTTGATTGTTCCTGTGTGGTGAAAGAGCTACCTTGTGCCACCAACAGTCAAAATTTAGAGCGATCTCTGGCTGAACATGCAACCATAAATGCCTACCACCTCTGTTCATCCCAATCACTTTTGGCTTTAGTGATGGCCACCTTGTAGGCCTTCCTGATCAGAAGGATGCAATCCAAATCCTTAGATTTAATAGCTTTAACTAGCAACTGATTAAGCTCATGACATTCTTTGTTAAACCAACAGACAGATTTTAGAGAGAGCTCTGGCTGAACATGCATCCAAAAGGGCCTGCCACATCTGTTCATCCCAATCCTTTTTTGCATTTGCGATGGCCGTCTTGTACGCCTTCCTGATCATGAGGATGCAATTCAAATCCTTAGATTTGATAGCTTTAACTAGAGAGTGATTAAGCTCATGACATTAATTGCTAAACCAAGAATGGTTCTTTCTGGCACCTTTCCCATTCATGAGTCTGGAATAGTAAAATAACCTAATATATGTTCAATAACTTCATTTGGTATAAGGTGCTAGATAGACCATCTTCGATATGGGCGAGGGCTGTTTTAAGATTCTAATCAATAGTTAGGGTGATATCCCTTGTGTAGGAAGGCAAACCAGGATTTGAAGGGGTGCTCTCACAGAGGGCCTGGATGGTCAAAGAATGAGGATTGTAGTCACTCTCTGATCTTTCTAGAATGATCATGTCAATAACAGCAGACCTCAACCTTAGGTCGACTAGTATATAGTCAATTCGACTCATATGGTGTGGGTTATTGTAAGTATAGGCTCCTTTTAGATTATATTTAGTTCTGCCATTAAGAGCCTTAAGTCCAAGCTTCACTGTTAATGCCTTTAATTGGAGAGCAGCTTGAGTCCATCTATTGATAGGTGGGATATCTAGGAGAGGAACGCTCAAAGCAAAGTCCTCGTCCCTTGCTAAATGTACATCATCATTGTCAAGGACTCACATGTTAAATTGAAGTTGCCCGCCACAATAAGATAATGTTGGTGAGAGTGACGTTTGAGAAAAATCTCAAGCACCAGTAGGGTTTGCGAAGACATTCCACACCTAACCCTTCCTAAATAGATAGTGAAAGTGGCTATTCGATGATTACTTCCAGTGAACAACTGGATGCCCAAAATGTCAGGGGAGTTAATATTAAGTTGGCGTATTTAACAGTTTAATAAAGCTCTGACCAAATTAACAAAACTCCCAGAAGCTCTAACCCTTTAGCTGGGAATTGCATGGATGAAAAGGTTAAGATAGCCTGGTCTATGAATCGAATCAAGAGACCAGGTCTCTTACAATAGACAGATATCATAAATATTCACAAATTGATTCGAGTCAGGGCAAGTTACTTTGGATTTGAGTCCGGCCACGTTCCAGGAAACAAGCAACAACTTGTTGAGCTTAGAGATTGCGGATCCCTTATTTGAAGAGATGTCCTCTTCATCTCATCCTTGGGTTTGTTATCAGAAAAAGAAGTGTTGTGATGGTTAGGACCACTAGATATAGACTCATGGGTGAGCAGAAGATTGGAGTCAGAGTTAGGCAGAATCGAGAAATTAGATGGTCTGACCACCTATCTACCATTGAAGTACATGGCTGTATAGAATTTAATGACAGTGAAGACGATGGATCAAGGAGTGGACCAGCCCCCTGAGTCCATTATTGTCACTAAGAGGTAAATTCCCAAACTTTTTGCACTGAGTTAGAGTCACAAAAGTGAAGCTAACCAGCGCAAAATTTCTTTTCCTAATTAATTTTCCAGCGTCAAACTGGTTTTGCACTGGAAAGCACCTTAAAAGTAAAGCAAAACAATGTGAAGCACAGCTCTGCAGTACTTATCATCAAGGGAGCTTTATTTGGGTGCTACATCCACATTCCCATGCAATCACTTGTGCCTTTTGACGCAAACCCCTAGCTAAAAACAATTGCAGGCAGGGATTAGCTCCAAGGAAGTTAACGCCACTTCAAAGGAGGCGTTGACAGGCAAAACAATGTATTTCTCCTTTCTTTTTCAACTTTGTAGGCATGCTGCACTGTGGGAAAAGGCTTTAAACTTGTCGAGGCATTGTACTTTGTACAGAAAGGGTCCGCTTCCTGTACAAATCTTATACTAAACTCCGGCACAAACCCTAGCACTATGGCACTGAGGTGTGTGCCTGGCGCAGAGCAACTGAGATCAGTGCCGGCACTAGGGAGTGGGGAGGCGATAGCCTCTTTGGGTGCTGCGCTACATAGTGTGCCTTTTTTGAAAATCTACATGAACAAAATCTGGCCTTTTGTCGTGAGGCGGAGTTAGCAGACACCATGCAGGATCTCTTGTCGGATTGCTGAAGTGTCCTGGGGTACTTGAATTGAATGCTGGAAAAAGTGGGAGGGCTAGACCTAGCGTCCAAAGCCACCAAGTTGTCAGCCATACCTTAGCCCTAAGAGCTCATTCTATCATGACTAATTTGGTATTAAGAACAGCTATCCGTTTGGCGCTAATGATGTCATGATGGATAAGTGAGAGGCAACCCCTGACATAAAGAATCCAGTGTGTCACTTTATTGAATTCTTCCCCTTCATAGCCAGCATTTTTGGTCAGCTTGGGAACATTTATCATAATGATGGAATCAGCACTAGTGAGTCAACTTTTTGTATGATACCGCTTTGGCCGCCATAAGTGTGGCAGGGTATGCTCAGACGTGAGTCCCTTGCTCACTTTGCCGCTGGATTCAAGCAAGCCGGGCTGAAGACGGCTGGAATGCCAGAAACCGGTCCTCGGAAGCTTGTTTCCGGTCCAGGGAAGGCATGGCTAGGCAGTTCGGGCTGGACGGTTCCCATGAGGCACAGGGTCAGACTGATTTGCATATAGCCATGTCTGAACTGGGGTGGCAGAGTGGGCTAAAGAACGGTGATGGATCAAACCCAGATCTTTTGACTGGGTCTGAGTGTTTGATTGGTTCAGATGCTCCGTCCATCACCACCCCCTTTTGTACCGCTTTGGCCGCCATAAGTGTGGCAGGGTATGCTCAGACGTGAGTCCCTTGCTCACTTTGCCACTGGATTCAAGCAAGCCGGGCTGAAGACGGCTGGAATACCAGAAACCGGTCCTCGGAAGCTTGTTTCCGGTCCAGGGAAGGCATGGCTTGGCAGTTCGGGCTGGACTGTTCCCATGAGGCACAGGGTCAGACTGATTTGCATATAGCCATGTCTGAACTGGGGTGGCAGAGTGGGCTAAAGAACGGTGATTGATCAAACCCAGATCTTTTGACTGGGTGTGAGTGTTTGATTGGTTCAGATGCTCCGTCCATCACCACCCCCTTTTGTACCGCAAGGAATTACTATCAGCAAATTGATAATTCGTCATCTCAGAAACAGGGCCAAAGCGATTACTAGAGGGTAAAACATCCTTGAGTGGAGCCTGTGATGACTGGACAAGGTCAGAGTGCACTGTTGCGGATGTTAACAAAGAATGAGCTTCGCCCCCAGTATGTCGCTCCTGAACCCGCTTACTAAGACTCCTGAGCGCCCCGGGAATTCCTTTTTTGCTTATTTGAGCGACATGGAGATGGGGAACTACTAGAAGATGGGAGCGGGGCAGCAGGGCCTAGATGGAGTATCTCTTGACATTCAACCAGCTAGTTGTCAAATACTGTACAGCATACAGTTTCCTCCGGCATATTTTGGGGTTTTCTTAATTTTATTTTTTTGCCAAACCAGCCCCTTCCCTCCCCCCCTCCCCTTCAATAGGCTTCCTTTACCCCATTTATAGGTAATAATGAGCCTGTATCAGGGCTACATAAAAAACGATGAAGTCAGTCTGGATTTTTCAATAAAGCAAGATAAAACAAGGCACCTGACTTACAAGGCATATCAATGCAAACTATCCCAGTCATACAGCTTGTAGGCACAACATTCAAGGATTAAGCAGACAACAGTACCTTTGGAAAGGCAAAGTAGGCATTAGTGGTGTGACCCAGCCCAACCTCCTCTGGGCACAGATGGGCGTGGACGGAGCTGCTCTTGGTCCGCGAGGATCCTGTGCTGTGGGACTGCAGTGCACCTTAAAGATCCCTAATGGGATCAGGTGAAGGTGTGTTGGCAGAGGGGATTGTGGGACATGCAGTACCCGGTGACAGCAGGAGCATCCACAGCATCTTTACCCAAAAAGTGCCAGTGTCCTTGTAGCAGTGGGATGATTATGGTCTCTTTAAGGTGGCAGCAGATGTCTACAGATGTGAATTGGCCAGAGTAGCAGTATCAAAAAAGTCAACAGGTGCTTCACCCGGTGTGAGGGACTGTAGTGTGCCTTAAATATCCTCGATGAGATCAAGCGGAGGTGTGTTGGCAGAGGGGATTGTGGGACATGTAATTCCCAGCGGCAGCAGGAGCATTGGCACGGCTTTGCCCAAACAGTGCCAGTATCCTTGAAGCAGCAGGATGATGATGGTCTCCTTAAGGTGGCAGCAACAGCATGCAATGTGAACTGGCCCTGGTAGCAGTATCAAAAAATTCAACAGGTGCTTCCCCCCGGTGTGGGACTGCAGTGCGCCTTAAACATCCCCGATGAGATCAGGCGCAGGTGTGTTAGTGTATTGTAGGACATGCAGTCCCCAGTGGAAGTATCCAGGGCTGCTTTCCCCAAACAGTTCCGGTGTCCTTGAAGCAGTGGGGCTGTGATGGTCTCCTTAAGGTGGCAAAACAGGTGTGGTGGCGTACAGATGTAAATTGGCCCTGCTAGCAGTATCAAACAAGCATTAGCATAGCCAATAGGTCTCACCTTTGGGGCCTTATAAGTGTTTAGGCAGCTCTAGAGAAGTGTGGCTGCTGTGCAGCATGCTGAAAAGTTGTAATAAAAAGGTGGCAGAAGCATTTTTGTTACCTTATATATGACCAAAAAGGCATTATGTCCAAGAGAACGGCCATATTAAAAAATGTATGTAAAATAAAAAATGTCCTCATTTTTCTTTTGTTCTTGCAATGCTGGCAACTTGTTTTTGCCTATTCCAATGGTTGTTTGTTAAAGTTTTTTTTGAGGGGGCATACACAAGTGGAGGTTGAAGGTTGTGAAAAAGTACCTGTATTATAATACTAGCAGCGGCCAGACGCTAGGGGAGAATCAGCTGATGGCAGATTCTGAGATCAGGCTGAGGTGGTGTTGAGTGATGTTGAGGTGGCAGTGGTGGTGATGGTGGTGGTGACTGGTGCTGAGACGATGCTGAGGTGATGCTGAATGATACTTAGGTCTTGCTGAGTAATGATGATGTGGTGGTGTACTATTGCAAAGGCGATGCTGAGTGATACTGATGTGGTGTTGAGTGATGTTGTGGTGGTGCTGAGTGATGTTGTGGTGGTGCTGAGTGATGCTTTTGTGGCACTAAGTGATATTGTAGTGGCCCTGAGTGATGCTGTGGTGGTGCTGAGTGATGCTGTGTTGATGTTGAGTGATACTGTGTTGGCCGTGAGTGATGCTTTGGTTTAGCTGAGTGTTGCTGTGGTGATGCTGAGTGATGCTTTGGTGATGCTGAGTGATGCTGTGGTGTAGCTGAGTGATGCAGTGGTGTTGCTGAGCGATGCCGTGGTGGCGCCGAGTGTTGCTGTGGTGGTGCTGAGTAATGCTTTGGTGGTGCTGAGTGATGCTGTGGTGGTGCTGAGTGATGCTGTGGTTGTGCTGAGTGATGCTGGGGTGGCCCTGAGTGATGTTGTGGTGGCGTTGAGTTATGCTGTGGTGGTGTTGAGTGATGCTCTGGTGTCGCTGAATGATGCTGTGGTGTCGCTGAGTGATGCTGTGGTGCTGCTGAGTGATGCTCTGGTGGTGCTGAGTGATGCTGTGGTGGCCCTGTGTGATGCTGTGGTGGTACTGAGTGATGCTGTGGGGGTGCTGACTGATGCTGTGGTGGTGCTGAGTGATACTGTGGTGATGATGAGTGATGCTGTGGTGGCGTTGAGTTATGCTGTGGTGGTGTTGAGTAATGCTTTGGTGTCGCTGAATGATGCTCTGGTGTCGCTGAGTGATGCTGTGGTGCTGCTGAGTGATGCTCTGGTGGTGCTGAGTGATGCTGTGGTGGCCCTGAGTGATGCTGTGGTGGCCCTGAGTGATGCTGTGGTGGTACTGAGTGATGCTGTGGTGGTGCTGACTGATGCTGTAGTGGTGCTGAGTGATACTGTGGAGGTGCTGAGTGATGCTGTGGTGGTGCTGACTTATGCTGTGGTGGTGCTGAGTGATGCTGTGCTGGCCCTGAGTGATGCTGTGGTGTCGCTGAGTGATGCTGTGGTGGTGCTGAGTGATGCTGTGGTGGCCCTGAGTGATGCTGTTGTGGTACTGAGTGATGCTGTGGTGGTGCTGACTGATGCTGTGGTAGTGCTGAGTGATACTGTGGTGGTGATGAGTGGCGCAGTGGTGGTGCTGCTGAGTGATATTGTTGTGGCCCTGAGTGATGCTCTGGTGGTGCTGAGTGATGCTGTGGTGGTGTTGAGTGTTTCTGTGCTGGCCCTGAGTGATGCTGTGGTGTCGCTGAGTGATGTTGTGGTGGTGCTGAGTGATGCTGTGCTGGTGCTGAGTGATGCTGTGCTGCTGCTGAGTGATGCTGTGTTGGTGCTGAGTGATGCTGTGGTAGCCCTGAGTGATGCTGTGGTGGTACTGAGGGATGCTGTGGTGATGTTGACTGATGCTG
The DNA here is from genome assembly GCF_964261635.1 of Lissotriton helveticus. NCBI lineage: Eukaryota > Metazoa > Chordata > Amphibia > Caudata > Salamandridae > Lissotriton > Lissotriton helveticus. The sequence goes on along the minus strand of NC_136068.1, from coordinate 1,128,390,680 downwards.
TGGTAGTGCTGAGTGATACTGTGGTGGTGCTGAGTGGTGCAGTGGTGGTGCTGAGTGATATTGTTGTGGCCCTGAGTGATGCTGTGGTGTCGCTGAATGATGCTGTGGTGTCGCTGAGTGATGCTGTGGTGACAATGAGTGTTGCTGTGGTGGAGCTGAGCGATGCTGTTGTGGTGCAGAGTGATGCTGTGGTGGTGCTGAGTGATGCTGCTGTTGCGCTGAGTGAAGCTGTGGTGGTGCAGAGTGATGCTGTGGAGCTGCTGAGTGATGCTGACGTGACACAGTGTCTTTGCTAGTTACAGTGGGTAGAAGAGGGGTAGAAGAGGGGTAAAAGGGTAGAAGAGAGGTAGTGGGGTAGAGGGGTAGAAGAGGGCTAAAAGGGGTAGAAGAGGGATAGAGGGGTATGAGAGGGGTAGAGGGGTGGTAGAGGGGTAGAGGGGTAGTAGAGGTGTAGAAGAGGGGTAAGGAGTAAAAAGGTAGAAGATGGGTAGAAAGGGGGTAGAGAGGGGTGGAATGGGATAAAAGAGGGATAGAAGGGTAGTAGAGGAGTAGTAGAGGGGTAAAAGAAGTAGAGGGGTAGAAGAGTGGTAGAGGGGTAGAAGAGTGGAGGGGTAGAGATAAAGTAGAGAGGTATAAGAGGGGTAGAAAGGGGGTAGAGAGGGGTAGAAGGGGATATCAGAGAGGTAGAAGGGTAGTAGAGGGGTAGTAGAGGGGTAAAAGAGGTGTTGAGGGGTAGAAGAGCGGTGGAGGGGTAGAAGAGTAGAGGGGTAGAGGTGTAGAAGAGGGGTACATGGGTAGATGGGTAGAACGGTTGAAGGGTAGAAGAGGGGTAGAGGGGTACAAGGGTAGAAGAGGGATAGCGGGGTAGAGGGGTAGAAGAGGGATAGAGGGGTAGAAGAGGGGTAGAGGGGTAAAAGAGGGATAGAGGGGTAGAAGAGGGGTAGAGGGGTAGAAGAGGGTAGAGGGGTAGAAGAGGGGTAGAAGAGTAGTAATGGGGAAGTAGAGGGGTAGAAGAGGGGTAGATGGGTAGAAGAGGGGTAGAAAAGGGGTAGATGGGTAGAGGAGTAGAGGGGTATAGGGGTAGAGGAGTAGAAGAGGGGTAGAGGGGTAGAGGGGTAGAAGGGTAGAAGGGTAGAAGAGGGATAAAGGGGTAGAGGGGTAGTAGAGAGGAAGAGGGGTAGTGGAGGGGTAGAGGGGTAGTAGAGGGATAGAGGAGTAGAAGAGGGGTAGAGGGGTAGAAGAGGGGTAGAGGGGTAGAAGAGGGGTAGAGGGGTAGAGGGGTAGAGGAGAGGTAGAAAGGTGATGCTCTGGTGGTGCTGAGTGATGCTGTGGTGGTGCTGAGTTATGCTGTGGTGGTGTTGAGTGATGCTGTGCTGGCCCTGAGTGATGATGTGGTGTCGCTGAGTGATGCTGTGGTGGTGCTGAGTGATGCTGTGCTGGTGCTGAGTGATGCTGTGGTGCTGCTGAGTGATGCTGTGGTGGTGCTGAGTGAATGCTATTGTGGCCCTGAGTGATGCTGCGGTGGTACTGAGTGATGCTGTGGTAGTGCTGACTGATGCTGTGGTGGTGCTGAGTGATGCTGCTGTTGCGCTGAGAGATGCTTTGGTGGTGCTGAGTGATGCTGTGGTAGTGCAGAGTGATGCTGTGGTGCTGCTGAGTGATGCTGCCGTGACACCGTGTCTTTGCTAGTTACAGAGGGTAGAAGATGGGTAGAAGAGGGGTAAAAGAGTAGAAGAGGGGTAGAGGGGTAGTAGAGGGGTAGAGAGGTAGAAGAGGGGTAGAAGGCGGTGGAAGAGGGATAGAGGGGTATAAGAGGGGTAGAGGGGTGGTAGAGGGGTAGAGGGGTAGTAGAGGGGTAGAAGAGGGGGAAGGGGTAGAAGGGTAGAAGAGGGGTAGGAGGAGGATAGAGAGGGATAGAAGGGGATAGAAGTGGGATAGAGGGGTAGAAGGGTTTAGAGGGGTAGTAGTGGGGTAGAAGAGCAGTAGAGGGGTAGAAGAGCGGTAAATGGGTAGAAGAGTAGAGGGGTAGAGGTGTGGTAGAGGGGTCGAAGAGGGCTAGAGGGGTAGAAGAGGGGTACATGGGTAGAACGCTAGAAGGGTAGAAATGGGGTAGAGGGGTAGAAGAAGGATAGCGGGGTAGAGGGGTAGAAGAGGGATAGAGGGGTAGAAGAGGGGTAGAAGAGGAATAGAGGAGTAGAAGAGGGGTAGAGAGGTAGACGAGGGTAGAGGGGTAGAAGAGTAGTAATGGGGAAGTAGAGGGGTAGAAGAGGGGTAAAGGGGTAGAAGAGGGGTGGAAAAGGGGTAGAGGGGTAGAGGAGTAAAGGGGTAGAGGGGTAGTAGAGGGGTAGAAAAGGGGTAGAGGAGTAGAAGAGGAGTAGAAGGGTAGAAGAGGGATATAGGGGTAGAGGGGTAGATGCATTGAGGGTTGGAGGGGTAGAAGAGAGGTAGAGGGGTAGTTGAGGTGTAGAGGGGTAGAAGAGGTGTAGAGGAGTAGAAGAGGTGTAGAGGGGTAGAAGAGTGGTAGAGGGGTAGAAGAGGGGAAGAGGGTAGAGGGGTAGTAGAAGGGTAGTAGGGGATAGAGGTGTAGAGGGGTAAAAGAGGGGTAGAGGGCTAGAAGAGGGGTAGATGGGTAGAAGAGTGGTAGAAGAGTAGAAGAGAGATAGGGGTAGAAGAGAGGTATGGGGTAGAAGAGTAGAAGAGAGGTAGAGAGGTAGAAGAGTAGAAGAGAGGTAGAGGGGTGGACGAGAGGTAGAGGGATAGAAGAGAGGTAGAGGGGTAGACGAGAGGTAGAGAGGTAGAAGAGAGGTAGAGTAGAGGTAGAGGGATAGGGATAGAAGAGAGGTAGAGGGGTAGAAGAGAGTTAGAGGGGTAGAAGAGAGTTAGAGGGATAGAAGAGAGATAGAGGGGTAGAAGAGAGGTAGAGGTGTAGAAGAGAGGTAGAGTAGAGGTAGACAGGTAGAAGAGAGGTAGAGGGGTAGAAGAGAGGTAGAGTAGAGGTAGAGTGGTAGAATAGAGGTAGAGGGGAAATAGAGGGTTAGTAGAGGGGTGGAGAGGTAGTAGAGGAGTAGTAGGTTAGAGGGGTAGAGGTGTAGAAGGGTAGACGTAGTGTGGGTTAGAGGGGTAGACGAGAGGTAGAGGGGTAGTAGAGGTGTAGAGGGGTAGAAGAGGTGTAGAGGAGTAGAAGAGGTGTAGAGGGGTTGAAGAGGGGTAGAGGGGTAGAAGAGGGTTAGAGGGTAGAGGGGTAGTAGAAGGGTAGTAGGGGTAGAGGTGTAGAGGGGTAAAAGAGGGGTAGAGGGGTAGAAGAGGGGTAGAGGGGTAGAAGAGTGGTAGAAGAGTACAAGAGAGGTAGGGGGTAGAAGAGAGGTATAGGGGCAGAAGAGTAGAAGAGAGGTAGAGAGGTAGAAGGGTAGAAGAGAGGTAGAGGGGTAGAAGAGAGGTAGAGGGATAGAAGAGAGGTAGAGGGGTAGATGAGAGGTAGAGGGGTAGAAGAGAGGTAGAGTAGAGGTAGAGGGATAGAAGAGAGGTAGAGGGGTAGAAGAGAGATAGAGGGGTAGAAGAGAGTTAGAGGGATAGAAGAGAGTTAGAGGGGTAGAAGAGAGGTAGAGGGATAGAAGAGAGGTAGAGGGGTAGAAGAGAGGTCGAGTAGAGGTAGACGGGTAGAAGAGAGGTAGGGATATATAGGCAAATGAAAAGGAAGCTATTGACTCCAGGAATGTGAAAGAAATCTCTCGTATCTGAAAAGCTGATGACCCATGATGAGAGAGGAAAGCCATATGGCACCTCTGCTCCTAAGCGAGCGCCCACGCTAGTAACCACAAGTTCTAGGCCACAGTGGTAACATTTTCTGAAGCCCACTTACTAAAAGTCTTGCCTCCAGCGCATGTGCTGGTTGGCAAGACAGGCGAGACCTAAAAGGTCTACAGGGGTGTCTGGATCAAACTCTGCTTAGGTGAATTCTGTGCCAGTTTCCAAAAATCAGTGTCAGGGGACCCCCAACTAGAGCCTTCAAATTCAAATTAAACACTGTGTCCCTTTCAGGATGGAGACATGTTATCCCCCCAAAGTATGGGAGAAGCTTGCAATTGTATTTGTGGGACCCTTCCATATTTTGCCGGAGGCTCTGAGGTTTGTCATTGTTTTTGTTAACTACCTACCAAAGCGGCAGGGATCTAATTTATAAAAGAGCCACACAACCAGAATATCATATTGTTTTTGACTAATGTGCTTTTAATGAAAGGGTTGCTAATTTACTTTGAGTGTGATTCAAGTAGTTGTTGAGTCACACTTAACAACTATTGAACTACAGTTATCTTAGCATTCAACACCTACAGTTGTTGATTGCTAAGATAAGAAACACGAGATACATCATACACCACCATGTAGAGTGCAATGTTGTTATTTATGGAACAATTCATATGTCATAGCTTCATATAATGTTGCATATGTCATCACTGGAGTTGGGTTGTTGTGGATACAATGAATAGGCAGTTGATGCCTCATCTGAGTACCAGTCAGTTTCCCTAGGAAGCTTCATGAAATAAACTTCCCTTTATCATTCCACTTTCTCGTTAAACTTGTCATATTAGTTCATTGTGTTGCCAAGCCCGACAACAGTGCATTTTAGAGTTGTTATTATAATTACCCTCTTTTATTTATATCGTATTGGGTATAGTTACTGTAGAAACCTGAAATGGCTCACATGTCACTGCCAACTAGTTTCCTACCCTATCTAGGGAAACTAGAAATACCATGGGAGGAATGGGTGGATGCGTTTAAGCTTTGGTGGTGAGGTCCCGACAGCTCCTCCAATAAAATGACAACAAGAAACAAGCATTGACAAATCCAAACGGCTATGGCCAATGCCAGACCGATTGGCTTTGACAACACTTGTTTAAACATTTGACATAGCGAAAGGAAGTCAATGAATCAAACTTTAGTCCCATTTGATAAAGTCATAAGCAAAAACTCTGCAAAGTAAACACAGACACAATTGCCTCTGTTAGTCAAATGCACGGCTCATTGCTGGTAATCTGTTTACTTTGGAGAGCCGCATATTTAGGTAAAAGGATTAACGCGGGTGAATGCAAAATTGGGATTGCATTACATAGTAGAGGGTAATGCATTTTTCTTAAATTATAGATATCGGGGTACAAAGTGGGGTCAGTAAAAATGCAAAAGTATGTACAAGAACTGTCCGCAGGTACCTTTTGGATCAGTCACTTTAATTTTAACTTGACAGTGGTAAAACAGCTCAGTTGGTTGTATGCTTACTGCTGAGATCGGTGTACAAACTGGTGCCACATGTGTCAGGTGGCCCTATTCACCTTTTCATCCGTCTGGCACCAATAACATGCACCAAGGGTTTGTATTCAGGCACCATCTGTTATTACAGCACTTTCAGACTTTCACCAGTGCTTTAAATGGGAAGGTACTGACTGGTACCGAGTACCTACACTTCTTTAATTTGAAAGAACGAGTACCTACACTTCTCAGCACTGCTGTAATACATTTAATGGGAGATTGCTGGTACGTCTCAGGAGCAAACAGGTACTGTCAAGAGTGACTAACCGAAAAACGCCTCAACACCTATCAGGGGTAGCAAGCGCTATATAAATTCAAACCTTTTTGCCTTCTGTATCCCTCCACTACCCATATCAATACAAATACCTGACTAACATATCCACCATTTAAATTACTTTCATATTTTCACTATACTAATTCACCACTAATCTTTTCTGGGTTCCGAAGTATTGTGCTACTCGCCGAAAAAGCACTCCAACATCCCGTTAAAGGATAGCAAGCGCTATATAAATGCAATTACAATATAATACAATACATGCATACATGCTTGCTTCCGGTGGTGAGTGATTAGTGGATGATAGAAAACAAACCACAATACCACACTGCTTGGGTAAAGACTATTTTAGACTACATCACACTTTACCTGAGGTACACGTAGATCAAGCTAAAGACAATTTGGCTTTATAATTGAAAGCCCTGAAAGAGTTTGACATATATTTTAGACAAAAATTAATATTATATTTGCACCTTGTAAGTTTTTCTTAAAAGTTCAAAGACAAAACAAATCCACTGATAGTTATGTCACTAATCTTAAAGATTCTTTAGGTAATTGTGCATTCACTGAAAACCACAGTGAATATTTATGTGACCAAATAATAATGCACACATCAAACAAAATCATTCAGGAGAAAGTTTGGAGCATAAGCAATACCACTTTAGAAGGAGGATTAGACAAGGATAGAGGAAAGAGCAGACATCCAAGTGAAGGATGGTGGCTAAGGAAAACATTGACAAAGAGATAATTATAATTATAAGAACGTGCTTAGGGTGTGGATGTGCAAATCACTGGGCTAATGACAAAACATGTCCATCAAGGAACGTGAAGTGGGGGGGGCGTGGTTACATGCCGATGTGTCATGGCGCAGCCCGAATGAGCTCCACTCTGAAGCGGGATTTTCTTGCGGCTTTCGAGCCTCGTCACCCGGCTCCTGCAACAGCGGACTGCGGGAATGTTTGCATGAAGATGCAGTGAGCCCTTCAGTGAATTTTTGTGCTCCCAAACGTGGTTTTGGTCCCCTTTGCTGCGGCGGTGAGTTTTCAGTGTGCAGAATCGCGAGAGCCCGCCATTTTGTTTTCGGCGCTGGCGCTCACGTTTTACCTCACGGTGACCCGTTTTTCCACATGAAAACACCCCAATAAGCATTCTTCTGGGCCTTTCTTACTTGAAAATGAAGGAGACAAACGAAATTTGCTTCCCAGTGCCCAGCATAACTAACTAACCTCTCCTTACTGTTCCACTCTTATTAGCTGTCATCTTTTATTTTATGGGCAGGATTTGCCATATTTTCATACTTTCTGAAGATTTTTGAACACTTTCCAGCTAATGCAATTGTGATTCTGACATTGGCACTAATGTAACCAACTAATACCTGGAACTTTACTGAAGGAGCACCAATACCTCAGAGAGTGCAGGGTCGCCCAGTGCTCCCATCATTATGTTCTGAGCCCCCAATATTTTTCTCCTTTTGCCAGCCTTCTCTCATCTTGGGGCATGGTTGGACAATGTTTGTCTTATGAAAGTGCTCCATTTATCAACAAATACCTGGAACTTTATTAAAGGAGCACCAATACCTCAGAGAGTACAGCGTTGCCCAGTGCTCCCATCATTATGTTCTGAGCCACCCATATTTTCCTCCTTTTGCCACCCTTCTCTCATCTTGGGGCATGGTTGAACAATGTTTGTCTTATGAAAGTGCTCCATTTATCAATGTTTCAATATCTTCTGTGGCAAGGAGAAAGTTTACGTCTTTAAATTGGATATTATTATGATATTTCATACTATCCCTCAAGCTCTTTTGCTACTACTTGTCAATGCTATTATTATAATCTGTGACGCAGGTTCTGTCTTTATCACCTTACCATCCTTCTCTTTATAAGATCTCAGTCCATGCTACTATCTTTTTGAGACGTATTCACCAAGTGCTGCATTTAAGTAATTGCTCTTTTCAGTGTTTTCACAATGGCTACTGATCCTCATTCTGTCAGGTCTTCTTCCTCTGGTACTAAACCAAAAAGGCATAAAAATGATCCACCTTCTCCAATCTCTCCTCACAAAATCCAGTCCTGGACTCTATATTGGATGAAGTACGTGGTCTTCAACCTTTTATGTTTACTACCAATGTAAAGCTAAAACAAATTGAGGAGCGATGGATTGTTATGGAGGGAAAGGTTTTGGAACTTGAACAACGAGTGAGTGACTTACAAGATGTTTCTTCAAAGATTCCCATATTAGAACAATAAATTCACAAGTTAAAATTACACACAGAGGATCTTGAAAATCGTAATCGAAGGAATAACCCATGCCTTTACGATCTTCCGGAAATTATTGAAGGCGCTGATATGGTTTCTTTCCTACAGAAGCATCTACCTGAACTATTGGATCTGCAGCCATCTGCATCTCCCCTCAACATTCAGAGAGCGCATCGTCTTGGTCGTCTACATCCCTCTTCAAATAAACCACGTGGAATTATAATGCTGTTCTTGGAATTTACCGAGCTTATGCATGTCTTAAAGGCAGTAAGACTTAAACATCAACTCATCTGTTCAGGACATAATATCTTCATATCCCAGGATGTTTCCAATGCAACAAATGCTCGACGTAAAGAATTCCTTGCTCTAAGTCCTCAGTTGTGACAGCTAAATATTCAATATGGAATTCTTCATCCATGCCTTTGCAAGATCACTCATGAAGGGCGTTCATGTTCATTTGATGACCCTGACAAACTTAAACTTTATCTACATGATGTCTCATCTCGTGGAATGGATACCAACATCTGACTGTAGACGAGAAGCTAAGATCTTTGCAAAAATTTTACAATCATAATTGATTAGTGATATAGGATGAACATTTTTGCAATAGGAGGGTCTTTGTCTGACTTAGGGATGACAATAATAAGGGCTTCTAAAAAAGAGCCACAGGCCTTAGAGTTGGATATAAAGGAATTAAAAAGTTCCAATAATTTAGGAGCAAAAATTAATGAGAAGGCTAAAAATAACTCATCTGCAAAGCCATTAGCGCCAGGAGCCTTCAATTTTTTCAAGGATTTTAAAGCATCAGATAATTCATGAAGAGAAATATCCTCTTCAAGGGGTGTGCAAATATCCGGGAGAGTGGTAGGTTTAGGGATATGTTGAAAAGATGAAAAGTTATTCCTTCTCTTATTAACCCAGATCAAGCTGGCTTCGTCAAAGGACGTTTAGCCTCTGACATTGCCAGAATGTTTTCCAATATTATTTCCTTGAGCAAAAAATACCCTTCCCCCTTAGCTGCATTATCTTTGGATGTTGAAAAAGCCTTCGACAGAATTAATTGGGATTTCATGATACGCACTTTGCAATGGTTTGGTTTTGGTCCAAAGTTCATTTCTTATGTTAAATTATTATATACAAATCCAAAAGCATGTGTTTTTGTTAATGGTCTTTTCTCCCCTTATTTCTCACTCCAAAGAGATACTCGTCAGGTTTGCCCCCTATCCCCACTTCTTTTTTTATTATGTATGGAACTCTTTCTTGAACGCATTAGAAGCAACACCCTTATTAATGGTTTTAACCTAACGTCTCACCAAATTAAACTTTTTACATACACAGATGATGTTCTTATTTATATGTCCAATCCTACCTCTTCTTTACCCCCATTTTTACACGAAATCTCATTGTTTTCTACTGTTTCAGGTTACAAATTAAATTTCTCCAAAACTGAGATTTTGCCATTAAACCCTTCATGTTATAGGCATATGTTTGACTCTACCAATTTTACATGGTGTCCTCAAAAAATTTAATATTTAGGCACATGGTTCTCATCTAACATTCGTGATACATTATCCCATAACTTTACTGCCTTAAGACTTAAAATTACCAATTTGTTGAATTCCTGGTCTCCTTTATTTTTATCATGGTGGGGTAGACTAGATACAATTAAAATGATGATTGTTCCCCAAGTATTGGTCATATTGTCAATGTTACCATTCAAAATCCCCAAATATTATTTTACACAGATTCATTCTTTATGTATTAAGATTCTTTGGAATATTAAGCATGTACGTATTGCCTTGTCCAAATTACTTCGTCCCAAGATTGAAGGAGGTGTGCGTTTTCCTGATTTTAAATTGTACCACGATGCTTTCCTGATCCGTCAATTTTATGCTTTGTCTAAAGATTATCAAGAAGTGTCTAAACCTGCCTGGGTCAATGTAGAATGTTCATTATTAAATGATTTCTCAGTTAAGGATATTGTTTATATGACTAATTTTACCTCTATCTCCAAATATCCAATGTTGAAATAGTCTCAGTATCTGCTTCACACACTTTTCTTTAACAATTTTGATAAGTATCGTTTTTCCTTGCATCCTCAATATGGTTTAACAAACACATAACATTCCGTCACAAATCCTTTTATTACAAAAATTGGAAAGAAATGGTATTTGTTATGTAATCAAAATATTATTAATAGTGTGCTTTTACCTTTTCATCAACTGCAAGTAACCTTTAACCTTCCTGATTCTTTCATTCACCAGTATAACGTTTTAGCACCAATTCTCCAATATTGTTTACAGAGTTTCAATTCTCATCCAATTGCTACTTCCCTCACTCCTGACACTCCCTTATACCAACTTCCGTCTGATATTATTCCCAGTGCCTCCTTTGTTTATAAAACTTTATCTACTCCTACCTGTACATGGGTTAAATCAAAGATTGAACTAGAATGGGAACAGGATCTTTCTCAAACACTCTCTGTATCTCAGTGGGACACATTTTGGCAAAAACTCTTCAAAACTTCCAAAGCTGCAAATATTACACAATCCTTACATTTTATTTATAGTAGAGTTGTTATTACTCCCCTTCTTTTACATAAGTATAACCAATCAGTCTCTTCATCCTGTTGGTCATGTCTTACTGCTGAAGGTTCTCTAATGCATTTATTGTTCTATTGTCCTAAGGTTCTGGAAAGCTGTTTGGTCAAAATGTATTTCGATTTTTTCCTATGAAGTTCAATTTAATATTCATAATGTATTTTTAGGCACTATGTCCCTTGACTTTGATCATATTAATCCCAAATCAATTTTATTTGATTTATTTATTGCTATAGCTTTTAAGGTTATATTAACATGCTGGAAAGACAACTCTAAACTATCACTTTTACTATGGTGGAATCTAATATGTGATGAACATAGAATTGCCTCAGTGTCCCATGCTTCACTTCATTTACAAATTAAATCTCATTTACTGTGGTTACCTTTCACTTCTTTTCTATCATTGGATTCACCTTCCTTATAGTTTTCTCTGTTATACTATTTTTTGACTTCTTACTCTCTCTTTCTCTCTACTTTTCTTTCTATCTCCCCTTTCTCTCTTTTCTCTCCCCCTCTATCCTTTTTATATATATATATATATATATATTCACTGAAAAAACCATAGGTTATAGACCATATATAGTTAGGAATTAGCATTTAAAAAACCTTATTTTACTCACACAAAACCATTGAAATTCCATATATAGTTAGTTGCACTAACTATATATCGCGCACCCGCAATCCACTGCTGATCATGTCACATATTACATCATTCATGACATGGTCAGTGACATCACTGATGACATCACTGATGACATCTCAAATGACATCACTGATGACATCACTGATGACATCTCAAATGACATCACTGATGACTACATCCAGTGACTGTATAATTCTGTAAAGTTAAAATATGTCTTACATATTGAAGAATGAGTGGATGTATAAGTGTCTTGATGAAGGATTTAGTAGGGGCATGGCTGACTGTATGAGTGACTGATTAAATGTGTCTCACTGAGTGCATGGGTTAGTGACTAAACTGTCTTAATTTGTGCATCATTATGTCTGTTGTTCTGTAAACTGCTGCATGTGTTGATCATTAGCTATATGATTAACTGTATGGGTTATTGATTGGTTGCCCAAGCATTTGTATGGGAGACTGAGTGTGTGTCTGGGTGGCTGGGAGGTGTATGACTCTCTGCATAGATGTGTGAGCAGTTGATTGACTAGATGTATGGGTTCAAAAGTGCATGTGGAAACAGCTGTATGGGCGGTTGACTGTGTGCATGAGTGTATTGGTGAGTGAATGGATATCTCAGTGCTACATGTCAAAGTAAGTACATATGTAAAACACAGTACATGTGAGAGTTGACATATATAAATAACTGTGCATAAGAGCCAGTGAATGTGTGAGTGGCTGTATGGATCATTGTGAACTTGTATCCAGGATTGTATAAGTTAGTAAATATGTTTTAGTATATGTTTGAATAAGTAAGGTGTGTATAACTGTATAGTTGAGGAAATGGAGGTGTGATTGATTCTTTGCATGACTGACTAAGTGTCTGAGTAACTCCATGGATGAGTGACAGTCTATGAGTGTCTGTTTACACTGAGTGTATCTAAGGTTATATTAGAGTCTGAAGAGGTTCATCGTATTATCACATGAATGATGTCATCAGTGATGTGATCAGTAATGTCAAATGAGATGTCATCAGTGATGTCATTTGAGATGTCATCAGTGATGTCATCAGTGATGTCATTTGAGATGTCATCAGTGATGTCATCAGTGATGTCATTTGAGATGTCATCAGTGATGTCATCAGTGATGTCACTGACCATGTCATGAATGATGTAATATGTGACATGATCAGCAGTGGATTGCGGGTGCGCGATATATAGTTAGTGCAACTAACTATATATGGAATTTCAATGGTTTTGTGTGAGTAAAATAAGGTTTTTTAAATGCTAATTCCTAACTATATATGGTCTATAACCTATGGTTTTTTCAGTGAATTTTCAAGGTTTTGTAAATGCTAATTCCTAACTATATATGGTCTATAACCTATGGTTTTTTCAGTGAATTTCAATGGTTTTTTAATAGCAAATATCATAAGCTGTCGAATGTCAAGTACGTGGTAAGTGAAAACATTTTCGTGTTTATGCACACTGATCTGCTTTGAATGGTGCCCCCCCCCCTCATTTCTATTAGGAGTACTCTCTCTTTGCAGATAGTGAAAGGTAGTTAACGCAGGCCTTTGCCCCCGTTGTAATCCGTCGTGCCTGCTTCTCTCTCCATTTGATTGATTGTTATCCAAGTATTTACTGTTTTAGAATTAGTTCTCTTTGGTTCATTCTCTATTTACAAACAAACACAGAGTCGCAATACTCTGTTTAGTCTTTGCAGATAACGAAAAATCGTGTAAAAAAAAAGAAAAGGAATCGAGCAAAATCAGTAGGCCACTAATGGGATCTCTTTTTGACCTCGCTAAAATAGAAACATTAGGAACAACCCCTCATGACAAATACAAAACTAGTGAGATGAACTGAACTCCACACAATGATGGCTGCAAAACAGCTCGGCTCCGCCACCCACCCCGCCCAAAATAACGATAAAGAGCGGCTGCCATGATTGGTTGCGGAATGGCCACGACGGAGCTACGAAATGGTGCTGCTCTCATGCTAACCCCAGCTTCAGTCTGAAACATCCAGAAACACTGTAGACTACCAATTCGATCAGTTCCGGTAGCGCCCCAATGTAACCCGGTAGAGAAGAACTAGCCCTCCCCTCTTTGACTGATGGTTCTTGTTGCCTGTCCCTTCTGTTGTCATTTAACAGAACTATTTAGCCTGCTGAAAGGGGTTGTGTTCCGACCGCTGGTTGGTGGAGACATTTTGACTATATTCTGTACCTGCGTTGTCGCGTAATGCGTCATATGACGCGCCGCGTTAGCGCATCCGGAAGTCATCCGGGGCGCGCAGCGCGTAACGTAAGCATAACAAGTCATGTGACTTGTTAATAAAACTTTTCATTGGTTCATTTTACTTTTCTTATTGTAATGATGAAAGGCTTGGTCATATGACCTAAAAATTACGCTTTTCATTACTTCCGAACATTATTTTTTCTTAAATATATGTTATAATGTTCTAGGCTAATGTACTTTCCCGGAAATTTTACAACTGTCCTGCAAGTAAAATATATTCTTTTTTCGAGAAAAAGAGCGTTTCTTCGTCCCATGACGGAGCCGTTGAGCAAAAGAGGGTCGACCTGCTGTCTTAGTCGCCGATACGCCTGAATATGAGATTCTTATCGATCACTTTATGTTGCAGGAATAGAAAACACAACAGCCCTTGACCATTTATCTTTACTGCGTTCCTTCGTATTATACCTTTTACCCTTCATGTAATTGGTCTGCTTTATTTCACTTGCCTTTTAATGATTCTAAAACAGTCACTATTATTAAAAACTTTACCAATGTATATACTACTACCATGTTTTCTTTTAAAAACCTTTATTGTGAAAATTTCATTATACAAATACGAGCCTATAACCACGTGGGCCTGCCACGGAGCAAACTGTAATCGTATATGATGAATAGACATTTACACTGTAGAGGAACGTAACGGGCGGGCCATTAGGTTGCAAGAACTAAGGTGTCTAACAGTTACGGAATCGGTGGACGTACATTTTATAATTAAAATACGACAGGGCCAGTTACAATAAAATTATCTAGATATACATTTGCGGGCAAGTCCCATGGGTGACGTTAATTCGAACTTTCAACAGTACAGTAATCAATAACACATCAGAACTTAATATCAATAGGGATGTCGAAATATTCAATCAATTCTCGTCCCCGCCCGCCATGTGCTTCAAAACTGCATACGTATCTCGTGATTTCAAGGTTCTGCAACCAGTACACAACAAGCAGTTACGAGTCCCATTTATTCCGGCGCCATTTTGGGCGAGGACGGGCAGGTCCAGGATATAGTCAAAATGTCTCTACCAACCATCGACTATGATGATGTTCATATGCTGTATTTATTAGAGTAACACTCATCTGTCCACATGAAATTAATTTGCCACAATCTAAACATGTCATTTTAATCTTTCCAAAGTTCTTCTAAATATTTGGGACCGTTTCCCTTGCCTCTGAAGCTCTCAGTGCCACTTCTTTGATGAATGTACTAGCAGGTCAGGGGTTCTCCTCCAAATCTCTCTTTTATGCAGCACTATAATTAATTGGTGCCACCTCTCCATATGACGATGCATGGTATAGTTACCACAACTATATTTTTTTTCGGTTCCTCTGGAGAGTTCATCGTGGCAGATGAAGCGTGTAACGTACCGGGCATTTACCTTTTTTTGCATGTACAGGAAAGGAAAAAAAAATCGAGCGTCCGAGTTCTAAGGTGTCCCAGGGCCATTTTAGTGGACCAGGCCCAAATCCAAAGAACAGGCCGCCATTTTGAGAGTCCTCTTGCAGCCGCCTGTCGCTGTAGCATCAAGAGCAGCCGAAACTCAGCTGAATGGCAACTGAAACGGTAAAGGGGCGCCCCACTACAGCAGACGAGCCTCCACCTAGGAAGGCCCATTCACGCCGGCTCCCCCCCCCTTCGGGCACCCCACGCCGTTATTCGGAGCAGTATTGTAGGATGGCCACACCAGTGCGGCAACTTGCTAGACATCACCTCGGTGGTAACCGAATCTCAACGCCTTGTGGTGTCTTCTATTCAGAAAACATTGTTATGCTGCCTTCGACCTATTCGCCGCAAGTGCGCACACAACTCAACTGCATAGCTTGCTAGACACCACCTCGGTGCCATCCGGATCTTGGAATGTCAGCACCTTTTGGTGTCTTCTCTTCAGAAAATATTGTTGCGCTGCCTTTGGCCCCATTCGCACATCAGTCCGCTACTGACGCCATGTCACAGGCTAATGGGGCGCCCCACGCCGACTTTCAGCATTGTAGAATGACCACACCAGTACAGCAACTTGCTAGACATCACCTCGGTGCCATCCGGATCTCGGCGCCCCACTGCAGATGAAGTGCCTCTCAACTATGAAACCACCACGGTGACATCCGGATCTTGGCGCGTTGTGCTGCCTTCGGCCTATTCGCACATCGGTCCGCTACTGACGCCATCTCACAGGCTAATGGGGCGACCCACGCCGAGTTTCAGCATTGTAGGATGACCACACCAGTACAGCAACTTGCTAGACATCACCTCGGTGCCATCCGAATCTTGGCATCTCAACGCCTAGTGGTATCTTCCATACAAAAAATATTGTTACGCTGCCTTTGGCCCCATTCGCACATCAGTCCGCAACTTAGACATCACTTCGGTGCCATCCGGATCTTGGCATCTCAGCGCCTTGTGGTGTCAGTCAGAAAATATTGTTGCGCTGCCTTTGGCCCCATTCGCACATCAGTCCGCTACTGACACCATCTCACAGGCCAACAGGGCGCCCCACGCCGACTTTTACCATTGTACGATGGCCACACCAGTGCCACAACTTGCTAGACACCACCTCGGTGCCATCCGGATCTTGGCATCTCAGCGCCTTGTGGTGTCTTCAAATCAGAAAATATTGTTGCGCTGCCTTTGGCCCCATTCGCACATCGGTCCGCTACTGACGCCATCTCACAGGCCAACGGGGCGCCCCACGCCGACTTTCAACATTGTAGGATGGCCACAGAAGTGCAACAACTTACTAGACACCACCTCGGTGCCATCCGGATCTTGGCGCGTTGTGCTGCCTTCGGCCTATTCGCACATCGGTCCGCTACTGACGCAAACTCACAGGCCAACGGGGCGCCCCACGCCGACTTTCAGCATTGTAGGATGGCCACACCAGTGCGGCAACTTACTAGACACCACCTCGGTGCCATCCGGATCTTGGCGCGTTGTGCTGCCTTCAGCCTATTCGCACATCGGTCCGCTACTGACGCAAACTCACAGGCCAACGGGGCGCCCCACGCCGACTTTCAGCATTGTTGGATGGCCACACCAGTGCGGCAACTTACTAGACACCACCTCGGTGCCATCCGGATCTTGGCGCGTTGTGCTGCCTTCGGCCTATTCGCACATCGGTCCGCTACTGAGGCAAACTCACAGGACAACGGGGCGCCCCACGCCGACTTTCAGCATTGTAGGATGGCCACACCAGTGCTGCAACTTGCTGGACACCACCTCGGTGCCATCCGGATCTTGGCGCGTTGTATTGCCTTCGGCCTATTCGCACATCGGTCCGCTACTGACGCCGCCTCACGTGCCAACGTATTTTCTCCGCATTTTATACCCTATGCCGCATAACAGGTCATGTGACTTGTTTATAAAACTTTTCATTGGTTCATTTTACTTTTGGTTTCCTAATGATGGAAGGCTTGATCATATGACCTAAAAACAACACTTTTCATTGGATGAAAACTTTTTTTTTTTCCCAAACGATGAAAGCCCCACCTTGTTTCTGGATGTTTCAGACTGAAGCTGGCGTCAGCATGAGAGCACCACCATCTCGTAGCTCCGTCGTGGTCATTCCGCGAGCAATCATGGCAGCCGCTCCCCACCAGAAGCCTGCAGGAGTCGGGGCCCCCAAAACTTTTGATGAATTCTCAAGGCGGAGGGGACGCTTTCGAGAATGGGGTCCAAGACCTAGCAGACAAGCGTCCGATTTCCAAGGTGTCCCAGGGCCATTTCAGTGGACCAGGCCCAAAAAGGAAAGAGCCTGCCGCCATTTTGAGAGTCCTGTGACAGCCGCCTATCGCTGCACCGCAAGAGTGAGCGCAACTCAGCTGAATTGCGGCTTTTGACACAGTGGACCAAAAACGGACGGAATGGCAACTGAAACGGTAAAGGGGCGCCCCACTACAACAGATGACACTCCACCTGGAGAGGCCCGTTCACGCCGCCTCCCCCGGGGCGCCCCACGCCGTTATTCAGAGCAGCATTGTAGGATACCAAAACCAGTGCGGCAACTTACTGGACATCACCTTGGTGCCATCGTTCTGCTGCCTTGGAACTATTCGCACAACAGTTTGCTACTGATGACCCACCCCCCGCGACGCCCCACGCCGTTATTTGCTGGGTGGCAACTTACTAGACATCACTTTCGTGTCATCTAGATTTCGGCGCGTTCTGCTGCCTTGGAACTATTCGCATAACAGTTTGCTACTGATGACCCACCCCCCGCGACGCCCCACGCCGGAAATCTGGACGTTGTGCTGCGTTGGGACTATTCGCACAGCCGACCGCTACTTCGTTGTTTTTCCCTAAAAATGTTTATATGTTATTACTATTTTTGTTTTCTTGTATATATTTATAAATTATTAAAGTTTTATAATCTTACTACTTTGTCGGAGTGCTATATATTTTTAATGTGACACATAATTGTAAAAACTTTGATGTACAAAGAGTCATCCCTGGAATCTTCCGCTTCACGCTCGGTCCCCTCCCCAATCACAATACAGGATGGTTTTCAGATAATAGCAACGCTTCTGCTGTGACGGATCTCATCGAGTGTGGGCCTTGATCTACTATAACTCCTTTGAAGAGGGGTGATTCTTTACAGCTGTGGCCATAAACTACATCTGCAGGGCTAGCTGATAGCCTAGGACCGGCCTGGACAATCGGACACAGAGGAAAAGGAGTGTCAGAGGGTGCGGTAGTGAATAGGGCGAAAGGGAGGTGTCGGGCGGGCACAGGGTGTGATTCTCAGGGAAGAGCAGCGCAGATGGGGGGAGGTTTATTACCCATGCATAAGACAGAGAGCGGGGGTGACCACTGCCTGGGTGAGATGCTTGCGAGGGTGGGGAGCCATGCTAAGGATCGACAGCGTGCACAGAGTGGGTCTGGTCAAGGCATCTAAAATGGCTGCCGTGCACGACAAAAGTGTGGCATTTGAAAAAAGACAAGATGGCGCAGACAATGTTTTTCAACACTTCCTGATTTCCTTCGAATCGAACGTTAACAGACGTTGGGGCATATTACCAAAGTTAAGCGATATTTATCCCTAACGATGCATTGCAAAGATTTTTTTACCGTCAGAAATTATCGCAGATAAACCTTGCTATTATCAAGGTTTATCGCAAATACGATAAAAAACTACCGCAATGCATTAATATCGCTGAAAACTCAGCGATATTCATGCATTACCGAGCTAATGCTCTTAGCCATGTTATCCACCTCCCATTGGATAACATGGCTAAGAACTGCTCAGGGCAGCTGTTACTTTTTGGAGATATTCGCGCTTATCTCGAATATTTCCAAAAGTTGATAATAGGAGATAGCGATGTTAGCGATTGTTTCCAGTCATATTTGTCATTAGTGATAAATATCACTCACATGCAAAGTGGGGCCCAAGATGGTCGCTATCTCCTACTAGCCGTCGCTAACTGGTGTTAGCAACAGCTAGGTAATACAGATATAATTTTATCTCCGCGAAGCGGAGCGCTGTTACAGATATATATCTTGTTTTTGAACGTTAATTTCTCAAAATGCACTGAAGCACATATATTGAGACCTAGCAAAGGCACATCGGGCTACCAGTCCCTAATATTTTACCAAGTTTCGTGCAAATCCATTCAGCCGTTCGATTATTATTATTATTATTTTTTTTTGCCCCGCGGGGCCCTTTTAAAACCTCCACATCAAACCTAGGGGGTCAGCGAGGATCTACTATGCCCCCTTATGGTCATTTGCCCCTTCGCTTTGGCCTCCTCTTGTCTCTCGATCCTACCGAGAGACAAGATGGCGGCCGCTACGGACTGTTTGGAATGTTTACAGACACCGGAGAGCCAATCAGCTTCGCTTCGCAAAGCTCCGTAACGCGAAAAGTACGCGAAGCGGTGCGCTGTTACAGATATATATCTTTTTTTGAACGTTAATTTCTCAAAATCCACTGAAGCACATATATTGAGACCTAGCAAAGGCACATCGGGCTACCAGTCCCTACAATTTTGCCAAGTTTCGTGCAAATCCATTCAGCCGTTCGATTATTATTATTATTTTTTTTTTTTGCCCCGCGGGGCCCTTTTAAAACCTCCACATCAAACCTAGGGGGTCAGCGAGGATCTACTATTCCCCCTTATGGTCATTTGCCCCTTCGCTTTGGCCTCCTCTTGTCTCTCGATCCTACCGAGAGACAAGATGGTGGCCGCTACGGACTGTTTGGAATGTTGACAGACGCCGGAGAACCAATCAGCTTCGCTTCACAAAGCTCCGTTGCGCGAAAAGTACGCGTCCTGGAGCGCTGCCCGGTCTGCTGTTACAGATATATATCTTTTTTTAAACGTTAATTTCTCAAAATCCACTGTAGCACATATATTGAGACCTACAAAAGGCACATCGGGCTACCAGTCCCTACAATTTTGCCAAGTTTCGTGCAAATCCATTCAGCCGTTCGGGCTAAAAGTGAGGCCAACCGCCCTATGGAAAACTCAATGTTAAAAACACGTTTTGGGACCCCCCTTTTTTCTCAGCCCCCCCCTTGACGAACCCCCCCCAAATTTTCAAGGGCTGCTCAGAAACAAAATGTGCCATTTTCCTGAAAATTTCAGCCAATTCCGTCCACAAACGCCAAAGTTATTAGACATAGAATTTTCAAAAATCCCATAGAGAAAAAATCCTAACTATATATACCTACTGGCGACCGCCAGTAGGTAATATATATATATATATATATATATAAACAAAATGTTAATTGTTTTTCTTGAATACTGTTTACCTTCTCTTATTTTCATGCAGGTTCTAAATTCACTATTACATATGTTTTATGTCCTAGTTCTATTCTCCTTATGTATTTTGCTTCATAGTCTTATGTTCAAAACTAGTAGTATAAAAATTGTATAATCTGCTTTGTATTACTTATTTTTCTGATGCTTTGTATGTTTATCTATATAATTGTTTTCCTTTATAGGAACCTGAATGATTTTATTTGTATTCTTGTGTTATTTAAACTCAATAAAAATTATTTAACTAATTTTTTTTTAAAAAAGGAACGTGAAGTGCAGGAAGTGCAGAGAGATAGGTCATTTGCCAGAATGTGTAACAGTGTGTGTCAGCAGACCGAGCTTCAAACCATTAAACACCATACATGAGCAACCAGTTAGTAATTTCTAGTTGGTCAAAGAGCAATTTTATGTATTGAGTATGGTAAAGGATGAACATCCAGTACACAGGTTCAAAAATGAACATAACAATGTAGTAGTAGATTATGCAGAAAGAGTGAAAAGCATATCAAAGCTCCAAAGGGTGACACAATGATTGATGGTGTCCAGTTCGAAATTTTTGTGGATATCGAAGCAAAGTTCACAATATTATAGCATGCACATTGCTATAAACATCAGGGGCCATATTACAAAAGGTGCCTCGGGGCACAACGGGCATTTGAGCCCAGTTTGCGTGCCCCTATAGCACTTTGCTATTACAGAAGGGGCCACAGATGCTTATGCTGCCCCTTCTGTAATACCAATAGCGCTGGTGCACATAAAGCACCAGCGTTAACTTCAGAGGGTGATCCCTCATTTGCATGGGGGGTGCCCCATGCAAATGAGGGAATTCCTTTGCCTCTGCGCCTGCGCAGTATTAAAGGCACGGGCGTAGAGGCAAAATAGCCCTTAGGAGTGAAGTGTCAATGCGACTCCTGATAGCAGCCCTCTTAGTACAAACCTCTCACCTCTCAACAAGGATCTGTGTATATTTTTGTGAATTAAATAATTTAATTTTGGATTGACAGACAGCCTCGTCCAGATATTGGTGAAATGCTGGTTATGAAAGTTATAAGCAAATGTTTTTCAACAATCGGCCTATCGTTTACATATCATCAGATCAAGTTAAATCCTGCATCATGACATTTAAAACCGTTTATAACATTATGTTGAGCCTAACTATACTTACAGATGCTATTTGCTCTTGTATCAGTACTCTTTAGCTTTTAAAGATTAAAGAAGGCTTTGTTTGGAGACACAGTGGGAATATGCTATTTTCAGGATGAGATTTTGTTTTTTACTGACAATGAGAAAGACCATAATTAGTTGGAGATCCTGGAGAAGAGTGGTTTAATGGTAAAAGTAGAGAAATGTAAACTGACCAGTGTAAAGTATTAGCAGCCCACGATTGCTGGAAGTGGAATTAGACTCAGAGAAAGGTGATTGATAAGGTCATGAATGTAGCCATTCCAGAGAATAAAAATGATTTTACGTTTTTTGTGATGTTATTGATTTTATGGCAAGTTTATTCAGCGAAGACTAAATAGATGAGGAAGTTGTTAAAAAATAGAAAGCTTGAGTGATGTGAAGAATGCCAGGATGAATTCACCAATATACAGAAAGCAATAGGAGAAGGACCACCATTATGTACGTAGCAATGGAACATTCATATATCATAGCTTCATAGCATATGTATAGGTCAACTCTGGGTTTGAATTGTTGTGGTGGGAATGAGAAGGAAGTGGATGCCTTCGCTCTGTCCCTGAGATTTTCCCGGGGAGCATCATGAAATAAACTTCCCTTTGTCAAGCCTCCATTATTTTTTGATCTTTGAGTATATGATTTCCTGGAAAAAAGCACAAGTCACAATCCCCAAGAAATGAAATACTGGAGAGATATTTAACAGACTGGCAAATTAATATTTGAAGAGGACCACGATCAGTGGGCTTTATTTGTGCAATACCATGAGAACTATAATATGTTCCTAGTGTAGCACTCATCTCAGTGTAACTGGTATTCCTCAATTTAGAGGGTTACATGGTAGATTTGCTAAGAACTAAGTATGTCCAACATGACCCTCTGGATGCAGGGAACCACTAAATTCCTACACCCCAAGAAGACACTTCAAAAGCACGCCCACGGGTGGATGGGTTGGGATGACATTAAACCTCAATTTCATGAGGCAATTCTCCACCCCAAACCCGAAGACAAGGCACCATACAACTTATCAAAAATATAGTTAATGAAATAATGACCAACTCAATAAGTGAGTACACGACAGAATTCAAAAATTGAAAAAGAATTATTAAAAAAAAGTCAAAAGGGTACAATACAGAAATCGGAAGTGATCACTGCCATGAAGGCTCTCAAAAATGAGGCAATAAGCAAATACGAAAAAAATAGAAGTCGCAAATGAACAGGAAAACCAGAAAGAAATTGGACAGCAATTCTATTAACATCGGTAAAGACTCAGAAAATTTTCTGACCCACCCTCTTCTTCTCATAGAACAGAACTAAAACTGTAAGTTCATTATGGTGTGAGCAAAAGAATTAAGATTTCTGCAAATCAGACCACAATTTTATTGAATGTCATTTTGCCATACCTTCTACACACTAACCCACTATCTGAATGTTAATTCAGCCCTGTTATGATAATGTCATCCGGGGATTTCTGTACAAACTTGTTACACAAATAACAGCAAACTACTGTGAATACAGTGAGCTAGCAGAACAGACCTCAAATGGTTGCAACATTACTGAGCCCATGATGGAAATGTTTTCTTTGACAGCAGCAAGAACAACATCAATAGAAATAAATAACTAAAACGTTGCTTGACTGTGTGCAGCAGAAAAAATAAACAGTGAACCTGCCGGGTCTGCAATCTCTAACTGAGGCCTAGATAGCATAAGCCAGGTAAAGGGACTTTTTAGCATGTCATAGTAAAATCCTTTCAACCACAATAGCATCAGATATGTGTACACATGTCAATTCAGGAGTAGTTTTATATTCTGCCAACATTATTAATGCACAATTTTATAGATGCAAAAAACCTCCCACAATTGGATAAACTATGGTTGAGAATAGAATTGAATGCAAGGTAAAAACAAGATCAAATAGAGTCAAGACAAAAATAAAGAAACACGTGACCAAGTTAAATGGGCCAAGGGAGTGTCTTAAACAGAATGAGACCTGATGAAGATAAAGTAGACTTTGGGCAAGTCAAAGAAGGGTCTTAGGATGCCTTGGTAATTGATGTAATTCAGAACTTAAATTTAAGGAGGAGTTTAGGGAGGGACATGCTAATACAAATACACACTCACAAACAAATAATATCATTGCTGTGCACTAAAGTTACTACAGTCCAAAATATGTCAACATAGGCTCATATCTAATTCCACACATGGTCATTAATAGGTACTGCGGCATATTCTTAGACAGAAGAATTGAAGCAGAAAAATAAAATAACACTCCACAGGAACTGATGTTAAATTAATTAATTAATTACTTAATTACTTAATTTCAAAATGTAAATGATATATAATTAATATTCATTACTTTTATATTACAATTCAGCATAACACTTGTAAGAATATGTACTATATAATAAATAGAAATACAAAAGTTATAAAGTGTGGACTTTTATTTATTGTGTGAAAAAGTTTTATAAACTAAATTGCTATATTGAAATCAATTATGTAAGACACATTAAATGTAATGTTTTAATGTGCTACAACATTGTAGTCTATTAGTTGGAGTTTAATAATAAGTATTTTAAATCAATTTACATTTATAGTATACATTACACTTTGATTTATCTTTTTATTTATATTAAACATTAATAATTTCCCCCATATTTTCCCATAGGGAGATCCTAGCGACTGGGAGGGGGTGGAGACATGTAAGTCTACAGTTGGGTGTACAACTACACAAGGAAAGGATGAACACCAAAAAAGTGCAGCTCTACAGTCAGAAATGGTGAACACCAAAAATGTGTAGAGTTGCACCTAAGTATAACATTAAATATACACCTAAGTTAACATACACATGTATGTTTATCTATGTAAATTGGGCCTTTAATCACTGTGGATACAATTACTCATGACTAAAGTGAGTGAAGCAAAGTGAAGTTGTCCACTGTGCCAAAGGCTGCTAACAAATCTAGTAGATCCATCTGACGCATCTGGCCGGAATGCTCTGTTAAAATAATATCATGCAATATCCCCAATAAGGCTGTCTTCGTTCTATCAAATGCCCAGAAATTAGTCTGCACTAGATTGTTCTAGATTGTTTAGAAAAGGACTTACTACAGTCTTCTAAATCGTCTAAGAAATTGATGAGATTATATTGATAGGCCTGTATTTGTGTAGAATAGACTGGTACCCAATACTGGACAGTCTGCTAAGATGTATTCAATACTTGCTCGACAAGCCCTTGTTTCAGGGCCAAGTTTTGAAACTGATTATCTCTAATAAATTGCAGAACACTGATTATCCCCATTATACTGCACACCACTGATATTTTCTTTTATTCTGGACACTAGGGTTCTCCATATTTTAATGCACAAGTGGTTATCAATGTTGAACAACAATATTTGACTACTTTGTAATCTGCTGTAGGAAATTGGGTTACTGGTTGAGGGTGGTGGAATCCTACTCAAGCAGTGGCCACAATTCTTGTCAGGTTGAGACACAAGCATACCCCAAACTAGCCTGCGCTCAACCATCTGGTAGCTTGGCAAAGAAGCATTCAGGCTGCACTTAGAGGCAATGTGTAAAGTATGTATGCAGCACACAAACAGTAATAATGTGAAAACACAACAATATAAACATCACAGACCAATTTAGAAAATTAGAGTAAAATGAAATAAACTATTTGACAACAAAATTTCATAAATGTAATAAGTAGAACCAGAGATATGCAATTCTGAAGGTTTTGTGAAAACCCAACAGTAAGAAGCAAAAGGTGCCAAACGCGGGTGTCTGACTGCAGTAGACCGGGCCAAAGTCCCAAGATCAGGCCAAACGCAATGGATTGCAAGCCGGATACAAGACTACGTTCGGTCTGATGGCAAAGTACCTTGTGGCCTGGGTGTAGAGATGTGAAGCCCATGCATTGAGACGCGTGGGCCGGCAATGAGGAGACATTGACAAGGAGCTGCGATTCAAGGTCAGTTGCCGAGATGCGTCAAAGAGTGACAGAGTCCATCACCATCAATAAGGTGCTGCAATGCACTGTCCTTGTCGTTGTCTAGGAAGCTAGAGGTGCTTCCTGAGACTTGCGCCTGTGTTGCGTCTGCACTGGGGATGAGGTGGTGCATTTCGCAGGGATGATGTTGCCAGTGCTTGGGAGGACTTGCCCTGAGAAGCATTGAGGATGAGATATGTTGCCTTGGGCCGGAGTCGATGGCGGGCAGCGTCGCATTTCATCGAGATGCATGAAGATGCATTGATGCCGAAGAAGCCTGGTAGGCCCCTCTTGCTTTAACACTAGGACACCCAACTTACTCTTGGAAGATATTTGGAGTTCTAGCTCCACACCCGCAGGCTGGATTCAGCAGGGCAGCTTAAAGCAGCAAGAGCCCTGTTACAGCAACAGCAGGCCTTGTTACAGCAAATCAGACCTTGGTCAGCAAGCAAGTCAGCAGGGCAAACTTCACAGCTGGGCAGTCCATCTTCCTTGCAGGGTCCACATGTCCAGAAATTATCTGAAGAGTTGGGTCTGTGGATTCACTATTTATACCTGGTGCTCACTTTGAAGTGGGAGAAGCTTCCAGACTCCTCCTCATACTGAGGTGTCTAGAATTTCCTACCTCTTGCCCTTGCCCCAGCTTGTCCAGGGGTACAAAAGACTAGAGTAAAACCCTTTGTGAGTGTGACGAGGCAGAGAATTTGTGATGTGCAGGGGGTGACAGCACCCCATCAAGTCATAGATTGCTCATGCATCCAACACCTATCCTCCCTTTCTCTCACTGTCCAGGAGTAATACACAAAGGCCAACTACCAGCTGCACAGAGTCACGTGACCCAGGTTACAGGCAGCAGGCAGTAAATGACTGGGACAAGAAAATGCTAACTTTCTAAAAGTGGCATTTTCAGAATTGTGACTTACAGTCCAACTGTAATATTAAAGAAGTTTTTAAATGACAATTCTTTAGACACCAAACTTGACTTTCTCTAATGCTTTCAATTGAAAAATAGCACTTATAACATGTAATAAGGTAACCAAATAGTATCCTATGGGAGAGGTGGGTTTTGCAGTAGTGAAGAACACATTTGAGAGTTTTTCACTAGCAAATCATGTAAAAGTTAAAAGTACATGTCCAAGAAAATATGCTGCACCCAGCCCTATGGGCTTCTTAGGTGCTATACTAATATGTATTTAAAAGGAGGGTTTAGGCTTGGTAAAAGGTTTATTTGGCAAGGTTGAAATCGCAGTTTTATCTGCACACACATACAGGTAGGAGGCCTGAGACAGGTATAAAGGGCTACTTAACTGGGTGGCACAATCAGTGCTGCAGACCCACTAGTAGCATTTAATTTACAGATCCTGGTTACAGGTGGCACCACTGTACTAGGGACTTATAGGCATATAAAATGTGCCAACTGGGTGTAAGCCAATTTCACCATGTTTAAATAAGATAGCACAAGTACTTTAGCACTGGTTAGCAGTGGTAAAGTGGGCAGAGTGGGCAGAGTCTAAGGCCACCAACTCGAGTGACCGCTCGAGCCTGCCCAGGCGAGGTCGCCCCACCTACGCCGCTCCTACCTGCTGCTGCCAGCACCCTGCCCTGCTGCCCTGCTGACGGCTGCGCTCTCCTGCTACCTCCGTTTTTGCCGCTGCCTGCCTGCCATCCACTGCGTGCCTGGTTCCCCTGTCGCCTGCTGTCACCCCGTTTTTTTCTGTACCCCTGCTGTGTGCCTGTTGCCTCCCCTGCCCGCCGCCTGTTCACCCTCTCCTCCTGTTACCCTCTCCCCCGCTCCGGCTGCCCTCCCCCTCCGGGGTGCTCTTGCCACCTACTTCCCGCCACTGCCCTCTGGCGCCTCCGCCCCCCCTCCTGCCCATTGGCCGCCCCGCTCCCGCCACCCAGCTGACCCGCCCTCCCGGCTCCTCACTTATGATGCCCCCTCAGCGACCGCGCAGCGGACACGCGCAGCGGGAGCACCGATTGAGCGCCGAAGGTGCGCCAAAGGTAAGCCCGTCTGAGCCCGTCCGCGCCTGGCCCGCGCCCAGCGCCAGTACCCCTGGCCCCCACCAACGGAAGCCGACCCGACGGACCTACAATGCCACCGATCTCAACGCACTCAACACCGGCCGTTCCCCGGCCTGCTACCGAGCCACACCGAGACGCACCCACGGACCCTTCAGCTGCCACAATGCAAGTTCACCTGCAACCGGACCCACGCCACACCAGCACCCACCAAGCCGAACTCCAGCAGCACCCACCTGAAGTGCATCCTGTTCAACACCCGCTCCGTCCACAGGCACGCCATCGAGATCTGGAACCTACTCGACACCACAGCCCCAGACGTCGCCTTCTTCACGGAAACCTGGATGAACGCCTCCTCAGCGCCCGACATCGCCATCGCCATCCCGGACGGCTACAAGATCATCCGGAGGGACCGCGTCAACCAGACAGGAGGAGGCATCGCCATCGTCCACAGGAACACCATCCGCATCACGACCGACACCAACGATACACTTGCACCCGCCGAACACCTGCACTTCCAGATCCACGTCAACCCCAGGACCACCCTCAGAGGCACCCTCATCTGCAGACCCCCGGGACCACGTACACATTTCAGCGAAGACATCGCCGACTTCATCAGCCCGTTCCTCAAGGCTCCTCGCTCAGCCCAACACTCTTCAACGTCTACATGAGCCCCCTCGCAGCCATCGCACGCCAGCACAACCTCAACATCATCTCCTACGCCGACGACACCCAGCTGATCCTCTCCCTCACCAACGACCCCGCCACCGCCAGAGCCAACCTACACGAAGGGATGACAGACGTTGCCAAGTGGATGATGAACAGTCGCCTGAAACTGAACTCGGACAAGACAGAAGTCCTCATCCTGGGATCTTCACCCTCCGCCTGGGATGACTCCTGGTGGCCCCCCGCCCTGGGCAGCGCACCCAAACCCACAGACCACGCACGCAACCTGGGCTTCATCCTGGACTCCTCCCTCTCCATGACCAGACAAGTCAACGCCGTCTCCTCGTCGTGCTTCAACATCCTGCGCATGCTACGCAAGATCTTCCGATGGATCCCCACCGAGACCAGGAAGACGGTCACCCAGGCCCTCGTCACCAGCCGTCTGGACTACGGCAACTCCCTCTACGCCGGAACCACCGCCAAACTCCAGAAGAGACTCCAGCGGATCCAGAACACCTCAGCACGACTCATCCTGGACATCCCCCGCCGCAGCCACATCTCCGGACACCTGAGAGACCTGCACTGGCTCCCGGTCAACAAGAGAATCACCTTCCGGCTCCTCACCCATGCACACAAAGCCCTACACAACCAAGGCCCAGGATACCTCAACAGTCGCCTCATCTTCTACGCTCCCAAACGCCAGCTTCGATCGACCAGCCACGCCCTCGCCGCCATCCCCCGCATCCGAAGAGCCACCACAGGAGGAAGGTCCTTCTCCTACCTGGCCGCCAAGACTTGGAACTCCCTTCCGACCCACCTCCGCCTGACCCAAGACCACCTCGCCTTCAGGAAGCAGCTCAAGACCTGGCTGTTCGAGCAGTAGCGGACCCCCTCCCCCCAGCGCCTTGAGACCCTCCGGGTGAGTAGTGCGCTATATAAATGCTTTGATTGATTGATTGATTGACCAAAAACAAATTCAGCAAAAACAGGAGGAGTGAGGCAGAAGGTTTTGGGTAAAGACCACCCTAAGGCTGACAGGTCTAACATTACCCATTAGTCTTGCTTACCTGACTTTATACCACTAGTTAGATGCACTCTTCTGCACATGAAGGTGGACCTAGTCCATGCTCTATTGACATCTATTGTATTAAAAGAATATTGGATCAGTCCCAAACACTTCAAACCAGTGTACAAATGACCAGTGACTCATGAGACACCAATGGTTTCATTTATTTTCATTATATGGAAATGCACCTTATGTGACTGTCCTGAAATATGGCGGGAATTGTATCCCTTGAACATACTTTTGACACCCTAGGTTAATTCATCTTCTGCAAATAATTGTGCAGGTCACGTATGGGAAGACTCTGGTTTTCATCTTTCCGGGGTTGCGTGTGTTTGCATGTAAAATCTTCAAGATGGCGGAAGTAGACGAGCTCCGGTTTGGGGATCGCCAAAAACGGCCGATATCCCTGTTTAACCCTTCCTTCCACCTCCCTCCAGCTCATCAACAACCACTGGATGTACTAGCTTACTCACTGTGGAACCCCTCAAACTGGGGACTGCCGGACGACGGTGGCGGGGGTCATCCAGCGAAGCCCGGAGCAGGACCATCTGGCCTGACCGGCAGACCTTTCCCTCACCGAAGATCTTCATGGCAGGGACGCTGGGCGCACCAAAGGATTAACAGCCGATGCCCCATGGTCTCTAAAGCAACGTGCAGAGCCCCGACGGCGTCTGGTTGCTTAGGGAAGCTGTTGTGTGCTGTTCCGTTTTCTCTGGAGCCAGAAACCGGGTGGGCTGCTGCTTTGCGAGCGCTCGGGTCGCGTCCCCCATACATAGCGTTCGCACAGCGACCTAGGATCACAGGACCGTCCAGCGCTACACCGGACTGCCCAGATCCGCCCTGAGAGCCCGGATTTGCACCCGAGCAAAAGCGGACCGCCTGGGGGCTGCTATTTTGTTCACGGGCAGTAGCATCTCAGGCCCAGCAACTGCGGACCATCCAAATCTGCCCGGGGGCCGCCTGGTTGATCCTCAGCTGAAGCGGATCGCTTGTAGTCCGCTCTGGGGCCATGGAACATCGGATCAGCAACAGGGGCCTCGGTTCTCGATCTGGGCCTGCTCCCCCCCCTTCTACTGACCACAGGGGGAAGGGGGGCCCCTGATATCCAGATCCCAAACTCCTCCATTTTGCAGCAAGGAGAACTCGACTTCATGGAGAGGAGGACCCTGCAAAACAATAGACACTGAAAGAAGACTAAACAAACACAGGAAAAGCATCGGCCATCTTGGAATGGAGTAAAAACTACAGTAGGAATCAATTATACACCTATTCTACGCTGTTATGCGAGACAAGAGGCTGCTAATGCAGCAATGTATAATAAAGTATAGTAAAGTAAATTAAATTAGCCTTAAACAGGGAGCAATGTATATGAAAGTATAGCAAACTCACCTTAAACAGGGCATTATGGGCCAACATACTAGGACTGACAAAGTGTCACTATAAACAGCGCCCCTCTTCTAATTTAGCCTATAATCCAATTCGACTGACTTTTTATCAAAGCTAATCCTGACCCTTCACTCAATGACTGTCGAGCAACCTACCTCAGCCGCTTGAGTTCCATCCCGCCGTGGTACCGGAGACCTATTCTCTCTACTGCCTACTAGCCCCTCTTCTAATTTGGCCTATAATCCAATTCGACTGACTTTTTATCATAGCTAATCCTGACCCTTCACTCAATGTCTGTCAAGCAACCTACCTCAGCCACTTGAGTTCCATCCCGCCGTGGTACTGGAGACCCATTCTTTCTACTGCCTACTAGCCCCTCCCCTACCCAACCATGTCGAGTCCTGTCCTATCCTTATCTGGGGAAAACTCCTATACTATTGTCTACCCCCCAAACCTCTCTAAAACCGCCACTAAATCATTCAAGCACGCTGCCCTAAAAAGACATCCTGAGACTCTGATATCCGACATGCGCTACTGCGCGGACATGGGCACAGTCATTAATGACCTCATCTTCTATTCCAGAAGAACAGCTTCCTGGCGAAAAACCCTTGCGCACCTTCTCAATATTCGTTCAACCAGGAACATTCCACACGGCACCAAGCTCACAATAGCACCCTCCCCAACCTTGAGAGCTGACCTCACCATCACCCTCTACAAAAACGGCATTGTTCTAATCCAAGCCTCAACTTACAACCTCAACAAATTCTCATACTTCTTCATCCCTCTCAGAAACCACGTGCACAACTCCGACAGGATAACCAACACCCGTACCAATGACCCACCACCATGCCATCCTAACATATTCAGCCATCCATTTACTAGTCCTCCAAGGGTCTCCACCTCGGCTCACCCAATCCCCCCTTTCATGTCTCCTGTCCCTAACAGATCCAGCAATCCATTCACTAGTCCTCCGAGGGTCCCCACCTCGGCCGACCAAATCCAACCTTTCATGTCTCCTGTCCCTGGCATCAGCTTTTTCCCTACACTTGCGATCTCCGCCCAAGCAGTGCCCCCCTCTGTCGAGGAGACCGACACGCTCTCTATGTCCCCTGCCCCTGAGAGAGCCAGACCTCTAATGGCCCCCTTCACTAGTCACCCTGACCAAGGCACCCATAACAGAACCACCCCTAGACCTCAAAGCCCCTCCCCGCCAGTCATTCACCTAAATCGCGAGCT
This sequence comes from Lissotriton helveticus, assembly GCF_964261635.1. Taxonomy (NCBI): domain Eukaryota; kingdom Metazoa; phylum Chordata; class Amphibia; order Caudata; family Salamandridae; genus Lissotriton; species Lissotriton helveticus. The sequence goes on along the minus strand of NC_136068.1, from coordinate 1,128,359,042 downwards.
AGACACTCCCCCTCCAAAGACACCTGAGCCTGCCCCAGCCAACCCACTGCCACTGTCACATGCCCCTTTAACTGATCTGGAAACATCGAACCCTCATCCCTTCGTACTCCTTGCTTATACTAATCTTGAAACTTTGCACTCCAGAGCGAGCAAACTCACCAACAACATTCATAGCTCCATCCTGGACCTTATGAACCTCCTTCACCTTGCCGAGATCGCACTGGCTAACCTCAAGTCACCGCATACCTCCCCCCCACTGAACACCGAACCTCTCAAGCAACCTCTCCCGCTACCTCTGAGACATCTTCACCCACGCAAACAACCTTGCCTCCTCTCTGAAGAGGAAGCCCTGGCTCTCGCACTCACATACAACGCTCTCAACACCTCCTCTAATCCTCTAGACCTCACGGGTAACGAAATCCTAGCCATCCTCCAAGACCACAACTCTACCCCAGCCATCCCCCGTCCTCTAAATACGAGTCCCGAACACCCCATCAGCACGGTCACCATCAACCCAAACAGGCTAGCTACCCTACACAACAGAACTGTGGTAAAAAGCAATCTGGCGCCTGTAGTTCTATCTGTCCAGAAACCTGACTCTCCTCCCGACACCCCCTTATCTGGTCTTTTAATTAACTGCCGTTCAGCAGTCAAACATGCCGCTGATATTGCTGACCTCATCCTGGTCAAAAACCTAGACCTAGCCATACTAACCGAATCCTGGCTAAAGGAATACTCTTCCCCTTGCCTGGATATATTAGTCCCGCCCAACTACACCATCGCCAGACTGGATAGACACTCCAATAAGAAAGGAGGAGGCATAGCCTGCATCTACCGTTCCTCCTTGCTTGTCACAGAACTCGTAACGGACACCTCAGACTCCTGCGAATACCTTGCACTCTCTGTTTGCAGCAACTCATTACACCTCTTTAACTTGCACATCTTCTACCACCCACCAGGTCCAAACGACGCTTTCACTAATCACCTTCTGGAAATCTTGACAACAAGGATTTCCTCCAAGGCCACAGAGGTCTTCCTGGGTGATTTTAACCTGCATTGGAATGACGCGAAAGATCCCTACGTCAATGCCATCAAAGACCTTCTAACTGACCAAGCACTGACCCAAGCCTGTTCTATGCCAACCCACTCAAAAGGAGCCATCCTTGACTGGATCATTTCAAAGGAGTCCGCTGTCAAGCTTATCTCCATAGACCCCTGTGACTGGTCTGACCATCACTGCTATCCTTCATTCTACCTGGAACACGCAAAACAAAATCATCTCAACCGGTGAGTCCTAAACGCTGGACCAGAGACACTATGACCCTAGACTTTATGAAACTCGAGGCTCGCTGCAGATCTGACCTACCCCCCCTTGCACATAACCAAGGTTAACGATCTCAATGAACACTACTCATCGTCCATTTCAAACATTCTGGACGACCTTGCCCCTCTAAAACTAAAAAGAACACAATGCAAAGACAGAAGCCCTTGGTTCACTGGCTCCCTTAACATGGAGAGGAGATCCCTACGTCAATCTGAAAGAATTTGGAGACAACACCCCTCTGCAGAGCATCTAAAACTTCTGCGTCAGGCAGGAAATGCATACAACTAGCACATCATCAATTGCGAAAAAGAATACTTCAGATCGGAATTGGGGAACGCCAAGAATAGACCCCAAAAGCTCTTTGAACTGGTCAAATTCCAATCTAATAAACTAGCTAAAACACCGAAAGAATCCCCCAAATCGCTAATGTCATCAGATGAATTCTCCTCCTTCTTCGCTGATAAAATCACGACATTAGGAATTAAACTCAGTACCACCACCTGCCCCAAACCCCCGCCTGCTCTGCCTCACTCTTCCGCTCCTTCCATCCCGGACTCTCCTAAAAACAAAGCCTGCTGGACTGACTTTGAATACTATAATGAAAACTCCATCTCAAAAATCCTCTCTACCTTAAAACCAAACAACCACTTCAATGACCCGCTACCTTCCAACTGCCTCGCCGTTGCCTCCCAATCCATCGTTCCTTGCTGGACTACAATTATCAATGCCTCTCTCCAGCAGGGATTGATCCCGGACCCTTTGAAAGCCGGCCAAGTCCTCCTCATCTTGAAAAAACTTTCACTGGACCCAGCCTCCCCTGACAATTTCAGACCTATCTCCAATATCCCGCTACTAGCCAAAGTATTGGAGAAGTGTGTTCAACAGCAACTTAGCCAACACATCAACAACTTCCATCTACTAGATGACTTCCAATCTGAATTCAGACCAGGGCACAGCACCGAAACTGCTATGCTCCACATCGTGGACGATGCCCTCCTAGCCCTAGACCAAGGCAAAACCTGCCTTCTATTCTTCCTTGACCTATCCTCCATCTTCGATACGGTCAACCATGAAAAATTACTTGAACGCCTCAGACTCAGGATGGGTCTGGATGGCGTGGTACTAGATTGGTTCAGGTCCTTCCTCCACAACCGCTCTCAGAGATTCCTCATCAACGGCAAACTATCAGCTCCCACCCCGGTCACTGTCGGAGTCCCCCAAGGTTCAACCCTCTCCCCCACCCTCTTTAACCTATACCTAGAGCCACTCACTGAAGTTCTCCGTTCCGCCAACATCTCCTACCATATGTATGCGGATGACACCCAATTATAAATCAACATCTCCTCGCTCAATGAGATCCTCTCCCTGAACGAGACCCTGAAATTAACTGTCCAATGGCTAGCCAATAACCAACTCAAACTGAATGCAAAGAAAACTGAATTTCTCCTATTCTCCCCATCAAAAGCCAACCCGGAGACTCAGACCTGGATTAAGGCCATCACAGCCCTGAACTGCCCACCGACCGTTGTGGACTCTGCCAAATCCCTGGGCATTATCCTCGACAGTAACCTCAATATGAGAGACCACATTAACTCAATGGCCAAAGCAGCCAGGTTCAACTTGAGCTACCTCTGGAAGCTGAAACCTTTCATCGATGCACCGGACTTAAAAATGGCAGTTCAAGCACTTGTCATCTCCAGACTGGAATACGGCTGTTCCACCCTCACAGGATTACCTAAAGCCTCCTTAGCACCTCTAAAAGCATGCCTCAACGAGGCTGCCAGACTACTCACAGGTAGCAGGAAGTTTGACCACATTTCTCCTCACATAAAGGCGCTGAACTGGCTCCCCCTGGTAGCCAGAATCCAGTTGAAATTGGCCTGCACTATACACAAGGCCCTATACACAAACTCCCCTGCTTAATTGGTACAGAAACTAGTGATATCCGGGGGAAGCAGGAACTCCAGGTCCGCCAGAAACCTCCTGCTCCAACCTGCCACCTTTAAAAAAAAAAAGAACCTACAACAGGGCGTTCACCGGAGTAGCACCAAGAATTTGGAACTCTCTTCCACCCTCCATCAGGAAAATCCCTCTTCTAGCACGCTTCAAAAATGAGACCAAAACCTTCCTCATGGGTAAATTCCTCGCCTACGACCTGCCCTCAACCACCCCATTGAGCGGGCTACTCCATGACTACCGCCTCCCTTATCACCAACTGCCCTCGACGAGAACATTTGGAATCTTGTTTTTGCTTCTGACTTTGACGATGACTGTAACCATATTTGTTGTTCTTGTTTGTCCCTGCACCTTATTCATTTTGTTTGTTCAACAATGTATACCTTGTAAAGCGCTCTGATACCCTCACGGGTCACATTCGCGCTCTATAAAACACGAAAATAAATAAATAAAATAAATGTATGTGCATTTGTAAAACATAAAGCAGCCTACAAAGTAAAGGAGCTATTACACAAAGGTGGGGGTAGAGGAGAGAGGTGTTAAAGGAGGGGTGAGGTAAGGGATGTTGTCAGTTCAGATGGGATTCTGAGCTTGATAAATGATGTGCTACTGAATATGAATGAGCACTTCCAGATTTCAGACAGCTCGTGCCATATGCAAAGTTCGGCCCTCAATGTTGCATAGAACATTTCAAGTGTGGCTATACAGGAGCGCTTGACATTATTCCTTGAATTTAACTTAGGAGTTCAGGGCGCAGAGTACATTTTATAGAGAACCGACCAGCTCACCCATTCCAGAATCTCCTGGGGCGCAGCGTGCATGTGGCAAGAAAATGTCTGCTGCTTTCCACTACAAAAATCGAGTATAGAAGAGTATTGTCACCTTGCAATCACCACGCGACACAACTATATCAATTCAGAAGCCTGGAGAAGTGTGTCTGTCACAATGTTAATATGAAGATTTTAAAACAGAAGTCCAAATCGTATGCCTATTCGTCAAAAATAAATTGTAGTATTTCTTTGTGAACGAGGCCCCCCTGAGCACTGGCCTCCAGTGGCACACATGCGTGTTTTTGTTTTTGTTTTTTAAAATAATGTAACGTGCATAGAAATTATTTTTCATTTAACCCTTCCTGTAGTTTTCACAAAATGAAATTAATTTTACGAATTTTCCATATGTTTTGCACATGCATACTAAACATAAACTCAAATCGTCCCTGGCCAGAGGTGAACTTTGTTCTTGCTTGTATTTCAGGGAAACGCGTACCTAAATAGCAGTTGACTTGTGCGCTATATCGGGTGTCAAAGTGCATTTTGGGAAATCAAAATGGACTTTATGTACTTTTCCTTTTGCCATTACTGCATCCAAATTGGAAATCAAACCTAATTAGCAAAACCAAGTCTGAAACTTTGCAGATGACGCCTATATTTCTACAGCGTGGTCAAAGGGAGGCATCGTTAGGACACGGCTTGCAGCACCGAACAGTAGACGTATTTATCTGCCCCTCCAGGCCATTTGCCATGCCAGGTTGCATTGCTAATGGGGCGGTCGAAGAAGTCAGAACTGAGAAAACTGAGTGTGGTTATCGCTTGACCTCAGAAATATGCTAAGCGGGGCACTGTTCACTGACCTCAGTGCCAAAAGAAAATCCCTCTAACGTCAGCCTGATAACTTTGCCTAGTCAACAGGGTACGAGCAGGGAGAACGGTCTGTAACTTGACCTAAGAGTACAACTCAGTAGGTAAGGATATATGTGGTCCTCTCTCCTCTTTATTCTACCCACTGTGCCATTTGCACCTTGCTCAAGATTGAATGGAAATATTCTGTGGCTGTTTTTCCACTGCTGGTTAAAACTAACTTTAAAAGACAGCTTTTTTCCTTGACATGGTGCCCACTATGTTAAATGTAGTCTATTTCGTTCTGGAGTTACCTGAGGTTAGCAGAATTAAATGCTTGGCACTGCAAATGTGCGGTGAAGGAACTAAGCGCCCATTACCATAAAACTGAACTTGGCACGGGCAGTCACAGCTACATGCCATGCTATTGGTTTTAGCCACAGTGTACCTACTATTGACATTAACATTTACATATGAATTCCCTTCTGGGCACAGGAACCATACCCTTTGTTATGGGGTACAACCTTCAGCATGAGTTTATGTTCTAATGAAAGCAGGTGTCTCATGACCAGTACAACGCCTCTTTCTATAGCGGAGTCATTAACACTGGCGAGGCATTATAAGAGGCTTTCCTGCTTTCTTTTGTGCCTTATGGAAATCCGGATTTTTTTTTAAAGAGGTAGGTTTCCAGAAAATTAAGCATTATATACCAACAATAAAACAGAATAATACAAGTAATAGTTTTCTGTATGTATCTCAAAAACAGACTTTTTTTCTGCCTAAGTGCTTGTAATATATATGTGACCTTGATGTCCCTCCTATGTTCTAACACTTCTCACAATAATGTCTCGCAAGCTTGAAAAGTGTTTCACAATTATAAGATTCCTGGAAGGAAAACGTAATGTAACATGAGCATGGATGTGCATCTCACTCTTCATACCTCTCAACTCCATACTCCAATGTTTTCAGTTTCTTCTTTGTTAAAAGTTAGGTTCATATTCACTAAGGCTTTGGGCCGGTGCTAACATCATGCAAAGCAATGCAAAATTGCAGAGGCTGCTCCCGAAGGGGGCTCGAGAGCCGGCGCCATAACCAGCACTGCGCCCCCGGACACAAACTAGTGGGGGCCGGTTTTTGGCGCGCAAAGCGACCAGGAACTAAGGAAATGACCGGCCCCTCCCCTAGCGGCGGCCGCCGAAGAGGCGCCAGCACCCCCGGCCAATGGAGGCCGAGCCAGGCTACGAACTCTCCAATGGGCAGGGGGCCTACCTGGCCTGGAAGGCGAATGGGGGAGGCATATAAGCGCTGCTCCCCCAGGCAAGCTCCTATCTTATCGGAGCGGGGGAGCAGCACCGGCGGCGGAGCGCAAATTCTTGTCGAGGGTTCCATTTATATCCGAGGGTTCCAGTGACAAAGGTGAAGCCCTCCACGACTGAGGAACCGGCCGGTGCTGCCCGAAGAGGAACAAGGCGTTTCCAGAGACGTCGGGGTGCCCACACCTTTCTACTTGCAAGAGCGTGAAAGACGGCACGGAGCTCACTGGAAGCGAAGGTACCCCCTCCGACTCACAGGACAGAGCAAGCAGCAGGACGACACCAGAGCTAGGCGGCACCTCGCAGGAACCAGGGTCCAGGAGGTTGGAATCAACGGCCAGCTGTTGGAAGGTGACCGAGGCGGAGCAGGGTGCCAGAACGGCGACCCGAATGCACCTTAAGCCAGAACGGCGGTGCTCACGAGGAAGCGATCCAGGGCAGCTGACAGGTTTTGGCGCAAGCAGCTGGGACAATGAAGGAACAGCAGCCAGGCCCAGGGTGGAACCAGTCGGGGCAGGCGGTGGTGCCCCCGAGAGCACAGGGGCCGGGGCGGGCGACAGTGCCCCCGCACCTATCGAAATAAGTAAGAGACAGGGCGGCGCGAATATTGCTTGTTGCCCGGCAATGCAAGGGACAAGGAAATAGCGAGGATAGAAAGCGTGCGGCACTTAGGGCGGCGCCCCGCAGAAGGACCGTTTGCCAAAGGTGCTTCAGGCAGGGTTTCTCACATCACGGTATGGCTGCGATGCCACCTAGGGCTGGTCAGGTCATCTCACGCTGCGGCTACCGACCCTGGCGGGGAGGTCAGGGCGAGCCTCAGATCAGCTCCGCGCTGCTTTTACAGCAGACACCCGCACCAGCATGGAATCTCAGCAAAGAGATACCGGGGAAATATGGTAAATAAAATAAAATAGGAAACGATAGACGGAGGGCTTATTTACACACGACATGCCCCTGGAGCTCTCATGCCGGGAAACGAGGGTTAGAAACTCGCGCTACCAGCGCTTCAAACGTGCTTTTGTTTTGACGAACACTTCTCGCACCACACCCCCCCACACTTCATAGGCGATATATGCACAGATGCCTGAGCCCTTGTGTGCTGGCTCGGTGCGCACTAGAATCAAGATTGGCTCAGTGAAGAAGACAAAGCCTTTCGGAAGGCAAGCTGAGAACTGCGCAATTGCAAGATTAGTAGTGACATCATAACGGCGGCAGTTCAATCTGATTCGGGGAGTGAGGGCCAGCTGTATAAAATCTGAGGTTGGTGTAGAGCAATCATATTACTCGAGCAGAGGAGCACTCCTGGGGATACGGGGTGGGGCTTGCCCAAGCATGCTTAGAGAGTGAGATTGCCCCCGGTGCCGGTATGCCTGTGCGTGAACTTTACGGCATTAAGACAGCAAAAAATGAACTAGGCCATTGTACAAGAGCCCATGCAGTGCTACGTTGCACCTAAGTAAAGGCGACTGGCGAGAAACTAGACGCTACCAGAACGAAAGTCAGCATGGGATTCTGGGCATAGCACTGAATCTCCCTGTGCCCCAATGCGTAATGTCAATATGGTGTCCAGGTAAAGCGCTCCAATACCCCCAGGGCGAGTTCGCGCTAGATAAAGGATATGGTCGGGGTTTGCAGGGGCCGTTTTGATAACGCCATTTAAGACAGCGACCCTTGGGCCCCGTCATTTCTGAAGTACCTTCATGAAAGAAATAATGTTGGGTAATCTGTAGCTCGGCTAATTAACTCATTAACCGGTACATCCTGGTAGGACCAGCGCCACTTCTTTCAGCAGATTAGGAAGGTATGCCGGTAATATCCACCACCCGGGCAGCTAGGTGAATAGGCCAAGCGGCGTTCTCATAAGGGAGACGTGGGGATACCTTGCTAGGCGAAGTGGGGGGGGGGGTTCAGACACGACCCAAAAATGACAATAAATCGAGATATAATGAGAATTGCCTGGGCTTTCACTACTCCCCTCGTGTAAAACAATTTAGGAGCACGGAGAGACCCTATTCCAGCCTGACCGTGGTGATTCGCCTGACGAGGCCCAGAGTCCGACACCTACAACGCTATAGTCACAGGTGACAAATGGTTAACATTCTTACTGCAAAGGGCGGGGACGCTGATATCGGTTGGTACGGAGGCACACCGGAGGGCGGTGTGCCAGAATAGGTCCACTCACCTTCAGATGCCTCACGGCTGGGTGAGTTGGCCTAAGGACAGGTGTGTAGGACCACTCACTCTGGGATGCCTCACGGCTGGGAAGGAAGTTGGCCTACCAATGATGGGGGGGGGGAGCAAACGGAGACGGCGCTCGCAGCCCAGCCCCCGCCTGAAGGCAGGGCACAACAAGAGTCGGACAAGGTAGCGAGGTGGCCTAACTCCGGGACAGAAGCTACCCCCCTCCCCGCGCAAAGTGGGCGCAAAAACCAACCTAACAAAGAGAACGACCCACAAGGGCCAAGAAACAATAACAAGGAAGTTTTGTCAGGACATAACATGCAAAATATGCAAAGTATATACATGTTTCTTTGTATTCCTAATAAACTGCGGCCAACAAATGACCACTATGTGACGAATGTGTACGTTGGCTTTTCTTGTCCGGATAAGGAATACAGTATGGGCGAAGGTGGTATACATGTGGGAATGGGGCAGAGTGCGGGGGTTAAGGCACATGCTATTTCCTATCCAGAACAGAAGGTGTTTCGAGCTGGTATGGTGCACTTTCTAAAGAGCTAGAATTGCTTACACTACTTTGTACTACTTACTGGGACACATCAGCATAAACATCCATAGGTTTTGTCGCAAAGCCCTATCTTCTAAAATAGCTAGAATGGCCTTATTATGATCAACTAACTCCTACTGAGGCTGTTATCTTTTGGTCGAAAAGTGAAGCCTGGGGTGCGTGGCGGGGCAAGATCTCCAAGCGGACGTAATCCGTCTCCCCTCCTGATCTGCGCCAGTGTCTCGGGCGAAACCAGCCACATCACGACGCCAGAGCCAACGCCAAAGATGACAAATGATGCCTCTCTCCCTAGGGCAGTGGTTCCCAAACCTTTCACTCCTTAGGACCCCCATCGAGTCACTACTGGAAGCTGGGGACCCCAAAGCAATTTGTATGATTTAAATGTCAAACATTGAAACTGTAATTCGAAAAAGTAAATATGCATGTGCATATCAAACAAAGACTAGATTTGAAATACTAACAATTTTAGTATTTTTATATTACAAATATTTGCAAAAAATTGAAAAATCTTCACGGGGGTTGGTGCTGCATCTTGCGACTAACTTCTCATTGTTTGGTTTTATTTCACTGCCTGAGGCTCCTGCTTCTGCCAATGGCTGGACTGGAAACGTAAAGCTGCTCTGGCAAATGTTGTCACACCAGTCCCTGTACACTGCACACTAAGTGCAGCGAGTGAGCCTGACCACTACAAAGGGAGCTTTGGGGAGCTCTCCTCCAAGAAAATTTGGCGGAATTTTACAACACATTTGTCATTATATATTGAATTGTATTAGCTTTTAAAGCATAGTAAATAATGAGCTGACTAGGCACCACGATACAACAATCTTTTGGCAATCTTCAATGATTGACAATATTCAATGATTTCCTCACTACTACCCTCCAACAGTGCCTCTCATCTTTCTATAGGCTCACTGTTGCTTGTATTTAAATTATTTTATAGCACCTCTCATACCACTGTCGGGTGTCAGAGCACCTTACATCACACACATACAGAGACAATGAATCATACGTGTGTAAATAAGTGAATAGAAAATGTTACATAAGGGAAAGGGGACTACAAGGTGTAGGATTTACATGTTATCCATACAGGTTGACATTTTATGAGAGTGCTAGGTCCGGAGAACCACAAACTCAGGATTCAGAACATAACACAGGGGTTAGCATTGACTTTAATAATAAGGATTTATTTCTACCCAAACAAACCTTTTTAGCAGCATCGGGGTAATGAAAGACCTGGAGAAAGCATAACTTACTAACATGTATCATGCAGTTTGTATGCAGCTCCTTGATGGCAATTCATAGCTCACTGTGCCAGATTACGATTGGAACTTTTGAACTGCACAATAACAAAATAATCTCTATGGCAAAAGCAGGAACCCTCTGAACTATGCACAAAACAAAATACTGTTTTAAAAAAAATGCATTATAGACATTCTTCACAACAGGCATATTAACCATCTGCACTTCTTTAGATTAGTCAAAGCTGCCACTGAACAAAACACCCATCTCTCTCCAGAAGGTACATTAATCACCGGAGTTATCTTGACACTTTTATTGCTGCCCAAAAACTGATGATTATAAAAGGAACTTTGCAGTGCTTTTAAAACTGCTGCCTGCGGACCCCCTGAGAATGTGTCACAGAACCCTGGGGGCCACGGACCCCTGTTTTGGGACCCTGCCCTAGGGCATCCGGGGAGCTCCTCAGCGAACACCCGGCGCCGGCAGAGAAGGAGAGCCAAAGTGGAGACGGAGTACTCTTATGCTCGCCCGCGCCTGCAGCTGCCATCTTGAAACCTAATGGGTGCTCAGTGGGATTGGCACACGTACAGGAGACTGTTCTGGTTTGAACACTGGCACTTTAACTGAACGCTCCCACCAGGCACCGAGTCAGAGTTGCTTTGGGGAGGCGACAAGGGGCCCTTGCGGTCGCTGGAGCCACTGGAGCCGGCGGAGGCCATCTTGCGGCACAACAAAGTGGTCAGCGAGATCAACACCTGCCCATGTGGCGAATACGGCGTCATTGGCAGCACTGAGACTGATTGCTTCTACGGGGCGCCTTCAAAGTATGTGAGGAACCGGAGGAGCGACTACCTGTCACATGAGGTGCACCGGAGGACTTCGCACTGCGGGTATCCACTGAAGGTATGAGGAGTGCGACTGAAAACTCGATCCCTGATTAGCTCAGCTAAACCCACCACATACGCAGAGAGGGGCAATTGTGAGGGTGCATGCTTCAGGTGAGCAACAAACACCAGGTGGGCCGGAGAGAGCATGAAAGCCAATGCCTGACCATAAGATGGTGGACCAGCAGCATATTAGGCCCCTCACATAGCAAGTACTGAGAATCGCATGGGCCTTTCCCCTAGGTCATAATGCCATGTTGAAGTACTGGTGAAAACCCTCCACTCGCCACTGGGGACTGTAGAGCATGCCGCAGCTGGACTGTGAGTAACGGGCACCCACCCTTACAGAAGCCAGGCTGCTCCCAAAGGGGAACCAATGCGGCGATTTCTCCATCGACAAGGGCCCTAACTGAGAGGAGTAAAACAGCACCGCGGTGAGGTCTGTGTTGATGGTGGACTTGCCGATGGTGGAGACGCTCCTGGGGGCAGCACTCTGTTGTAGTGGAGGATGGTGATGTTTCTGGAAGTGACCGCCTTCCTGGGTGAGTAACAAAGAGGCAGAGGAAATAAGTGCGCTACAAGTTGCTGATATTACTTTGAGACAACCTACGGGGGTCTACAGCGTGGTAGTAGCGGAATATTGAGGCAGCGACAGCGTGGGTGCTGGTGGCTGATCTCTATGCTGCCTAAGAAAACAGTGACCAAAGCCTCGACTGAGGTCTCCCGTTTCTTCATTCCAGCATATAAACCCCCTTCAGTAGACCGAGACAACAACCCAGACAACATGGCCTTCACAAAAGATGACCTCATGGCCTCACTGTGTGATTTCAAGGAGGAGCTCCCGAAGGAACTGAGCCAGGATATTAAGGGCTCTATCAACCAGTTGAAAAGTGACCTCAATGACCGAATGGCCTCCCTCCAGCATGATGTGGACTCTATGGGGGTCAGGGTGGTGGAACTGGAGAAACAGACCCAGCACGTGGACAAACATATCTCCAGCATGCAAGACACGATCGGCGCCCTCCAAGATCAACTGCACCAAACCCAGCTGAAGGCAGAGGACCTTGAGATTAGGGCGCAAAGAAATAACCTACGGGTCTGCGAACTGGAGGAGGGAGTGGAAGGACCTGACTTAGAAGCTTTCTTGGAGGGCCTTTTTGCAGAATTCCAAGGCCACCCATGTAGCATCTACCAAGATGTGGCCCCCCGCAACGTTGATGAGGCGGCAGCAGTTCCGACCCATCACATCTAAGCTCAGAGAAGACAACATTAGATATTGTTGGACTTATCCCTTTGGTCTGAGCCTCGAATTCAACAACAAACAACGTCACATCACCGACCTGAGGGAGGGTCTGCACATGCTGGGTCTACAGACCTCTGATCCTGTATCCACTGCTGGCACCTCGCAAGGCGCGGGCCGAGGTGGCTCCTCCTCGGCGGGTTGGTCCAGGTCTTCGAGAGGGATTCACAAATGAGAACTGTATTGCGCCTCTCGCCCCCTTGCATCTAGTCAAGCTGCGTCATGGGACCATATGGCAGGGAAAGCCAGTTGCTGCGTTGTGGGGTCGTTTCCAGCTCAAGCTTCCTATAAGGCTCCAGGTTGGAGACATTCGGCCACCATACAAGAACTGAGTCAGAGGCTAATGGCGATCTGTGCTAAGGGACAGCCCAGAGGTGGCCGCGGATGGGACTACTGGTCATGCCCTTGCGCCAACCCCACTGAGTGGAAGACTTCAACTACGGTTGGGGTACCATCTTCCATTCAACATGAGTTCCTATAGGTATTGTTAGGGATTGTTTGTTTTTGATTTTTTTCTTTTTCTTTTACGTTGATGGGAGGGGGATGGGGATGTGGTGGGGGCATTCCATAACTACTGGGCATAAGGGTAAGAGGGCAGGTGCATATCTAACGAGGGAAGTGCAGGGAGATCTGGTTCCCAATATTTCTTTAGAGGGGGTGCGGGGGGAAGAATTAGAGGAGGGAGGGGAGAGTCCTAATTGACAGGATGGTGATCACGATAGACTTGTGTAACGTCAAAGGCCTTAATTCCCTGCAGAAGAGGAAAAAAGTATGGAAGTACCTCATGGACCACCACTTCGATGTAGTGGCGCTCCAAGAGACTCACCTCCAGAGAACCGATGACTTGAGGCTTAAACACAGACAACATCCCCTTATTTACAGGTCACTAACCACCGGGGAGTGGCACTCTTATTTCACTCCTCCACAAAATTCCAGGCTTTGGATATACAATCTGATAAAGAGGGTAGAAAGGTCTTGGTTAAAGGTACTCTAAGGGGCAAGCAATGCACCTTTATTGCTATGTACGCACCTAACACAGGCTAAACGAGCTTTCTCAACACTCTGCTAGATAAAGTGGACCTCTTTGCGGAAGGGCCAATGATTTTGATGGGAGATTTCAATCTCACGTGACAAACAGACTTAGATAGCACCCACACCCACAGATCCGACACAGGCTCCTTCAATGCAGACATAAAGCAGAGATTTCATGACCTAGGCCTACAAGATGCCTGGCGTACCCTGTATCCACAGACTAGAGATTACACATTCTACTCTCATGTCCATCACACTTATTCCCGATTGGAGCATATTTTTATTATTCAAAGGCTACTAGGTACGCTTAGTGAGGGTAAGATATTTCCCCTCCCCATCTCGGACCACTGCCCCTTAGCGATTTGCTTACAGTGGGGATCGGCCCCCACTACAACTCCCAAATGGTACTTCCCAGTCTCACTCAAACGAGACAGGGTGCTCCGTACAGCATTGCGGGAAGCTATTACGGAGTATTTTGCAGCTAACAGGCCTGAGGACACCTCCCCGGACAACAATTGGGATGCCTTTAAGGCACTCCTACGGAGGAAATGCATTGAGCTCAACTCCATCTTGAATAAACAGCAGGCACGGGAGTGGGAGAGTTTAGAGAAGGAATTAGAAGCACACAAGAACAAGCCCTCCAAGGTAACCTTGCGCCCCCTTACAACCCTACTTGGCAAACTGAAAGCAATCTATAACAAATGGGCAGAATATACCCTCTTAAAATTATGCCATATTTCTTTCTCACAGGGGAACAAAATAGGTAGGCATCTAGCACGACAACTACGGGAGAAGCGCGAGAGGAAATATATTGGGGGATTACGGGAGGGGAACAACGGGTTGATCCACACAGACAGAGGAAAGGCCTACTGTTTTCGCTCCTCTGATGAGGCACTCTACACCGCGGAACCAAAATAGACGGTCTTGCAAGATAGATATCTCCGGGCTCTGTGGTTCCCTCATTTCTCACAAGCCACAAACGGTCAACTTACGGTCCCTATAACTGCAGAGGAGGTGGGCGTGACTATTGCATCTCTTAAATTACACAGGCACCGGGGACGGTCGGCCTCACAGCCCAATTTTATAAAACATTTGCTTCCAACCTAATTTCCCACCTCACACGCCTATTCAACCACATGGCGGAGTCTGGAGAAGTGACCCCATCGATTACTGACGCGGTGGTTACTGTTATCTCTAAGCCTGGGCAAAATTACAGCTATGCGCCTCTTACCGTCCCATAGCACTCCTAAACCTAGACACAAAGCTATATTCTACCATCCTGACGAATCGGATGCAAGACCTAATGCCTGACTTAATCCATCTCGACTCTTCACAAATTAACACAGATGGTTGAGTGCATTCTGTGGGGATCAGTGGTAGATGCTGGGGCTGGGAGGGTTTCAGTAGTTTACCAATAGATGCCTTCCATTTGTTCTTGAAAGTACAAAAAGTAAATGAATGGAAATCCTACATCATTAATACCACCCTCATCACCCACCTCCCCCAAGTTTTGTGCAGCTTCATTCGAGAAAGCGGACTTTCAAGGCTCACAAGCAGAGAAAGAAAACTGCACTCAGGAATGACTGCTTCAGTGATGTTTGAAGAGAATTGTCTATTGTTAAACAAGGACCCAGCTTGGTTTTGGCCATGGCTTCAATGAAAGCACAAAAAGAACTGTTAAAACTGTTCTAGTGGAAAAACAAAACAGTCTAAACACTGACAGCAACCTCACATTTCTTACAGAAGTTCAACAACACACTACCAGATTCTCACACCATTAACACTACCACAAACATTCTTACATCCCTCACAAGTAGTATTCTTGCACCACCAAGAACACTCCTACACCTATTAGAGTAGCAGTCACACATTACCAGTTGCATTCTCAAATCTCACTAATCTAGTAGTCACACTCAATGAATACCACCCACACCCCTCACAGGGTAGAAATATGATACAATTAGGAGCACTCCCACACCACCTTTTTTTAGACTCATAGTGACACAATTGAAAGCACTTTCCTACAGCTCACATATTAGCTATCATACACCACTAATAACACTATCACACTACTCACAGACTAGCAGTCACACTGTATTAGAAGTAGTATCACACCCCTTACAGTGACAGAAAAATCAGAAGTGCCTCTTCATTGATTGGTTAGTTTTTTGTGTATTCTGTGGGTTAGATAGTGTGTGACTGCAAGGATGAACTGATGAATACACAGATTTTTGAGTCTAGGGATAAGTGGCTTAAGTGCATAAATGATAATTGTATGCAGGGACAGATGGGTGAAAGCGTCTGTGCTCTTACATGAATAAGACAGAACCATTGCCATTGCGATTGCTTGTTTCAAAGTATTTTATAGTTAATTTTTATTTTAATACTAAAAACCAAATGTCCATATTTGAAAGTGCATTTTATTTTGACGACAACTTGTCTTACTATATAAAAAAAGATTTTCAGCATTCTGATTCTCTGGCATTACTTTTTTTGCATCACACCTTTTATTATTCTGTTTTCTGCATGGCAATCTGCTTTCCTTTGTATACCCGAAGGATGGGAGGGTAGTTCTCTAGAGGAACGGGTGGGGGAGTCGTTCTGGTAGAGTGGTTCCAATCACTGGGTTATAGAGTACACATCTATGTTCCCAATGATCAATTACATTACCTCTTCTCAGCCCCTAAGAAACGAAGACAGAACTACCAACAAAAAATATTTTACATAAAACATACTCCAATGTTAACAAACACTTAAAAAGTACATCCTGTGGTAGTTTGAGAAGAGTCCAAGGGATCTGAGAATCCTCATAGATGTGGAGAGCACCTCTTCTTTGGAAAATAAAGAATGTTTTCCACTGTGATTTCATCTGAAAAGACAGAATAAATCCTTAATTTCCTCATAAAAGTGTTTTTCATATTACTTTCATGCAAAACACGACCTAATTTATCTTGTATGTTTTTTCAGGATCACTGGCTGCACATGCCAAAGGCTTGCTGCTGCTTTTAATCTGCAATGAGGTAATTTATCCCATCCGGTGGAAGCAAAGAGCTCGTATAAAATGTCACACACAAACAGATCCAGTGAAAAGAGTAAAAGCTGCTAATATTCAGCTTCCCATAGTGCATGTCTACCTGTATACAAGAAATATACAGACAATAGTCTACAGCATGGCAAGGTCTGTTGCAATCCACAAAGAATAATGCTTATATTAGCGTGCAATGCAATATCCGGATATAGTTCACTCAGGAGGAGGGGATGGTGGCTACTGATATAGTAAACGATTAAACAGGAAGAAAAAGGCCCAGCTGTGCTGGGGGACCCCATTAAATGTGAATTATATAGTGAATTTAAGCATCCCTCATGCTTATTTAAAAACACAGATATTTGTAAAGGCTCCTAAATTAAACAAGTATAACTGTAAGAGTAATATGTAAGGGTGATTCTGGAAATGTGGGTAGATGTTTTTATCGTGTGAGTATTTTGAAGAGATCCAGCTCCTCTTTTTTATGGAATACCTGTGAGGAAACCATAACCTATTACGAAAACTAAGGCTCGGATTTAGAGGAGGGTGGTAAAAGATAACTAAAGGAGAATCCAATGGTGGAATTTTATTCACCTATTCCTTTCCTTGTTGGAGGAAATTGAGTGCTTGTGCCCACCACTTCCAACCAGTGGCACAGACACAGCACTTAGGATCAAAGCTCTGGAACATTGGATGGGCAGTTGCCTGGCTAGTTTTTGTTGCTTTTCACTAATAGAAGTGGACATATTGCCACACTCATTCCCTAAACTATGCCTTTGTTACCAAAACAACCTATGTGCACCTTGTGTTTCTGTCCTGCTTAATCTCTGTGCTTTCAATTGAAAAAAGTGTCTGCTATTTTTCACAAAAAGCTTTCCAGGTAGAATATTTTAAAAAC
This sequence comes from Lissotriton helveticus, assembly GCF_964261635.1. Taxonomy (NCBI): domain Eukaryota; kingdom Metazoa; phylum Chordata; class Amphibia; order Caudata; family Salamandridae; genus Lissotriton; species Lissotriton helveticus. The sequence continues at coordinate 1,128,341,709 of NC_136068.1, read as the reverse complement.
ATGGGCAAAAATTGCATGTTTCTAATCTCACTAAATTATGCCTCTTTAAAAGATAAGGTGGAGGAACCTGTCCACCTAGAGGCCTCTTTTACACTGTACGAGTACAAAACATCTAACCCTCACTAGCGCCTACTGCTAATAAAGGATTTATGATTTCTCAGCCTCAAATGTAGGACACTCTTCAACTTCCATACTAAATTGGAATATCTGCCTTCACCAGTCACCAGGTATAAAAATGCCACACTTTAGCTTTGGTAAATACTGTACCCTCTAATCTTATTCTTCTAATTCTACTCTGAGCTCAAAAGCTTGTCACTAGAAAATCTAGTTGTTAGTGATTTCTAATGGTGTCAAAGGATGGGGGCTCTGTGTAAGCCATGGCAGGGTCGGATTCATTGTCTGCAGCGCCAGCGGCCTGTCTATAATGTCGTGCAGAAAGAGAGCTGCTTTCGTCATTCACGAATTCTTTGCTTTTTGAAACGTTTGCTCTCTGTTTCTCCCTGTTCCTATTTCAGTGCATTTTAACATTATTTTAAAAAAAACACGGGTCTCGAATGAACATCTCTGCCTAATGGCTTTTGTACCATAATTAAGGATACGGATGAACAACATGTGGATCGGTAGAGCTAACAACAGGATTATATCTGCCTTCAAGGATGTGCTCTTCTTTTATCATTTTTCTGAACCTTTATTTTCAACGTCTATGTTTGAAATTTGTCATGGCTTCAGAAGCAGTTCCTCACAGCAGCAAACCTAGAACAAATGAACGCTACTGTACACTGGGACAAACTGTGATCTTGCGTGCATTTTTCCAGTCCGCGTGCCTAGATTTTGCCACAGAGGAAACACCGAGCAATGGTGACATCTCTATTTTTTCACTAGACGCACGTTCTCCCAGTTCCTCACTCAGTCCCCGCAGCAGTGTTATGATGCAGACCACCTTGCAGCCAGGGCTGTGGTTATAGATCAGAATTGGCCTTGTGATGATCCAGTTTATAATTGGAAGCGGGTGGCCGCCGGCTTACCACATCCTTAGTATGTAATATGATGATTTAATAAATTCCAACCTCCCCTTATAAAAATGTCAAAAAACAAACACAACAGCAGACTAGACGGTTTGCCTCTTTTTTTTTCTAAAGGGTTGCTCTCTGCCGTCAGATGTTTAAGAGATTAAGCAGTGGGGTGTAGAAAAGTAAAGGGAGGGAGAAAAACAGAGGCCATGCCAAGTTTTCGGTTCCAAACCCCATGTTGTGACTTTGACAAATGACGTGGAGGGGGAAATGTCTGCCGGCCTCGAAAGCATTAGCACATTATCACAGGCAAAAGTGAGGCCTCGCCGGTGCCCCTGGGGAGCCACTGACGAGTGCCTTGAAAATGATGCTTCCATGGCGGTCCGTGCCTTTAGAGCCGGAGTGAGCTACTGCCGTGTTTCAGGAGCCTTTCGGGGCCAGGCGAAGATATCAATCGGCTAATTACCGTTCGAGCTGGGCAGGTAATTGCTAATCCAGAGGCATGCAACCCACGGTACGTTGTGTTGATATAAGGGTCACCTGTAGGAAATAGCATTAGCATCATTGCTCTATATTAAGTACCATCATCCTTTTCCAGACTATGCTCTTCAAAAGTCGTAGCCGAAACCCTCTACCTGTCCCACCAGACTCTAGTTATAATGTTTTTAATTTAAACGATTTAAAAAAATGCACTTTTTAGGTCTCGCCTGGCGATAGCCGCGCATGCGCTCTTTTCACCATGCGTGTGCCTTCCGCAATCAATTCTCCGAAAGGCTTACATGCACGCGTCTGCATGGACAAAGATGGCTGCTCTCGCCATTTATCCAAAGCCAACAGCATGCGCGTGTCCACAGGGACTGTGGGCAGTCTGATGTCATTTTGTTGTTATAGCAACGAAAATGTAGCTTCGCGTATTCTCGCCATTGACACAAAGCAAGACATGCACGTGTATCTTGTTTTGCTTGTGCCAATAGCTTTCACACGCGCGCACATGACTTTGTGCTTTTAATTAGCGTGGCCTTCGACCGATCGCTTTAACTTTAGTGATCTTTTTCACTTTCACGGGCGCTTGTGTTTTTTTTTACAATCGCGATCGCTTTCACTTTCGCGATCGCTTTCACTATCACAGCCGCTTCTTCTTTATTCTTGTGCATTAAAAACGAACAAACAATCTGGTGTGTATTAGGGAACCTAACCGAGTCTGAGGAGAGATGCCACCTTGCTCTTCCCAGAATTTCATAACTGGCCCAGGAGGTTCCCCGGCAGTGCCAACCTTTTCATGACATTGTTTTGTCTGCAGTTTTTTTTGTTCTTCCTGGTACTACTGCGCCGTTACACTTTACAACCCGACCACTGCAAGGAGCGCAGAACCCTCATGCACACAGACAGGGGGATCTATGTAATAATATATGCGCGATTCATTGCAACATGTGTGCGTTGTTCTATACCACTTTGTTTCAAATACTAAGTAAATGTAAATGTGTTGTATTTGTAAAGCGTACGGCTGCCCACCCGACGGGGCATCCCGGCGCTGCACTCATACCGCTGTGGAACCCTTCCTGGCTTTTCCATGTGAAATGTCCACTCTTGGGCACCCCCAAGGTGAAACCAGGCATCCAAGCACTGCTGGGGCCGTTGTGTAGATTAAGCAAGCTATTGCCCAGAGTCACAGAGTGGGACCCATGATTAGACTAGCCACCGAGGCGAGAATTATCAGGTCCGGGGAGATTGAGTCCAAAAGCCGCCGAGGCGGGAATTGAAACCTCCTCCCGGGCCAGACCTCTGCATTAGGGTCTGCCGCTCTAACCATTGCCACGCTTATACAATGGAACCCTAAAGGTGTCATGTCGCAGCCAGACATCCAAGCGCTTACCTCACACGGGACTCCACGGCAGACAATACGCAATACCCCGGAAGGCGAGATTGAATTTATAAGACTTCGGAACGTCATACTAAAGTACAATGTACACTTCAAGATAAAATAGGTCTCAAACTCAAAAACAACTTTATTCTGAAAAATTACAGAAAAGTTACATTAAAAACTCGCTATTTCAGGTCAGAATAAAGTCAACTCATATTTAAAATTCATTAACATCCAGAGGAATTAAAACGTGCAAAAAATATTATAGTGAGTGGTGTGGCTCACTGGTTAGAGGCGGCAGACCAGGAAGCAGAGGACGGCCCGGGACCAGGGTTCTATTCCCGACGCGGCAGGGTCGAGGACCAGGGTCAAGTCGGCAGGGTCGAGGACCAGGGTCAGCGGACTTGATAATTCTCGCCTCGGTGCCTACTCTAACCAGGGGTGAAAATTGCAAAAAACACAGTTGATGGACAGAATGTAGAACAATGTCATACATTCACCCCAGTACAAGGATCTGGGCCTAAATCCATCGTTTTTTTGCACTCCACACCACCCTGGGTTAGACACTGGCTATATGCAAATCAGCTCTGACCCTGTGCCTCATGGGAACAGTCCAGTCCGAACTACCAAGCCATGTCTTTCCCAGACCGGAATCAAGCATCCAAGGACCGGTTTCTGGCTATCAGCCTTCATTCAGCCTGGATAGCTTGACTCCAGTGGTGTGGAGAGCCTGGGACTCACGTCTGAGCATACCCAGCCCACTTGGGGTGAAAATTGCAAAAAACACAGTTGATGGACAGAATGTAGAACAATGTCATACATTCACCCCAGTACAAGGATCTGGGCCTAAATCCATCGTTATTTTGCACTCCACACCACCCTGGGTTAGACACTGGCTATATGCAAATCAGCTCTGACCCTGTGCCTCATGGGAACAGTCCAGTCCGAACTACCAAGCCATGTCTTTCCCAGATCGGAATCAAGCATCCAAGGACCGGTTTCTGGCTATCAGCCTTCATTCAGCCTGGATAGCTTGACTCCAGTGGTGTGGAGAGCCTGGGACTCACGTCTGAGCATACCCAGCCCACTCGGGGTGAAAATTGCAAAAAACACAGTTGATGGACAGAATGTAGAACAATGTCATACATTCACCCCAGTACAAGGATCTGGGCCTAAATCCATCGTTTTTTTGCAATACTCTAACCAGGGATCACACTCGGCAACTCTGGGCATTAGCTTGCCTCATCTCCACAACGGCCCCCCACATACGCCGGGGATGCCTGGTTTCACCTTGGAGATACCCAGTAGGGACCATCTCACAGGGAAAGCCAGGACGGGTTCCCCAGCGGTCTACAGCGCAGAGATACTCCTTCGGGAGTCGATTCTAGCGCTTTAGAAACCCACAATTAATTAATTAATTAATACAATACCATTAGCAAAGCAAATAGCATTAACTTAATCAAAGGCAAGACCTATTGCATTTCCAATGCTTGTTTAAAAGAAGGCAACGCTTTGACTGAAGTGAATCACTGTATCCTGTTACTCTTTATCCCATCTTGCCCCTTACTTGCCTTAAACTGATGTTCACTATCTGATTCTAGCCACGTTACCTAAAAGCAATGTCTCTATCTTGGGTACGCAGAGAAAATAATCTGATACTAAAATTGACCTTCCTTTGGTCCTGAAGAAGCACTTTGGATCTCCTTTTGAGGCTACATACAGCGCGAAATATGTTGACCGTTATATATGTCCATTAGGGACATATACCCAGCTACAGAGGGACATAATATCCCCTAGAGCAGCGCTGCACACTTTGTTTTAACAATGACAGAGGGATCACCCTAATAAATAGCACCCACTCTCCCCCCAGTAATATTTTAACATATCACTTTAGACTTCACTGCCACTTACACCCATGCACACAAACGGCTTCTCAGCAAAAGATCTCAGATAAAGAGACCCTTCGGGGGACCCAAAGGGCATTGCAGCATTGGCCCGACGAGAAGCAAAGCCCAAATAATGAAGCATGACATCCTTCAGGGTGTGTGAGGGCATTTGATGAGGACACACTGTACCCCGCAGATAGAATAGCACACAAAAAATGTCTTCCTCTTTCATCCTCTACAAGGAACAGTGACTTTGTTTGTGTACTAGTTACTTTCTGGGAGCAAGGGTCACTGGACCTAATAATCTGCTCCTTGTGTCCCCCTCTCTATAAATAGGATAAATATTGGACCTTCAGAGCCACTCATCAGAACACTCCTGGACCTGTGGAAGTTAGAGAAGAAGGACTGCCCTGCTGCTTGAAGGAATGCCTTTTTGTCTGAGAAGCAAGTCTGAACCTGATTGCCTTCATGCCAAGCTAACCAGAGTGATTCCAAGGGTCAGTTGGCTGATCACCTGTGTTAGCTGCAGGGATACATCAAGCTTCAGATGCCTCCCTGCAACTGCCCAGCTGACCTGTTGCAACTAGGCCTGCCAAGACCTTCCACTGGACCTGCCTGCGCCCTGCTTGTCACTGCTGGAGTGAGTCCCTGATCCCCAAGAGGTGCCTTCCCCGGTACTGGACCATTGACTGGCATCAAAGTCTACTCCTCCTGAAGAAAAGGTGACTATCCTGAAGTTTGGGCTCCTCAACACTGCACACAGGCTCGTTCGTGCCAAGACTCTGCTGATCCTGACAATTGTCCACTTGAAGTATCGGCGGGACCTGCTCTTCATGCTGACAAATGACATTCCATGGTGACCAGCAACTTGAGACTTGCCCTTCGCGCTACATCAATGACAGCCTGTGACAACAGCCATCTCGAAGCTTCAGTGCAGACCAACCTGCAATGCTCATCCTCCTCCTCATGGCCTCATCCTATGAGAACAGAACTCTTTGCGATGGACTTCGAAGGTAACTTTTCAGCAGGATTTACCTAGTAACTAGTTATTAAAATCTACTCTAGTTGTCTTAACTGGCTTGGGAGATTTTTTGTGTTATGTTTTCAATTTATTTCTGCTTGTGTGCTGTGTAAACACCTTACCCATTGCCTCTATGTTAAGCCTGACTGCTTCATGCCAAGTTACCAGAGGGTTGCCACAGGTTAATATAATTAATTTGTTGGGGCGCCCGGACAAGGATTGTGGCTGTTGCCTGATTGTGGCTTTCACCCTCTTCAACCATAACTACATTTCTTACAACTGTGATGCAGTGTTCTTTAAAGAGTGAGTCTTCAACTCTTTCCTGTATTGGATATGGGCATGTTGTCCAGATCGTGGGTGCATAGATGGAAAAGGGCTACTGTCTTTTCATTTTTACACTTCTTATTCTGAAGTCTAATGATGTCCTGGCAGTGGGTCTACCAAGATCCAACAGGGATGGTAAGCTTGTCTGCAAAATAAGTAGGGGTGCTGGTCATGATAGCTTAGTAAATTATGCAACTGGTTTTGAAGGTAGTGTGGGCTGCCAAGGGTAAACGTCGTTTACAAAGCGGTGTTTGCACCGCACGACCTTTACCACGCTGCCATTACAACGCAAGTCATTACTACGACTTGCGCTGGATGGCGCTCTTGGTTAAGGAATATTGTGATTTTCTATTCCAACACCTTCCCTACTGTTACGTGGGCTGGAGTTGGAATTGAAAATCATAATAATCCTCAATCCGCGCCCTCCAAAGCAAGTCGTTGTAATGACTTGCGCTGTAAAATCCGCGATGTAAAGTACAGCGATCAAAATGAAAAAACTATCATACATCCGCTGTCAAGGGCTGTTAATGGCATTCCATTAGGATGAGGGTGATGTAATTATATTTTTCTGAACTGGGGTGGCTTGGTGAGCAAAATAACGATGGATTAAACCCAGATCTGTGACTGGGGGTGAATGTTTTGCCATTGTGCAACATTCCGTCCATCATATTGTGTGTTTTATTATATTTTTGAGATGTCCTGCAGTGTGTAGGATGCCCCTAAGGGGTGCTAGAGCCAAGACTGGGAGGCCATGGAGCAGGGCATTGCCACCATCCAGATGTGTGAGACTGAGGGTTTGTACAGCAGTTCTGAAGTCGCTTTCTGAAAGAAGTAGATTGACTTTCTTTAGAAGAGAGAGGTGGTACCAGGCCACTTTTTGTTATTTTGGCAGTTTGTTCCTTGAGGGTGAGGTTGGTGTCCATGGGGAGTCCAAGTGACTTGGCATTCGGTGAAAGTTAGAATTCGAAGCTGTCAAGTTTTAGGTCATTGAGCCAGGTTTGTACTGTATATTGTTTATTGTTCTTGGCAAATATCATGAATTCTGTCTTGGTTGGGTTGAGCTTCAGGAAGTCGCTGGACATCCAGGTCTGGATAATGTTCAGGCAGTGTTTGAAGTATTGGATGTCTGAAGAAGAGACTTGCAAATCACAAAATCTGACCTGGGCACCACAAATCAATCAGGTCATGTCAGCTTGCTTCTTCACCCTAAGAGGATTGAGAAAGATTCTCCCGTATATTCCTTTTGCCCTCAGGAAAACGGTGGTTGTCTCTACCATCCTGTCCAAAATTGACTACTGCAACGCCCTTTATCTAGGCATGGGTGTTCCGCAACTAGATAAGCTTCAGGCTATTCAAAATGCAGCAGCCAGAGTACTGCTTGGGCTCCCTAGACATCACCCTACATCAAAAGCCATCAGAGACCTTCACTGGATCCCTGTTCGCAGCCTAGTTCATAAAGCCTTGTTCGGAGAGGGTGCGAAAGATGTACAATCTCTCTTTACGCACTACTTCCCACTAGGACTTTGAGATCCTCGTCCCTTGGATTTGCACAAATTCCAAAAATAAAAAGAGCACGCTGTGGAGGAAAGTGTGTCTCATTCCTGGCGTCCAAACTTTGGAATACACTTCCACTACATCTCAGAAGTCTATCTAAAAGACTTGTTTTCAGAAAAGAAATTAAAACATGGCTCTTTTCCCAGCAACAGTAAGATGCCTTCATGATTGAGCTTTTACTCTAACATAGCGCCAAGACGCCTCGGCAGTAGTGCGCTTTATAAGTAAGAACAGTCAGTCAGTCAGTTGTGTATAATTGATATTTCAGTGAATCTTATGCTCTTAGATAGGAAAATTGACACACAAAGTTATAAATGGAATGATCATAGAGCTCAGTCAAATGCAAACAATAATTAAAAATTGCCTACAAATGCTTGAAAAGTTGACAAAGTTCACGTTTTCTATACTTTGCAAAGTTTACAAATTCGGCCTAATTTCACCTAATGTGGAAATCTAATCAAAATATGTTTTACGAAAGAATCTTCCTGCAAAATCAACTTTTTGTTGCCACAAAACCTACTTTTGCATAATATTTCCAGGAATATATATTTTTTTAAAAACATGGAACTCCCATTAGCATCATAAAGCTTTAAAACTTCCTAAAGGTTAGTGAGAACTACATTTGCAGCTTTGCACTCCTATGCCTTCCATCCAAACCCATGATTCTACTTATATTACCAGATTTTATAGAAAAAATGTAAGGACGTGAAAGATAAATAAGCAGAACATTGGCTGCTTTCTGTATGTGGCAAATTGGATGAAAACATTTGTGACACTTACCAAAATGCTCACAACTTATTTCCACTCAGCAACAGTATTATGCTACTCCCACTCAACCGTAGCATGTTGTACTTCCATCAGAGAGCAATTATACCCACTGAATATATGAAAAAATAACAGCCACTTTATTATTTCCTTTCTGAAGACTGGTAAGGTGCAATAGGACAGCATCCTGTTTACCCAGCAATGTGGAAAACAGTACATTAGAAAGTCGGTTTGTGTGTGAGTTGCCATATGTGTAAATTAACGAATGTATGCATATGTGTGAATAGGTCTGTGTTTGCGGTTGTGTGTGTGTGGGCATGTATAACTCACGTTGTGGGGACCGTATCGGTCCTGTGTGTGTCTATATTATCTGTGAGTGTTTCCATTTTCTGGTGCTAGAATGTTCGGGTAAGGGGTATTTGTTTACTTTCAATGTGGACTGCCTATCAACCTGGGTCACTCGTGTCTCTATTCCCGGCATTAAAATATGTAAAGATTGTTTTTTTATGTTTTGTTTTAAACCATATTTTATTGGAGTTTTGCAGAGTTACATAATAGGCATGACATTTTCACTACATATCATCAAGAAAAAGCATTGATATATAATTGTCATCCCCGTTGTATTCAACATTGTTAACATTCAAACTCCATCTCCTTCCACCCCCTGTGAGTCAGTTCAGCTTCTGCCTGCCAGCTTGAGTAGTATGTGGAGGATCTTTAGGTGTCACTGCTTTTTGTCTTGCATAGGCTACAAGCATGGGGCTCAAAGGGGTAGGATCAGGTAGGGGGCGCTAACAGTGCGGCCCGGCCAATTCCATATTCTCCATGCTCAGGTGATGGGGGACGTGAGGGAACTGCCATTGCCAACTTTAGGTCTAATGCTATTAAGTTGTCGACTAGTCTTCCCCAGCCCTAGCCATGTCCAGTGTGCCTATGTCCCATCAGCTTCCTTCAGAAGTACTCTCCCTTCACAGTTCGTCCATTTTTCTAGCTCACTTCTCCACCTCACGACTCTCGCCCCGTTGACTTCCAGTTACTAGTGATTTTCCATTTGGCAAGGACATATGCAGGATCCTGGAATTTCCCTGTCACTTTGGTTTTAGCTGCTTCCTCCAATTGGAAATATCTTCTAATTCGCACCGCTGTTAGGTATACCTTATGTAGGCTGTAGTAGTTGATTCATTTGCAATGCCCATTTGGCAAAACTTTCAGGGTCCTCTCTACTATGGTCTCCCAGTCAGCCTCAGTGATCGGGGTTCCCAAGTCCCCCTCCCATTGCAGCCACAACCATTCCATTGGCTGCTGGAGATCGTGATGGATCACCCTATAAAGGCACAAGACCGTTTTGATCCTGCCTGCTGACAAAGCCACATATCGATAACAGCTCAGTGCCCGTGATTCTGTGAATCCAGTACCCCAGTGCCCCCTAAACGCCGATGTGAGTGCCCTGTGTAGGAGAAAGTGGCATTGGGGTAGGTACAATTCTGTGCAAAATTTCTCAAAGGGGAGGAACCCAGAATCCTAAAAAATATCCCCCACCATCATCGCCCCCACTTTCACACAGGAATCCAGGCCTGCCCAGTTTCTACCATGTGGCAAGTGTCGAAGCAGGACATGGGGTAAGTCAGGAGAATAAGGGATAGTGCTGTGGGTTCATTGCAGATATCTAATCCAACTCTGGTCTCGTTGGTGTCCCCAGTGGGCTGCCGGCATATGCATAGCAATATTTTGCGATCACCGAGAACATTAGTGTGAATGTGTTCAGGGCCCTCTCTGGGTTTCCCCTGGTCACCATGCACTGGATCTACCAGTTGATCTGCGCTGTAATGTAGTACGCTTCAAAGTCTGGTATTGCCAGCCCTCCAGTCACTGTGGTGCACTGTCACGTGGCCAGAGCCACTCGTCTGCGGCCCGATCCTCAAATGAACAATATGATCTGGGAGTCTAAATCTCAGAACAGTGTACGGGGGATACACCCTAGATACGTACCAAAGTAATATAGCAAATGTGGCAACACCATCATCTTCAGTATAGACACTCCTCCTGCTACTGATAATAGTAGGGACTTCCAAAGCTCCATGGAGGAGAGGAGGGAGTGTACCGCTCTACCCACATTGCCCTCCATGAGGTCAGCGGTTCCATGATATATTTTAACCCTTGCGCCATGCAGCTGGATTCCCATTGGATGCAGACCATCTCCTCTGGGGGAGGCCTTTTGTGTGTCATGGGGAAGAGTCGGGATTTCCGCCAGTTTACCCTCAGACCTCCAAGCAGGCCAAAACATTCCAGCATATTCTGCACCTCTCTCAAGTCCTCTCTCGTGTCGGGGAAAAATACCAGGAGATCATCTGCATCCAAGGTGAGGGGATGTGGTGAATTCCTTATCCTCAGTCCTTGGTAATCTTGTCCCGCTCTCACACAGCACACCAAAGGTTCCATGAGCAGGGCAAAGAGCAGGGGGTACAGGGTCATCCCTGTCGCATGCCCCGCTCCAGCCTCTGACCCAGGGAGATAGCCCTCCCGCTAGGCACTCTGGACATTAGTTTTGCATATAATAGTTTTGTCCATGCTAAAAAACTGCCACTTAGTTCCACCATACCCAACACCTCATAGAGGAAGTGCCATTCCAGGCTATCAAAAGCCTTCTATATATTCAATGCAAATACAGCCGCTGTGGCTCTATCCCAGTCATCTGCGCCTAAAATGCTCAGGAGTTGCCTGATGTTGGTGACTGTGTTCCGCCATGGGATGGAGCCAGCCTGATCAGGATAGATCAGTATATCAATACTTGTGGGGCAATTTTCCCCCACCTGCAGTTGAGGAACTGTTCATTGGCTCACACATGTACATCTGTGCAGTCTGGCATGACTAGGACTCCTACTTTTCCCTAGAGTGTGAAACCTGTGTGTGTGTGTGTGTGTTTGTGCAAAGCAAGTTTTTGTGCCCATGTGAGCCTGTGAATATGTGTGTCTATTATAATTTGAAGTACATGAGAGATTGTGGTACCTCAGGTTGGGGTCCCAATGTCCAATTAGGTGGCTTTTGTGTCTGGATTTGATAACAACAATCTCAATGGAACAGTAATAGTTTTTGTGCTCAGTTCCATGAATCAGAACATTTTTGACAGGCAGCCTGTGTCCCACAAAGAAGCATGGTTCTATCTAAAAACATCTTTGTGTCTTTATTCCACCAATAGTTTATTAATGCATGATTATTCAACAGAAAGAAAATACTTTGTTAGTTTTCTGACAGCGCCTATAGGTCTGGAGATCTGATTGTCTGGCACAGCAAATGAAGGGGTAATCATAGGTCTCATTAGGCCAGAGCCTTATGCTATATCAAGCTAACTAATATAGTTAACAGACTTAGTCCAATCTACAGGTGATGGAGGATCTGCTAAGTCTATTCTAAGCATCATTATCCATTGCATTTAACATTGGGTCTCTACCAAAGAAAACCAGATCATAACTGGAGATAATTAAATGAAGACAATTCTCCACCTGTTGACACTGAGATTGTCTCCTTGACAATAAGGTTCATTCCATCTCCTAAAGCTTCCCAAATATTGAACCCTGCATGTCTGAGAGGTCTATTAAATTGCTCCTTCAAGCATTCTGATGTTCCAGAAGAATCCCAAAGTCATGCTGTGAGTGTGTAGTAATGAGTACCACATACTGTCCTCTAACTAACCCATACTTTGAGGGGGCCACTAACATCTTTAATCAAACTTTTTAAAAGTATTTCAGATCTCCAACCTTATACAAAAAGTTTTCGTGATCTAAATTATTCAACAAAGCTACATATGGTTTATAGTCACCCTGTGCATGAGTTATCTGGTTTGGTGGCTAGTACCCGATTGTTCTTAAAACAAAATCCGGTAGTACCAGTCCACACATAGCTAACTTCTTTCTTAGCTTTTGTCATGACAATCTAATGCCTTTGGATGCTCAGATGAAACTATTTACTTTACTTTGTATCTTGTTAATTCAGTCCTTTGGATATGTTAATGGTATGGGTCTAAATAAGAGAGTCAGCTTAGGGAGAATAGTCATCTTTATTGAATTGACCTTCCCCTATACCTCTAGTGGTAAGTTATCTCATTTCCTTAAAAGTTTGTCAATGTCTCTACAGGCATTATTCAATTTTTCTATGGGGAGGTCCACTAAGTTGTGCACGATTTGAATACTCAGGTATCAAATCTATTTTTTAAGCTCTGAAAAGTCATCCTGCTCCTCCAAGACATTACCTCTGTTTTTCCCTATTAGTTTGACAGCAAAACATTTTACCAACATTTTCAGCATGTTCTTCCAATTTGGCTATTGAATGGACTGGGTTGGAAGGAGATAACATGATATTGTCTGCCTACAGCGCTAGTTAATCAGAAGGCCGTAAACAGGATCATAATGTTATCTAATCTAAGTTGTAGTGCAAAAGTTTCAATATATAAGTCAAATAATAATGGCAAAAGGAGACACAACTCTCTGATCCCTCTTGAATTTGGAAAGCTGCCTGTTAATGCCCCATCTAGTTAATTCTAAGCGAAGGAGTTTTCCATAGTGTCTGCATCATATTAATAATGTTGTAGTTAAAATCAAACATCTTAAGAACTTCTTATAAATAGACTCAATTTACCCCATCAAAAGTCTTAGCGGCATTGAGGGCTACTACTGTCAATGGGGTTTTGTAAAGTCCTTGCAATATCTATCGCGCCCATTAAAAGATGCATTAATTCATCTAATTGTCTACCTGGTACAGAGCCCTTTTGGTCAGAAAGTACTATGGTGTAAATGACACCTGCTAATGTTTAGGCTATAATACTCGTAAATATTTTAGATCCAGTATTTATTACAATATAGTTCTATAAGTATATTACTTTTTTGGGTCTTTATTTGGCTATTAGACCACTACTATAGCGGGTTCATAGTAGGAAGGGGCGATCTCCTCACCATTAGCGTAAATTAAACTTTACAGTGATTTCCATACAGGGTCCAAATTCCCCAATAACTTCGTACAAAAGCTCCACTTGAAGCCCGCCCAGTCCTGGCATGTTACTAAGACTCTTTTTCTGTCTGTTTATTTCTTCTTCTTTGATTTCAAATGCAAGAGCTTTAATTTGAGTTTCAGTTAACACCAGGAGTTTATTATCTAGTAGCCGTTCCCTGATTTGGTTTTATTTTGGATTACTATTCTTGCCGTATACAGAGCTTGAGCTTTTCAATATCTCATGTTCTATCTCTACAATGGAGTTTCCTACTCTTCCTGTTTCAGCTTCTCTCTGTATATCTATAAAATGTATGGATCTATTTCTCTGGGAATTCCAACCTTACAATGCTCCACTATTCTCTTCATTGTCAAAATGCTGCAGACTGCTGGATCTCCATTTGTATCATGTTTTCTTCTCCATCTTGAACTCACTATGAACATTTTCTAATTCTGATCGCATACTGGAAAGTTTACACGGATCCACTACTGAGTGTGTCTGGTTTCTCTTTCTTTTCTCAAGATCCTTACTTTAAGTATCTTTTTTTGTGACTTTACGTTCTGTGTGTTTGAAATGTTATAAGTGGACCCCTAAAACATGTTTTATAGACATCACACATAATAGCTTGCCTGGCTGCACTCTTAATATAATAAAAAAAAATCTTAGTCCTTTCTGCTAGTTCTTTGCTAATGCTCTCTTCAAACAACTGAGTCCTCTTCAATGCCCACCTCATCCTGGCCTTCTTTTTGTAAATTCCAAACTAAGAGCAATGGCTGAGTGAGACGATAACAAAATTGGCCACTGACTTTACCTTGTTAATTATTACTTTATCACGGAGAAACTAGTCAATTCAGGAATGGTGCCCATATTTCTTACTAAAAAAGGTGAAACCTTTCTGGGTACCAAGCTTGATACACCATATTTCAGTTAAACCTAGATCTTGCATTATATCCTTTAGTTTAGGCCCATTTGTTGGGTGATCCTATAATTACGTTTAGATGTCCTTTCAATCTCTCTGTCCAAGACAATATTAAAATCTCCTCACACTATTTTAGATGCAGGGGCATCAAGTAGCTGATATTCTAGTGTACCTAAATGGGTCAGGTCATCACAGTTAGGACCATAATAACCTGTACCTGCCAAAGTTTAGCTGCACCATCTCTCAAATAACCATGATACATCTCCATGTAGCATCAGTCTCATAATTTCTTATTATAACTCCTGAGTGCTTTTGTGCATAACAATAGCAACTCCTTTTGTGCTTCCCTGTTGTTTTGAGCATGTGAAATTTTGTACCCATTTACATTTCCTAGAAATGGTTTTACAATCTGATTTTTTAAAATGAGTCTTTTTTAGTATTATAATCTGGGCTACATTATTTATTAGGTACTCAAGATTTATGTTTTATTATTTCCTGATCTTAATCCATTTACATTCAATGTAATAATTTCAATCTTAGTACCCATTTCTTTTATTTATGGTGGTCCTCTCACAATTACCTCCAGGGGGCCATCCTATATACTCCTATATCTGAATTATTTTAGGTTACTAACTTAATCTGATGTGTGTCATGAGTTTGTTTTTTTCCGCCCTCAATGTTCTCCACCCAGTATTGCCCTCCCCCAAGAAACCCTTTGTTCATTATATGGCATCATATTCTCTTAAGAGAGAATGATTTACAATTTCATTCATTCTTAAGTATATGTGGTTATGCCCATTCTGAACCGTCACTCACTCCTGAAATTATTCCTGTCCTTTTAGGGATTCAGTTTTATTTTCTTTATCACTTTATCCATTTCAGTGGCCTCTTTCAGATTATACATCCCATTTTCCACATTATTTCTAACATGGCAAGAAATATCAGTTCCACTTTAGCTCCAGGTTTTTGTAACTCTTTAAGCTTATATACTAATTTCCCATTGACATTGTGCCGTTCTCTAGCCTTTGTCTGATCTTATTTGGTCAAATACGTTATCATGTGTTAATGCTCTATCTTTTAGGGCACAACTAGAATTTACTCTATCACTGTATAAGTTAGAAAGAGGACTAGTATTCTCTTAGGAGATTTCCAATTTGGTTCTGTTTGAAGGAAATTCTATGAATTTTCAGAATTTTTTATTCAACATTGATGTCGGGTATAGCTCGCAAAGACCCTCTCTTCGGAGTTTAATTAAAAATCCTTTAAAGTCATTTACCTCTGCTCCTTCAGGAATAATTAGAAAGCTCCAATTATTTTGCCGTCAATGATTCTCAAACTTATCGATGTCTTCCATTAGTTGCCTATTTTGTTGTTATCATTTTCCACTCTCCTGAGTATTTAGATGCAATCCTAGGTTATCTTTTTCCATATTCTCTTCTTCACACTTGTGTCAGCTCTGCGAGATCGTCTAATAATTTTCCCTTTTGAATGTGACCTGTTCCCTGAATTTCTTACTTGTTGTGTTCATATGTTTCAAACATTCTCATGATTTCAGATTTAAGACCCAGAAGAATACCTTCTAAGGAGACATTGGACTTAATACTCATTGTGAGCCTCTCAAGTTTATTCCCTTCTTTGTCTTTTACTGTATCGGCTTCTACTAATTCAGCGGAATTTAAAGGAATACTTTCATTTGACATACTAGAAGCACCATCTTGCTTATCCACCCCATGTGATGTCTCAAATCAGTTTTCTGTAAAAATACTCATAATCAGATTTCCTAGATGTGGGGTGAACTTATCTGATGCTTCCTCTCCATCAATGGTGCCATCATGGTTTTGTTCGGATATCAATATCCTGTCTTCTTTTGCCCCACACAGATGTATGTCTCCTTTAATTTGTTGCAGTATTTTTAAAAAGGAATTTAATGGAGGGGGTAGTTTTCTTGATAGTTTGCTGTCTTAGTGTTCGTTCTCATAGAATTATGAGCATGTGTTTTGACTGGCTAGACCTTTCTTAATATAGTGCCTCTATCTTTATCTCTTGTTGAATCCTCTTCTCTATCTAATTTCTTTTCTAAGTCATCGTATCATAGCAAATAATTATTTTTGCACGGATCTTTGCTAGAAATGGTGAACATCATGGTAATGATGCTATAGGCATGATAGTGAAGCAACCGCTCTTTCATGCCTCCTGTTTACTTACTAGAACATCCAAATGTGCTGGCAAACTTGTGACTCCTAACACTCCTTACCTCTAATGGGGACTCTGTGTTGGGATTAAGCGTGTTCCGCTCGTGGCTGTTCCCTGCACGTGGGTGTTCCCTGCATGTAACATAGAAGGTGGGGAGATCGGCAGTTGCTGCCGGCGAGCTGTAGAGATCGGACTGAATAGACTGAGCTAGCCACTTACCTGCGTTTCACTTATTTTTAGTGACGACGAGATGTCCGGTCCCCAGTCTCCCTTACTGGAGATTCCTGGAGCCTTCCTGGTCGTCTCTTCCTGGCTGTGGCTGGAGTTCCAGTTGGAGTTCCAGTTGGTCGCAGAGTTCCTGTCATGTGGCTCTGAGATCCTATGCGGTGTGAACCCAGTTTGCCACGAGTGTTGGAGGTCAGTTCCGGTGCTGCAGTTTGTGTCCGTGGCTGCCAGTTGTCGTTGATTGTCGGAGGGCCCATTGGAGTGGTGTGCCTGCTGTGGGCGGAGCAGTCCCGACACTCCTGTTCGTGACATGCATGCCTTGGGCGGAGCAGTTTCTTGGTTCCTGGCTGTGACGTGCCTGCTGTGGGCAGAGCTGCCTCTTCGCTCCGGCTGTGCTGAGTGAAGAGGCAGAGGCAAAATGCAGTTGGTCTGGCATCAGCTTTGGCAGAGTTCCAGCGCCTTATGAGGAACTTATTTATGAACACTGTTGGAGTCATGTTTTCCCAAGACAACATCCTCATTTATGACAAAACTGAATGTGAACATGACAGCAGGGTCAAGCAGGTATTTGGTGTGCCGATGCAGGCTTAGTGCTTCCGAACAGAGCTTTGGGCACCAGCACTTATTCATCTACAAATTAGGCACTGATTATAAGCTCCTCTCTGTGCAAATTTGTCAAGATGCTGGAGCTTTCCGTGTGTGCAGCAGTCAGTTTGAGCTGACCATGGGGTCTCGGAGATGTGACAGGTTGCTGTAGAAACATCGGTCATCTCAGCCTAGATCAAGCCTGCGTACAGGAGTTGCTATGTGATTACAGAATAAGTGTTTGGTTCACCCTTAGGCAGCCCAGTATATAAGAGTAGCAGAGACAGCCTCTCTGAGTAGCACTTCAGGATCATCCAGAGCGAGTTGCTTTAAAAGCATGTTACGGGGGGCGTGGCTTGCACGCCGTAAGGAAATGGCGGATCCCGAGTGAGCTCCGCGATACCGCTGGTCTCTATATCCATTTTTGAGCCACATATGACGGCTGGAGGGCTGCAAAGACCAGGAATCTGCCGTGCATGATGTAGTGTGCATCAGGAACGCTTCATTGGTGGCATTTCTCGACGCTAGCTGTACCTTCTGGATGCCGGTATTTTTGCAGTGTTGTGGACACGGGCAGCTGGCATTTTGAGCTGCTGAGCCCGCGTTTTAATCAGCAATCCTCAATTCATGCCGGTATGCCTTTTTTTTTGTATATATATAATTACTGCGTTGCCACTCTATTTCATTCCTATTACCTCGCAGTGGCTTAAAGCGCAGTATCTCTTCCTTTTTTGGTCAGCTAGCACTGTTCCCTCATTTCTCTGAGAGGATCGACCGCCATTTTAGGTCTCTACACTGGAATCTCATCTTATTATGTTGCTGCATTTCAGCTGTTGCTTCTTTTTTCTGAAGATAGTATATGGTCCATCCTGAATTACCTCAATTTATTTCTGAATCTTATATCCATGAGTGACTTGCTATTTTGTCATAGTTCCGCATATTTTTACATATGGTGACTAATGCGTCTTATCACCTCCGAGTGCTTCATAAAGCCTCAAGTATTTAACACAGCTTATCTCATCCTAATGCAAGTTAATTTGCGATAATACTGAATACTGTACTTCTATGTGAAACCCTATCGTTCACTAGACACATTTTTTACTTGAGGTTCTCATAATCATTTTACATTTTGGAGGAATATCCCTTCTACCTGAGACGCCCTTGCTTTTACTACGACTGCTCACCCTCACCTTTTTACGTACTTCCCTGTGCAATCTCAACATGGCGCATGATATGCATAATGCGAAATCGTCTTCTTCTGGGACAAAATCTAGGAGATAGAAAAATCACCCTCCTTCTCCCATTCTCTCATCTCAAAATCCTGTCCTGGACTCTATTTTAGACGAAGTACGTGGTATCCAACCTTTTATGTCTGCAACCAACGAAAAGCTGGGACAAATTGAGGAAAGATGGGAAGTAATGGAAGATAAAGTTCTTGATTTCGAACAACGTGTCAGTGACATTCAGGATGTCTCTCCAAAAATTCTTAAACTAGAACAAGAAATTCATAACCTGAAGCTTCATACTGAGGACCATGAAAATTGTAATCGTAGAAACAACCTACGCCTTTATGGTCTTCCAGAAAATATTGAAGGTTCGTATATGGTATCTTTTCTACAGAAATTCCTTCCAGAAATATTAGAGTTTCAACCTACGATGAATCCTCTCAACATACAAAGAGCTAACCACTTAGGTCGCCTTAATCCTAATGCTATGAAACCACGAGGCATCATCATGCTGTTTCTTGAATTTACAGAGTTGATGCAGGTGTTGAAGGCTGTTAAGCTTAAAGGACGTCTCGCTTGGACTGGTCATAACATCTATATATCTTAAGATCTCTCAAACGCAACGAATGCTTGTCGCAAAGAATTTCTGGCTCTACGTCCTCAAATGAGACAGTTGAATATCCAATACGGAATCCTCCATCCTTGTTTCTGCAAGATTACCCTCAATGGTCGCACACGCTCCTTTGATGATCCACGGAAACGTAGCTTATATTTGCAAAATGTTTCACCCGCTGGAATGGATACTAACATTTGACTCATTCTCTCTCTCAAACTAATTTGTTAATCCAGCTTCATATGTTTATAACATGATCAGCTATTACTATGTCCTTCTTGTCACTCCGTGAGGTTCCTCTTCTATTTCTTTTTCTCTTTCCCTCCGTTTTTATTTTATTGCATATTGGGGTCCGTGTCCTTTTTGGCGTCACTATGCTCCCATTGCTTTGGTTTTTCTTTCCTCTGCAGACCTGGCTATTTTGCCTTGATCTGTTCACTTGCTTCTTTTTCCTACTTGCTATCTGTCCTCTTTCCTTTTCCTTCTCTCTCTTTCCTTTTTTTCCTATGTTCTTCTCTATTGTTCCCGCATTTGTTTACTGTTACTTCTCTAAAAAGTTTCTTTTTTCCTCTATATATTCATCAATGTCTCTTGTTAACGTTTTGGGGTTTATGTATCCTAGTATTGTGTTTTTTTTAATGATTTGTCCTCATGTAATATTTTTGTCTGGTGTATTCTTTTTTGTAGTCTCCTCCTTGAAGTGTATCTACTCCATATGTCCCCGTCCTGCCAACCCTCCATTATGTGTACTTTGTTACGTGGAACGTCCGGGGTCTTGGAAATCCAGTGAAACGACAAAAGGTACTGTCACACTTATCTAAACTCAATTCTCACATTGCTTTCCTTCAAGAAACTCATTGTACAGATGTGGAATCGTTAAAGTTGAAAAGACAATGGGTAAGCCAAGTTGTTTTTTCTCCTGTGTCCAACAAAAAAGGGGGTGTTGCTATATTGTTCCATAAAGCTTTCTCTGTTCAAATTGTATCAACTCCAAATGATGACAATGGTCGTTGGGTAATGGCTAAGATTGTAATTCAAAACAAAACATTTATTTTGTTAAATATATATGGCCCTGTTAGACCTGATCCCAAATTTTGGAATGATATCAAAATTCTTCTTTCCACAATTGATTTCCGCAATACTATTGTTGCTGGTGACTTTAACCAATGGTTAGACCCTTTTTCTGACAGACTGTCCAAATGTAAATTTCACCCTGATAAATCTCATAAATCCTTCCAATCGGCCATTGCCTCTCGTCCATTATATGATGTTTGGAAAACCTGTAATCCTGACTTACTTGAATATAATTTTGTTTCAAATATGCATCATACTCGATCTAGGATTGATTACATTTTGGTTAGTAAGTCCCTACTTCCCTCTATTCACAAATCTGAAATTGGATCTATTTTTATTTCAGATCACGCACCCGTTTATGCTGTTCTAGACCTTACACTTACCTCCTCCAAATTTAGTCGTTGGAAATTTAACACTTTCTTATTGTCTGATTCAGCATTTATTAAAGAAGTCACTATGTTTGTTAATTAATTTTTTATTTTTAATAACCCATTATATACTTCTATACCTAATAACTGGGAGGCTTTTAAAGCTGCTCACCGGGCCTTCACCATTTCTTATGTCTCAAAAAAGAAGAAGGCCACAAGAAACAAGTATGAGGACCAATTGCATAATATTAAAGGATTAGAGCATAAATATTTTTCCTCCAGATCTACCGATGCCCTTCATGACTTAATAGCTGCAAAAACTGAACTTAATAAATTAGCGACAACTGATGCCTGAAACATTTTACTTAAGATCAAATCTAAATACCATGGAGGTCAGAATAAAGCAGGTAAGATGTTAGCAAACTACTTCAAAATTAAATCTGAACGTAAAACTGTTGGTCCTATTCTTACCGAATCTACTAACAAACTTGTCTCATCGGATGAAGAGATTGCCAAAGTCTTTCATATATATTATAAAACTCTTTATTCGGAT
Source organism: Lissotriton helveticus (assembly GCF_964261635.1). Lineage (NCBI taxonomy): Eukaryota > Metazoa > Chordata > Amphibia > Caudata > Salamandridae > Lissotriton > Lissotriton helveticus. Next base: position 1,128,320,551 of record NC_136068.1, on the reverse strand, counting down.
GACACACTTCCCTCTACTCAAAATTTAAAGACCTTTTTCTCAGGTCTCCCCTCTCCACCATCTCTCCCTGATCAATTTGAAGCGTTAGAGAAAGATATTACTCTTCAGGAAGATATCACTGCTATTTCCTCCTTAAAAAAATCAAAGGCACCTTTTCCTGATGGCTTACCCGTGGAGTTTTATTCTACTTTTAATTCAATTTTTGCCCCCAAATTTTTACAACTTTTTAACTCCTTTATTGCTGATGCCAGAGCTTCTGGATCGTTCGTGGATGCCTTAATAGTTATTATTCCCAAACCTGATAAAGACCATCCCTATTGTAAAAATTATCGCCCCATATCACTAATTAATTATGAATGTAAGATTTTTGCTAAGATTCTTGCGTCCCGCCGTGACAAAATCATTCCTCTATTCATCAAAACTGATCAAGTTGGTTTTGTGAAAGGCCGATTAGCATCGGATAACGATTGAATGTTTACTAATATTATCTCCCATGGCAAAAAATATAGAGACCCCCTTGCAGCTCTATCCTTAGACGCTGAAAAAGCATTTGACCGTATTAATTGGCAATTCATGTTTCAAACTCTCCGTTGGTTTGGTTTTGGTCCCTCTTTTATTTCCTATGTTAAACTTTTATATGCATGCCCACGGGCCAGTATCTTCGTCAATAATCATTTTTCCAATGTGTTTTCTTTATATATAGGTACTAGACAAGGTTGCCCTCTTTCCCCTTTATTATTTATCCTTTGCCTTGAACCATTCTTAGAACGTAATCGGGTAAATTCTTTGATTAATGGCTTTAAACTTGCCTCTATTGAAACTAAAATATCTGCTTACGCTGATGATATTTTGGTTTATATGTCTAATCCTGTTGAATCCCTCCCACACTTTATGAATGAAGTCCAACTCTATTCCTCTATCTCTGGTTATAAACTTAATCTATCCAAAACTAAAGTTTTACCCTTAAACTCAATTTGCTACCAATTTATGTTTAATGACACTAACTTCACTTGGTGTCCCTCTAAAATCAAGTACGTTGGCATTTGGTTTTCATCAACCCTAAATGATACTATTAAATACACATTTAATGAATTCATGAAGAAACTCCAATCACTTCTCTTATGGTCTCCCTTATTTCTTTCATTGTGGGGTAGATTGGACACTATTAAGATGATGATTGTTCCTCATGTACTATATATATTATCCATGCTTCCTATTAAAATCCCCAATGTATATTTCTCCCGAATAAATTCTATTTGTATAAAATTCTTGTGGAATAATAAGCACCCTCGTATTGCACTAAAGAAACTTATTCGACCTAAGAATGAAGGCGGGGTCCACTTTCCTAATTTTAAGGTATATCACTCAGCTTTCTTGATTAAACAATCTTTTTCATTAGCCTCTGATTTTCTGGACATTCCTATCCCCAGTTGGATACTTTTTGAACGTTCATTATTAAAAGATTTTTCCTTTCAACATATTATTTTTATGTCGAATTGTACCTCTCCAATGTTTTCTATCTTCTTGCGTATGGTATAATACATTTCTTAAATATAAGGGTAAATCTTTTTACTACAAATACTGGAAGGAAAGGAAAAGGATATAACTTTTGTTCATCAATTTCTCCATAATTATTCTGTTATCCCCTTTCATGTTTTACAAATATGTTATCAACTGCCTGACTCATTTTTAAATGAATATAATATCATTGTAAATACTATACAATCTTATTTAGCTACTTTTACACTCCCACCTGACTCACCATCCTTAACCCCTTCCTCTCCCCTTTATCCATTATTTTCTACCCACAGACCTAAAGCTGCATTAGTATATAAATTATTGTTATCTAATGTTACTGATCATCCTAAGTCTACTATTGAAACTGCATGGGGAAAATGATTTGTCCATCTCCCTCCCTGTTGAAACCTGTGGTCTAAGTTGTTCAAAGTATCTGCTGCTGCGTGTATAACTCAATCTTTGTATTTCATCTTTCATAGAGCTATTATTACTCTTGTTAGCATTTGTAAGTTTTCTCCAACCTCCTCCCCACTTTGTTGGTCCTGTTCTAATGAGATGGGCACGTTAAAACATCAGTTATATGAATGTCCTTCTGTTTTATCTTTTTGGACATCTGTTTGGAATGTTTGCAAGTTAATATTCAATTTCAATGCTCCTTTATTAATATTGCATGTTTTCTTAGAATCTTTAGCATCTGATGTAAACATTGTATCCTCTGTTTCAAAGTTGTTTAATCTTTTTATTGCTTTAGCTTTTAAGGTAATTTTATCATCCTGGAAAGATAATTCCAAATGATCCCTTCTTACTTGGTGGAACTTTATTTGTGATGAACATCGTATTGCTACTGTTCCCTCTTCCTCTGTTTCTCAAAAAATCAAATCTGATCTCCATTGGCTCCCCTTTACTACTTACCGCTCTTCTAAACCTCCTATACCTTAACACTTTTTTTTGTTTTTCTTCATAATACTATTCTCTATTACTCCCACTCTTCCTTGCTTTTCTTCCTTTCTTCCTCTTTCCTTTTCTTCTCTCTTTCTCTTTTCTTCTCTTTTTTGCTATCTCTTCTCTTTTATCTCTACCTAATTATATATTTATTTTGTGTTATAGGCCTATTTGTTTATTCTATTTATGATAGCTATGTCTTATTATGGCCTTTGTCTTGTATTTGAAAATTCTAATAAAAATGTCTTAAATATAAAAAAAGAAAAAAGCATGTTACAGTGCCAGTCTATGTGAGTTGCTTGTCTCAACACTGCAGTGTGCAAGTTTAGAAGGCTCTGAGATTACCCCTCACAGTAGGAACAATCCAACCCCTTGAGAACCACACTGTAGCAGAACGTTTAAGTAAGATTTTTAGGCCACCCAGCCCTCAGTCACAGTATGTGCAATTTTTTCAGTAAGAGTCTCAGATCATGCGAGTCTGGTCCACCAAATAAAATACAACATATGGGTCAACTAGCATCCAGACTTGAGCTTTTTCCAGTACCCTATTTTTGGGGTTTTTCGTACGTCTGGTGCCTGGTGCTGTCCTCTAGACACACTTGTGTCAAGGATTGAGCAATGCTGGTGCACCTATGTGCCGTTGTTGCTCCGACCGCTGTGGGATGGGTACCCTCCATTGACAGAATACTGACTTAGGCCTCATGTATGTGCAATGAATGCATGCGTAGCTAGGCAGGGATACAAATTTTGCACTGACGAAGGCCACAGTCCCAGTTGGGCTCTTAGTGTGGGCTGAAATATGTTGGCATAGACATGTTAGAGTTTATTGAGAGATCAAAGCGCAATAGAAACCATATACCAATTTTTATTCATACACCCTGTAAGCTACAAATAAAGAATACATTTGGATCTACTGTGAGGTATTTTTATCTCTCCCTCTTTATCTGGATTTATGCTTATCTAGCAAGACATTATCTAAGAACTCCCATCCTAAGTGGCGTGGCCAAGTCAGCTGCCAAGATGGCCGCGATCTTGGAGGCTCCGGCGGCTGAGGCCGATATTCTCGCTGAATCTCCACCATCATTGCTTTCCACCCGAAGAAGATTCCCTGCTGCTAGTCCTGAATATATGAGCTATCAGAAGCACCGGTCCTAGACATGACAGACACCTCCCAGGCATCATTCATGCCCCCAGCGGCTGGCCTCTTTTCCTATCTGGTGGAGTCCTTGAGGGCATACTACAGATGACGAGCACCTTTCACCTTCATCATGTCCCTTGATCAATTTGGGCTGCTGCTGCCACCCTGGGGCTATGCCGGGCCACCCATTATAGGTGGGTCTCTGTGGCTTGTGAGGCCCCATGGCATCTGAGACTACGGGTGTGCCTGGGTTGTGTCTGTTCAGGCCCGCTGGTATCTTGGGCTGCACATGTTGCCTATTTGCTGGTTTTGGTGGTGTGGTTGCAGGTGGCGCACTCTTTCCATCGCCTAAATACTCAGGGGCGTCAGTTTTGCGCTTCCGCTGTGTCACTTTTTGTGACGCATCGGCAGCGTAAAACTTGACTCCTGTTGCGCACTATTTACAAAGTGACGCATCTAAGCAGACACGTCACTTTGTAAACCCCTGCTCTACATTATATCTGCGTCAGGTATAATGTATGCAGGGGGCCGTTCCTCCGCAAAAAGCATCATAGAAGTGATGCAATCAAATCTATGAGATTTTACTACGTCACTTCTAGGAAGAGCGTGGCGCCAAAATCTTGCGCCTGCCTCACAGCAGGCGTAAGACTGACACAGGCCTTTTCACATGGGGCTTGCCCCATGTGAAAGGATGCATTGCTGGAGTTGCGTCACTTTTTTGACACACTCCAGCAATGCATCACTTTTGCGCTTACACATACGCCAGAACTACTGACGTATCTGTAACTCCTTGCGACATGATGCCTCATACATTAAATATGACGCATCAGGTATGTCGCAAGGAGTGCGCACTGAGAAGTGATGCATCGCTGCTTCCACGCAGTGATGCGTCATTTCTCATAAATGAGGCCCTCAATATGTGAAACTGATCCAGTGAGCATGGTAAGTTCTAGCTCCCTTGGGGAGAACTACATAACTCTTCACACTACCTCTGTATAAATGATTCCTCTATACAAGCACCCGGCGAGACCTGTGTTTCCTCTGGGCCTGCCACATTGCCAGATTATTGCCAGTATTGCGGAACTCAAAGCCATGGATGCAATCTTCTACACTCTGGTGGGCCACATAGACTGATTGGGGGAGCGCCTGGGCACAGATCAATGGCTCTGAGGAACGGATATAGGGCCTGGAGGATGGGGCTGCTACCACTCTGAAATGCATGGATAAGATGAAACGTATCCTAAAGCAAGTTGCTATGAAGAACTAGGTCTTAGAGCATAGGTCCCATAGAAACAACATTTGAATTTCACGTGTTGCAGAAACTACAAATATGGGGAGACCGGATGCGTTTGTAAAGCAGCTCCTTACTGACCTCTTCAATCGTGCCATCTTTCCATCTAACTTTGCAGTGGAACACATCCACCGCTTCCTCGGCTCGGTGTGACTTCTCAAATATAAGGACAGAGACATGGCCCTCTGCTTGCCGCCAGAGAGCAGAACCCTCTCCGCCACCAAGGAACCACCGTTATCCAGACTTCACCATCACAGTGATGGAGGCCCGTCAAAAAGTCAATGACGTTAAGAACTCCCTTCGTAAAGTTGGCCTCAGGTACGCTATGCTCTACCTTGCACAACTGTGAGTCGAACACAAAGGAAAGATCCACATTTTTTACACTCCAGCGGTAGTGACTGCTTTCTGTAAAAAGCTGTCCCCAACCCTCTTCGCCTCAGCAGACAAAACCAGAACATGCTGGACCTTACACTCCTTCACAGTCAACAGCTCCGGATTAAGCTGGTCTAATGCAATTGACCCTTCCTCTGCCAGTGAGCTGCACAAATACGATACTAAAGCTATGACTTTGATATTGTGTATCATTTATCTTATCATTGTACCATTATATTTCTGTACATGCTACTGTAGTGTACCTGCGTTTGATTTTCTGTTACATTTCAGGAACCCTTTCCTTAGTTGGCCAAACCACGCCAGGCTGTCGCCTAGCCTCCTGGTGAATACCACTCTTAAGTTGTTAGGATTGTTTTGTTTTTCATTTCTCTTTATTGGGATTTACTGTATGGATTTCTATCTGGTGTGGGTGGGAGGTTGAGGTTATGGAGTTTTGTTTATGTTCTCACTTAATTATTATTTTTGCTTGCTTTATGCCTCTGCACCACTGCTTGATAATGCATCATATGCTATACCCCCCAACTTTCTATTATGCCTCTCTTACACATAAATAGGGCGATAGACATCTCCCTTATCACCTGGAACATACATGGAATTAACAACCCACGCAAGGGTAAGCAGATACTGTCTTATTTTTACAGATATGGTGCCAAAATAGCCTTCCTTCAGGAGCCACATCTCAATGCTGACCCTTCCTATTCGAAAGTCTGGAGACGACATGGCTACTTCTCCTGTTATATTTCATGTTCTAGTGGCGTATGCATCCTCATACATAAAAGTGTCCCCTTTTCTCTCCACAATTGCCATTCCGACCCAAATGGTCACTACATTCTCCTACAGGGTATCCTTGATGAAAAACGTGTTTTATTGATAAATGTCTTTGCCCCAAGTGTAAATGAATTTTTTTTAGGAGATCTATGTCCATATGGGACGCCTAGATACGGATTATGTGATAATGGTGGAGACTTCAATATGGTGTACTGTCCTCACCTCAACACCCTATCCAGTAGCAAACCTTGATCGTAGGGACGTGTTCTGACATGTCATAGACAAACATACGTTACAGGATCTCTACGTACTCGATACTAGGCCTGGGTAGGTAATACCGTTCCGCTCACAGAATTTGTGGAATTTGGGTAATTTTGCCTTCCGCGAAGAACACATAATTGGCAAAAATTACGCGATCCACGGCTTCGTGGAATTTTTTGCTTGTTGGCGCTTTCAAAATGCGTGTTTGCTAGATATTTCCCCCCTCCCCGAGCATGCAAACAGCGTTCCGAACAGGAAAAAAAATCTCGAACTGGCGGAACAAACAATTCCTTGTGTTTGCGAAACTCTGTGTGCTCTCATGGTTTTTTTACCATTTCGCGGAGCTTTGTGTAGCGCGACTACACAAATTCCACCCACCCCTACTCGATATCCGTCTGTCCCCAGATTTACTTTATATTCCGCTCCCCATGCAATCTGGACAAGATTAGACTGCTGGATCCTTTCTGTGAATACCTCTCTCTAGGCCACAGAGATCACATTATTACCGCACCTGGAGGTTCCACCGTGAAGCTCTTCATGACCCAGTGTTTCATAGCAAGATAATTGACACCATAATTCAATAATTTACATTGAATACAGGAACAGTTTCGACACAGGCCGCCCTGTGGGAAGCTTTCCAGGCCTTCATCCATGGGGTGTGCATTTCTAAGCACACTGGTATTCTTAGCGCCATCTGAGGTACTGGGTTTTTAAGAACCGGCACAGAACCGGTAACCCAGCGGTGCCAGGGAATCAACACCCAGAGACCTCGGGTTCTTCCTGATCCAGACCTACAGAAACTCGGAGTCTTCTAGGTGAAGTCAAAGATTAGTTTATTGGCTGCAACCAAGGTAACAAGTGTCCTAGAAGTACGATACGGGTATATTCTCAGGAGACTGCACACTTTTACAAAGTCAGGCTTCTCTTCTTATACACAATTTTGGGCTCCAGGCAAAACATTCTTGGTTGTAAAGTAAATCGTTAACATACTTTTAGTTCAAAGAGAAAGCAGAGTCATGATGACATGTCCATATTTCACTTCGTGCTGCCTACAACAAATCATTTGGCAAGGCCCAACATTTCATCAGATATCACTGGACCCCTAATAAAAACGGGCACCTCCCCACCATAAAGTAAGTGAAGCAAAGGAGTGAAGAAAGATGTGAGCGAGATATGGCAGGTGTGCGCGCTGAAATGGTTTTATGGTTTGTCGAGCCTAGATGCTATCTTGCTCGGCCACTGGGAGGGAACTGACCTAACGAGTTTGGCCTGGGGCAATGGTTCCAACTTGTACTGAGGTCAGGGAAAAGTCGATTAAGGAGTACGTGTCCTTGTGGAATCAAATTCAACTGGATTAAGGCCTATGTAAAGGGCAACACATAAATGGAAGACAAGGGTTCAGAATGTAAATGACGATTTCGGGGTGAAATCGTCACTCGAATAGGCTGAAAATACATGTACATGATGTACTCGTCATTCTCGGTCTTTTGATACCAAATTCGTCATGTTTCGACGAAGTTTTAATTCTCGAGTCCAGAACTATTATATGAATCCAGATTTTCAGAACCACAAACCCTCCTTTTGCCCTTACATAGGCAATTAATCTATCCTCATGTTAGTCTGAGTCCAGATCTATATTCCTAAAGTCATTGAGATGTTGCTGTAACATCATTCTAGTACTTAGTTCATCTCTTGACACAGGCTTCCTTACACATGATGTAACACAGAGGCCACATATTGCAGGAGCACACTGTATGCACAGACAGAACAGGAAAAGAATGGCTAAGACCATCCCAATGACCATTAGAATTTTCCATCCCCAGGCAGATATCAGTTCCCAGAACCATCCCATTAACGACCAATCTCCTTTATCCACATGAATAGATTCGGAAATCTTATGCAGTTTAGAGATGGCCCTGTACACGGTTGGAGCATTATCTGGGATGAAAATGCAACAACTAGACTGGATCAATTTGCATACTCCGCCTCGGTCTGCAAGTATAACATCCAAAGCGACCCGGTTCTGAAGGGTCATAAGTCGATCCGACTGGAGCTCAGCAGTCAAGTTACTAAGGGCACCAGCAGTTTCAGTCACGGTGGATTCAACTTCCCTTGTTAATTGCCTTATGTTTCTGCTGTTAGCCATGGATCCCCAGAACGGCAGAAAACCCTTTGCAAAGTCCCCAAATTCTTGACCTGCAGTGTCTTCTTTACTCAAAACACCTCTAACTACCCTTGTCCGGTGGTAATCCGCCGCTGCTGTGTAGGTGGGAGGTAACAGGAAAGAAACAAAACATGAGCCCGAGAAGTCAGGGGGCAACCATGTATAGGCTCTATCATGGCAGATGAAATAAGTACCCTTAGCGGCTAAAAACGCAGGGGAAGTCTGGGATCCAAAAACATACGTTTCTGTACAGATACTCTTCCCTAGCTGAGCTCTGGGATTCTTGCCAATACCTTGCAGACACAGGTGACCTTGATGGGGTACGATCCAGATAGGGGACGATCTTTTGGCTTGCTGTTTCTCACTTAATGTAGTGCCATATCCGGTCACGTTCCAACCTACATATGCAAGTATCTCATCATCCGGAGTATCTTCATAAGAAGTTACTTCCTTGATCATGTCAACTATACCTTTGACTAGGGCGCTAGTCTTGAGGTTGTCTTTTACAGAACGTAGGGGTTGGATTTCTCGTGCATATATGAACATTGTCCTATATGCCCATACTGAACCATTGTGACTAAATGGCAGGACCAAATAGGGGATACCTTTATCCGTTGTGTGAGGCATGAGACCGCACACCCAACAGTTAGTTGTGTTCATTACTAGTTGGTGTTGGTGTAATAACTGAACAAAGGAGTTATTAATGAACTCTAATCTCCTATTCGATTCGTGGTCAGGCAGAGGGTGGAAAGAATGAGAGGAAACAGTAGGAGGAGGTATGGGTGATGCAGTGGGCGCAAATGTTACATTGAAAGACAATAAAACATAACTTATCAAAAAGATCATTACGCTGGATAGCATAAAAATACACAATATTATAAAACTTTTCTTTGTCATCGTGTTGCACAGTCTCTGCTTAAAGTTCATTGTTTTGGCAGGTCTCTCCACATCAGGAAACTCCATCCTCTCTAAGGTGCTGCCCGCGGTGGTAGGTTGCCTCTGCTAAACGATGCTTCCGTCAGTCTAGGGCAACTCCCTTGGACCAACCAGAACTACCGACCTAACGTCGTCAGCTGCACCCAAAAGACTTTAATCAACCGCGGCCCTAGCAGCGGAACCCGGATGGCGGTTCGAAAAACAAAAATAAGCAAGTTACCTAGATGGGAGATCTGCACTTTCAAAAATAGTACTTGGGGGGAAAAAGGATAATTTCAGTTGTCCATAGGTCTTGGTCTCAAATTAAAAAAAGGAATCACTTTTATTAGTCTGTTTTTCTCGGTCGCAAATTATAGCGTCTTTTCCCTGGTACTGTCTGGTCCTGAAACAGGAGTTCAGGTTCCAAAGAGTTCAATTGTTCTGGTGGTGGCACAGTCTCTTGAAAAATGTTCTCGCTTTCACATTCAGGGTTAGTTTCTTTTACACGGTCATCGCTGACAGGTATGACACGTGGCACAGTTGTAAGTTCTGAGTCAGTGGCACCTTTCTGGACCCACTGGTCATGTGGCGGAGGTGAAGGGATTCTCTTGCAATGGACCCCGTGGACCCAGTTGGCCTTCCCCTCCACTCGAACTGCTGACCTCGTGGAAAGAAGGACGAGGTGCGGCCCGGTCCACCTGGGCTGGTCGTTCTTTGTCCTTTGAAAGTTTCGCACGAGTATCCAGGATCCAGGGACAATGGAGTGACCTGGAGTCTCAGAGACCGGAGGCAGAGTGTTGTGGACCTGTTGATGCAAAACACGCAATTTAGCCGTCAATTCATACAAGTAATCAAGCAAAATAGGGTGTTGCAGCTCACTGAACTTCGTGGGCCTAGGCACTCCCCATATGTTGGCTGGCCGGCCAAAGACAATTTCGTAAGGGCTGAGTTTCACTCGCGAGTGCACAGTCATTCTGGTGGATAGGAGTGCTAAGGGTAGAGCGTCAGGCCATTTAAGACCTGTGCTCGCTTGGATTTTGGCCAATTTAAGTTTAAGCGTGCCATTGTAACATTCCACTAATCCAGCTGATTGGGGGTGATTTGCAGCGTGGAACTTCTGCCTAATGCCTAGCCCTTCACACACTCTTTTCATCACACGACCCACAAATTCACTTCCGTTGTCAGACCAGACCATTCTAGGCATTCCAAACCTGGGGAAGTACTCTTTTACAAGGGCTTTGGCTGTGGACAAGGCAGTATTGTCTTTTAGGGGATAGGCTTCTACCCATCTTGAGAAGGCACAAACAACAATGAGCACGTATTTTAAGTTGTTGCACCTCTCCATATGTATGAAATCTAGCTGCAAAACCTCGAACGGATACGTAGGAGGTGCAAAATGACCAGCTGGAGTTGGGGTTCCCCTACTAGGATTGTGCTTCAGACATACCATGCAATTCTTGACAACATTCTCTGCACACTTGGGAATCCCTGAATTCTTCCACACTGGGGCCAACAACTCGCAAATCCCTTTCACGCTGATATGAGCCATTCCATGAGCCATTGTAACCACTGCAAGCACATATGCATCGGGTAACAACCATCTCTGATGCTCTGTCAATTCAACCCAACAACCATTTGCATCCATTCTTCCTATACTCTCTCTCCACGTGCTCAACTCTTTCTCTGTGGCCTCAGCTTGGATGGACTTCACACTCTCTATCGTGTCCTCACATATTCCAACATCGGCAGTCCAGCTTTCAGGGCCTGCAACATACATTCGGCTCATCACATTCTTTGCTGTCTCTTTAGCGATCTCATCAGCAAATGCGTTTCCACGACCTACATCATCAGTCACCTTCTTGTGAGCACTGCATTTCACAATCGCCATTTGCAGGGGCAAGGTCAGTGATTCAAGAAGCTCATTCACCAACTGACCATGCTGAATCTTAGCTCCATGCGAAGTCAGGAATCCACGTTCTCTCCACAATCGTCCGAAACTATGAGCCACGCCAAAAGCATACTGACTATCGGTGTAGACATTCACTTTCATTCCTTTGGACAATACACATGCTCTCGTAAGTGCGACTAATTCTGCCGCTTGAGCTGAACCATGTGGTATGCATGCAGTTTCAACGACTGTGTGCAAAGTCGTGACAGCATATGCTGCAGTCACGTTCCCATTTGGGAGCTTAAAGCATGAACCATCCACCCATAATGTACCATCACATTCAGCAAGAGGAGTGTCAAATAAATCCACTCTCCCTTTTGTCTCTTCCTCTGTTGTGAGGAAACAATCGTGCTGTTCTAAAGCATCTGATTCCTCTGCAATTGGTAACAGCGTGGCTAGATTCAAAGTACTGCACCTTTTTATGTGCACATGGCTCGCTAGCAGCGTCAATTCGTAACTGGACAGTCGAGCACTAGTTAAGTGCTGTGTCTTGGTCCTATTTAACAATGTGTCTACTGCATGCGGGACCATCACGATTAGTGTATTATTCATTACTAGACCAGCAGACTGTCGAATAGAAACAGCTGCTGCTGCTGTGGCCCTTAAACAACTTGGCAATGCTTGTGCTACCGGATCCAAAGTTGACGAAAAATAGGCGCATGGCCGCTGTCTACCTCCAAATAACTGAGTCAACACAGACATTGCACAGCCTTCCTTCTCGTGGACATACAATGTGAAAGGCTTACTGTAGTTGGGGGTACCTAACACAGGAGCCTAACATAATGCTGTGCGTAATTCGAGAAAACTTTTCTGACATTCTCCAGACCAAGGAATGGGATTGGGTGTATTTTTACACGTTAATGCCACCAAGGGTTTGGCCAATAACGAAAAATTTGGAATCCACTGTCTACAGTACGATGTAATGCCCAAGAAAGCACGCACTTCTCTCTGTGTTCTTGGCACATTCAATTTCGCTATTGCCTGAATTCTTTCTGGGGTCAGTTTCCTTCCCTCCTTCGATAAGAGGTGACCTAATTAGGTCACTTCTTGTCGGCAATATTGAAGCTTGGAAAGTGACACCTTGTGATGCAGATCACACAGATGACGCAATAATGTCAACGTGGCCTTTTTACAAATTTTCTCAGTGTCTGCAGCAATGAGCAGATCATCCACATATTGTACAAGAGTAGCACCTTTTGGTAAAACAATCGTGTCAAGCTGTGCTTTCAAAGCTTGACTGTATATTGAGGGGCTTTCACAGTAGCCTTGAGGAGCGCGTTTAAAGCGGAAGCTTCGACCTCCTAAACTGAAGGAAAAAATGTCCCTGCTCTCCTCAGCAATTGGGATGCTGAAGAAAGCATTCTTTAGGTCAATCACTGAAAACCATGAAGCAGAAGCTGGAATCATAGTCAATAATGTGGTAATGTCGGGGACAACTGGGAATTGTGGCACAACTATCTTATTTACTTCTCGAAGATCAATCACAAATCTGTACACAGGTGGCTGAGAAGGGTCAGTTCTTTTTAAAACAGGCAGAACAGGACTATTGCAAACATTGCCTCGCGTTTCTTCAATCACATCCTTTCCAATCAATTCGTAAACGATCGCTAGCAAAGCTTTTTCACCCTCATTAGATATTTTGTATTGAGGAATTCGTGGCATTTTAACATTGGACTTCAATGTTACGACATATGGTGGAATTTCTAAAAGACCAACCTCATTAGGACCAGTAGCCCAAAGAATATCCGGGAGAAATGACAATTCTGCTGGAAGTGCATCTCTAGACAAATACATGGGAGAAACCACTTTCTTACCTAAAGTAAGTTGCACTCCTGAAGGAGAACAGTACAAAGTCGCATACAATCTTTTTAACAAATCCAATCCTAGCAAATTTTCACCACAACCTGTTGTCAGAATAAGGGGTGCTTCGAATTCACAAGGACCAACTGAAAGAGATAAAGGGTCAGAAATCGGATTTCTAACTGGGGCGCCAGAAAAACCTACAGAAACGTTCATTTCGCCAGACAAAGGTGCGCCAGGGAGTTTGGAGTGCATAGTAGAACTCTTTGTAGCACCAGTATCCAACAGAAAAGGTTCTGACACACCTGATGTAATCACCTCAACGTAAGGTCCACTCTGATCTACTGGAACTGAAACAACTCCCTCTCTTTGTCTATGGCTGTCCTAGCAATCATTATCTTCCCACTGCTCATTTTCTGTGTAATAATCATCAACGTAGTATTGAGCTGTCCTGTCAGATACGTTATTTTGCTGATCAAACCTGTTCATAGAGTTTTGTGGTGGAAGGGGACGTGTGTCCTGAGGGGCGTTTCCACGCCCTCTACCTCTAGGTGCTTGCTGACTGCTACGACCTCTAACACCAGAAACTCCATTTGCACGTTGTGATAGAATAGGGCAATTATACTTGTAATGACCCTCTTGTTTGCAATATAAACACTGGTTGGGGCCTACAAATACACGGGGTTGAGTATACTCAAATCTTTGTGAGTTTCTCTGATACTGTTGAGGCTGCTGAAAAGTATTTTGGTAGTGATTCTGACCATTATTATTTTGATTACCACCACCACGTGGCGAATAGGCTTGCTGTAGCAAAACCTTCGTTTTTAGTTCTCTAGTGTTCTTTTCTACTTTATCTTTCTCATCTTTGTCTCTATTCTCGTAATATTGCGCAGTGGCCAATATCTGGGCTGAAGACGAGACTGCCCAAGAACTTTCTGAATCTTTTAATTTTTTACACAATTCTGGAAGCAGATTGTGTACGAATTTATCGACAAATAATCTCTGACCACCTTCTGTGGTCATATCTTGACCGCTGTGGTCAACAAATGTTTCTTCAAACCTGGTGAAGAAATCTGAAACAGTTTCTTCTTTCTTTTGCTTGCATGCAGACAACTTATCCCAATTTACGCGTATTGCAGGCATTATCGTTTTCATGTAATCTACTATTTTACCAGGGAGTTCTGCTATCAAAGGCTCAGGCTTGGCACCACCAACTTGTCGGGCATCTGCAGCAGTAATATTAACCCATGTGTCACCTAATTCCTGGTCATGATCTATATGACGAATTTTACCCCATAAAGGCTGTGGAACAACATTTCCAAATAACATATCGATATCGGCTAAATTCAGTATACATGACCCAGCAGTTTGTGACAACTCTTTATAGTACCCTGCAGGATTTTTACGCGGATCTGGTAATGTTTGTTTGAGTGCTAAAACTTCAGCTCGCTTCCATGGGACATGTACCCATACACGCTGAAAGTGTGGCAGAATAGGTGGGACAGCAGTCGTGTCACCATCTCTCCATTGTGGGGGAACTTCTCTCATAGGGTATTGTCGCGCCTTTTTCCTACTGGATGTATTAGATTCAGATGGTGACCCAGAACTGCTTCCCTTACTTCGATATGATAACAACATTTCAACTGCTTTCTCCACATCTGGACCTACAATCATACCCTCTCCAAACCTAAACCGTACACAACACATTTCTCGTGGGATGCATTCCTGATCATTGTCTTCTAAATCCTCGCAAAGGAAAACACACATCTGCTCGAAAACATATCTCTGTGTCGCCGCTTCCCATTGATGGAAGACTTCCATGACAGACTGTACATCATATTTTACAGTGTCCATGACCCATTTCCGAGCTAAACAATTCAGTGAATCTCTCTCTTGGTAATCAGGTAGTTGACTTCGCAACTGTCTTCTTCCCATGTTAGGGGTCGTAGTAGGCGACCCGAAAAGAGGTAAAAGAAGGTTAGTAACAGTGCTGGCCATTTTCTGCCGAATGGAAGGTGAAACTGAAGGACAAACAGATGGAAAAACGGGGTGAGATAAGGCAGGGGCAGAGATAGCAGAAGAGGTATCAGGGGAAATAGAGGGGGCACTAGGCAAAATCGTAGAGGAAGCATTAGGAGATGTAAAAAGTACAGTAGGCAAAATCGTAGAAAACACAGGTGAAACAGAGGTGGTCGGTGGGCCTGAAGGAGGCTGCACCGAAGAAGTAGGAGCCAGCTGAAGAACAGCTGGTGGGTGCTGTTGAGGAGCAGGAGGCGTAGTTTGCGCAACTAAAGGTTGCGGGGGTGCTGTGGCATTCTGCGCATAGGGGG